>NC_088201.1:153950739-155228080 GCF_037126465.1 Ornithodoros turicata | reverse complement strand
CTCTCGAGGGCTGCCCTTGCTTGTTGTGGAAACTGGTCCACGTCGGTGTCTTGTGGTTCTCCATGGGGCAGAGCAAAATCTGAGCTGACACTCTCATCGTGCTGGACATTACTGTTCGCAGACGCCGAAACTAAGCCTGTTTTTAGGACCTTTTCAATTCCAGCGAGCACTGATTTTGCGTCCGTTTGGTCGTTACTTCCAGAAGACTTCCTGAGCCATCCAAAAAAGGACTCAATTGGGTCTGAGGACATTTTTCCGGTGAGTACGAACTGGAACTTCCTTTCGTCCAGGAGGTACCTGACGCATCGGGCGTTCGACACAGAAGTGAGCACAATTCCTTCATATGTCTCCTGACTGAGGAACTGGCTCTTCGTGCTGTCGCGTTTCATGGTGTTGAGAAAGTCGACGAAGTCTTTCTCTAGCCACTCAAGGCGCCTATCGCCGGCGTCACGGTACTCCTCACAGTCAGGTTGGTTCTTGTGGACGTGCTGTGTGCAATTGCTTACGTCCATGAGGAGAAACCAGCGGTAGACAGCTTCCATAAACCGTATAGTGGGACCAGCGCTGGCAAAGCTGATATCGCACGTGTGGCCAGCCTGCTCTTGAAGGCACCTAAGGGCTGCTGTTACTGGTGTTGACAGGACCTGAACAGCACGCTTGACATTCATTTTTTCAATATTTGTCGGATACACGTGCTTTCGCGTGAGAAACCGGACAGGCTTGATGACGCTGTTCTGTTGCATCTTGTATATCTTTTTGATGTGCGATGATGAAACTTCGCCATCCTTACCGAGATTACGGGCCAGGAACTGTGAACGGACATTTTTGACAAGATGGCATTGATCATACGCGAAGAAAAGCTTCCTTGACGTGTCATTTGGATGGCTAATACTGTGTGTGAGGTTCCCGCCACATAGCAGTCGCATGGCAAGGACGTTAAATCTGTGGTTATCGATCACGATGCGGATTACTTCAAATCCGGCGCCTTCCACCAGTATCAGTACGTAGCGGATAATGTCGTGTAGTTGAGCACATGTGCAGTTCCGCGTGAAGAAATATCCCACCGGAATCCTCAGAGGGTAAGAAAGTCCGTTTAGTATGAAACATAGCAGTGCGTCAGCCAAAACGAGCTCGTTGGATGTGGCAGGCTGCTGATCTGGACCCAGTTCCACTTCTCCAACAAATGCGTCGCGTTGCTTCACATACTGAAGGCGCTGCTTAATTTTCATTTCGTCTACTACAAGGGAGCAGACCTTCGCTTGAGGGGAAGTTAACGCGGCTGATTCCGCTTGCAACCTCTTTTGGACTAAGGGCGTGAAGCCCACCTGCCCGGTTGATGTGCCAAGTTTCCCCATGAATCGTTGGAGTGTGCTCCTGCTTGGCAACCTGAGCATGTCTGCGGATCTCAGATGCTCGTAGGCTTTCGTGAAGAGGCTCCTTAGCACTACGGCATGTCTCAGAGTCATGTCGGACCAAGACGGCGACTTACACGCAAAATTCTTCACCTGGTCTACGAGGAAACTTGCTCGGATACTTCTTTCCTCCGCAGCCTCGACCACGTTTAGGTACTGGGAGACGTGTTTGTCTTCTTTTAAACTTTTCAGCTCAGTCTTACACGCATCAAGTGCTCGCTGGAGCTTCTGGACCAGAGCTCTCAGGTCTATTTCCTTCCGTGCCCACCTTCGTCGTTCAAGCACAGATGCTGATGTTCGCAAACGGACAGCGGCTTGGGTGGCTTGGTCTTTAACTGTGGTCGATAGGCCATTAATTCCTTCAGAGCGGCCGCCAAGTCCCTCAGGCTCATTTCCCGATTCTCGGTTAGGACTGCTATCACCGAGCGCAGGCTGACCAGGGTTCAAGAGACAAGGCGGAGACAGCGAATGGTGGAGCGCTCCCGCCAAGGGCGTGAGAACAGAACCAGTAGCAGCCGCCTCCACCGTGCGTGATATCTCTGGGCTGTCATCCACCTCGTCTGCGTACCTTGCCTTTTTGGGGTCTGGTTGGGGTCTGGGGCAGGAGGTGTCCTGAAACGCGCTTGGGACAGCTCCTCTCTTGAGGCGACGTGTCTTACATCCTTCCTTGAAGTCGAAAGGTAGGAAGTGGAGGCTGCAAACAGTCGTGTATCCCGAGGTAGTGTTTGGGTACCAGTTCCGGCGGGGTATGACTTCCAGCCAACGTGCTCGCAGCTTTTCGTCACTCGGTATTTCGTGAAATGAAATGCCCTTGACTTTTTTCTTGGCGTTGGACCTGCATCCTGGCACGCAGCAGTACGACATTTCTTCAAAATACCAAGTCGTTCAGCAAAAAAAAAGTACAAAAAGAAAACATCGGGCAACCTACTCTGAAGCCGCAGGCCATGAAGATGCGACAGGTGCCGTCGGTGTTTTGCGCGTTGCGCAGGTCAAGAAGTCACGCTAACTGAGATCGGGTGCAGACAGACCTCTCCCATGGGCGCAGACAGCATGCACGTATTGACAGGAACAAGAGCAAGGACAAAAACGGGAGCGATGCTGGGATACCATCAAGCTCTAGATAGCGTACGACCCGCGGCCTCAAATCGAGACAAGCGGTGTTATCGCATCTAGCCGAGAGATGTGGTGTCATCCAGGTGAAATCAGTAGCTTGACTGGCTTGTCTCGCAATCGTTATCGAGAAGAATTCGGGTTTTGCTTGAACTCGCCGATTTCTGATGTCCCTTGGCCCAAGCTAAGGCTCGTTTTTGTTTGTCTGTTTGCGTGGAGTCCGACCACCATCTCGCCTGCCTCGTATGTCATCTTAATCTACCTTCCACATATGCAGATGACAGACCTTTTTCAGATGTTCGACTACTGCCTCACATCTAATCTCTCTCTATCTCTCTCAGTCGTTCTTGCTTTTGGCGCAGAGTTGTTTCGCGTGAGGGACAGTCGTCTCTGCGCAAAGCAGCACGCACTGTAAAAGCTTACAAGTACTGTGCCGTGAGGTTACGCCCTGTCCGTTCCGCGGATTAACGCGCACGGACGTGGAATAACGCGCCAATGCACTTGAGACATGAGCAATTGGCACGATGGATACTGCCACAAAGTAGGCGAAGGGCCCAGCTACTGTCACACGTCCAGACGTTGGAAGCAATGCCATAGTCACAGAAGTTTCCTTCGCTCTGGCTGTGCTGACAGCCTAGACAGGGTACGTACGGGTGACCGTGAGTGGAACACCCAAGTCATGGTTTTCCCAGCATCCCAAATATGTATGCACTTACATATCTGTACAAGCCACAACAGTTAATGTTAGTTAGTTCAAAAATAAACAGTTGGAAGAGAGAGTTGGAAAAGTTTCATTAAGCAATATAAACAATTTGTAGCGACCCAGCCAGGCACAGCGTCATCTGCGCACGCCGATCTTCGTCGGCCCCTGCGCACGCTCCCCGCTCGCTGCGCTCTTGTTAATTAAACAGTTCTGGTTCCACCCTTCAACTAGAAGGTTCTCTCTCTTCCTTCACTGGTGACCCGAACAGCAGAACACAGCTACCATGACCTCTCCGGCGCCGACGATGCCGGACCCCGCACCGCTGGCGTCGCAACCTTCCACTCTTCATGCTGTAGCCGTGAAGATTCCGCCTTTCTGGCCAGCCGACCCGGCTCTGTGGTTCGCCAACATCGAAGCGCAGTTTGCCCTCCTAGGCATATCTGCACAGCAAACAAAATTCTTTCACGTCGTTGGAGCGCTTGGCCCTAACGAAGCGTCAGAGGTCAGGGACGTCATCACCAACCCCCCAGCAGCCAACCCTTTCGACGCGTTAAAAGACGCGCTCACGAAGAGAACGACAGCCTCTGAACAGGAACGTCTGCGACAACTGCTCACAGCTGAGGTCCTCGGCGACAGGAAGCCTTCGCAGCTGCTGCGTCGGATGCAGCAGTTGTTGGGCGATAGGGCCTCATCCTTGGACGAATCCATCCTGCGCGAATTATTCCTGCAGCGGCTTCCGAATACGGTTCGCATGATACTAACAACGTCGAGCAGCGTTTCACTCGAGGCTTTAGCGGAGATGGCGGATAAGATGATGGACATTGCGCCGCCAACTGTTTGTGCCATATCTCCACAACCCTCTGCACCATCACCGTCGGACTTCCAGGAGCTGCGTGACGAAGTCAGCCGCCTTTCCGGCTTAGTTGCATCAAGCCTACGCTTCGGCCGATCGCGAAGCCCAAGACACCGCGGCCCTCGTCGCGGCAACTTCCGTCGTCGCACACCATCGCCTCTCCAGCAGTCTGCAAATCCCGATGAGTGCTGGTACCACCAAACTTTCGGAGACCGTGCCCGACGCTGCCAGCCTCCCTGCTCCAGACAGGGAAACGGGAGCGTCAACAACTGAAGACGGCCAGTTTAGTTGACGCAGCCCCAAGTCATCCACGCCTCTTTTGCATCACTGACCGCGGCTCTGGCGCCCGCTTTTTGGTTGATACGGGCGCGGAGGTCTGCGTCATCCCCGCCTCTCGAGACGATCAGAAGCGGACCCCACCTAACGCCAGTCTTCAAGCGGTCAACGGATCCCCTATTACGACTTACGCGTTTCGTACGCGTTTGCGTTGGTGAAACGCGATGTACGCGTTTCACCAACGCGCTAAGGGGGGGGAGCAGCTGTAGCGACCCAGCCAGGCACAGGGTCATCTGCGCACGCCGATCTTCGTCGGCCCCTGCGCACGCTCCCCGCTCGCTGCGCTCTTGTTAATTAAACAGTTCTCGTTCCAACCTTCAACTAGAAGGTTCTCTCTCTTCCTTCAAAGTCAAAAGACAAAAAAAAAAAAAAAAAAGCCACAACGCAACTGCGTTGGTGGTCTGTTTCAGAGTTCACATAGCTTCAACCTCCTTCGTGGAAAGCCGTAGAGTATTCTCCACACCCGAATGTGCAGTAAGCTGCAATTTCTGATGAGTTATACGAAGCTTTATTATCATACACCAGGAGCGAAATTATTTATTGGCTTTGACATGCTACAGCTGAGTGCAGTCAAAATTGGCCTACACGCTTAATAGGGAACTGCAAATACACTTGAAAGCACAGCACAGCTGTGGTGGCCCGGAAAGGCCTCTAAACCACCCTAGCGCGACTGCCCTTCCGCGGTAGAAGCGATGCGCGAAGTGTAAAGTTGACGATGTTGGCGAGAAAGGAAACTGGGAGAGTGCGACCAACGGCAACGTGTTACGTCTGAGTTACCGACGAAGTTGGCGCAGCTCTGCTTTATGAAGGAGCCCGTGTATCCTGAGAAACTGGCGCCCCCACGTAGTGCGGTGAACGGCCGTTTCGCCCCCAGCGGGCAGGCATGATCAGTATATAGGAGGCTATGGCCTGGCAGCCAGTTCTACCGGCACCGTCCTATTGTGAGGCCACGTCCATCTGCCCGCTGGGACATTCCATCATCGCCGGTCAGGACTCATGTAGAGGAACACCATCTCCTCTACATGTTAAATTGCCATGTAAATACGGCTCCGTTTTCGGATCCTTTTCGGGGTCTACTTTTTGGTATAATTGGAGGATGTTTTTCGGAGATTATTATTTTCAAAGAATTCGAGGTTTTTTTGTCATTTATTTGCAACTTATTTGCAACTGCGTTATACGAACAATCCCGGAATTCCAAGAAAAGGCGGTGGCCGTGAAACGACACACTGACAAAGACAATGAGAAGTCATCCTACATGCTTATAATGCTTACAATTATGCGGCAGAATTTGCCGAACTCTCGGAATCTCTGTAACGATCACACGCGCACGTGAAACCTAGAAATCCGAAAACTCCTTCATACGCGTATAGTCGACAGACAGCTTTTGCTTGCATCCCAGCTTACTGTCTGCGTTGCGACAAGTAACTGTCCTTTCAAGAAGACAATGTTTACATGGTATCTATGCTCCCACGTCCACCTTGAAGGAGGAAAGCAGAAGTCACAGGAAAATTGAACGGAAAACCCTAGGCCCGCTGGACGCTTTCCAACGAGACCTATAGATCCACCCATCTTCAACTATCACATCACGGTCGTTATCGTTATATTTAAAGTTCGCCTGCTCGAAAGCAGCTTTGATAGGCTCCCGTGAAAGCTCGTGGCGAATCACATTCACAGGTCAAAGTGATGCATCTAACGCGCTCGCGTGACTCAGTGGTTAGCGTGCTGGCCATGTCACGTGGAGACTGGAAGGTACCCGGGTTCGAATCCCGGCTGTGATGTCTGGGGATTTTCCTGGGTTTTCCGCAGACGGTTCCAAACTTAGAAGTCGGCCCAGAACGTACATTTCCTAGGGAGTCAGTCGCTCACTGTGCCCATGCTGCTCTGAGAGACCGACAACTGCGAGCCCTTTCACTGTCACCACCTTCTCGTTACAGGATAACGAGAAGTTGAAGACTGGGCGCCTCGGAGAAGCTTGAAATGAGATCACAATGCCCTCTATAGTCATGTTCAACTTAATAATGAAAAGAAATCTGTCTGTCAAAAACATACGCCGTTGGATATAAAGGGAAGCAATAGCGCGCCAGGAGAAATATTGCAGCGCCACCACGCGCGATCAGTATAGGGGAGAGCACCTTCTTTCGCAGCGTAGTGTTATGCGGCCAGTCTGAACAGCCAATACGGAAGCAGAGTGAGTATGATGTGAATTACATTGTGTGGCGCAGGAAGGAACGTGACCTCTCTGCGTCCAAGCATGCTATCTGCGGCACAGTATTACTTTGAGTGCTGATGGAATAGATTTATTTTCCTTCTTAAGTTGAGCACGACCATATAGGGCACTCTATATGGTGTGAGTCCAATGTCGAGGTTTCTCTATAGGCAAGTATAGAGTATACCTGCATTGTTAAGCGTGAAAGACTGCTGCACAGTGGATTTGGCTCTGGAGAAGCACCCTTCCTTGTCAGGGGGCTGATAGTGTAGGCTCAAAGCAATCTCTACACAAAAGGTAACGAACCTCGTCAACCGGTTATCAGAGCATTGCTTTTCTTCCTGAGCTGTCGGTTCCTGCAACCCTGTAAAGGCGGATATTTTTTATTGTTTTTTTGTGATAAATCTGAATTGTTTAAAATTTTACTGGCGTACGTCTTTCGGATTTTTTTCGGATATATCCGGAAACCTAGTGCCTGTAGCCATACATATAAGCTGTAATATGCAAGCCTGCAATATACAACAACAACAACTTTATTTTGAGATGGAGAGTTGGGAGATTCATCGCCAGAGGCGATACTCTACCCCATTGCTGGTGGGGATGTGGGCAATAAAACAAGGAGCCCGTTCACAATAACGATCGAAGTCCTATTGTGTCCAGAAATGTCAAAAGAGCTTTGAGCACAGATCGTTGCTGGGCTGGATTGGGCCAGGGACCAAGCAATACGCTGTGCAAGTGCGTCTCTACGCATGAGAGGAGGCAGTGAGAGGAAAGAGGGAGCGCGCCGCCGTAGCCAATGGGGCTTTCCGAGTGGACTAACCGGGAGAGGAGATATGCGCAGAACGCTCGGTTACTTGCAAAACGTATTTCGATAGGGAGAAGGGGCGAGAGTCCAGCTGACTAATGGACTCGGAGAGTGCGGTTCGGGAAGGTAGTAGTGGGGGCAATGAAGAAGAATGTGCTCCAGATACAATGGGCTGGAACCCATTGGAGAACTAGCCTGTGGCATGCTACGTAGACAGTGTGGTAAGCCATTAACACATCTGTGACGAGTGGTGCGGGTGGGCCTCGTATGCCAGAATTTTCAATAGCTTGAAGTGCAGATTTGGAGTCTGTGAGGACTGTCTATTCCCGCAGGAAAAAATCAGCGATGTGTTGTAGAAAGAAAAGGATGGCATAGAGTACCGCAGCAGTTGAGGAGGTTGGATGTGAAAGGCGTGTTCCTTGCGCTACGCCTTCGGATGGTATGACGAATGCTGAGGCGGACTTGTTGTTTCGGGATGCGCCATCTGTATATGCTGCCGTAAACGTAGAAAACTTCTCGTCTACCAGAGCATGAACATGGGCTCGGAGGACTTGAGGGGGGACCTGATCTCTTCTTTCCAGAAGGTTCGGAAGGCTTACGAAAGTCGGCGGTACCGGCAGAGACCAGGGGGGTTCCGGCGGTATAATGTCCTTAGCTATGAAGCCAGTGAGAGTCTGGCGTGTCCTCTGCGCTACTCGATAGAACTGGCTTTCAAGGTGGTATCGAATTTTCCTGAGGAGCGGGTGACGGGGAATGCGAGCACGCAAACGTAGGAAGTGCCGAGCCGTTTCACGTTCACGTAGAACCTCAACCGGGAGTTCACCAGCTTCAGCCAGGACTTGCCGTGTTTCAGCCATGCTTGGAACTACGAGGCAGCGACGAAGGCTTCGAGCAGACAGGGACCGAAGGGTATTTAATGATGTTGTGGATATCCTGTGCGGAATAGGAAGGCTGTAAAGCACAGTCGCCCTCATCAACACCGCGTGAACTGCGAGCAGGGAACTGTGATCACAGCCCCATTCTGAGCCAGAAAGATGTTGAATTGCGGGGAGCCATCGCTGCACTTTAGTTACAAGGTGTTTAATGTGGCGAGCCCAGGGATTACCACGCCAAGGAAGCGGTGGAAGCGTACCGGTTCAAGCTTCTTGGCACCAAACCAAAGAGGGAAATTGGTCATAGCTCTGCGCGTGAAAGGGAGCTCGACGCACTTTTCGGGTGAAAGGTCCATCCGAAGGTGCGTGAGGTACGTACGTACGTTATTTAAAGCGAGCTGCAGACGGCGCTGTATGGCTGGGCGTGATTTTCCTATAGTCCAAAGAGTGACGTCATCTATATACACGGAAAACGACACTTTGCGATGAATTAGTGATTGTAGGCCGGCCATCACCACATTAAAGAGTGTCGGGCTGAGAATAATTCCTTGGGGGACTCCTTGATGAACAGGATGCTGACGGCTTTGGCCTTGGGAGGTACGGACAGCGACAGCTCGGTCCGTAAGGAAGTCTTGGAGCCAGATGAAGAGCCGACCGGATACCCCAAACGAGCGCAAGGCGCGCAGCACACTAATGTGCGAGCCGGTATCATATGAGCGCTTGATATCGAGGAAAACCGATAGGACGATCCGCCGATGGGCACGAGCATGTTGGACTGCAGAGGCTATGTCGAGAACTGGATCCAAGGAGCTTCGGTGGCGAACAAATCCAGCAAGGTGAGGAAATCTTGAGGAAACGCACGTTGTTTTTCGAGCCACCAGTCGAGGCGATGCAAAACCATTCTCTCCATCATAGATTGGTAGAAATCCATCTTCTGGGCACCGTCCTCATCATTGATGAGGACGGTGCCCAGAAGATGAACAGTCTCTGTTCGAAATATCGGCGGCTTCTGTCCTGAGGCAACTCCCTTCCTACATCTCTACCGGTTCACTGGATTTCTACCCATCTACGTTCGCTACTGACGATCCGATGGCCTCAGAAGGTAAGCAACCCGTCCTCTCTAATGATGAGGACGGTGCCCAGAAGAAGAACAGTCTCTGTTCGAAATATCGGCGGCTTCTGTCCTGAGGCAACTCCCTTCCTACATTCTCTCCATCAGTTTTCCCATACAGCTTGTCAGGCTCACAGGGCGAAAGGAGGATAGGGCATTTGGGGGCATGCCTGGTTTCAAGATGGGAACAACCAATGCCTCCTTCCAGGTAGGTGGTAAAGATCCTTGTTGCAAAGACGTATTACACACATGAAGGAGAGCTTGGAGTGACCGCCCGTCAAGGGACGAGCCGGCGTTCACAAGCTTCAATGCTGCCTTTAGTTCGATGAGTGTGAAGTCGCAGTACATAACTTCCGATGGACGGGGCCAGTCTTGGTGAAGTTCAGCCGTCAAACTGTGGACAAAACTGCGGTGTAGCGGTGTCGTCGAGGCAGCCACCGGTGTCGTTAGTACCACACAGAAGTCCGTCGCTAGCGTGTTTTCGTCAACACCCTTAACGATAGCCAAGGCCGCGAGAGGATTCTTTTGAGGGGGCGCCTCCTTCAGAGGTCGGATTGTCCGCCTGGGCTCCGCCAGATCTTCGTGGTCGGGTCTAACGGTGAAAGATGGTAACAAAACTTACGCCAACGCTTCCTGTCCTCTTTCTTAAGTTCTCGTGTTACTTTAGCTTTCATCCGGCGGTATTCCACAATGTCCATAAGTTGCCCTGACCGACGAGCCGTTCGTTCTGCTGGGCGACGTATAAGGTGGTTAATTGGTGGAGAATGACCGATATGTCCTGTTACCCTTTTAGACATGACTACCGCGTCCTGAATACCGCGGCTAATTGCTTGCAAGAGAGCTTCTGGGGACATACCGGCGTGCACAGATGTTCTAAGGCCATCACGAAAAAGATTTCAGTTTGTGAAATAAATCAGTCCAGTAGTTGCTGAAAGGGACAGTCTGTCGTGCGAAATATATAGAGGAAAATGATCGCGACGTCTAGTGTCTACGTCGGTAGCGCACGACAAGTGGCGAATTATGTCGGTTGAGCTCCACGAGAGGTCCAGTACATCGAGTGGCGTTGGGGATCGCATGTAAGTTGGCTCTTGATTGTTCAGCAGGCACATGTTATTATTCTCCATTGCCTCCAACAACCTCCTTCCCCTAGTGTCCGTCCTTCGGCTTCCCCAGGCCGAGTGATGGGCATTGAAGTCACCCAGCACGAGTGCCGGGGCTTCCAGAGAACCAAGTAAGCGTTCGAGGTCACTCCACGGGACCTGAACCGCGGGACGTATATAGATACTGATGACCGTTAAGAGCATGGGGCCAAGGCGGATCCTGCAGGTGACATAATCATAAGAGCGATGACAAACTGACCCTATGGGCGCAGCAACGAGGTCATTACGAACGTATAACGCTGTTCTGCTCTCAGAGGATCGATGAGATCGATAGATTGTGTATCCATTAACGGCGATGTGTAGAATCCATGCCGTGTTCGCATACAGCTATGAAAGGGAACTTGTACTGTTGTAGATGTAATTTAAAATCAGCGAGATTGTTACGCAGGCTTCGAGGATTCCACTGCATCGCCATGGCCTTTCTATACAATGCCGTCATGCTGATGCAAAGATAATGCCTATACAACAACAACACTATACATCATTTCTATACAACAACACTATACATCGCCCTCACAAACAGTGATAGCAAGAAAGAAAAGTGGTGCATCCAAACTAGTGAACCCCTCATCCATTCAGAGTGCGGCAAATCAGGGCTAGACAAAAAAAAAAGTATGAAAAAATCGAGAAGGCGGCGTCAGCCACACATTGTTGCGAGACTGGTAGGGTTTTGCTGGTGACAAGTATGAGGGTCTCTTAAAAAACACATCACGGTTTGTACGGCAACTTAAAACAGACGTTAGGAGAACAGCTTTGTTAGAATGCAAAGTAGGAATACGACTAAATCCACAAAGGAGTCGACTCTGGAGTTTCGAGGTGATTGATCGATTGAGTTATAAAAAATTATGGAGACGTAGCTTCGAGGTGCATGCAATGCTTTTAGTTGACTAGCATGTTCGCCACCACAGATACAAGATACTCCTTAAATGCGAAGTATAAATTTCGTTTGCACCTGATACTACATGTTTACCCTGCAGCTGAAACTTGCAGGTGTCACGTTGCTTCGCTACGCCTCCTTGAAATTCGTAAGCAAAAAAAAAACATTGAGCAGGTGGAAAAACAGAAACATGTCCTTTAACAGTAACGTCTCCGTCCGCCTTGTGACTCGTACTTGCTATCCTTGACGTGCGTGATACGACGTCTGTTCTGCTCACACTGCTGCACAACGGTGGAGAGCGAAGAGTCCCCCCCCCCCCCACCCGCCTCCATCAGCCACGTCGGAAAGCCCTTACCATAGACTTCCTCGTCTGGAACTGATAAGAGCCGTCTGGCCACAATGGGTGTCCATCACTCTGCGCCTTATTATACTTGGATGTTCTTCATCAACACGAGTGCGAACAAATCATCCTGTACGGCTAATTTCTGTGGCAGAAGATGCATAATATTACGTTGCGCTCTTCGTGAATCTTGTTTAAACCGACAGTGGTGTGCAAGTTCAAGCTCTCACACGTTAATGTTACTTGGGCGATGAAGGAAAAAAAGGTACACAGTCCAGTCTGGTAGTAGTGGGAACACAATAAGTCTAGGGAATGAAGCACTCTTTGAAATAAAACTTCAACATACACAAGCTTTCGTGCAGAACCTGCACTTCATCAGGTGATGTTAGTTTGGCACAGGAATGGGCAATATTTGAATACACTGTAATGAAAATAGTATTCAAAATGTAATACATGTATATATTTATTTTTTGCATTTGAATACAGAAACGAAAAATGTATTTATAATTATATTTAAATATAAATTTTTGTATATTTATTTTTGTAAATACTTTATAAATACTCGTAAATACACAAGACACTGACTCTTGCCTTAATGTTACCCTGCATCTGATCTTTCGGTAAGAATAAAAAATAGAGTTTTTAGAGCCGAGCTGTTATGCTGTGTTTTCGCAAGCGCGCACATGCGACAAAGCATTTAGATAGCGAGTTTTTAACTGTTGTTGCTGACAACTGTCGGGACTATCCGACTACCTTGTTGTACGAAGCATCTTCGTCAAATATAATACAAGCTTTTCTTCATCGGCATCCGTGGAGCTGCTGTTCTCCTTTGTTAATCTGATTCTACGGCCGAAAAGAAGATACCGAAAAGATGTAGTCTTCGAGAAACTTCTAATATTAAAATCGCCATGATAATGTAAGAAATAAATGCTATTTGCTGATTTGTTTTTTATCATAACAATAAATAAGCAAATATCATTTATTTGTTCGATTATCATGGCGATTTTAATATAAGAGGTTATCTAATCATCGTTATTCCTGTAATTCCAGAAGACATCTTCCTCGCAATATTTATGGTAGTAGTTATGGTATTGAAATACTCATCTTGAGAAGTATTTATACAGAGTTTTTAAAAACCTCTTTTTTTAAATACTCAAAAAATGTATTTATGCCCATCCCTGGACTATGCCAATGACAGTAGCCTAGAACACTAGCTTGTACGAAGCTTCAACTAACCAAGAGGAGGTTCCACTATACTCTGTCTTTTAGGGGTATCCATGACTAAAGGTGTCAAAACGACGCCAGAAGATCTTCGCGAAACCAGGAACTCGCGAAAGGCGTGCATCGTGCAGCGCAAGCGGGGGATTGTGCAAGTCAAGGATGGTGGCCAGCAACTTTTTAACTTGTGCTGCGCTAAACACTGAAGTCCGTTGAATGTCATTCCTTCACTGCTACACGGTAGCACATAATGACATTACACGAAAAGGACATTCACTTACTAAATCGGCACGATAATCTAACAAATAAATGCTATTCTTCCTTGCTGATTTGTTGTTATAATCATCGTTATTTCTGTAATTTCAGATGACATTTTCCTCACAGTATTTATGATAGTAGTTAGTATTTAAATACTGTATTCATATTTTGTATTTAAATACTCACGTTCAAAAGTATTTATGAAGAGTATTTAAATACCCCTTTCAACAAAGTATTTTGTATTTATATTTAAATACTCAAAAAATGTATTTATGTCCATCCCTGCTCAGAACAATAAATAATTTCCATCGTGTTCACCAGATGCCGCTGCATTGTACCTTGTAGCAGTGCAGTGTATACACAAGGGAGTATAGCAATAAATGGGACCTGCCTATACATGGAGCTCCGCCCACTTTTTGAGTTCTCTGGCCAATCACGAGCCAAAATACAGTTCGCCAGGCTATCCAAGCTTTACCGGGAACAGTATCAACACCGGAGATCCCGCTTCGAGATGGGAGGCATGTTATGGTTCCCTCCAATCTTCCTCTTTGTATGATACTTCGACTGCTATCATTTGGTTGGAGTACAAAAAATTCACACTATAAGAATACAGAGCAAAGAAACGAAACCCGTGCCTTGTAAGCGGCAGCACACTGTCACATACCCCCCCCCCCCCCCCATCATTCTTATAAACAAATCTCAGTTCTCACTACGCCGTCGAAATGCATCAATGGACGCATCTGGGCGCATCTTTCAAACATATTTCTCACATAGCATACAGATACACGCTTCACAAAACAGAAATTACACTGCGTTTCTAAGAGGAATTACAAAGCAGAAACCACATCGTTGTGCCAAGTTCCGTGCTCTCGCATTGCATGTAAACACTGCAGAAGGAGCCTGATGTAATCTCTAGAGGTGCGACAACCTAGACAACACTCGCACTACTACGCGTGAAGCAATCATATTTACCCACACTGCCATTGACTTCCAGACGGAGCAGACAAGTTCAGTCGGTTGTTGTGACATCGCCGTGCTCTTCGCTTCCGTTTTCAACGCTTGCTATTTTGTTGTGTCTGACTTTGCTTTTCTGACGCAACGGACTGATTTTTAAATGGGCGCCCCAGAGGAAGAGGTTGTACTTCCTGCTTGCTTCAAACTGCGCGTGTCGGTGGCAGTTGATGAGGGGCTTTAAAGGGACACTTAAGGGGTTGGTGTTCATGGGTCTCATACATCCACTGTAAGTGGGCTTATTCTGTACTCAATGATCATTAGTCCGAATCAGGGTTGGGTAGTATTTAAATACATTGTAATTAAAATACTATTTAAGATATAAATACATGTATTTATAACGAAGGGAAGGTTAGGTAGCAAGAGAGCTGGTGGTGATGATCCATGACTTGAAAACCCGAGACAATTAAGGTAGAGGACGATAACAGACAACACAATGAGATCGTGTTATGTTGTCTGTTATCGTCCTCTACCTTGTCTGGGGTTTTCAAGTCATGGACATGTATTTACATGTTGTATTTAAATATAAACTCGAACAATGTCTTTATAATTATATTTAAATACCGATTTTCGGGTATTTATTCTTTTAAATAACTTGTATATGCTCCTAAATACAGAATATACTGACTCTTGTCTTAAAGTTGTCCTGCATTTGACCGTTCAGGAAGAAGGGCGAGTTTGGGGCGCAGTTATGCCGTGTTTGTGCTGGCATGCGCATGCGACAAACAATTTTTGATGGCGAGTTTTTCACTGTTGTTGCGGACAACGGTCGCGACTAGCAGATTACCTTGTTGTACGAGGCATCTTCGTCGAATATAATAGATGCCTTTGTTCATCGGCACCTGTGGAGATGTTGTTCTCCTTGGCGATTCTGATTGTACGGGCTAGAAGATGCCTAAAAGATGCAGTCTTCGAAAAACTTCTAATATTAAAGTCGCCTCTATAATCTAACAAATAAATACTGTTTTCCCTTTCTGGTTTATTGGTATAACCATAGTTATCTGTATCTGTAACCATATCTGTAATTCCGGATGACATTTTCATCACAGTATTTATGGTAGTACGGTATTTAAATACTGTATGTATATTTTGTATTTAAGTACTTATAGTGAAAATTATTTATCAAGAGTATTTTAATACCTCTTTCACCAAAGTATTTTGTGTTTATATTTAACTACTCAAAACAGGTATTTATGCGCCTATTTCTGGTCCGAATGGACCAGTGCGGGAATGCTGGAAGAACTACGATTAAGTGCTATTTTGCGAATCGCGCCGACTGTGAGGAACTTCACGTCAGGAACTTCAAGTCAAAATGACGACTGAATACGTCATGATGACGAAATATCCCATCTGTCAATGACATTTGGATTTGTAACAAGAGTTTGTCTACCTGAAACCGTATTTTTGACAGGAACAGCGTTGTAGAACATATAATTCAAGAGATACACTTTACAATCACACAACAGCGCTATTACGACACACCACTATTCGTTGAGTATGCGTCAAATATTGGTAGCCAACATTGCATATATTGGTCCAATATGGCAAATGCAATCCAGCCAAATATTACACGCCCATTTGCCAATAGTATACCAATATTACCGATGTCGGTTCATGATCAGCCAGTTTTATCAATGTTCTGCCAGTACTCCCAATATTCCCAGTTTTCATTGTGCGACGCTGGCCATCATATGGATTACGCAGTTCATTTGGGCAGCATGTTACATCACAGCTCCTTCCTCAGCTCTTAGCCGACCAATGCTCATGATAGGCTTGGGTAAAAGAGATGTCTACATGCTGTGGTGTTGGAGGGGGGGGGGGATATGAAAGTTCATTAAATGAAAAGGGAGACGTCAGCATGACAAAAGGTCGGTTTGCTATCCAAAATAAGAAAAAGAAAAAGAAATAAAGAAGAAACAGATAACGCATTGTGAAAGAGTGCTCACATGGTGTTCATAAGGCCCGAAGAATGGGGAACGTGGAGGAAAGGAGGGAACGGGACTCAGTAAGGTAGCCAATGAGAGAGTGACGTAGCCAAGTTGTGATACACGATGACGGAGGCCGTCACTGTGGAGAAGGTGTTGCCGGCAGAGTAGGATGCAATGGGGGTGCAATGGGGGATATCAGTAACCACGCCACAGCTGGTGCAGAAGGGAGTGCTGGTTTGACCCATTTTGAAGAGAAGCAGTGTAGAGTCGCTAAATAAGGGGTACAGAGTATCGCATTCTTTTTCCGCGCCGGAGCTGGCGTTCGGTGTACGCGATTGGGCAGATCATGTCACGTGGTTTCTCCTTCCAAGAACGCCTTTCATGTTGAGTCCCCTCCATCCAAAACCGGTTTCCTGGGTTGCTAGCTGGCTCGTCTGCGCGCTGTTCTGCGGAGGAGCGAAGATTGGCGCCCCGTTGCTAGGCGATGCAGCCGCGCCGGACACAAGATGGCGGTCTCTCTCGCCGGCATGGCTCATTGTCGCTACTCTGCTCCGTATCTAGCGACTCTAAAGCAGTGGTGTGCGGTCGACGTTGAGGCAGAGGCGGTGAAGGAGCGATTCCTGGTGACGGGTGCAGCGGCATGTAATAAAGAACTTTACTGAGGGCTCGATTGACTGCGACTGACATTTTTGTAGGGGCTGCCTCAGCTCTGAACTCTCTGGCACGAGCAATACAAGCCGTTTTCACCGATTAATAAGAACAAGAATGTCATGTATACGATGAAAGGTCATGGTCATGTATACAGTCAAACCTCGCTTTACGAACACCCTTCGTTTACCAGAAAATCGTTCGTAAATCGAGGTCCGAGGTGTGCAGTGCACAAATACCTCACAAATACACGGGAAATTGATTTGAATAAGTTTTATTTTCGAAAATACTGCGTAATTGTACTTTGCACCATACTTTCTGCAGGGTCTATCCTGTTTAGAAGAGATGACAGAAGTCTGACACTTGACTCATCCACCCGGTCCTCAAAGTACCGTATCGCGTGCGGATGAGACTGTTTCCAACGGCAAATATCACGCTTGTCACCGGCTGTCAGGACTGAACGCCTTCTCTTGGAATGGCAAGATGTTTCCATCTTGGAGACGTGGTCCAAACTCGCAACCGTTCGGCTGTAAACCCCCGAATTATTCTTTCGGGAAATGGTGAATCATGTTCGTGGAACGTAGTGGCGTTGGGACATTGTATGTTTGACCTTGGCAGCATGTACTCAGGCACTTTCATTATCCTCTGGTCCATTGGCCTGTCCTCTGTACGTTCATAACGCCCGTTCGTATATCGAGGTCAGAATGGCTTGGCTACTTTGGGTCCGTTCCCTAATAATCCGTTCATAGTTCGGATACCGAGGGTTGGTAAAACGAGGTGAAAATACACGGGAAAAGTTTCGTTCCCTGTGGAGCCGTTCGTAAGTTGAGGGAATTCGTATATCGAGGCTTCATAAAACGAGGTCCGACTGTACATCGGCTGCGAATAGACAGTTGGCAGGCCGAAACAGTAATGGGCACATGTACAGTGGAAGGACGCACAACCGCGGCAGCACGCCGCGGGGTCGCTTGTACGCGGGAGTTACCGGATAGGCCAACATGACCGGGGATTCATTGGAGAGAAAGAACATTACAATTGGCGCAGTGCCGGTTGTATGTCTGGATGATTATGCTGGGCAGGTCATGTATGAGATTGGGACGGGAAGACTGTAGAAGGAGGAGGGTCGCCCTGCTCTCAGTGAGGGCGACCGATGACTTCAAAGGTGGCAAGCCAACAATGTATTCTATAGGGCTACGAGGATGGCGTGCAGTTCCGCCTCAGTACAGGACACGGGATAGGGCAACGTTTAGGCTTGTTCACGAGCTGTATCTGCGTTGTAAAAGGCTGCCCTCGACGTGTCCGGCATCACAGAGACATCGGTGAAGATTTGACTACAGAGGGAGAAGGTAGAGTTTAGATGTGCCAAGGGGAGCTGATGGGCTACAGGAGGAGGGACTGCGCGTTTTCGGGGAAGGTCCGGGACGGTAGGGTGGATGACGGGACGCTCAAGTGTCCACATAGCTGGTGCAAAGGAAGGGGAACGTTTCGTTGGTGGGAGGTAGCTTTTTAGACGGGCAATGGCAGTACTACAGGCGGATGCAGGACAGCTTACTGCAATCCGGAGATGGGGATGAGAAGGGTGGGCACATGCGCGAAGGGTGGTTCACACCTGAAGAATGGGTGTAGGGTGGCCCCTGGCTTCTGTGAAGACAGAGTTGAGCTCCGGTGTTAGAGGGACCCGTAGACAGATTGTGTGTGTGGGGGGGGATATATTTATTAGACGAAAAGGACAGAAAAAAAAAGGGAAGAAAGGTCAGCTAGACGGGACGTCGGCTTGGTATTCCAGAAATAAATAAATAAAATTAAGAAATAAATAAAAAGACAAGAAAATATTTAAAGAAAGAAAGAAATAGGAAATAATAATAAATAAATAAATAAAGAAAATTAAGAAATAAGAAATATATAAAAAGAAAAGGAATTAGGAGGGTTTGAACTGGAACGTGTGCAATAAACCTCTACCCGACAAACGCCATCATGGCGTTGGTAGACAGACCGAAACCAAAAGAGATCGGAAGGGGAAAGCTGGGTTCCACGAATGAGCAATTGTTCGCTGAAATAAAGTAGGATCGAAGGTCGCGTCCCCTTTCAGAGACCATCGTAATCCCCTCAAGCCCGTGGCTTTCAGGCGCGACCTAGTTCGCCACTAGCTTTGAATGTAGTTCAACTCTACCAAACTCGTGGCGCTGTTAAACTTTATGTCGTCATTTGTTTACAAATAGGTAGAGGTCTATTGCCGATACTCCTGGTCACCTTATTAACGTAATGAAGACTGTTTTTCATTGTGTCCACTGTTTTGGCCTCCGGCGTTTCCACTTAGAAGAAACGCAACGTCTCGCCCTATCACAAAGTTTCGGCCTCCGATTCACGTACGTGTCACACTTTGACCCATTAAAGGAGCGATCGCTTTGGCCGCTCAATTTCGAAACTATGGTGACATTTTATTCCTCGTTGATCACTGACCATGGCACCGAAAACCACATGCAAACTACTTCGTAGTTTTTGAGCAATTTGAAGAAACAAACGGCAAGAACAGACGCCGGATGTGGCGACTGTGAGGGAATTCCCTCTCTGGAAAATCAAGAAAACGACATACTGTAACTAACCAATGACGACACGTTGGAACTTCCCCAACTGCAGCAGCAATGCTAACCTAGAAATTGTCTGATGTCTGTTGAAGAAAAGGCACCAGCAACGGGGTTCGAACACACACCTTCTGATTGCCGGTTAAAGAGTATAATGAAGTTAAGATATCTGATTATATATATATATTACATATCTTGAAAAGTTGGAGTTGGATCGGACGGCTACGTAATTATAGTTGAAATAAATGGGAGACAGAAGACGAAAGTAGGGGAAGTAACAAAAAAAGGGGTTTATTAAAACTTAACAATTATAAAAGTTAGGGAGGATGTCTACGTTACGGCGGAAGCTCCGCCTTTGTCCCGCCTCTTTGTCCCGAAGAAGGCGGAGCCTACGCCGTAACGTAGACATCCTCCCTAACTTTTATAATTTTTAAGTTTTAATAAACCCATTTTTTGTTACTTCCCCTACTTTCGTCTTCTGTCTCCCATTTATATACTATATATATATAATAAAGTTAAAGAGTAAGGTATCTGATTAAAGAGTACAAGTATGCAACTGGAGAGATTGTTGAACAACACTGTTGAAACAGGGGCCCTATGCCGAGTGTACATTACCGTTCACTTTCGTTATTATTGTTATTATTTTTTTCAAGTTGGCAAGCTCCAAACGTCACGCTGCTGTGCGTTAAAGGAGGTAAGGACCCATATTCGCAGGTATTTAGTTACGGGTGTAATAGGTGTAATATTGTTCTTCTACGCTTTTTTCATTCAATATTTTTTAAATTTACAATTTATTGTTCAAGATTTCTCATTAATAGCGTGTGCACCGTTAATACAAAAACGCACTTTTTTCGGATACGGGCGAGTAGACCTACCGCCATCCGGATACCTCTATCCATTGTTACGCCATTTGAAGAATTGTACCACCCAATCAGACGCCAACGCGGAGGTACACATAACATGTTCTCTACACTCTTGAAAATGAACTTTACTACATAACACACTCCTAGTCAACCATCATCCCGAAACACAACGTTCTCGTCCCTCATTTGTTCAAAATGGAAGGCGGAGCCTATTTTGTAGCCATAATGCTGTATATATGGACACAAAAAAATCAGGAGCGAGAACGTTGTCTTTTGGGATGATGATTGGCTAGCAGCGTGCTATATGTGGTAAAGATACGAACCTATCAGATTCATCTACAGTAAAGGTGTCACAGCCAACAAGTTAAAATCGCCGTTTGGAGCCAACGCAGTTGGCGGGCTAGATTGGTAGAGTTCATAGCCCATTTAAAACCGTTCCGGTAGGCGACGATTTCAAATGAACCTCTCGAGGTGGTAGTTATGATGGAACCGCTTACCGTAGTCGGCTACGCTCAGTCGGGCAATGTCACGACTATCGCAGGGACTGCCTTCTCGATTGACCATCGCGCGCGAGCTCATGACGGGGGGAGGGGGGATATATATTTATTGAAAGGAAAGGTAGCTCATGACGGATCACAGGGAACTGATGCATTTATCAGGCAGTATGGTGATGGTCGTGGCGTGGTATTCCGGAGCAGTCTTCCTGCCTGCCTAGCGGCAACCTTCCCCCCCCCTCCCGTGGGGGGGGGGGGATCGTGCGTCCTGTGCCGACTTCACAGGGAACTATGCCGGTATCTGTCTTAAAGTGTCCGATGAAAGCCCAGGGACAACAACCAAATACCACAGCAGCCGCCCGGATACCACCGGGCCACTTCCCGGTCTCGGCCTCGAATGCGGTTACCGTGTAGCCACTAAACCACTAGAGCTGGTGCCCGGTATATTATAAACGAGAAATTGAGCATCGAGCCGAAGCTCGCTTCCGCTCATGCCGTCCATCATTTCACCAGAATCTGCATCAGCAGAGTTTTCGTCGACGCAGATATTTGCCTCTCGATGGGTGTTTCACGAAAATTGAGGAAAAACTTTAAAAAAAAAAAGTTTCGTCGCGAGCCAAAACGGCAGACTGCATAGTGTTACCAGCGATGTGAGGATGCTCCAATTATTTTTGTTTTATAGTTAATTAATGAATTATTTAAGTGAAATTAATCAGTCAGTTTTTAAATTAATATAAGGATTACAGGCACAATATCAATGAGAAAGTTTTAGCGGCCGATACAACGGCACGAAACCCGTTGATTGCAATTAAGTTTGTACCTTTAACGGATCTTTTTTTTTTCCGGCTCCATGGACTAACTTTCTGGTTTGCGAGAAACCGACGCGGAACCTGTCGCAGACGCGCGAGGAGTCAACGTCAAGCCAAAATATCAAAATGTCAATGGGAACTATGAATATAGTCTTTGTGCGATAACAGGACGATCGAGGGCGCTGTGATCCAGCGATCCTTGTGTGCCCGCAGCAGGTTCCGTATCGGTTTTTCGCAAACCCAAAACTTAGTCTTTGGAGCCAAAAAAAAAAAAGGGGGGGGATCCGTTAGCGGTACAAACTTGCAATCAACGGGTTTCGTATGGTTGTGTAGCCCCTTACAACTTTGTGATTGACATTTTGGCTCCAATCCTGATAACTAAACACTTAATTAATTAAATTAAATTAAATTAATTTCACTTAATTAATTAATTACAAAAGAAAAATGTTTGCGTATCCTCACACCACTGGTAACACTATGCAGTCCGTCTTTTTGATGTGAGACGAACCTGTTTTTTTAACTTTGGGTAATTTTTCGTGGAGCAATATCGGACATATTCATCGCGTGTTCCAGAAAATCTCCCGTTTCTTTCAACGTCAACGTGCTGAAAGCCAGTTAGGAACCGATCAAAGTAGTGGAGCATAAAATGTCAGTGCCGAGAAGGTAAGGCGAAAAGCAGAGCGACCGATTGGGCCCCAAAATGCTTCAGCTCAGCTTGATGTTTTATCCGTAACTCAACAACAACAACAACAACTTCACATTGAGATGATGAATGGGGAGTTTCACTGCAAGGGGCGATACTCTATCCCATTGCTGGTGGTGATGTTGCGAATGAAATGGTGATTCCCTAAAGAGTAAGGACCGAAGTCATGTGTTCAAAAAGGTCAAAAGAGCTTTGAGGGCCGAGCGTTGGTGGGCTGAATTTAGTCAAGGTCCAAGCAATTTTGAGAGAGGGAGCCGCGAGAGTCCAGCTCATTAAGAGACCCGGACAGTGCGGTTCGGGAAGGTTGGTAGTGTGGGTAATGAAGAAGTATGTGCTCCAGGTCCTCTAGAGCACTGCAGTCACAGCATCTGCACTCTAAGAAAAAAAAGGAGTACTTTTACTCCTTTTGGGGACTAAATGCATCGCCACAAGAAATAGTCCCTTTCGGGAGTAAATGCACGGGAGTAAATCAATGTCACAGAGTGGAGACTGCATTTCACGCGCTGTTGTAACAGTCCCAGGTACATAATTCGTGTGCATGCATGAAAATACTTTGAAGCAAACCGTGAACCGTGATATATCGACTGATATAAAATCTTGCGCCATACATATAGGGCACAATTTCCGAAGAAAGATGCGCTAACTGTTTCTTACTCTGTGTGGGTGGAATGTTGCTACGTTGTCTGAGTTATACAGCCATATGTCGTTCAAACTGACCAAGGGCACATATTTACGTAGACTGTTGCATTCAGGAGACCATTCGCGAAGGTTAGTGACAATTTGCAGTCGTGGGGAGTAAATGTCGGGACTAAATGTCGGGTTAGGGGACTAAAATGGGGAGTACTTGCAGACTAGGGGAGTAGATGCTGCAATTACTCCCCGTTTTACTCCTTTTTTTCTTAGAGTGTGGGAGAGTCAAGTTGTCTCAAGCGGTAACGCCCCTGAGCTGTTAAAGCCACGTCGAGTCGCATTTCCGTAGCGTAAAAAGCGCAATCCCTTTGCAGCCATGGCTCTGTTGTGATAGTGAGAAAGAGTTGCTGCAGAAAAGGAGGAGGACACAGATTAACAACAACGCACACGGGACGACTGCGGGTGTAGACGGGATGACGTTATTGTGATAATGAGCTTATACAATATGTAAACAAATTGACATTTTTCGTATAAGCATGTCATACCAACGATTCGAAAAAGAGTTTACTCCTTTGGCCCCTTTAGCAGAAAGTGCCACTAATTGACCGAAATGATATGTCACCTGGTAGGGTAAAACCCAGCCATGACTCTGTTAATTGCGTAAAGGATACCCTTCTGTCGATGATTGAATAAAAATAAGGCAATAGTACAGCGCGTGACGATATGGTAGCTGACTGCGACTCCCATTCCGCAACCGTGGTCTGTAGTAAACGAATTGGGAAATCAGAGAGAACTGATGCTCTGAGGCTGGAAAAATATATAAAGGACAAATACATACAAAGCCTCAATTTACGTAAGAAATTAACGATGAAAGATGGAAGTCACTGAAATGGCTGGTCAGCTGTTGGACTCGAACCCACATCCTAGTGCCAAAAAGTGAGCCCCCCGGAAGGCCAGGCGCTCTGTCGGAGCCTAACATGACGTCACAGTTCCGAAAAGTAAAAATTAATTTTTCCTTATTTTCGCGTCACGTAGAGTCAAAATGTTTTGCCAGAATGTAAAGTGAGACAAGACGATTTCAGTACCATAACTTTGGTAGGATTCTGAAGCCACAAGGTTTAGTCCGTAGGGGCACTTTAAGAGACCAGGGCTGGTCTTCAATTGCACAGCACAGCGCACACGGTAGGTTTTTCAGGGCGTTCGTTCTAAATTAAAGTGATGTAGTGACACGAAGTCGTTCTGCGACAATTGGGATTTTGCATGGTCGATTCTAATGGGGTTTCGAGCAAACATAAGTTTCCTTTCATTGTCCCTCTAATAATAATAATAATAATAATAATAATAATAATAATAATAGACATGCTTCTGCGAACACAGAAACTTCTTCCCTTGAAAATCATATCGTTATACGTCACATGAATGCTGCGTTTACTTGAGCAAGTTCGTAGCATGGAGCCGCTGCTGGAAGAATTCACCGATCAACGACGGTTCCTGTCCAGTGCTATAGGTCGACCCCGTGATATCCGATGTTAACCAAACAACGAATCTGTACCAGGCGTTTCAGTTAAATCCCCAGGCTAAAGAATTCGCCAACGGGTGGACAAGTCGACGAACTTTCATTTTTAAAAAGTATCTGTCTGACACCACCTACTGGTTGCGCACCGTGTGTATGAGTGGGAGGCGCTCATTATTTAAATAAAAAATTAAAATTAGTTTCGTGAAAAACATAACTTCGAAAGCAGAGAGCCGACGGCATTAAAATGGGTACTACCCCTTATCGGACCTTCAGTGTACATCTTTTGAGAAAATTCTGCCGCAGAAGAGGGTCATTTGTTGCTGTAATTAATTAGCTTCGGTTTACATATTTTCGTCGCGGCTGCTCGCGGTGAAACGCTGGGGCTGCTACGTTTTCTTCAGCACTTCCCGTTGCGAAGTAAGCTCAAGAACACGTAATTCATTGGTGGATAACGGGGTGGAAGAGCGTCATTTGGCGCTTCGCCGCGACCAGCCGCGACAAAATATGCAAACCGAAACCAATTAATTACTGCAACAAATGACGAGCTTCGGTGGCAAATTGTTCTCTAAAACGTGTCCACCGAAGGTCCCAAAATGGCTAGTACTCATTTTAATACCGACGGTGCCCTGCTTTAAAACTTATGTTTCTCGCGAAACTCATTTGAATTTGTATGTAAATAAGGAGCGCCTCCCACTCATTCACACGGTGCGTAGCTTGTAGGTGCTACCGAACAGATACGTTCAGAAAGTTCTTCGATTGGTGCACCCGTTCGCGAATTATTTAGCCCGGGGATTTTACTGAAACACCCTGTATACATGGTGTCCCCGAAAACGTGTCATTGAATTATAATAAAAAAAAACTACGCCACCTAGAATCATGCGGTCAACGGCATTTGTTCTTACTAAATTTTTGCCAATTCCTGATGTGAATGTCACGTATCGTATGTAATGTCGTAATATCGTAATATGTCGTAATATCGTATAATGTAATATCGTAATGTCACGTATTTAATTATGTAAATACAGTCGACCCCCGTTTATCCGGACTTCATTTATCCGGATCCCGCGGTATCCGGACAAAAGGCACGGGAACGGATTTTGCTCCATGTACTATTTTGTTCTCGTTTATCCGGACTTCAGCTTCCGGACTCGGAGAAGAATTCCAGGGAACGAAAGTCGAAAATTCTTGTAATCCAGCTTCAGTTATCCGGACTACCGTGAGTTAGAGGAGACGCTGACCCCGCTTCGTCACCCTTTTCGCTGTGTTGGAGTTATTCCCGTCACACGTCAGGGACCTACATTCCTCCGTAGGGGAGATAACCGTGCACGATGACCCCCTTTTCTATTTGTGTGCGTTGGGTCACGTTGACCAGTCGAGTCATTTGGAAATATCTCGAGCAACTGTCCAGTTCTAGAGGGGAAAACTCCAATCCGAGGGCCTGCTGCTTACGGCCCGTTGGCCGATGAAGACATTCCCCTAGCTGAGCTGCGATCCCTGATGCAGAGGCTCACTGCGACTGCCGTAGATGATGCTGCGGTTTCTGACTACGTTGACGTTGATAAGGATGATGACGCGTGTGCAGCTATGACTGATGACGTTGTGATTGCTGCTGTTGCCTCCGATGATGTGCAGCAAGACGGTGCCGATGACGCCAGTGAGAAACAAGGCTTCGACATTGACACTTTGCGTCCGCACAGACATTCTTCGAGCAGCGCAACAGCGTCGCTCAACTCAATGCAATTAGCAAAAGTTTGCAGGAATCGAGTTTCTACACCACTATGTAACATCTGTCATTGACGAGATTTCTGTGTTTTAATTACACCTTGCTCTGTAGGACGTTTCTATTCGGTCGTTTCATTTCTCCGGATGCCCCGGTATCCTGACGATTTCGCCAGGAACGGCACCGTCCGGATAAACGGGGGTCGACTGTATTTGCAATCTGGACTCCGAAATTTGCCAAGTAATGGTCACGTTTTTACCCCACCAATATGAAGAGCGTGCCGATTTCACTCAAGTTCATGATAATTGACAGTGATATTCATGAGCTATCCCATTGGAAAAAATAGCCGAAGATCATACTTTTCGTATCACTGAACCATAACGCGCGACGACTTTTTGAGCGCAATCGCTCTCAGTACGACGAAATGAGGTTCGAAACCCAGCCTGAAATTGGGAGACGGAAAGTGCGATCCCAGCGAAAGTCGGACGCGATAAGCCATACATGTGTTATCTCTTTCCACGTTGCAGGTGTGGGCTGGGTTTCCAACCTCCTTTCGTCGAACTGACAAGGATTGCGCTGAAAATTTTGTCGCGCGCTACCTCCGTAGAGCATGATGCTCGGCTATTTTTTCCGATGGGATAGCCGGGATAGATGGGATAGATGGGATAAATTAGACACGCTCTTCACATTGGTGGGGTAAAAAAGTGACATTTACTTGGCAAATTTCCGACTTCAGTTCGCAAAAACTTACATAATTAAACTTAGGTTACACGACATTCACATCAGGAGGTGACAGAAACGTAGTAAGAACAAATGCCGTTGACCGCATGATTCTAGGTGGTGTAGTTTTTTTTATTATAATTCAATGACACGTTTTCTGGGACACCCTGTATATAAAAAGTTGTGTTTCAAAAGCACGGAACGACATCGATTGTATCTGTCCAGAGCACACTATTCTTCTTTTTCTGACAGCCTTTAGCTCTCTGTTACAGCTTTTCGCGATTTTATAACGCCAGGGTTTGACCAACAAGCTCAGAGGATTGCTCTGTGCTTTTCGTCGAAGACAGTAGCGGTGTTGGAGGTTATGGGGCAGTATTGCCTCGTATAAGGTTATGTCGTCCTTGCGTAATGCATTACATTGGTTAAAAAGGTCGATCTCCGATGCGATTATCTCTGTTGGAAGAACCGTCGCTGTCTCTTCGTGCTCTGCTGTCGAGCCTTGTCTTCGTTTCTTTCTTTTCGTTTTTTTTTTTTTTTTTTGTTAGCGCGATATCTTCTTAGCGTCATACAGGGTCGACAGCCGTGTAGAAGAAAAAGAAATCTTAATGGGAGCGACTGCGAGTGTCTGGATTGTACCGGGATCGCAAGGTGGCCCGGTAGAGGTACCGCATTTCGATGCGTTTGGTGGACACACCTATGGTGAAGTCTTTTTTTGTTTGTTTTCCTTTGTCGTTTCAACTCCTCTTGGAAGTCTGGGAAACTTATATACAGTACCTTAATAAAAAGAGTCGTGCATCTGAGTGCGAGCCGGAGAGGTGCATCTTGAAGTTCTACAAGAGGGGGCACCGTGTGGGGACGCCATATTGGCTCCGTTAAGTTCGTCTGCTATGTTAATGACGGATCCCGTCTGTAGACGTTCGTTCTTTCTTTATTTGACCACGCTTTTGCGTCTTCCTTGATTTCTTGACGACAATGAATCAACGCCCTCTAAACAAAATCGCACGTGTTGTTATACGGTCAACGCGCTGCAATTCGCGATGGGAAATAAGTGGGCCGCAGCATACGGTCGTTTTGCCTGGGCGTAAAAAAAACGCACTCCTAAAAATGAACTTCACCGCAAAGCACGCTATTAGCAAACCACGATCTCGAACGTCATCGGTCTCGGAGTTGCCACTCCGGGGTTGGAATGATTCCGGAATCATTCCAGATTTATCAGAGCCCGGAATGGATTTGGAATGGAACGGCGGAAACTGTCCTGGGAATGGAATGGGAATGGAATTAAGCATTTTTTCGCAGCCGGAATGGAATTGGAATGTAATGGTCAGGGTGCCACACGGTAAAGGGCGATGGTTGGTTTGGTTTTAAGTTTAAAAAATAAAATGGAGATTTTGGCTTCACTAGTGTGAAGCCCGCAACCCCACATCATTTGCACCAGTTGCTTTAGTGGAAAACTCCTGTAACGATGATGCCAATGAAGAGGAGGAGGAGGAGAGGATGAGGGGCGAAATAACCTTGTCTTTGTGCTTTTTCCGTGCTGGGTAATGTCAATCTCCTCTATAGCACTGCTGGGCTAGCTAGTACGGTTACAGGTCCTAATTCTTTTATTGGTGGAATTATAGGAATGGAATGGGTTGCTAAGCCATTCCTGGAGTGGGAATTGACCGTACCTTTTCATTCCGAGGAATTGAAAAGAATTCAATTATCACAAATCTTCATTCCTCGGGATGGAATTGCAATGGCATGGGTGATGCCATTCCGCAACCCTGGTCTCTACCCTAATTTGTTGAAAACGGGAGGCGTACGCCTCTTTTTGCACCTTTTATGCAGTACATAATTGGTACAAAAAAGGCGTACGCCTCCTGTTTTCAACAAATCTTGGGCGAGAACGATGTCGTTCGGGATAAATAGTTGACTAGGAGCATCCTATGCGGTGACGTTCGTTTTTAAGAGTGCGCAGCACCATCGGAGTGTCAACAAAATGCCGCCGAGTTGCTGATTTTATCCAATGGGAGAGCGGCGCTCTCAATGTTGCCAGACGGTTGTCGGCATCACAATCCTTGTGTCTGTCATTAACATAGCAGACGAACTTAACGGAGCCCATATGGCGTCCCCGCACTGCGCCCCCTGGAGAAGAAATTGCAGTTGTGCATCAGTGTCAGTACTCTGAAGCCATTCAGTGACTCTAGGTTCAACGGAGTGATTCCATCTCGACTCAGGCAAGGTGGTCCGGGCACCCCCAGTAATTTTTATTAAAAATATATATGTTGTAGCATGGCTAACATTAAAAAGGGAACAACAAGTGTTTTTTCTCTAGTTTTCGTAGTTCCTGAGAAAAAAAAATCCGGAAGAATATGGCAGGTCCGGGGCACTTTCAAGCATAGCGATTTCGGCGTGCAATATCTGTCCAACGAACGCGTTCAGGGCTTTGAATTTTTTTCCACGCACTGTGAGCTATGTTGGCTTCTAGTACTTGGGTTCGGTTCCGGCGGGGATTTTATTATTTTGCAGCTAAAAATACACAAAGTTGGTGGCGGCGACGAAAATTACTCATATTCTTGCGGCTATTGCGGCGCTTGTGTACATGCAGTGAAATGAGAAAGGCATCTCCATGTAGCGGAGGCTGAGCTTTATAATTTGGCATCAAATCTAGGGGGGGTCTAGGCCAGGTTGCTGTCATGCATGGAGGCGTCTACAACACGTGACATTTGAAACAATGCGGTTTTTGAGCGTTCATATCTAAAAAAAAACACCTCGAAAATTCTTCAAGTTTCGTAGGCACGTCCTCCCGTATATGATATTTCAGTGCACAGAAACTCAAAGATTTTTTCTTTGCACAATAAAAGTTAGAGCGCGCTAAAGTTTCAGTGTCGGACTGTGGTGCTTGTAATGACCATGGAAGCGCTGCGACAAGTTCACTGGTCGATTTTCGAGTATTTCTTGTGACGGCGGACCGTGGTACCTGTAGTCTACCCAAGGAGACGTCCTTCAGTTAGCATAGAAGCATAGACAACAAATTCTGTGTCCGTCGGCGAGTACTTTGCCATGACAGGAGCAGCCGCCGCTGCTAATGAACAGCGAGGATAGTAACAGGATTAGCGCCACCCGCACTGGAGCCGTATCCGGCTTCAGGTACAAAACCCAAGTTAGTTTGGAGTTGTGGCGGCTCGCCAGTGCGACGATAATGATGGCCATCTTCATCCCGTGCATGCTCGCGCTCACACCACGCATTCACCTCCCATCGGATTAAAAAAGCACTTTGGCTCGCAACCTCTCTCTGCCTGGTCGCTTTCTCTAGGCCTCTACATTTTGGTGACCCGAACATCTACCAGCAATCATGCCTAACCAAGGAGACACGCCGTCCAAGCCGCCACAGAGTCATTGCGAGAGTGAGTGGTTCCTCTAGCTGTTGCTAGCAGTGATTTCGTTTATAACAGATGTGTTTTGACCCTGTTTCGACTCGCCGTCGCTTTGCCGTCTGTATCTTCGCCATGAACATGAAATTAAGGAAAGCCAGTGTCTGCTGCGCGAACTACATGAACAGGCACAGACAGAAGATACATTTTCAAAGAACTTTGCCCGTGCGCTGGATGATGCGTTGATGACAAGCGTTCTGATGCCTGAACAGTATTGTAACGTGCGCGAGTCTGATTATCTTTGCCACAACTGCTAATGTAATCAATCAAATGTAAATAAATAGTGACTCATCTTTACCGGCATGGTCTCGAGTGCTGGATGTAAACATCGAATTTTCATGCACGTATCGGGCCCCCCAAGCAGTGACACATACACTCAATCTACATTTCTCTATAGTGTCCTTGTGAAACCGTCGTGCTGCTTTCGACGTCCTGGGGGAATATTCGACTCCTTGGGTTCTCAAATAGCAGCACGAATAGCACGGGCGGCTGTCACAAGAAAAACGTGTATATCGACCAGTTAACTTCTCGCAGCGCTTCCATGGTTATTACACGCATCACAGTCGGACACTGACACTTTGGGACGCTCTAACTTTTATTGTGCAAGGAAAAAAACTTCAACTTTCTGTGCACTCAAACGTCATGTATGGAAGCATGTGCCTACGAAGTTTGAAGCATTTTCGAGATGTTTTTTTTTAGATATGAGCGCTCAAAAACCGAATTTTTTCAAATGTCACGTGTTACAGATGCCTCCATGCGTGACACCAACCTGGCCTAGACTCCTTACTTTGATATCAAATTATGGAGCTCAATCTCCGCTACATGGAGATGCCTTTATCGTTTCCCTGGCATGTACACAGGTGCCGCAATAGCCGCAAGAATATGAGCGATTTTCGTCGTCACCACCAACTTTGCGAATTTTTAGCTGCAAAATAACAAAATCTCCGCTCGAACCGAACCCAAGCACTATAAGCCAACATAGCTGACAGTGCGTGAAAAAAAATTCAAAGCTGTGAACGCGATCGTTGGACAGATATTGAACGCCAAAATCGCTATGCGTGACAGTGCCCCGGACCTGCCATATTCTTCCGGATTTTTTTTCTCAGGAGCTACCTGAGACTAAAGAAAAAATACTTGCTGTCCCATTCTCAGTCTCAGTCAGGCTATAACATATATTTTTTCGATAAAAATCACTCATGGTGTCCGGACCACCTTGCCTGAGTTGAGATGGAATCGCCCAACGATTGATTTATTCAAAACACGGTTTCTTGTTTCTCACTCTGCTGTAGGACACTGGCAAAGGAGTAATTTTCGCGGGCAATAAAGTTCCTAGTATTGTTCGCGATCGTGGTATTTCCTGTGAGATTAATGTCCCGCGAAACATCGGTAACGGTCACTGAAAAGTCTGGTCATTTAAATATGCAACGACATGTTCCCATGTCGTTGTGGCATTGTAATTAAGACCGAGAGACACGGACACAGAAGACGACACACGTAGGTTCTCAGTGTAAGTTCTCAGGTAGGTTTTCAGCTGAGAACCTACGTGTGTCGTCTTCTGTGTCCGTGTCTCTCGGTCCTCTTCATGGATCTATACCAGCTAGCCTGAACCCTTTCCCTTGTTTCTTTGGATGCATTTGTTTCCCCTAATGGTGTAGACACAGGTTCGTGGCATTTTCTTCTTTTCCGCAACCGGATACAAAACGTGAGACATATCACGAAAACCAGCAACGTTAACAGGAAGGAACCTGCTAGAAAAATGAATATACGAGGGCATAGTCACAAATAAAAAAAAGTTCAGGGTACTGTCTCGGGCAAAAGTATATCCAATCTCTGTCCTCATTAAAAACCTTCGCGTAGGCGAGCAGAAAAACAAAAATGTTCAAACCTATCAAAGTTAAAGGCCAAGGCTAAAATTCGGTGCCCAGTGATTGCTGTGCCAAGAGACAGAAACGATCAAGAATAAACTCACAAATATATATTCCATATGAAAGAGAGAGAAAAAAAATGGTACTATCTAAAACAAGTCACCTAAGCAGATGCATATCTAAGCCACCGATATGAGCTGAAGGCCGTTCACTTGGGAGCGGCTCCAGTTTAGAGGTTTAGCAAAAAAGGCACGGAAGAGACCCTCGTTCTGGAAGACGACGCAGGAGGGCAAGCTGAAGGAACTTGTTACCGGAAAAAAATGTGCGCACTTGGCACTTTTCCGAGCTTTCACTCTCGGCTCACTTTTATTCTTTATTTCCCTGCTTTCTATTAGTATTCTTTGTATTCTTGATCGGTTTCAATTGCGCGATTGCTGAAGATCTCTGTAGAGCGCTACCTCAATTGTCACAATCCAACAGAAGACCCATACTCTTAAAAATGAGGGGGGTGGGGGAATGTCGAAGTAGCTTGCCGTTGTTCGCCGCGCACGAATGGGTATCGTCATGGCTATAGTAAAAAAAAGAAAAAGAAAAAAAAAGTGACAAGAGAGTTGATGAGTTGAAAGTGGGGCATAGGCAAGACAACGCACGAGGTTGCGAGTTTTGGTAATTCGTTCTGCATAAGAACCTTCGGGGAAGCGGACGTCCTTCCCTATGCCAGGGCAGAAATGTGAAAGGTCATCGCGTAGCACGCTCCTAGCTAATCATCATCTCGAATGATATCGTTATCTGCCCTGATTTCTTGAAAACTTTTGTGACATTTATGCTGGTCATATTGGTCCCAGAAAGGCGTACGCTTCCCGTCCAAGTCCATCAGCTTGTTACCCTCTCATACGAAAACTCCTTCGTCAACTGTATATATGTTCCTGTACCATGTTCATATTTTTGTAACCTGAAGAAGTGCAGTCTCGCGCACGAAAGTCTTGTTACCATGTGTAAATAAATAAGTTGCTCCTACCGTTTAATGTCACTCTTTGATATACTCATCACCGGCAACTTGACATCGCCTATTTTTCTGTCGTCGTATCATCTCGAAAATAATGAGCAAGTTTTCTTTATATTTTTATCTTTTTCGAAACCAACCACCAACAGCGCACGACGGAGACTGCGGCGGTAGATGGCACTAGCTGTTGCGTTACCCCCGATAGTATTGGCATTCCATTATCTTGCGTCACGTGACCACTAGCGCTCCTAGCAACATGGTCGATAATGTTATGTGTTGTTCCGTCAGCGTGCGTTCATCGAATTTCTCGTTACAGGAATTTAACACTGTAATGCTGCAGAAATTTACCAGAAAATTCGGCGTGCTTATGGAAGTGTGTGCATGCGTGCTCGCAGTGTTCGGTTGTGGATGATCCACTTCCAATGTGGGGGGAACACGAGCAACGAAAGTGAGCCTCGCAGTGGTCGCCCTCGGACAGCTCCAACGGAGCACAACAAAGCGAAAGGGGATGCTATTGTTCAAGAATACAAGCGTGTGAATGTGGGGACACACACATGCACACAAATGGGATGATGATGTGGTGGGTCATGCACCGCCGTTAATGGCGGTACACTGCCCCATTGCGCTTGTGGAACGGATCAGAAAGTGAGAGGTGACGTTTTAGAGTTCGTCCATAAGTCGAGTGCTGGAGAGGAACTCAGCAACAACTCGTAGACCTTGCATCTGATGTGAGAGGTCCGACCAAGGCCCAATAGTTTTGGCCAAGTCGAACTGGCGTTGATCGACAAGTTGCACAACAGTTTCCATGAGGGCGCGCTCGCGATCGAACTGTCCGCAGACCAGGAGGATGTGATGGAGGTCACCGCACACCTCACACATGGAACACAGGCTGGATGCGCCGACACCGAGGTGGTGTTTGAAGGCCGGTGTAAAAGCCACATTAACTTTTATGCGGTGGAATACTGGGGTAAAGGAACGTGGCATTCGGCGGGGGAGAGTAAGGAACAACATGGGGTCAACGGAGTAAAGCAGAGAGTGGGTGGTGATGTCATGTTGCCATTGAGAGTGAATCTTCACTCTCAGAAATGAACTTCACCACATAACACGCTCCTGGGCAACCATCATCCCGAATGACAACGTTCTCGCCCCTGATTTGTTGGAAACGGGAAGCGGAGCCTATTCTGTGTCGTGCATAATGACACAAAATAGGCTCCGCCTTCCGTTTTCAACAAATCTAGGGTGAGAACGTTGTCATTGAGGATGATGGTTTTCTAGGAGCCTGCTATATGTGGTGAAGTTTATTCTTAAGCGTGTTAGGGTCAGTGAGGCTTGAGGTGAGGTAACGGCGATCCCCCCGAGTCAAGATGATGGGAACACACTGGGTGTACTGATGGGCGCCTGCGGCTGTGCGATCTGCGTGCTCGTTTCCACTGATGTCCACATGACCCGGGATCCACCGGAAGACATCATAGCCGGAACACTTGAAATAGGGCACAGTGCAGAGCAGGAGATGATTGAAAGCTTATGCTACAGGGTGCGAAGTTCTTTCACACCCACTTTACTGCCCGGCTCTGGGACCCTCCCACAGTACACTCTTAAAAGACTTAAAAATGAACTTCACCATATACCACGCTCCTAGTCAACCATCATCACGAATGACAACGTTCTTTCCCCCGTTTTCATCAAATCGAGGTAGGCCACGTTGACGGAATGATGGTTCGATAGGAGTGTGCTCTGCGGTGAAGCTCTGTTTTTGGAGTGTACACTCTTAAAAATGAACTTCACCACATAGCACCCTCCTAGCCAACCATGATCCCGAATGAAAACAATCTCGCCTCTGATTTGTTGAAAACGGGATGCGGGGGCCTATTTTGTACCATTATGTACGGCATAATGTTACAAAATAGGCTCCGTCTCCCGTTTTCAACAAATCAGAGGCGAGAATGTTGTCATTCGGGATGATGGTTGGCTAAGAGCGTGCTATGTGGTGAATAATTCGTTCAAAAACTCGCAACCTCGTGAGTTTTCTTCAAGAAACGGACCTCGCGGAAAGACCACTCTATGCGCCACTCATCTACAGTGCACCTTCACCCCATCAGTAGCGTTCACCGTGCCTATGCCTCACTTTGAACTCATCAACTCTCTACCCCCTCCCCTATTTTTTTATTATTATTATTTTTTTTTTTTTTGCTATAGTCGTGACGATGCCCACTGGTGTGCGGCCAACAACGACAAGATACTTCGACGCCCCATCGCGTTTAAGAGTGCACCATCTTGTCGGATTTGTGAAAGATCAGCTGCGCGGACAACATTACGAGGCGACGGTGGCAATACAAAAAGCATCGGCTTTGGCTGACCTCACCCAACCCATATGAAGAAGAAGAAGGAGTGCACTAATGTCTTCGGATAGCTGGAACGGATTTCCACCGCAGGGAAATTTTGGAGCTTTCAGAGCTCTGGGACAAATGTGTACGGATATGTGCCTGGCTATACACTCTTAAAAATGAACTTCACCGCATAGCACGTTCTGCGCCAACCATTTCCGCGAATGATATCGTTATCTGCTCTGATTTGTTGAAAACGGGAGGCGTACGCCTTTTCTGTGACAATTATGAACAGCATAAGTGTCACAAAAAAGGCGTACGCCTCCCGTTTTCAACAAATCAGGGTAGATAACGTTATCATTCGTGGCAATGGTTGGCTAGGAGCGTGCTATGCGGTGAAGTTCATTTTTAAGAGTGTACGCAGGAAAATATAGGAAAGACTGTTGATTAAACTGCACTCTTAAAAATGAACTTCACCGCATAGCATGCTCCTAGCCAACCATCATCTCGAATGATATCGCTATCTGACCTGATTTGTTGAAAACAGGAGGCGTACGCCATTTTTGTGACACTTATGCTGTTCATAATTGTCACAGAAAAGGCGTACGCCCCCCGTTTTCAACAAATCAGGGCAGATAACGATATCACTCGAGACGATGGTTGGCTAGGAGCGTGCTATGCGGTGAAGTTCATTTTTAAGAGTGTGGTGGCATTTTGTTTGTCACTAACAAAGCGCGATGTTCTACAAAACAAGTTATTCCTTGCTTTCGGCAACAACTTCGCACATTACGAGTCAGTAGCATAGGTAGAAAAGTACATCGGGAGGAGCTGTATCCTAATCTTAGTTACACGTGCAAGGAGAATTTCTACACGTTTCTCTTTCCCAAGTGCTCTACTAAATGTACAAGTTTGGGGGCGGGGTGCCCGAAACGCCCCCCTCCGCCCCTGGTCGCGCCACTGCTAATAGCTTCTTGAAAGCAGCAGCAACTTCAGGTCGGAAACCACCCATATTTCGGACTGAGACTAAAGAGTTTTAGTGAGTCGTTCTTGCCCGAACGAAACTGACTTAGAATGAGAGAAATGATTTTCTGAGGCTGGAACAACATAGAAAGGACAAACACATACAAAGCCTCAAATGCCTCTAGAAGATGTGGGTTCGACAGCTACAGCTGGCTAACGTTTTCAGTGACTTCCATCTTTCATCGAGACTGACTGACTCCACCCACACGAAGCGTAACGGATAAGCGAGTTGAAGTGACTCACACCGTGAATCGTATGAATCGTTGCTTACGAAACCTTGTTCAGGTGACGCCATGTGTTGCTATGCTCGAAAATTTCTCTCTACATCTGGAGCTTTAGTGCTGCCGCCTAGCAGGAAGAATTGGGGACTACATTACGGACTGGAAAATGCAATAGTTCCTTGTACATACTTGCTCAAGTTTTCCGTGTCCTGCTTTTCGAAGACCTTTGCTAGGTAATCGGTACCTTCAAGCACGGGCGTTATGGGCACCGCCTGTCAACCACGTTTTGCTATTTTGCGGTATCGCGGTAGGGGTTGCTGCCGACAACTTGCGGCGGAAGATTTAAGTCATCCACGACAGTAATAATATTCTTCTTATGAGAAGCAGCGGCTGCACTCTCACTGTGATGAACTAGAGACCACTGCTTATCGCCGGCGTCTTGTTAGCCGATGTGAATAGGTCGCGCTCGTCGAATACTACGAAACGACTGAGAACGATTGGGAGCGATTCACGCACCCATTCGTAAAGCACATGCGTGGGTTCGAGTATGTCTTTTCGTTCGGACGAAACAGACGCCCTCGAACTCTGAAGTGAGAAGAGCGTCTGTTCCAAATATGTGCTGATCTCGACATTAGGCTTTCCCTTATTCCGTCCATCGTAACGGGATGGCTGGATTTTCCACTTTTCGACATTTCATTAATAGTCTTTTTATTTTTATTTTTATATTTTTTTCTCGTGGACTGAGGCACGATGATAAATCGACTTTAATAAAACGTTGCAAATCAGGGTTGGGGAAATTCCCGCCGGTTTCCCGCCAGTGCGACCAGCTGTTCCAGTACGCTTGGTGAGTGAGAGCACTGAGTGAGTTAAAATATTACTTGAATCTTTTCAATGTTAAAAGATTACTCCAGCCCGCATGTCCTTGAGCCTGGTTCGCCAGGGCACACAGCGCCGATTGTCGGTACTGCTTTTGCCAACTTCCCAATGCCTTCTCAACACTGAAAGGTCTAGTTTGTCATGAGCGTTCTTCGAGGTTTGCCGACAAGAGTCGGAGGGTTGGCAGGTGACCAGCACGTGCTGCGTGCCCTCCAAGGTTCCACAGGTCGGGCAGTTCGGCGAGCCAGCAATACCTATATTATGGCGGGCCGTGGAGTCGCAGGTGGTGGATTACGAACTCCTACGATCGTTGCATCTTAGATTAGAGGCAAGAGGTGCAGTTGGTGTCGATTTAAGTGAGGACCGAATGCTGCATGACGTGGCGTAGCCACATGGTCCTAGAGAGGTGATTAGGTAATTGGGTGAGCACATAGTTTACGTCAGATTTCGTGTAAGTACATTTCATAAGTAGCTATTTTATGGTGTGCAATTCGAGCCCTGGTCCGCCTTCTCACTTCCGCTGATACCGCAGTGCCCTGGGATCCACTGAATGATGAGTTGAGGCCATTTTGTTACTGCAGAGTTGTGCGCTGCAATAACACGGTAGACGTCTTGCGCAAGGCAGGATTTCGTCGAACCTTGCAGTGCTGTGAGGCCACATTTTGTGTCAGAGAGAATAACCAATGGAATCCATGTTTTTATTGATGCTATGTACAAGGGACCCTCTTCCATGGCGTAGAGCTCTGCAGCAGCTGAAGACGTCCTGTGAGACAGACGGATCGTACGGTGCTCTCCCGAAGACGAAACAACGAACGCACATATTGACGACCCTTGTGAAGTAGACGCATTGTAAACATATGCTCCCCAATTCTGCAGTGGAACTGGCAAAACTGGTTTACTGCGGCAAAGGGAAGGGGTGTTGACCCCCATTGACCAGCGAACCAGAACGCTTGGACCCTGTAACGTCGTGGGTGACGTGGCATCATGCTTTTTCCTCCTCGTTGTACCCGGACTTGTGAGTTAAAGGGGCAGTAAACAGGTACAAAAGGTGTACATTTCTTTGTGTTATATTATTGAAACTTATGCAGTGAAAACTCCTTGCAATTACTAACGCTCAAAAACAAAAGGCGCTTGCATACGGATGAAATATGCACTGCACTCTTTCGCATTTTAGCTCCGCCCCGCGCTCTAACTTTACGTCATTTTGACGTAGCGCTTTCCTCACCAATTACGATCGAGTGTTACACGTATGATTTTATTTCAAATGCGGAATTGGACTAGATGAACGTGAATCCTCTTCTATTCAAAATCTAAAGGGTTACAGCCTCAAACTGAAAAGGGCTGCGTTTAATTTAGGTATCATACGCGCACTACGTTTTCTGGGCAGTAGCACGCAGCACACCATGAGCGCGAATGAATATCCAGTTCCGGAATCTTAGGTAGGTGCGCGATCTTCGTCGTCTTCGAATGGTTCCGACAACTGGGCTGCCGTACTTTGGTTTGAGCCACGCGGCGTCGCGTCACCAGCTCGCGTGGTACAGTGGATAGCGTGCTGCCCATGTCACGTCGTGACTGGGAGGAACCCGGGTTCGAATCGCGTCATGTCAACTGTTGACGTTTGCGCCAGCCGGATATGTTGAAGATGTCATGACGTTGAATTTCGGAACCACGGAGCGCAAAATGTCGTTTCACACAAACAAACTGAGCGCTCAGACTCACAGCTGATAACGAAGTATGTTTATTTGCTTGTAATTTGAAACGTCATGTGCGCAGCTGGGCCCCCCGATTCGACGGCAAAACGCTACGTAGCCATGTGACGTATGCGTGGTGGAGAGAGGCTCGCTGGTTACTCATCTTTGAAAGCAGTTATATGGGTCAATGAGCTGGCACGAGCCGAACGAAATGTATATTTGGGTATTATGATCTGTGTTCTTTCATGGGGTATCATTATTTCAGAAATGTTTGGTGGCCTGTTTACGGCCCCTTTAAGGGTGAACGCGCAGAGTTATGTTTATGTGTGTGTGTGTGTGTGTGTGTGTGTGTGTTTCTGTGAAACAAACCGTATATCAAACAAACCGTCATCCAAACCTTTCGTGCTATTCGGTAGATTTACAAAAAGGCTGAATCCAAGCTAAATCCACTTATCAGTCAGGCACAATTTTGATGCAGTCGACCGGCTGCATGAGAGGTATTCTTGTCGCGCTCAGTGTAATCTACAAGAATCCCCGGCTTATGACCCCAGGCGCCTGTGATATGGGGGCTTTCTTATCTAATCAAAAAGGATTCAAGTACGAAGGGTTCTCCAAGGACACGATACGCACGTGTCTTCCCCTTTGCATCGTGAACAACTCTTTGCATCAGCATGGCGTACGAGGTCGATTGACGACTGGCTAACAATAGGCGAGGGATGTCGTTCAGCCGTGACGTCGCATGACACGCTTCAAGTTAAGCTCCTCCTACTGGCCAAACTCTCTCTATGAACAGCTCTGGTGGGAGACACCCACTGTTAAACTGTGACAGTCCGTAGATAGCCAGAGACCTCACCGTAGGAGGGACCACGAATCCCTTTGTATAGTAATGTATTGCATTACTCATTGCTTCTTTATGCCTAGTAATGCATCACTAAATAATGCCATTCCTCAGCTAATGACATTACGTTGGCATTACATTTTCCCAGAAGTATCTGTGTGGTGTTTGAAGTGCGTGCTGTAAGGAGACGTGATTTGTTGACTTCGTTAGAGGTAATATTATTTATAATTCTTGAAAAATCGCTACTCACTAATGATTTCGTACCTGGGGTATTTTGATTGTCTGTGCTACAGGCACAATGTAACTAGTTGGACAGTTATTCCATTAGAAGAGCTTCCGTGCACCGATGAGTGGCCATGCGGGCGTCTGGACGGCTCCTTTCCCTTCTGAGCGCCTCCCTCTCACTCCTCCTTCGAAGACGTGACGTCACGCTGATGTCGTTGCCGCTGGAGCCTCTGCAGCCGCCCAAGCAGCGGTGATCTCTGAGATTCGTTTATTTAATATCGAAGCACTTTTCGGACGAAAAAGAAAAAAAAATCCCTGAACAGATTGTCGGCCAATGCTAGACATATAGTGGTATAGCGGTAGACATAGGCAGATAACGATATCATTCGAGATTATGGTGGGCTAGGAGCGCGCTATGCGGTGAAGTTCATTATTAAGAGTGTACAACAAAGAGTGTAAGTGTGCCTACATAGCGCTGCAGCAAGTCGGGAAGATTTTTGGGGACATTCCGTCCCGGGACGTCTCTTCCGAGGTTCCTACATAGAAATCATAAGGAGGCAGGCTAGAAGGAAAGCTGAGAAAGAGAGTAATGTGAGAAGCAAACGACATGCACGGGGGCGATACCTCCTCCCAACGTCGAAATCTCGGAATCGTCATGATCGATACCGGTGGAGTTGACCACGGTCTTTCCACGCGTGAACGCCAATCCGCTTCGGCACCCTTGTATCCAATCCAATCCAAGTCGTGCTTCCTTCCGCTGGGCTCCACGTGCCATGCCGTGTGCGAAGTGTATTTATCTATTTATTTATTTTTTGTGCTGGCATCCCGTCTGCTTGGATTCAGAAATGCTCCGATGGGGGTGAGGGCGAGAGGGGCAGTGCCTTCGCCAGATGGGGCACTGGGCGGTATGTTCCGGGAGCTAGGTTGGACAATCAAACGAGAATAAAGATAATTTTGAGATCGAAACTGCTGATGAGCTTTTCCTCCCTTTCCTTTTCTTTTTTCAGAGCGTCTAGTGGGGAGAGGGGGGGCGCTTCGCGAAATCGTGCCCCAGGCAGAAGCTTGCCTTGCGCCGGCTCTGCTTGGATTGCGACAACGAAGTGGTATTGTCAACGCCACCTAGATGCAGAACGTCTGCCCTTATAATGCCTCCTCTCCGTCCTTCGCTACGTGGACACATAAAGGCAGAAATCGTTTGCTACACCGCGATCCGCAGTTCTGCGAATTCAGGTACTCGCAAATGATTGAAGCTAACTTCGCAATTTCGATCCTGTAGACTTAATGTGCCACACGCTTTCCCGAAAATCAGTTTTGCGAAAAATGTGGGACCCTTTCGAGCGTTATTTTGTTTCCCCATATAGTACGCGGGAACGTTCACAACTCGCAGACGACAGCGGCTGCCCATGCGGCTGACGGTGGCTCCATGGCTACGACTGCTGAAAGCACGTTCGTGATTGGCCACGGCCGTTGAAAGCACGATCCTGATTGGCTGACTCTTAGTTGTCACGTCACGTCGAAGAGTAAGTCGTCGTAAGACGATAAGGCGGTAATTCGGTAGGACGAGTAGTCGAGACTGCGAGGTACCCGGGCTTGAATCCTGGTGCTGGCTGTGCTGTCTCTGGTTTTTTCTGCGCTTTCGTGAGACGCTTTCAGACATATGTAGGCACAGTTTCCTTAGAAGCCGGCCCAGGACGCACATTCCCCCAGGGCGTGAGTCGTGACGTGGCGAGGCGCTCTGTGACGCCGAGAACGGCGAGCCCTTTCACCAGCACTAGCGCCACCACCGTCGCATGCGGCACTGACAATATCGGGCTCAAGACACAACGCACTTCAGGTGTGCACGAGAAAGTAACTTCATATCCGTACTCGCACCGTACTCGCAGATGTGACACCCGCAACCGCAACCCACGGCGTCTGATGCGGGTACACCCGCAATTACCCGGAACTAGCGGCGACACTACATTTCTACTCAGAAATAAAAAGCACACGAACAAGCAAAAAGAAGCAGAACGCCTAAATGAACAAAAGAAAAGACTACACACTCTAGACACAGCACTTCACCGCATTGCACGCTGTGCGCCAACCATTGCCACGAATGATAGGTTTATCGCTCCTGATTGGAAGAGAGAGGAGTGGCCTTTTTGTGGTAATTTGGGTATATGATAATTGCCACAAAAATGGGTACGCCCTCCTCTCTCCTCGTATCAGGAGCGTTGACCCTATCATTCGTGGCTATGGTTGGCGCAAAGCGTGCTATGCGGTGAAGTTCTGTTTTTAGAGTGCGCCTTTGCACGAACGTGTGCGGTTCCGTTTGCGTGTCTGCACTCTTAAAAATGAACTTCACCGCATAGCACGCTCCTAGCAAACCATCATCTCGAATGATATCGTTATCTTCCCTGATTTGTTGAAAACGGGAGGCGTACGCCTTTTTGTGACACTTATGCTGTTCACAATTGTCACAAAAAAGGCGTACGCCCCCCGTTTTCAACAAATCAGGGAAGATAACGATATAATTCGAGATGATGGTTGGCAAGGAGCGTGCTATGCGATGAAGTTCATTTTTAAGAGTGTGGTGCCGAATTTATCAGCTAAGTAAGTGAAAGCTCAAATCACCATGCGATATTATGTGAAAAAAAGATCACTTGTTTGGGTATTTCTCTCGGTGAAACGTGAGGAAAATGTCAATATTAATGAGTAAGTCAGGGTCGCAAAAGTTTAATTTAGCAGATGCGGCTAATGCATGTTTACAAGCACCGCCCGTGAACTAGTGATGCAAAAATATCGAAATTTTCGATATCGATAAATATCAACATCGTAAAAATAACTTCCGATTAAAATATCGGCATTTACAAATCGATGAACGATATATACTATATATCCATATTTTATCGATATATCGGTACTTTTAAAAGAAACATCAATATATCGATGTTTGAACAGCCGTCACGCCATTACTTGAACAATTGAAAAAAGTTGCCCTTGTTTTATTATCTTCCATGCGCATGCTGAGGCACGCGATGAAGACGGCGACGGACAACGTGCATTACTAGGGCCAATGAGGATACATCCTCATTTATCGTGTCAGAAAGATTGGGAATAATTAGTGCAAGTATTTAGGTGAGAGCAAAGGACGTCGCCCTCTTCGGATCCGCACAAGCTTGCCTGCCTCCTTCTTTGTTCCTTGAGGAGTGGACGTTTACCGTTAAGGAGTCACACTGAGCATGAGAAACTTTCGGTTTTAACTACCATGCATGTTGCGCACTCTATGAACTCGTTCTGCACATTTCAATGCGTCATTCGTCACAAAATATATCCCCGAACGGTGTGCAAACTTTTAGAAACAAAATTTTCCCCTAACGTGCATCACATCTTTACAAGAAATATCGGCATCATCTTGCAAAACCAAATCACGAGGGAGACAGGGAAAAAGCTGTAAAGTTTGGTTAATAAACTGGTTGGACTGCTCCTTTTTTTTTTTTTTTCATATGCTGTCATGCATTTCGAATATCGATGAATATCGGTGAATATCGATGTTTTTATCGATAAGTATCTGTATTTCAAAAGTTTGGATAACATCGAATGCCTAAAATACCGATAATATCGATAGGAATATCGACATCGTTCCATCCCCACTGTTGACACATTGCGGGTATACACCTCCATTTTACACGCAACACCCAGTGACAATGAATTTCTATTCGCAAACCGCAAAAATGCCAGGTTATCTGCGGGTAACCGAGTGAGGAGGGTACTGAGTACTGAGAGCTACTGATTTCTGAATATTTTTGAGTTCATATATTCCCAATGACGTCTTAATTCTCACAGCACGTACACGGCTATCCCATTTTAGATGTTGGTCAACAACAAGTTGAAGAAACTTGTAAGACGCGAAAAAAAACAGCGCAGAAACGCGATGTGAATTAGACAAACGAAGCGCGGACTAACAACCGCTTTTGATTGGGAACCTCACAGAATCAACCTTACGAAGAACACAACAACACGGTTAAAACAGAACTTCGCCACATAGCACACTCATAGCCAACCATCATTCCGAATGATATCATTCTGTGTATTGATTTGTTGAAAATGGGAGGAGGTACCTATGTGGGACAGATTATCTTGTCCCAGATAGGCGCCTCCCCTTCTTTTGAACAAATCAGGACACAGCATGATATTATTCATGATATTCGGAACGGTATTTTTCATTCATTCTGGTTCACATTGACCGTATTTATTCGCGTATTTTGCGCCATCGCATAATTTGCGCACCCCTAGCTTAGCATTAAAAATGATAAAAAAACAAAAATCGCGTAACTGGCGTTTTCGCGCGCGGATATCTGGCACGCGCGTCTCAGCGACCGTGGCGATTGCTTTTCTCAACTACGTCAGGGCACCGATGTTATTGCGGTGCTTTTGTTTGATGTACAATTTCGGGTGAAGGTCGACTGACGCGATGGGCGATACTGTCACTCGTGCTAGCCATGCTAGCATGCTAGCGTGCTAGCCATGTCACGTCGAGACTGGGAGGTACCCGGGTTCGAATCCCGGTGCCGGCTGTGCTGTCTGGGGTTTTTCCTGGGTTTTCCTCAGACGCTTTCAGACATATGTCGGCACAGTTCCCCTAGAAGTCGGCCCAGGACGCACATTTCCCCAGGGCGTCAGTCGTGACGTTGCCCACATACGTGAGGCCGACAACGGCAAGCCCTTTCATTATCACCACCTGTCACTCGAGCTGCAAAGCTCGGAAAGAAACGCTGGACAAACACGCAATACACACCTATTAATGCAATACACGCAATACACACCTAATACACACCAATATTTCGCCTCCCGACCTTCGGCGGTTGCGCGGTATTTTGGGTACTTTTTTCGCGCTTCTGCAATGCAGTGATAACGTCAATATCGGTTCTGCCGTGACCCTATATGACGGGCACACTAAGATTTTGAAATTTTGCGTCATTTGAATATCGTAACGAACGTTTCCGCGCAATGGACCTTTTCCATATTTGCGTCGCCCCTGGCTGTGGAATGTCGAACGTCGTGTCTTTCCCCTCAATAATGGTGACGCTTTACGAACTGGCACGTACGTTGCGTGGGAAAGTAGCAAAAGAAGATTGGAAGAAAAATGCGGAAAGAGTGAAAGCGCATTGTACTCATTACCAGACCTCAAACGTCCACGTAACCTTGAAACCGATTATCTCCCCACAATGAACATGACAGTCGCCCGCAGGTGGGTCCATGGCGATGTTTTCCGCTCGAAAATGGCATACTCAAGGGCTGGGCATGCGCATACGCGTTGTCGGAAATGGTCCATTTGCGCACGCCGAACTTTTCCGTCTTTTGGGGGGAGAAAAATTGCGCGAATTATGTGAATAAATACGGCAGTCAGTTTTCAAGGTAAAAAAAAAAAGAATCGGGGTTCGGTTCGGTTCCGGTTCGGGAAAAAAATAGCGGTTCAGTTCCGGTTTTCCGTTCGGCTTACTTCCGGTTCCACACCCTGTTTTGCAGTAACACGTCTACCCAACAGGTCCGTAAAAGTGTGTCTCCTCGTCGTGAGCGGTTGGAGAAAAACCCTGGCGACGAGCGACGCCTGACGCCAGCTAGCGAGACGCGTAATTACTACCGTCCGCGCGGAACACACCGCACGTGAACAACGCGTGATACAAAGTAGCCTCCTAGTCTTGCTTCCTTTCGCGATTACAGTGTTTCACATCTCATTATGAATGAGCAATGCACGTTGCACGGGCTTTTGCTGATATTTTTGATATTCTCCAGAAAGCGTAGTAGCACAGGAGAGAGGAAATAATGTGTGTGTGTGTTTGTGGAGGGGGGGAGAGGCAAAAAAAGAAAAACGCGCCCCCTGTTATGTATGACGATCGTCCTTGTGGTCGCCTTGCGCCTGTCCTTGAAATTGACTTGACTGTCAAGGCCGTGGCAGCCCTGGGAAGAGAAAAAGCCCGGGCTACGACGGAATGCGTGGTAGATTCAACCTTCGAATATCTTGCGCGAAGAATACAGCGTTTGAATATAAGGAAAGAGGAGATGAAGCGTTGTACACACGTATAGAACGTTATTTCTTAGAAGGGAACCAGGAATTAGCTTGCATTACTCGGGAATGTACGTAGATGTAGAGCGTACGGATGGATGTTGAAGAAGGGAAAGAAAAAAATGCATAGAAAGAGCATAAGCGGTAATGAAACAATGACAATTTTATTTCGAGATGGTGGGGAACAAAATAATGATCCCCTTCACAATAGGGATCGAAGTCCTATGGTGTCCGAAAAGGTGAAGGGTAAGCGCAGAGCATTGGTGGGCTGCATTTGACCATGTACCAAGCAATTTTGGTAGAGGAGGGGGAGGGGGGGGGAACGAGAGTCCAACAGATTACGAGACCGGTATGGAGCGGTTCCGGATGGTTGGTAGTGGGGGCAATGTGTGGACAATTAAGAATGTGTTCTAGATCTTCTGAGCACCGCATGACATATACTGTATCATTTCTGTAGTGACTGCTATTTATATAGCTGGATTTTTTTTTTTCCTTTTGTGTTACCTAAGATCCCAAAACGAATGATCTGCCCCATTACTCTTGTTGAGAAAACGAATACACGGAGCAGAAGTTTGCGGGGCGATGAGCATTTTCTATATTTATGCTGACCTCTCTAACAAGGTAATAAAAGCCATAATAAAGAACTAATAAGCTAGTCGGGATTATGCATGCACCTCAGAACTTGCATGACACTCCTTTTCCAAGAGACTGTAAATAATATGAATATAATATCCATGCAAAGACCCCAGCATATATTATTTGTTTTATTTCGAGACCATAATATTGAGGAAGAGTACCAAGATCGACTACGTCAACTATGCCGGGATATTCTTGAGTACGATGACAAGAAAAGTAGGTAATCAACAATATCGTCAGCATACAGTGGTCAAGATAGCTTTGATTTTCACAACGTCTTGAACCTTCGACCTGCTGCCACTGCGCAATCGTTGTCCTTGGTCATGAACTTGCGCGTCAGTCTTGCTTTCCTGCCTTCGTCTTGGCGTTTTATTCTCCTTACGGTAACCCATGCATTGGGCCTGAAAACGAAAGTACACGACCTACAGGCTTGTAGACTGTGAAGACCGTACAGCATATCAGCAGACAGCTTATATCGGCGGCACAGCTTAGCAGCTTGCAATGCCGGCGCACCAAGTTATATACACTCCCAGAAAAAAAAAGTTCAGTACTTATACCCTCGAGGCGGTAACGGGCTGTCAGATATGTCCGTCCAAAAAGGCGTTAAGGCTAAACCCCTTGAATGGGGGGCAATATTAAACCCTGTTGGCAGGATGTGACATTACCACCCCAAGGAGAATATCGATAGGTGGTAAAACTGCCACCCCTGGGTGTTACATTATACCCTGTGCGGACATGAGTGTGCGTGTGAGTCCTCTGCCTCCTAACGGCATATCAGCGTATGGCATCTCCTTCCCGACTCTTCCCGGCGCACTTAGCCCTTTTAGAGCTACATTGGACTGGAAGTTATCTTGATCGACGGATCACCAACGGAAAGACGCACACAAAAATTAACAGTGCTTACAAGCATGCAAACTTCGCGCGCGAGGTCACACGCGCAAAGCACACGCTCTTAAAAATGAACTTCACTGCAAAGCACGCTCCTAGCCAACCATTATCTCGAATGATACCCTTGTCTGCCCTGATTTGTTGAAAACGGGAGGCGTACGCCTCTCATTTTCAACAAATCAGGGCAGATAACCATATCATTCGAGATGATGCATGGTTGGCCAGAGGCGTGTTATGTGGCGAAGTTCGGTTATAACCGTCGGAGCTACGAGGTACCCGGGTTCGAATCCCGGTGCCGGCTGTGCTGTCTTGGTTTTTTCCTGGGCTTTCCTCAGACGCGTTCAGACATATGTCGGCACAGTTCCCTTAGAAGTCCGCCCAGGACGCACGCTGGCGGTTTATTCGCACAAAATTACGACCGCGCCGCGGCGCGCGGATGGCCAGGGAGGCTCAATTCCAAAACCAGCAGGTTTGGCACTGTAATATTAACAAACTTGCAATGCTTTATTATTGAACACAAAAAAATGCAATCTAAACGTTGCTTGAGCGCGCACAAGGAGAAATTCACAGGGCTTTTTTTTTTTTTTTTCGTTACTGCTAGCTACGGTTTTTTAGCGTCGAATTCTCGCATTTCTCGAAGTTTTACGGCATTGCGCAATGTTGCCACGATCTGAAATTTAAAGTTCGTGAAATTTATTTATTCCTCGATTATTGCTGGTATGTTTTAGTAAGCCCTGCATTCTTCTTTTGGTAGATACCCAACTTTTTCAAGAGTATTCTCCAAAGCTTTGCAATTTCGAAGGTGGCGCACACGATAGGCGTCATAAAACCCGGAGGCTACAGAGTCACATTTCCAGTGTCGTAGTTGAATCTAACTATGCCTAAGAGCAAACAAAATAAAGCTTAGAAAGGCAAGGCTAATATTCCTGTTAATTTACAGCCTTTACTTCACCAGACACATACCACACCCGAAACACACAGCGGTTGCAGATCTTTTTTGAACGCTCCTCGAACGCAATCGAACTCCTAGCAAAAAGAACTTTTTCTTCTAATTCGGGCGCAAGTTACAACATATATTCCGCCAAGTTGAAATGCAAATGACCGGTCGATTATTGCTGCAAACCCAATAAACACCCGTACGCAGACAAACAAAGACAAACAATTACAACTTTGCGTCCGAAAAATAATGCGAAATATCGCGGATTTCTCAGCGTGTTGCCACACATGAACCAACGCATGTACAATGTCAACAAACATGGCTGCCTTGGGCGGCACTGCAGTAAAATGTGTCCCCTGCCTGCTGAGGAAATACCGAGCAGATCCGCGAAAAAGACAAATGATGGGATGTTGAGAACTTAGTCTGCGAATCTGCAATGTCAGCTCATTTTGGCGTATCGTGGTGGTACCTGGTGGCGTGACAGAGCATTATTTTACGATTTTGCGTTATTTTAAAATAACGCACTCTTCGTCACACTCTAAAAGCAGAGCATCACCGCATAGCATGCTCCTAGCCAACCTTCACCCCGAATGACAACGTTTTCGCCTTTGAATTGACGAAAACGGAGGCGTACGCGATTTTTGTGGCAATTACGAACTGCATAATGCCACAGAAATGGCGTACGCCCCCTTTCAGTGCATCACCGCATAGCACGCTCCTACACTCTTAAAAATTTATTTCACCGCATAGCGCGCTCTCAGCCAACCATCATCTCGAATGATATCGTTATATGCCCTGATTTGTTGAAAACGGGAGGCGTGCGCCATTTTTGTGGCAATTATGAACACCATAAGTGTCACAAAAAAGGCGTACTCCTCCCGTTTTCAACAAATCAGAGCAGATAAGAATATCATTCGAGATGATGGTTGACTACACTCTTAAAAATGAACTTCACCGCATAGCACGCTCGTAGCCAACCATCATCTCGAATGATATCGTTATCTGCCCTGCTTTGTTGAAAACGGGGGCGTACGTCTTTTTTGTGACATTTATGCTGTTCATAATTGTCACAAATAAGGCGTACGCCTCCCGTTTTCAACAAATCAGGGCAGATAACTACTATATCATTCGAGATAATTGTTGGCTAGGAGCGTGCTATGCGGTGAAGTTCATTTTTAAGAGTGTAGGAGTGTGCTATGCGGTGATGTTCATCTTTAAGAGTGTAGGCAGCCATCATCCCGAATGACAACGTTCTCTCCTTTAATTTCACGAAAAAGGGGGCTACGCCATTTTTGCGGCAATTATGAGCTGCATATGATGCCTCAAAAATGGCGTACGCCCCTTCCCCCCTTTTTCAGCAACTTTTGGGGAAAGAACGATGTCACACGAGATGCTCGCTGGCTAGGAGAGTGCTATGCTGTGCACGGCTGTATGCTTTGGAGTCTGGCCTCCCATAGCACGCGAGCGCCGCGTTCGGAAATCATTCGACGAATAAGGGACGATATTTTTTCGCTTTCGCTTGTCCATGTCGAGTCCCCTCATCCAAAAGCGGTTGCCTGGGTTGCCAGCTGGCTCGACTGCGCGCTACTCTCCGGCGGAGAAGGTGGAGATTGGCCTCCCGTTGCTAGGCAACGCAGCTGCGCCGAACCCAAGATGGAGGCCTCGCTCGCCGGCGTGGCTCAGTGTCGCGACTCTGCTCCCTATGTAGTGACTCTAAGGACTCCGTCTTGCTACTCCGGATGCCCGATGCTGAAGTGAACATACATTTCACTGTCGTTATTAGTTCAAATAGACCTCTACCCGAGAAACGTCCTCATGACGTTGGTAGACAGACTGAAACCGAAACAAATCAGAAGGAGAAGGCTGGGTTCCACGAATGGGCACTTGTTCGCTGCATCCTGTTGAAAGAAAAGTAGGTCAAAGGGGCGAGTCGTACTCCCCTCAAGACCGTGGCTTCCGGGAGCGACCTTGTTCGCCTCTAGCTTCGAGTGTAGTTCAACTCTACCAAACTGGTGGCGCTGTCAAACGCTATGACGTCATTTGTTTACAAACAGGAAGAGGTCTATTGGCGCACCCCAAGAAACGACACGATTTTTCATACGCATTTATCGCGCGGTATCGGGAGCCAGCTGTGCTGTCTTGGTGTCTCCCCTGGGTTTCCCCCAGACGCTTTCAGACAAATGTCGGCACAGTTCCTTGTGAAGTCGGCCCAGGACACGGAATCCCGCTCTGCGATAGTCGTGACGTTGTCCGGCTGAGCGTGGCCGACGACGACGACCAGTTCCATAACCACCACCACCATCGGCATGGAATAAGGAAAAATTGAGCATCCAGCCTCTGGTGGCTATACACTCTCAGAAAAAAAAAGGGTAGAATCGTTACACCTTTTGGGGGGTAACTGGCCTGCTACATATGTTGTGCTCAAAAGCTTCCAAAGTTACACCCCATGCAAGGGTGTAACATTACCACAAGCAGCAGGTAACTATGCCACCTATCGAAGGGTGTAATAATCATAATAATTCGGGGCTTTACGTCGCACGGCAACTGCGATCTTGAGCGATGCCACAGTGGTCGGGTCTGTGGATTAATTTTGCACAGCTGAGGGTTCTTTGAACGTTAATCTCGCGCCGAAGTCTCGAAACACTGTACACCACGTTTAACGCCCCTCGCGGCGTGTCTGAGCAACTTGTACCCTTCCACCAAGTTGCCATCGTCCTACACACAGTCACAAGATTTGCAAGATTTTATCACCCTACCATGAAGAAGACCCTACCACGAAGGTGATAACAAGGGCATTTACCCATCGTAGTATACTAACACTGCAACGAGGACTGACAGGGGAGAAGACAAACACTGTGCTAGACTTCCAACAACAGAAAATTTATTGACACCGAAACATGTTCCTTTTATGAATACCTCCGTTGTAATCTTCCACACGTCACATTCCAGTCTACACATCAAATCCCTTTGTCCCACTATTCCAGGAACATTACCTCTTTATCAAATATGATGATGTGTAGACTGGAATGTGACTCGTGGAAGATTACAACGGAGGCATTCATAAAAGGAACATCTTTCGGTTTCAATAAATTTTATGTTGTTGGAAGTCTAGCACAGTGTTTGCCTTCTCCCATGTTAGTCCTGTTGCAGTTTTAGTATACTAGAAGGATCCATACCAACTTGCCCGGTTCACCACCGCCATTAGGGAATTTACACCCCTTGCGCTCTTGAAGAATGAGGTAACGTACGCATAATGTGAATACTGGTGGAGTTATCACTTGTTTACACCATTTTTTTCTGAGACTGCATACTTTGAAACACAGAGCATCACCACATAGCACGCTCCTAGCCAACCATCATCCCGAATGGCAACGTTCTCTCCCTTGCTTTGATGAAACCGGTGGGGGAGGGGGGGGGGGGCGTACGCCATTTTTGTCGCAATTATGGACTGTATAATACAACAAGAAATGGCGTACGCCCCCCGTTTTCAGCAAATCAGGAGGAAGAACGATATCACTCGGTACGATGGTTGGCTATAGGAGCGTGCTGTGTGGTGAAGTTAATTTTTAAGCGCGTACGCTGCCGATAGGTAGCCGATTTCTTTCTTTCTTTTTCGATTTCTATTTTGTTTTAGACCCAGTGTTAGGCTCATGCATTGCAGTTCTGCCGCCGCACATGACGAGCGATCCTGAGCCGCTGGCAACCTCGACACAGCGTTGCAATTTTAACTTATTTTCTATATATATATATATAAGAAAACAGTCAGTGCAGTTGGGACAAAAATTGTGACGTAAGAGCACAAAAAGCTCTCAGGCTACCGAATACATGAATTTTCTGAGATTGCACGTCCGCCGCTTTAGTTTAAGTGAACAAACTCCCTGCGGCGTGTAAGGTTTTCCCAACTTAAAGCTCCCCACTCCCAATGGTTCATCATATTGCCTTTCTTTTCCTGCGTCAGTGCACTTTAAATTTTTTTTTCCAGAAAAACGAGGGCGCTACCGCGTAGGTAATTTTTCGTCTTTCAAAGTATCCATGTCCCCACGCGCACTTCGTTTCCTGCACTCGAAAAACAGAACTTCACCGCACGCTGTGCGTAAACCATTGCCACAAATGATAGTGTTATCGCTTCTTATTCGAAGAGAGAGAGGGGGCGTACGCCTTTTTGTGTCAGTTATCATATACCCAAATTAACAGAAAAAGGCGTACGCACCCTCCCTCTTCGAATCAGAAGCGATAACACGATAATCAGTGGCAATGTTCAGCACACAGCGTGCCATGAGATGAAGTTCTCTCTCTAGAGTGTGTGAAAGGAAAATGATTTTGCTTAGGAGTTGCTGTAAAAGTGCTAATTTTCGCTATCTAGTAAGAACTTGCTCTTTTTCGCGGTCGCTAGTTTACCGCGAAAATAAAACATGCGAGGGAAATCGTATAGTAACGCTCTTAGAAATGAAATAATTTCACCGCATAGCACGCTCCTAGCCAACCATCATATCGAATGATATCGTTATCTGCCCTGATTTGTTGAAAACGGGAGGCGTACGCGTTTCTTGTGACAATTATGAACAGCATAAGTGTCACAAAAAAGTTTACGCCTCCGGTTTTCAAGCGCTAGGAGAGTGCTATGCGGTGAAGTTCACTTCTAAGAGTGTACACGCATGAGGACTTTCACGAAGTCGAACTCACGCGCTCAGTATGATTTTTTTTTGTAGAACCTACGCCGCTTTAACGCATATTTAACAAGCGTTGGCAATATTTTTAAATGACTAACTTCGATTCTACACTCGTTCATGCATTATATCAATTAACATTTCAATTCCTCCTCAGCTTCCGACCGTCATCTTCAACGACGACATCAAGTTCGCTCAAGCCGGCAGGGCGACAAGATTCGGCTCCAGGAGATGGAACATATCCCGTTGCCATTGTGGCTCTTGCAGTTAATCCCCATTTTTGTTCCATGACCCCGAAATGTACTCCCGAACGCTGCCCCTAAAAACTTCACATAAACTTCACACCCCTAACCTTCACATAATCTTCCGCGCGTTTAGTCCGATAGGGTAATAATGGTTCTGGTAATGCATGTGCAGTCCCAAGACGGACTAAAGTTACTTCTTTTTCCTCAAATGGAGAACATGCACCTCCCTAGAAATATTTCCATACCGTGTATCCACGCGAGCTAGCGAATTATTCAAACCGCAAGATTTACTATGGCATCCAATTACCAGCCCATTAAACGGGTGCATCCGAGAGAGAGAGAGAGAGAGAGAAAGAAAGAACTCTGACATCCGAACATTTCAAATGACTTGTACCACCTGCTATAGGCCTCGGACATGTACATCAGCGTGAACTTTCTTACGATATTTATTTTCTGATTTTCAACGATTTTGAGACATAACATACAGGTTCGTTGTTTATGCAGCTCGTAAATATGTTACCTAGATTTCACTTCCTAAACAATCAAATAAACGTTCGCTCTATTTTCGGGCATCCATGATGCATTGCCGCAGAAGTGCACTCTTAGAAATGAACTTCACCGCATAGCACGCTCCTAGCCAACCATAATCTCAAATGATATCGTTATCTGCCCTGATTGAGGCAGGAGGCGTAAGCCTTTTTTTCTGACAATTATGAACAGCGTAAGTGTCACAAAAAAGGCGTACACCTCTCGTTTTCAACAAATCAGAGTAAATAACGGTATCATTCGAGATGATGGTTGGCTAGGAGCATGCTATGCGGTGAAGTTCATTTCTAAGAGTGCAGCTGCATGGCCGGGCGGTTTAAGGCGTCCCGCTCGCCGGTGGCAGCCAAGGTCGTGCTGAAGACTGGGAGGTGGTGGGTTCGAATCCTACCACGGGCTGTGCCGTCTGAGGTTTTCCCTGGGTTTTCCGAATATTTTCGATACGAATGTCGGCACGCTTTCCCCTGAAGTCGGACCAGGACGCATACTAACCCTCCTATCCCTCACTCCTTCCTGCTGTCCTTTCTCCATCTGTCCACATCTGAGCCACAGTTGCCTCGCGGCGCGAACACGGAATAAAAAAAAAAAGAGAGATAGAACGAGCGAGACATCAACAACTTTATTTTGTGATTATGATTTGGGGGTTTCATCGCCAGGGGGCGATACCGAGCGAGATTAAAATGTGGATTGAGATAGAGACAGGGAAGCTACGATGACACTGATCTTCGTTTCTGTATCACACACGAGCTGTGCACCAGGTTGCCAGAGGAGAAGCAACGCAGGTCAGCGATTGCTGTCTGCCAGTACACTGTGATTCACTCCTATCGTATTGCATATTCAAGTTCGCTCGAGCCAGTCAAGGATAGCAATAAGATTACGTCACCGTTGACACCTGGAAAATGTAAATTGGAGTGAGTCATTAAGTTTATCGATGTCCTTGTCGTATAGGGAACAATGGCTAATTATTACTTGACCTGACTGGTTGCCGGAGTATTCCCCCCTCATCTAAATTCTGTGGCGTCATGGTTCTCAGACGAATGCGAACAATGAACCTGAGTTTTGATTGCATAGCAATAAATAGCTTGAGGTATATTTCGCGTTGGGTTTCTCACAGCTGGCTGAAAATCACTGTGATTGGCCATCTGGTGTCTTTGCTGTTGCAAAGCAAATGGTATGACAGTTCTCGTACACGAACACATGTTCGCTGGAAGCACAAAAGTTTCCTTTATATTCGTTAATGGTTTATTTTCTAGATATTTTCTATAAATATCACTATGTATATCTACTATATACTTCACTACTATTTGACTACTACATCGTATCTTGGGGCATAAAATGATATTGATAATATGTAATCTTAACGTGTAGAAATGTTGGTTGTACAAGATTACGCAGGTACCACGTTCATTCGTCATTAGCTTCTCGACGCAACCGTGGCTTTGTGTGGTGCAGCGAGGGTCTGTGCATCGCATGTGGTGTGTCTGTCGGGAAAGTCCAAGGAAGACCCAAATTAAATCCAGGGATACATACGTCATATACAGCAATACGTGCACACTATACAGTGTCAAGAGCAAATTACCTAATTTTTCGGGAAAAAAATCAGACGTCACTTTTGCTTTCAAGTGAACTGAACTGAAGAAGAAGCGTGTACTACGGTTTCAAGGTGCACTAAAGTTGTGCTAGGAAAAGAGCATGTTACGCTTTAAAGTAGTCAACAAACCGTCATATATCAATATCGTAATAAACTAGTATAAAGTAATAAATTCGCTAGTATCGTATGCGGCTAGGATACTAGCAAAATCAGCCTACCCAGGATGCTTTGCAGCTTGCAAATGCCTCTCTGATATAGCTCTTGAAAAGAGTTTTCCCCGCTAATTATTACTCTTTATCACAGGCGCAGTGCTCCAAATGGTACATTTCCATGTTCTCGACGCCCCTGGCGACAGATTGCCGAACGTTCTACCTCCCCCCCCCCTCTCCAATAAACATGGCGACGTTTTTCGGACTGACACGCCACGTGACAAAGTAGCATGGGAATAATGAAAGAAGAATGCGGAAACAGTGAAGGCGTATTGTAGAAATTACGAGTACGAAGCGACGTCAAGTCTTGTCCTCAATCGTCGACGTAACCTTGAAACCGATTATCTCCCCCAAACTAACATGGCAGCCGCCTTCAGGTGGCTGCGCATGCGTCTACATTTACTCGGAAAATGTCCATTGAAATTTTAATACGGACTTTGGTGCGCTATTCGACCTAACGAGTACCGTTTCATTCCTTAGACGCCCTTTTCATTCATTTTTTGCTTGATTACAAGCGGAGTACTGTAAACGTAGAGATTTTAGCGATAGCTTAATTTTCGCCTAATATCGCGATCCAACTCTCTTTCGCGAAATATAGGTAGCAGGGATCAAACAGTATGGACACTGGAATTCGCGGCTCCCGGACAAAAGCTCACAGGACAAAACACCCCGAAATTATGGCCCCCGATGCGATATGGCCTCCGCAAAGACAAACCGACTTACTTGACGACCTTTATTCTCACAAATTTTGTTCTTGTCACACATTTGTATTGTTGGAACGTCACTTCAACGTGAATTAGTTTATTCGCATTAGTGTATCACTTCGCCTTGCAAATAGCGGCTTTCACAAAACCAGCACGTAAGTCACGGTTACGGGATTTGAGCTCACGGTAAGCCTCTATAAGCCAGCCCGCCTGCTTGTGGAGGCCGGCTAATTCTCGTTGTTTAGTGTCGGCAATGTCATGTACCCCCACCAATCTCCTCGATACCGCGATTTCCGCTTTCATCGGCTTCCAAACGAATAGGTCACCGGTAATTTCGTGCGCAAATGACGTCAGTGTCCTCGCTTCCATGTCAAGTTCCTCACAGGTTCCGATAGGCAGGGTGCTTTGTAATAGCTGCGTTTTTAAAATTGGTTTCCCAGTCGCTTCAGTAGCAGTATGAGTGGCCGTTGCGCTGTTGTGAAGGGCTGACTAATATTCCCTTCAGCATTACAATGCCTGGTATTGCTTGTTGCAACCGTTATACTCAGTGTTACATTACGTCCGTGCGTACCGTCAGTAAATTAGATCATGTACACACGAAGAAAAACACGGTCTATTAGTCAGGTACTGACAATCGCGCTTTATCGCTTTCTAAAGATGTTTCTAGAACCAGGCACGTCCACCTCCAGCACCCATAGCCCCTGCGTCGTCTGCTAGTTTAGACACAGAAGTCCACCTTTGTTTCGTGATTCTTAGAAAGTATCGGTGACCTATTCACGATATGAAGGTCCTGGGAATATATTGCCGAAACCCGCTCCCACACGAATTCGCGAACTATTGAGACCGCGAAATCAACCACTTTTACAGTACGCTACGCTTAAGAAAAAGCTCGTTTCGCTTATGCGAGTATTATTCGGAGATTCACGAGAATCGTGCGGAGTCACGTGCGCTCGCTCCAGGGCTGTCGTCAAAGGCCATTTAGAGAAAAACGGTTGTCCTGACGCACTGTATTCGTACGCCGAGCGGCTGCCATGATCCCACAAACTTGTACCCTTGACTGCGTGCCACCTGTATTAAACCGTAGCCGGAATCAGCAGCAGTGTACGTGTCGCTGTTGGCATTCAACAAGAAAAACAGGAAAGGGAAACAGGATGGGAGCGATAAAAGCACGTGGTGTGTTTCGGTTCCCGAGCGTACACGTCACGTCACCTGCTGGCTCGCAGTGTAACCAAGTTCAGTTTTTGGTATACGTCTCGTGGTTTCGGTTTATACATGCACGAGTGCCGGTTTACTTTCGGCACCCATTGTAAGTATACATGGGTACGCTCCTTTCTGTGCAACAGAGAGGACGGAGACTCTGTTTGTCTAGTGTGTAGATAACTTGATGCGTCGAGATAAGTAATCGGAACACGCCTATTGGACAGCGCTGCGCAGGGTGCCGTCCAACAGACGCGTCCCGATTATTTTTCTCGGCGCATCAAGTTATCTCTACACTAAACGACCTAAAGGGGCTGTCACACCGCCGCGATCAGGACAAGATACTCAACCAAAAACAAGTGTTTTTGTCGCGTCCTTCGCCATGTTAGACTGCAAAGGACCCACAAACAACAGCACTCAACGATAGTGCCTTTCGTGGATGTCTTATGTTCCTGTTTCGGTTTCCTCTCACCCGAAAAGACTCTCCTGAAAGACGTACATGACCGGCATCGCCATCGCGCCTTCCTTCGCGCTTCCCGTTGGGACGGCGACCTCACTCTAAAAACAGAACTTCACCTAACAGCACGTAGTGCGCCAATCATCGCCGCGAACGATAGGGTTATCACTTGTGATTCGAGGAGAGAGGGAGGCGTACGCCTTTTTGTGGCAATTACCATATAACAAAATTGCCACAAAAAGGCGTACACCTCCTTCTCTCCACGAACCGGAAGCGATAACCCTATCATTCGTGGCAGTGGTTGGCGCATAGCGTGCTATGCGGTGAAGCTCTGTTTTTAGAGTGTAGGTTCGTCCATTTCACCTTGACGGCAGAAGCTGTTGGCAAAAAGGACACACCAATCAAATTGTTGTACTTATCAGGTCAACGTCAAAATAAAAACAATATGGCACTAGCTGATTGTCTCTGCGTTATTTATAATTATTTGCTTTGGCAAAGACCTGAATCATACACCCATTTTACGTGTGGTTTATTATTGAGCTTCAAAAGACAATTTTGAATTGCAAAAATTCGCAAATCTTTAAAATAAAATGGTATACGTATATTCGCATAGTATGCATGTCCACTCCATTGCAACAAACTAGCAAATGGCGGAACGAAGTAACTTTGTATGCGTTCACATGAACAACGTGTTTCGATGTCGATGTCGGTGACAACGCACATCCAAATTGCCAGAAATTCGCAAATTCCCATCAGGTTGGCTAACTACCCACCAAAACAGCAAAAACACGTCTTGCAACATGTTTTGTTGATGTTTTTGTCGAGAAAGTATATGTCACACTGTCACAACATGTGTCTTGCTATGATGTTGGTGGCACCGTCTCGCCAATGTGACCTTCTCGTCGACAAAACGCGCAACACCGACAGCGTCAGCGGCGCCCGTCTCGTCGATATCTTGTCGTTGTTCGGTGTTTTGTTTTACAGTGTGACATGCCCTTTAAAGCCTCTCACGCCGACAAAATTCGGCGAATGGAGCAACGTCGTAGTACAACTCCTACGTTTCTTCTTCTTCTTCTTCTTCTTTTATTTCATCATATTGCAATAGACAAGTTCAGGAAATCCCAGTACGCTTTGCGCACGCATTGCATCATGGGCGCTTGCTGAGCGTGGGAACGAATCCTTCATATTTCGATTTCGCTGACGTTGACACTTCGTCGGCAATGGACCGGTTGGGGAGAAATCGGAACAGTTTGGGAGGCCACCCCTTCCTGTCGTATTAGTAAACTCCCACAGTTCAAAGCGACGCTGAGCACTCTGCAATTTTCTGAACTCGTCTATTGACAATTGCCAAGAACTGTGTGGTGCCTTAGCTGATGCTAGTGACGGGTCCACTGAGTTCAGACATGTGTAGTAACGGCAGTCGGGCAGATATTTTATAAAAAAAAAAGACTATAATGGCTATAAACATCCTGTTCTCACTTCTATCATCTCTGGACCGGCGAACGTTTTTGGCCATCTCTTGCTTACCTAAAAATCGTTCATTAACTTTCTAATTATAAAAGCTACGAAGTTGTCCCAATGAAAACATCTGTTCCTTCGAGTCACCTGATATCGTAGCCGTTTTCCGAACAAAAATCTATTCGCTAGATCGTCCGCTAAAACTTCGTGAAGAAACATCATTTTTTCTTTATTTTGTTCATTGCGCATCTTCGGAGGTGCGTCTTTTCTTCACCCCCAATGTGAGAAATGAAAAATGAAAGAGTAAGAATATAAGGGCAGTGTAAAGGGTTCCGGGTACTGGAGGGTGTTATTAAATTTAAATTACCAGATTAGCTAAATGAATTTAGAATATGCTAAAGGCCGTAACACAGGAGGGGATCTATAGCAAATTTGGGGAGAGTTAATTGTAAAGCACAGGAGTGTTGGCGCTTTTCTGAAGCACACGATACAGCGTTACACTCAACTGCAAAAGCAATTGGGCAGAGAATGGCATAATGAAACGATATCCAGTACTATCCTTCGTCACTGTCATTGTCTTGCTTACCAGGCTAGGCCTAGCCGTAACAACCGCCCCAACGGAGCTCTCTTGTTCTTCTTCTTGTTATGAGCTAAGGTGAGATGATGCACACGACCGCTTGACAGAAGCGCCGGAAGTGGAATCCCCACCACGGAAACAAGCACGAACCTTCAACCGGTTCTTATCGATGCGATTCCGTTACTTTTTCAAATGAACATCTCCACGGAGGAGACAAAAGTGGGACAGTGCAGGACGTCACATTACTCTCTTTGTTCTGTCCCAATCATTGTTCAATGAAGCATCACTTGTATGTCTGTTTCACTAAAACAACAACATTTTATCTTATTCAAAGAACAAAGAAGAATAAACACAATCAGATGTTAAAAAATATGTTTCCGCTCGGGATCGAACCGAGGACCTTGTGCGTGTTAGGCACATGTGATAACCACTACACCACGGAAACGAGCACGAACGTCCAACCGGTTCTTACCGATGTGATTCCGTTACTTTCTCTAATGAACATCTCCACAGAGGAGAGAAAAGTGGGACAGTGCATGGGGGACGTCACATTACACTCTCTGTTCTGTCCCAATCCTCGTACTATGAAGAAGCACTTGTATGTCTGTTTCACTAAAACAACAACATTTTATCTTATTCAAAGGACAAAGAAGAATAAACACAATCAGATGTTAAAAAATATGTTTCCGCTCGGGATCGAACCGAGGACCTTGTGCGTGTTAGGCACATGTGATAACCACTACACCACGGAAACGAGCACGAACGTCCAGCCGGTTCTTACCGATGCGATTCCGTTACTTTCTCTAATGAACATCTCCACAGAGGAGAGAAAAGTGGGACAGTGCATGGGGGACGTCACATTACACTCTCTATTCTGTCCCAATCCTCGTACTATGAAGAAGCACTTGTATGTCTGTTTCACTAAAACAACAACATCCTTTTGTAAACGTAACGGTTTACAAAAGGATGTTTACAAAAACCGTTTACAAACGCTTTACAGTTACTTTATCTTATTCAAAGAACAAAGAAGAATAAACACAACCAGATGTTAAAAAATATGTTTCCGCTCGGGATCGAACCGAGGGCCTTGTGCGTGTTAGGCACATGCATAGCTGGGCGTCCTCACTCATGAGGACCCTCATGAAGACGGCTCACCCTCACCTCACGACGATGAGGTGAGGGTGAGTGAGGCCAGAACACGCTGAATGTTCCTCATGAGGCCCACCGTGAGGGCCCTCATGAGGCCAGTCGTCGTGAGGCCATCAATACGTGAGGGTACAACGTATTCCGTGAGAAGCCTTACGGATGAGGCCGTGAGGCCCTTCGTGAGGAACCTCACCGATGAGGCTGTGAGGCCTTTCGTGAGGAACCTCACGGATGAGGCCGTGAGGCCTTTCGTGGGGGACCTCAGACTATCCTTGACTTTGCTGACCAAGAGCGAGGGAGGTTCCGCCCCCAAATGGCGTACCAATAGGAGGACTCGGGAGGCGGAGCGCTGCGGCCTATGCTCTTGCCTAATAGATGGCGCATCGGTAGCGCTCGGCTCAGGATATGTGAGCCGTCGTCTGCTTCTTCCGGTAGAGCTACGACCTTGAAGCCTCTGCTCTCGCGTAAGAGATGGCGCAACATTGGCGCTCGGTAAGGGCACGTGTGGTCACCATAACTTTGAGCCTCGACCTTGAGACTGGCCGGTAACCTAAATTCCGATGACGCGGCGATAGCAAACCATAGTGCGTAGTTTTGATGATTATGCTTCATGAATATGTCATTACATTACCAAATTTGTGGCCAGTTCGACGTTTCGCTCCGCTCTTTTGCGTAAACATTGTCTTAGCTCATGAAAAATGAAAGAAATATATTTGTTCTATTCCTCGCACTGAAACAAAGCATTTAAAATAATTGTACTGTGTGTTTCTTTTTTTCTTTTTGTAAGTAGTTACGCAAGTATGTAAAAAGGACAGAAATGTTGTTGCTTGTTCTACTCCTCGCACTGAAATAAATAATTTAAAATAATTGAACCTCTGTATGCAATAAGGGGATAAGTAAAAAAATCCCAAAATGAGAAAAGGGGCCTGATATGATTGTCCGTCCCATTGACACACATGCATTTCCCGTTTTTTTACCATGCTGTAGCGGGCCAACAAATCGCAATAAGGTCCTAAGTTTTCATTGGCAGGTACATACTTTATGTAGATGTCATTGTAACAAAAATAGTAAAAAAAGGATAAGTCGACTTATCCCCTTATTGCATACAGATGTTCAATTGTACTGTGTGTTTCTTTTCACGTTTTTTTTTCTTTTTGTAAGTAGTTACGCAAGTATACTGCGTAGTTTTGACGATTATGTTTCATTAATGTGTCAATATTACATTACCAAATTTTTTGGCCAGTTCGACGTTTCGCTCCGCTCTTATGCGTGAGCATTGCCTCAGCTCATGGAAAAGGAAAGAAATGTTGCTGCTTTTGTTCTACTCCTCGCATTGGAATAAATCATTTAAAATAATTGTACTGTGTGTTTCTTTTTTTTCTTCTCTTTTGTAAGTAGTTACGCAAGTATGTAAAAAGGAAAGAGATGTCGCTGCTTGTTCTACTCCTCGCACTGAAATGAATAATTTTCAATTGTACTGTTTGTGTGTCTTTTTCTTTCTTTTTGTAAGTAGTTACAGAACTATGTAAAAAGAAAGGAAATGTTGCTGCTTGTTCTACTCCTCACACTGAACTACATCCTTTGAAATAATTATATTCTGTTTCTTTTTTTTCCCTTTTTGTAAGTAGTTACGGAAGAAAATAATTGTACTGTGTGTGTGTGTGTGTCTTTTTTTCCTTTTTGTCAGTAGTTATGAAAGATAATAATTGTACACTGTGTGTGTGCTTCCTTTTTGTAAGGGTTCCGGGACATTTGATCGAACGTCGTTTGGTCGAAAGCTGTTTGATCGAACGCGGGGCATTTGGTCGAAAGGCATTTGATCAAACACCGTTTGATCAAAAACGGCAGCAGTCGTTCGATCGATTCTTTTATTCGTTCGCTTGGAGCGTTGATGAAACAAAAAAGAAGAAAACAACAAAAGAAAGCTTCAGTTCTAAATGCTGTTATCCCAAGGAACATTTCACTCTGTGTCATCCGCTCGCCCATAAACACATTTCTCATCCTAATCCACTTTTTCGCATCCAGAAGGCGATCTGATGATGTGCCTTTTTTTCTCGCTATTTATTTGCATTTGCTGAAACTGCGTTTGCAGTAAAATTAGACGTTTAGCTCCACTCTCATGTCCTCGTGGCTGATACTGTCTCAGCGTATTGCTAAAAGTACGCCCAAACGTTTCATTTGGTAAAATGCTCCGCAAACTGGGACAATTTTTTCCTACGCCCACGCTAACGTGAGACATGTGGTTCGCAGCGTTTTTGCAACATATCTGCAGGAAATATGCAGAAGGTATCAGGGCCTTTGGAATTGCTTCTTAATCTTCTCATGTTGTCTGTGTGTTCTGTTTCATGACCGCTGCCGTTTCGGTCAAACGGTGTTCGATTAAATGGCTTTCGTCCAAATGTTCCGCGACAGCTTTCGACCAAACGACGTTCGATCCCGGAATCCCTTACAAAAACGAAACAGTTTCTTCCGTAACTACTTAAAAAACGAAAAAGACACACACAGTACAATTATTTCAAATTATTTATTTCAGTGCGAGGAGTAGAACAAGCAGCAACATTTCTTTCCCTTTTACATACTTGCGTAACTACTTTAAAAAAAAGAGACACACAGTACAATTATTTTAAATGATTTATTTCAGTGCGAGGAGTAGAACAAAAGCAGCAACATTTCTTTCCTTTTCCATGAGCTGAGGCAATGTTCACGCATAAGAGCGGAGCGAAATGTCGAACTGGCCAAAAAATTTAGTAATGTAATAATGACACATTCATGAAGCATAATCGTCAAAACTACACAGTATACTTGCGTAACTACTTACAAAAAGAGAAGAAAAAAAAACATGAAAAGAAACACACAGTACAATTGAACCTCTGTATGCAATAAGGGGATAAGTCTACTTATTTTTACTATTTTTGTTGCAATGACATCTACATACCAGTATGCACCTGCCAATGAAAACTTAGGACCTTATTGCGATTTGTTGGCCCGCTACAGCATGGTAAAAAAAAACGGGAAATGCATGTGTGTCAATGGGACGGACAATCATATCAGGCCCATTTTCTCATTTTGGGATTTTTCGACTTATCCCCTTATTGCATACAGAGGTTCAATTATTTTAAATTATTTATTTTAGTGCGAGGAGTAGAACAAGCAGCAACATTTCTGTCCTTTTTACATACTTGCGTAACTACTTACAAAAAGAAAAAAGAAACACACAGTACAATTATTTTAGGAACAAGGGAAAGGGTGCAGGCTAGCTGGTATAGATCCATGAAGAAGACCGAGAGACACGGACACAGAAGACGACACACGTAGGTTCTCAGAGACCAACTGAGAACCTACGTGTGTCGTCTTCTGTGTCCGTGTCTCTCGGTCTTCTTCATGGACAATTATTTTAAATGCTTTATTTCAGTGTGAGGAGTAGAACAAATATTTCTTTCATTTTTCATGAGCTAAGACAATGTTTACGCAAAAGAGCGGAGCAAAACGTCGAACTGGCCACAAATTTGGTAATGTAATGACATATTCATGAAGCATAATCATCAAAACTACGCACTATGGTTTGCTATCGCCGCGTCATCGGAATTTAGGTTACCGGCCAGTCTCAAGGTCGAGGGTCAAAGTTATGGTGACCACACGTGCCCTTACCGAGCGCCAATGTTGCGCCATCTCTTACGCGAGAGCAGAGGCTTCAAGGTCGTAGCTCTACCGGAAGAAGCAGACAACAGCGGCTCACATATCCCGAGCCGAGCGCTACCGATGCGCCATCTATTAGGCAAGAGCAGAGGCCGCAGCGCTCCGCCTGCGAGTCTGCGAGCCTGAGTCCTCCTATTGGCGCACCATTTGGGGGCGGAGCCTCCCTCGCTCTTGGTCAGCAAAGTCAAGGATAGTCCCGGTTCGGGCTCCTCTATGCTGATGCCAAACACTAACGTTAAACTTCACTGTGACAGTAACACCTGTTACCACATTTATCCAAGCACAGCACGAAAACCTATAAACAGTTTAATGCCGCGCAGTATCATTAGTACCAACTACCGACACAGTAGTTCAACGTTGACGTGTCATGTGAACATGACGGAAAGTTCTTTTGAGGCTCATGTGCCTCCTAGTGACTTGAAGACACGTCATGACATGAGGGCCCTCATGAGGTGAGGGCACGTGAGGATGAGGACTCGTGAGGCCATGTGGGTCCTCATTAGGCGAAAGTACATGAGGCGCCGTGAGGATATGAGGGCCCTCATGAGGTGAGGACACGTGAGGATGAGGACCCTCATGAGGTGAAGATACGTGAGGCCATAAGGGTTGTGAATAGCCTCATGAGGTGAAGGCATGTGAGGATGAGGATGGTGAGGCCTCTCGGGATCCCGATGCCCTGAGGTGAGGTTTGCGAGGGCAAAATTTAAAATGGAATGTGAGGGTGAGGGCGACTGAGGTTTAGTTAGTGGTGAGGAAAATTTGGTGAGGGTGAGTGAGGCCAATAAAGTCTGTGCTTCGTGAGGTGAGGATGAGTGAGGCCGTAGGAAAATGCCCACCTATGGGCACATGTGATAACCACTACACCACGGAAACGAGCACGAACGTCCAACCGGTTCTTACCGATGCGATTCCGTTACTTTCTCTAATGAACATCTCCACGGAGAACAGAAAAGTGGGACAGTGCGAGACGTCACATTACTCTCTTTGTTCTGTCCCAATCCTTGTACTATGAAGAAGCACTTGTATGTCTGTTTGACTATAACAACAACACTTTATCTTATTCAAAGAACAAAGAAAAATAAACACAACCAGATGTTAAAAAATATGTTTCCGCTCGGGATCGAACCGAGGGCCTTGTGCGTGTTAGGCACATGTGATAACCACTACACCACGGAAACGAGCACGAACGTCCAACCGGTTCTTACCGATGCGATTCCGTTACTTTCTCTAATGAACATCTCCACGGAGAACAGAAAAGTGGGACAGTGCGAGACGTCACATTACTCTCTTTGTTCTGTCCCAATCCTTGTACTATGAAGAAGCACTTGTATGTCTGTTTGACTATAACAACAACACTTTATCTTATTCAAAGAACAAAGAAAAATAAACACAACCAGATGTTAAAAAATATGTTTCCGCTCGGGATCGAACCGAGGGCCTTGTGCGTGTTAGGCACATGTGATAACCACTACACCACGGAAACGAGCACGAACGTCCAACCGGTTCTTACCGATGCGATTCCGTTACTTTCTCTAATGAACATCTCCACAGAGGAGAGAAAAGTGGGACAGTGCATGGGGGACGTCACATTACACTCTCTGTTCTGTCCCAATCCTCGTACTATGAAGAAGCACTAGTATGTCTGTTTCACTAAAACAACAACATCCTTTTGTAAACGTAACGGTTTACAAAAGGATGTTTACAAAAACCGTTTACAAACGCTTTACAGTCACTTTATCTTATTCAAAGAACAAAGAAAAATAAACACAACCAGATGTTAAAAAATATGTTTCCGCTCGGGATCGAACCGAGGACCTTGTGCGTGTTAGGCACATGTGATAACCACTACACCACGGAAACGAGTACGAACGTGCAACCGGTTCTTACCGATGCTGATGTCGTTACTTTCTCTAATGAACATCTCCACGGAGAAGAGAAAAGTGGGACAGTGCGAGACGTCACATTACTCTCTTTGTTCTGTCCCAATCCTTGTACTATCAAGAAGCACTTGTATGTCTGTTTGACTATAACAACAACACTTTATCTTATTCAAAGAACAAAGAAAAATAAACACAACCAGATGTTAAAAAATATGTTTCCGCTCGGGATCGAACCGAGGACCTTGTGCGTGTTAGGCACATGTGATAACCACTACACCACGGAAACGAGTTTTTCTTTTTTTATACATTTTAACTTGACATCAGATTAAAAACACTTGCATTTAAAAGAGTGGACTCCGACTTGGAGCAACACAGCCACAGAATTGTTCAAGCCATTCCGGTACTTCTCCTCTGTATTCAGCATATCGTTTCATTTGTCTTAGTTCTTCTCTTAAATATACCATCGGTGGTCTCATGGGCTCCTCGTTTCTGCCAGCAATGATGACTTTCCATAATGAGTACAATGCGACTACACACAGGACGTCATATCGTGGCCCTTTCTTCTCTGCTAAGGGTAAGTAGCGCATCGTGTGGGGATTAAGTCGCAAACTTTTCCGAATTAATATACTTAGGTCTTGCCACAGGAACTGGGCCTCTGTACAATAAAGAAAAATGTGTTCAATAGTTTCAGGTTCTCTGCAGTAACGACAGTTAACTGACCATGGTACGAATATTCCTTTCGCTGGCAGCCACGATTTCACGGGCAACGTGTTTGTATGTATCTTGAAGAAAAATGTTTTTAGCGCTGGCTTAATCGGCATTTTCCTAACACGGCAAAGTACATCAGTACCTGACCAGTCACTCGGAATTTGTCTGTATATTGGAGTTGGAAAGAGGCATTCAATGAGATCCGCTCTTAGCTTGCTTCTTGACACACTGAACACATAGTCTCTTGTAAACCTAGTCAGTAGGAACCTGATATTTCCACCACATCATTGTAGAAGCCAGACAACACAAACGTACGTTTCACAGTCCCTACCACGATCTGCGGTAGATATACCTGTCCAACACTCTGCAGCATTTCACACAAAACAGGGTGCCTGCATTTGCGAAAGAAAAAGAGCCTCATAAGTAGTTTTTGGACAAACAGATGCTGTAGCCCTACTCCCCCATCACGTATTGCTTTGAACAAGTTGTTCCTTCGCATTGCCTCGAAGTTTGATTTCCATATCAGTGTTGCAAACACACGGTGAAGTTGTTGAATTTTGCTCCTCGAACACTGCATCACTTGTAACAGGTAGACAACTTTTGCAACAAGGAACACATTGCAGACACTTGCCCTCTGGAAGATGGACAGCTCTCTCCCTTTGCACATGTTTGCACGAATTTGCACCTTTTTACACAGTTCTGTCCACATCCCATTAGTGTTTCTGGTCTCCTGCAGGGGGACACCTAAGTATACAGTCGGATTACACTGCCACCTGATACCCTCATACATCGCTGGTGTAGAGCCCCAGTGTGCAGCCCACATACCAACTGACTTTTCCTTATTAAGCCTGGCACCCGACAACTTACAGAATTCTTCAATTTCCTTCAGCACTCCCGCAACACTCTTTTTGTCCGCAACCACAAACGTCAGGTCATCAGCGTAAGCCAAGACCTTCACTATGCTGTCACCCAGGTGATAGCCTCTTATATCCATGTTGCTTAAAACACTTTGGCACAGTGGTTCTATATAGAGGTCGTAGAGTAGTGGGGATAATGGGCACCCCTGTCGTACCGATGATTTCAGTTGGATTGCACGTGTGCACTTATTATTAATTACTAGTTTCGTCGTCACCGCGTTGTAACAGAGACGAAGACGTTCCGTGAACACCTTTCCGACATTCATCTGCTGGAGAGTGGAAAATAAGAAATCATGACTCACACGATCAAAGGCGTTCGATAAGTCGGCCTCAATGACTGCCGCCTGATCACCTTCTTGCCTGCATACATCAATTACAGTACGGAGCACATGAATGTTCGTTTGGATGCTTCTACCCCTGATGGCACAGGTCTGATGATTTGCGACGAGGGTTCCCATGACTTTCTGCAGCCTAGCTGCGAGGACTTTGGCATACAGTTTATAATCTACATTGCTGAGTGTGATAGGCCTGTAGTCTGCGACACATGGTATTCTTCCTTCTGCCTTTTTCTTCAGTATTAGGACGGTGTGTGATCGTCGAAACGATCCAGGTAGCAATCCTTCTCTTTCGGCTTCCCGATATACTTCTAATAACACCGGTGATAAAAAATCGGCAAACTTTTGATAGAATTCGGCCCCTAGTCCGTCAGGTCCCGGTGTCTTGTTCTTTCGCAATGATGTCATTGCCGCTCTTATCTCTTGTAGTTGTAATGGCTGGTCTAACATTTCTTGGTCTTCCATTGTTAGCTGCGTCAGCTTCCATTGGTTTTCACAATCCGTCAGTTTCGCTTTTCTTTCTTTAACTATTAATTCTTCATAATATTCTTCGAAGCATCTGTGTATTTCTGTCTGTTCACAGATTATTTTTCCTTCATGCTGGATTTCTTGTATAACTTTCTTCTTCGCATATTGCATTTCTTGAGTGAAATGCCGTTTACCAGGTAGCTCATCTGGAAGAAATTGCTGTGATCTTGCCCTAATTTTTGCGCCTTCATATTTGGAGTGATTTATCAATTCAAGCTCGTATTTTATATCTTCCATTTATTTATAGTATCTTCCTGGACTTTCCGATCCCAATAACGTGACACTGTGCAGTTTTTTCTTTAATTCGTCTTCACGCCATCTTGCTTGGTACGCTATGATGCTGCTTCTCTCGATAGCAAGGAATCGTATTCGCTGCTTGAATTGTTCCCAGAATAAAATCTGGGTTCCACAGCCTGGTATGATCTTTGCGATTTCCTTCTTGACATCATCCACAAATTTCTGGTCTTCCAACAATTTCACATTAAATTTCCAAAGCACCCATCCTTGCTTGTATGATTCTAAAAGCTCGGATTTTCCCAATGTAACTTCCACGAGACTATGATCACTGAAGTACACTGGTTCCACCCGGTATTTGTAGACTTTCTTCGTACTTGACGCCGTAACATACACACGATCTAACCTGGCATGGGCTCCACGGAAACGAGTACGAACGTGCAACCGGTTCTTACCGATGCTGATGCCGTTACTTTCTCTAATGAACATCTCCACAGAGAAGAGAAAAGTGGGACAGTGCGAGACGTCACGTTACTCTCTTTGTTCTGTCCCAATCCTTGTACTATCAAGAAGCACTTGTGTGTCTGTTTGACTATAACAACAACACTTTATCTTATTCAAAGAACAAAGAAAAATAAACACAAGCAGATGTTAAAAAACATGTTTCCGCTCGGGATCGAACCGAGGACCTTGTGCGTGTTAGGCACATGTGATAACCACTACACCACGGAAACGAGTACGAACGTGCAACCGGTTCTTACCGATGCTGATGTCTTTCTTGTTCAATGGAGTTTGCCACTTCCCCGATTGGTCCTCCCAGCCGAAAAAATGGAATTGGTCCTATTGGACAATTTCCAGTTGGGACCAATTCGAATTCCAGTTGTGTTTTTGTCACCCAATTGGACTGAAACCATTTAAAAACAATTGGTCCTCCCATTAAAACCCATTAAAAGCAATTGGTCCTCCCATTAAAAGCAATTGGCTCACCCATTACAAACAATTGGTCCACCCATTAAAAGCAACTGGTACTCCCATTAAAAGCAATTGGCTCTCCCATTACAAACAATTGGTCCACCCATTAAAAGCAACTGGCCCACCCATTAAAAGCAATCGGCTCTCCCATTAGAAAGAACTGGCATCCTCAGGCAGACCCATTGGTGCCATACCAGCTAACCAATTAAATGCAAATGGTTATGATAAATGGTCCAACTGGAATATCTCAAGGGGACCAGTTGAAAATGCCATTGGTTTGATAAGAGAGTATCACACAAACACACACACAAGGTAACAACTTGAGTATTTATTCATGTCTGGACTAGACTGGTTGACTAGACATTTTCAGATATCTTGGTACACGAGAATCAACGAGGTTTTTAATAAAAAAAATATAAGCTTCCTAGGTACTGTGATAAAACAAAACATTTTGTATGTGATTCTAAAGGAGTACACCTTGTATGTGATACTATGGGATAAATCACTGCAATCTTGTATAGCACTTGCATGTGATAACAATGGGTAACAACTTGAGTATTTATTCATGTTTGGACTAGACTGGTTGACTAGACATTTTCAGATATCTTTGTACACTAGAATCGAACAGGTTTTTAATAAAAAATATAAGCTTTATAGGTAGTACGATAACAAAAACATTTTGTATGTGATTCTATTGGAGTAGGTCTTTTATGTTATACTAATGGGATAAATCACTGCAGTCTTGTATAGCACTTGCCTGTGATACCTATGAGGTACGTTCTGTAGCTTTGGTAGTTCTGTGTGCCTCATCCTTGTCTATCACTCAGTATGTCTTTCCAGTCTTGCATAGCACTTGTATGCAATACTAATAGGGTAACAATAGGGCATGTTGGTGTTTATCTTTCATGATGAACTCCCACTAGGAACGGGACAGAGAGAAGAGACGACAGGATAGGTGCTAGACTTCCAACAAAAGAATTTTTTGGCCTAAGACTGTCACTCATCATTCTTCACTTTGTCCCACATATTTAGGAATTTCACTTCGTTATCAAACAAAGTGATAGAAGCATGACTTACACACTGATGCTCGTTTTTTCTTATTTCGAACGCCTCTATTGTTTCTCTGGTACGCTGATCACATGGACGACCTTTTATCCTAATCTCCGAGAATCATGGAGAACAGCCACATGTGCTACTATGCACACACAAGTGACCAGACGGGGTACCCTCAGGGTAGCAGCATGCTCCCTTAGCCTAATGTTTAAGTAACGCCTCATCTGGCCAATGTATCATTTACCATAGGTCAGCAGCATTTCATAGGCCACGTTTTGCCTTATATGGAACAAACTACTTGAGATGTTGAGAGGCACTGGTCGTCATACCATATATACATAAATTGTCCCATAATTTACAGAAACCAGCAAACATGCATTCTATTCCTGTGGCACTCACTGCTCGAGAAAAATTAGGGAAATTGTGCAATATGGCCTGTCATAGAAAGAACATCGGTCAATGTGACATAAAACATCTCAAGTAGTTTGTTCCACGCAAGGCAAAACATGGTCTATGAAATACTGCTGACCTATGACAGATGATACATTGGCCAGATGAGGCGTTACTTAAACATTCGGCTAAGGGAGCATGCTGCTACCCTGAGGGTACCCCGTCCGGTCACTTGTCTGTGCATTGTAGCACATGTGGCTGTTGTCCGTGATTCTCGGAGGCGAGGATAAAAGGTCGTCCATGTGATCAGTGTACCAGGGAAACAATAGAGGCGTTCGAAATAAGAAAAAACGAGCATCAGTGTGTAAGTCATGCTTCTATCACTTTGTTTGGTAACGAAGTGAAATTCCTAAATATGTGGGACAAAGTGAAGAATGATGAGTGACAGTCTTATGCCAATAAATTATTTTGTTGGAAGTCTAGCACCTATCCTGTCGTCTCTTCTCTCTGTCCCGTTCGTAGTGCTAGATCATCATGCTAATGGGGTAAATCACTGCAGTCTTGTATAGCACTTGCATGTGATACCAATGGGGGTACACCTTGTAGCCTTGGGTGCAGTTCTGTGTGCCTCTTCACTCCTGCACTTCAGTGTCCCTTGTGGTTCTGAAAACATACCCAATTATGAATAGGGATCCACTTGTGGTTCCCAAATATTTAACAAATCAACAATACAGGAGCTCACTGCTGCGGCTACACAACAATTTTGGACAAACCCAGGGTGCCCACCAATCTGTAGACTTCACGGTACAAATTTTCTCTTTACTGTTTAAGGGAACCATTTTTTCCCCTGCGTTGGGGATCCTCATACCCTCCTCGTTATGATCCTTGTCTCTTTTTTGTTAAACCCATTTATGCTTTTACTTTTAAAAGTTACTCATGAGGCTGCCCTATTTTTCTCCCCGAGCTTGTCGTATTGACAAACTGTTAGCCGCGGTAATGTTGATGCTGCATGCCACTCAATCACAATCATTGGGACTTGTGATTCGTTATCAAGTTGAGCTAAAACTAGGTTTCGGTAAATTTGCTCTTCATGCTGTAAAACGAGGCATGCGAACCCAGTCCCTGTGCGCGTCACAGAAAGAGAAAAACAACAAAGGCGAACATACCTCTATGAGTCCGGATCGCTGGGCGGTGGTAGCCGAAGCTGACGTCCGGGTCTGTCCTGTCAGTATAACCATATAACGTCGACAACGGCGTGGATACTAAAGTTTACGAGCACACGGTTAGTATTCAGGGGTAGTCATTTATCACGAACACACTGAATTACGCGGCTGAGATGTCACCGCGTCTCTCGTGGCCGTTGGTCGCTCGCGTATTCAAAAATGCCAGTAGCAGCCCTGCAGCCAGCCGCTTTACACCACAGTTTCGTAAATGGCAGCGAACATGGCATATGAACAAGATGAAAATAAATTGCTTTTGCTGATATACGTCTAATTAATTATTGCGGTATTTTCAAGTACACATTGTGGCTGCACTAGGTCAAGAATTGGTATCACGAAATGAACAAAAAAGGATGGCTGCAATATATCGGCTGGTCATCAACATGGCGGCCGTTTTTTTTTCTTCGGAGGGTTGATTTTAATTGATGACGATGATCTGGGTGTTTTGTGATGCACAAACTAGTTTGTTTAATTATATATTTTGAATCACCATCTCCGCGTATCGGCAACGTGTATGGAACGTTTACGTGATGACAGTTTAAAATTTGAAAAATAATTGGGAGTGCCAGTTGGATTTCCAGTTCGCAATGGTGGTGTGTCCAATTGGAACTTAGGAAATTAAACCTTAGTTAAATATTACAAAGTAACTAAGGCCCAGTTTGTCAAATTGGGTGGTCAATTGAAACATGTGATGTGATAGACTAGATTTATTTTCCTTCTGAACTATGAGCATTGGAATATCAGTTACCAATTAGCATGAACCATATGTGACTCCAGCGTCTAATGGCTTATCCAGTTCAACATTGACTTAGCAGTGTACAACTAATATGGCCAGGAAGCCGGCTGGAGTTGGAATTTGGTTTATGAATTCCAATTGGGCAGCCCAGTTGGAACTGAAGTGCCCAGTTGGTCCCCATTGGGTTTTGTATTGGTCTAGTTGATTCCAATTTCAGCTTCCAATTGGACCTTGACTTTCCAATTGGCTGTCCAACTGGAGTCCAAGGAGCCAGTTGGACTTCCCAATCGGTTTTAAAATTTTCAACTGGACATCCAGTTGGAATTAAAAAATCCAATTGGCTTTCGTGTTGGTCCAGTTGAGTCCTATTGGTACCAATTCAAATTTCCAATTGGACCCATTCCTTTTTTTTGACTGGGCTGCCTGGCGTCTCCCACCTTTTCTTCAGTATCAGTCCCTTTCCTTTTTCCTAGCGGGTCCTCTTCTCGAGACCAGTCCAATCGCTGCTGCTCCTTTCGCTGTCGTTCCTTGTCCATCTCCTGCACCGTTTCCACAACTTCATTTTCAGTCTGTCCGCTGTCGGAAGCGCCTGGCTTCTGCACTGGCTCTTCATTGTCTTGCATGGTAGCCTCTGTGTCCTGCACATCCATTACCATGTCTGCGTTTGGTTTTTCCACTGCACCCCTTGTCATTGCGGCATAGGAATGGACGCAGTCCTCAGCAATATGCCCAAAACCTTTACATGTTCAACAGTATTCAGTTCGACATTGACTTCGTATGTGTCCGACCTGCTTGCACCGCTAGCATAAAGCTGCCTTCCCCGGTACAGGCACGAGCACCGTCGCTCCCATAATTTTCAGTTCATAAGGGATGCTTTCCGTCGTGCAACCTTCCTTGAGATGGAAAACCACGAAACGTGTCGTCGTTTCTACTCCCTCGAGACCTGGCAGTTTCCATTTTCCTCTCACAACTTCTTTTGCTGTTCCGTACAGCGATAAAGCACGCCGCACAACCTCGTCTGGAACATTTGTCGGCAGCCAGTGTAGCTTCAAGGATATCATATTGGAATTCGGGTCGACCACAACGGGTCTTCCTTTAACTGTCAACTCACCTGCTTTCCGCAGTTTTTCTTTCTCTTCGTCAGAATGCATGGTGATGATCCAAACATGATTGAATAGATATGATCCAAATCCTGCGATGTCCTTGCACCTTGATATGATCCAAATCCTGCACCTTGTACGGTCGCGCCGACGGGTCGGCATGCAGGAACACCGTATTACGAGAGATTTCTCCTTTCGGTAACGTAGGCATGATGATTTTGTAAGTTCCTTGACACGTATTAGCCTGTAGTGACGATGATTTAGCCCGGCTAGGCCTAGCCATTGATGCTGCTCCGCTAGAGCTCATACTCCCACAACCGTACTCAACGAGAGCCGGAAGTAGAATCCTACACCACGGAAACGAGTACGAACGTGCAACCGGTTCTTACCGATGCTGATGCGGTTACTTTCTCTAATGAACATCTCCACAGAGAAGAGAGAAGTGGGACAGTGCGAGACGTCACATTACTCTCTTTGTTCCGTCCCAATCCTTGTACTATGAAGAAGCACTTGTATGTCTGTTTGGTTAAAACAGCAGATTATCTTATTCAAAGAACAAAGAAGAATAAACACAACCAGATGTTAAAAAATATGTTCCCGCTCGGGATCGAACCGAGGACCTTGTGCGTGTTAAGTTTTTGTGCAAACTATGCATTGCAAGGAACAAATGTGATGTGATGTGATGTGATGTGATGCTAGTGGCGCTCGCATTAGCTGGCCTAAATGCAGTGGATCCTGGCTAGGGCGGTGGGATTCCACGCCGAGCTTTATGGCAAGCTTGTCATGGTCTACGCAAGCTCCCAAATACTTGGGAATTGACCTCAACTGTTCAAGACGCTCACGGTCCTTTTGGACTTCTTTCTTGAGTCGCCTGCGTTACCTGGTGGCAACCTGGAAACCTTTGGACTTTTCCATTTTCGGTCGCGCATATGTGGCAAATACATTTTTTGCTTCTCGCATAAGTTATTACCTGCAAGTACTCCCATGCGCAAGAACACATATTAATCGAGTCCAGCGGGTCATGTGCACCTTTATATGGGGTTCGTCGTATGAACCAATGAGACGTGGAAATCTGTTCCGGCCCGTCAAACTCGGGGGGTTGGGATTGTCCTGCCTTTTCGTTCGTCAGTTGGTTTGGCGCGTGTGCTTTGTACGCGACCAGCTACACCCTTTCCTCCAGCACTGCACTGCTGCCATCCTTCGTGATGAGCTACCGGAACTCTTACTGTCGACAGTATATGACACGCCTATGGTTGTTTGGGGCTTCTACAAAGAGGTAGCAGACTCGTTCAGATTCCTCCTGGCAAGGTTCTCTAGAGAGTTCATCTTTGAAACCACTCGGAAACGCCTCTATCACGCTCTTCTGGATTCGCTTTTTCCGCCTCCAATGTACCGTACGATGTTTGCACCCCAGCCTGGCGGTGATGTTCTCTTGCGTGTACGGCGCATGCCAGTGCGTCCAAAGGTGAAGACTTTCTTCTATCGGTTACACACTGGAACGCTACCGCTTCGTGCGTGGCTGCGCGACAGAGGGTTTTGGGTGCCATGGAATAATTTCAATTGCCGCCTTTGTCCGGAAGAGGAAAACATTGAGCACGCTTTTCTCTATTGTCGAGACGCCATCTTCTTTTGGGACGTTTTCCAGCGCGCATTCAAAAGGGACATCTACTTAAATTCCCGTGCTATACGCTTCCTTCCTGTCAGGCCTGGATGCGATTTGCCTATGGACATCCTACTCCTGTTGGGGTTGTACACACTGTGGGTAGCTCGACGAATATATGACGCAAATGAGCCACCGGTCGGCTCCTGGCCCATATTCCGTCGCATGGTGTTTTCGTTAGCGCACTTTTTAGTGTTCACATCCTCTGACGAAACTGCGCACACCTGGCTGAACGTCATTAATCTCTTACGAACGGGCCCCGTAGACTACTAATTTTTTCTTACCAGTCAGTCCTTCATGTCTTCATGCTCCTACTTCTTCTACATGTCCTTATTATACTAAGCTTACCTTTCCTTGTTCATGCGAGGTTTTGTGTTTGTAACGTTTCGCGACGTTTGGGTTGTTGTGGAGTTTGCTTTTGTATTGCCGTATTATGTTAATGTGCAGCAGTTTTCAATGAGTTGTACATAATGTAAATATCGTTATTCTTTCACTCATGTCATTCTTGTACGTAGCGCCATGAACCATAATAAACGGCTTTAAAAAAAATAAATAACCGAGACACCCGTTAGTCTGCGCCCTATCCCTTTTATGCATTACAATCTATGTCACCATGTGACCAGTGTCATTTCTGCATTGGAAGAAAACAAAATTTGTCCATGTTTTCGTATGCAGCTTGAATATTTGTAGTGTGGAAAACTGGATCCCTGTTTATCACAGTGTTAAGAATATGCAAAGTAAAGTAAAGTAAAAGTGAACTATTTTGCTTTAAAGAAGTTTTTGAGATGTGACATTTCACTCTATAGAGTTCGTACCAAAGGATCATACAGCACAGGTACAAATTTTGATACTTTTCCACCAACACGATGCATCTCAAAGGAAAAACAGAACCCCATTTGCATATAACAGGCTTTGGTTGTAGAAAATGTCGCATAACTAAAATAACCTTCAAAGTTATCATGCAGTATGTCAAGCCTGGGGTCATCAACAGAGCGTTCAGTAGGACTCATAAGTGCTTTCTGTTTTCTTTCGTGTGCTGTACTTTTCATGTGAAGCTGCTGATGGAATTGCAATTACGTTGGAAGCTTTTTTAGTTTTCTCTGCTCTGACCTTCTGTGAGCAGACTCAGCAGACTCTCTGTTTTTAAGTCTGATACAGTATTGCATCCGCTTTATGGCAAAAAAAAGATATGAACTGGGCTTGACATGCTGCACAGCAGAAAGGCTCATGACTGCTCTGAGTGAATGCACTTATGAGGCGCTGCTGTACTCCTTTTGTGTGTAGGACATTTGCAACCTCTCGTAAGAATATGGTTTCTAACTTCAAAAGCATGCAAAGAAGGCATCTGATGGTATGCAAAACGAACTGCCAGACATTTGTGATTCACTTTGCAAGTAAGTGTACAAACCTTCTTGTCTTAGAAGCCCCTCATCTGCAGCCTTCAACAAGTTTCGGCAGTTGGGACATTCCGATTCTTTCAAGAAACAGTGAACCAAGGACCCTGCGTATGCGTATTGTGCATTAGCCTCAATAACATCGTCGGGCTCTTGCACATCACGCATATTATGTTCAGCCTGCATTTCCTCAACTGCAGGCAACCCTTGAGAGTCGGCAGGCTCATAAGAACTGCTTGCAGTTGAGGAAACCGGCATGTGCAACAGATCGTTTAAAAGTTCAGTCGTATCAGCCTCACAATTGCTTTTGCTTGGAAGCTTCATGGGGTTCCCCGCAAGGGTATGCCTGAGGCCTGCTACGATCTTAAACGTGTTTGGTGTCTCATTACACCCGAGCATCTGCCGGAATTGACCAAACATGTTTTCCACAGGGTCCTGGTTGAGCCGCCGTGACAACAGATGTTCGAAACCAAAATTTTGGGGAAGGTCCTCCCACAACACGAGTATTGCACAAATTGTGATTTGCCACCCCTAACAGTAGGAGGTTGCCTATCACCGTCAAATTTCCACGGCGCAATCCACTGTACTGCAGACTCTAGTAACTCCTTAAGTTTGGTGGAATCACTGATTGCAAATCTCACTTTTTTGTCATCACCCCGCTGAATGGATGAACTGTTTAAGCAGTCAAACAGTACATCCATCCTAAGGAGGAAATCTGAAGTCGCAGTGGCTGCTGGATGCATGTACCCAGCGCTAATAAGGACAGCGATCCCAGTAGAAAGACTATTGCTCAGTACTTGTGCTGCAAATTTGACGTTCATGCGACTGAATACCGTCGGGTGAATGTGGTCGTCTGTCAACATGGGTGCCAGTCGTACCTTTACGGGAAAGTCTGGCTCATAAAACTCTTTAATGAAGGCCCACTGAACCTTGTGTTGGGCATCTCCAATCTGCAGGTCATGCTTCAATAACATGTTCCGCGTAGTCTTCATCAAATGTGGTGGGTCAAAAATAAAGTAGACTTTTGAGTCATCAACACAGAAAAATAGTGTTTTGACGGGGAGATTCCAAGATTTCTACGCAATGCGCACTTGCTGGCACCCTGATCACAGACAACCGCTTTCACAAAACCATTCAATGAATGAAGCTGTCTATTCAAGTCTTGAAGCAAATCATTTAGAATATCTGCTGACACGGTAAACCTTGAAAAAATGTACGACAAGGGTTGCACCCATGCTTTTGTTAATCCTGAGAGCACTACAAGAAGTGCTGATTTTGCCATCTCAAAGTTCCTTTCCTTTCCTGTGTCCACAAAGCCATAAACTGCGTCTGATCCAGAATCTTACTGCAGATGTTCCTTTATGGACATGTCATCAAAAATCACTGTGCATGTACGATCTTTTGGTGGCAGTCCCTGGAGTCTTGTCCTAAGTCTTTGAAGGACCGAAGGCATGACTCCAGGCTCCACAGCGATGTCCTTTAGCCAACCACTTTACTTAAGTAGCGATAAGCTTGAGGACCCTCGAAATGCAAGTTAAGAGCAAAGCTCCTAAACTGGGGGGGGGGCACCTCCTACCAAACTTGTTCAATGGCTGCAGAAATAGTTGAACACGGAATAGACTAAGAGCACGTTTTGACATGATGTGATGATGCCGTGATGCTGCAAACACTATCTGGCTTCTTGTGAGGCCCCCAAAATGCATAGTAGCACGGCTTCGAAACAGTGCACGTCGTAGGCGCCCCCTTGATACTTGAAGCTGGTGAATGAGGGAGGCAGTTCGAGTCTTTCTTTGTTTTCGGGGTCGTCTCCGCCTGTGGATAGTACCAGATCCAGAGGCTGTAAAATTCAAAGGACACTACTGCATGACAAACTACATTCGTAGAATAAGTCACTGCTGACAGACCCAGTGAGTAACATAGGAAAAAACATTGTTAATCATATAGCGCAGTCCTTACCATTGGTCTGGCGTGTACTACAATATTTTACTGTGTCACTTTCAAGGGGTTCAGCCAATGCTGCGTATCGCAGGGAACCTTGGGAATAGCCCATTTCTTACGTTTGGTTCGGTGGACGACACGCTGGAATTTTTCCGTGTCTGTCGGCGTAGCTGGCAGGCCATCGATCACCTCGGACATTTCTCGCTCCAATTTGTCGATATTCCCCCTCTAACGTATTGTCCTTATTTTCTGCACACTGCGAGACCATAGGGGAAGTCGCAGACTCCACAGATCGTTGCTCAAATTCCGTTACCAGCGCAGGCACACTCGGCGGAGAAGCAGAATTCATTGGAACAACGACTTCCAAACTCTCCTTCGCAGCACAAAGGTCCGTTGGGCTTGTCATTGCGTCATCAGTCTCTTTCTGGTCCATGGTAATGTCCTCATCTTCGCGGGCTTGGCGAGTCATCTGAGCGTAGGACCGGATGCAATCATGTGTGGTGTGGCCGAAGCGACGGCAAGTGTCACATCTTGGAGTTCTACACTGCTGCCTTATGTGGCCCACTACCCGACAGCGGAGACACAATCGCGGTCTGCCGGGAATGGATATTACAACTTGACTGACGCTCACCTTCAAAATGTGAGGAATTCGATCTGTAGTGACGTCTTCATAGAATGTCAGCTTGATCGTTCTCGTAGTGGTTTCCACATTCTCGAAAAGGTCGTCGCGCCATTTTTCTCGATGCACTTCCGTCACCTTTCCAAACCCGCCGAAAGCAAGTTGAACCTGTGTGTCGCTGACATGGTGCGGCAGTCAGAACACTTTAAGTGTCACCTCCTTCTGACACGTATCAATTAGAAGGCATTTCTTCTCCTTCACGATGCATGTCTTGTGCTGAAGTAGCTTTTCCTTCGCTTCCTGTGTGCTTCTTGTAATCAGCCAAACGTGATTCATTTGATACGCCCCCCCCCCCCCCCCCAAACTCGGCGATGTCGTTCGGGTCGAGCATGTTCTTCAAAGCAGCCTTAAAACCATGAATCGTGTACGGCCTAGCAGTTATATCGGCGTGAAGAATTACGGCGTTACTGCCGAACGATTCCTTTGGCAAAGGAGGCAGAATAATCCTGTAATCCTGTATGTCGGTCGACACCGAAGAACGTTGAGCATCCAGACTGGAGTTAGCCTTTTGAACCGCTCCCTCGGAGCTCATCATAAGCACGACCGTTTGCTTTCGCGGCCGGAAGTAGAATCCATGTGATAATCACTACACCACGGAAACAAGTACACGCTGCCAGCCGCTCCTCACCGGTGCAACTCTGTTGCATTCTCCAATGGACATCTCCACAGAGGAAAAAACAAAACAACCTGCGAGAGTGCAGGACGACAGACTATTCTCTTTCTTCTGTTCCCGTCCTACTGCTAATGAAGAAACACGTGTGTCTGTGTGTGTGTTGCTGTACGGGGGGGATATGTTTAAACGGTAACACTTTATCTTACTAATCCGATAAGCAAAAATAAACACAACCAGGGGACCATAAAACGTGTTTCTGCTCGGGATCGAACCGAGGACCTTGTGCGTGTTAGGCACATGAGATATCCACTACACCAGGGAAACAAGCACACGCTGCCACACGTTCCTCACCGGTACAACTATGTTTTCTATTCTCTAATGGACATCTCCACAGAGGAAAAAAACAGAACAACCTGCGAGAGTGCAGGACGACAGACTATTCTCGTTCTTCTGTTCGCGTCCTACTGCTAATGAAGAAACACGTGTCTGTGTGTGTTGCTGTAGGGGGGATATGTTTACAACAATAACACTTTATCTTACTAATCGGATAAGGAAGGATAAACAGAACCATAGGTCCATAAAACGTGTTTCCGCTCGGGATCGAACCGAGGACCTTGTGCGTGTTAGGCACATGTGATAACCACTACACCACGGAAACAAGCACACACTGTCACCCGCTCCTCACCGGTGCAACTATGTTCGATTCTCTAATGGACATCTCCACAGAGGAAAAAACAGAACAACCTGCGAGAATGCAGGACGACAGACTATTCTCTTTCCTCTGTTCGCGTCCTACTGCTAATGAAGAAACACGTGTGTGTGTGTGTGTGTGTGTGTGTTGGTGTACCGGGGGGATATGTTTACAACAATAACACTTTATCTTACAAATCGGATAAGGAAGAATAAACACAACCAGAGGTCCATAAAACGTGTTTCCGCTCGGGATCGAACCGAGGACCTTGTGCGTGTTAGGCACATGTGATAACCACTACACCACGGAAACAAGCACACGCTATCACCCGCTCCTCACCGGTGCAACTATGTTCGATTCTCTAATGGACAACTCCACAGAGGAAAAAACAGAACAACCTGCGAGAGTGCAGGACGACAGACTATTCTCGTTCTTCTGTTCGCGTCCTACTGCTAATGAAGAAACACGTGTCTGTGTGTGTTGCTGTACGGGGGGATATGTTTACAACAATAACACTTTATCTTACTAATCGGATAAGGAAGAATAAACACAACCAGAGGTCCATAAAACGTGTTTCCGCTCGGGATCGAACCGAGGACCTTGTGCGTGTTAGGCACATGTGATAACCACTACACCACGGAAACAAGCACACACTGTCACCCGCTCCTCACCGGTGCAACTATGTTCGATTCTCTAATGGACATCTCCACAGAGGAAAAAAACAGAACAACCTGCGAGAATGCAGGACGACAGACTATTCTCTTTCCTCTGTTCGCGTCCTACTGCTAATGAAGAAACACGTGCGTGTGTGTGTGTGTGCGTGTGTGTGTTGGTGTACCGGGGGGATATGTTTACAACAATAACACTTTATCTTACTAATCGGATAAGGAAGAATAAACACAACCAGAGGTCCATAAAACGTGTTTCCGCTCGGGATCGAACCGAGGACCTTGTGCGTGTTAGGCACATGTGATAACCACTACACCACGGAAACAAGCACACGCTGTAACCCGCTCCTCACCGGTGCAACTATGTTCGATTCTCTAATGGACAACTCCACAGAGGAAAAAACAGAACAACCTGCGAGTGTGCAGGACGACAGACTATTCTCTTTCTTCTGTTCGCGTCCTACTGCTAATGAAGAAACACGTGTGTGTGTGTGTGTGTGTGTGTGTTGATGTACGGGGGGATATGTATACAACAATAACACTTTATCTTACTAATCGGATAAGGAAGAATAAACAGAACCAGAGGTCTATAAAACGTGTTTCCGCTCGGGATCGAACCGAGGACCTTGTGCGTGTTAGGCACATGTGATAACCACTACACCACGGAAACAAGCACACGCTGTCACCTGCTCCTCACCGGTGCAACTATGTTCGATTCTCTAATGGACAACTCCGCAGAGGAAAAAACAGAACAACCTGCGAGTGTGCAGGACGAGAGACTATTCTCTTTCTTCTGTTCGCGTCCTACTGCTAATGAAGAAACATGTGTGTGTGTGTGTGTGTGTGTGTGTGTGTGTTGATGTACGGGGGGATATGTATACAACAATAACACTTTATCTTACTAATCGCATAAGGAAGAATAAACACAACCAGAGGTCCATAAAACGTGTTTCCGCTCGGGATCGAACCGAGGACCTTGTGCGTGTTAGGCACATGTGATAACCACGACACCACGGAAACAAGCACACGCTGTCACCCGCTCCTCACCGGTGCAACTATGTTCGATTCTCTAATGGACATCTCCACAGAGGAAAAAACAGAACAACCTGCGAGAGTGCAGGACGACAGACAATTCTCGTTCTTCTGTTCGCGTCCTACTGCTAATGAAGAAACACGTGTGTGTGTGTGTGTGTGTGTGTGTGTGTGTGTGTGTGTGTGTGTGTGTGTGTGTGTGTGTGTGTGTTGGTGTACCGGGGGGATATGTTTACAACAATAACACTTTATCTTACTAATCGGATAAGGAAGAATAAACACAACCAGAGGTCCATAAAACGTGTTTCCGCTCGGGATCGAACCGAGGACCTTGTGCGTGTTAGGCACATGTGATAACCACTACACCACAGAAACAAGCACACGCTGTCACCCGCTCCTCACCGGTGCAACTATGTTCGATTCTCTAATGGACAACTCCACAGAGGAAAAAACAGAACAACCTGCGAGAGTGCAGGACGACAGACTATTCTCGTTCTTCTGTTCGCGTCCTACTGCTAATGAAGAAACACGTGTGTGTGTGTGTGTGTGTGTGTGTGTTGGTGTACCGGGGGATATGTTTACAACAATAACACTTTATCTTACTAATCGGATAAGGAAGAATAAACACAACCAGAGGTCCATAAAACGTGTTTCCGCTCGGGATCGAACCGAGGACCTTGTGCGTGTTAGGCACATGTGATAACCACTACACCACGGAAACAAGCACACACTGTCACCCGCTCTTCACCGGTGCAACTATGTTCGATTCTCTAATGGACATCTCCACAGAGGAAAAAACAGAACAACCTGCGAGAGTGCAGGACGACAGACTATTCTCGTTCTTCTGTTCGCGTCCTACTGCTAATGAAGAAACACGTGTGTGTGTGTTGATGTACGGGGGATATGTATACAACAATAACACTTTATCTTACTAATCGGATAAGGAAGAATAAACAGAACCAGAGGTCCATAAAACGTGTTTCCGCTCGGGATCGAACCGAGGACCTTGTGCGTGTTAGGCACATGTGATAACCACTACACCACGGAAACAAGCACACGCTGTCACCCGCTCCTCACCGGTGCAACTATGTTCGATTCTCTAATGGACATCTCCACAGAGGAAAAAACAGAACAACCTGCGAGAATGCAGGACGACAGACTATTCTCTTTCCTCTGTTCGCGTCCTACTGCTAATGAAGAAACACGTGTGTGTGTGTGTGTGTGTGTGTGTGTGTGTGTGTGTGTTGGTGTACCGGGGGATATGTTTACAACAATAACACTTTATCTTACAAATCGGATAAGGAAGAATAAACACAACCAGAGGTCCATAAAATGTGTTTCCGCTCGGGATCGAACCGAGGACCTTGTGCGTGTTAGGCACATGTGATAACCACTACTTTTTTTTTCTTTTTTTTTTTTAATTAAAATCTTCAAATGTCTATATACAAAACATTGTTGACGCCTTCACTTCGGCGCCCACGATTAAAAAACACCCGAAGACCTGTGACACTCGTTCAGTTTACTCTTACGTTGTGTTGAGGGCTATCCGAAGGGCCTCAGTGATCTCCGATCATCGCCACGAACTTTTTCAGCTCTCTTGGTAGAGTGGCCTTCAGTCTATTTCTTGTGTTCTGCACCTTGGTTTGTAGGTCAGTGTCTCTTCCGCAGCGCTCCTTTACGACGCTGACGCACCAGTCGAGCTTTGCTGCGAGCACGACGAGAGGAATTTGAGGAGGTACTCTCCCATTCACAACATCCGTCCTGTGTATCCACAAAGCATGCAGTCCTAGAATAACTAAAATATCCCAAGCGTAAGCATCCTCCCCTGTCATATCGAGGAAGGTGATGCGGGTCCAGGTGAGCTCGCCAGAGATGCCAAGAACCATGCTGAGGTGGCCCCAAAATTGCACTGCTGCCCTGCAGCCTAAGAAGACATGAAACAAATCTTCATCTTCCGCGAAGCATATGCCACAGCGGCTTCCCCATGGCACAAAGAAGCCTTTACGGAGCAGCCAAGTTTTCACCGGCAAAGTTTGAGTATGAAGCAAGGTGAAAAACTTCAGAGTGCTCGTTGGCACTGGTAGCTTCCTTATTTTCTTTAGGACCCTGTCCTGTTCGTGTCCGGGATACGCTGTTCGGTAGAGAGGAGCAGGAAAGATATCACTTATCAGGTCCCAGTACAGTTTACGTCGTCGTACTAAAGCCAGGTAATCCCACGAATATCTGCTGCTCAGGAAGTCTACAGCTTCTGCTATTCCTTTGTAGAAGATGAGGGATTTCTTTCGCAACGGGACACCTGCACTCGAAACATTGTATCTGTGCAGAAAAGGAGAGCCCAGTACCTGTAGAGCCCACTCAAGAATCGGTTGTTTCCGCTGACGGAAGTACATGAAGCGGTGAACTAGAGTTTTCACCGCTACATTCACCAGTCCGAATCCACCACTTTGTCCACAGTGAAAAAGATTAGTTCTCCGCATCCTTTCGAAGGCGGACCCCCATACGAATGTCGCAAAAATTCTATGCACACGGTGTGCGCTCGCAGCAGGGCACGGTGTAGCCTGGGCTCGATAAAAGAAAATTGGATACACCGACGTGTTGCAAATGAAGGACTTGGTTAGGAAAGATACATTCCTGCCTTCCCACTGCAGAAGCGGGGCCCGTAGATGCTGAATGTGAGGATTCCACTGCTCGATCAGGGGTGCCGTCGAAGCAAAAGCAATACCGAGGTATTTTGAGATAGTCTGATCCCACTTGATTCCGGCAAACCACTCAGGGGTTACATCCCAGTGCCCTAGCCAACACCCCGACGTCTTCTCCTTGTTGAGGCTGGCTCCGGAGACATTGCTGAAGTTAGTGACGTGTTCAATTACCATTGGCACGTGCTCTCTCTCTGAAAACACGACCGCTACGTCGTCTGCATAGGCCAAAACATTCAGGTTTCCTACCGGTGTTTGGAGTCCCTTCAGACGTACGTCCGCTAGCAGGCACCTGCAGAGTGGCTCCAAGTATAAGGCGAACAGTATCGGGGACAAGGGGCAGCCTTGCCGCACAGATCGCTTCACAGGAATTGGTGCGCTTGGATTCCCATTTATTAGTAGCGTTGTCGTAATGTCTCTATAGCATACTTTGATCCATGTGTTCATGTAATTTCCGATTTCACACCACTCCAACAGAGCAAACAAGAAGTCATGTCTCACTCTGTCGAACGCACGCCGGAGATCAAGCTGAAGCACGCCCAAACGTTTGTCCAGCGCACCTGCTGCTTCCACCACTGTCCGCATCAAGTGCAGGTTGGTCACTAGGGAACGACCCTTGAATCCGTAAGGTTGGTGATGCCCCACTACCGGGCCGAGTGCAAGCTCCAGGCGTCTAGCTAAAATCTTGGCAAGTATCTTGTACTCCGTTGACAGTAGGCTGATCGGACGGAAATCCCCAACACCACGAACGTTGTCCTTGGTCTTCTTCTTAATAAGGACGACGTGAGCTTGCCTCAACGAAGGAGGGAGAAGCTTTCTTCGATAGACATCGCTGAAGACAGCTTTCAAAATAGGAGCGACGCGATCACTGAACACTTTGTAGAACGCGGAGCCAAACCCGTCAGGACCCGGAGCCTTTCTTCCAGGCAGGTTTTTAATCGCCCAGGCCACCTCCTCTATGCTGATTTCTTCATCTAGCTTTTCTTTCCGGTCGGCAGCAATTTTTGGTACCTGCTGAAAACAGGTTGTTACCCGATGTCTTGCGGAGTTATCGGTCTGGGCAAACAATTCCTTGTACTCTGCGACGAAGACCTCCTCGATTTCTTTCGGATTACGTTTGATCCCATCGCCAACTCGTACTTCGGTTATAGCTTTGTCCTCGCAGCGTTTCCTTTCGAGGGTGGCGAAAACTTTCGCAGGTTGTTCTTCCCGATCGATCACACGAGCCCTGCTGCGGATCATTGCTCCGGTGTATTCTCTATTCATGTGGGCAATGAGCTGGTCCCTGCAGTGACGTATGTCGTCGGTAAAGAGACCCGGGGTTCTCTCCTCTTCCCTGATTAAACGCGTAAGAGCTCCAATAAGGCAGGTTTTCTCTTCTCTCATTCTGCTGCAACGAAGTTGTCCAGCTCTGATGGCTGCTACTTTAAGGCGACCCTTGAAAAGCTCCCACGAGCAAGCGTTGATGTCTTCTCCTATGACATAGTCGTTTAGCAGTTCGTTCACTTCACATCGGAATTCCTCGTTTTCAAGCAACGCCTCGTTGAATTTCCAGGTGACACTTTTTTTGGGCAGCCTCTTGCGACCCATCCCCACCGCAAACGTGAGAAGCACCAGTCCATGGTCCGAAAAGCTGGTAGGTTGCACTGAGTAACGGCCATTGGAGGTATTAATCTCAGCGGACAGATACATGCGATCAAGTCTAGCGTGGGAGCTACCTTGCCAGTGAGTAAACCGTAGAGAATTGTGCTGTATTCCTTCGGCAACATCACCTAAATTATTCTTGTACAGTATCTTTCTGAGTTCTACTGTTCCCGCGTCTTTCCAACCCGTGTAGGAAGACTTATCCTTGGACGACAACACACAGTTAAAGTCACCTGCTAGTAACAGCTTCGCTGGAGTACGCAGAAATTCCCGTAAATAGATAAAGAATTCTTTTCGATCCACCGCTCCATTTGGTGCGTATATTGAAACAACACGCAGAGGCTCCCCTTCCACCAAACAGTCTGCAAAACAAATGCGACCGTGATTGTCATGGCCAATATCAGGAATAACCTTGATCTTGTTGCACCTCTTGATAAACAACGCTGTACCGGCGCTCCCTTGTATGGCACGTGAGTGAAAAACCTGGTACAAATTCTTGAAAAATGAAATCAACTCCTCCTGTTGATCGGGATCCTCAATCTTCGTTTCTTGAGCAAATAAGATATCTACTCTGTTTTGTAGCAATATGTCCATAAGCCACTTTTTCCTCTTCCTGGTAATTAAACTCCTAACGTTCAGTGTGGCTACTGTAACTGTCATAATTATGTTGAACTAGGATCCCTGACCAGATGACAGCCTTTGTCCCGCGTATCGTAGGGAACATTAGGAATAGCCCATTTCTTACGTTTGGTTCGGTGGACGACAAGCTGGAATTTTTCCGTGTCTGTCGGCGTAGCTGGCGGGCCATCGATCACCTCGGACATTTCTCGCTCTGATTTGTCGATATTCCCCTCTAACGTATTATCCTTATCTTCTGCACACTGCAAGACCATAGGGGAAGCCGCAGCCTCCGCAGATCGCTGCTCAAATTCCGTTACCAGCGCAGGCACACTCGGCGAAGAAGCAGAATTCACTGGAACAACGACTTCCAAACTCTCCTTCGCAGCACTAAGGTCCGTTGGGCTCGTCATAGCGTCGTCCGTTTCTTGCTGGTCCATGGTAATGTCCTCATTATCTTCGCGGGCTCGGCGGGTCATCTGTGCGTAGGACCGGATGCAATCTTGTGTGGTGTGGCCGAAGCGACGGCAAGTGTCACATCTTGGAGTTCTACACTGCTGCCTTATGTGGCCCACTTCCCGACAGCGGAGACACAAACGCGGTCTGCCGGGAATGGATATTAGAACTTGACTGCCGCTCACCTTCAAAATGTGAGGGATTCGATCTGTAGTCACGTCTTCATGAAGCGTCAGCTTGATCGTTCTCGTAGTGGTTTCAACATTCCCGAAAAGGTCGTCGCGCCATTTTTCTCGATGCACTTCCGTCACCTTTCCAAAGCCGCCGAAAGCAAGTTGAACCTGTGTGTCGCTTACATGGTGCGGCAGCCAGAACACTTTTAGTGTCACCTCCTTCTGACACGTATCAATTAGAAGGCATTTCTTCCCCTTCACGATGCATGTCTTGTGCTGGAGTAGCTTTTCCTTCGCTTCCTGTGTGCTTGTTGTAATCAGCCAAACGTGGTTCATTTGATACGCCCCAAACTGGGCGATGTCGTTCGGGTCGAGCATGTTCTTCAAAGCAGCCTTAAAATCATGAATCTTGTACGGCCTACCAGTTATATCGGCGTGAAGAATTACGGCGTTACTGCCAAACGATTCCTTTGGCAGCGGAGGCAGAATAATCCTGTAATCCGGTATGTCAGTCGACACAGAAGAACTTTGAGCATCCAGGCTAGGGTTAGCCTTTCGAAGCGCTCCGTCGGAGCTCATGATAAACACGACCGTTTGCTTTCGCAGCCGGAAGTAGAAGTGATGATAACCACTACACCACGGAAACAAGCACACACTTTCACCCGCTCCTCACCGGTGCAACTATGTTCGATTCTCTAATGGACATCTCCACAGAGGAAAAAACAGAACAACCTGCGAGAATGCAGGACGACAGACTATTCTCTTTCCTCTGTTCGCGTCCTACTGCTAATGAAGAAACACGTGTGTGTGTGTGTGCGTGTGTGTGTGTTGGTGTACCGGGGGGATATGTTTACAACAATAACACTTTATCTTACTAATCGGATAAGGAAGAATAAACACAACCAGAGGTCCATAAAACGTGTTTCCGCTCGGGATCGAACCGAGGACCTTGTGCGTGTTAGGCACATGTGATAACCACTACACCACGGAAACAAGCACACGCTGTCACCCGCTCCTCACCGGTGCAACTATGTTCGATTCTCTAATGGACAACTCCACAGAGGAAAAAACAGAACAACCTGCGAGTGTGCAGGACGACAGACTATTCTCTTTCTTCTGTTCGCGTCCTACTGCTAATGAAGAAACACGTGTGTGTGTGTGTGTGTGTGCGTGTTGATGTACGGGGGGATATGTATACAACAATAACACTTTATCTTACTAATCGGATAAGGAAGGATAAACAGAACCAGAGGTCCATAAAACGTGTTTCCGCTCGGGATCGAACCGAGGACCTTGTGCGTGTTAGGCACATGTGATAACCACTACACCACGGAAACAAGCACACACTGTCACCCGCTCCTCACCGGTGCAACTATGTTCGATTCTCTAATAGACAACTCCACAGAGGAAAAAACAGAACAACCTGCGAGAATGCAGGACGACAGACTATTCTCTTTCCTCTGTTCGCGTCCTACTGCTAATGAAGAAACACGTGTGTGTGTGTGTGTGTGTGTGTGTGTGTGTGTGTGTGTGTGTGTGTGTGTGTGTGTGTGTTGATGTACGGGGGGATATGTATACAACAATAACACTTTATCTTACTAATCGGATAAGGAAGAATAAACACAACCAGAGGTCCATAAAACGTGTTTCCGCTCGGGATCGAACGGAGGACCTTGTGCGTGTTAGGCACATGTGATAACCACTACACCACGGAAACAAGCACACGCTGTCACCCGCTCCTCACCGGTGCAACTATGTTCGATTCTCTAATGGACAACTCCACAGAGGAAAAAACAGAACAACCTGCGAGAATGCAGGACGACAGACTATTCTCTTTCCTCTGTTCGCGTCCTACTGCTAATGAAGAAACACGTGTGTGTGTGTGTGTGTGTGTGTGTGTGTGTTGATGTACGGGGGGATATGTATACAACAATAACACTTTATCTTACTAATCGGATAAGGAAGAATAAACACAACCAGAGGTCCATAAAACGTGTTTCCGCTCGGGATCGAACCGAGGACCTTGTGCGTGTTAGGCACATGTGATAACCACTACACCACGGAAACAAGCACACACTGTCACCCGCTCATCACCGGTGCAACTATGTTCGATTCTCTAATGGACATCTCCACAGAGGAAAAAAACAGAACAACCTGCGAGAGTGCAGGACGACAGACTATTCTCGTTCTTCTGTTCGCGTCCTACTGCTAATGAAGAAACACGTGTCTGTGTGTGTTGCTGTAGGGGGGGATATGTTTACAACAATAACACTTTATCTTACTAATCGGATAAGGAAGAATAAACACAACCAGAGGTCCATAAAACGTGTTTCCGCTCGGGATCGAACCGAGGACCTTGTGCGTGTTAGGCACATGTGATAACCACTACACCACGGAAACAAGCACACACTGTCACCCGCTCCTCACCGGTGCAACTATGTTCGATTCTCTAATGGACATCTCCACAGAGGAAAAAACAGAACAACCTGCGAGTGTGCAGGACGACAGACTATTCTCTTTCCTCTGTTCGCGTCCTACTGCTAATGAAGAAACACGTGTGTGTGTGTGTGTGTGTGTTGGTGTACCGGGGGGATATGTTTACAACAATAACACTTTATCTTACTAATCGGATAAGGAAGAATAAACACAACCAGAGGTCCATAAAACGTGTTTCCGCTCGGGATCGAACCGAGGACCTTGTGCGTGTTAGGCACATGTGATAACCACTACACCACGGAAACAAGCACACACTGTCACCCGCTCCTCACCGGTGCAACTATGTTCGATTCTCTAATGGACATCTCCACAGAGGAAAAAACAGAACAACCTGCGAGTGTGCAGGACGACAGACTATTCTCTTTCTTCTGTTCGCGTCCTACTGCTAATGAAGAAACACGTGTGTGTGTGTGTGTGTGTGTGTGTGTGTGTGTGTGTTGATGTACGGGGGGATATGTTTACAACAATAACACTTTATCTTACTAATCGGATAAGGAAGAATAAACAGAACCAGAGGTCCATAAAACGTGTTTCCGCTCGGGATCGAACCGAGGACCTTGTGCGTGTTAGGCACATGTGATAACCACTACACCACGGAAACAAGCACACACTGTCACCCGCTCCTCACCGGTGCAACTATGTTCGATTCTCTAATGGACATCTCCACAGAGGAAAAAACAGAACAACCTGCGAGAATGCAGGACGACAGACTATTCTCTTTCCTCTGTTCGCGTCCTACTGCTAATGAAGAAACACGTGTGTGTGTGTGTGTGTGTGTGTGTGTGTGTGTGTGTGTGTGTGTGTGTGTGTGTGTGTTGGTGTACCGGGGGGATATGTTTACAACAATAACACTTTATCTTACAAATCGGATAAGGAAGAATAAACACAACCAGAGGTCCATAAAACGTGTTTCCGCTCGGGATCGAACCGAGGACCTTGTGCGTGTTAAGCACATGTGATAACCACTACACCACGGAAACAAGCACACACTGTCACCCGCTCCTCACCGGTGCAACTATGTTCGATTCTCTAATGGACAACTCCACAGAGGAAAAAACAGAACAACCTGCGAGTGTGCAGGACGACAGACTATTCTCTTTCTTCTGTTCGCGTCCTACTGCTAATGAAGAAACACGTGTGTGTGTGTGTGTGTGTGTGTGTGTTGATGTACGGGGGGATATGTATACAACAATAACACTTTATCTTACTAATCGGATAAGGAAGAATAAACACAACCAGAGGTCCATAAAACGTGTTTCCGATCGGGATCGAACCGAGGACCTTGTGCGTGTTAGGCACATGTGACAACCACTACACCACGGAAACAAGCACACGCTGTCACCCGCTCCTCACCGGTGCAACTATGTTCGATTCTCTAATGGACAACTCCACAGAGGAAAAAACAGAACAACCTGCGAGTGTGCAGGACGACAGACTATTCTCTTTCTTCTGTTCGCGTCCTACTGCTAATGAAGAAACACGTGTGTGTGTGTGTGTGTGTGTGTGTGTGTGTGTGTGTGTGTTGATGTACGGGGGGATATGTATACAACAATAACACTTTATCTTACTAATCGGATAAGGAAGAATAAACAGAACCAGAGGTCCATAAAACGTGTTTCCGCTCGGGATCGAACCGAGGACCTTGTGCGTGTTAGGCACATGTGATAACCACTACACTTTTTTTTTTTATTCATATAGTTTAAAAGTAACACTCAGTAAAAAAAGCTGACATATCTTCTGTCAGCCGAAGATGCCGTTCAGCAGAGCCCCCCTTTTCCATACAGTGCTGTCCTCAAGTCCAGGTCCCCCCTCTCAAGCTTGTTTCTTATCCCCTGCCACTGTCCGTCCAGTTCCTCTTTTGGCACCACACTTAGCAACCACTTCAACTTCTGTTTGAACTTCACTAAGGGTGGCGTTGGTTTTTCCCGGCACTCTACTTCGTCCGTTCTGAAAGACCAAAGAGAATGAAGGCCGAGAACTACCAGGCACGAGACTATATGTTCGTCCTGCGTGCTTGCAACTCGGAGGTACTTAAGGTTCTGCCACCGAAGCTTCAAGTCTTGGTCTATGAAGCCCTTGAAGATGTCCCAAAACTGGATTGCCCTCTTGCAGTGCAGGAAGACGTGCAAAAGTGTTTCCTCTTCTTGCGGACATGCTGTGCAATTTGGTGCCCAAAGTATTAAGAAGCCCTTTCTTTCTAGCCATGCTTTTACTGGCAAAACTTCCCAGTGGAACAGAAAAAAGAAGTCCTTCGAACCAGTGGGAATTAACATTTTCCGGACCCTTCTTAATACGCCTTCTGCCCCTTTCGGAGGGTTACATTGTCTGTACAGAGGAGTCGGTACTATTGCAGATATCGTATCCCAGTACAGAGTCTTCTTCTTTACCGTTGCGAGGTAGTCCCACGAAAACCGTTCTTCAAAGAAACCTACAGCATCTGCTACCTCTTTGTAAAAGGAAAGGACGGCGGAACGACGGTAGCTACAGTTTCCTGTGACTGTCCATCTGCTGAGATAAGGGTTCCCGAGCAACTGAAGTGCAGACCTTAGCAGCGGGTCCTTCTGATCTCGGAAATACATAAATCTGTGTACTTGCAGTTTGATGATAACGTTGACCAATCCGATGCCTCCTTTCTTCAGGCTTAGGAACAAGTTTGACCGCCTCATCTTCTCCATTGGCGATTTCCAAATGAACATAGCGCATTTCCTGTGAAACCTGTTCATGGCGCCCTTGTCGATGCTGATGCACTGTGCTGCATAAAAAAATGCCGGGTACAAGACGGAATTACATACGTAAGCTTTACTGGGGAGCGACAGATATCTGCCGTGCCATGCGAGCAGTTTTGCTGATACCAGACTCAATTTCTTTGCCCACATATCGCCCCTGTCTTCATTGAAGTGGATTCCCAAATACTTTCCCACCGTTGTCGTCCACGTTATTTGCATAAACTTCTCCGGTAAATGTCTCCAGCTTCCTACCCAGGCTCCTGATGATTTCTTCAAGTTGAGTGCTGCACCCGATACTCTCGTGAAGTCCTTGATGATGGCGATGGCTTCACAGACTTGGAGCTTGGAAGAACAGATGACGGCTACGTCATCCGCATATGCCAGGAGATTGACGTGTTCCGTGCCTAACTGGAGGCCTCTGATGTTACGGTTTTCCACCAACTTCTTACACATCGGTTCCAGATACAGAGCAAAAAGTATCGGGGACATGGGGCAGCCTTGTCTAACGGATGAGTGTATTGGAATACTTTTGCCGATCTGACCGTTCACCAGAAGTCTTGCAGTAACTTGGTTATAGCAGATTTTAATCCACTTGATGAGGAGGTCCCCTGCTTTACATTTGTCCAATACAGCGAACAGGAAACTGTGGCACACTCTGTCAAATGCCTGGGAAAGATCTGTCTGCAGCACAGCAAAGGCTTGAGAAGAGACCTCAGCAAGTTCACACACAGTTCTCATAACATGTAGATTCCTTGAAATCGACCTGCCGTGTATACCATATGGTTGGTGAATGCCAATTACCATCTGCAGTCCAGTTTCCAACCTCGTGGCTAGGATCTTCGCAAGGATTTTATAATCTGTGCACATTAGGCTGATGGGCCTGTAGTCCGTAACACAGGGATGTTCGTTGGTTCTCTTCTTTTTCGGTATGAGGACGGTGAGTGCCTGTCTCATGCTGGGTGGCAACAATCCCCTTCTTGCAATATCTTCGAAAACCAGTTTCAGAATACTGCTTAGCTCCTCGCTAAATGTTTTGTAAAATCCGGCTCCAATCCCATCTATACCTGGTGACTTGTTTCTTCCTAAACTGTTAATCGCTCGCCTTATCTCATCATCTTGTAGGCCTCCGTTGATCCTCTCCTTGCACTGTTGATCAATGACGGGGAAATCGTTTAGCCAGGTTTCATATTCTGTCTTGTTGGTTTCCTTCTCTTTGAATAATTCAACATAATGCCGGTGGAAAGCCTCCTCGATCTCCCCTTGCTTTGTGATTAGCATGCCACGCACGTAGATTTCTTTGATATTGTTCTCTTGAGTTCTTTCTCTCTCTTTCAATTGAAAAACTTTGTAGGGCGTTTCTTCTCTTCCTACTGCCTGCACCCTGCTTCTTATCATTGCGCCGTGGTGTTTTTCTTCGTACAACTTGTGAAGTTCTTCCTTTACTTTCTTTATGTCTTCCTTAAACTCGCCTGGTTTCATGCATTCGGCTTCAGCCAGCACCTCTAGGATGCTTGTCAGGTGATTCATCTCTTTCTTTTTTTCAAAAACTTTTGCTTGCGAGAATTCTATTGACGCTCTTTTAATCTCATGCTTGAACTCTTCCCTGGTTACGGCAGTGATGTCACCCTTTCTGCTATAAGCTTCTATCATTGCCATGATTTTGTCTTTGAAAGCATCGTCCTCCAATATACTTTCGTTCATTTTCCAGATACTCTTCTTATCTTTCCGCCTTGATGCATTGTTCTTCATTCCAATGGTTATGCTCACGAGAGCGTGATCAGAGAAAAATTGAGGTTTCACCTGATAGCCTCCTAGAAATGGCAGTAATGATCCTGAAGCATATATCCTATCGAGCCTTGCGTGCGACCTTCCTTGAAAGTGTGTGTACGATATGTTTCCCTTCGGGCTTGCATCCCAGACGTCCACTAGGTCCGCTTTCCTCGTAAGAATTTCCAATTCCTTTCTGCTTGGGTCACTTTCCATTCGCTTGTTGCTGCGATCCTCTTTCCTTAACACACAATTAAAGTCTCCGCAAACAATAACAGGCCACGCCACATTTATGAACTGTTCCAGCGATTGAAAGAAAGTTTTCCGTTCTCCTGAATCAATCGGTGCGTACACACATACTACTCGGGTCATATAGCGTCCGTGTAGGAGGTCGACAACACACAACCGGCCGCTTTGGTCCAAAACATAGTCCACTACTACAAGCCCCGCCTTCTTCCTGACGAGAATCAAGCTTCCGGCGCACTTTCCTGTCGCTGAAGAATGATAGCAGAAAAAATCAGTTTTGAAGAAATTGACGAGTTCCTTTTCGTCTTCGAGCGTTGAGACCTTGGTTTCTTGTAGGCAAGCAACATCGATCTTTTCCGAAGATAACAAGTTGGCTATCAAACACTTTCTTCTGTACGACCGAAGACTTACAAGATTTAGCGTTGCCAATTTTATCTTGTTATCACGTCCCATCTTGCTTTATGATAGATGCTGCTCTTATCTTCTTTCACTTAGTAGAAACCAGGTTCATCTAGCTGAGACGATCCAAATTCTTCTAAAGGAATTTCCGTTGTGAGGCCTTGTTCATGACATACTTTCTTCTTTGGGCCTAAATCTTGTTTTTCTTGTCGGCCGTCCACAGTTCCGTGATTCTTATCGTCTATTTCTTCACCCTTCCGTTTCCCTGCTGAGTCGTCGACATGCCCGCACTTTGTTGGTTCCTGATGTTTTTCCTGTTTCTGTTCGCATTTATCCAGAGATATCTTTGTTTTCGTCCGTTCGATGTTGGCGCTCAAGCCTTCGTCATTTGAGCGCGCTAGTTCATTTTGCATTGCGGCTTCCGTGTCTTGAACATCCATGGCCAAGTTCTCGTCGCTGGTTCTTGGCGCACCCCTTGTCATAGCTGCGTACGAACGCACACAGTCCTCTGGAACGTGCCCAAAACCCTTGCAAGTCTTACAATATTCGGTCTGACATTGGCGACGTATATGCCCAACTTGCTTACAGCGGAGACATTGAGGGGGTTTTCCAGGCACAGCCACGAGCACCGTCCCGCCCATTATTTTAAGCTGGTACGGGATACTTTCCATTGTAATTCCCTCCTTGAGTTGTAAGCCTAGTGAACGAGTCGTAGTCTCCACTCCCTCGAGGCCCTCCATTCGCCATTTCTCTCTCACGATACTTGTCACCGTCCCATAGAGTGACATTGTTCGCCGCACAGCTTCGTCGGGGACGTTCGTGGGCAACCAGTGCAGTTTAAGTGATATTTCAGTAGAATTCGGGTCAACGACCATACATTTCCTGCCTTTCACCGTCAGCTCACCTGCTCTCCGTAGTTTTTCTTTTCCAGCGTCAGAATTCAAGGTGACGATGGGTTGTTCCGGCCACAACGCATAGTACTAACCACTATGCGATCATGACTGTCGAGACGAGTGCTAGATGAGTGAAATGTAGTGGTGATGACGCACTACCCTGACCAGTACCAAAATTATTTCATGATCTGTTTGGAAAGGAATGGGAACGCGATAGGAGGAAAAACAGATCCAAGTGCCGTGACCAGGATCCGAACCTGGATTGTTCCGGCCACAACGCATAGTACTAACCACTATGCGATCACGACCGTCGAGACGAGTGCTAGACGAGTGAAATGTAGTGGTGATGACGCACTACCCTGACCAGTACCAAAATTATTTCATGATCTGTTTGGAAAGGAATGGGAACGCGATAGGAGGAAAAACACATCCAAGTGCCGTGACCAGGATCCGAACCTGGGTTGTTCCGGCCACAACGCATAGTACTAACCACTATGCGATCACGACTGTCGAGACGAGTGCTAGATGAGTGAAATGTAGTGGTGATGACGCACTACCCTGACCAGTACCAAAATTATTTCATGATCTGTTTGGAAAGGAATGGGAACGCGATAGGAGGAAAAACAGATCCAAGTGCCGTGACCAGGATCCTTACCTGGGTTGTTCCGGCCACAACGCATAGTACTAACCACTATGCGATCACGACTGTCGAGACGAGTGCTAGACGAGTGAAATGTAGTGGTGATGACGCACTACCCTGGCCAGTACCAAAATTATTTCATGATCTGTTTGGAAAGGAATGAGAACGCGATAGGAGGAAAAACAGATCCAAGCGCCGTGACCAGGATTCGAACCTGGGTTGTTCCGGCCACAACGCATAGCACTAACCACTATGCGATCACGACTGCCGAGACGAGTGCTAGACGAGTGAAATGTAGTGGTGATGACGCACTACCCTGGCCAGTACCAAAATTATTTCATGATCTGTTTGGAAAGGAATGGGAACGCGATAGGAGGAAAAACAGATCCAAGCGCCGTGACCAGGATTCGAACCTGGGTTGTTCCGGCCACAACGCATAGCACTAACCACTATGCGATCACGACTGTCGAGACGAGTGCTAGACGAGTGAAATGTAGTGGTGATGACGCACTACCCTGACCAGTACCAAAATTATTTCATGATCTGTTTGGAAAGGAATGGGAACGCGATAGGAGGAAAAACAGATCCAAGCGCCGTGACCAGGATTCGAACCTGGGTTGTTCCGGCCACAACGCATAGCACTAACCACTATGCGATCACGACTGTCGAGACGAGTGCTAGACGAGTGAAATGTAGTGGTGATGACGCACTACCCTGGCCAGTACCAAAATTATTTCATGATCTGTTTGGAAAGGAATGGGAACGCGATAGGAGGAAAAACAGATCCAAGCGCCGTGACCAGGATTCGAACCTGGGTTGTTCCGGCCACAACGCATAGCACTAACCACTATGCGATCACGACTGTCGAGACGAGTGCTAGACGAGTGAAATGTAGTGGTGATGACGCACTACCCTGACCAGTACCAAAATTATTTCATGATCTGTTTGGAAAGGAATGGGAACGCGATAGGAGGAAAAACAGATCCAAGCGCCGTGACCAGGATTCGAACCTGGGTTGTTCCGGCCACAACGCATAGCACTAACCACTATGCGATCACGACTGTCGAGACGAGTGCTAGACGAGTGAAATGTAGTGGTGATGACGCACTACCCTGGCCAGTACCAAAATTATTTCATGATCTGTTTGGAAAGGAATGGGAACGCGATAGGAGGAAAAACAGATCCAAGCGCCGTGACCAGGATTCGAACCTGGGTTGTTCCGGCCACAACGCATAGCACTAACCACTATGCGATCACGACTGTCGAGACGAGTGCTAGACGAGTGAAATGTAGTGGTGATGACGCACTACCCTGACCAGTACCAAAATTATTTCATGATCTGTTTGGAAAGGAATGGGAACGCGATAGGAGGAAAAACAGATCCAAGAGCCGTGACCAGGATTCGAACCTGGGTTGTTCCGGCCACAACGCATAGTACTAACCACTATGCGACCAGTGCTAGACGAGTGAAATGTAGTGGTGATGACGCACTACCCTGACCAGTACCAAAATTATTTCATGATCTGTTTGGAAAGGAATGGGAACGCGATAGGAGGAAAAACAGATCCAAGTGCCGTGACCAGGATTCGAACATGGGTTGTTCCGGCCACAACGCATAGCACTAACCACTATGCGATCACGACTGTTGAGACGAGTGCTAGACGAGTGAAATGTAGTGGTGATGACGCACTACCCTGACCAGTACCAAAATTATTTCATGATCTGTTTGGAAAGGAATGGGAACGCGATAGGAGGAAAAACAGATCCAAGTGCCGTGACCAGGATTCGAACCTGGGTTGTTCCGGCCACAACGCATAGTACTAACCACTATGCGATCACGACTGTCGAGACGAGTGCTAGACGAGTGAAATGTAGTGGTGATGACGCACTACCCTGACCAGTACCAAAATTATTTCATGATCTGTTTGGAAAGGAATGGGAACGCGATAGGAGGAAAAACAGATCCAAGTGTCGTGACCAGGATTCTAACCTGTGTTGTTGCAGCCACAACGCAAAGTACTAACCACTATACGATCACGGCTGTCGGGACGAGTGCTAGACGAATAAGATGTAGTCATGATGAGGCACTACTCTGACCAGTAACAAAATTATTTCATGTTCTGTCTGGAAAAGAATGGGAACGCAATAAGAGGAACAACAGACCTAAGTGCCGTGACCAAGATTCGAACCTGGGTTGTTGCGGCCACAACGCAAAGTACTAACCACTATACGATCACGGCTGTCGGGACTTTTTTTTTTCACCTTTATTTACATTAAAATGTGTCTCTTACACGTTATTAATGCAACAGTCGTGCGTCCTGCACACCGTTCACAGGTTAGAGTAGAAAAAAGATAAAAACATTCTCAGAGCTAAACATACAATCTTTGTATCACGTTTAGAGGCACTGTCGTAGCCATTCTGGTACTGTTTGGCTGAAACTCAGAGCATTTTTCATGTGCAACATCTCTTGTTGAAATAAAAGCATGGGTGGGGTCAGTGGTTCCTCGTTCCTGTCTAGCATGCGGAGTTTCCACAAGGAAAACAAACCAACTACACAAATAATGTCACAGCGCATAGTTTCTTCGGAGTGTAACGGCAAAAACCGAATTGTGTGCGGGTTGATTCTGAGATCCTTGCCGATCCTCTTACCAAGATCATCCCAAAAGAACTGGGCTTCCGTACAATCAACGAACACATGATCTATCGTTTCTGGCACCTTACAGAACCTACAGTGCGTACTCCAAGGAACGAAGAAACCCTTCTTTGCCAACCACTCCTTTACAGGCAGGGTATTTGAATGCAACTTAAAGTAAAATGTCTTTAACTTTGACCTAATTGGCATTTTCTTCACCCGTTGTAGAATGTCTCCACCTGGCCAGTCACTGGGTATTTGCCGGTACAGTGGGACTGGGAATAACACGTCTGTTAAGTCCGCATACAGTTTTCTCTTGGACACTGTGACGATGTATTCACGCGAGAAGCGCAGGCTTAAGAAGTTTATACTGTCCACAACCTCTCTATAAAAACCACTCAGTTTGATCAATTTACAGTGTGTCGCCATGGTGAACGTTGGTAGGTAGTTATACCCCATATATTGCTTCATCTGTTCTAGCAGTGGGTGTCCGGACTGTCGAGACGAGTGCTAGACGAGTGAAATGTAGTAGTGATGACGCACTACCCTGACCAGTACCAAAATTATTTCATGATCTGTTTGGAAAGGAATGGGAACGCGATAGGAGGAAAAACAGATCCAAGTGCCGTGACCAGGATCCGAACCTGGGTTGTTCTGGCCACAACGCATAGTACTAACCACTATGCGATCACGACTGTCGAGACGAGTGCTAGACGAGTGAAATGTAGTGGTGATGACGCACTACCCTGACCAGTACCAAAATTATTTCATGATCTGTTTGGAAAGGAATGGGAACGCGATAGGAGGAAAAACAGATCCAAGTGCCGTGACCAGGATCCGAACCTGGGTTGTTCCGGCCACAACGCATAGTACTAACCACTATGCGATCACGACTGTCGAGACGAGTGCTAGACGAGTGAAATGTAGTGGTGATGACGCACTACCCTGACCAGTACCAAAATTATTTCATGATCTGTTTGGAAAGGAATGGGAACGAGATAGGAGGAAAAACAGATCCAAGTGCCGTGACCAGGATCCGAACCTGGGTTGTTCCGGCCACAACGCATAGTACTAACCACTATGCGATCACGACTGTCGAGACGAGTGCTAGACGAGTGAAATGTAGTGGTGATGACGCACTACCCTGACCAGTACCAAAATTATTTCATGATCTGTTTGGAAAGGAATGGGAACGCGATAGGAGGAAAAACAGATCCAAGTGCCGTGACCAGGATTCGAACCTGGGTTGTACCCCATATATTGCTTCATCTGTTCTAGCAGTGGGTGTCCGGACCCTCTGAAGAACATTAGCCTCATCACAAGTTGTTTCAAGAAAAGGTGCTGCAGGCCGAGTCCACCGTCTTTCAGTCTCTTGAAGATGTTTTCTCTCCTCATGGGCTCAAAAGTTGATTCCCAGATAACCGTAGCAAATATTCGATGAAGCTCCTGCACTTTTTTTCTACTACACTGAAGCACTTCCAGGAGGTACACCACTTTAGCGACGAGGAACACATTGCAGACGGTTGCTTTGTCAAAGAGTGACAACCGTCGTTGTTTCCACACTAGGGCACGCTTTTTCACTTTGTCTCTTACTTCCGTCCACATAGAGTTCGAATTACGGCTAGCTTCTAGCGGTACACCCAGGTACTTGGGATACACTGTCTGCCAGGTTATCCCTTGGAATAGATCTGGAGAAGTGCCCCACTGCCCTGCCCACACACCAACTGTTTTTGCTTTGTTTAGTTGAGCACCAGAGACATTACAGAATTTCTCGATTTCGTTAAAGACTTCTACCACGCTTCTTTTGTCCTTAACTAGAAAGGCAACATCGTCTGCATAAGCCATCACTTCGGCATGGGCCAGTGCAAACCCTCGAATGCGCCTGGAAGCGATAACGTTTCTACATAGCGGCTCAAGGTACATGTCAAACAGCAAGGGGGATAATGGACATCCTTGTCTAACAGACCGATCGACTTTGATGGCGTTCGTTAACATATTGTTAATGAGTAGTTTTGTTGCAACTCGGTGGTAACACATTTGAATTCTTTTGACAAACAACGAGCCGAAATTCGTACAGCTAAGCAAATGAAACAAAAATTCATGCTCGACCCTATCAAATGCTTTCAATAAGTCTGTCTCTATCAGTGCTGCGTGTTCTTCTTCGTATCTACAGAAGTCCAAGATTCTTCTGACCATATGAATGTTGGTTTGTGTTTTACGTCCTTTTATGGCACATGTTTGATGTTCCCCGACAAGCACTTTTATCACACTTTGAACTCTCGAAGCCAATACTTTGGCGTAAACCTTATAATCCGCGTTGCACAGTGTTATGGGCCTAAAGTCATTAACACTTGGGACTTTTCCTTCTGGGATCTCCTTGGGTATTAACACGGTATGTGTTCGTCTGAAAGAGGCTGGTAGCTCTCCACTTCGTTCTGCTTCGGCATAAACCTGAGTCAATATTCTAGCCACTTTTTCTATGTTTGCTTTGTAGAACTCATTTGGAATGCCGTCAGGCCCCGGAGTTCGATTTGCTGACAGCTCGTTAATCGCTTTTTTTACTTCTTCAAGAGTAATGTCACTTTCAAGTCTCTCTTTCTCAACTTCCTGAATTTTCGGCATTTGCTTGAGCACTTCTTCAGCCTTTTCTTTGTCATACTTCTGTTGTTTTTGCCCGATTAAACCTTTGTAATACTCTTCAAAGCAATCCTGGATTTCTTCTGCTTTCGTGACTATCTTATTTACGGCTGTCGGGACGAGTGCTAGACGAGTGAAATGTAGTGATGATGACGCACTACTCAGATCAGTAACGAAATTATTCCATGTTCTGTCTGGAAAAGAATGGGAACGCGATAAGAGGAACAACAGATCCAAGTGCCGTGACCAGGATTCTAACCTGGGTTGTTGCGGCCACAACGCAAAGTACTAACCACTACACGATCACGGCTGTCGGGACGAGTGCTAGACGAGTAAGATGTAGTCAGAATGACGCACTACTCTGACCAGTAACAAAATTATTTCATGTTCTGTCTGGAAAAGAATGGGAACGCGATAAGAGGAATAACAGACCTAAGTGCCGTGACCAGGATTCGAACCTAGGTTGTTGCGGCCACAACGCAAAGTACTAACCACTATACGATCACAGCTGTTGGGTCTTTTTTTTTTCTGTTTAAAAGCTTTTATTCCGCACAGGGGCGCCGGAACAGGGGGAGCTGGGGGGGGGGGCGACGGCTCCCCCTCATTTACGAATGAGGGAGCACGGCTCCCCCAGTATCAGCCCAGCGTCGTAATCTTCGACGGTCTAACGGAATGACCCGTGCATGTGTTCTTTCGGAGGCCATAAAAGTTGTTATAATGGCGGTTTGCGAGGCGCAGCCACAGATTTCAGACTGTTGTGGCCAGGGTGCCCACTTCGAGCTGGCGTATAAGACCTGTAGTACGACACGTGCGATGAACTAAAACGAAACTTCGCACCGGTGTTGTGTTCATGTGTCGGCAGTGGCAACGTCGAAGGAGCACCATCAAGCCCTCGACTGCCGCAGCGTTCCAGGATTATTAAATGCCACAGTCATCGGAGAAGCCCACACCTCTGGAAAGTGATATGTATCGCAGCTTGTTTCTCGTCTTATGTATATTATGTATATGTTCACCCGTCATAGTAAAATATTCTAACTGTTAACCTGATTGGTGTCTCCTCGCTTTACACCGTACCGATTTCCAAAATTACCCGCTGTTTTCATTTATCCTGCTTTTCATATTGAGTCGCCATGGAGTTAAAATGACAGCGTGACACCCAGTCAAAAGGCTGGGTGTCAAACGGACACATTCTTGCTGAGCTCCAGACCGGCCCAGGAAAGTCTGGTTTATTAGCAGAAGGCTTGCGGATCAGACGATATTCGCTTCCAGTCCCGGCACCTACATACTCCAGTCCAGTCCCTACATACCGCGACGGCGATTCCCGGGGACAAGTCCCCGAAAAAGAGGTCCTCGAAGAGGTCTAGGCACTGCGCAGAAGTAAAAAAAGCCGGACGCACTGAACTTATACCAACTAACCCACCACCAAGCGCTATTTAATTACAATACTTCTGCAATGTTATTTTAGATCTACTGTACAAATATGCACATCATTTGTTAGGTGCACGTTTACAGTTCGGGCAGCAACCCTGTATAACGCAAGCATGAGCCTTCAAGGAAAATAGATGATGATGATGATGATGATTAAGGTAGCACGTTTTTTCGCTCCCCCAGTAGAAAAATAGTTCCGACGCCATCCGCAAACCGCGTACGCTTGTACATGTCACAACACAATATTAATGTTAAAATATCTTGTGCACTCGTGATGCTACATCCAAGGAAGACATTGTTCATCACACACATTTCTAATGATACACGGAAACCATTTAGGCACATCGTCCCTGTATTGGGCTATTTTGAAAGTTTCTACCAGTTCCTGTCTGAAATACACAAACGGAGGCTGTAGGGGTTCCTCATGCCTGTCTCGAACTTTAAGCTTCCACAACGCATGAAGTCCAGTTAGAACGACCATATCGTAACGTGCACCTGTTTTTCCAGCCAAGGGTAAAAACCGGATTGTGTGAAGATTTAAGTACAGGTTTTTCTTCAGCTTTCTTTGTACATCATCCCAGAAAAAGATTGCTTCTGTGCAATCCAGGAAGACGTGGTCAATGGTTTCCAGTACCTTACAGAAACGGCAATTAGCAGTCCATGGCACGAATATACCTTTTGAGGCCAGCCACGTTTTCACTGGAAGCGTACCCGTATGGAGTCGAAAGAAAAATGTCTTGATTTTCGACCTGATTGGCATTTTCTTAACGCGACATAATATATCAGTGCCGTGCATTATGTGTGGAGCACTACGATAGATGGGTGTTGGGAACAGCGAATCTATTAGATCATTTTTCAGTCTCTTCCTTCCGACCTCAAAAACATATTCAACAGAAAATCTACAGAGTAGAAAATTCAGACATTCAACAATCTCCTTGTAAAAGCCGCGAAGTTTAGGTCTTAGTTTTATCACCGACACAGCTACACCTGGCAGATATTCACCAGCTATGCATTGTATCATAGTTCTTAAAACAGGATGGCTCGCATTACGAAAAAAGAATAGTCGTAGTACGATTTGCTTAACAAACAGCCTTAGTGTATCTGGGGTGGCAACTCTGGAACGATAGATACTGTTGGGAGTCGGTAGGCTTTCGATACAGACTGGTGGTTATGATGCCATTATGTAGTTTAATTTCCACATCAAGAAAATTAATATCTGAGGAGGAGTAATTGAATGTAAATTTAATACTAGGATGCACTTGGTTAGAATCGTTAACAAGCAACTCAAGGTCACATTGGGAGTGGGGCCAAATAATGTATATATCATCTAGGAATCACTTATAGAGGAGTGGCTTCAGTGCACAATTTCTGAGGAACGGTTCTTCCAAGGATGCCATGAAGATATTTGCATAGTTCGGGGACATTTTTGTTCCCATTGCTGTACCATTGACCTGTATGTAGTGTTTGTCGTCGAATTCGAAGTTATTGCATGTTAGAATCGGATTCAGGAGTTCCGTGATGACGGACGTATCATAACCCTGATCGGGTTGATTCTTATTTCTTAAATGCACACTCTGCTGCTGCTATTCCATCTGAGTGGGGAATGTTAGTATACAGGGAAGTGACATCTAGAGTTGCTAACAGACAGTTAGGAGGAACGTTTATTTTACGTATATCTTGATGGAAATGGTTGGCGTCCTTAACGTATGAGTCGAATTTAGACGGGATGGGCTTGAGGAGATGATCCACGAATGATGAAAGATTCTCAGTGACTGTACCATTACAGGAAACAATCGGCCTTTCGGGGTGCGTATTTCGAAATCCTGACCGATACAGAAGAGCGGCGGCGGCGGCGGCAGAAAATCCCGAAAACCCGATGCGTTTGATGTACGGACGCCGACGGCGGCTATTTGTAAATTGTACGCCTCATCCCCAGGGGCAGGGCGGAGGGTGGTGAAATGTGCTGGAGAACAAGGTTAGGTTGGAACACGCACGTAATTTTGAAGTTCTTTACTATGTGTTTGGATCACAAGCAAGGGTGGGTCAAATTTGACTACCCCTTGGACTGTAGATGAGACGGAACGTTACGAAGTTATAGTTGAAACCAGACAGATATTCGGAGAATGTGTTACGCCATATACAACAAGAGGGCAACAACTGTTAATTGGAACGTTCAGAAACTGTGGCACAAGGAACAGTATGTCCAGTCGCTCTGTTAATGTCAATGTCGTTCTTTCCCTGTCTGATGTAGTATGTGCCTCGACCCACATTCGAAGGACATCAAAATAGTCTCTTGCGTCAAAACAGCTGTCATTTAGGAGCCTCCACTGATAATTCATATGCTGTGAGTAAACAGGGTGCGTAGAATTGATCCACTATACTGAACTGTCAATACGATGTGTCATGCTGTGTGTTGCTGTAGAGATGTGTTATGCTAAGGCTGAGACATACACTGAAGGCAGGAACACAAACAGGCTAGCTGCATTTCAATGTGAAAGTGAAGACCGTGTTGTACTTATTATATCTCCATACAGATAATAAGTATTACAAATGTCAGCACACACTAGTAGACATGTCCCATCAATAGTTATACTCTAGGGCATTTTTGTGAATTTTATTATATTTTGCAACATCAACAACCGGAACAAACTTGCAGGCGTGTCAATCGAACGACAGATGTGGCCTGGCTTGTATTGAAGGAAAATGATATTGTGTCAAAATTATAATGTAATGATTGGATATTTTTAATAAAGAGACATAAATTGTAATCGAGCAGCATCGCTTTGACACTTGCATGGGTGAGACTGACTTTGAGGCCTGGCTCTCGCTGCATCGAGCTCTTCTTCTGAATGGGCATAGAGGACCTACAGTCAGGAAACAAGTGTGTGTTGTTCACACTTGACACATGTATTTCAATCGAAACTGGCAAATTAATTCTATGTCTCTTAAACTGGGTTGCACTAGTGCAGATTAGACCTCCGTAAACTTGAGAGTGCAGTGCTATGGACTGTGCAAGCAATGACTCATTTTTATATGCTCGCTAATTCAATGAAAATTCTAACATTTAAATTTTATTTTGTGACACTTTTGGAATGACATGTTTTACGTATCGAAACCTTCAGTGAAAAATATTTCGGAAAAACTATGTAGACAATTGGTGATTTTCTCAAGTTATCATTTGGTTACAGTTTACACATTGTTTGTACAGAGCAGTGTCCAATGCTCATCCGTCGAACAATGGCGTTGGGATGTCCATGTCAGTACCGCACTGGGAATTGTGGACCCAACATTCTCGTGTCGCTTACCGACATCTTTACCTACATCGCTTATGGCTGAATGTTGCGTTTACGCCGTACTACCGTTACCAGGCAGGGTGTGCCAGTAGCCCCTTGTGCCCGGAGTGTGGTGTACCGCGGACCATGTGATCATCGCATGTGCCACTTATAGGAGGGAGCGTCACTTGTTGGCAAACGACTTTGCGCGGATTGACAGCGGACCCCTTGACCTCAAACTCATTTTGGAACCATGGGACACACGAAGGCAGATGTCCGTCTTGCGACACTTCATCAAATTCCCGGCAACTACCGGCCTGATCGACTCTCTCTAAAACCCAGTCAGCGTCGTCAGCATCATGCTTATCACCATCCTCTCATTTTCTCCCCAATAGCAATGGGGTAGCATTCTGCTCAACGAGCGGAAGTCATCCCCATATCATCGTCATCATGTATTTCTCTCTCTCTCTCTCTTACTCAGCTCACTTGACGTATCTATCGCAAAAACAACAACAACAACAACAGCTTTATTTTGACTTTGGAGAGTGGGGAGGTTCATCGCTAGAGGCGACACTCTACCCCATTGCTGGTGGGGAATAAAATAACGAGCCCCTTCACAAGGACGATCGAAGTCCGACGGTGTTCAGAAATGTCAAAAGAGCTTTGAGCGCAGATCGTTGCTGGGCTGGATTGGGCCAGGGACCAAGCAATTTCGATAGGGAGGAGGGGCGAGAGTCCAGCTGGCGAAGAGACTCGGAGAGTGCGCTTCGGGAAGGTTGTTAGTGGGGGCAATGAAGAAGAATGTGCTCCAGATCCTCAAGAGCGCCACAGTGGCAGCAGGTGGGAGAGTCAATTTGTCTCAAGTGTCTGGAACGGCGGTCTCCTCTCAGCAGAACAATACTGGTCCGTTTCCGATGCGAGAGTGCTGCTTCTGCGGCGCTGTCGGCCTGCTCGTTCCCCACGACACCACTATGGGCTGGAACCCACTGGAGAACTAGCCTGTGGCCTGCTGCGTAGACAGTGTAGTAAGCCATTAACACAACTGTGACTAGGGGTGCGGATGGGCCTCATATGCCGGAATTTTGAATAGCTTGAAGTGCAGATTTGGAGTCTGTGAAGGCTGTCGATTCCCGCGGTGTCAAATCAGCGGTGTGTTGTAGAAAGAAATGGATGGCATAGAGTTCCGCAGCTGTGGAGGAGGTGGGATGTGAAAGGCGTCGTCCTTGCACTACGCCTTCGGATGGTATGACGGATGCTGAGGCGACTTGTTGTATCGGGATGCGCCATCTGTATACGATGCTGCCGTAAACGTAGAAAACTTCACGTCTACCAGAGCATAAAAATGGGCTCGGAGGACCTGAGGGGGGACCTAATCTCTTCTTTCCAGAAGGTTTGGAAGGCTTACGAAAGTCGGCGGTACCGGCAGAGACGGGGGGCTTCCGGCGGTATAACGTCCTTATAGCTATGAACCCAGGGAGAGTCTTGCGCGTCCTCTGCGCTACTCGATAGAAGTGGCTTTCAGGGCGGTATCGAATTTTTCTGAGGAGCGGGTGACGGGGAATGTGAGCACGCAAACGTAGGAAGTGCCGAGCCGTTTCACGTTCACGTAGAACCTAAATCGGGAGTTCACCAGCTTCAGCCAGTACTTGCCGTGTTTCAGCCATTCCTGGAACTCCGAGCCAGCGACGAAGGCTTCGAGCAAACAGGGACCGAAGGGTATTTAATGATGATGTTGATATACTGCGCAGAATAGGTAGGCTGTAAAGCACAGCCGCCCTCACCAACACCGCGTGAGCTGCGAGCAGGGAACGCTGATCACAGCCCCATCCTGAGCCAGAAAGATGTTGAATTGCGGGGAGCCATCGCTGCACTTTAGTTTCAAGGTGTTTAATGTGGCGAGCCCAGCGCAAGTCCGAGTCGAGTACCACGCCAAGGTACTCGACTCGCCAAGGTACTCGCCAAGGTACTCGAAGGTGCAGGTATCTATCGCATGTTCATTTGTCTGTCCCACAAACAGGGGTGACAAAGGTTAAGAGCGTTCACACAGGCCAACTTTCTGCACCAACTACACATTCATGACCGACTCAAATTGGAGGGAATCTGTCACCGAACGAAACCTTCAGAAATTGGTTGTGCATTGGCAAGTCAGCGAGAGGAGCACTGTCACATGACTTATGCCCTCATTTCCAATGGTGATGCAATTTTATTCGTGTCATACTGCCCTACTACTATTATTACATTGCAGGTGTAGCTGAAAAATAATAGTTCTTAAAAGGTCAAAGCCGCAGAAGCATCCCAGTTGGCATTTCTTAAGAGAATGTGGTTCTCTTGGTGAAATAAGATGATGTGAGATTGTTTGTCTGCGGAGCTGCCTATAGTTGGTACTTGTGTATACGCAGATGGCACCGCCTCGAAGTTGGTCTGTTGATCTCTGTGAACACTGCTTAAGGAACAGGCACAGGGCATGCTTTGGAATCCTTCTCTACCTGACTTGTAAACAGCAATGGCTATGATGTCATTCCGCAGGTGAGACAGCACGTTTGCATCACGAGACGACGCGAGTGCTGTGCACCAGTTCGGTAGAGAAGACGAATGAAAAGCGCAGTGTATCTTCCATGTGACCCTTAATTTCTGCCCCCTATGTGTGAACCACGCGGATGAACACACAACTGACAGCAGCCAAAGAGCACATTTGTACAATGCTTCACGAAAGAAATATGTAAACAGAATCCAACTAATAACTCGAAAAAGTCACTGAGTGTCAATGCAGTTCGTTCTCAGCTGTTGACCCAACTCTATTATTTGAAATGCTAGGCGGTTTCCCTCGCCTCTTTATGTTTCTCGTGCGTCGTTTACGACTTAGCGTCGCATTCACCCCTGCACTCCGGTATAGGCTGGGCCACAACAACACGGCGCTGTGTACAACTCGTGGTTTCCCGGCAACAATCCCATACATTCTAGAAGACTGCAGCCAGTACGTACGCGAGCGACGGGCCCCTAAATATCAACTTGAAATGCTGGATCAGAGGCCATTCAACATCTGCAAAGTTCTCGGTCCATGGAGTACATGCTGGACATCAGTGCCGTCAACTTGGCGCTTTTCTTTCCTTTCTGAGGGCCACCGGTCTCCTTCAAGAACTGTAGGGATTTCCTTCCCTCGTCATCCTTTCATGTGAACCTTTTTGGAACGGGGTAGGGTCCTGCACTCAACGCAGGGAAACATCCCACATCACCATCATCATTCATTCATCTATGTTGTTGTTGTGGCCTATTGAAACTTGTGGTGAATTTTTCAAGCACACTCGACCGATCAGGATGATACGCAATATTATTTTTCTAATCATTTTGAGGAACCAGAGGTTATTACACAACAAGAAGGGCGAATTCAAGACGGAGTCTCTCCCAGAAGCGCGCGCTTTTAATCAAGAGTTGCTGCTTCTTCCAAGGTATATCCAAACTGGTACCAAAAAAAGCGAGAATACCAAATCAGACCCATCGGCAGGGGTACCATCATGAGAGGCGAGCGATCCTGGGTGTTGGCAGTAGAGGTACGATCGTAAACAACAACAACAACAACAAAACTTTACCGCATGGGGGGTATGTGTTTATTCACACAAAAGGAATTGTCAGCCAGGCAAGTGCCGGCTTGCTACTAAAAAAAAAGAAAGAAAAACAGGTGCGGGAGAAGCCGCGATGGCAACGATATGCTGCCTGCGGTGAGGCTTGCCGCCTGTGCTTCAGAGGGTGGTCATCATTTCGGTGGCCTTGAGGTACTCGAAGAGTGCTTTGGTAACATCCCGTTGCCCTGGGCTCGGGACAGGCCCGAGGAGTGTAGCGAGCGAGAGGGGGTGCTGGCCCAAGGCTTGGAAGCGTCGGGCGACGGAGGCAGGGGGCGCCGAGAACGTCGGGCACGTTAGCAGGAGGTGGGCTACGTCAGAGATGGCGCCGCAGGAATCGCAGTTTGCGTTGCCGCGTCTGCCCATCTTGTGCAGGAGTGATGGAGTGTAGGCGACGTTAAGGCGGAGGCGATGAAGGAAGGTTTCCTCGGCCCTGGTAAGGTGTTGGGTAGGGTAAAGTTGCATCGCGGGGTCGATGGCTCGAAGAAAGGTGTTGCATCGAATAGCGTCAGCAATGAAGTGGCGGGTTTCAGAGGTAGACCATCGACGGATTTGAAGGAGGCAAGATGATGCCGTGAGCGGTAGGTTTGCGATGGAGCTGTCACAGCTATGCGCGCGCCTTGCAGCAGCGTTTGCACGGGTATTCCCAGGGAGGCCTATGTGGCTGGGAACCCACTGGAGCCAGACCGTATGACCGGAGGCGAGAACGGAGTTGCATGACGGGATAGTCATTGCGTGGAGGTCGTTGATCGTCAGGGATCCGTGCGAGCTGATGACCTCTAACGCTGCCTTACTATACGTAAAGACGGACCAGTTTCCATGTGGCGAGATGGAAATGTGCTCAAGCGCCGCGTACACGGCAAGGAGTTCAGCCTCCGTGGATGACGTCTCGTTTGCAAGTTTAAAGGTGCGCTCGATGTCCTCGTGGGGCACATAAAATGCTGCGCTCGGTCTGTCAGGTACGACCGACCCGTCGGTGTAAACAGCTAGCCGCTGGTCATATAGCGTGGAGAGGTGCTCTAGGGCAAGCTGACGTGCGACAGCGGAAGGCGTGTCATTCTTTCGCCCAAGGCCGGGGATAGTGGAGCACACGAAGGGCCGGTCGAGGGCCCACAAAGGAGGGGCAAAGGACACGGTACAAGAGGGCTGGGCACAACCACCCGCAGGCTGTCGACAGCGCCACCAAAGGCAGAGTCGGTGCAGTCACTTCCTATGAGTCGGAGATAGTGGAAGGGGTGCCGCGTTAGGATCCGCGAGTAGACCTGAAGTGTCTGCCTGTCACGCAGTATGTTTGCAGGTGGTTTACGTGCCTCTGCAAGGACTGAGCATGTTTCGGTCGTCTTAGGCAAGCCCAGACACACTCGAAGGCTGCGACCTGGATATTGAGGAGCTCACGCTCGCCAGTCCTACCCATGCCAAGCAACGCCGGGAGGCTGTAGCGCAGCAGGCATAACACGAGGGATTGGCGTACTCGGCGCAGGTCGTCACAAGACGGACCCCACGACAGTCCAGAGGCCCGTCGCAGGACGTACGCAAAGTTGGACGTCTTGGCCGAGAGAGCGTTGATGTGGTGGGAACATGACAGGCGTTTGTCAACGATTACGCCGAGATATTTGCAGTGCGGCACGAATCGGAGAGGGGTTCCAGAGACATGAAGAGGGTAGCGGGCGAATGAGCACCCGGTAAAGGCCATACCGACTGTCTTGCTCGGGGAGACACGTAGTCTCCTATCGGCCAGGTGCAACACGATGGTGTTCAGGGAGTCTTGTAGGCGATGGGCTTGAGCACCGGCTAGGCGTGTGTGTGTACTAATAGGTTATTGATAATTTCAATGTAGAAAAAACATCGTGCACATATACGGAATCATCTACCACCCGAGTACATTGCCGTATCCTGCTCCCCTGCGCATGTGTCACACAGTGGGCTTGTTTATCCGTGCACCTTTGTATCCTTACCGTGTGTTCGTGCATTGGAATACGGAGTTCGTACACTTTTGGGGCTAAACATGAAGCGACGTTCACATCTCGGAGCTGTAGACCAAGATTAACACGTGTGAACAGTGAGTGCTATGCATCCTGTGTTGCTTGCCCCGAGAAAAAAAAGGTTTCGTCATTGCAAGACCGGCCAGGATAGCGTGAGTGTTAGCGAATCAGCTGTGCACCAACGATGCCATGCTTTTTGCAACGGACCCATTATGACCGCTAATTGAAGAAATGCAAACGTGTAATCACTACGTATACATATAGCTCTAGGTTCCTAATTTCTGTGTGGTCATCACGATGCCCTTCTGTTTGGAGCTGTCAGAATCTGTGATAACTGTGTGTATTTCAAATTAATATGTGTCATCAAACCTGACATGATTTATTTTTCTCTCTTCTCCCCTGATATTCTTGCCCTGGGTGATTAGTATGGTTCGGTCAGGAAAAGGGAAAGGACATACAACGCAAGCGAAGTGCGCGAATGTAAACCTGCCATGGCTAATTATTCACTGCTTATTATTCATACTGCTGACGTCATCTCTGACGTCATTTATTTACAATCGTAGTAGTCAGCGCAATGGATGGATGGCGCTGACCGTCTCTATCATGGCATCATTCTGAAGACGCAGGGGCCTATGGGAGTTACGCTACCTATTTAGATATAATTTGCTTGTTCTCTGTCACACTTATGGGCAAGGGAAGAGCACAAGGGCGCGTTTTCTTATTCAACTCGAGTAACCCGCGTGTTGGAGATCACGTGGTGTGACGTGACCCTAGTGTAGCTACCTTCGACAGGAATTTTCGAACAGCCGGGGTTACTCTGCGCTCTCTGCGCTGCAAGATGAAGAACGTTGAAGTTTCGAAGAAGTTCGAAGCGTCGATTTCAGCCAAATGTAATGGCCATTCAGGAAGTAGAATGAGGACAATGTGGCATAGCTCGGGGTTTCGGGCCTCCGAACCTCACGATCACAATCCTCTCATAACGCGTGAGCTCGGGCCTTGCTACAAGCTCACGTGAAGGTCGACATGGCGAATCAGTGAGATCATGCCGCATATTGGTGCACTCACCGGATAACATCACACTTGTAAACAAAGTAGGTATGATGTTATCTGGTGAGTACGCTAACATCCGGCATCATCGATCTCGCCGATTTGCGATGTCGACTTTCACGTGAGTGCATATCAGGGCCCGAGCTCACGCCTTATCAGATAATTGTGATCGTGAGTTTCGAAGGCCCGAAGCGCCGAGCTATGCAATGTGGCTCTGTTTTCTCTAGAATTCGGGGTGAAATCGGGTGCTATTCGGTTGCATTTAGGCCTTATCGTTTGCTCTTAGATTAGATTAGATTAGAAGTTTTCGCTTCCTTTTTTGATCATGCGTTTGCTAGTTGCTCTGTATCAAGCGGCCCTCAGTAAACGATGCATACGCCTGGGGGTCGAGCTTGAATTCATTGAGAATTTAGTCACAGGGGTTGTAGTTCATCATCAGGACCACGGGGTTTAAAAATTAGCAAAAACGAGCGTTTGAAGCGTAATTAACGCTTTTGTATTCCGTGTTAGCGCCGCGAAGCAACTGCGGCTATGAGGGACGTGCAGATGCGGACAGATGGAGAGAGGACAGCAGGAAGGAGCGGGAGACAGGGGGAAATTATTGCTTAAGCGAGTGAAAGAGGATCATATACGGTAACTAAAAAGATAACAAATACAAAATTGTGTGGTCTAGAACCTTTTATATGCATTTGAATAACACGATCTAGAGCACTTCTATACAGCAGGAGAAACACGGCGTTGCTAAGCCTAACGGATATGGAGGTTGCCATTTTGCGTACCGTTAGGAACCATTAGGTGAGGTTGGCGGTTAGTCTAGGGCAGATTCGAGGAGGAGGTCGCCGAGATGGTCTCGAGGCTGTTCAAGTGCCTGTTCAGGTTGTGCAGGCACCTGCTGGCACCAGGCTGTGCAGCCGAAATGTCTTTACCTCATCAGCAAACATGGTGGATCATCTTGAAGGCATCGGCAGTAGGAGCCATTTTTATGTGCTTCACATAACATATGACAATCACTTTTGTTTCGTACCCTCCGTTATTTGTTCCTCTTTCAGATAAAAACAAATAGTTTACCTGGCCATTTTTTCTTTACGAAAACTCAGTTGTCGAAATTCTCATTGCAAAATAAACTGCTGGAAGTAAATAAACTGAACCCTTGTTGATGTGACCCTTGTGTGCCTCTAGTCTGTGTTTGTGGCTGCGGCGTTTTGAACTTGCCTCCTCTCCCCCTTTCTATTAAGAGTGAGGATTCGTCTGCTACTCCGATTCACCGTTCTGCGAATTCAATAACCCGCAAATGATTGCAGCTCATCTAGAACCTGCAGAACTAAATAGTTCGACAAAAGGTGAGAGACGCTTTGCAGAAAATCAATTTTGAGAAAGATTTAGACCGTTGTGCGCTTTATTTCCGAGTTTTCTCATTTAGTACGCGGGGACGTTCAATCACAACTCGCAGACGACGGTGGTTCTTCTCCATGGCTATCACCGCTGAAAGCACGTTCGATATTGGCTACCGACGTTGAAAACACGATTCGCTGACTGCAGGATGAACTCCAGTTCGGTTGAACTGCAGTGTTTTGAATTTGTCATGTACCGACTTCCCCAACTTAGGACCCTCAGTGAGGAGGCAATGCGCAGGCTTTTTCTGTCTATGTCATATTGGCAGTGTAGTGCTTAAAAATGCAGTGACCACTGGACCAGGTCGCACTGTGCCGCTGCTGTCATGCACGTAAGAATGTCCGGAACGAAGCGGTCAGTGAAGCCAGCGGAGGGTAAGGTTCTCGTTAGTGTCACAATTCGCTTTATGACAAAAATGTGCGGGAACGCTGGTGGTCATATTAGCGAGGGTTCACTGTGCTTCATGGTCCCTTGATCGAAAATAAGCTGTCTAAAATGCACAGTCGCGCGGGAGAAATTGCCAGCAGCGAACTTAGACTAACCTAGACATAAAAAAGCAAATACCAAAATTGAACTAACCTGACAATAAAATAACCATCCCGGTGTGTCCGCCCAGCTAAGTATAACGGCCGTCAAAATGTGGCTTTCGTCCCTCGACAGAAATCGAACGCTCGTGAAGCTAAGAGGTTAATCACCGATATGAGCTTCTTAAACACGGAATATCATGTTACGAAGCAATCGAGCATTTTCTTAGTTTCAGGGCCGTGAATTCTGAGATCAGGAATTTTGCAAGCGGGAATATCGAGGTCCTCCCAAATAATTATATCCTATGAGTAAGAGCCACGTGCTGTATAACCCAGCCTGCAGTGTTGCAAAATACTTGCCATTCCAGTTGACTAAAAAAACACGGCCTACGGGTACACTGTGTACGTGTTGAACGTTCTCCATCTTTACGACCCAATCTTCTATCAAAGTAGTACTCTTCAAACAGGTCACAGAGATAGCACAGGAAAATTTTGGTAAACTAACTCTAAACGTAGAGCCACGGTCCTTTGATACTCTCTCTGGTCACGAAACTGCGCCGGAAAGTTAGCCTAGGGACCGGAGCTGCCGCGCGGCGGCGCGCGCATAAGCAGCAGGTGGTGACGGTCGCGTCTGGCGCATCGTAGCCGTATGTTCGCGCGTGGGCTGAGCTGGCCGTTTTGGGTGGTTTTGAACACAACAAACCAAATAATGTTGTTCAACGTATTTGAATTTTGTTTTATTTTACACGTGCACGGTTGTGCAGAGATATATAGCTCCCTAAACAGTATAATCAGCTGCGGACGGAGGAGAACTTTCAGCGAGAAATGGCTTTCACATACCGACGTCCAAATGGGACTGATCGCAAATTTGCAGCGGCGTTTTGTCACTTAAAAACACTGTGTTTAGGCAGTTATCTCAATGACACGTTTTACTGTAAGTGTTTCGATCGCGTTTGATGTCTGAAAAAATGAGAGACTCCACCTACGCTACAGCAATGAACCCAGTCATCATTTATTGCAGATTTTCTATTTTAGGTAGCAGAACTCCACAGTACTGCTAATGCAACGTGTTTCCCACACCATGGAGGTTTTAATTAACTACATTTTATGATTGTATTATACATCTTATGATTCGCGAAACAACAGTGATCACAATCAGTATCAGTGGACCGTGGTAAAGCTTTCTAAACTCGGTGAAGACCAAGCAGAAGAAGGCCAGCTGCCCTGTGTAGCAGACGACAAAGCCGCACGCGCATGTGAGTGACGTCATAACCCCAGGTACCATGATTTGGAGCAGATTCGACGAGAGTTGTTACCGGTTAACTCTGGCTATTAAACGGTAGGAGCAACTTATTTATTTACACATGGTAAACAAGACTTTCGTGCACGAGTCTGCACTTCAGGTCTGCAGCTGAAGAAGTGCAGTCTCGTGAATGAAAGTCTTGTTTACCATGTGTAAATAAATAAGTTGCTCCTACCGTTTAATATCACTCAAAGATAAATCGCCAAATAGAGGCATTTTCCTATCTAAAAAATAAATAAAATCTGACAAGAGCTAGCGTGGACATTCTGCGTTTAATACACATAACTACACCCGGTTGTCAAGTTTCTGGAACGATCGTATAGTTTACGGCGATTAATAGCCACGGAGGCCGGTGCGTTGGGGGCATAGCTTGAATCTCATACTACTCACGACTTTGGACAAGGGTAACTCCAACAATAATTGAGTTCTTGTGAACAAAGCCATAATTCAGTGCATCTTCGAATTTGCACAACTTACTCCAGCCGTAGCCCATATTTGAACTTTCGATTGGCCTATTGAAACAACCAGGGCTTTGTTCAAACCTACCCGGCGCATCAACAGTACCCTCGATCTTCTTTTTCTCGTCAGTTGGATGAACCAAGATGAGCTTATAAGGCGACAAGAAGGGCCATTTCAAGAGAGAGTCTTTGGGACCACGACAAATACACAGGAAGACACCTATGTACATGATACCATCATGTTCATTGAACTTCACCTGTAACTTCATGGAATAGCCACACAACGCAAAAACATCAGAGTAGGTCTCTGCAGCCTTCTTCTCAGTTGCTCTCTCCTTAATCTCGTCGACGCCTTCCATGTGAAAAAAAGCAACGTTGGTTCGATATCCAATCGAATCCCGTGGAGCCTGGAAGGCATCTCTTATGCATCTCAGTTTGTCCTCAGTTGACGACGAAAGATCTTGTATGCGTTTGGACATCGCTTCAAGTTTCTCAGAACACTGTTTCCAGCCTTCGTTCGAGGTAACTGCATTCTGAGCTAAGGCTGTTTGCAATCCCACTAGCGTACTTAGCGTCTCACCGGTGGCAATAACGCGATTCTTCAGGTCGTCGGCACCTGCAACTTGGTTACCAAGTTGATCTTCGATCGAAGAAAATGTATTCGTAACTGTGCGGATAACGTTAGACATCGTCACTGGGAAAGCGCTTTGTGCCTCTTGCAGAGTACCCAGTACTTCAGCGTAATTCATAACGTACTCTTTCGTAGCGTCGATCCCTACAGCATGGCTATTTACCTGGTTTTCAATGGCGCGTAGCTTATCTGCTATATCTGATAGTGAGGCGTTTATCTGACTTCCAATACCGATGAGGCTCCTGTCGATTGAAACAACTTCGCTCAGACACAAAGTATTTTCAGCCCCGCACCCTTCTTCCATGTAATGGGTGATGATGTCTTTGCGGAGCACGGTTGCGCAACACTTCTTACATGCTAATGAATGAAACTCGCAGTCCTTAAGAAAGTGAGATTTCATTCGTTCCAGCGATCCGACGAAATCACATCCACGGTTAAAGTTGCAACAGCGAACATCCAGTTTCTGCAGGTGCGTGGTTCTGATTGGAATGCTATACACTTCACTTTCTTGAAATCCTTTCTGGTCGACCGGACACTGTCGGTTGGTTCGAAGAACGGCGAGATAACAGTACTCACAGAGCGAATGAAAACATTCCAGCCTGAAGATATTTTGAGGAACGTTGGCGCACAAGTCGCAGGATATCGTGGATGGCAGATCCACAAATTGCAAGGGACGCCACTCCAGGGCTTCAAAGTGTCCATGAAGGTAGCAAATAGAAGACATTTCACTGTTGAAAACCAGGTCTTTCTCGAGTTTCCAGCCGGCAGGGAACGGGTACGTGGCGAACACTGTTCTGTATCACCGAGTGTGTACTTTGCCACCGCAATCGTTGAATGCACTTGTACTGATAAAAGCGCACGCCGTTGTTATCGGAATAGTAGACAGGTTTAGCAGACCGTCCCAAGCAGCACGATTTACTGAAAGTCGACTGTAATAGGGGTGGACTAGGGTTCGGAATGCGGAGCCGTTTTTACACTCCCGGAATTTCGAAGTTTGGATCCCGAGATCCCGGGACGGGATTTTTTCGAAACTATACCCAGGATGTCGTATAGTACTGTATCCACTTGCACAACCACGCTATCCAAATTGCGATATAGTTCCCGTCTTCTGCCATCCCCACGGAACATTCTAGTGAGAGAAAAAAAAAAGCGCAAAAGAACTGCTCACAGGGCAAAACATGCACGTTTGTGCAGGCAAACGTGCAGGTTTTGCCCCGTGAGCAGTTCTTTTGCGCTTTTGCACCAGTTTTCCTGCACAAACGTTGCTTGCCTGCGTACTGCTGATGAGGCCCAAGAAGGCCGAAAGAGCTGTCCAGTACTGGCATGGCGGCGTTTGACTTACAAACATATGCTATACTTGCAGCCAAAGAGCTCTTTTCTTGCAGCTATTTTCTTCCTCTAGTATATATATATATATATATATATATAGATACTCATTGAACGATGCGACAGCACCAGAGGACACGTGTTTCGCCGTTTTTGCGGCTCGTCGGCCCTGGGTAGCTGCGCATCGTTCGGGATTGGCAAACCAGGGGTCACTCAGCGAGCGATATACACCGGGGAGGGTGACGGAGCACTCCTCAATGCCACAGTGCAAGCCAGTGAATTATAAAGAGGGGGGAAAAGCCATTAAAAAATAGGTAAATGATGCTAGACGTGTTTGAAATTCAAACTTACAGTTAAGATGGCTTCTATGGCTGCACGTAGAGAAACAGATACTCATTGAACGATGCGACAGCACCAGAGGACACGTGTTTCGCCGTTTTTGCGGCTCGTCGGCCCTGGGTAGCTGCGCATCGTTCGGGATTGGCAAACCAGGGGTCACTCAGCGAGCGATATACACCTGGGAGGGTGACCGAGCACTCCTCAATGCCACAGTGCAAGCCAGTGAATTATAAAGAGGGGGGAAAAGCCACTACAAAAATAGGTAAATGATGCTAGACGTGTTTGAAATTCAAACTTACAGTTAAGATGGCTTCTATGGCTGCACGTAGAGAAACAGATACTCATTGAACGATGCGACAGCACCAGAGGACACGTGTTTCGCCGTTTTTGCGGCTCGTCGGCCCTGGGTAGCTGCGCATCGTTCGGGATTGGCAAACCAGGGGTCACTCAGCGAGCGATATACACCTGGGAGGGTGACCGAGCACTCCTCAATGCCACAGTGCAAGCCAGTGAATTATAAAGAGGGGGGAAAAGCCATTAAAAAAATAGGTAAATGATGCTAGACGTGTTTGAAATTCAAACTTACAGTTAAGATGGCTTCTATGGCTGCACGTAGAGAAACAGATACTCATTGAACGATGCGACAGCACCAGAGGACACGTGTTTCGCCGTTTTTGCGGCTCGTCGGCCCTGGGTAGCTGCGCATCGCTCGGGATTGGCAAACCAGGGGTCACTCAGCGAGCGATATACACCTGGGAGGGTGACCGAGCACTCCTCAATGCCACAGTGCAAGCCAGTGAATTATAAAGAGGGGGGAAAAGCCATTAAAAAAATAGGTAAATGATGCTAGACGTGTTTGAAATTCAAACTTACAGTTAAGATGGCTTCTATGGCTGCACGTAGAGAAACAGATACTCATTGAACGATGCGACAGCACCAGAGGACACGTGTTTCGCCGTTTTTGCGGCTCGTCGGCCCTGGGTAGCTGCGCACCGTTCGGGATTGGCAAACCAGGGGTCACTCAGCGAGCGATATACACCTGGGAGGGTGACCGAGCACTCCTCAATGCCACAGTGCAAGCCAGTGAATTATAAAGAGGGGGGAAAAGCCATTAAAAAAATAGGTAAATGATGCTAGACGTGTTTGAAATTCAAACTTACAGTTAAGATGGCTTCTATGGCTGCACGTAGAGAAACAGATACTCATTGAACGATGCGGCAGCACCAGAGGACACGTGTTTCGCCGTTTTTGCGGCTCGTCGGCCCTGGGTAGCTGCGCATCGTTTGGGATTGGCAAACCAGGGGTCACTCAGCGAGCGATATACACCTGGGAGGGTGACCGAGCACTCCTCAATGCCACAGTGCAAGCCAGTGAATTATAAAGAGGGGGGAAAACCCATTAAAAAAATAGGTAAATGATGCTAGACGTGTTTGAAATTCAAACTTACAGTTAAGATGGCTTCTATGGCTGCACGTAGAGAAACAGATACTCATTGAACGATGCGACAGCACGAGAGGACACGTGTTTCGCCGTTTTTGCGGCTCGTCGGCCCTGGGTAGCTGCGCATCGTTCGGGATTGGCAAACCAGGGGTCACTCAGCGAGCGATATACACCGGGGAGGGTGACGGAGCACTCCTCAATGCCACAGTGCAAGCCAGTGAATTATAAAGAGGGGGGAAAAGCCATTAAAAAATAGGTAAATGATGCTAGACGTGTTTGAAATTCAAACTTACAGTTAAGATGGCTTCTATGGCTGCACGTAGAGAAACAGATACTCATTGAACGATGCGACAGCACCAGAGGACACGTGTTTCGCCGTTTTTGCGGCTCGTCGGCCCTGGGTAGCTGCGCATCGTTCGGGATTGGCAAACCAGGGGTCACTCAGCGAGCGATACACACCTGGGAGGGTGACCGAGCACTCCTCAATGCCACAGTGCAAGCCAGTGAATTATAAAGAGGGGGGAAAAGCCATTAAAAAAATAGGTAAATGATGCTAGACGTGTTTGAAATTCAAACTTACAGTTAAGATGGCTCTATGGCTGCACGTAGAGGAACAGATACTCATTGAACGATGCGACAGCACCAGAGGACACGTGTTTCGCCGTTTTCGCGGCTCGTCGGCCCTGGGTAGCTGCGCATCGTTCGGGATTGGCAAACCAGGGGTCACTCAGCGAGCGATATACACCTGCGAGGGTGACCGAGCACTCCTCAATGCCACAGTGCAAGCCAGTGAATTATAAAGAGGGGGGAAAGCCATTAAAAAAATAGGTAAATGATGCTAGACGTGTTTGAAATTCAAACTTACAGTTAAGATGGCTTCTATGGCTGCACGTAGAGAAACAGATACTCATTGAACGATGCGACAGCACCAGAGGACACGTGTTTCGCCGTTTTTGCGGCTCGTCGGCCCTGGGTAGCTGCGCATCGTTCGGGATTGGCAAACCAGGGGTCACTCAGCGAGCGATACACACCTGGGAGGGTGACCGAGCACTCCTCAATGCCACAGTGCAAGCCAGTGAATTATAAAGAGGGGGGAAAAGCCATTAAAAAAATAGGTAAATGATGCTAGACGTGTTTGAAATTCAAACTTACAGTTAAGATGGCTTCTATGGCTGCACGTAGAGAAACAGATACTCATTGAACGATGCGACAGCACCAGAGGTCACGTGTTTCGCCGTTTTTGCGGCTCGTCGGCCCTGGGTAGCTGCGCATCGTTCGGGATTGGCAAACCAGGGGTCACTCAGCGAGCGATATACACCTGGGAGGGTGACCGAGCACTCCTCAATGCCACAGTGCAAGCCAGTGAATTATAAAGAGGGGGGGGAAGCCATTAAAAAATAGGTAAATGATGCTAGACGTGTTTGAAATTCAAACTTACAGTTAAGATGGCTCTATGGCTGCACGTAGAGGAACAGATACTCATTGAACGATGCGACAGCACCAGAGGACACGTGTTTCGCCGTTTTCGCGGCTCGTCGGCCCTGGGTAGCTGCGCATCGTTCGGGATTGGCAAACCGGGGGTCACTCAGCGAGCGATATACACCTGGGAGGGTGACCGAGCACTCCTCAATGCCACAGTGCAAGCCAGTGAATTATAAAGAGGGGGAAAAGCCATTAAAAAAATAGGTAAATGATGCTAGACGTGTTTGAAATTCAAACTTACAGTTAAGATGGCTTCTATGGCTGCACGTAGAGAAACAGATACTCATTGAACGATGCGACAGCACCAGAGGACACGTGTTTCGCCGTTTTTGCGGCTCGTCGGCCCTGGGTAGCTGCGCATCGTTCGGGATTGGTTAACCAGGGGTCACTCAGCGAGCGATATACACCTGGGAGGGTGACCGAGTACTCCTCAATGCCACAGTGCAAGCCAGTGAATTATAAAGAGGGGGGAAAAGCCATTAAAAAAATAGGTAAATGATGCTAGACGTGTTTGAAATTCAAACTTACAGTTAAGATGGCTTCTATGGCAGCACGTAGAGAAACAGATACTCATTGAACGATGCGACAGCACGAGAGGACACGTGTTTCGCCGTTTTTGCGGCTCGTCGGCCCTGGGTAGCTGCGCATCGTTCGGGATTGGCAAACCAGGGGTCACTCAGCGAGCGATATACACCTGCGAGGGTGACCGAGCACTCCTCAATGCCACAGTGCAAGCCAGTGAATTATAAAGAGGGGGGGAAAGCCATTAAAAAATAGGTAAATGATGCTAGACGTGTTTGAAATTCAAACTTACAGTTAAGATGGCTTCTATGGCTGCACGTAGAGAAACAGATACTCATTGAACGATGCGACAGCACCAGAGGACACGTGTTTCGCCGTTTTTGCGGCTCGTCGGCCCTGGGTAGCTGCGCATCGTTCGGGATTGGTTAACCAGGGGTCACTCAGCGAGCGATATACACCTGGGAGGGTGACCGAGTACTCCTCAATGCCACAGTGCAAGCCAGTGAATTATAAAGAGGGGGGAAAAGCCATTAAAAAAATAGGTAAATGATGCTAGACGTGTTTGAAATTCAAACTTACAGTTAAGATGGCTTCTATGGCAGCACGTAGAGAAACAGATACTCATTGAACGATGCGACAGCACGAGAGGACACGTGTTTCGCCGTTTTTGCGGCTCGTCGGCCCTGGGTAGCTGCGCATCGTTCGGGATTGGCAAACCAGGGGTCACTCAGCGAGCGATATACACCTGCGAGGGTGACCGAGCACTCCTCAATGCCACAGTGCAAGCCAGTGAATTATAAAGAGGGGGGGAAAGCCATTAAAAAATAGGTAAATGATGCTAGACGTGTTTGAAATTCAAACTTACAGTTAAGATGGCTTCTATGGCTGCACGTAGAGAAACAGATACTCATTGAACGATGCGGCAGCACCAGAGGACACGTGTTTCGCCGTTTTTGCGGCTCGTCGGCCCTGGGTAGCTGCGCATCGTTTGGGATTGGCAAACCAGGGGTCACTCAGCGAGCGATATACACCTGGGAGGGTGACCGAGCACTCCTCAATGCCACAGTGCAAGCCAGTGAATTATAAAGAGGGGGGAAAACCCATTAAAAAAATAGGTAAATGATGCTAGACGTGTTTGAAATTCAAACTTACAGTTAAGATGGCTTCTATGGCTGCACGTAGAGAAACAGATACTCATTGAACGATGCGACAGCACGAGAGGACACGTGTTTCGCCGTTTTTGCGGCTCGTCGGCCCTGGGTAGCTGCGCATCGTTCGGGATTGGCAAACCAGGGGTCACTCAGCGAGCGATATACACCGGGGAGGGTGACGGAGCACTCCTCAATGCCACAGTGCAAGCCAGTGAATTATAAAGAGGGGGGAAAAGCCATTAAAAAATAGGTAAATGATGCTAGACGTGTTTGAAATTCAAACTTACAGTTAAGATGGCTTCTATGGCTGCACGTAGAGAAACAGATACTCATTGAACGATGCGACAGCACCAGAGGACACGTGTTTCGCCGTTTTTGCGGCTCGTCGGCCCTGGGTAGCTGCGCATCGTTCGGGATTGGCAAACCAGGGGTCACTCAGCGAGCGATACACACCTGGGAGGGTGACCGAGCACTCCTCAATGCCACAGTGCAAGCCAGTGAATTATAAAGAGGGGGGAAAAGCCATTAAAAAAATAGGTAAATGATGCTAGACGTGTTTGAAATTCAAACTTACAGTTAAGATGGCTCTATGGCTGCACGTAGAGGAACAGATACTCATTGAACGATGCGACAGCACCAGAGGACACGTGTTTCGCCGTTTTCGCGGCTCGTCGGCCCTGGGTAGCTGCGCATCGTTCGGGATTGGCAAACCAGGGGTCACTCAGCGAGCGATATACACCTGCGAGGGTGACCGAGCACTCCTCAATGCCACAGTGCAAGCCAGTGAATTATAAAGAGGGGGGAAAGCCATTAAAAAAATAGGTAAATGATGCTAGACGTGTTTGAAATTCAAACTTACAGTTAAGATGGCTTCTATGGCTGCACGTAGAGAAACAGATACTCATTGAACGATGCGACAGCACCAGAGGACACGTGTTTCGCCGTTTTTGCGGCTCGTCGGCCCTGGGTAGCTGCGCATCGTTCGGGATTGGCAAACCAGGGGTCACTCAGCGAGCGATACACACCTGGGAGGGTGACCGAGCACTCCTCAATGCCACAGTGCAAGCCAGTGAATTATAAAGAGGGGGGAAAAGCCATTAAAAAAATAGGTAAATGATGCTAGACGTGTTTGAAATTCAAACTTACAGTTAAGATGGCTTCTATGGCTGCACGTAGAGAAACAGATACTCATTGAACGATGCGACAGCACCAGAGGTCACGTGTTTCGCCGTTTTTGCGGCTCGTCGGCCCTGGGTAGCTGCGCATCGTTCGGGATTGGCAAACCAGGGGTCACTCAGCGAGCGATATACACCTGGGAGGGTGACCGAGCACTCCTCAATGCCACAGTGCAAGCCAGTGAATTATAAAGAGGGGGGGGAAGCCATTAAAAAATAGGTAAATGATGCTAGACGTGTTTGAAATTCAAACTTACAGTTAAGATGGCTCTATGGCTGCACGTAGAGGAACAGATACTCATTGAACGATGCGACAGCACCAGAGGACACGTGTTTCGCCGTTTTCGCGGCTCGTCGGCCCTGGGTAGCTGCGCATCGTTCGGGATTGGCAAACCGGGGGTCACTCAGCGAGCGATATACACCTGGGAGGGTGACCGAGCACTCCTCAATGCCACAGTGCAAGCCAGTGAATTATAAAGAGGGGGAAAAGCCATTAAAAAAATAGGTAAATGATGCTAGACGTGTTTGAAATTCAAACTTACAGTTAAGATGGCTTCTATGGCTGCACGTAGAGAAACAGATACTCATTGAACGATGCGACAGCACCAGAGGACACGTGTTTCGCCGTTTTTGCGGCTCGTCGGCCCTGGGTAGCTGCGCATCGTTCGGGATTGGTTAACCAGGGGTCACTCAGCGAGCGATATACACCTGGGAGGGTGACCGAGTACTCCTCAATGCCACAGTGCAAGCCAGTGAATTATAAAGAGGGGGGAAAAGCCATTAAAAAAATAGGTAAATGATGCTAGACGTGTTTGAAATTCAAACTTACAGTTAAGATGGCTTCTATGGCAGCACGTAGAGAAACAGATACTCATTGAACGATGCGACAGCACGAGAGGACACGTGTTTCGCCGTTTTTGCGGCTCGTCGGCCCTGGGTAGCTGCGCATCGTTCGGGATTGGCAAACCAGGGGTCACTCAGCGAGCGATATACACCTGCGAGGGTGACCGAGCACTCCTCAATGCCACAGTGCAAGCCAGTGAATTATAAAGAGGGGGGGAAAGCCATTAAAAAATAGGTAAATGATGCTAGACGTGTTTGAAATTCAAACTTACAGTTAAGATGGCTTCTATGGCTGCACGTAGAGAAACAGATACTCATTGAACGATGCGACAGCACCAGAGGACACGTGTTTCGCCGTTTTTGCGGCTCGTCGGCCCTGGGTAGCTGCGCATCGTTCGGGATTGGTTAACCAGGGGTCACTCAGCGAGCGATATACACCTGGGAGGGTGACCGAGTACTCCTCAATGCCACAGTGCAAGCCAGTGAATTATAAAGAGGGGGGAAAAGCCATTAAAAAAATAGGTAAATGATGCTAGACGTGTTTGAAATTCAAACTTACAGTTAAGATGGCTTCTATGGCAGCACGTAGAGAAACAGATACTCATTGAACGATGCGACAGCACGAGAGGACACGTGTTTCGCCGTTTTTGCGGCTCGTCGGCCCTGGGTAGCTGCGCATCGTTCGGGATTGGCAAACCAGGGGTCACTCAGCGAGCGATATACACCTGCGAGGGTGACCGAGCACTCCTCAATGCCACAGTGCAAGCCAGTGAATTATAAAGAGGGGGGGAAAGCCATTAAAAAATAGGTAAATGATGCTAGACGTGTTTGAAATTCAAACTTACAGTTAAGATGGCTTCTATGGCTGCACGTAGAGAAACAGATACTCATTGAACGATGCGACAGCACCAGAGGACACGTGTTTCGCCGTTTTTGCGGCTCGTCGGCCCTGGGTAGCTGCGCATCGTTCGGGATTGGCAAACCAGGGGTCACTCAGCGAGCGATACACACCTGGGAGGGTGACCGAGCACTCCTCAATGCCACAGTGCAAGCCAGTGAATTATAAAGAGGGGGGAAAAGCCATTAAAAAAATAGGTAAATGATGCTAGACGTGTTTGAAATTCAAACTTACAGTTAAGATGGCTTCTATGGCTGCACGTAGAGAAACAGATACTCATTGAACGATGCGACAGCACCAGAGGTCACGTGTTTCGCCGTTTTTGCGGCTCGTCGGCCCTGGGTAGCTGCGCATCGTTCGGGATTGGCAAACCAGGGGTCACTCAGCGAGCGATATACACCTGGGAGGGTGACCGAGCACTCCTCAATGCCACAGTGCAAGCCAGTGAATTATAAAGAGGGGGGGGAAGCCATTAAAAAATAGGTAAATGATGCTAGACGTGTTTGAAATTCAAACTTACAGTTAAGATGGCTCTATGGCTGCACGTAGAGGAACAGATACTCATTGAACGATGCGACAGCACCAGAGGACACGTGTTTCGCCGTTTTCGCGGCTCGTCGGCCCTGGGTAGCTGCGCATCGTTCGGGATTGGCAAACCGGGGGTCACTCAGCGAGCGATATACACCTGGGAGGGTGACCGAGCACTCCTCAATGCCACAGTGCAAGCCAGTGAATTATAAAGAGGGGGAAAAGCCATTAAAAAAATAGGTAAATGATGCTAGACGTGTTTGAAATTCAAACTTACAGTTAAGATGGCTTCTATGGCTGCACGTAGAGAAACAGATACTCATTGAACGATGCGACAGCACCAGAGGACACGTGTTTCGCCGTTTTTGCGGCTCGTCGGCCCTGGGTAGCTGCGCATCGTTCGGGATTGGTTAACCAGGGGTCACTCAGCGAGCGATATACACCTGGGAGGGTGACCGAGTACTCCTCAATGCCACAGTGCAAGCCAGTGAATTATAAAGAGGGGGGAAAAGCCATTAAAAAAATAGGTAAATGATGCTAGACGTGTTTGAAATTCAAACTTACAGTTAAGATGGCTTCTATGGCAGCACGTAGAGAAACAGATACTCATTGAACGATGCGACAGCACGAGAGGACACGTGTTTCGCCGTTTTTGCGGCTCGTCGGCCCTGGGTAGCTGCGCATCGTTCGGGATTGGCAAACCAGGGGTCACTCAGCGAGCGATATACACCTGCGAGGGTGACCGAGCACTCCTCAATGCCACAGTGCAAGCCAGTGAATTATAAAGAGGGGGGGAAAGCCATTAAAAAAATTGGTAAATGATGCTAGACGTGTTTGAAATTCAAACTTACAGTTAAGATGGCTTCTATGGCTGCACGTAGAGAAACAGATACTCATTGAACGATGCGACAGCACCAGAGGACACGTGTTTCGCCGTTTTTGCGGCTCGTCGGCCCTGGGTAGCTGCGCATCGTTCGGGATTGGCAAACCAGGGGTCGCTCAGCGAGCGATATACACCTGGGAGGGTGACCGAGCACTCCTCAATGCCACAGTACAAGCCAGTGAATTATAAAGAGGGGGAAAAGCCATTAAAAAAATTGGTAAATGATGCTAGACGTGTTTGAAATTCAAACTTACAGTTAAGATGGCTTCTATGGCTGCACGTAGAGAAACAGATACTCATTGAACGATGCGACAGCACCAGAGGACACGTGTTTCGCCGTTTTTGCGGCTCGTCGGCCCTGGGTAGCTGCGCATCGTTCGGGATTGGTTAACCAGGGGTCACTCAGCGAGCGATATACACCTGGGAGGGTGACCGAGCACTCCTCAATGCCACAGTGCAAGCCAGTGAATTATAAAGAGGGGGGAAAAGCCATTAAAAAAATAGGTAAATGATGCTAGACGTGTTTGAAATTCAAACTTACAGTTAAGATGGCTTCTATGGCTGCACGTAGAGAAACAGATACTCATTGAACGATGCGACAGCACGAGAGGACACGTGTTTCGCCGTTTTTGCGGCTCGTCGGCCCTGGGTAGCTGCGCATCGTTCGGGATTGGCAAACCAGGGGTCACTCAGCGAGCGATATACACCTGCGAGGGTGACCGAGCACTCCTCAATGCCACAGTGCAAGCCAGTGAATTATAAAGAGGGGGGGAAAGCCATTAAAAAAATTGGTAAATGATGCTAGACGTGTTTGAAATTCAAACTTACAGTTAAGATGGCTTCTATGGCTGCACGTAGAGAAACAGATACTCATTGAACGATGCGACAGCACCAGAGGACACGTGTTTCGCCGTTTTTGCGGCTCGTCGGCCCTGGGTAGCTGCGCATCGTTCGGGATTGGCAAACCAGGGGTCGCTCAGCGAGCGATATACACCTGGGAGGGTGACCGAGCACTCCTCAATGCCACAGTGCAAGCCAGTGAATTATAAAGAGGGGGGAAAAGCCATTAAAAAAATAGGTAAATGATGCTAGACGTGTTTGAAATTCAAACTTACAGTTAAGATGGCTTCTATGGCTGCACGTAGAGAAACAGATACTCATTGAACGATGCGACAGCACCAGAGGACACGTGTTTCGCCGTTTTTGCGGCTCGTCGGCCCTGGGTAGCTGCGCATCGTTCGGGATTGGCAAACCAGGGGTCACTCAGCGAGCGATATACACCTGGGAGGGTGACCGAGCACTCCTCAATGCCACAGTGCAAGCCTTCTTCTGTTCGCGTCCTACTGCTAATGAAGAAACACGTGTGTGTGTGTGTTGATGTACGGGGGGATATGTATACAACAATAACACTTTATCTTACTAATCGGATAAGGAAGAATAAACACAACCAGAGGTCCATAAAACGTGTTTCCGCTCGGGATCGAACCGAGGACCTTGTGCGTGTTTGGCACATGTGATAACCACTACACCACGGAAACAAGCACACGCTGTCACCCGCTCCTCACCGGTGCAACTATGTTCGATTCTCTAATGGACATCTCCACAGAGGAAAAAACAGAACAACCTGCGAGAATGCAGGACGACAGACTATTCTCTTTCCTCTGTTCGCGTCCTACTGCTAATGAAGAAACACGTGTGTGTGTTGGTGTACCGGGGGGATATGTTTACAACAATAACACTTTATCTTACTAATCGGATAAGGAAGAATAAACACAACCAGAGGTCCATAAAACGTGTTTCCGCTCGGGATCGAACCGAGGACCTTGTGCCTGTTAGGCACATGTGATAACCACTACACCACGGAAACAAGCACACGCTGTCACCCGCTCCTCACAGGTGCAACTATGTTCGATTCTCTAATGGACAACTCCACAGAGGAAAAAACAGAACAACCTGCGAGTGTGCAGGACGACAGACTATTCTCTTTCTTCTGTTCGCGTCCTACTGCTAATGAAGAAACACCTGTCTGTGTGTGTTGCTTTACGGGGGGATATGTTTACAACAATGACACTTTATCTTACTAATCGGATAAGAAAGAATAAACACAACCAGAGGTCCATAAAATGTGTTTCCGCTCGGGATCGAACCGAGGACCTGGTGCGTGTTAGGCACATGTGATAACCACTACACCACGGAAACAAGCACACGCTGTCACCCGCTCCTCACCGGTGCAACTATGTTCGATTCTCTAATGGACAACTCCACAGAGGAAAAAACAGAACAACCTGCGAGAGTGCAGGACGACAGACTATTCTCGTTCTTCTGTTCGCGTCCTACTGCTAATGAAGAAACACCTGTCTGTGTGTGTTGCTTTACGGGGGGATATGTTTACAACAATGACACTTTATCTTACTAATCGGATAAGAAAGAATAAACACAACCAGAGGTCCATAAAACGTGTTTCCGCTCGGGATCGAACCGAGGACCTTGTACGTGTTAGGCACATGTGATAACCACTACACCACGGAAACAAGCACACACTGTCAACCGCTCCTCACCGGTGCAACTATGTTCGATTCTCTAATGGACATCTCCACAGAGGAAAAAAACAGAACAACCTGCGAGAGTGCAGGACGACAGACTATTCTCGTTCTTCTGTTCGCGTCCTACTGCTAATGAAGAAACACGTGTCTGTGTGTGTTGCTGTAGGGGGGGATATGTTTACAACAATGACACTTTATCTTACTAATCGGATAAGGAAGAATAAACACAACCAGAGGTCCATAAAACGTGTTTCCGCTCGGGATCGAACCGAGGACCTTGTACGTGTTAGGCACATGTGATAACCACTACACCACGGAAACAAGCACACACTGTCACCCGCTCCTCACCGGTGCAACTATGTTCGATTCTCTAATGGACATCTCCACAGAGGAAAAAACAGAACAACCTGCGAGAGTGCAGGACGACAGACTATTCTCTTTCTTCTGTTCCCGTCCTACTGCTAATGAAGAAACACGTGTGTGTATGTGTGTGTGTGTTGCTGTACGGGGGGATATGTTTACAACAATAACACTTTATCTTACTAATCGGATAAGGAAGAATAAACACAACCAGAGGTCCATAAAACGTGTTTCCGCTCGGGATCGAACCGAGGACCTTGTGCGTGTTAGGCACATGTGATAACCACTACACCACGGAAACAAGCACATACTGTCACCCGCTCCTCACCGGTGCAACTATGTTCGATTCTCTAATGGACAACTCCACAGAGGAAAAAACAGAACAACCTGCGAGAATGCAGGATGACAGACTATTCTCTTTCCTCTGTTCGCGTCCTACTGCTAATGAAGAAACACGTGTGTGTGTGTGTGTGTGTGTGTGTGTTGATGTACGGGGGGATATGTATACAACAATAACACTTTATCTTACAAATCGGATAAGGAAGAATAAACAGAACCAGAGGTCCATAAAACGTGTTTCCGCTCGGGATCGAACCGAGGACCTTGTGCGTGTTAGGCACATGTGATAACCACTACACCACGGAAACAAGCACATACTGTCACCCGCTCCTCACCGGTGCAACTATGTTCGATTCTCTAATGGACAACTCCACAGAGGAAAAAACAGAACAACCTGCGAGAATGCAGGATGACAGACTATTCTCTTTCCTCTGTTCGCGTCCTACTGCTAATGAAGAAACACGTGTGTGTGTGTGTGTGTGTGTGTGTGTGTGTGTGTTGGTGTACCGGGGGGATATGTTTACAACAATAACACTTTATCTTACAAATCGGATAAGGAAGAATAAACACAACCAGAGGTCCATAAAACGTGTTTCCGCTCGGGATCGAACCGAGGACCTTGTGCGTGTTAGGCACATGTGATAACCACTACACCACGGAAACAAGCACACGCTGTCACCCGCTCCTCACCGGTGCAACTATGTTCGATTCTCTAATGGACAACTCCACAGAGGAAAAAACAGAACAACCTGCGAGAGTGCAGGACGACAGACTATTCTCGTTCTTCTGTTCGCGTCCTACTGCTAATGAAGAAACACGTGTGTGTGTGTGTGTTGATGTACGGGGGATATGTATACAACAATAACACTTTATCTTACTAATCGGATAAGGAAGAATAAACACAACCAGAGGTCCATAAAACGTGTTTCCGCTCGGGATCGAACCGAGGACCTTGTGCGTGTTAGGCACATGTGATAACCACTACACCACGGAAACAAGCACACGCTGTCACCCGCTCCTCACCGGTGCAACTATGTTCGATTCTCTAATGGACATCTCCACAGAGGAAAAAACAGAACAACCTGCGAGAGTGCAGGACGACAGACAATTCTCGTTCTTCTGTTCGCGTCCTACTGCTAATGAAGAAACACCTGTCTGTGTGTGTTGCTGTAGGGGGGGATATGTTTACAACAATAACACTTTATCTTACTAATCGGATAAGGAAGAATAAACACAACCAGAGGTCCATAAAACGTGTTTCCGCTCGGGATCGAACCGAGGACCTTGTGCGTGTTAGGCACATGTGATAACCACTACACCACGGAAACAAGCACACACTGTCACCCGCTCCTCACCGGTGCAACTATGTTCGATTCTCTAATGGACATCTCCACAGAGGAAAAAACAGAACAACCTGCGAGAATGCAGGACGACAGACTATTCTCTTTCCTCTGTTCGCGTCCTACTGCTAATGAAGAAACACGTGTGTGTGTGTGTGTGTGTTGGTGTACCGGGGGGATATGTTTACAACAATAACACTTTATCTTACAAATCGGATAAGGAAGAATAAACACAACCAGAGGTCCATAAAACGTGTTTCCGCTCGGGATCGAACCGAGGACCTTGTGCGTGTTAGGCACATGTGATAACCACTACACCACGGAAACAAGCACACGCTGTCACCCGCTCCTCACCGGTGCAACTATGTTCGATTCTCTAATGGACAACTCCACAGAGGAAAAAACAGAACAACCTGCGAGAGTGCAGGACGACAGACTATTCTCGTTCTTCTGTTCGCGTCCTACTGCTAATGAAGAAACACGTGTGTGTGTGTGTGTTGATGTACGGGGGATATGTATACAACAATAACACTTTATCTTACTAATCGGATAAGGAAGAATAAACACAACCAGAGGTCCATAAAACGTGTTTCCGCTCGGGATCGAACCGAGGACCTTGTGCGTGTTAGGCACATGTGATAACCACTACACCACGGAAACAAGCACACACTGTCACCCGCTCCTCACCGGTGCAACTATGTTCGATTCTCTAATGGACAACTCCACAGAGGAAAAAACAGAACAACCTGCGAGAGTGCAGGACGACAGACTATTCTCTTTCTTCTGTTCGCGTCCTACTGCTAATGAAGAAACACGTGTGTGTGTGTGTGTGTTGGTGTACCGGGGGGATATGTTTACAACAATAACACTTTATCTTACTAATCGGATAAGGAAGAATAAACACAACCAGAGGTCCATAAAACGTGTTTCCGCTCGGGATCGAACCGAGGACCTTGTGCGTGTTAGGCACATGTGATAACCACTACACCACGGAAACAAGCACACGCTGTCACCCGCTCCTCACCGGTGCAACTATGTTCGATTCTCTAATGGACAACTCCACAGAGGAAAAAACAGAACAACCTGCGAGTGCGCAGGACGACAGACTATTCTCTTTCTTCTGTTCGCGTCCTACTGCTAATGAAGAAACACGTGTGTGTGTGTGTGTGTGTGTGTGTGTGTTGATGTACGGGGGATATGTATACAACAATAACACTTTATCTTACTAATCGGATAAGGAAGAATAAACACAACCAGAGGTCGATAAAACGTGTTTCCGCTCGGGATCGAACCGAGGACCTTGTGCGTGTTAGGCACATGTGATAACCACTACACCACGGAAACAAGCACACGCTGTCACCCGCTCCTCACCGGTGCAACTAAGTTCGATTCTCTAATGGACAACTCCACAGAGGAAAAAACAGAACAACCTGCGAGTGTGCAGGACGACAGACTATTCTCGTTCTCCTGTTCGCGTCCTACTGCTAATGAAGAAACACGTGTGTGTGTGTGTGTGTGTTGATGTACGGGGGGATATGTATACAACAATAACACTTTATCTTTCTAATCGGATAAGGAAGAATAAACACAACCAGAGGTCCATAAAACGTGTTTCCGCTCGGGATCGAACCGAGGACCTTGTGCGTGTTAGGCACATGTGATAACCACTACACCACGGAAACAAGCACACGCTGTCACCCGCTCCTCACCGGTGCAACTATGTTCGATTCTCTAATGGACAACTCCACAGAGGAAAAAACAGAACAACCTGCGAGTGTGCAGGACGACAGACTATTCTCTTTCTTCTGTTCGCGTCCTACTGCTAATGAAGAAACACGTGTGTGTGTGTGTGTTGATGTACGGGGGGATATGTATACAACAATAACACTTTATCTTACTAATCGGATAAGGAAGAATAAACACAACCAGAGGTCCATAAAACGTGTTTCCGCTCGGGATCGAACCGAGGACCTTGTGCGTGTTAGGCACATGTGACAACCACTACACCACGGAAACAAGCACACGCTGTCACCCGCTCCTCACCGGTGCAACTATGTTCGATTCTCTAATGGACAACTCCACAGAGGAAAAAACAGAACAACCTGCGAGTGCGCAGGACGACAGACTATTCTCTTTCTTCTGTTCGCGTCCTACTGCTAATGAAGAAACACGTGTGTGTGTGTGTGTGTGTTGATGTACGGGGGGATATGTATACAACAATAACACTTTATCTTACTAATCGGATAAGGAAGAATAAACAGAACCAGAGGTCCATAAAACGTGTTTCCGCTCGGGATCGAACCGAGGACCTTGTGCGTGTTAGGCACATGTGACAACCACTACACCACGGAAACAAGCACACACTGTCACCCGCTCCTCACCGGTGCAACTATGTTCGATTCTCTAATGGACAACTCCACAGAGGAAAAAACAGAACAACCTGCGAGTGCGCAGGACGACAGACTATTCTCTTTCTTCTGTTCGCGTCCTACTGCTAATGAAGAAACACGTGTGTGTGTGTGTGTGTGTGTTGATGTACGGGGGGATATGTATACAACAATAACACTTTATCTTACTAATCGGATAAGGAAGAATAAACACAACCAGAGGTCCATAAAACGTGTTTCCGCTCGGGATCGAACCGAGGACCTTGTGCGTGTTAGGCACATGTGATAACCACTACACCACGGAAACAAGCACACGCTGTCACCCGCTCCTCACCGGTGCAACTATGTTCGATTCTCTAATGGACAACTCCACAGAGGAAAAAACAGAACAACCTGCGAGTGTGCAGGACGACAGACTATTCTCTTTCTTCTGTTCGCGTCCTACTGCTAATGAAGAAACACGTGTGTGTGTGTGTGTGTGTGTTGATGTACGGGGGATATGTATACAACAATAACACTTTATCTTACTAATCGGATAAGGAAGAATAAACACAACCAGAAGTCCATAAAACGTGTTTCCGCTCGGGATCGAACCGAGGACCTTGTGCGTGTTAGGCACATGTGATAACCACTACACCACGGAAACAAGCACACGCTGTCACCCGCTCCTCACCGGTGCAACTACGTTCGATTCTCTAATGGACAACTCCACAGAGGAAAAAACAGAACAACCTGCGAGTGTGCAGGACGACAGACTATTCTCGTTCTCCTGTTCGCGTCCTACTGCTAATGAAGAAACACGTGTGTGTGTGTGTGTGTGTTGATGTACGGGGGGATATGTATACAACAACACTTTATCTTTCTAATCGGATAAGGAAGAATAAACACAACCAGAGGTCCATAAAACGTGTTTCCGCTCGGGATCGAACCGAGGACCTTGTGCGTATAAGGCACATGTGATAACCACTACACCACGGAAACAAGCACACGCTGTCACCCGCTCCTCACCGGTGCAACTACGTTCGATTCTCTAATGGACAACTCCACAGAGGAAAAAACAGAACAACCTGCGAGTGTGCAGGACGACAGACTATTCTCGTTCTCCTGTTCGCGTCCTACTGCTAATGAAGAAACACGTGTCTGTGTGTGTGTGTTGATGTACGGGGGGATATGTATACAACAATAACACTTTATCTTACTAATCGGATAAGGAAGAATAAACACAACCAGAGGTCCATAAAACGTGTTTCCGCTCGGGATCGAACCGAGGACCTTGTGCGTGTTAGGCACATGTGATAACCACTACACCACGGAAACAAGCACACGCTGTCACCCGCTCCTCACCGGTGCAACTACGTTCGATTCTCTAATGGACAACTCCACAGAGGAAAAAACAGAACAACCTGCGAGTGTGCAGGACGACAGACTATTCTCGTTCTCCTGTTCGCGTCCTACTGCTAATGAAGAAACACGTGTGTGTGTGTGTGTGTGTGTTGATGTACGGGGGGATATGTATACAACAACACTTTATCTTTCTAATCGGATAAGGAAGAATAAACACAACCAGAGGTCCATAAAACGTGTTTCCGCTCGGGATCGAACCGAGGACCTTGTGCGTGTAAGGCACATGTGATAACCACTACACCACGGAAACAAGCACACGCTGTCACCCGCTCCTCACCGGTGCAACTATGTTCGATTCTCTAATGGACAACTCCACAGAGGAAAAAACAGAACAACCTGCGAGTGTGCAGGACGACAGACTATTCTCGTTCTTCTGTTCGCGTCCTACTGCTAATGAAGAAACACGTGTGTGTGTGTGTGTTGATGTACGGGGGATATGTATACAACAATAACACTTTATCTTACTAATCGGATAAGGAAGAATAAACACAACCAGAGGTCCATAAAACGTGTTTCCGCTCGGGATCGAACCGAGGACCTTGTGCGTGTTAGGCACATGTGATAACCACTACACCACGGAAACAAGCACACGCTGTCACCCGCTCCTCACCGGTGCAACTATGTTCGATTCTCTAATGGACAACTCCACAGAGGAAAAAACAGAACAACCTGCGAGTGTGCAGGACGACAGACTATTCTCTTTCTTCTGTTCGCGTCCTACTGCTAATGAAGAAACACGTGTGTGTGTGTGTGTGTTGATGTACGGGGGGATATGTATACAACAATAACACTTTATCTTACTAATCGGATAAGGAAGAATAAACACAACCAGAGGTCCATAAAACGTGTTTCCGATCGGGATCGAACCGAGGACCTTGTGCGTGTTAGGCACATGTGATAACCACTACACCACGGAAACAAGCACACGCTGTCACCCGCTCCTCACCGGTGCAACTATGTTCGATTCTCTAATGGACAACTCCACAGAGGAAAAAACAGAACAACCTGCGAGTGTGCAGGACGACAGACTATTCTCTTTCTTCTGTTCGCGTCCTACTGCTAATGAAGAAACACGTGTGTGTGTGTGTGTGTGTGTGTGTGTGTGTGTGTGTGTGTTGATGTACGGGGGGATATGTATACAACAATAACACTTTATCTTACTAATCGGATAAGGAAGAATAAACACAACCAGAGGTCCATAAAACGTGTTTCCGCTCGGGATCGAACCGAGGACCTTGTGCGTGTTAGGCACATGTGATAACCACTACACCACGGAAACAAGCACACGCTGTCACCCGCTCCTCACCGGTGCAACTATGTTCGATTCTCTAATGGACAACTCCACAGAGGAAAAAACAGAACAACCTGCGAGTGTGCAGGACGACAGACTATTCTCTTTCTTCTGTTCGCGTCCTACTGCTAATGAAGAAACACGTGTGTGTGTGTGTGTGTGTGTGTGTGTGTGTGTTGATGTACGGGGGGATATGTATACAACAATAACACTTTATCTTACTAATCGGATAAGGAAGAATAAACACAACCAGAGGTCCATAAAACGTGTTTCCGCTCGGGATCGAACCGAGGACCTTGTGCGTGTTAGGCACATGTGATAACCACTACACCACGGAAACAAGCACACGCTGTCACCCGCTCCTCACCGGTGCAACTATGTTCGATTCTCTAATGGACAACTCCACAGAGGAAAAAACAGAACAACCTGCGAGTGTGCAGGACGACAGACTATTCTCTTTCTTCTGTTCGCGTCCTACTGCTAATGAAGAAACACGTGTGTGTGTGTGTGTGTGTGTGTGTGTGTGTGTGTGTGTGTGTGTGTGTGTGTGTGTGTGTGTGTGTGTGTGTGTGTGTGTTGGTGTACGGGGGGATATGTTTACAACAATAACACTTTATCTTACTAATCGGATAAGGAAGAATAAATACAACCAGTGGTCCATAAAATGTGTTTCCGCTCGGGATCGAACCGAGGACCTTGTGCGTGTTAGGCACATGTGATAACCACTACACCACAGAAACAAGCACAAGCTGTCAGCCGCTCCTAACCGGTGCAACTCTGTTGCATTCTCTAAAGGATATCTCCACAGAGGAAAAAACAGAACAACCTGCGAGAGTGCAATACGACAGACTTTTCTCTTTCTTCTCATGTGTGTGTGTGCGTGTTGGTGTTCAGGGGGCGGGGGGGGGGATATGTTTGCAACAATAACACGGATAAGGAAGAATAAACACAACCAGAGGTCCATAAAACGTATTTTTGCTCGGGATCTAACCGAGGACCTTGCTGTGTTAGGCACATATGATAACCACTACACTTTTTGTTTGTTTATTGCACAATATAAAACAAGTAAAGTACATACTGCACACCCCTCGTGTGCGTTCGTATTAATACCCGGGCTTACATAGACCCGTCCACAGACATTCCTCTAACTTCCTTTGAGGATGCGACCGAATGTTGCGCAATCGAAGCAGTTTATTATCGGGGATAGTTTTTGCCGTGGTTTTTCATCACAGAGCTTCTTGTTTCCGATTAATGATAATGTCCACAAAAGCTTCGCCTTCAGGTAGCTGACGAAAGACCTTGCTCTGACGTCTCGTTCAACACGGGCCGTTCGTGCGTTCCAGAAAGCATGAAGTCCTGCCATCGCTATAGGCGACCGGCACTTCGTTAGAGGCGTCACTAGCTATTGTGCTACAGCGCCCCTCGCGGAAAGCGCGCGCAGAGTCATGCTGTAGAGCGGCGAGTCGAATGTGTTGTGTTTGTGCTTACATATGGCTGGAATCTACGCAGAATGTTTTTGACTTGCATGTGTTAGCACGCTAAATAATAATTGGGAAATTTACACGTAAGGGGGGTCTGCAATATGGCTAGCCATATGCTGCACGTGCAGCAAGGTACAGGACTACAGACAATTTTGAGCATCTGGGGTGCAGAGAGTGCATGTTCATGTGAAGCTGGGAACTCGGGATCATGGAAGCACGTCATTGGCGTCCTGCTCTTTTGCAACAAGTAAGTAAAGAACGCATCTGCGCGCGTCCTGAGCATCTTAAGAGGGGATACGACCTTCGGCGACCCCATGTATTCTCTATGGGCGAAACAATGCGATCTTATGCATCTAATACTGAACCGATTTGGACCAAAATGGCCTTGTTCGATAGATTTTCGAATTTCAAACAATTCGCATTGGAGACATTTGCATTTTTTTGCAGAAGTTTTTAAAAACCTTACGAAAGCTGCAAAACATTTTTAAGTTCGGTCTCTGGCTTTTGGACGTTCGTAGCTCGTTTACTATAGCACATATGTGAAATGTAATCAGTAGCATCTACGCGGAATTCTTTCTTGAATATTTACGTGTCCATGTCATGTCTGTCCATGCGTCCAGTTGTTCACAATATTGAAAAAACTTGAGGTATGTACGGCTCCGTGAACTGCCCTGTCTTGCCATCGTACAGTAGCGCCACATTGGCGGTCACAAGAGAACCTCATATCGTTCCGCGGAATGCAGTCACTGTTCTGGCAGCCTATCCCAGAAGGGGTTTCTCCGGCAGCGGAAGCGCCAAACTGAGGCCGTGAAACCTGTCTGGAGATGAAAGTCACTGAAAAGGTTAGCCAGCTGCAGGACTCGGAGCGACATCTGCTGGATTACCGGTCCAGGGCTCTACCAATTGAGCTAAGCTAACACGCCTTCTCAGTGTCTTCCAGGGTGCGTCATCTGAAGGGACAAACCAGCCACTCTCTCTCACTCATCCTCCTTTCAGTCTTACATTTTTGCTCACTCATACACACAAGCATACGACGGGATCGACGCAGGCGGCAACTGTTGAACATTAACATGTTGAACATCAGTTATTTCATTGTCTGGAGAGATCCACGTTGAGTAGGTCGTCGCAAAATAATGGGAAGGCCTCGAGAATAGGGAGAATAGGCGGCATAGACCAGGAAAACTTTGCTACAGATCCTGCCAATGGACTTACACAATATTCGTCTCGCATCGCACGCACGTAAAAAGAACTGTAGGGTTGGGGGAGGTGAGGCACAGTGAGAGCGAGTGGTATTATCATTCGCTCTTCCGATGTGTTGAAATTGAAAGACAGTTTCCTTTCTTTCTTTGTTTTAATGAGGTAATGTCAAACAGTCGAAGACTGGATTGTGGAAAGGCCGAAAAATAAGGAATTCCAAGAGGATGTCTGCGAATTAAATAATTTAAGAATAAAACGTTGAAAAAGAATCCCCGTAGAAATTGACTTTTTAAAATAACTTTTAAAAAAGAAGCTCTTTCTCTATCCACAGCTGTAAGATCAACCCCAGTACACGAGGGATTGTGCCAAAATGTGGCATGTGCTGGACAAGGTCATACAAAGTTATTTTAAATGCATAAAAAGCATTTAGCACATTAATTCCCAATACCTGTCATGAGCACAGCGTTGTGGAACTACCTTATGTATAGCAGATGTAACTTTTCGAATATATATTTTTCATTTCTTGGTGGCTTCTGGCTTTCGATAGTTCGGTCTTCCGAGTTCTCGGCCTCTTTAGTTTTCAGCCTACAGAGTGAAGTATGTAGTCTCACACACAAACATGTCGTTAGATTAATGTCTTAGATCAATATCTCATAAGTGCTCGTAAGTGTCCCAGGCTCGGGCGGGTCCAGGAAAAAATGTTCCCCAAAAAATGTCCCCGCAAGAAATGTTCCTGGAAAAAATGTTCCCTGAAGAAATACTCCCTGGAAAAAAATGTTCCCTGAAGATACGTGCCCTGGAAAAAACGTCACCTGCACAGTATTTTTTACACCCCTATGAGTGTCAAATGAGTGTTAGATAACTCACACCCTTATGAGTGTAAATGTTACACCCCAATGATGGGTGTAACAGGGGTGTCACATATTACACTCAAAAGAAGGGTGCTTATTGGGTGTATTGACCCAAAAAATGGCAGGTTCTGAAAAAAAAAGGCTTGCTCCCAAACTTCACGGAACACTAGTTGCAATGATGTACTGCAACCTGCATTTGCAAGTCTGAGCGTCTTAGCTGCCTAGACTCTTAGGGACATGTTTACAAAAAGAAAGTGCCTGGTGGGTGGTTGCCAGTGAATGACTTGTACCACCCAGTCAATGAATTTTAGAGGAGATGGTGTCGCTCTATACATTTGGCAACCCGAACGTGATTGTCGTAGTGTACAATAAACACATGCAATAACATAGTCATCTCTACTTTTACTTTTTGTTTTCCGCCTAAGTGATCGAAAGTATACGTTATCTAAAGGGAAGTTGGGGTGTTAAAGGGGTTCGGTATTAATTCTCAACAAGTCTATCCTACTTAATTTGTGGAGCTCATTTTTTCTGGTTCGGTTTTCTGGCTTTCCGTCCTGCTGATAGTTCGGTTTTCTGAATTTTTGGGATTCTGATTGTTCGATGTTTTAATTTTTCGGCCTTTTAAGTTTCGGCCTTCTGATATCTTGTCTAGATTTCGAAGGATACATGTATGTTGTAAGGACCAAATTTAGGTTCACTTGCAGATAAGCGCAAAGTAAATAAACTAAAACTGGGTGTCCGGCCATTTCATCGAACGTCGTTTGGTCGAATACCGTTGGATCGGCGCAGTTCGTTGCAAAGCAGTTCAAAGCTCCGTGGACTGCTCTGTAACTTTTGATTCGAGCATGCGGTGCAGGCAATCAGTGTCCTCTGCTTTTCTATTTGTTTGTTTGCTTTGTTCAGCCGAAGAGGGGAAGCCACAGGTTATTTTAAGACCTTTGTCATTTAAGAACAACACAGCTGAACAGAAAAGTGGGAACAATCCGACGAACTACACATATTGAAGAAAGTGGCCTCACGTTGGGAGCAGACGACAGTCTGTGCTTCTTCTGGGCACCCTTCTCATTGCTGGCGGCAAATTTAAAGGGAAAGTTCTGAAATGGGATATCCATATGTGTGCGAAAGCCACTCGAAGTCTGTGGATACTAAGAAGGAAATTTCGCCATGGTACAACAAAACATATTAAATTAACAGCATATAAAGCATTAGTCCCGAGTGGCTCGAGACTAACATCTCCATTTTTTTCTTTTATAAATAAATCAATCAAAACATTAGTTCCACCTTATTTAGCGTATGCATATGCAATCTTGGATCTCTGCACATCCACGCTATCCGAGAAAAAACAAAGAAAGAAGACAAAATGCAAAGGTCTGCTGCACGGGTTATCTTGTCTAGGTTTCGAGGAGCTATTCGGTTAATGTTTGTAGCGACAAACAAATTTAGATTCACTTGCACACAGACGCAAAGTAAATACACTAAAACAGAATAGTCAGTTAAATACAAACATTCTGTCATAAATACAAAATGCGTCCGCAAAATTTTCTAGTGTGAGAACTCAGCGCCAAAGAAAAATGAGCAGGTTTATATAAATAAGCGAGGGCCAACGAAATATAACATTTGGACTCCGCGCTGTTTCCAGAAAGTCAGACAATCTAAGATAGCATAGCACCAAGAAGTCATCAGATGCAGTCCACAGAGGGACAAAAGGGAAGAATTGGCTTTCGTCGCGACCTCCTTCTTTCTTTCCTTCTTTTTCTGTAGCTGAGTTGACCTTGGCAACCCAAACATGACGTGAGATCCCTGCATCTCAATAGTCAAGGAGGTCACAAGTGTTTATGCGACTACACAACCCTGCGGAGGAGTGAGTTATTTGTACTAAGGGTAATGGTTACAGCTTCCTCCAGGCTGAGACACGTATGTTCGTGTGGTGCCATCTACACGCGAAAAAATCGTGAATCGGAGATGCCGCCTCACTCGTATCCCCACTTAAGAGTGCATGAGCACCCTAGCCAGCTTACCTTGTACGTTTGTGTGGACATACGAAACTAGATAACAACAAAATATGCGGGCCAGATAGCAGCTTCACAAAAGCTCGGAGGTTTCACAGCGCTGTTGTTCTCTATTCGCCCTTGTAACAGCTCTAGCTACAGTTCCCCATTGAAATGCGCGCACTTGCCGCCCATCATAACTGCAGCTTTCGCATACTTGCACGCATTACAAGGTTACGCGAAGTGGTTAAGAGGGCATACCAGTCGGGGAGCAACTCCGATTCACGATTTTCCCGATTCTAGATGGCGCCAAGCTCGCCGTCCTTATCACGCCGTTCGCCTCCGACTCACGAAATAATCCCCATTGTGCATGGTTGACCTCGCCAGTTTAAGGCGGCCCGCGCCCTCTGCGCTGTTTGTCGAGTGGTAAAGTGTCGGACTTTGCCACGAAAGGTCCGCAGTTCGATTCGAGACATTCACGTCTTTTTGCTTGTCTCCTATTGCTACATGAGTACTTTATTTTTATTTTTTTGTTCTTATATATTCATGCTACAATTATTGTTTTCACAAGTCACTACCGCCTGTACTGACTGATTATGGAATTTTTAGTTGCTCTTCGTATTGTTTTACTAGTGCATACTTACTGTATGCCGACGTACAAGTGTGATCGGATAGTACGGATGCCGGTATCTCGGAGGCTCTCAATTGGATCTACCAGCGGCTGTAAATTAGGCTATAAACATTGCCTACACACAGCGCTTACAATGCCAGTCTGGAAAATCTGCTCGAAACGGTATTCCTTTTTTTTCTGCACTCGCTTACATAATAATAATAATAATAATAAATAATAATAATAATAATAATAATAATAATAATAATTTTACTCAAGAAAGCAAACTACAAATATAATAAAACAGGCCCGTCTAAGCGGAAAAGCTTGTGGCACTGGGCCTGAAGCAGTCAGCGGCATACAGTTTGACAGTACATGAACATATAAAGGTACTACATCCTATGATAAAGTTGCCGTAGCGCTTTTTTTAGTTTGTACTTCGATTCCAAAGAAAAACTGTCGAAGGGGAGCTCATTAAAGATACGAGGTACATAGCATTGCCTGCGACAAAGTCCATATTTTGTGTGTCAGAAATGCACAACAGGGCAGCATTCGCTAACCGGGGTCCTATATGAGGGGTCCCAAAAATGTTTTTACAACATGGAATTTACCTTGATAATAACTCTATTATTCATGCAAAAATGACATTTTGATATGTATATTTCTGGTAAGTAAGCATTATCAAATATCTGAATTCATTTACAAGGCGTTTGTGCAAAAGACTTTTCAAAATTTCCGTCGTAGAACAGACTTCTTATCATTACCCGCAAACTTGAGTAACATATTTGGAAGGCTCCTTTCCTCCATGTTCTCCCTTCTTTTTCTTTCACCTTATACCCGCTGAGAAAAATTATGTCAGTCGACAACCCCAGTGACAGGGGACTCCCTTTCTTCTGGTGTACGAGTTTGCAAAACCGTACAAAGGAGGTGAAGGGCGATAAAGACACACGGAAACCAACCAAAAAAGATATGGGAAGGTCGAGCGGCAAGGCCTTGCAGCGGGAGTCGCGATATTCCCAACAGAATCTTTTTTTTTTTTCCTGAACGCCAAGAGGAACGATTCCACAAAAAATAAAAGGACACTTTATAGAAAAATAATAACTATGGTCACCTGACAACATAACAGGTTCTTGTTTGAGTGTGGCAAAAAAGTACAGTTCGGCCTCCTTATTATGTGGGACAGGATAATATATGCCTTCTTTTCTTTTTTAGAATAATTTCTGAAGCGTAAATTTTTACTCCAGATTTCATTGTGTTGGATGCTGAGGTCTCAGTTAATTCAATCTAAACTTGAAAACGTGAAATTCGGTCGTGGAAAAGCTGAAGAACTGGACACCATCTGAGCCAAATTTATGCGTATTTTAGGAAAATCACTATTCTTGAAGGGCAACACAGATGCAATTACAAAATTGGGGTTTCCAGAGATGAATATGAGCGCTAGTTGCCAAATGAAGGAATGATCACGGAGAAGTCGTTTCATATAATCAAAGCTCGCCCGAGATGCCAGATTTTCATCCCGGGAAAAAATGTCCCCAGGAAGAACCGTCCCCAGAGAAAAATGCCCCCGGAGAAATCGTTTACGCAAGAACGAAAGCCGTTTCATCGAACGCGGGACATTTGGTCGAAAGTCATTTGAGCGAACACCGTTTGATCGAAACGGCAGCGGTCGTTTGATTGAGTTTTTTATTGCTTCGTTTGGAGCAGATGCATACTATAAACAAGATTGATCTAAAGTTTTATATGGCTGTTAATACAATATCTGTATTTTATACTGTGGCGAAATTTCCTTCTTAACATTTATACTTCGAGTGCCTTTCGTGCACATATCACTATCCCATTCCGGATCCCAGCAATGAAAAGGGTGCCCAAAAGAAGCACAGACTATTGGCTGCTCCCAACTTGACATTTTCTTCGATATGTGTCCTACAGCTACGGGGTATACTTCCGCATTGTTCTATTCAATTCAATTCAATTTTATTCAATTTTATTTCCTTTCGGGTGGGGGAGAGTAAAAAGCTAGAAGGCTATGCTGTTCGTGAATGACCAATGAAACCTTCATGCAAATGACCAGTGGTCTCCCCTCTTTAGCTGCAAAAAAAAAAGAAAAGCAAGAAACAAACAAAAAAGGAGAATACACTGATTGCCTCATGCTCCGTATGTTCGAATCAAAAGTTACAGAAAAAGAGGTGCTAAGGACACGCTGCGAGCTTCGAACTCCCTTCGAAAAAACGTCTTTCGAACAGATGGCGTCGATCAACCGGCTTTCGACCGAACGGCTTGCGACTAAGCGGTCTTCGATCAAACGCCTTCTCCAAACAGCTTAAGATTTCGGAATAACTCCTTGAACTCCATCTTTATGTATAAATGTACAAGATAAAATGAAAGGAACTTGACGCGCGACGAGGTCTCGGAGCTCGATTTCCGTCTCATAACGCTCTGATTATTACTCGGAAACTTCAGTACTATATTTTTAGACACTCCTTGGTTTTCACAGGGTACTTCACATTACACCAGACCTTTCGTTCAGCGTAGACACTAGTTCAGCGGAGAATCCCCAGTGCCCTGGAGTTTCTCCTTATCTTCCTTAGAAGGCCTCCCTTTGTGCGCCGTGCAAAGACAGACGGGTACAGGTTTTGGGTCATCCAACGTGCAACTAGCAAGGATTGTCGAAAGATGGAAAATCCAAAGAACCGGTCTCGAAAAATTGGCCGTATCTCAAAATAAGGTGATCGAAGTCCCCGTTGCAAAATAAACTACTGTAAATAAATGTTATCTGGCTGTTTCTGCGCGGAAACTGCCAAAGCACACTTAGACTAACCTGAACATGAAAATGCAAACACCGAACTTTTACTAACCTAATAATCAACTAACTATCGTGCTGTTCCGTCGCGTCCGTTTCATTTATCTCCTATTTCTCAATTTTATTTATTTATTTATTTATTTTATGTATTTTTAGAATAGCAAGCCGACGTCCCGTTTGGCTGACCTTTAGCCGTTTTTTTCCCTTTTCGTCTAATAAATATATCCCCCTCCCCCGTGGGATGACGCCGAAATAAATCATGTAAAAATAAAACGTTCAAAAATAAATCTCCCAAATATCAAATTTGCAAAATAAACTCTTCAATATAAATCATGAGAAAATCCACGCTGTCGAAATAAACTCCGAAAAATAAACTTTGAAGAATAAACGCTTCGGAATAAATCTTTTAACATCCATCGTCCCTGATTGGTGGACAGCCGACAGCTCTACGTCCGCCGCGGAAAATAGTACCCTCCTCGCGCTTGGGGCTAGCCAGGGCTATAACTATGGTGGCTAGAATATGTACCTGGTGTGACGTTCGCGGGCGCAGGCGCGAGCTGTCCCCGGAAGAAACCGACAGATGGCGCTGCACGGAGTAGCGATGCCAGTTCGCAGCAGCTTCGCTGTACATGAAAACCAGGGTGGGGTTTGGAATAAAACGAGAACACGGACTATAATGGGTTTGTACATCCCATTTTAAATGGCATAGTCTGTTTCGTGAATTATGTACTCCCACTGACTGAAATTAAGCATATTAGAATATCACGTTAGTTTCATTGCTCACAGTTTCAAAGCGCCTTTTCTTTTCAGTTTGTCGTCAAGCTATATTAGATGGCATTTTAGCCACCAAAAATTCACTAGAAAGACATCGTCATACTACAGGTACTTTTATTCTGGAAACGCTTCCACTTCGTCAGGCAAACCCATAAAAAAAGCAACACAGCTGAGCAAGAATGCTAACGTATGTACATGAATCTCGGGAAGTGTACCTTCACAAACTAAAATCCATGAAGAAGAAATACAAGTGAACATTGCAAAGCACTGGGCACAAAGACAAAGAAGATAGCTTATAAAAGGCGGCTTTGTTTAGATAACCTCAGCCTTGCCCTCTTTTCCTTCCGCGTTTGATTTACACCTTTTGGATAGAAGTGCAGCCTCGTTATGATATAGAACTTTGTTATTTTCTGAGTTAGCGACACTTGATGAATCTCGCATCCCGCTGCTGGAATGCGCCCCCTTATACAATTGAGCACATCCAGTACACTCTCAGAGTTTAGCTCATGCAAACTAAAGACATTAGTGAAAGCCCCTTCGAGATACTCGGTAGCACCCCGATTCGTCCAAATGTTTATCTCGTCCAAGTATTCACAACGTCCAAGTACTCAGCACGTCCGAAAGAAATTGGACATAGTGGGCATTGGACGAACTGAACCAAAGGGGGGAAAACTTGACCAACCCGTCCAAATAACCGTACCGTCCAAACGCTTGTTTCGTCCGAAAAGGGAGGGGGATCTCCGAATGCGAGTGAACAATTGCTTCGTTTAGGATTGAAGGTGGGATTTAAACATTCCCACTGAAAGATGTTGTACACCGAGTAAAACGAGAAACAAATGCTCAGCCTTCTCCGTTTAGTTTTTTTTTTCTTTTTTTTTCATTTGAACAACTAACTTATTAGTTAGCATGGCCCAGCAAGTGGGACATGCGCTGCAGGTATGCCTTGATGACATGAGCAAACCGCTCTGTTACGTCTGTGAAGGGTGCTTCGTTTCCCAGCATCATTTCCCCTGAGCTGTATTTTCCGTACGCCCATGAGAAGGAAGAGCGAGCCTCTTGTATCGTCGCGTTGTTCGCCACGAAATTGCCTCGTCTCCTGCTTGGCGAAGCCCCGTTCAACAGCAGCCGAATGCGTACCTGCAAATGACGGTAAGAAGCATGAATACAAAGATAGCAAGCGAGGAAGTATATATGCTATATTCTATTAATTATCATGATGATATTCCCTGATTATGCGAATTTGTTGCTTACCTGGTTGTGCTTTACATTGTGTATGGTTGACTCAAATTCGACGAGGAACTTCGAAAACGTCATGTGGGGTTGGCTCTTGAATTTCATGCGCAGCTAATTGTGCCACCCTTCGGCGTGATTGTTTGTGCGGAGATCGTCCTCATCCACAAACTAATTCCAGAGATGAACGTTGGTAAGCCACTGCCGCTCGAAGTAGTCTACGTAACGGCAAAGGGCCACAAGTTTCCTTTCGGATCCCTAGATGTTTCCAAGGAAGATCACTGACATTGGGAAACGCGGTACTTAGCGAGAACACAGTTATAGAAAACAACACATCGTTAACTGGATGGTCACTGTAGGTCAGCGGTCCTGTGAGCGGGATTTTGTTTTCTGTGATTCCCCGTTTGATCGATAATCCATTTGCTTTCATGAATACAGTCACCAGCCATTCGCCCAGTGTCAAAATGGCCTGTGCTTTCATGAATGCAGCAGGGCAGTCGCCTGCCGAAAGGAGCAGAGCCTTAGGCAGTCGTCTGCCGAAAGGAGCAGAGCCTTTGGGAATTCCCCCATTTGGACGAAATGGGCTATTGGACGGTACGGGTATTGGACACGCTGGGCAAGTTTCTCCTCGCCTGTTCATTTCGTCCAAGTGTCCAGTACGTCCGATTTTTTTCGGACGAATTAAATATTTGGACGTTGTGAGTACTTGGACGAAATAAACGTTAGGACGAAATGGGGCGTAACCGAGATACTCGATGAGTTTGTAAAACCTTTCTGTAACATATAAAAGGCCTCCACGGTCAATGGCTTGCGTGAAGCTGGAAGGATGGAGGAGGTCCCTTACAGGAGAATCCTTCAAACAAGAAGCAGAACATTACGCACAGTTAAGAGTGGCAAGAGATTTCCTTGCTGTATACCCTGCAACATAGTATATCAAGCGCGAGTCACTCTTCTGTTGAACACAGGACATCTGGTCAGAGTCCATCCTTTGTTGCACACAGTCCAAGTCTCCGGCATCCATGAGAGCATCCAGGTCTCCAGTTGATGAAGCTCCTTCTGCGGTGCTTAGAAGGGATGACACAATCCCCTCTGAAACTGCACATCCAACAGGAGATTTTGCCAAGTTATAAAAACTGAAACAGTTTGTTGCTACTAAAAACTGTGTTGGTGTTGGATGATCATTCGGTCCAAATGTCTGTCTGATGATGCCAAAAACACGTTCCAAACTGTCCTGGCTGAGTCTTACGGTCATCAGATAGCGATAGCCATGAGATGATAAGTATTCCAGAAGGCTTGTAGTGCTCTTGAGGGTGACTCTCAGTCCTTCCGCAGTACTCTTGCTCAGGAACCCGCCACTTTTTGCATGTTGCTCCCAGACGTTCAAGAAGCTCAGGAACTCCTCTATGTAAGCTGCCTCCGAAGAGCGGAATCTAAGAAAACAAGAAAACAAAGAGGGTTATTAGTATATTCTTGCTCCTATGGCAGTGAAAGCAAGTTGACAATAATAATAAAGAACAAGATCCTGAATGCCAAGCCTTCTTGAGACATCTCATTTGCAATGGGAATTTACCTCAGCGCATCACTACTGCACCTTGACGTCATGACCTTGATGAGTCTGTTAACGCGCTTGATAAAGTTCTCTGTGGCTTCACAGCTGCCATACTGTTTTTCAATAGTTTGCCTGTACAGAGCAAGGCCCCGCAGCACCTCTTCCCTGAACAAGCGAAAAGCCAAGTTTACCCGCATCTTTTCAAATGCATTTGGGAATAGCACTGAGTGTGAAACATGAGGCATTGCCCTCAGTGTCAGAACGTTGGAATCGGCCTTCCAGGCAGCCTGGATGTGCTCTTTAATTACCTGTGTGCAAGACCCAAGCGCCCAAAACAGAGAATGAAAACAATGCTTCACTCCATATGGCGACAAAGTAATAATGGTCGGGAGAACCCTAAGCTTTTGTGGAGACAGAAGAGAGCATACCCTTCCATGTGGGGTATCAAAACCACACTTGAGCAGCATGTTTCGCAGACACAAAATAAATGAACCTGTTCAAGTCGACGGGGTGAGGAGCGCAGCACTTGATGTCGCTGGATGTAGCCTGCGAGGAATTAACACCAGGTTAATTTCAGAGCCGCCCTAGAGTATCACGCAAACGTACCTTAATGCCGAATCGTTTCCACATGCTCCGATTCCAGGCTGCCCCGTCACAACAGAGATAGTCAACCTTGAGGCCTGCCTGCTCACACTGTAGGATAGCATCAATAATTATCTTCGATAGGATATTTTCCTTCACATTTCCTGATGATGCAAAGACTCCTGTAATAATGATTAGAAAGGGGGTATGATCCCTTGTGGCTCAAATGTGTAAAACCATTATCAGGTGTCATCACTCACCGACTATCTGTGTCCACTTCCCTGAAAATGGTTGGAAAAGCAGTACTAAACCGTGGTCAGCTGGAACAGCTTTGTCCTTTTCAGTTGTGAACTGACCCAGGTCAACAAAACCATCCAGTTTTCCTGATAACGTCACAGTGATGTTCTCGGACAGCTTCATTTCATCCAAAACGATCCCACCATGGCATTCAAATTCCTGCATTGTGGCAGTCTTTTTTGCAAGGGCAGAGAATAAGTTTGGGTTGAACCCAAATCCACTTTTATAGTTTTTCAAGTAGCTACGCAGTGTTCTGGGGCTAGGAAGGCACAGGATTTTATGTCGTCGAAGGTGCTCGTATAATCTAGGACTCTTCATCCTGGAGCAAAAAATGAGAAATGAAAACGAAGATCGCTAATTGTTCTACTCCTGACGCTATAATAAAACATGGAAACGATGTGGAACATGGAAACAACTTTTCCTCTTGCTTTGCACCTTTGTGTGAACAGCAACTTTCTTGCATACTTGCAATGAAGACACGCACTTCCTGTAAGCAATGGCAACGTGTAATTTAACGTGCCTTATATGTGGCAGAGGAACATCTTAGTGGCAGGTGAATCTTACCTTTTTCTCCAACAATCCGGCTGCATTTCTTGCTGATTGCTTGACCGTCTCTGACACTCACAATGGTTGAGTTGTTGACATTGACAGGGACAAACTCATCTACTGCACCGCATCCAATGCAAAGCGTTAGTTCATGTGTCGTGTTGAGAAGACTCTGCAGCTCTTCTATGGTCTGTATGTCACAATAGTCATGAAGCTTCCCTTTCATATACCTCGCGCACTGTATAGTCTTCTCAGGAGAGCTTGTCTTGATGATCAGGAGCTTCTCGGTTAGAAGATCGTTACCTGCTTTGTTCAACACGGAGGTGGAGAGCACAGTGGTTTCGCCAAAATTGTGTCGCATCCATACATCAGATGGAAGTTTTAATGCAGCTACGTCAACGTTCACTGACGTTCGGTTACTTGTTTCGTCAGGCACATCCGTTTCATCGTAGTTCTCTCTGTTCAAAAGCACTGAGGGCACAGCGGCGACGTCAACAGTGTTATCGGTGCGTTGCCTTTTGCAGGGCTGTTGTTTATCACAGCCCTCTGAGTTGCGTTCCTTACGCTTTTGTGGAAGCTTCTTAGAGAGGTAGGAGGGACAATTTGGAAAACTCGTTGGCACGGCATCTGGTTTGAGCCGGAGACGTTCCCTCCCCATTTGCACAACTTCTCCGTAATGGCATTACAAAGTCATTACTTTACCATTATTGGCATACATGTTCCCGAGTTTGGGGGAGGCACAAGGGACACACAAGTTGACGAAACTTGCCTTCCCCGAAATTCGAGGAAAAAAATTTATGCTTACAATGTATCAACAGTTAGCTTGTACTCTTCTATTTGTCTGTTCTACATGTCATGCTAGTGTGCCTCGTATGACGTATCGTTCCACAATGTAGAGACGAAGGAGACACAATGTATCACGATAACAGGAAGTTTGTCAGGAGGATGGGGCCCGCAAACAATGATTCTCCAGGGCTACAAACCGTTGACCTAACAACGTTTGTTTGTGAGTGCCCTGCCTAACGCAACTGGCTCATAGAAGGGAATTTGCGTTCCACGTGCCGATTGAATGCGTCACATTTCATAGTGCCGTTGGAATTCTTTTCACTCGCCAGTCCCCCAACTCTCTTTCTGCCAAGTGCCAACACAGAACACACACTCGATTCTTTTGTAAAAAGTAATGAGTAATGTCATTAAAATTACAGCCCAAATGTAATTAAATTACATTACAAATTACCAAATGTCAAAAGTAATGCGTTACATTACAAATTACCAGAGAAAGTAATTCATTACTGTAATTTCATTACAGTAATGCTATTACTACCCAGGTATGATCAAGTGTGCGTGTTCTGTATTCATACGCGCATCGTCGTCATCACTTTTAAGCTGGATATTTCGAAATCCTAAGTTGTTATGTAATTGATAGCAATACAAACATGAATAAGAAACATCATAATAGCATGTTTCGCCGAAAAGAACATCGTGTCGAGGGACCGAGCCGGCGTGTTTCGCTGCGACCGGCGCGCACCCATGCGGGACGCCTGAGAACAGCGTCGGGAGGGCGTCCGCTGTTTAGTACGAGGAAGCCTTGGCAATCGCGCTTGTGCGGCGGCTCTTCGTTCGCTGGGGTTTGTTTAGGCAGCGAGAATGCCAAGTCACAACAACTGCTGCATAGTCGGGTGCAACGCGACCTACGCCAATTCTCCGGGTATCAGACTTTACATTTTTCCATGGAAAACCTACGAGAAGGACCGACGTGCAACTTGGATCCAACTTGTTCGCCGAGAGACGTGAGTTGTGTAACCGACGTAGTTCACTGGGGGGGTTGCTGACTTGTAATAGCTTGTAATTGCTAACTTTTCCATTCTGCAGGAGCACTGGCAAGTTGTGGGAGCCGACAAAGCACTCAAGGTACAGGGTGTCGAACCGCAAAAAATACGGGTTCGGTTCGGGTTCGCATTGTTTTGATTTCGTTCCGGTTCAGTTCCGGTTCGGCCACGCCAAAACTCGAACCGGTTCGCAAACCGGTTCGCAGCCCCGAACCGGTTCGCGAACCGGTTCAACGCTTCCGTTTTATATGTTCCATAAAACTGATTTTATCAGGAAATGCGTGGCTAATAGCTTACTGCTGTTGTCTGCATTGACGTCTCTAGCGGTGATGTAGCCCTTTAGCGAGAGAAATGAGAAATGGATGAACACTTATTGCAAATAGAGTCCACGCTGTTGAAGCGATGTAGTCCTGCTACTTTCTGTTTCCAGAATCTCTTTTTTCACACGCACAGTGCCAGCAAGATACACTTAAAGGAAGCCTAATAAGATGGACAGCGTAACATAGACGACAGTACTTGCCGGCACACTGCCTTCGCAGCGTGAATCGATCTGAAACCGTACTGAAGCATGTCGAAAATAAGCCTCTGTCCGAGCTCACAGCAGTGTACTAGTTAATCCACAACACAAAGGCGATGTGTCGCGCTACCAATGCGCTACCCAACTGTGCTACCAATAAACAGAACCACATTTACTTTTCAAAACACGACCAATCAAACAGGCACCGTTCTGCGTACGCTCCTTCTCTACTTCTTATGTTTCTGACTTGTTTAATTTGTACTGCTCACATGTAAAGGAAATCTTGGGCGCTTATTTGATCACATATTCGTCCTGTAGAGCTACATAACTGGCCTACTCCACTCCTGTTTCATTCGTAGGCGTGGCACCTCGTCTCTGAAGAGTAGACGCCGCAACGCGTGCGGGGCGCTAGCCGCGGCACTCACAAGGACAACTGCGCTTCAACATGTTAAAAAGACGCTTAAAGTATACTTACTATACGTCGTCGTCTGACTGCTAGGTGAAAATTTCGGAAATCCATGATATAGGCGCGTGATGATGATACCAATGCGTCTTCGTTCGGGGAGAGAGAGGAACTCTTATGCTGACTTCTTTTATGTCCGAACCGTTTTGTTGCGAACCGGTTACCGCTATTATTTTTTACGGTTCTGCTCCGGTTCGGGTTCAACAGTGTCATGAAAATTTCGGTTTGGGTTTGGGTTCGGTTCCGGCAAAAATAACGGTTCGGGTACGGTTTTCGGTTCGGGTTCGGGTTCGGTTCGACACCCTGCTCAAGGATTTGGAGTAAGCATTTCGTGGGAAATGTGAAGTCTGATGAGGAGAGGCATCCGGCTTAGAACCCGTCCATCTTCCCCGACGTGTGCAGGAAGCGGTCGACTCCATCGTCTATCGTCATCGTATATGAAGCCTTACACCCCGCGGATATCCGCAAGAAACTTCTGGGTTCGGATGAAATATGGACGCTTGTTGTGATCTGCGGCTCGGACGTGGATGGCGCCGGATCAGGAGCGGGTCAGACTCGGATAAACCGCGAGATTGCGCCATCAGTTTGCTTCACACTAGGTACAGAAGATAGACTACAAGGTTTACGAAAGCCCCTCGCGCATCTGAGAGAGATCTCTGGCGTCTCGAGTCGAGGTGCGCGTTCGGCGCCGATCTTGCTTTTCACTTGTAATAAACTCTACTTATCCCGTTTGGTGCAAAATGTGTTGCTGTGCTTGGTGCCGTATAATCTTTCGTGGAAGCTAAACCTGTACTTGCTGTCGTGTATCCTTTGGTGGCATCATGGACGCTCAGGATCTGTCCTCGCTACAAAAGCTATGCCGCTCCGGGGTTTTCACTGTCGGAACGAGAGAGAGGAAGTCGCCCACGTGGATGAAGTTTGGTGACAGCTTTTTTTGTTGCCCCCCCCCCCCTTTTCTTTTTTTTTTGCTGTTTTGTGCTGACGGGAAATAACGTTTATTTCCTGGAAAACTGGCCTGATATATCGAGCATAGAAACTGAACTATTGCTGCGTGCCGTGGAAGACGCGGATTTTTCGGATAGGATGCGGATGTGAACAAGCTCATCCGCGCAGGGCTTTAGCTCACACGACAAAAAGTATTACTAAGACCTGCCCATCACCGCTAATCCCCAATCTCCGTTGCCGGCACCGTGCACACCGGAAACAATGCCATAAACTTAACCACCCAGGATTGCAATACGCGTGTTATGCTACAGAAGCAAAGGCTATGGTAACCTTGCAGAAGTCTGTGCCACAGCATATTGCTTGCTCATTAAAACCCAACCCAACCAGAGAAAAATTTAAAATAAAAAGAATTAAAACAGGAGCCCAAGAAACAAATATAGCACCCCACTGGACACATGCAACGTGGGTCACTGTGGTCGTAATACCCTCTGTTACAAAAAAATTATTTTCTCCCGTATACGAAAAAACACCCTCGTGATTTTTTAATATGTTGTAGTGGAAGGCTCGTTCTATAAAACTGCGTTGGTTTCAGGCGTCTCTTCCGACCTCTTCATTGCGTGTTTTACGCTCGATTGTAGCGAATTTCGGAAAAATCGCATACTTCCTCTTTTTTTCCTGCAATGACTATGAAAGATACGTGTCTGGCGATTTTTCCTGTTGAAGTATTTCTTGGGGCCTTGGCAGGAAAAAATATTCATTAAAATTTAATGGTTTGATTTGCCACAAAAAAAATCGCGAAGTAGGAGGAAAATTGCGAAACTTCCGGTCTTTGTATACCTGCACCGATTACAGCACGACAACCGGGAGTTGGATGCTGTGTTGAGCATAGTTCCCTCTATACGCAAAAGAAAACCGCACAGTTCTAGGTGCTTTCTATGAGCCGCAGTTGCCGCCAGGCACGGCATTCACGGTTTTCGCCTGCGCTGTGAACTTTGCTCGTGTGTAGCACCCGCCACATTGAGATTTGGGAAGAAATGTTTCGTGGTGTGTCGTTTTGCACTATTAGGGACTGCCAAAAAAATTTGCGTAAAAATTTGGGATCGTTTTGTGGGGGCCGAGCAGGTCCGCTGGATCATTTCGCGTGGAATCGCCCAGCTGCAATTCTAGAGAGCTCCCGACCCCTGCGTCGAGACCGCCGTAGATGGCGCGGGGTGCGCAGCGGCGCCGCCTACACGTTACTCGGTCCCTATACGGCTATCACTACTATGATACGGAGCATTACCTTCCTAAGCCTAACCATGATTTATTTTAACAGCGTTTATTTTGAGGATCCCTATCAAAAAATAATGCTGGTGGACCACCAGGAATTCTGATGGCCAATCACATTTTTTGGTGGCATCTGGTGGCCCACTAGGGATTCCCTGATTGCACCTGGTGGACCACCAGACACTCCCTGATTGTACCTGGTGGACCACCAGACCTGTTCTGGTGGCACGTGACTGGCCACCAGGTTGACTCTGACAGCACCTGGTGGACCACCAGACCTGTTCTTGTGGCCCCTGATTGGCCACCAGGTTGATTCTGACAGCCCCTGGTTGGCCACTAGGACGGCTGGGACAGCACCTGATGGACCACCACACTTTTTACAGAAGCAATCAGATGAGCCACCAGGTGATTACCTTTGATGTGAACCACAAGACATTGATAGTAAATGAAGCTGAAGCTGCAACTGATTTTTGGTGTGGTAGAGCATCACGCTGTAGACTGAGGTGTCTTAGCTGCCCTTTCAAATCTGTGTTATAATCATATGCACTCGTTCCATGACGTTAGTTTTGAATTACTACGCTGTAAAATCCTGAGTGCACTCAGGATTTCGCTTTCACATAACACTTCGCTTTCACATAACACCTCAATCAGGAGTTCTCCGGTTTCCTCCAGAACGTAGTTCAACGCGTTTCAATCACTTCAGGGTGTCTAAATCGCTCTAGCAGCCCCAAGGCGACGAAGAAGGTTATCTGCAAAGATGCCCCGAAAGGTATTCGGTGAGGGCGTGGAAGTTGTTTGCAGGCCTAGAAGGTTGTAAAGCAGCACCGCCCACACCAAGGCTTTATAAACTTCTATATCCAGGTCCACACACACACAAATGAGATGATGGTGTTGTGGGTCATTCATCGCCGTTTGGGCGGAACACGGCCCCATTGCGCTAGTGGTGAGAGATATTATGATGGAAAGGCGTCTTTTTAGAGTTCTTCAATTAATCGAGTGCTGGAGAGGATCTCTGCAACAACCCGTAGGCCTTGCATCTTATGAGGTGTCCGACCATGGCCCGATAATTTCGGTCAAGTTGAACTGGAGTCGAGCGACTCGTTGCAGAGCACTCCAGAAAGATACTGAATAGCGGAAATCAGAAGGTGCGACTTGGTTCCGAGATCTAAGACCGAATAGCGCGGTAGAAAACACAGGATAAGGATAAGAGACGAGAAGCTCTTCGAGTGTGGACCAGTGAAAATTATCCGCTGTCCTAACTGCGGCGCGTGTAGGATGACGCCCCACAAGTGTTGGAGGACTCAAGTTTACATCGGCTGATGATAAAAAGATAAAAAACACCCAAACTATTGTTTATTATCATACAAGCTTCCGTGCAGTAGACAGCCTTTCATCGGGTACAAAAATAGTTTCCATAATTATAAATTTTACAAATTCAATACAGATTCTAAATAAATAAACAATAAATACATTTTGTACCTAATGGAATGCAATCCTTTGTATGAAAGCTTGTACGATAATAAACCATAGTTTCGGTGTTTTTTAAATCCTTTTGTCACTTGCGTTAACCGTACGTGGCTCAGTTTCGACATCACCTCATTATCGGGTTATTCCAGGTCATTCCCTAAATGCGATTCCATTGCCCCGTAGAAAGCTTCCGCCATCAAGGGGAAAACAAACTAAGTTCGTATGCATCCCCCCCCCCCCAAAGTCAGTTGAGAAAAGACACCACAACTGAAATTCCAATGGAAAATTTATTCACATGTCGACTGATAGCCGAAGCAGTAGACTAAAATGTATGCATCGGCAAACTGAGTTAGATACAACATTGTCCTAAAAGGGATGGATTGAGGTTTCACTCGTTTATTGTGTCTCAAAAAGCAGCAATCCTGGCAATTTCGGTTGACAAACGAGGGTTTGTCGCTTCAACGTCTGGTGCCTGAAAGAGGAAAAAGAATAAGCACGTTTACATCGGTGCAAATTGACGTACGTTACATGACAACTGATATGCGCAGCCGATATGAAATGCTACCGACATTAGGGAGTTGCAGTACAGCTTGGGACAAAAGTTTACGGAACACTGGGGTGTCGTCTTTGTTACTGTGCTCGCTGATATTTGGATTCTTGTTATATAATGGTTCAGCAAATTGTAAGTATTTCTGCTTCAGATTTAGGTAGCGTGATATTTTCTTCGACTACATGCAAAGGGGTTGAAGAAGGTCTTAGCTACGTGGTGTTCTTTGTAGATTTTTTCAGTGAATTCAAAAAGTTGCGCGACCCACGTGGTACTGAACTTTAGCCACTCATCAATTCTTCGTTCCCACATCTAATTGAACAGGCGGCATGGCCGGGCTGGTCAAGGCGTCCCGATCGTTGATGGTAGCCAAGATCGTGCTGTAGACTGCGGGGTGATGCGTTCGAATCACAAGACGGAATGTGCTTTCTGGGGTATTCCTTGGATTTTCGGAATACGTTCCAGGTGAATTCGACACAGTTCCCTTGAAGTCGGCCCATGACACACATTAGCCACCCCACACTCCTTCCTGCTGTCCTCTCTCCATCTGTCCACGTCTGTACGCCGCTCATAGCCGCAGTTGCTTCGCGGCGCCAATGCGGAACTAAAAAATAATTTAATTGCTCACATCTGTTTCAAATTACTCGCACGCTCTCTTTAACTATCCATGTGAACAAAGAGCATTGCATCCAATGCTCTCTGCGAAGTTGCTACGTTACACGATTAGTGGCGCTACACTAAGACTGGCCGTGCGACAGAGGCAGCGTGGTCCAGAAAATTCGATAGCGCGGGCAATGGAGATGGGAAGCGTGCTCCGGACTTCCCAAATCAGCACCGCAAATTACCTCGAGCAATGAGTTTAAACACGACTAGAGCACTGCATGGGCCTCAATCTATCGGCCCGACCCGGCCCGTTCCGACGCCACGGAGGCGTATCCGACCGGGGTCCAACGCGGACGCCGTAAGTCCGGCCGAGGCCCGCATCGCAGTTGCAATGGGGCGGACACTGTACACACCAAACAGCGTATACCTCACATACTTGTAACGCGCAAGCGCAGCTTTTGATGCGGTATGTACTTGTAGCAACACGCGGGCGTCGAGTCTAGCGCGCCTGCCCATGGTAGTGCACTGCACTGGCCGCATTTTCAGGCACGACCCCAACCCGGGCTTTCCTTGATTTACCCGCCCGACTCAAGCCCGAAGTGTGTTATAGCCATCGAAGATGACGAAGTGCGCATCGACCGCGTGGGGATTTGGCGCGTGGTTGTGAGCCAATAAACGATTTTTGCATGTGGTTGTTAACCGGACTGGTCGCTTGTCTCGTTCGCTCCTGTTAGGACTAAAACATGGTGCCAGAAAGTTCTAGAACATAACCACGCTTCCACAACGATGTCTTTCCCCGACGGCGACACACGAGAGCGTTCAACGTTTACGGCATCCTTGGCTACATTCAATGTAACGCCATCGGAACCTTTCACGTTCAAGACGCCGAATGACTGGCCCACTTGGAGGAAACGCTTTCAAAGTTTCCGTGCTGCCTCTGGCCTCAACGACAAGGCTGAGTTAAGGCAAGTAGATGCACTGATCTACATTATGGGTGAGCAAGCGGAGGACATATACGCCACGCTGAAGCTTAGTCCCGAAGACGCACGCAAGTTCGCCAAGGTGCTAGAAGCGTTCGATGCCTACTTCGTTCCGCGCCGCAACATCATCTTTGAACGTGCAAAGTTCAACACGAGAGTACAACAGGATGGGGAATCTGTGGAGGAATTCGTGAGTGTCCTGCATTCAATGGCAGACTTATGCAACTATGGAGCGTTGCGCGAAGAACTGATTCGCGACATTCTGGTTGCAGGCCTTCGATACAAGAAAGTTTCGGAACAACTACAGCTCGACTCCGAACTCACTCTACAAAAGGCTATCACAGCGGCTCGCCAGCGAGAAACTGTCCGGCTGCAGCAAGCTGAACTTCACAAAGGCAATGACGCTACAGTACATCGACTAACGACGCACAAAGTGTCACCGGGGTCCGATTCAAGGAGACTGGCAACCAGGAAGATTCACGCAGGCACAACCCGTCCTTCTTCAAAGTCAGCTTCCCAAAAGCTCTGCCGGTGGTGCGGCCGTGACAGGCACGCAAGACAGGACTGCCCAGCAAAAGACAAGATATGCTCCAAATGCAAGAAGAAGGGGCACTTCTCATCAGTTTGCCTTTCGGCTAAGCAGACCCAATCTGCCCCGACGGAACTACTGCATTTCTAGGAGTTGTAGCTCATGGAGGAACGTCGAAATGGCAAGTCCCAGTCGTTGTTCAAGGAATACCGTTAACGTTTAAAGTTGACACAGGGGCTGACGAAACGGTTATACCAGAGAGCGTTTTCCTTAAGCACTTCACGGGAATCCGGCTCGAACCTCCCAAACGTCGCCTGCGGGGTCCAGACGGCAAAATGCTGAAGGTCACCGGTATGACCTCTCTCCAGACAGTTTTTCAAGGACAAGAAAGCCAACAAGACATTTACGTCTTGAAGGAACTTCCTACATGTTTGCTTGGTCAACCAGCCATAGACAGCCTCAAAGTCCTTCCGACAATACAAATGCTCTCGAAGGCATCCCCATTCGAGGAATATGCTACGGTCTTTCAGGGACTGGGAGTTCTACAAGGAGATTACGACATAAAGCTAGCTCCTGATGCTAGGCCCTTTGCCCTTTCATCTCCACGGAGAGTACCACTGCCCCTATACCAAAAAACCAAAGAGGAACTTCAACGTATGGAGAAGCTAGGAGTCATAACGCCAGTCATGGAACCGACAGCCTGGTGTGCGCCAATGGTAACCGTCCCAAAGAAGTCAGGAGGAATTAGACTTTGCATTGATTTCACTCAGCTCAACCGTTACGTACTGCGTGAATTTCATCCTATCCCTTCTGTCGAACATTCACTCGCAATGCTCAAAAATGCAAAGGTCTTCAGTAAACTCGACGCAAACTCTGGTTTTTGGCAGATACCGCTGAGCGAACAAAGCAAACACTTGACGACGTTCATAACTCCTTTTGGGCGATATTCCTTCAACAGACTTCCATTCGGGATATCGTCCGCGCCAGAACACTTTCAAAAATGAGTGGCAACGCTGCTAAAGGACCTCCACGGAGTTTTGTGTCACATGGATGACATACTCATTTGGGGAGCAAATCAAATCGAACATGACCATCACTTGGAAGCTGTAATGACACGCATCCAAGAAGCAGGGATGTCGCTTAACAAAGACAAATGCATATTCAGTGTTTCACAAGTGACCTTTCTAGGTCACATCGTCGACGGCTCAGGCATTCGGCCTGACGAAGAAAAGGTGAACGCCATTGTTAAAATGACTCCCCCTACGGGCAAGACGGGCCTCAGGCGGCTACTTGGGATGGCAACGTACCTTACACGCTTTGTACCCAAGGTAGCAGAACTTCTACAGCCACTATCGTGTATGTTAAGCTCCAAGCAGGAATTTGTGTGGGGCGCACCACAACAAGAGGCGTTTCAGAAATGGAAACAAATCCTCTCTACAAGCCCTGTCCTCGGCATCTACGACCCAGCCAAAGAGACGGTCGTCAACGCGGACGCATCTTCCTTTGGCCTCGGAGCTGTCCTGCGACAAAAACAAGACGACGGGAAATACCAAGTCATCGCCTACGCCTCCAGAATGCTCACTGATGTCGAGCGTCGTTATGCTCAAATAGAAAAGGAGGGTTTGGCACTGCTTTGTGCGAGTGAGAAATTCCGAGACTACCTTATCGGGAAAAAGTTTCTTCTCGAGACCGACCACAAGCCCCTGGTGAGCCTGTTCTCGACAAAACAGCTTGATGACTTGACGCCGAGGTTACAGCGCATGCGGATGCGTCTCATGCGATATACCTACGAAATAACGTACGTGCCAGGAAAAGACCTTCTATCGGCAGACGCCCTGTCCCGTACACCTCTCCGGAAAACGGACACCACAGACCTTACAGAGGAGATCGAGTGTTTCGTCCACTATGTTGAGACTCATCTTCCAGGGACAGCGAGAAGTCTACTTGACATACAGCACGAACAGGAGAAGGACGAGACGTGTCAGCATATCATCAGGTTCACCAGAGACGGGTGGCCTACTCGACGGGATCTCGGGCAAGACCTTAAACTCTTTTGGCTAGCACGGCACCAGCTGGCAGTAGCCGATAGTCTGCTAATGCATGGAACGCAGATTGTCATTCCCAAGACCTGCCAGCAACAGATTCTCCAGCTTTTACACGAGGGCCACTTCGGCTTGGAAAAATGCACCACACGAGCTAAACATGCTGTTTGGTGGCCAGTATCAACGACGACATCGCACAAACTGTGAAGAACTGTCACGAATGCCTGCAACTAAAGACAAACAGGAAGCTACCCCTCATTACAACGGACTTCCCAGACAGGCCCTGGCAGAAAATAGCTATGGACTTGTTCCATTGCCAGGGATCGTGGTGGCTCATTGTAGTTGACTATTACTCGCGGTACCCAGAGCTAGTCCGGCTACATTCATTGTCCAGCGAAGCCATCGTGAATCACTGCAAATCCATATTTGCACGACATGGAATCCCCGAAGTTGTGATAAGCGACAACGGTCCGCAGTTTTCGCAGAGCAGCAGCTCCCCTTTCGCACGATTTTCAACGGAGTATGGCTTTCGACATGTTATATCCAGCCCAGGCTATCCGCAAAGCAATGGACTTGCCGAGGCGGCAGTCAAGATCGTTAAAATGTCTATGAAGAAGACAAAAGATCCGTACAAGTCGCTCCTAGCATATCGGGCTTCACCCTTGAAAAATGGCTATAGCCCAGCGGAACTTCTAATGGGACGACGGTTGCGCACGAACGTTCCTGTCGCGCAGTTACAGCTTGTACCGTACACCCCTGACTACAAGAAAGTGGCAGCCTTCGAAACTAAAAACAAGAGGGACGAAGAGAGGCACTACAATAGGAGACACGGGGTGCGGGAGCTACCTCCACTTGGAGTCGGCACAGATGTTTGGGTAATAGATCTGCAACGGAAAGGCGTTGTCCAGGGACAGACTCCGCAACCCAGGTCCTATTCAGTCTCCACAGAGCAGGGAGAAGTCAGAAGGAACAGGACGCATCTAGTTCCTCTCCCAGGCCAACCAGAGCTCAGTACATCTACAGCGAGCGCTCCGCAAAGCAGCCACCTCGAAACGGACACTTCGACCGACGTACCGACAGACCAACAGTGCACCGACACGACCCACTGGCTCACGAAAAGAGGGCGTTGCGTCATCCCTCCAAAAAAGTATCAAGCTTGATCTTTATCTGTCTTTGACTTTGAGTTGACGTCACTTGACTTTATCTGCAAAAGGAGGGGGATGTGTTATAGCCATCGAAGATGACGAAGTGCGCATCGAGCGCGTGGGGATTTGGCGCGTGGTTGTGAGCCAATAAACGATTTTTGCATGTGGTTGTTAACCGGATTGGTCGCTTGTCTCGTTCGCTCCTGTTAGGACTAAAACACGAAGGATCCGAAGTTTCTCGGGCCAAACCCGGATCGAGTCCCCAGAAATTTATAAGATACACGACCCAGTGTATCAGGCTGTAAAATTTGGCCGTGGGTATCTAACATGGTGGTAACACAGGCTCGAGACCGACGTAGGCCTGGCAATGTACGGGCCGGTCCATAAAGGTCAAACCGGAGGGCAGCCTAAGCCCACAAAAAATAAGCTTTACCCGGCTCAGTCCGGCCGACGGGCCGGTCTGGCCGGGCTGGGGTTTGCGGGCATGCCCGCGCCCGTGCAGTGCTCTAGTCCACGGTGCATGACGCAGGCGAGATCCACAGCATGGCGAGGTCGAGAATTAGTTGACGCCTATGTTGTAGCGTTTTAGAAGAATGACGGCTGGAGCACCCAGCTCCATGGTTTATCTGGTTTCAAAACCTATGTTGAGGATTATACAATGCGAAATACTGACTCACAAAAGCTCGGCCCGACTGCGACTCGAGACCTCTTGGACTGAACCCCAGCCCACCCCGGTCCCGCAGCCAAAACGGCTTTGAGGACCGATTTCGGCCCGCGGGCCGGGCCGGGCTCTGGCTTTCGGGCATGGCCGTCCCTTTGCAGCGCTCTAAGCATGACTACGCCTATCACTGTCAGCATCAATGCATGCCCGTTGCCTTGCTTATTCTAGTCCTCGTAGTGCATAAGAAAGCTTGAGGAACACATCCGGGGAATGACGAGACGGACACGAAGGACTCAGCAATCCCTCTACATCCCTTCCTAGGGAGCTCCGCAACTTTGTGTGATAGTTTCCCCTCTTTTCTTGGTTTTCTCATTAAATATTCATTGTCAGTTTTGAGCGCTTTGTATCGTCTGTTCATTCCCGGGTGTTCCTCAAGGTTTGTTCTGCGCTATGAACGTTCACCAGCTAGCCGCAATCCTTTCAGTTCACTTCAATTCACACTTTGCAGCGCCTTTTAGGCAAGTTCAATAAATGAAATGAATTAAAATGAAAATGAAATTCTCTCTATTCGAATCCCTTTCCATCCCGGTATGCCATTGACGTAATACCTAGGAACCGGGGTACTCGGTGTCTATGAGCCATGGCGTCGTCAGTGCAACTATAACAATGACTTAGACAGCCGGGGACAACGCTGGACTCTGTCTCTCTCTGTCCATGTTATATGTGCGCTGATTACGTCATGATTGTCATTGACGATCGGTGGCACGTGCTGTACTCACTCGAACAGGCAGCCATACACTCGTTGAATGACCTGAAGTTGTTTGCGTTGGCACCACAAACACCGTGTACGAACTGTCTGCAAGTGCCAGCAGCCCGACTGTAGTGGAACCTCGGGATGTAAGCCATACACCGTCCAGGTTTTGGTGGAAGCAGGCAGGCTAGCCGTACTGGAATTGCCGCGTATGATTCTGGGCAGATTGAGAGCGATTGTTACACTGGGAGAAATCGTCGTTCGTTAGGGCCGGGTCCCATAGCTTTATGCGAGCAGCAGCAGCAAAGCAGCAGCGGTGCGGCAGCAGCAACACGGCAACATGGCAGCAGAACAGCTTTCTGCTGCCGCTGCTCTGCTGCTGGAGGCGTCCCATAGCTTCGTTTTGAATTAGCGGCAGCAGCGGCTTAGGAAACACAAAGCGTGTTGGCAACTGCGGCATTGTTTACATTTCGCACATTCCGAAGGCGTACGCAGCGGCTAAGCCTTTTAGTACACACACCTAGGAACGCAATCCTAGGTGAAAGGCGTTTGTTTGAGAGATATATTGTGGATTTGGAGCTCATAAGTGAATTTTGAGATGAGTGTGGTGGTGGTCTGAGCCTCGTATTACCTGATTGACTCTTCGTTGATGTGTAGTCAGCTTCATGACATTCAACGTAGGTTCGTCCTACTGCTGTGCAGAACAGTCCTTGCTGTGTTGTGTGGAGATTCTTTTACGGGATTTTGACGTATAAATATTGCCTCGTTACTATAGTATTCGATATTTTGACTTACGGTGACTGTCAAATGCGTACGTTGCTATTAGTGAAATAAAATTGTCTAACGAAAACAAAGGCCCCTTCTTCTAGTATTCACTGCTTTCTGCCTGTTTTCACAAGGAATGGGTACATTATCTATCTCTGTCGAACCTTTTTTTGTTGTCTGAACGTTGTCTATCTCCATCTAACCCTTTTCAAGGTCAGTTTCATTTACAACCACCTAGCAAGGTCTTGCAATACCGACCACAAGAAATTTGTTCGGTTTGGTTTTCACACGGCATGGACGTGAAAGTAATTTGCTTGTACGTTATCAGGTCACGCGTTTTGAAGTACTTTCCAGAAAACAAGCGAACATGTAGCTACAACTGGTACACAACATATGTATCACGTAGGTTCGGTCGAACACTTTATTGAACTTATGAACTGAATTATGTCCTGAATGCGCACTTCATGCAGTCCCGATGATTGAACACTCGCTCCAAACTACTGGCAATCACAAGCGTATCCAGATCTTCAGAATCAAATCACAGGACAAAAAGAAACAAACCTTCTGCCGTCACTCACCGCCCTGCTAACCCTAAACACAGTCGAACGAAAACAATACCAACCAGCCTCCTGATTGGCTTTCGAGACCGACTGCTCAGGCTGCAGAGCAACAGGGCAGCACAGCAACCAAAAATTCGGATACGAGAGCAGCAGGGAATTTCTGCAGCTCGGCAGCTCTGCTGCTCTCGCCCAGTGCTATGGGACCGCTCGTGTCGCTGCAGCTCTGCTGCTCCGCTGCTGTTGCTCTGCTGCTGCTGCTCAAATCGAGGCTATGGGACCCCGCCTTTACACCAAGCACAGTGGGGAGAGGAGAGGAGAGAAGGGGAAGAAAGGATGTGCCCCCTTTCCTCACACATTTGAGAAGCGCGCTGTGTATCTTCGCTCTATGGGAAATTTGTAAAGCTCTTATTCAGGCAATTGCGTTGATTCGCAGGCAGCTGCATCAATATTGAAGCAGAATCACAGAGTACCGACGTTAAAGCAAAAAACAGCGACACGCTAGTAATCTTTACTTGTCTGACTTCGCACGAGGAACCTCAGTAACAGTAGTCGATTGTAGTGCATCGTATACGCTATCGCCTTTGCATACGTAATGGTAGCGCGGTGGATCTGCGCAATGCGCAAATCCCTCTTTAGGTTTGGCGCGTGCGCAGAACCACCACGCCATCCCTCACGTACGCAGAAAGCGATAGCGTACGATGCAGTAAAACTCCTTCATAACATTTTTACGTTGACTATGCTTTCCACGCCAGCAGTTTCACAGTATGGGAAACTGAGAGATTATCAGAGATTTACATCACTTGGCTTTACTATTAATGGGTTTGTGTAAACTATGGGAAATTCGCACTCATCTTTCCCACTAAAATGCTTTGGTCCGGGTACCGCGCTTATCGACGTTTGTTCCGTACTGCGGTTATTGTGTTGGCCATGGCGTTCAATTGCTGGGTGACCTGCCTTCCGATGAGCACCATGTTCATCGATGTAGTGCGTCTCTGCTGACTTCTTAGGGAACTATGCTGACAAGGTCTGACGCATTACAAGGTATGAGCAAAACACCGGGAAAAAACACAGTCAACACAGTCGGTGCCGCCTGTGCTGTTCTACTGTACCACATACTATGACTGGGCTATACCATGGGCTGCGCAGTCAACGCCCACAGTCATGGACCGAACGCATGACATTATCGTCATCAACGCTGTCATATTAGACAACTAGAATCAGAGAACTGCACGGGGACAGCACGTAAAACTCGGCATGGACATACCTGCAGCGAGGCAAACGATCAGAGCGATCACCAGGATAGCCTTCATGGCAGGAGTCTTCCGGAGGTGTCCGTGAAAGGGAGTGTAGTTTCAGAGAACGACGATCGGTTTGTCACTCCAGGATACCTGAGATTCTCATATATGAGTGCGTCTCATTTCATCGTTCGCTCATATCAGTGTCATGTGCCTTCAAGTGTCGTCGTCCGTGTAGTCGTGATAAGCAACAATACGAAAGTAGTTTCGACACACGTGTTTCAAATTTCTGGCCAGCACACAGTGGCTGTCCAAATCGATTGTGAAGAAATGGAACGTTATTCGTAGAATTCCCCGGCGCACTTGAAGCACCGCTATATCAGGGAGCGTGTTCCAGGTACAGTGTGTAACGAGTGGCTGAGAGATGTGACCTTGACAGTTTGCCAAGAAAAACAAAAGACTGGCAGATATGATACAAGTTTCAGTCCCATGAAGTCAACAACAACGAAAGAGCTGCTTATTGGAGATAGTGCGTTGTTCCCCCTGTTGAATGTGGTCCGCAGCAAGCTCTTCCGTACGTATCCCCTTAGGGCGGCCCATACTATAACCTCCGCACCCAGTGCTCTCTCCAATGCTGCTGGGGGCGACGAGAACTCTTCACGGGCCCTGACATGCGAAGGGGCAACCGCTGCTGCCACTTTCCCTCTGGAGCACGTGACGCCAACCTCGCAGCCAACGTCGCGTCTCTGAAAGGAGGAAATGACCAATCTACACCGCTACGTCTCTGCCTATACATGAAAATATATATCAAGTCCAGCAAATATGCATATATGCACATGCACATCTGTGGATGTACATACTGCACATCAGGGCTGGTGGTACATTCAGCCGATCAGAGCTGGTGGGGCATTCAGCTAGTCAAGGCTGGTGGCCAATCAGCCCATCAAGGTCCAAAAACACACCAGACATCAGCTCTGGTGGCCCACCAAGAACTGTTTTTCAATAGGGGACTTGTATTTTTAAACGGTTTATTTCAGAAAATGGATTTCGAAGGGTGAAATTTTAAGCGTGGATTTTTTAATGTTTTATTTTAAAAGATTTATTTCGGCGTACAGCTACGCGAACGTGAATAGGTGAACTAATCAAGTGAATTTGGGTTCCGGAAAAGACTGTTGCTCATTGCGTGGGCGGAAATAATTGTGCAGCGGCCGCTTGATCGATTTTTCTTATTGGTTCACGTGGAGCGTTCATGAAAAAAAAGAAGAAAATAATAAAGATAAAAATAAATCGATCAATAAAAGAAAGAAAGAGAAACAACAAATGAAGCTGCAGTTCTAAGTACCGTTATCCTAAGAAACATTTATCTGTGTGTAATCCGCTTGCTGGCTGTTTCAACATTACGAACATCACAGGGCAGTCCTGTTGAACGTTACTGGAATGTTTGTGAAGTCGGCCTTCCACTAACCGTAAATACGAGAGATTCTCGTTAGCCTTATGAGACAGTTCAGTTGACTGAGTAAGCACAAACCCGAAACGGCAAAATCGAGCAAATTGACGTTTCATGTCAAGCTAATAAACTCATCTCACCTCTGTATAAGCGCACCGAAAAAAGAAGAGGTTTATTGGTCTCGGTGGTCTCTTACACGGGCCGCGACAACGCTGGCTCGTCTACCCAACGTCCCCCCCCCCCCCGACAATGCTGGCTGACGATAATCCCTTTACGAGCAGCTAAGTAAGCTTTTGTTCTGGTCTCCAAGGCCATGGTCTAAGTCCGCTGTCCATGAAAGTAAAGAGGAGAGAGGGATCACTACAGTGCGCGTGCGCGCTGCGTGGTCGGCGGATGGCTACGGTCAAAATGTTCCGCGCGGTTTTTCCTGTGCTACGGCTAGAGGGCGACACAGAATGACGCGGTTTACGGGGCTTTGAGACGGTATTTATCCGTACTCACTTTTCATGCCTTTTTATAAAAACGGAAAGTGGTAGACATATAAATTTGATGTCTATCGATTCCTGAAATAATTCCAGAGAAAGTAAATGGAAAATGTTTTTTCGAAATGGCTATAGAATTTTAATAAAACCTGTTCAAAGAGGGAGGAGAAAAATTTTAATTTTTTTTTGCATTCGTGACGTCGCCGTAAAATACATACGACATATATGAGAAATCCTGTAGCGTAAATAGTTTCATCTCGTCTTCCTCTTTATGATGAAAGCACCCGCGTCAAAATCTGCGCGGCGGTTACCGAGAGAAAGCATAAAAACTGTTCCATAGGAAATACATTGGGACGGAGAGCTGGTATGCCCTCTTAACAAGAAATGGTAACGGCAGCTGAGCATGTCAAGTCGCCACGGAGACCGATCAAAGGATGCAGTTAAGCACAACGTGTAAATAAGCATTAAAAGAAAAAGGGGACTGGGCGACTTAAGAGATATGTTATGTTATTAATTGCATGCAATACACATAATAGTCTACATGCAATGCTGCACATGCAGAGTGGAGGTAAGCAACCTGGAAATGTTGAACTCCACTGACTCGGCGTGTACATGGAAGAGATGTCACTCCACAGCGCAGTACGATGAAACTGTTCCCCTGAAGAAGACGTGCCACATTGAGGAATGTTCCTGCCCCATTGAATCCCCACTGGAAGATTATGCGAACATTGTTTCTCTGGTGGTCAGCATTTGTAAAGAGAGTGCACTCGCAAAGCACAGGTAAGAAAAAGGTCACCGTCAGGATGTAAATAAAAAATGGCAAATCTATAATGGATAGGTATGCCTGCAAAGGTCAGCAGAAACCAAAAATCCCGGAAAATTGATTTTGATGCATCCGGCACACATGGGACCCCTCAGTAGTTTCATATTATCGTGATCTCGTTGTAATCTGTGTCTCTAAGAGGAAGCTTATGTGTCAAAAACATTTTGATTTTCCAGGCAAGGACCTGGTACCAGGGCTTCTCAACTGTAAGTTTGACAGCCATCTATCTTAAGCTAGAAAATTTGAAAAATGCATGTCTGTTAAACCACTTGCCAAAACTAAAAGAATATTTTTTTTATTGCGTATGAATGCCTGCATAAGCCGTATAATAGCATTGATCTGGATGAGCTGTAGCATAACATCCTTTGCCTCCATCTGGAATTTCAGAACTGCACGATCTGACTGGCGCTCATCAACTCTGCATAACCTAGTTCAGCACATGACATCAAACACACTGATGGAACACCTCAGCATGTTTTCAGTGTCATTCCTTGACATAGAGAGTGATGAATTTTACAATGATAATGTTATCGCCAACATCCATGACATCGAGAGGATTGCGAATGACACACTGGTGGACAAGATGCTGTGGAAGTAGTAACGTTGGAACAGGATTACTGGTATGTGAAGCATAGATTAACATTAGATAAATTATTTTCTGTTTGCCACCTACAGGGTTCTTAAGTAACTCAGCCAATGCATCTGATTATGCCCATTTGTAGATGGTTTGTACCTGAACACAATATTTCATAGAGCCTTGTGGATGTATACTTGAATCTGTAACTCAGTTGCTTTCTTTTAGAAACTTCTGCACTTTTTGCGCATGCCTTTTTAGGTGTGGAGAATGCAAATACGGAACTAGTTTCGGTTCACTGTGGCCTGGTTTCACCAATGCCAATTAACACTTGAACCGAGATCAATGACCCCTTGACATGAATTTAACGCGTAACTGTGCTTCACAAGAGGCAGTTTTTAGTAGTGAAACATTCATCACGTCACCAACTATCATTTGCAAAAAAGAATCGAGCGTTGATTTCAAGTTTTAGCTATGCTTGATCTCGGTTCAAAGTTAACCAGCATTGGTGAAACTAGGCCTGTTTGTTGGAAAATAAAAAAAAAGATCTGCGGAAACACTGCAGGGAACAACAAAAATCACCATATCCAGCACATGTTGGTCTTTCGTTGAAATTTTATGTCATATAATTACCCCGTTGTGTAATGACCCTTGTGATCCCTCAACGTATAACCAAAATACAGTGAACCCTCGTTAATATGACCACCACCGTTCTCGCGGATTTTGGTCATAAAGCGAATTGTCATACTAACAAGAAACGCACAATCCGCTGACATCAGAGACCGCTTTGTTCCGGCCATTCTTAGGCGCACAACAGCAGCAGCAGCACCATGTGACCTGGTCTCGTGGCCACTGCTGTTTTAAGCACTACAGTGATTTGGCAGTCCCAAAAAGCGCAATGAGTCACTCCGAGGTCAACAACATCAGGAGTCATCCCAAACCTTGGCTTCCTACTTCCAACACGTGTCACCCTCTGCCTGAGGTATGTGTGTAGTCTCTCCCTGGGGCTACTCTGCGGGTCATGTGACATTGTCATAATAACGAGAAGATAATACCTTTGTTTGACCCTACTCATGACAAAAATATCAGTCATAGTCCGATAAGCGGATTGTCATACTAACGAGATGGATTTACATGGCGGCGGAATGGTTGCCAAGAAAAACGGTCATATAAGTAAGTATGTCATATTATCGGGGGTCATATTAACGAGGGTGCACTGTAATACATAAATAATTAAGAGTTACTCAGATGAAACTTACTAGGATGACTTTGCATAAAAGACCATAAGATAGTCTACATGAACTGGAGTACAATAAAAGTATGAAAGTGCAGCAGTACATTTCTTCCCCTTATAAAATTCTGCCCACAGTTAGCACGGCCACTCTGCACACAAGAGGGGATGGAAAGGTGTTCATTTTTCTTAATTAATCCTTAGGAAGTGATGAAAAACTAAATCCAAGGGTAAGAGGTACAATAGAACAAGTAGCTGCTGCATAAATGTAGCTCATGTACTCTAGTGCTGATTTATCTGTAATGCTGCGCCATAAGAACTCCAATCATTTATCTGTAAGTGTAATTCCCAGTACCTTCTAAAACCGCAGCTCGAACAGCTGTGCTTGCAAAATATTTACGCTAATAAGCTGTCATAAATTTTGTCCGTTTCAGGCACCACTTGCTATCTATTATTCACCTATTCAAAAGGACTCTGGGGCAGAAAGATATTGTCAGTTCTACACACGAAATTTAAGGGTAACTCAAGCACTCTGTATGGGCTTTCTGAAGAGCAAAACGCTAGGAAAGCGTACGAGACAAATACTCAACAGCAAGTAACAACATGCGGACTTCTGGTATCGCCACAGGACCCGTGGATGGCTTGTAGACCCGAAGGCATTGTATTGGACAATGACGCACAAGCCAAGCTCGTGGAAATCAAACGTCCAACACAGGATAGAGCGATGCCTGTGTCACAGGTTGTTAACCCAGTGCAAATTTTTGACAAGCAACGGTGAAAATGTTCAGCTGAAACCATAGATACTATGGACAAGTGTAACTGTGTATGGCAATCATTGATGTCCCATCATGTGATCTAGTTATTTATGCTAGCTTTGATAGGTCCTGCTTTGTTATTAGTGTGCCCTTCGATTCACACTTTGTCTGGAAAATGCTTTCTCGTCTAAAAACAATTTACTTCACACCTGGCCTTCCTGCACTGAGAAACTAAAATTTTTTAACTCTTGCAACTGCGTGGGGCAGGAGCTTACGAAACACCAGGACTGTGTGATGCAGTTCCTCAGTAAATGGAACCACAGATAAATGCATTAGATTTTCCTGGCCTCAGTGTACCTACATTGCTGCTCTTTGTATAACTCCCAGCATAGATATAGCACATATGTTTTTCTTTAACCTTTGTGCCAAATAATTGAAACAAGGAAATTGACAAAAAAAATTAAGAGCACTTATCGTAAATTTTAATAGTATCAATATATCCAGAATATGCACAGTTTTTGACAATCTTCAGTTTTACAGATGGGTAGAAATCCAGCGAACCGGTAGAGATGTAGGAAGGGAGTTGCCTCAGGACAGAAGCCGCCGATATTTCGAACAGAGACTGTTCTTCTTCTGGGCACCGTCCTCATCACGGTGCCCAGAAGAAGAACAGTCTCTGTTCGAAATATCGGCGGCTTCTGTCCTGAGGCAACTCCCTTCCTTCAGTTTTACAGGTATTGCACAGGATTGTGTACTTTGTCCAAACACATTGTCGTAATAAATACACGAAATTCAGAACATAAAAGGACTCTGGCTATCACAGGTGGTATGGCTCACAACGTGCACATTCGTACTATCACAGTAAAGTAAATGTCACTCGCTCAGAATCTGTTAACTAGTCAACTTCACCTTACATTCTGGAATATAAAAAGTAAAATAAATGCAGCAATATTGCAAAATGCAAAATGCATACAGAAAGATGAAACTGCTGTGGCTATCACAGATAATTAGGGCCTGAAGTTTTCAGGAAGTACGTTTTTCAATATTAGAGGGTTAAATACTGGGTGACAAGATATGTGCTCTGAATTCATACAAAATAGCCTGGAACTTTCTGCTCACACGATTCTCAGAGAAGTTGGGTTCAATTACTCATACGGCCATACAAAAAACTGGCACAAATGATGGTTTAGCTCTGTTTGCTGCTTTCACTTTCCATCAGGTTTGTACAACAGCCAGAGAACAGAGAACGGTATACTGTACTACAGAGAAAGGTATCACGAAAGGCAATTTTTCATCGGACTTAACCCTGCAGTGGTTACGCTAAATTCGGGGAAGATTCTGGTTTTATCCCGAAAACTTGAGGCCTTCCAGCTAATATGTGCATAATACATGTAGGAACTTGTTAAAGAACGTTTATATTAGTCACAGTTTGGAACACTAGTCGGCTTCACATAAGCTGTTACAATCACACTTTAATCACAGAAATAAAACAGAGTAAAAAATAAATAACACCACAGCTAAATCTCTATATCAAATGACTGACACATCAGGTTGGTCCTGTCCTTCTGTGATGAACAATTAGGGTTCTTCGTTTTCATGTTTTATGATTTTATAAATTCAGGGGGGGGGGGGTTAGGTGCTATTTACATGAGAACATGGGGAGAAATCGGGCACTACAATCTGGTTTTGATATGTCATCGGGGAATGTTTGGGTAAAACGAAACAAGCCGCTGCTGTGACACGGGGACGAGAAGCAAGAATAAGTATATTTCTGCTCAGAAGTGGGTCAGCGAATGACCGCGCTATTCAAACACTTGTCCAAGCTCCACAAAAGCTCGCATTTTCTCTCCTGCAAGAGGGGATCACAAAAGAAGGACAAATAGGTTGGACAAATAGCTCTCTTTGCTGATATTATGATTCGCTTTTCCGACGATTTACTTAGAACGACAAGATGAAAGACCACAAGGATTCTGGGCAGATATCGGGTTTTACCCAAATTATTGAAAACTTATTCATGGGGAACTATTGTGAAAATGAAAAATCGGGTTTAACCGAAAAACGACGAAGTCTAACATACTTAAGAATTAGAGGAACTTGTCATCACACAAGATGGGCTCAGAGAGGTTGGTTATGGCAGCTGCAATGATCATAATACCATCGGCTTCAGGTACCATGTTCCATGAAATTTTCTGGCTCAACACCCGAAACATTTTGATTCGCTGTATGGCTCTTTCGACATGAACACGGGCCTTGACAATTTCCTTCATTTGAAGCGCTTCCTCTCTTGTAAACTGTTTTTTTCTGACGCAGAAATGATGGCCTGATAACCTTTACAAAATGTGGTTCACAAATGGAGTCAATAAGAAATCCACGGTCAACCATAACATGATCATCTGGCGTCAGTTCTTTGATGAGACCACTCTGCTCAAAAATCACCCGATCTGAAGCACGACCTCCGTATCATTGACTGACGTAGCTTATAAGACCTCCAGGTGAAATGGCTGTCATATATTTTACTGTGTTTGCTTTTTTGTAATGAGAGTAGGTACAGATCCTGCACCTCAGGCACTTTGGTGAGGCCACTTCAATTTCGGTACAGTCCAGTACTACTCGCACTTAAGGAAACTGCTGGAAGCACTTTGGCACACACACACACACACGCATACATTGGATGGTGATAGGGCAAATTGCCAGGTACCTCCTCTTTTGCTGGTCACTCTATGCATGGCTTCAGGATTGCTGCAAGTGCACGTATAGTGCGCTTTACAGTGTTGCTGCAAGTTATTGGCAAGCACTGGTACAGTTTACACAATAAGGTCAAGGGCATGCAGTGCTTCATGTACACGAAAGTCATTATTATCCTGTCCTTTGCTCCAAACATGTGCCTCGTTGTTGTTGGAACTTTGCTTTCAAGGGTGTCTATCAATGTTTTGAGCAATTCTGGGTTGTCAATACCCCAGTTAGTGCTGTCAAGATATTTTTCTCACATGCAAAATCGCTAAAGTTTCGTAGAAGGTCTCCAGATTTGACTTGTACTTCTGCGTCCTTTTTGTGCACTTCACTTGCGCTGTACAGCTGAAGCAGAGCCTCAGCAACATCCTTTTCACGTTCTGTGACTTCGGCTTGAATTGGGTGCAGCACAGCTTCAGGTTCCGACATACTCGTACAGATGTCAAGGGGGCTTTCGTCCTTTTGGTTGAAGCTGTCATCACAAGAAATGGGTGGCTGCTAAAGAGAAAGAGATGGTAACTCTGTACTTGCAAAGCTCAACAACAATAGTACACATTTGCACATCAAGGAAGTCTGGATGTACAGTGTATCTGCATGTAAGGACACGTTCCTCGTGAGATAGTCTACCAGTTGGTAAAGATCATAATTGCATATTCATGGAAATTTGTAATGTGTTAAGCAACAGGTTATGTTCTGCAGATATTGAAGTGCATTGTGACTTTTCTAAAGCATTTCCTTTGTGGAGTAATTAGGAGTCCCCTGTAGGAATGCATGGTATACAGGAATTCTGATTATAGTGTAGTGCACAAAACACTAGGAAGATAAAAGTGGAGGATGGAGTAAATCTGTGACTAGAACACCGAAGACAGAAGTTAACAGGAGAAGTAAAATTTGCCGTTACAAGCCCCACATACCCACAAAGTCCTGTGTTGAGTAGGAGTGTCGGTTACAATTACTGGTGATGAACTTTGTTCAGTTACTGTGTATTAAAATGCCCCCATCAATTATTTTACCTCTGTCACACAAGATGTAGGTGATGATGAAATAATTCATGGTTGCACACCTTGGTTGATAGCCATGTTTCGGTCAAAAATACAAACTCAGGATCACATGAATGCACAAACAAACATCTCATCACTCTCGTAAACTCTGGCTTCCATCACTTGACATGGAAACATGGGAGCGCTGACTTAATTACCCGGTATTTGCAAAGTTGAAATAGATACATGGTCAGTTTCATTTCATAAGTTGTCCTTTATGCCTCTTTTACAATGCATGCTCAAGAATTGCGCGAACGACAATAAATTTAACTCACGCGTGCCGTTTCCTGGTGCCTTCGTTGTCTTCGCTCTCCTGGGAGAGCTTTCGTTTTCTGTTTTCTTTTTCGGTGTTGAATGTGGACGAATGCGGTAGATTCTGCGACGGGACAGCTTGGGGCTTGAGACGGCGTTTCTTGCATGGAGCGTCTGTCAGCACAGAAGCAAGTTGAAGGATGTGCGGTACATAACGAACTTCTTTCGGTAACTTAACGCAGAACGGTAACTGTATCTTACATAGAGAATGTAGTCGTACCTCGTGATGTGCTTTGAGCAAACACACATCGCGTTATCCACCGGTTTTCCGATCTTGAGAAGCCGAACCCATCCCGCGCGTTTGTTTACCGTAAGACCGGGCTTGGGGTATGCATCGGGAAAGGCCGTGGAAATATAAAAAGGGCTGTTTGCAAAATCGCTCGTTTTGTTACCGACGAAGTTCACGACGCACTACACTCTTAGAAATAGGGCTTCTATAGTGCCTTTGGGGTTTCTATGTAGAGACACGCGAAAGCGCGGGTAATGACGTCGCATCACGTGGTTTCTCTCGTAGAAGCCACAGAAGTGGCGTCTGTTTTATGCTTCACAGTTTCCTCCTTTCCGGATCGTTTCCCCCTCCCCGCGTGCTCCTACTTCCCCTTTCCCCCGGCGCAGTCGAAGGCAGGCTTGGAGTCAAGATAATTTGTTTCAAACGGAATTGAAGACTTTATTTTGGCAAAGTTGTGAAATTGTGGCAGTGATACAGTGAATACTGACAAGACGTGCAAACAATGCAAAATACCCTGTTCACAGAGAAGTGACACAGAGAAAATAAAAAATGAATAAGAAGTACTACACATAGTCAAAATATCATTGATTGCATGAAACGGCGCGGCTTGACGCCGCTGCTGCGAAACTATTTGCAAGCTTAAAACTCGCAACTCGAGTTCCGCTGGGATGCAGACCTGTTTGTTGCTTAGGGCATATGATCACCGCATTACAGTGGCTCTCCATCTCTTTGTGGGGGCTGTTGATATGGCAGTTGTCACCCGTTGTGCAGCGTTTCCTCCATGCTTCCCATCCTGGCATCGAATCGGAATTCTGCTTCAAGGCATAACTGTGACAAAGCAAACGACGACAAAGAAGCATTACAAAGTGGATAGGAACAACATTAAGTGTAATAAAGGTCACTATCGACAAGAGTGAAAGGGTATAAACTATAGCTTAGACCCAAACGATGATAGGTGAGGCGGCGAGGAGAGAAAAATGGTACATTGGTACCAACACGCCAGTCAGGCCAAGCTCTCACATTACAAACGAATAACTACAATCAACTCATGTCGCATGCAATGCGAATAACGCTGCCACTTGTATTACAATGCACATGGTCGACAGGTGAGTGGACGCATGATCCGGGTAACATTTGTGCCGTCTATCGGCAAATATCTGTCAGTCTTCGGTATGAACCGCACGCACATTTCCTGCGGGCGGCACGTTGAACACCGGTGAAATCTTCGTTGGTGACGTCCATACCCACTGCGGCCAGCTGAGACAGAGAATGGTTAGTCAAACTACGGTCGAAACAAGCCCCGAAAGACAAAAGCATCTTGCGCCATACACGAGCGTTAGCGCTCGTGAAGACCACGTTTAGAGGCAATTCTAACAGAGTTACGAACCGGTTACAGCTTTTAACACATTAGCGTCTCTCGAATAACTTCTCTCCTCAAGCATCACCACATAACTTTCGTTGACGTTCTGTCACGACCGCCATGACACTTCCATTCGCACTTGCACCTTCTAAATGCTGGTTAGAGGCGTGAGGAAGTAACAGGTAGTCACTACAATAGTACTGCTGCTAGCATAGTTATCGCAATGAAATTTATTAAACGGAGGTGGCTTACCTGGCAAAGAATCGCAGAAATGCATAGCAAAGCGAGGAAACGCAGGCGTCACGGCATCGAAGACGAGGTGTGAGCAGTGCCGCGCAAACAGCATGTCTGGCTTCGTCGCATAGATCACGTGACTCCTCGACGCCAGTCAGGTGATCACTTCGAGCGCATAGAGACCACGACCGCGATACAACAAAAATTTAGACAACACGAAATCACGACGTCCGATCCGTGGGCGCATGATAAAAGTGTGTGGCGGCCACCTACCGTAGAAGAAGACGACTACGACTACCGCAACAGCGGGTACGCGCTACGTGCAGAATAAACAGTTGATCTCTGGGCTTCCTACTGAGTGGCTGTCTGCTAGTTAGCTCCAACAGTTGGTGACCCGAACATTCGAACACCTCGGACTATTTCGGCCTTCTTACCACCCTGAATTCTCCATCTTCTGCAAATAGTTTCATAGAAGCAACGCCATTCCCACTCAATGTCACTCCCAGGAGGAAGCTGCCTTCTCCACCCGGCAACAGAGGTCACTCACCGCACGGCACACCACCACCATGCGCCAATTCCACCTTCGACAGCCATCGTCGTCAGCTCCACATCATCAGCTCAGCTTGGAAGGTTCGCACGCACGACACCTCATTACCACTGCATTGCCATCACCTGCCGGCCGTGACACCAGAGCCTCGTGCTCGCCGAGCGGTCGCGCTTGTAACGGCAGCCGACGTCGCCCTACTTCCAGCTGACGTCTCGGCAGCTCACCAGCGCGGCGAACAACGCCACCCACGCGCAGCCAACACGGCTTCCAATTTCACTTCACGGCCCCGCATACCCCGCAAACCCCGCAAACCCCGCAAACGTCGCAAACCTGCTGGCGCACATCGCCAAGGGCCTCTCATGCCACTCATCGAGCGACTTTTCACGACTCCTTCAGCCCCGCACCTGCCTTCCTGGACCACATCATGCTGTGTCATCACCACCTTTCTGCGACACCACCTTTCGGAGCCTCCCACACGATTGCTGCTTTGCAGCCTTCCGCCAGAGGTGTGCGTTTGTCCTCACTAGCCTCGCCCTCACCTCAGTTTTCTGGGAGAAAAATTTTCCTCACCTCACCTCACCTCAAATTTTTTTGGAAAATTTTCCTCACCTCACCTCACCTCAAATATGTTTTTCGAAATTTTCCTCACCGCACCTCACCTAAAAAATGTTTTGAAAAATTTTCCTCACCTCACCTCAAAAATTTGTTTCGAAATTTTCCTCACCTCACCCCAGCTAAATTTTTTTTTGAAATTTCCCTCACATCACCTCATCTCAATTTTTTAAAGCTATTTGTGTATTCGATGTGAAGATTGTGTATTCAATGCGCGTTGGCTTTGGGTGACTGCCAATGTAAATGCATACAGGGTGTCCCAGAAAATGTGTCATTTAATTATAATAAAAAAACTACAGCACCTAGAGTCATGCGGTCAACGGTATTTGTTCTTACTGGGTTTTTGCCACCTCCTCATGTGAATGTCGTGTAACGTAACTTTAATTATGTAAATTTTTGCGAGCATAAGTCGGAAATTTGCCTAGTAGAGGTCACTTTTTTACCCCACCAATGTGAAGAGCGTGTCTAATTTACTCAAATTAATGATAATTGACAGGGATATTCAGGAGCTATCCCATAGGAAAAAATTGCCGAACATCATGCTCTACGGAGGTCGCACAGAATAGCGCACGATGAATTTTTCAGCGCAATCTGTGTCAGTCCGACGAAAGGAGGTTGGAAACCCAGCCCACCCCGGCATCGCAGAAAGCGATAACGCAGGCATGGCTTATCACGTTCGACTTTCGCTGGGATAATGCTTTCCCTCTCCCAATTTTAGGAACTGTTACTTTTTCTACTATCACTCTGTGGGCTGGCTTTGGAACCTCCTTTCGTCGGACTGCGAGCGACTGCGCTCAGAAAGACATCGCGCGTTATGGTCCGGTGCTCCTAAAAGCATGATATTCGGCTATTTTTTCCGATGGGATAGCTCGTGAATAGCACTGTCAATTATCATGAATTTGAGTGAATTCGGCACGCTCTTCATATTGGTGGGGTAAAAAAGTGACCTTCCCTTGGTAAATTTCGGAGCTCAGTTCGCAAATATTTGCATAATTAAACTTGGGGTACATGACATTAACTTTACAAGGTGGCAAAAACCTAATAAGAACGAATGCCGTTGACCGCATGATTCTAGGTGGCGTAGTTTTTTTATTATAATTCAATGACACGTTTTCTGGGACACCCTGTATCTCTCAAGCGTGAGTGCATGCAGGGTGCGGCGCGAAACGTGTCATTTCACCATTATAAGAAAACGGCTTAACGGAAAAATATGGGGTAAACAAATTTCTTCTGGACATTTAGTTTGTCACCAAATACAAATAGTTTCATCATTTTGCCATTGAAATACATTTTCGAAATTGAACTCATGAAATTGCTTAGTCAATGTAACGTTTTTTTTTTTCTTCTTGTTGGAGGATTTGGCCTAGTCAATCATAGAAAACGCTTCGTGGAACGATTGTTATACCCGTAAAAGTTGCGCGGAAAATGAGGTTCAATTGCGGGTATGCGAATAACGCGCAAAGTCCTGCGTCAGATCAGCGGCGAGAGAGGAGGGCAGTCCCCGCCCAGATGAGACACAGAAGGTGCGGAATGAAGGAAAGATATCCCGTGTACGCGCGGGAAAAGTTTTCATAAAGTGCGCGTTCAGAAATTTTTCCTCGCCCCACCTCAACAAATTTTCCCATGGTTTTCCTCACCTCACCTCAAAAAATGTTAAAAGGATTTTTCTCACCTCACCTCAAAAACATTTTTGAGAATTTTCCTCATCTAACCTCACCTCAAATTTTTTTTGAAGATTTTCCTCACCTCACCTCAATTTTTTTTGAAAATTTTTCTCACCTCATCTCAAACATCACCAGAAAAATTGGCCCTCACCTTACCTCGCCTCAAATATCGTGAGGTGATGGTGAGGAAACCCTCACCCTCGCACGCCTTCGTGAGGGTGCCCACCTCTGCCTTCCGCACAACCGCCCTGCACAGCTCCTGCTACTGCTGCAACCTGCTCTTTTGCCCGCATTACCACAGCTGCCGCTGTGTCTGTGCGGGGGAGTATCTGTGGCGGCCACCTACCGGAGAAGAAGACGACGACGACTACCGCAACAGCGGGCACGCGCTACCTGCAGAATAAACAGTTGATCTCTGGGCTTCCTCCTGTGTGGCTGTCTGCTAGTTAGCTCCCACAAGTGTCTTCTACACGGCGTGCGCTCCAAAAAAAGCGAGACAATTTTTTATGGTATTTTCTTTTCTCCCGGGTCACGTGGGCATCTGTCGTCTAAAACTTCGGCCTTGACCGTGAGCCTAGAAGAGACGAGAGCTCTTGACGGCACGATAGAAGACCTATTTCAAAGAGTGTACAGACAACAGTTCTCTTCGTGAGTACCCACTTTTCACTGGGCTGCAACAAGCGTTTAAAGATTTGTACATCGTGGAGTAAAATGTGCCGCACATTGGAAATTTCTAGGCGTAGATGAACTTCGTCAATTCAGTGAACTGTTGTGATCCGACGTTCTCTCCTAACCTCCCCGTCCGACTTTCCGAGAAACAGGTTACCCGAGGCGTGGATATCATCGCGTTGTTTATTTGTTGTGCAGCAATAGTTACCTCTCGACGACCATCGATTAGGATTTTCGTTTTCCATGGCACAGCATGCGAAGAATTCGACAAACAAAGAATATGATAGCTAACGAGCCAGCGAAACAGAGGAGAGCTATCGCCAACGCGAATGCGGATATACGCGCGCTCCATCCACAGCGTGGCGCTCGCGTCACTCCAAAGCTGTAGCGCAGCTCGCCTATAACACTGAGCACATCACGATACTTGGAAGCTGCGAAATTCAGAAACTTGAGGGTCTCGTACGTTAGCTCCTCATTTACGTGGAGTGTTGCACGCAAATCACTCCAGAAAAGCACCGCATATTCCTGCAGTCACAGAACACATGACGAATGTTCTCTGCTTGACCACACACTTAGCACTTGTCATCCAGGGGAACAAAAAAACCTTTGCCCTTCAGCCATTGCTTCTTTGGGAGTACTTCAAAGTGGAAACGTACAAAGAAGTCCTTTGTTCCTGTTGGCACTGGCAGTTTGCGGATCCTTTGGAGCACGTCCTTCCGTTGGATCCCGAGGTACATCTGACGATAGAGTGGCGGTGGGAAGATGCAGGCGACGGTGTCCCAATAGAGAGTCTTGCTCTTTACGGTTGCAAGATATTCCGAGGAAATACTGTCAAGGAAGAACTTAATGCTCTGTGCAATTTCTTGGTAGAATTTCAGAGCAGAGGAGTTCTCTACGCCAGGTTGAGCCGTTACGATCCACTGCAAGAGGTGCCAGGTTCCGAACGTTTGCAGTGCTGCCCTTGTTCTGGCGCCCGTTGCTCCCGAAAATAAATGAAACGCTACACCTTGATCTTGATTTCAAGATTCGCTACGTTCAGACCACCAGCGTGCAGGGACCAAAAAAAGGCTGGATCTGCGCAAACGCTCAAATGGAGACTGTCACAAAAACGTAGCGCAGAGTCTGTGGTAGCGTTGCACAGTGGTGGCATCAATGGGAATCGATTGGGCGGTATACAACAACGCTGGGTACAGCACCGCGTTGCAAACGACAATTCGGTGCAAAATCAATATCTCCCTGCCCTTATGAGGCTGAAGTAGTTGAAGTTTTCCTTGAAGCATATTTCGTTGCCATATATCTGCGTCTACTGTTTCGGATCCAAGTTGGCTCCCAAATATTTACCGAGTTTCGTCGGGCATTCAATACCCTTGTTTTTCCATTCTCCCAACCAGCATCCTTTCGACTTCTTCGTGTTTATCTCAGCTCCTGATGCTTCGCAGAAGGTTTGAAAGGTCGCGATAGCTATCCCCACCTGTCTTTCGCAACTACAGATAACACCCCAATTGTTGGCGAAAGCTAAAATATTTATCTCTTCTCGACCGAGCTTTAGCCCGTTCATGTTGTCATCCATATCGATTAAGGCTAGTTTAGAGTCCGGCGGAGCGGGGCGAAACGACGCCCAGCGCAGGGCCGCGCATCGCGAACCGTCGCCGGTGAGTTCATAATTCGACGACACTCGGCGAAGCGCGGCGCGGCGTCAACGCACGACACGGTGGCCAGCGAGCTGTGCACGGCGTGGGCTCCGGTGGACTCGCATTTCCCAACATGGCGTCGCTCATTGAGCTTTTGATCGAAATTGGAAAGGAACATTATGCCATTATAATAAACGAGGGATGGACTATAGAGACAAGCAAAAGAAGAAGAGCAACTAGAAAGACGTGCTACTTTCTTATTTAATGCAGTGTTCACGTTTGGGGGTACCAAACGAATTACAGTAATACAAACGTAACAGCGCCAACGATGGGAAAAAGGATTGTCTTCAGTCGGATTCCAGCACGCGGGTACAGATATGACTGTTTTCCCACTACGAAATGTGGAAATCTCCGCTGCTGTTTTCCTTGCGCTGTGCCGAATCACGTCAGACTATGATAGCGGCAGGATGAGAAAGCGTGGCGTAGCGAACGCTGGCTGTCGGCGCGCAGCGCCGGCGTCCATGGGCGGAAACTGCGTCGGACTCTAAACCAGCCTTTGGTCGACACAGCGGCGCCGCCAAAAGAGAGAACAGTGTTGGGGACATTGGGCAACCCTGTCGGACAGATCTTGGAATGCCGTATCTCGGACCCAAAAACCAATTTACGACCAGCTGCGACGAGATATCCCTGTTGTAGGTCTAAATCCAGTTTTCTAAGTATTTTCCAACGTTGACCCTCGTTAACAGTTTCAGCAAAAACTTATGACATACCCGGTCGAACGCCTGTCGTACGCTCACTTGGAAGACAGCCAGTGGGCGGTGCGCTGCTCTGGCCATTTCACATGCAGTACGCATAATATGAAAATTGGTCGAGATAGAACTTGCTTTGATGCCGTAGCGTTGATGCTCCCCGATCACATCACACAACAGGCTGTCCAGACGCCTTGTGTTCACTTTAGCTAGTATCTTCTACTTCGAACAAAGCAAGGTGATAGGGCGAAGATCTGACACAGCTGGAAATTATTCTCATACTGTTCTTTATATATATATATATATGTATACCGTGTGGCTTTTCCTTATGGACGGCGGCATCAGCTCTCTTTTTTGGATGTTGGCGAAGACAAGTTGCAGGACGGGGCACAGCTCGTATTGAAAAGATAACCACTACACCACGGAAACAAGCGCACGCTTCCAACCGGTTCTCATCTGTGCGACTCCTTTACCTTCTCTATCTCCGCAGTGGAAATAAAACTACAGCAGTGGCGACGTCACATTACTCGCCTTGTTCTGTTCCCGTTCTCGTGCTACAGCAGAAACACTTATGTGTGTAAGTTTGGCTATAATATGACTTTATCGTGCTAAAAGGAAAAAAATAAAATAAACATGACCAGTGTGTCAAAAACATGTTTCCGCTCGGGATCGAACCGAGGACCTTGTGCGTGTTAGGCACATGTGATAACCACTACACCACGGAAACGAGAGCACCCTTACTACCGGTTCTTACTCTTGTGACACTGTGATTTTCTCTATCGGAGTAACATAAAAGTATTGGGCAAGTCTGTGTCTTTCTGCGTGTCATTCTGCACATTAAAAATAACATGCAAGCAAGTAGTCAGCCTATAAAGATTCGGAGGTGTTTTGTGAGGAGAAAAGTGGTAAATGTCTCGTCCTGCATGGAGGACAGTGGTGTCATTTTCTGTGAGAAAATACAAGATGTTCCCTGTGGTCCGTGAGTGCACCGCACGGTCAACAGAGTGTATTGATTATTTCTTTCTGCCCAGTGTATGCTTTTAGCAGAATAAACAATGTTTATTTGAACAGTATATGTGCTTCTCTACGCATTATTTTTGGTCATGCATTCTGAGGTCCCAGCTGCTAAGTGGTCGGATCCGGGACAACTTAACAGAGGGGGCCCCTGGATCAATTCCACTTGTTCTACTTTCAACTGGTCCCATTCACTAAATGGTCCCACATTAAACGTGGGACCTGTCGAATCAACCACATTGAAATGTTCTCAGTCCAGATTTTTGCCGGGCACACACAAGTGTTTCTTCTAGAGCACTAGGACGAGGAGAGAACAGGGAGAGCAGTGTGACGGCGCACTGCCCCACTTTTATTTCTTATGTGTATGTAGAGAGTGTAACGGAATTGCATCGGCAAGAACCGGTTGGACGTTCGTGCTCGTTTCCGTGGTGTAGTGGTTATCACATGTGCCTAACACGCACAAGGTCCTCGGTTCGATCCCGAGCGGAAACATGTTTTTGGAACTCTGGTTATGTTTATTCTTTTTTATCCTTTTAACAAGATAAAGTGCTCTTTTTACAGTCAAGAACACACTAAAGTGTTTCTTCTATAGCACGAGGACGGGAACAGAACCAGGAGAGTAGCGTGACGTCGTGCACTGTGCTAGTCTTATTTATTGTATGGACTACGCACTGTATAGAGGGTGTGTCACGAAAAATGAGCCAAAGTTTTAAAAAATAATGGTTCATCGCACCCCAAAAAGGACGGAGTGCATAGTGTTACCAGTGATCTGAGGATACACACATTATTTTTTGTTTTCAATAATTAAGTGAAATTCATAAGTCAGTTTTCGAATGATGATGATTACACCCAAAATGTCAATGAGGAAGTTGTAGCAGACGATACAACAACACGAAACCCGTTGATTGCCAACTATGTACCTCTAATGGATCGTATTCTGCTCGGTTCCAAAGACTATTTCAATATATTTATTTCAATATATTTATTAGTCAACTCTATTATAAAATACGTACATATTTACATACAGGTGGAGAACCCAGTAGGAAACAAAATCCCTGTTAAAGGGTTCTCCATAGTGATTAACAAATACACCAAAGACAGTTCACCAAGCATTAACATACATTAATTCGGCATTACACTTCTAGAAGGCTTCTGAAAACTGGTTAGAAGACACTAACAGTAGCAGTAAGACAGCTAAATGTACCCAAAAAAGAGATCCGTATAACAATCATTACATAGGTAAAGAGGATAGTAAGAAGTTTTTAGTTTGGAGTTTAAACGCTCTGGGGCTAGCAATCCTCCATATTTCAGGTGGTAAATGATTCCACTCGCATACACTGCGGAAAATAAATGAGTGCTTACCGTAATTAGTTTTTGTTAATGGTAAATTGAGCAGACCCTCCGCTCCAGCCCTGCTTTGACGTTTTGCCTTCAAATGGTTATAACTAATCGTATCTGATTCTAAACAACCGATAATATATGACCGTGCGATGAGTAGGACGTTATGGGAAATTACTTGTTGAATACTTAATTAGTCATCACAGGAGAAATATGGTGAGCTAAATATAATTTTTACAGCACGATTCTGCAACACCTGCAGTGCCCGTAAGTGAGAGTTATAAGTAAGGCCCCAGACTGGGGCACAGTAAGCGATATGGGAATGGACAAAAGAAAAATATAAGCTTAGGAGCACTGAACGAGGAAAGCATTGTCGTGCCCTGACAAGTGCACTAATGTCATAAGAAATTTTGTTAGAGATATGTCTAATATGCGACTGAAAGCGGAGGTGCTTATCGAGCACAACACCAAGAAATTTTGCTTCATTACTAAAACTAAGTAGCGTACTGGTGATAGATAGTCGGGACGGGAGAGTTACGCGACGCTGCGGGAAATGAAATAGCATACAAACAGTTTTATCAGAGTTTAACTTCAAATGATTGCTGCCACACCATTGTTCTAAACTATCTAAATCAAGCTGTAGTCTATCCATCGGTTCTTCTGTATTCTGGCCTGTGATAAGTAAGGTAGTGTCATCAGCGTACAAGAACACATCGGAATGTACGATATGATTAGGAAGGTCATTTCTGTATGTTAAGAAAAGGAGAGGCCCTAAAATAGATCCTGAGGAACACCGACGTTGAGTGTCGTAGCAGGCGATAGTGCGCCATCATATCTGACAGCTTGTGCGCGGTCAGCAAGATAACTACGTAGAAGGTCATGGGCGGGTCCACATATTCTATAGCTGGTAAGTTTCGACAAAAGGGTTCTGTGATTCACGCAATCGAAAGCTTTGGAAAAGTCAACAAATACAGATAAAGCAACACCGCCAGAGTCAATTCATTGCTTGACACGTTCGACGAAATTTATGAGAGCAGTCACAGTCGACAAACGGAACCCGAATTGTTTAGCGTATAGAATGTCGAAAGATTGAAGATAACTCATTAAGCGGTCATGAATTAGTCTTTCAAGAACTTTACTAACAGCAGGTAGGACCGCAGGCCTGTAGTTTTTAATATAACAGGCATTCCCCTTTTTATAGATAGGCACAACAATTGCCCCTTTCAGTGCCGCGGGGAATCTGCCCTGTTGAAAAGCTAGATTAACAATATGTGCCAGAACAGGGGAGATTAAAGTTTTGACAAGTTTAAGGTTCCACACAGATATGTTATCACAGCCAGCAGATGTATTGCGCAGCGAAGATATGGTACGCAAAACTTCAGAGCAACAAGTAGGGCGCAAATAAAAAGATTGGGATGAACGCTGCAAGACTGAAGCGGACGGCGCACTCTGTGTTCTGCAAGCAACTATCGAAAAATAATTGTTGAAAGCAGTTGCGATATAAGTCGAGCCGCAATATGTTATGCCATCATGAGTAATCGTGTTGGAAACTACATGACGACCAGATCTATTAAGAAACCTATTAATGATCTTCCACTTATCATTACTGTTGGAACATTTCACAATCATGGAGCAATAGTACCTTCTTTTTGTATAGTTGATGATCCTAGACAAGCACTTTGAGTACATCAGGTATCTGTTCCGTAAAGCCACGTTAAAAGGGCTTCTTTTTACCTTCTTCCCAAGATTATGTTTTTTCTTTACCGATTTTAAAACTTCAGTGGTCATCCAGGGACAGACGCAACTAACATACCTGTTTCTAGTAACTGAGGTAGTCGAACTACAGTCGACCCCCGTTTATCCGGACGGTGCCGTTCCCGGCGAGATCGTCCGGATACCGGGGCATCCGGATAAATGAAACGACCGAATAGAAACGTCCTACAGAGCAAGGTTTAATTAAAACACAGAAATCTCGTCAATGACAGCTGTTACATAGTAGTGTAGGCACTCGATTCCTGCAAACTTTTGCTAATTGCATAGAGTTGAGCCACGCTGTTGCGCTGCTCGAAGAATGTCAGTGCGGACGCAAAGTGTCAATGTAGGAGTCTTTTTTCTCACTGGCGTCATCGGCATCGTTTTGCTGCACATCATCGGAGGCAATAGCAGCAATCACACCGTCATCAGTCATAGCTGCACACGCGTCATCATCCTTATCAACGTCAACGTAGTGAGAAACTACAGCATCATCTACGGCAGTCACAATGAGCCTCTGCATCAGGGATCGCAGCAGGCCCTCGGGTCGGAGTTTTCCCCTCTAGAACCGGACATTTGCTCGAGATATTTCAAAATGACTCGACTGGTCAACGTGACCCAATGCACACAAATAGAAAAGGGGGTCATCGTGCACGGTTGTCTCCCCTACGGAGGAATGTAGGTTCCAGACGTGTGAGGGAATAACCCCAACACAGAGAAAAGGGTGACGAAGCGGGGTCAGCGTCTCCTCTTACTCACGGTTGTCCGGATAACTGAAGCTGGATTACAAGAATTTTCGACTTTCGTTCCCTGGAATTCTTGTCCGAGTCCGGAAGCTGAAGTCCGGATAAACGAGAACAAAATACATGGAGGAAAATCCGTTCCCGTGCCTTTTGTCCGAATACCGCGGGATCCGGATAAATGAAGTCCGGATAAACGGGGGTCGACTGTATTTCTAATACCATCAGTAATATGTGCAGTAAATCTATCATAAGCATCATCAACACAAACTGCATCGTAAACATTACTCCAGTCAACTCTACTTATATAATTCACATAGATCTGTGCGTTAAAGCGCATAGACTGGACATTTTTCGCCTGACTGTATAAACGTGTATCTAATACAACAGATACAGCAAAGTGATCTGTGATAGCAGTCTGTATCACATTGGCGTGGGAGAGTGTACAGTGCTTCATCCATACATGATCAATCAGGGTAGAAGTACTACCTGTTACTCTAGTAGGTGTGTCAATAGGACAGACGTAGCCATAACTTATCAAACAATTCGAAAACGACGAAGAAGCTGTACAGTTTCTGTCCAAGTTTCGGGTTTGGAAAGAATCGACGCGGGATCTGCCGCAGACGTGCAAGGAGCCCAGGATCACAGCGCCCTCGAACGTCATGTTACCGAAGGAACTAGTCACAGTTTTCATTGACAGTTTGGTTTGACATTGACTCCTCGCGCGTCTGGGAGAGGTCCTGCGTAGGCTTTTTGCAAACCCGAAAGCTAGTCTGCCATACCCTTTGCTGTGGGATGAACCTTTTTTTTTTTCTAAGCTTTCGTGAAACACCCTGTATGTATGGGGTGTTTTCACATGACGTGAAACGAACGCGTTTGGCCGCCATGGCCGTGGTCACTTTTTCGGCGTAGTTGCCGAGATTGTCTAGCATTTGCTCGAAAACCAAGCCTTGAATGGTGAAATCCGGTCGCGTCCGTACCCTTCTCTAATCCCGAAGACACTTCGTCATTGTTGTTAGCAGATTTTCTTTTATGAAAACTATGGTTGTCGTCTTGGAAAAAATTGTCATCTTTCAATGCCGCCTGCACGAAAAGTGACCAACAGTGGGAGGAACTTTCGAGCTTGCCGCATCACGGCCACGTCACAATATGACGTAGGTGAAAACTTCCTATACTTCAAATGAACATGAGTGCAGTGCGCTTGGGTGTAGAATGGCATGTTATTATTTCTCTTCTGAGGCTCAACAGTAAAGTTCTTGGTTTTGACTTGCTGTGCTTCTTCCAGGAAAACACTGCTACAAACTGCGTGCAAATAACGAATGAACAACCTGGTAGTACCTGTCGAAAAACAGCGACACAGGAACCCATGCTCCCAGATATGTACCCTACATTTGTCCAATGGGATGTCCCAGAGTCTAGTTCAGGTGGTAACATTGAACATCCTATATCCGTACGAAGTTTGTCACTAGGAGGTTTCTAGACAGCCTGAAGGCGCCACAGTATTTGGGATCGTTGGTCCATGCGACATCCTATGGTTGTATTTGGCTGACTCAGGGGGATCTTGCGCGTGTTAGAAACATGTGATAACCAGTACACAATGGAAAGGAACACACATTGCAACTGATTCTCACCGGAGCGACTCCGTCACTTTCTCTAAAGCACGTCTCCACAGGCACTGAAAACTAGGACAGTACAAGACGTCACACTATTCTCCTTGTTCTGTTCCCGCGCTCATTTCATTGAAGAAACGTTTGTGTGTGTGCTTCACCACAGGAATGAACTTTATCATGTTAAACGGATAAAAAAAAACCAGCACAACCAGAGGTTCAAAAACATGAACATAGCTGGAGGAGGCAAGCTAGCTGGTGTTTCCGCTCGGGATCGAATCGATTACCTTGTGCGTGTGAAGCACACGTGATAACCACTGATTTTGTTTTATACAGGTTTAAAATATTCATTATGACGCGATAACCACTGCACCACGGAAATGAATACACTATAATGGTCTTCGTTAAGGAAGACACCTCCGACGCTTCAGAAGAAACGCTTTCTGGAATGGGAAGAGAGAAAAATGCAGCCTTGCAAAGAAATTTAGATGATGTCTTTGTTTGTGGAAGTCGCATGTTATGTTCAGAAAGGCTTGGAGCCAGTAAATGGGTGTCGTCGGAAGGGGGCAAAATGTGTTTCCGCTCGGGACCGAACCGAGGACCTTGTGCGTGTGAAGCACACGTGATAACCACTACACCACGGAAACGGATACGCTACCCACCTCTTCTGCAAGGAACAGACTTCGGCACTTCAGAAGAAACGCTTTCTGGAAGGGGAATACGGCGAGGGGAGGTAGGTTGGCTTAAAAGAAAAAAAAATGCAGGTTTGCAAACGGAGAACTTTAGATAGAGGTCTTTGTTTGTGGAAGGCGCATGTTACGTTCAGAAAAGCTTGGAGCCAGTAAATGGGTGTCGTCGGAAGGGGGCAAAATGTGTTTCCGCTCGGGATCGAACCGAGGACCTTGTGCGTGTGAAGCACACGTGATAACCACTACACTTTTTTTTTTACCACTACACCACGGAAACGGACACGCTACCCAGCTCTTCTGCAAGGAACAGACCTTCTGCACTTCAGAAGAAACGCTTTCTGGAAGGGGAATACGGCGAGGGGAGGTAGGTTGGTTTAAAAGAAAAAAAAATACAGGTTTGCAAACGGAGAAATTTAGATAGAGTTGTTTGTTTGTGGAAGGCGCATGTTACGTTCAGAAAGGCTTGGAGCCATTAAATGGGTGTCGTCGGAAGGGGGCAAAATGTGTTTCTGCTCGGGATCGAACCGAGGACCTTGTGCGTGTGAAGCACACGTGATAACCACTACACCACGGAAACGGATATGCCACCCACCTCTTCTGCAAGGAACAGACCTTCGGCACTTCAGAAGAAACGCTTTCTGGAAGGGGAATACGGCGAGGGGAGGTAGGTTGGCTTAAAAGAAAAAAAATGCAGGTTTGCAAACGGATAAATTTAGATAGAGGTCTTTGTTTGTGGAAGGCGCATGTTACGTTCAGAAAGGCTTGGAGCCAGTAAATGGGTGTCGTCGGAAGGGGGCGAAATGTGTTTCCGCTCGGGATCGAACCGAGGACCTTGTGCGTGTGAAGCACACGTGATAACCACTACACCACGGAAACGGATACGCTACCAAGCTCTTCTGCAAGGAACAGACCTTCGGCACTTCAGAAGAAACGCTTTCTGGAAGGGGAATACGGCGAGGGGAGGTAGGTTGGCTTAAAAGAAAAAAAAAATGCAGGTTTGCAAACGGAGAAATTTAGATAGAGGTCTTTGTTTGTGGAAGGCGCATGTTACGTTCAGAAAGGCTTGGAGCCAGTAAATGGGTGTCGTCGGAAGGGGGCAAAATGTGTTTCCGCTCGGGATCGAACCGAGGACCTTGTGCGTGTGAAGCACACGTGATAACCACTACACCACGGAAACGGATATGCTACCAAGCTCTTCTGCAAGGAACAGACCTTCGGCACTTCAGAAGAAACGCTTTCTGGAAGGGGAATACGGCGAGGGGAGGTAGGTTGGCTTAAAAGAAAAAAAAATGCAGGTTTGCAAACGGAGAAATTTAGATAGAGGTCTTTGTTTGTGGAAGGCGCATGCTACGTTCAGAAAGGCTTGGAGCCAGTAAATGGGTGTCGTCGGACGGGGGCAAAATGTGTTTCCGCTCGGGATCGAACCGAGGACCTTGTGCGTGTGAAGCACACGTGATAACCACTACACCACGGAAACGGATACGCAACCCTGCTCTTCTGCAAGGAACAGACCTTCGCCACTTCAGAAGAAACCCTTTCTCGAAGGGTAATACGGCAAAGGAAGGTGGGAGGTAGGTTGGCTTAAAAGAAAGAAAAAAAATGCAGGTTTGCAAACGGAGAAATTTACATGGAGGCCTTTGTTTGTGGAAGGCGCATGTTACGTTCAGAAAGGCTTGGAGCCAGTAAGGGTGGGTTCACACGAGGGACGCATCCCCGGGATAAGTCCGCGGAGGGTGGTGACGTCACGAGGACGAAAGAGTCCCCGTCCCCGCCGAGCATTCACACGGGACGATGGATGGGCGGGGACAAGTCCGTCTGCAGCCGCGCTTTTATTGCTGTGCGTGAGCGTACAAAGTTGTGATTTCTTGCTCTGTGCTGAAATGGATAATCAACGGAAAAGGCGTCTTTGCGCTTTGGCAGCAGCTTTAGCTGTAGCTGATGATGATGAGTTTTTACAGCGGAAAAAACGCGCATTTTGGACAAAAAGCTGGGTGGCAAGAAAAAATCGCAGCGCTAGTTCACTGTTGTACAAGGAGCTTGTGGTAGAGGACCCCAACGAGTACCGACGGATGATGCGGCTAAGTCAGGAGCAATTTGAAGATATCCTATCTAGAGTAAAACATCGCCTCGAGCGACAGAAAACGAATATGCGGAGGCCGATTCCATCAGCTGATCGCCTAACGATAACGCTGCGATACCTTGCGACGGGTAAGTACCTATCGATTTGTATACGCTTCAGTACTCTCCCATGAGCTTTATAACTTCTATGCCTAAAACTTTATTATAACCCCCAAGCAATAAACTTAATCCTTTTTTGCTTGCAGGGGAAAGCCAGCACTCGCTTAGCCGCCAGTTCCGTGTGGGACATAGCACAGTGAATGGCATTCTTTTTGACACTTGTCAGGCAATTTATGATGAAATGCAGAAAGAATTTCTGCAAATTCCACGAACGGAGGAGGAGTGGCTGTGTGTAATAGACAGATTCAACACTATTTGGCAATTTCCGGGCTGCATAGGAGCCCTTGACGGAAAGCATGTGGCGATAACGAAGCCAGCGAAATCTGGTTCCTTGTACTTCAACTATAAGAAATTCTTCAGCATCGTTCTTTTTGCACTTGCTGATGCACAGTACAAGTTTCTGTACATCGACGTTGGTGCAGAGGGTTCGTCAAGTGACGGAGGTATATGGATGACGACGCCACTGGCATCTGCCATTAGACAAGAAAAAGCACACCTTCCGGCAGGTGTGCCACTTCCAGGACAGCGTGAGCTACATATGCCTGCTGTCATCATAGCTGATGACGCCTTCCCTTTGGGTGAACACCTTATGAAACCCTACGGAGGGTCAAACCTGAGCGATGATAAATGCATCTTCAACTACAGGTATACCATCCCAGTGCAGATGGCTGAATTTGTGTGATACTTCCACATGTTCAGTGACATTGTTTTCATTTGTGCACGCGGTGCTTTTGTGTATGGTGTTTACTATTTCATAATCATCTCTAGGTTGTCCAGGGCTCGGAGGGTAGTTGAGAGCGCTTTTGGAATCTTATCCAATCGCTTTAGGTTCCTCCATAAAACGTTACAAGCAGAGCCAGATCGAGCAAAGGCATACGTCAAAGCAGCGTGTGTGCTTCACAACTATCTGTGTAATGCACAAAGTCAAGTCTCGGCATCTGCATCAAGTGAAGCAGAGACACACCTTCCTGACCTGCTCCCCAGCAGAAGCCGTCCTTCGGCCAGAGCTACCTATTACCGTGATCAACTTTGCCGGTATTTCTGTGGAACGGGTGCCATCCCCCACCAGGATGAAAGTGCCTTCATTAACGTATAGATAGAGAAGGCATGTGCGTAAAAACGAGAATAAAAAGCCTGCTTAAAATGAAACTGTACAAATAAAATTATTGAGACATGTCAGACAAGTGTTACAAGAACTGGTACACACAATTTTATTCAATAAATTCTGAGATGATATTCAATATTGCAATTTGACATTTCAGCCTACGGGCATTATCCATGCTACGCAAGTAATCATCGATGACTTTGCCAAAGCTTGTGCAGCTGTCTTCTTGCACCGGCTGCATCATTGACTCGGCTATTTTATGTAACGCTGCCGTTCTCTAAGCAAAAGAGTCGTCAGTCCTCTTTCTCTTTCGGACTTGTCGCACATTTGGAGTACTTGGTGCTTGCATAGATGAAGATGCTCCTCCCTCAGCTGAAGATGATGAACCCTCTGGCAGGGCACAAGAGCTTTCTCCTTCATTAGTTGAGGGGCTGCTTTCAGTTGCATGATTCTCCGTAGCTGGGGCTAAGATAGCATCATCCTGGTTTGTGAAAAGTATATTATTATTATTAAGGACATGGGGGGGGGGGGTGATGTCAAGAAATTTGATAGGCAGACAGTTCCGTAAAACCGCAAACAATGATGAAGAAGCATAAACAGCTTTTAAGATCTGTAAAGCGTTATAATTTCGTAAGGCTGATTATTTTTGTTCACAGCAAGTTGTCGTACAAATTTTAGAATGCCAGCTAAAATTTCAAAGAGCTGCAGTTTCCAAAATTCTTCTGTGTATTCCAATGTGACTCAGTTTTGTTGCTCGAGCACTGCATCCATTTGAACGACGGGCTCGGACCTTCCTACATAACAATATGAAGATACCACTACGAATTACCTGTGTTAGTACATCCTCAAACGTGTCACTGATGTCTCTCGGTGTTGTGCTGCAGCCTGCCGTGAGGAATGACATGGCGCTGAAAAATTTCCATGTTCCCACGTAGTGTTCAGTAGCTTCTTCAGCGCCTTGTCCACTTTTTGTTACTGTTTTTGTCGCCTTCTCTTTCCTGTACGTTCTCCTCTTATGCATGAAGAGCTTTTTCAGGTCATCTGTAGTGAAGGAAGAGAGTTCGAAATATGGCAGTCGCGTGCCTAATCATGTTCACGTCGCCATCGTTTGCGTGCCAAGCTCTTACGTTTAAGTGAATTTAATACACATTTCTCGAAGTGTGACTACGCGGAAAGCAACTTTAGATCCGCATAAGATATAGTACACAATTGCACAGGCTCTGGGATGTTGAACTTCACATCATGCAACAAGCTGTGCTTTTCTCGACAACAAGGCTCAGATGATCAATTCAAATTGCTCGTACTGCATTTCATGGTCAATATTTGAGACTAAAGTCTTATTTACTTACCAACAGAGAAGGGTCCAAGACTGGGGTATCTCACTTTCATCTCGTCCGTGATTCGCTCCCATAGCTTCTTCTTCATTTGCACGTTGTGATACATTTCATCCGCAATGTTCCACAATGCAGGAAATTCCTCCACCAACGAAATAAAAAATAAAACGCTGTCATCACTATACAGCACAGATTTCGCGGCCGATTCCGCCATAACGTAGGAGCAAGTCTTCAGTTTTGAGGAAATTCCACTCTGTTGAACTGGAACGTGTTCTGTGCTGTCGCGACTTGTGCTTTCTCTCGAGAGGAGGAAAATGACAAACGCCAGCTCTTTGGTTTGAACAGACACTGCAATTTATTTACAGAACAAAGCCAGAAATGTATGTAGAAAACGTTGACTGACGTGCAGTAAAATCCCATTCCCACGCAGTGCCCGCGTGTGTATAATATTTCTGCAGCTCCACTTGTCCCCCCAGCCGAACCATCGTTTTCCCCGTTTTTTCTTGCTTCCTAATTGCCCCTACACACCAAGTTCCCGTTTTTTATAACGTGATTCTTCGTATCACCTCTGCTCCAGTGGTTACAGCAGGGCGAAAGAAGACGAAACAAATAAAAAAACGCTGGTCCGTCCTCAAGTCCCCCGCCGACACGGGGACCGTTTGTGGGTCGGAGGCGAATGGTCCACGGTGGGATTTCGGTCTCCCGCGGACCGGAGAAGGCGCACATTTTGATGACGTAGGCTGTGACGTTTACACCGTCCGCGGACTTCTCCCGGGGATGCGTCCCTCGTGTGAACCCACCCTTTAAATGGGTGTCGTCGGAAGGGGGCAAAATGTGTTTCCGCTCGGGATCGAACCGAGGACCTTGTGCGTGTGAAGCACACGTGATAACCACTACACCACGGAAACGGACACGCTACCCAGCTCTTCTGCAAGGAACAGACCTTCGGCACTTCAGAAGAAACGCTTTCTGGAAGGGGAATACGGCGAGGGGAGGTAGGTTGACTTAAAAGAAAAAAAAAATGCACGTTTGCAAACGGAGAAATTTAGATAGAGGTCTTTGTTTGTGGAAGGCGCATGTTACGTTCAGAAAGGCTTGGAGCCAGTAAATGGGTGTCGTCGGAAGGGGGCAAAATGTGTTTCTGCTCGAGATCGAACCGAGGACCTTGTGCGTGTGAAGCACACGTGATAACCACTACACCACGGAAACGGATACGCTACCCAGCTCTTCTGCAAGGAACAGACCTTCGGCGCTTCAGAAGAAACGCTTTCTGGAAGGGGAATACGGCGAGGGGAGGTAGGTTGGCTTACAAGAAAAAAAAATGCAGGTTTGCAAACGGAGAAATTTAGATGGAGGTCTTTGTTTGTGGAAGGCGCATGTTACGTTCAGAAAGGCTTGGAGCCAGTAAATGGGTGTCGTCGGAAGGGGGCAAAATGTGTTTCCGCTCGGGATCGAACCGAGGACCTTGTGCGTGTGAAGCACACGTGATAACCACTACACCACGAAAACGGATACGCTACGCAGCTCTTCTGCAAGGAACAGACCTTCGGCACTTCAGAAGAAACGCTTTCTGGAAGGGGAATACGGCAAGGGAAGGTGGGAGCTAGGTTGGCTTAAAAAAAAAATGCAGATTTGCAAACGGAGAAATTTAGATGGAGGTCTTTGTTTGTGGAAGGCGCATGTTACGTTCAGAAAGGCTTGGATCCAGTAAATGGGTGTCGTCGGAAGGGGGCAAAACGTGTTTCCGCTCGGGATCGAACCGAGGACCTTCTGCGTGTGAAGCACACGTGATAACCACTACTCCACCGAAACGCATGCGCTAGCCTGCTCTTCTGCAAGGAACAGACCTTCGGCACTTGAGAAGAAACGCTTTCTGGAAGGGGAATACGGCGAGGGGAGGTAGGTTGGCTTAAAAGAAAAATAAATGCAGGTTTGCAAACGGAGAAATTTACATAGAGGTCTTTGTTTGTGGAAGGCGCATGCTACGTTCAGAATGGCTTGGAGCCAGTAAATGGGTGTCGTCGGAAGGGGGCAAAATGTGTTTCTGCTCGGGATCGAACGGAGGACCTTGTGCGTGTGAAGCACATGTGATAACCACTACACCACGGAAACGGATACGCTAGCCAGCTCTTCTGCAAGGAACAGACCTTCGGCACTTCAGAAGAAACGCTTTCTGGAAGGGGAATACGGCAAGGGAAGGTGGGAGGTAGGTTGGCTTAAAAGAAAAAAAAATGCAGGTTTGCAAACGGAGAAATTTAGATGGAGGTCTTTGTTTGTGGAAGGCGCATGTTACGTTCAGAAAGGCTTGGAGCCAGTAAATGGGTGTCGTCGGAAGGGGGCAAAATGTGTTTCCGCTCGGGATCGAACCGAGGACCTTGTGCGTGTGAAGGACACGTGATAACCACTACTTTTTTTTCCTTTTTTTTAATTATTATTATCATTATTATTATTTCACATAAAAAACACTGTACACTTAAAAACCTTCCCTGAATGTCAGCCCCCTACCGCCTGGCTGCTGCTTTGCGGCCGTACACTTGTCTGCAAAGATTAGCCTCCCCTTTCTCCACTTTGTTTTTTACAATCTTCCAGCAGCCTTCCAGTTCGTCCTCTTGCAGCACGCTCAATGTCCACAGCAGCTTTTCTTTAAACTGTTTCCACGGAGGCACTAGCATTTCTCGGCACTTGATCTCGTCCATTCTGAAACTCCACAGCGCGTATAGTCCCAGCACTATCAAGCTTGCCACTGCGTCGCTTTCTGAAGCCTCACCAACGTCCAGAAATTTTATAGTAAGCCACTGCAGCGCATAGGTCGGCATTTTTCGAAATATTCATTCAACATCACATCATGTCCGGCCTAGCCCACAGCCCATAACATCACATCACCATCACAGCCCATCACATCATAACCCATCATTCGACATCACCATCACAGCCCATCACATCATAACCCATCACTCAACATCAACATCACAGCTCATCACATCATTACCCATCATTCAACATCAACATCACAGCTCATCACATCATTACCCATCATTCAACATCAACATCACAACTCATCACATCATTACCCATAATTCAACATCAACATCACAACTCATCACATCATTACCCATCATTCAACATCAACATCACAACTCATCACATCATTACCCATCATTCAACATCACAGCCCATCACATCATAGCCCATCGTTCAACATCAGAGCCCATCACATCATTACCCATCATTCGACATCACAGCCCATCACATCATTACTTATCACTTGACATCATAGCCCATCATATCATAGGTCAGAATTCAACTTCAGAACTCGTTCTGAGTTCAAGTTCGTTGTGTATGATGGACTTTGAATCTGAACTGCAGGGACCGGTTATGAGACTGAGGGCCTTGTATACTGCGCATGCTTGCGCTTCGGCGACGACTTGGCTTCGGGGCTTCGGTGACCGTGCGTCCCGGCTCCTGGGCAGATGTCACCTTTTGGGTGGCGTCCGTTTACAGTGACGTTCGTAAATTAAACAGGTGTTGTGTTTGTGCTGTCGCAATGGTGGGCGGGGCTTGGCGGGGCGCCCGCCCACTTCCCGGAGCGAGCCTTGACGGGACGGGGTGGCGATAGGGTTGTACTGAAAGCGTGAATGCAAATACCAGGTGCGTAGGGTGAGGATTGGCGAGAGTGGCGTGGCACCTGGTATGCCGCTGTCCTCCTAGTTTGCGGGTTGTTGCACAACGCGCCGATCGACTGCTGATATTGTTACATTAGAAAAGGCATGGCAGGTCTTGGCCTTGGCATCCGGTGGCTTTATGGTATCAAGTTTATTGGCGCTGCACGGCTGTTCATAAAGCTGGCATATTTCCGTCTTCTGCTACGTATGTGGAAGGCGGGCGGTTGTGTGGAGAGAGGCGGGAGGGGTGATGAAACTGCTCGTCGGTGTTCGGTAGTCGGTTACGCTGCATCGGGGAATGACCGGGATCCCATGATGGGAAGGAGGCATGTGCCAATAGAGGGTGCAGGGGAGTATCGTGACTTCGCCCCTGTTTTTCTGCGTGCGTTGAGATTTCCTTTTTTTCCCCCAGTCGAGAGGTTTCGTCGTGCTGCTGTTTCAACTGGGGGTGCATTGCAAATATCTAGCAGTAAAACGGCGGATTTTCAGGCAAATGCATCTTTGTTTTCTCGCTTTCTCTCTCTCGATATAGTGTCGTATATCTACGATAGAAGCACGTTTGGTCATGGTTCGGGGCCGATTAGTGGATTCTATAGTGCGTATAAATGAATGTTTCGTAGATTACGGCATATACGGAAAATACTCGCACAGCGTGTATTTTGGGATATTGCCATCTGCTCCAATTGCCTTCGTGTGTGCGCGCGCGCGTGTGTGTGTGTGTGCGTGCGTGTGCGTATGTCTTGATGTATTTCTAGATGCACTGGTGTAAGCAGCATGGCCTGAGTCTGGTGGGTCGTACTCTGCTTCTTCGCTTTCTGTATACAGTTAGGAAAATTTCCGCGTTCGCATTTCAATCTGCACTGCCGGCCTCAGTTGCTCTGTTGGTAACGTGTTCACTTGCTGAGCTCACGATCGTGGGTTCAATCCTGGCCGAGAATGGTAGCAATGTGGGAGAGATAAACATTGCTTCAGCACCGGTGTGTTGAAGATTGCTTTGGCACGTCTAAAGTAACCCGGGTGGTCGAAATTATCAGTAGCCCTACCATGCTGTACGTGCAGCATCTCTTCACACAAATGGGCTAACTTACGATGCGAGTAAATTTACTCCCAATTATATTATTATGCAATATGCACTGTGGTACGGTGCAAAAAGCAGACGATGTCTGTGGTGCATGCCTTCTTTGTTGTATACCTTCACACCAAAAACGACGAAAACCAATACTTACATTAACAATTTTTAATGCATATTTTGAGGTGCATAGTTGCATGCATACTTCTGCGGAGTTTTCAGTGCATATTTATGAGCACTCCTTTTTTGATTATCGATGGGTCGCTGTTCATGTATCACTGAATCTCCCAGCTGAATGTGTGAACAGGGTGGCATCCTTTTGCAACAGGTAATGGAATAGGCCTTGTCTTGTGGATTTTCGCTGCGCTGTGTGCACTGGCGAACTACCTCAAGGACACACGTGCTGAAATAACCTTCTAAATCATTCATTGCTTTCACACGTCAAGCGTCCTGGAACAACTGGTCGCACCAGTGCACATACGTGCGCATGTTTTTACTTTCTACTTTAGACATAAGTCGTAATGATTATTTTCAGATATCATAATAAGAACCTCTGAGCACCCGCACAGTCCGCAACGTTCGCCTCCAGAAAAAGAGGTGGTAGGCGATAGCACGCTTGCCTCCCCTGGCACTTTCCCCCTCCCCCTGGAAAAAAATAATGGGAACGCCCATGGGCAGCCGTGATTGCTGAAACGGCCGACACTCCGCTTCCCATCCACGCAGCACTGCACTGGGTTCTGCATTCAACCGCTCACAGTCGGCTTCAACCGGCGCGAACCCTCTTTGGCGGCATGTTTCGTGCATCCGCTAGTTCGGCGGTACGCGGGCCTGCTTTCCCTCTGAGCTCTGCTACCAAAGGGCTTTCTCGGCTTGAAGCACGGTTGGTTTGGTTTGATATCGTCTATACGACGTGGGCCGAACAACGTGAATATCGTGTGAGCCACGCTCTATGCTAAACCTGGAAGAAACGCGCGCACCCATGCGCAGTTCCTTTGGGATCGTCGTAGTGATCTGTGATCCTATTCCAGAACCGGAGTGTATCAAAAACTCGACGGCGCTCGAAAGGTCAGGCCAGACAACGGTTTCGGCAGTTCGAAGTGTCTATATACCGATTTCATTGCCACGAAGTGCATAAATGTCCAGGCGTGAGAGCACACTGTACGTGAGGCCGAATCGTTCCACAGGTATTTTCTTTTATGTCAGTCGTCTCTCTTGCAGTGACTTCATTGACGTGTCGAATTCAGTCACCGACCATACCTGCAGACCATCACAGTCGTCACTTTGCTTCCTATTCTGTACTAATCCTGTTAGGCTGTTCCTGACAGAAAACTATTTTGACCATCGTACTCAGAAACAAAACACAAGTTCGGATAACGAAATCAAAAACGAAACGAAAAACAAAATTGTGTGCAATGAAACATTGGGGCTGCGTCCCGAAGCTGTTTAGCATAATATACGGGGTTGTCGGCTGTACGTGTGCCGAGTACGCGCCAAAATTGTGCAACCCAGTTTCATGTCACATTCCCCTGGACAATTTTTCATTGATGCTTGCATTCTGCCTTTGCAAAAAATTGCGAAAAAATCATAAGACGGAAGTGTGGTATGCTCTGGTCGCCCAAAACGATGTCGGACAATTGATGCTGTCATTTTGTTCACGTGACAGTGATTTTCCCAGAGTTCATACTGCACAATACCCGTCCCATTTTTCCATGTGCCCGCTCATTCGCCCAGACACCAGGAATGTTTCATTGTCAGCAGTAATAAAAAGAAAAGGAAGGAGTGTCAAGAGACTGGTTTTCATAACCGATTTATAAGCCCGAACGCGCCGCTTCTTTATGCTCTGGAACCAACCTCCACAACACACCTGCTCTGAATCGTTGCAAACCAAACAACGCGAGAACGCCAAGGTCAACCCTCATTTTCTGTCCCTTACGGATGACATCCAAGTGCAGCACCACAAAGTCCCCAACTCTAAATACAACGCTGAACGGCAAGCCCTTCCCCTCCCACATATGACACATCAGATATAACAGCCCGCCGCTCTTAATGCTGGAGCCATCCCCACAACACCACACCTGCTCTGAGGCGACGCAAAACTAAGAGCGCGAGCGCGCCAAGGTCAGCCCACCTTCCCTGCTCTTTGTTATTCATCCAAGTGCAGCTCCGCCCAAACGACCGAGACCCCGACTCCAAAGCCTGAACATAACGGTGAACTGCAAACTCCCCCTCCCTCCCACCCACCAGCAGCAAGGTCACACATACAACTGAAACCTTCCCGCCACTTCCGTTAAGCTAAGATTGTCACAGGACACGAGAACAGGTACGCTGAAAATGGGGTACCATATTCATGTCTAGTCATGCATACTTGCAATGCTTGCTTCGATGGGCAGTTGTATGCACCCATCCAAGCGCCCACGACTGATGTCAACCCTACACCCTAAACCGCAGATTTCAACTTGAAAAACCCATCGCAGGGTCTTCAATATCTCATCTTCGCACATAAGTCAACATCAAACTCAGCATCAAATCATTGCCAGTCACTCAACATTACTGTCACCATCACATCATTGCTCATAATTCAACATAAAATTCAAATTCACATCACATCATTACCCATCATTCAACATCAAACTCAACATCACATCACATCATTGCCCATCATTCAACATCAAACTCAACATCACATCACATCATTGCCCATCATTCAACATCAAAGTCAACATCACATCACATCATTGAATCATTCAACATCAAACTCAACATCAAAACACATCATTGCCCATCATTCAACATCAAACTCAACATCACATAACATCATTGCCAATCATTCAACTTCACTCAACATCACATAACATCATTGCCCATCACTCAACATCACATCATTCTGAGTGATGTGATGGTGAATGATGTCGGTGATGGACATCATGAGTGAATTCGCCGACCTATGCTGCAGCGTGACGTCCTTCTCGATCAGTTCTCTAAAACCACACCAGAATTGCAGAGCTCTTCTGCACAGCAGAAACACGTGAGGGAGCGTTTCCTCTTCTCCCGGACAAGCCGCGCAACATATCGACCAAGGTACGACAAATCCCTTCCGTCTGAGCCATGATTTTACAGGAAGCACTTGCCAATGAAGGCTGAAGAAGAAGTCCTTCTCTCCCGTGGGGACCTTGAGTTTCCTTACTCTTTCAAGGACACCCTCGTTGTTATTGGGGGGCCTGCACATTCTATAAAGCGGTGTAAGTAGACTTGCTGCGATCGTACACCAGTAGAGCTTCTTCTTCCCCACAGCCGTCAGGTAATCCCACGAGAACCGTTGTTCAAAAAAAGTTACTGCTTCTGCTATCTCCCTGTAGAATGCCAACGCGGGCGTTCGGCGTCTTGCGCCTACTGATGATGCCGTCCACCTCGCAATGTAAGCGCAACCTAGCACTTGAAGCGCCGCCCTTAGGAAAGGATCTTTCTGATCCCGGAAGTACAAGAAGCGTTGCACTTTTAGTTTGATGCTCAGGTTCACCAATCCTAAACCACCTTTTTTAAGCTAAAGAAGAGATTTGTCCGCCGCATCTTCTCCATCGTCGATTTCCAGATGAAGGTCGCGCACATTCTGTGGAACTTGTTGCACGTATCTACGTCGGTTCTGGAACACTGTGCAACGTAGAGCACTGCGGGGTATAGCACCGAGTTGCAGATATAGGCTCTGTTGGTGAAAGACAAATATCTTCCTTGCCAGCCTGTGAGGTTTCCACGGACTGACGTCAGTTTCCTTGCCCATGTCATTCCTCTGTCCGCATTGAAGGTAACGCCCAGATACTTTCCAAGTGTTCTTGTCCAGGAAATTCGCATGAATTTTTCAGGTGCGTACGTCCATCCGCCCAGCCAGGTCCCCAACGACTTCGCCAAATTCAAGCAGGCTCCCGATACTTTGCTGTAGTCTTGTATTGACCTGATCGCTTCGCAGACTTGTAGTTTAGATGTGCATATAACGGCGATGTCGTCTGCATAAGCCAGCAAGTTAACGTGTTCGGCCCCCATCTGTATCCCCTTGATGTACTGGTTTCCTGCAATCCTCCTGCACAAAGGTTCCAGATAGAGAGCGAAAAGCACTGGAGATAAAGGGCAGCCTTGGCGGACCGAAGAGAGGATGGGTATTCCCTTGCCAACACTGCCATTCACCCGGAGCCGAGTAGATACTTGATTGTAGCAAATGGTGACCCATCTGATAAGGAATCCCCCAATTTGGCATTTTCGCAGCACCGCGAACAGAAAAGAATGACTGACACGGTCGAACGCTTGGCTCAAATCAGTTTGAAGTACTGCAAAAGGCTGAGATGATAAGTCCGCTGCTTCACACACAGTGCGCATGATGTGCAAATTTCTTGCAATTGACCTCCCGTGCAGGCCGTATGGTTGATGAGTTCCTATAACTTCCCGTAGTCCGTTTTCTTCTCTTGCGGAGAGAATTTTCGCTAAGATTTTGTAGTCAGTACACAGAAGACTGATAGGCCGGTAGTCAGAGAGAGATGGAGTGTCATTACATGATGTCTTTTTTGGTATTAAGACTGTGATGGATTGTCTCATGCTTGGCGGAAGCAGGCCTCTTCTGGCCACGTCTTCGAAAACTTTCTTCAGAATACCGCACAACAGATCGCTGAACATTTTATAGAAACTGGCCGCTATACCATCAATACCAGGAGATTTATTCCTTCCAAGCTTTTTTATAGCTCTGCTTATTTCATCTTCTGATATTTCTGTGTTGATAATCTCCTGACATTGTCCGCTCACCGTGGGTAATCCTTCCAGCCATGACCCATATCCGCCTTGTAGGCTTGGCTTCTCTCTGAAGAGGCTGGTGTACTTCTCTTGAAAAGCATCTATGATATCTTCCTCCTTGGTCAAGGTACGGCGCTCATTTTTTATCGCATTGATGGTGTTCCTGTCTGCCCTTTCCCGCTCCTTGAATCGGAACACCTTGTAGGGCGTCTCCTCCCTTGCTAGCGTTTGCACTCTGCTTCGAATCAGCGCTCCACGGTGTTCTTCTTCGTACAGCTTTTGAAGTTCATTTTTAACTGCCTTGATGTCTTCTTTAAAACAGCCTGGATGACTACATTCTGCTTCTGCCAATATTAACAGTGTTCCCATGAGCCGTTTCTTTTCCCGTTTTTTTTCGAATGCTCTGATCTGCGAATACTCGATGGCTGTTCTTTTCACCTTCTGTTTGAATCCTTCCCATGTGACAGCATTTACGTCTTCGTACGTGCTATATTCTTCTATCAGTCTCCTCATTTTTTCCCGGAAGCCATCTTCCTCCAGGATACTTTCATTCATTTTCCATATACTGTGTCGTTCGTTTACTTTGTTGGTTGGCCGTTTCTTCATAGCAACTGACACCGAGACTAGAGCGTGATCCGAGAAGAATTGAGGCTTCACCTCATAGTTACTAACATACGGCATTAGTGTTCCGGATACATACATCCTGTCCAACCTAGCGTGGGAAGTCCCTTGGAAGTGAGTGCACTTCATGCTCTCTGCCGACTTTCCATCCCATACGTCCAGTAGGTCACTATCCTGTATTAATTTCAGGAGATCCTTCCTACTTGTGTCGGCCTTCACTTGCTTGTACGAGCAGTCTTCTTTCCTCAGTACGCAGTTAAAATCACCACACATCAGGACCTCCCATGTAACGTTCACAAACTGCTTGAGCGACGCGAAGAAGTCTTTTCTGTCCGTTGTTTCATTGGGAGCATACACACATACGATTCTGATCATTCTCTGGCCATGCAGGATATCCACTACACACCGCCGTCCACTTTCGTCAAGCACACTATCAATCACAGCCAATCCTGCGTCTTTCCTCACCAGAATCAAAGTGCCCGCACTCCCACCTATTGTTGTTGAAGAGTAGCACCAAAATTTCTCCCTGAAGAAATTCACGAGTTCTTTTTCTTGTTCTATCGTAGCAATCTTTGTTTCTTGAATGCAGGCAATATCAACCCTCTCGGCAGATAACATATCGCTGGTCCAACGCTTCCGTTTTCTTGATGACAAACTCACTACATTTAATGTTCCAACCTTTATTGTCTTCGTACTTGCCATCTTGCGACTAGTTGATAAAGCTGACGTAGCCCCTGACTAAAAGAAACCGGGATCGTCCTACTGTGATGACCCAACTTCCTCCAAGGGCAACTGTACTTCAAGGGTACGTCCCTGACATGCTTTCTTTTTTATGTTCTCCAAAATGTCTTCCTGGTACGGTTCCGCTGATTCGATGTTTTTTCCAGTGTCCTCCCCTTTCCTTTTCCCGTGCGCCTCATGTACAAGGGACCAGTCCTTCACAGTCTCTTTGCATCCTGGCGGCGTTGTTCTATTGTCTCCCGGGCCTCCTTCCATTATATTTCCTTTCCCTGCGACCAAATTAACTTCAGCTGCTTGTTGTTCCTTTTCCTCTCCTTGCTGCATGGCATGTTCTGTGTCCTGAATATCCATTACGATTCTTTCATTATGTTTTTCCGGCCATCCTCTTGTCATTGAAGCATAAGTCCGAACGCAGTCCTCCTGTACATGTCCAAATCCCTTACAGCTGCGGCAGTAGTCCGTCCTGCATTGGCTTCGTATGTGTCCCACCTGCTTACATCGCAAACATAATGGAGGCTTCCCTGGGACCGACATCAGCACTGTCACGCCCATTATTTTGAGCTGGTACGGAATGCTTTCAGTGGAAACGCCGTCCTTAAGCTGTACGGTGACGGAACGTGTAGTTGTTTCCACTCCTTCCAGTCCAGGTAGCCGCCATTTCTCTCTAACAATGTCAGTGGTTTTTCCGTACGTGGACAGTGCCCGACGTACTGCTTCGTCCGAGATATTCATTGGTATCCAATGTAGCTTTAGCGTAACCTCGCTTGAGTTGGGGTCGATGATAATACACCTTCTTCCCTTCACTTTCAACTCCCCAAATTGCCTTAGTTTCTCTTTTTCCGCCTCCGAATGAAAGGTGACGATCCACACGTGGTTGAAAAGATACGAGCCAAAACTTGCTATCTCCTTCATGTTCACAGCTTCTCCCAAAGGGGCCACAAAATCCTGCCCTTTGTACGGCCTGGCCGACGGGTCTCCATGAAGAAACACAGTGTTCTTCGAAATTTCACCTTTTGGTAACGTTGGCATGATTATTCTATACGATTCCTGTACCATGTTGTTAGCCTCATTCCTCAACGACGGCGATTCATCCCTGCTAGGGTTAGCCGTTACAGCCGCTCCAACGGAGCTCATGATGCACACGACCGGTTAGCACAAGCGCCGGAAGTACACGTGATAATCACTACACCACGGAAACGGATACGCCACCCGGCTCTTCCGCAAGGAACAGACCTTCGGCACTTCAGAAGAAACGCTTTCTGGAAGGGGAATACGGCGAGGGGAGGTAGGTTGGCTTAAAAGAAAAAAAAAATGCAGGTTTGCAAACGGAGAAATTTAGATAGAGGTCTTTGTTTGTGGAAGGCGCATGTTACGTTCAGAAAGGCTTGGAGCCAGTAAATGGGTGTCATCGGAAGGAGGCAAAATGTGTTTCCGCTCGGGATCGAACCGAGGACCTTGTGCGTGTGAAGCACACGTGATAACCACTACACCACGGAAACGGATACGCTATCCTGTTCTTCTGCGAGGAACAGCCCTTGGGCACTTCAGAAGAAACGCTTTCTGGAAGGAGAATACGGCGAGGGGAGATGGGAGGTAGGTTGGCTTAAAAGGAAAAAAAATGCAGGTTTGCAAACGGAGAAATTTAGATGGAGGTCTTTGTTTGTGGAAGGCGCATGCTACGTTCAGAAAGGCTTGGAGCCAGCAAATGGGTGTCATCGGAAGGGGGCAAAATGTGTTTTCGCTCGGGATCGAACCGAGGACCTTGTGCGTATGAAGCACACGTGATAACCAATACACCACGAAAACGGGTACACTGTCCATCTCTTCTGCAAGGAACAGACCTTCGGCACTTCAGAAGAAACGCTTTCTGGAAGGGGAATACGGCGAGGGGAGGTGGGAGGTAGGTTGGCTTAAAAGAAAAAAAATATGCAGGTTTGCAAACGGAGAAATTTAGATGGAGGTCTTTGTTTGTGGAAGGCGCATGTTACGTTCAGAAAGGCTTGGAGCCAGTAAAGGGGTGTCATCGGAAGGGGGCAAGATGTGTGTCCGTTCGGGATCGAAACGAGGACCTTGTGCGTGTGAAGCACACGTGATAACTGCTTTTTTTGTTTTCAAAACTTATATGACATTTATTAATGCTATTTACAACAGCCATGCATGCCGGCCAGCGGGTTGGGCGCCGAGTTGCTCTCATTTGCAGTCTCGAAAACTCTCACATGAGTCTCGTGTCGTCCAGTCTGTTTCTTTTTTTGTGTGTTCTCTCTCAAGGAAATGATATCAGCAGTGAATTTACACCATCTCGCTTTTACCTTCATTCTCTGTTTAGAGCAAAGTGTTTAGGATAAAAGGATTATGCAAATGAGCTGATGTAAACTTTGCGCAGGCTGCGTATCCGTGAGTATGGGGTGAAGTCAAGGAGACGAAGCCACAACCGGAACGTCCTGTGTTGTAGTAGCACGTTTTTGTCCGTCCCCCTGTTTTCACCCTTAACTCGGGGATACGCTGCCTACATAAAGCAAAACGTAATTCTGGTCAGTATCATGTCCCCTGTCTTGTGTGTGTCGACCACACAGCATGAACACTACATTTTTCTGTTCGATTATACCAGTGACGGAACCAGGCCCTCACTTTAGGGGGGGGGGGCGGTTCTTTTTCCAAGGACGTAGTGGGGAATCTAGGGTTCCGCGTTTTCGATGCTTCTTTTGGGCGGATTCGGCGTATGTTTTTCGATGTTTATTGATTTTCGCGAAATCGGAGTTTTTCGGTGTTTTCCCTTGCGCGTACATGGTTTACCCGACAGTTATCGGCGCATTGCGATTACAATGTAATTTCAGTGCTGTGCGCGTCTAACGGAGCCTTAACAACAACCAATGCGAATTACCAGTTTTACCTGTCCCACCTTTACGACGTACCAGTGCAAGAAAGGAGCGGAAGGCGTTTGCTCACCTTGTTCATTACGAGGATGCTTCAGATTCACGTGGCGCCGCGATTGCACGTGCTCCGATATGCGCGCCACACCTCTTCCACAGCCCACATTAACTGTCACGCGACAATACTTGCATAGACAACATCTTCCTTGCCTGAGAGTTCAAAATCTTGATGGTCGCAAACGTAATCCGAGGCCCTCTTCCTTTTTCTTCCCATATCGGGTGGCGCGGAAAGACAGGACCGCCGTACGTTGAAAGTGGAGGTGTATGTACTGTCGTAACCTCTCCACTAAACAACTAAAGGCCGAGATTCTACTTGACGTCACGTCCCTAAAAGGCAGGGATGGGCACTATTTAAATACATTGTAATTAAACTATTATTTAAAATATAAATACATGTATTTTTATTTTGCATTTAAATACAGACTCGAAAAATATATTTGTAATTATATTTAAATACCAATTTTTGGGTATTTATTCTCGTGAATACTTTATAAATACTTTTAAATACCGAATATACTGACTCATGTCTTAAAGTTGCTGTGCATTTGACCTTTCGGGAAGAAGGGCGAGTTTGGGGCGCAGTGTTTGTGCTAGCATGCATGCGACAAACCATTTTAGACGGCGAGTTTTTCGCTGTTGTCGCGGATAATGGTCGCGGCTGATTACCTTGTTGTACGAAGCATCTTCGTCATATTTAATAGAGGCCTTTCTTAATCGGCACCTGTGGAGATGATGTTCTCCTTTGCGAATCTGATTGTACAGCAGAACAGAAGACGCCTAAATGATGCAGCCTTCGAGAAACCTCTTACATTATAGTTGCCATGATAATCTAATAAATAAATGCTATTGCACTTTGCTGATTTGTAGTTATGATCATTGTTATTTCTGTTATTCCAGATGACATCCTCCTGCAGTATTTATGGTAGTAGTTACGGTATTTAAATACTGTGTTTCTACATCATATTTTGCATATATATTTGCATATATATTCAAATACTCGTAGTGAAAAGTACTTATGAAGAGTATTTAAATACCCATTTCAACAAAGTATTTTGTATTTATATTTAAATACTCAAACAATGTATTTATACCCATCCTTACTAAAAGGTTCACAAGCGCGGTGGGGCACCTACAATGGCAGAAGAATCAGATTCCGACCAGTGCACCCGATCCGGGACAAAATGATTGACCCTGGAACACTCAATGTGGTCACAGAGACCCATCTCACAGAGGTGTGGTCCCCGTTTGCACGAGGAGATGATTTTTTAAAGGTGTGCGGAACAGAGCCTTTTGTATGCTCTGTAGGTCACCAGCCGTCATCATTCTTTCGCAGGAGTGTATTTTATTCAGTGCAGAATACGCCGCAGCGAAAAAAAGAGGGGTCATTTCAGTGGTACCTTAATGTCTTAGCGGGGTCCTTACGAAGCAAGCCAAATTCGTGTTCTCCAGTGCGTAAGCAGTATTGTAAGTATTGCACTGCTGACAGGTGCCCGTCGTTCCACTCTTGGGTAATAAAGGCTCCCCTAGCTACCCGCTAACGGGTAATTGACATTCTTTCCATATTTATCCTTGCCCGTTGGTGGGTAGCCATAGGGGTGCCATTAATTCTTTCCAAATTCGCTGACATACTTTCCACAATTATGGTTCAGTCGGTAATGTTATGGCTTGCTGAAGCTTTTGGACACCGTAGGACTTCGGTCCTGACTGCGAGGGCACTAAATATTCCATTTCACCTACATTACCGCCAGCAATTGTGCAGGGAACTCCCCACTCATCATCTTTTTAATATGTTTTTTTTTTGTTGTTGTTGGCTTACTGAGCTCAAGATCGCGGGTTCGATCGTGGCCGAGGGCGGTGGAAATCTGGGGGAGGCAACTATTACTTCCAGCACCGTGTGTTGGAGATATCCGACGCCTGTCAAGAGAACTTCAGGTCAAAGAAATTATCCACAGTCCTACCCTGCTGGACGTGCAGTATGTTGCTACACAAATAGGCTGACACGCCTTACGTGTAATTCCAATTACCTACGCTTGCCATAGTGACTCCCACGCCCTCTTTCCGTACGTCAAGGAATACCTCTCGTCAGCATGCTCCATTAGTTCACCGGATGCGACTGAACACGGCTTCCACAGCTCAGCGAGATTACCGCGTGTGTCAACTTCACTCCGCAAGATGCCGTCACTGCGATGATCTGGAAAATCTAGAATGCATACTTTTCGCTCGCGCCCTACTGCTGTCTAGCTAGAAACCCTTCACGGCCCAACTTCTTCTTTATTTCTTTATATATTTCAGTGAACATGGGGGACATCGAGGCAAGAGACTAAAAACCCTGCTTACACTTACAGTGTTAACCAGCAAGACTCTCGCCCTCTAACTGTGGCAAAATTGCTTGGGCCGTGGTGAAATCCAGCCCACCAATTCCTGCCGTAAAAGCACAATACTAAACTTCTTGGACAACGTAGGATTAAAGTCGTTATTGTGAAGCTCATCAACTAAATTATCGCGTCAGCTCGTTGGTGGTAGCCAAGGTCGTGCTGAGTACTGGAAGCTGGTAGGCTCGAACCCTACCGCCGTCTGTGCTGTCTTGGGTTTTCACTGGGTTTTCCGAAGACTTTCCAGGCGAATGGCGCCAGTTCCCACTGAAGTCGGCCCAGGACGCATACCAACCCCCGTGTCCCCCACTCCTTCCTCCTGTCCTCTCTCCATCTGTCCACGACTGTACGCCGCTCATAGCCACAGTTGCTTCGCGGTGCTAACACGCAGTAAAAAAAAGCTAAATTACTACGAGCTCTGGAGACGAAACACCCCAATCAACATCACCAAAATGAAGTTGTTGTTGTTATTGTTGTTGCTTCAATAGTATGCGATGTTTTCCGCATTGGCCCTTTCCAGAGTCCTTACCCGCCAGGCTTCGGCTGAACGCGGCGCGGGCTTCCATTTTCCTCTTTAAGATGGGCCACCTTTCATCACCCACCTGCCCCACCTGTCATGCTGAAGGAGACATTCCGCACCTGCTCTCCGCTGCACATGTTACCGTCAACACTGTCTTCTCCTGTGGTCGTGCATCGCTCGTCTCAGGATCTCAGGCTTTTCCCTATAGCTACGCTGCTAGGTCACACACAGCTTACTAAGGTGACCAAGGCACTTCTTCGGTTCCTGCGGGTTTGTGGTCTTCTGCATGGTGAACTGGGACCAATTCCGTTTTTATTTTTTAGCTAGGAATAGCAAGCCGTCGTAGCGCAGGATAGCCTTTCCCTCCGGGATTTTTTTTCATAATAAATATATATTGCCCGTTTTGTAGTCATAATCTCGAAACATCTTGTGTTAGTTTCTCTCTCCTGAGTTGATTAACAGAGAGAATTTGCAACTAATTCGCTGCCTTTGCAGTCCCATTGGAATTGGAATTGGAAATGGAATTGGAAATTGGAATTGGACTCCCATTGTATGTTGTCCTTGCCGGTGGTGACAGCGATTGTGCCGGTTTGCTCGATGATTCTTACCTGATGTTGAGGCTGCAGGAAACTGATTGTTCCTTTCATGTCGCCTTCCCAGGAACCCACAACGAATGTAAGCCCGGGCGACATTCTGCTTGTGGTGTTCGGCGGTTTTATGTTGCAAGCCAGCCCATAACAATGAGAGATACACAACAGTAACGGATGTGTGACAACATGGTTCAGAGGGACTGAGCTAGATCCACAAAATCGAGCTTTATGTTCGCCCTGTGTTTTATTAGTTAGTTTTACATTTAAACTAATTACATTGCAAATATTGTTTATTGTTATCATATGATGATGACAATGATGATGATGATGAAAACGAAAATAAAATATATGTTATATACTTTGAGGCGAAAAGTTTGTGGACACTATAGGGGGCGCCAGTAGAAGGCAGCGAAGGCGACGAAGGAGCCGCCACGGGAGGGCGCGATTGGCAAAGGGTGGAAAGGGAGTAACACAGGACCTGATAAAAAGGAACGGCGGGGAGGTGGGAGGAGAGACTTTTGCGAGCGGCACGGTCGAGGGAGCTGCCTTAGCTTGTCAAGGTATGCAATAAACCTTTCGATGTTTGACTGACTTTTCTTTCGTTCTTCCATGGGCAGGATGGGCGAGGACGGTCGGGGAGATGGGAAGTTTCAGAACAAAAAACAACACCAACAAAAGTCAGTATGCTGCATGATTCTGCTGTGAAGAATGGCTTCGGTGGCCTTGTAGCTTTTACACTACATGTTGTCTCAGTTGTCTCGCGACGTAAACCCACAATTATGATTATTTTTACACATTAGAATTAAGAAAATAAATAGCGGGGAAGTTTGAAGAAGTCGATGAAAGAGGAACACATCATCCATGCATGGCGACCGAGGACGTCAAAATGGTGGCTTGGCCGAGTTCGCACAGACTTCTACATGCGAACGCCCACGGTTAATGGTGAGATGGATGCGCAAGTGGTAAATATTTAGTTTTGTGGAACCTCTGGTGCGACGAAATGGGCACGTTCCCGACCTACTTGCACTGTAAGCATGTCTTACATGAATATGGCGGTCGGTGGTGAGTTGGGTGCGAGAAAACAATTGAGCATGGCGAAGGATGTTGCACAGCTGTTTGGTCATGTGACGTGTTCAAGTTGCGCTCCTTCTAGTGGAGTCTACTCCATAAACGGCGGGCTGCGTTCCAGGACTCACCTGGGTCGACCCGAGAGTTGAGGGTAGCTATAGACATCTCCTTGTTTGTAAACAAATGACGTCATAATGTTCGACAGCGCCACCAATTTGGTAGACTTGAAGTACGCTCGAAGCTAGGGGGCGAACAAGGTCGCGTACGAAAGCCGCAGTCTTAAGGGTATTACGATGGTCCCTGAATGGAACGAGACCTTCGGTCCTACTTTTCTTTCAATAGGAGGCAGCGAACAAGTTCCCATTCGTGGAATCCAGCCCTCCCCTTCCGATTTGTTTCGGTTTCGTACTGACTACCAACGTCATGATGACGTTTCTGGGGTAGAGGTCTATTGAGCATGGCGAAGGTGACGTGCTTTAAGTAGCGCTCCTTCTAATGGTCGAAGCCTACTCCATAAACGGCAGGCTGCGTTCCAGAACTCACCCGGGTTCGGCCCGAGAGTTGAGGGTACATATTCTTGGCGCTCCAGAATCAACCCGATTACGTCATTTATTTCATTTATTTTATTTCATTCTACACAAAATATATCACAACTGGAGACCATAGACATGGAGGAGCCAGGGGGAAAAACACCCGGTTGAAGGCTCCTCCCTGAAAAGTGCACTAAGCTTAATAAGAGCACAGATCATAATACATGAAAATAATACAGTCCAGGAAACAAAAACAAAAAATAAAATAAATAAATAAATAAAGAATGATGCACCGTACGTGACAGCAGACACAAGGATCAGCAACTGTTAATTAACAATACATTTCTAACTTGTTTTCTAAAAGATGAATAAGAACATACATTTTTTTATTTCAGGCGGCAACAGGTTCCAATTACAAACACCACGAAACAAAAACGACAGCCTGCCGTAATTTGTTCTGATCTTCGGTATATTTAACCTTCTACCTGCTCCTGCCCTAGTACGTGAGCTTCAATTCATATTGCAAAAATGTATCTTAGGCAAGGTTAGATCAAGTTTTAAAATGCGATAGGTCAAACCTAGAACGCCATATGTTATTATGTCCTGGACACTGAGAATGTGAGTATCACGATATGAAACATGGGATAAATAAGGCAAATCAAAGATAATCCTGATGACACGGTTTTGTAAGACTTCCAGGACACGTAAGTGGGTCTTATAAGTGATACCCCACACCGAAGAACAATATGAAAAACGGGAATGTATGAAAGCGTAATATAAATTAAGTAATACGGATGTAGGAAAAAGTGACGTGATTTCACAAGTACACTAATGCCATATGAGACCCTTCGAGCAATATGGTTGATATGTGACACGAGACGTAAGTTTTCATCAATTACAACACCTAAAAATTTAGTTTCTTGACAAAACTGCAGTGGAGAACCTAATAGCCATAGTGATGTGGGCGGAACTATATTTTGATTGGGAGAGTGAAATATCATAGTCACTGTTTTACTGGCATTTAACTGTAACCTATTGCAACGGCACCATGTCGAGTATCGTAGTCGCGCCCAACCAACCCGAGGATAGCCAACCTTCATGGCCACGTCGTACAACTCTATCACGTGACCAACTCCTAGTCGAGAGTTTGTTTTGGGACGCAGCTGTGTCACCAGCACAGGGTGCCCTCTCTCAGACGAGGACGGTGTTTTGACAATGAACTACTGTGAGCTCAGAAGGGTAGAAAATGCAACGAACCCATAAGAAAATGTTAAGGGAAGTGCCTCAGGAAGAGAGCTACCGATATTTCGGACAGAGACTGTTCTTCTTCGACTGGATTTATTCTGCAGCGAGCTCAGTACGAGCTCTGGCCTTCATCCAGACCTATGGTCATTATGTTGCTTCAATGGACTCTGAAATTTTCAGAACACACGACTGAAACAACAACAACAACTTTATTTTCGGCCTTGGAGCGTGGGGAGTTTCATCGCAACAGGCGATACTCTACCCCAGTGCTTGGTGGAATGGGGGGAATAAAATAACGTGCCCCTTTACAATAACGATCGAAGTCCGATGGTGTCCAGAAATGTCAGAAGACCTTTGAGCGCAGAGCGTTGCTGGGCTGGATTGGGCCAGGGACCAAGCAATTTCGATAGGGAGAAAGGGCGAGAGTCCAGCTGACGAAGAGACTCGGAGAGTGTGGTTCGGGAAGGTTCGTAGTGAGGGCAATGAAGAAGAATGTGCTCCAGATCCTCAAGAGCACCACAGTGGCAGCAGGTGGGAGAATCAATTTGTCTCAAGCGGTAACGCCACTGAGCTGTAAAGGCCACATCGAGGCGCATGCGGTGGATTAATGCAGCATCCTGACGAGATGTGTTTCGTGGCATGCGGAAAGCGAGCGTGGGATCAACTCTGTTCAACATAGAGGGGGGAAGAATGTCGGTTGTCCGTTGGCGGGAAGCCAGGGGTGTCACTAGACGTCGCAGAATTGAACGGCGGTCTCCTCTAAGCAGAACAATACGGGTCCGGTTCCGAGACGAGAGTGCTGCTTCTGCGGCGCTGTCGGCCTGCTCGTTCCCCACGACACCACAATGGGCTGGAACACACTGGAGAACTAGCCTGTGGCCTGCGGCGTAGATAGTGTGGTAAGCCATTAACACGTCTGTGACTAGGGGTGCGGATGGGCCTCGTATGCCGGAAGTTTCAATTGCTTGAAGTGCAGATTTGGAGTCTGTAAAGACTGCCCATTCCCGGGGTGGAAAATCAGCGATGTGTTGTAGAAAGAAAAGGATGGCATAGAGTTCCGCAGCTGTGGAGGAGGTTGGATGTGAAGGGCGTCTTCCGTGCACGACGCCTTCGGATGGAATGACGAAGGCTGAGGCGGACTTGTTGTTTCGGGATGCGCCATCAGTATATGCTGCCGTAAACGTAGAAAACTTCTCGTCTACCAGAGCATGAAAATGGGCTCGGAGGACTTGAGGGGGGACCTGATCTCTTCTTTGCAGAAGGTTTGGGAGGCGTACAAGAGTGGGCGGTACCGGTAGAGACCAGTGGGCTTCCGGCGGTATAGTGTCCTTAGTTATGAAGCCAGTGAGAGTCTGGCGTGTCCTCTGCGCTACTCGATAGAAGTCGCTTCCAGGGCGGTATCGAATTTTCCTGAGTAGCGGGTGGCGGGGAATGTGAGCACGCAAACGGAGGTACTGCCGAGCCGTTTCCCGTTCACGGAGAACTTCAATCGGGAGCTCACCAGCTTCAGCCAGTACTTGTCGTGTTTCAGCCATTCTTGGAACTCCGAGGCATCGACGAAGGCTTCGAGCAAACAGGGACCGAAGCGTATTTAATGAAGTTGTTGATATCCTGTGCAGAATAGGAAGGCTGTAAAGCACAGTTGCCCTTACCAATGCCGCGTGAACCGCGAGCAGGGAACGCTGATCACAGCCCCATCCTGGGCCAGAAAGATGTTGGATGGCGGGGAGCCATCGCTGCACTTTAGTTTCAAGGTGTTTAATGTGCCGAGCCCAGCGCAAGTCCGAGTCGATTACCACGCCAAGGAAGCGGTGAAAGCGTACTGGTTCTAGCTTCTTTAAACCAAGCCAAAGTGGGAAATTGGCCATAGCTTTACGCGTGAAAGGGAGCTCGACACACTTTTCGGGTGAAAGGTCCATCCCGAGGTGCATCAGGTACGTATGGATGTTGTTTAAAGCGAGCTGCAGGCGGCGCTGGAGAGCCGGGCGTGATTTTCCTACTGTCCAAAGGGCGACGTCATCTGCATACACGGAGAACGAGACTTTGCGAGGAATTACTGATTGTAGGCCGGCCATCACCACGTTAAAGAGTGTCGGGCTGAGAATGCTTCCTTGGGGGACTCCTTGGGGAACAGGATGCTGAGGGCTTTGGCCTTGGGACGTACGGACAGCGACAGTTCGGTCCGTAAGGAAGTCTTGGAGCCAGATGAAGAGCCGACCGGATACTCCAAACGAGCGCAAGGCATGCAGCACACAAATGTGCGAGACGGTATCATAGGCGCGCTTGATGTCAAGGAAGACCGATCGGACGATCCGTCGATGGGCTCGAGCATGTTGAACTGTAGAGACTAGGTCGAGAACTGGATCCATGGAGCTTCGGTGGCGACGAAATCCAGCCATTTCGTGAGGGAACGCACGTCGTTTTTCGAGCCACCAGTCGAGGCGATGCAAAACCATTCTCTCCATCAGTTTCTCCACACAGCTTGTCAGGCTCACCGGGCGAAAGGAGGATAGGGCATTTGGGGGCTTGCCTGGTTTCAGGATGGGAACAACCAAGGCCTCCTTCCATGTATGTGGTAAAGATCCTTGTTGCCAAGACGTATTATAGACATGAAGGAGAGCTTGGAGTGACCGCCCGTCAAGGTTTCGTAGGGCGGCATAGGTGATTTTATCGGGCCCAGGGGACGAGCTGGCGTTCACAAGCTTCAACGCTGCCTTTAGCTCGATTAGTGTGAAGTCGCGGTCCATAACTTCCGGGGGACGGGGCCAGTCGTGGTGAAGTTCAGCCGTCAAACTGTGGACAAAACTGTGGTGTAGGGGCGTGGTCGAGGCAGCCGCCGGAGTCGTTAGTACCACACAGAAGTCCGTCGCAAGCGTGTTCTCGTCTACACGCTGAGCGATAGCCAAGGCCGCGAGAGGATTCTTTTGAGGGGGCGCCTCCTTCAGAGATCGGATTGTCCGCCAGATCTTCGTGGCCGGATCGAACGGTGAAAGGTGGTGGCAAAACTTACGCCAACGCTTCCTGTCCTCGTTTTTAAGTTCTCGTGTTACTTTAGCTTTCATCCGGCGGTATTCCACAATGTCCGTAAGTTGCCCTGTCCGACGAGCCGTTCTTTCTGCTCGGCGACGTAATGCTCTAAGGTGATTAATAGCGGGGGAATGGCCGATATGGCCTGTTACCCTTTTAGACATGACCACCGCGTCCTGAATACCACGGGTAATTGCTTGAGAGAGAGCCTCTGGGGACATACCGGTGTGCACAGATGTTCTGAGGCCCGCACGAAAACGTCTCCAGTTTGTGAAAGAAATCAGTCCAGCAGTTGCTGAGAGGGGCAGTCTGTCGTGCGAAATATATAGAGGAAAATGATCGCTACCTCTAGTGTCGACGTCCGTAGCGCACGACAAGTGGCGAATTATGTCGGTTGAGGACCACGAGAGGTCCAATACATCAAGTGACATTGGGGATCGCATGTAAGTGGGCTCGCGGTCACACGACTGAAAAAGGGTTCTTCCTGTCGAGAAACTCGAGCACAAGACATATGTTCCGTATTAAAGTGCGCCGTTTTTCAACCACGCACGGTAGAAATCGCCAGAGGACCTCCCCTCCACGTTCCTCCTTCCTCTCGTGTTACTCATCTCACTGTTTCAGTACTATTCTGCTAGATGCCTGTTCGTGGTGCTTCCCTTCGCTGCGTCTGCGCGCGGCTTCTGCAGGAGAGTGTCGGCCAATCATTGGGCGAGTTAGGTAGTGGCTCCGAAAGGAAATGTTCTGTTACTAAAAAGGAGCGCACTCCATCCGCTCCTTTTTACTAATCGGGACATTCGCGGAGTGTGGCACTCCCGCGCTCCGATTCGCAAGCCGGAGTGTTTCTCGCGCTCTCTACCATAGCTCGGTATTTCGGGCCTCGAAACTCAAGATTACAATCATCTGATCAAGCGTGAGCTCGGGCCCTGCTATGAATTCACGTGGAGATCGACATGGCGTATCGGTCAGTTCCATCATGCCATATATTAGTGCACTCACCGGATAATAACATCATACTTGTAAACAGAGCAGGTGTGATGTTACCTGGTGAGTGGGCTAATATGCGGCATGATCGAGCTCACCGATACACCATGTGGACCTTCACGTGAGTTCGTACTCACGGCTGAACTCACGCCTTATCAGATAATTGTGACCGTGAGCTCCAAGGCCCGAAATGCCGAGCTATGCTCTCCACCATCCTCTCCGAGTGGACCCACCTGCACCTTAATTAATCTTTTTAAGGCTGCAGACAGCCGGATCGGAAGACGTCTGTACTGGAAAAGAACATCCAGTGACACGATGACACGCAGAGATCTAGAGGCGCGTTGCACACGAAACGTGTACATGTCACGTGTACACGCAACGCTTTCTTGGCTTAAAAACCCGTTTAGTAGAGGTTCCGGAGCGAGACGGACAGAGTAGACGGAGCGCGCTCTGAACAGTCGCTATTAACGCGCCCAATGGCATTCCATTCGGTGCGCGGTGACGTCGCGGGTTACGCAATGCTGCATAGCGGTGACAGGGTCCGGTTTCTCCCCACGAGGCCCAAGACGTTCGCTAGATAATTCAGCTTCGTTTCATTTCAGTACCTCGTTTATACTCTCTCGGAGAACAGCGTTAACTCGCTTAACAGAGCTCTGTTCAGCGAGTTAACGCTGCCGAACACACAACCGAACTTCTAGAAGTTCGGTTGTGTGTTGAAGAACATCCTGTTTTGCAAAGGAAAATAACGCAAAAAATCGTTTTGTAATCTGTTTAAGCCACGCGCAACACCGGTAATCAAACATTTCGGGGAAGGCGCAATTGTTTTTTTTTTATTCTGGGTGAGCGCCGCGAAGCTATTGTGGCTATGAGCGGCGTGCAGACGTGGACACATGGAGAGAGGACTGCAAGAAGAAGTGGGGGACGGGGGGTTAGTAGAGCACTGCAAAGGGCCCGGCTGGCCCGTAAGTCCGACACGACTCGCAGTACGAAATCTGGCCTCAAAAGCTGTTTTGACTGCCGGCTCGGGTGCAGTCCGAGAGTTCTCGGGCCTCAGTCGGGCCGACCTTTTGTGAGCCATTCTTCCGCGGTATTGAATCCTCAACATACGCTTTGAAAACAGAGCAGCCAGTACGTGCGTGCTCCCTCCGTCTTTCTGATAAAACGCAACAACATAGACGACGAGTTATTCTCGACTTCGCCATGTTGTGGATCTCCCCTTGCTGCGGCGTTCACCGTGGACAGGTGCGCCAGACTCGACGCTCCACGTTGCTACCACTACAAACCGCATCAAAAGCTGCGCTTGCGCGTTCCAAGTATGTGTCGTTTACGCTGTTTATTGAAAATTCTGGCATACGAAGCACATCCACAGTGACGGATCTGTTAATAGCTTGCCACCTTGTGTACGAATCAGGCCACAGGCTGGTTCTCCAGTTGGTTCCAGCCCATTGTGGTGACGTGGGAAATGAACACGCCGACAGCGCAGCTGAAGCAGCTCTCTCGTCTCAAAGACGGCCGCGTACTGCGCTGCTGAAGGGAGACCGTCGCTCCATTCTTCGACGCCATAGGACATCGAACCTTATTGTGAAGGGGTTCATTATTTCATTCCCCACATCACCATTAGCAGTGGGGCACAGTATCGCCTCTGGCGATGAAAGTCCCCATTCATCATCATAAAAATAAAGTTGTTGCTGTTTGAAACTGCGATCCGGGCCTCGACCGGGCTGTCAGAAGCCGGGTGGGGTGGGACCGACTAAGCATGCGTGGCTTCGGGTACGGACTGGGTCAGGCCGATAAATTCAGGTTCGTGCTGTGCTCTAGGTTAGTGTGCGTCCTGGGCCGACTTCTGGGAAACTGTGATCTTTCGTCTGGAAAGTCCGCTGGCAATCCCAGGAAAAACCTCTCAGAGCACAGCGTGTGGGATAGTGTTGTAACTCGCCCCCCCCCCGTCTTCAGCACGAACTGTAGGTACCATCGTACGAGCGGGTACTGTTACCCACTCGGCACCTCACGTCTTGCACCTCACATGCCGCTAGTGAGGCGCAAATGTATTTCACTGCGTTTTACAGGAACGAAGTTGCGAACGAATTATGGTAAGCTCCATCTCCAACAGAACTCCGACCCGTCTTCTCTTTGCGCTGACGTTTAATTCGGCCTCTCATATTAAGGCGGACTCATTTCTTAAGAAAGTCCAGGGGGAATTTTTGTTCGCAGGGTTCCCGTAAACTTCGCTAACTTTCGACACGAAACAGGTACAGGCGTGATCCCCTCGAGTTTGTCTACAGGGAATGACATCTTTCTGGAGACGTGACGCAATTCACTGATTTTGTTGCGAATTAAAGTGTGTCAAATTTTCAATACATGGGAGTCTAGCGGAGATGCAACTAAACTGCTTTTCTCGGCACGCCCGCTCGCGATATTTAGGCCCAAAATGATGTCATTCCCTACAGTAACAGTCTGGGAATTGATTGCAATCAACAAATTTGACAAGCTTACTGCAGTTTTTCAGATCCCTGCGAATGAAAAGAGTGGGTTTGTCGTTTGCTAGCATGTTCGGCAAGCGGAGGCCGATTACAGTAGTTCCTTAAAGTACGGCAGGACAGCAAAGCGAAGAAAACAATTTTGAGACGGTGTAGCCAACGCGAAGACCGCATGAGTCCTCCTAACCCTCTTTGAATGGTAAAAAGACTGACGATTAACCCGTTAGAAGCAGGGATAATTTAATTACAAGACTTTAGTGCAGTAGTCTGCGCTTCTTTCGGGTAACAAAATATAAGGTACAGCGAGACGTTCTACATGGTCAATTCATGAAAAAGAGGGGGAGGGGTAAGTGAAGAAAGAGAGATGAGAAACTGGGTAAAGTTTATACAAAAACCTCAGATGGCAGACGGCTTAAAAGGGGCACACAATTTGGGGAAGCTGTTTAACCTCTCAAAGCCAAATGGAACGTCCAAAGGGACAACGCAAGAATTTACAAAAAGAGACAACAGACAAGAAACTAGAACACACGCAAAGCACGCTTCGCGCTATGCGTTGCATGTACCGAATGCGAGGACGTGTGTACCTCTTAAATTTAAGAGGTACATTTAAAAAAAATGTATCTCTTGGCCAAGCGGTACTTAACCGCCACATATGCGTTACCTGGCTTAGAGTGTATTACCACCGTTTACCGTTTTAAGTATCAGAAAATGCATTGTGTTTTTGTAGTACTCAAGTGTCATTATTGCAGAAGACAAATATCGGCATCCGTTGTAATTAAATAAAACAGAACGGAAAAGCTTTGCCGCATATACTTTTCGTTAAGTGCGGAGTCTGCCGAACACATGATACCAGAGCGTTGGTTCTTTCCGGGAACTTTTCTTCCGGGGACATTCTTTCTGGATGGCGTAAACTTAAGCGAACACTAAGCGACAACTGCTTGCGGAAACCGAAATATATTTACGTAACGATTGCGGGCTCGAGAATAAGGGCTTAGAAAAGAAAAAAACATTGAGCTCTCCGAAAAGCAACACCTTATTTCGCCATTCACTGAAATATGTTACGCGTTTCGAAGAAGTGAAAAATGCCTTCGTCAGGCAAAGTAGATAAGATATATCGGAGCCATGTCGATGCTCTCACGGTAATACTTTCTTTTGTTTTTCTTGCCGGCATGCATGCCTATCTCCATGGCTACAAATGCGACTATACGGAGAATAAAAAGGATCCCTTTCAGAGCAAATGGCCTCCTTTTCTGACACCTATATCATTTACCGAGCTGGGAGAGCCGATGGCTTCTTCGAATTCTATCCGCGCACTACACATTGAATTTATGACGCACGCCGGCCAGACAGATGGGAAAGTGAGACCATCCTGAAGTCAGGGAGGAGGAGGAAGGGCTACGATGAAAGGAAGAGGAGAGAGAAGGACGGGAAAGTAGGGCGAAAAATGAGGCATCGACTAGACCGCCACATGTCCTTGACTGACCTCGTCTCATATGAGGGAACGCAGTCTGTTGATACAGTCGTGTATAATATATAGGGTGCTTCACCCAAAAGTGATAAGAAATTTCTAACTGGCGGCGTACTCACCGCAGGATTGTGGGACTTTCGGCGATTACCTTCTGGAAACTTTTGCTGCCATCTGGCAAGGCTTTGGACAATTTTTAATTGAGGGAAATTTATTTCGTTCAATTGAACTTTCAAAATTACCATGCAAGGACCAGTTTTTCAAACAGAAATATGAAGTCTTCCACGGATACCGCAGTCCCAACAAAATCTAGTCACAGTATCGCTACAGAAATAGTCGAAAAAAAGTAAGAATTTGGCTTTGGTCCCGCCTACTCGATTGTCGCAAAGAAGAGCGCACGGAAGTTGTGGGTAGAGGAGGAAATGTTCCCGCCTCTTGTTTTAATTCCTTTCCCCGCTTTGACCTTGATGCTGGTGACAACCGGCTTATCACAACGAAAAAAGACAACCGTCTTATCGCAGAGAAGGCAAGACAAATAAAAGCGGGGGCACTTCCTCGTCTAGACGCACATTTCACCCTCGCACGCGCAAAATCAAGCAGGCGGGGCTAGAGTCACTAAATAAGCTACGCTTCAGAGTATCGACACTGAGTTCCAAGAGCGAGCATGCGCCATCTTGTTTCCGCGCCACGCTACCCATGCGCACTTCACCCGCGCACGATGCCATCTATCGTGCGCGGGTGAAATGTTCCTTTCGTTTGCAAGCAGCCTTTGAAGTCCTTGAGCTCACCTTGACATCCTCGGGACGCTCTGGTGGACAATACATGGATTATCGCGCAACAATCATACACGCTTCTCCATCCCACAGTGAGCATTATGTTAGCCGTATTTGATCCTCAAATGGGGAAGATACCGGTGTGGTGCGGAAACAAGATGGCGCTCCTACTCTCCCTTGGACCTCAGTGTCGATACTCTGAAGCGAAGCTTATTTAGTGACTCTAGGCGGGGCTAAAGCGTAATTTTACTATTTTTTTTTTTTACTATTTCTGTTGCGATACTGTGTATTGTTTTTGTTGGGAATGCCGTTATCCGTGGAGAACTTCATATTTCTGTAAAAAAAAGGTGAGGTTCGCGTAGCAATTTTCAAATTTCAGTTGAAAAAATAGATTTCCTGCAATTGAAAATTGTCCAAACCCTTCCTCAATCGTGGTAAAAGTTTCCGAAGGTATTTGCCGAAATTCCCACAATCGTCCGTCGCCATTTAGAATTTTTTATCGCTTTAGCTAAAACACCCTGTATATTCCGTAACAGCGTCGCGAAGCAGCTGTGGCCATGAGCGACCTACAGACGTGAACAGACGGACAGAGGACAGCACGAAATAGCGGAGGAGAGGGGGTTAGTGCGCATCCTGTGCCGAGTTGACCTAGGATTCCGTTCGTTGCGGAAAAGCACGGATGTGGCATTTGGAAACGGAAATCCATAAACTTTTTTTTAATGATATTGAAAGAAGTGAAGTTTATTTCTGCTGTCGGACAAAAGTAGTACCACCTACTTCCCCAAGTCTCTTCGACCATTTTCTCGCTACAGTTTATTTTTCTGCACATTCAACGTATATGCGCGCGGCACTCTTCTATAACGAAGCAAAACAACCCGTAACTTCACGCGACGTCCTCATTCAAAATAGTAGTACTGTTCTCTCGGACAGCTACATACCCATTCTAAAAGTCCCTGCTGTCGAATAGGCTGATATACAGAACGTAGATTCAGCGAAGAACGAATTTTTTTGCGCACCCAACGCCAGCGCTGAAAGTATACCCGGGGGCTATTGTAGCAAGAGTTGTAATGTAGGGAAGTGACTCTTCGACATGAATTATGAGAACACGAGCGCGCAGCATTTTTCTGTTTCGTATATAATAGGGACGTGCATCACTTGGGAGCACAAGTTGCTGGGCAATGTGAAGCTCGTGATATGCTATTCGAGCAGACTGAAGGTAGACTTCCGATGTTGCCTTTCGCGTGATGATTTCCGACAGAGCGTGATTATTGCGTCGGCGTGGGATCTGTATTATGCGTAACTTGTTGTCCCGGAAACAACGCTAAACTCGCAGTATTTGCTGGTTCCATAAAGCATCAGACAGACAGACTATGTCGGCGGTCTCGTTTAACAACATGTTGATTGTAAACCGAGTGCGACAAGTTACGTATGTGACACAGGAAGCTTACTGTATCGCGTACACGACGTAAACGACAACAATTAGCGGAGGCAGGCTACCAAGATGGACGACACAAACACGCAAAAATACTCCAAAAGCCGGGAGACGACATAACTAGACAAAAAAGTAGAGGTTCCGACTCTAGTTTCCGAACGAAAAAGAGAGAAACTCCGACTTAACATAACAAGATAACAACGTTTACTCAGACGTTTCGTCCGTCATGCGACAGACATCATCAGTGCCAAACTGAATGAGAGATTACACAACCGGTCGGTATTTAAGGAGATGGGAATATTGTTCGGTAAGGGGGCCACGGTTTTTGTTACAAACCGAGGGGTCACCGCGTATGTGCCAAGACTCTAGAATCTCCTTATCTCCCCCATCATCTCCTCCATTTTTTTTAACATACATAAACATTTTATTTCCATCAGTAGATGGGAGGAGTCGAGGCTAAAAGCCGAAGGGCTTGAGGCTCTATCTCCTTAAATAGCGACCGGTTGTGTAATCTCTCATTCAGTTTGGCACTGATGATGTCTGTCGCATGACGGACGAAACGTCTGAGTAAACTTTGTTATTTTGTTATGTTAAGTCGGAGTTCTCTACTTTTTTTGACACAAACATGTAAGACCCCAAAGCCCACAAACAAGAAAATGAAACAACTCAAGCAAAAGATACTGACGGCCAGCATTCTATCCTGAACCATCCTGATTTTCGTTTAGGGATGCTACCGTTACATCAGGACAGCAGGACTTTTTCCTGTGTTTCTCAACTAGAAGGGGGACGGACAACGACGTCGCTCTGCCTCGTGTGTCTGAATGAATGAGTGATGAATGAGTAAATGAATAAATGAGTCAACAATGGACCTGTTACATATTCGCGTCGCCCCTGGCGACGGAATGTCGAACGTCGTGTTTTTCCCCCCAATAATGGTGACGCTTTACGAACTGGCAGGTACGTTGCGTGGGAAAGTAGCAAGAGAAGATTGGAAGAAGAATGCGGAAATATTGAAAGCGCATTGTACTCATTACCAGACCTCAAACGTCCGCGTAACCTTGAAACCGATTATCTCCCCACAATGAACATGACACTCTCCCGCAGGTGGGTCCATGGCAATGTTTTCCGCTAAAAAATGGCGGACTCAAGGGCTGGGCATGCGCATACGCGTTGTCGGAAATGGTCCATTGAATGAGTGAGTGAGTGAGTGAATGAATGAATGCACGTAGTGAACGAATGAATGAATGAATGAATGAATGAATCGCGGACAGCGTGATTGATTGTTCGTTCCCCTGGTACTTGAGGCACTCTAACTCAGGAGAAAGTCGTGTTGTGGTGGTGTAACGGTGCACCCCTGACCGGAAAACAGGTGGGCCATGTTCGAATCCTGGCGTCAGGACCTTTTTTTCTGAGTTCTTTCATCTCATTCTTAATATTTTGATTTGCTTGCAAAATTTAGGCGAAACGGCTCGGGGCGGCGGCTGGTGCAAAATATTCCCCACTTCGCCAAGCAACAGTGAACTACGTTACCGACTCATTTGCTGCTCGAGATGGCTACGTAACCGACACGTAGCCAACTTCAGGCTCAGTCTTGTCCGCATGCAATGTGGTTTTGTCGCAGTACTCGATGAGCAACGTGCACTTGGTGACCACTCCGACACAGTGTTAGCCCTAATTTTCAATTTTAATTTTCGAACAAAAAATTTGCTGTCCCCTATACTAATGTAACCACGAGTAAAGCGATAGTAATCGTTGAACTGCTGTGAAAATGCGGGAATAATTTTAAATTAGGCGTAATGGCTTGCAGACAAGTGTCAAATATTGGAGCAGAACTGCAACCCCTAGGTTACCCCCCCTCCCCCCCCGAGAACGGCAAAAAGTGATGATGGAGGGCAAGAGAGCATAACGCGATGTGGTGTTTGGCGTGAAGAAATAGTCGCCTGATGTGAGATTGAAGGAACCGCAAGCCCGCATGTCGGTCCCGCAACGAGTTTGATGGTCGCAAAACACGGAAACCGCTGCCACATAAACGAGCTTCCTGCGCGGAAGGGCGGATTTATTGGCACAAAAAAAAGAAAAAGGAAAGATAAAGGGGGATAGGTCAGCCATGCAGCACGCCGGCTTGCGGTGCTTGCTCCCTAAACAAAACAAGAAATGAAACATAAAACATAAATAAATAAAGAAAAAAGAAAAATAAATCCTGCTCACAGGGAGCCCAGGAGGCCCGTATCACGCAGAAAGCGGAGCACCGCTTTTGTGACACTGCACTGGCTAGCTCGATGCACGCGGGGCCAAGGAGTGTAGCGAGGGAAACATCCGTCCGTCCGTCCGTGCAATCGAGCTTTGCGTGGGACCAGTAGACACCATGCGACGTTTTTTTTTTGTCTTAGTCTTATAGCGGCTAAGGGCATCTGTTCTCGCACCAGAGGAATAATATTGCATAAGAACAAGTGATTATGTGCTTTACAGAATCGGTACGTTCTGGCATGTGAAGTTAACAATCAAACTCGAACGATGGTCGTACCGTTGCCGGTGGCAGGTACATCCAGTGAATGCTGCGTAAATCGTACTATTATCTCTTTTTTGGCCGTGCACAGCAAGAGTTCGTGATCTTAATCGTCTGAAGCACATTCATATGGAACCCGTGGGAATAACGAAAGGTCTAACAGGGTTTACTGGAACATGGAGACAACGACTACCAACACATAAGCAGATAGTTTTCAATCGGAGGGGACCGAGGCACAACGCCCCCCTTTCATACACAGGGGTCGTGCAGGGTGTGGCGATTCCGCGTTGTGGCGTTGCGAGATCAATTGTTTCAGGGCTTTCATGTCACTCGCAAGAACCAGGCGATTCTTAGGATGTCCCTCTAGACGTTCGTATTGAGCGTCAGGTGGGGTACAGACCCTAGAGGGGGCTCGGCCACGTCGGAATGTTCCGGGGAGGAGGGCTCATGCCCCCGTCCCCTACACAGTCGGCGCCTATGCAGCATCATGGGATGTCTCCCCCTCTGTTTTTGGAATGATTATGAAATTTTGCCACAGTTCGCCAGCCGTGACTATCAGGTATCCTGGGATACCTGCCCTGTTTGCAAGGGGATGACATAAGCCTGAGCTACAACCTGCACCTGCACAGGGTCAGTCACCTGTCACGGAGAGCTCCAGCGTGCCTCGTGCAGCGTGCAGTTTCGTTTCTGCTCATCGCAACGCAACACTCTATGAAAAAAAAAAAGGTGTGAAAAGGTGCTAGCTTCTGTAGTTGCCACCTAACATAGCATCTGATAAAGGGTGTAAAAGGGTGGTAAAAGCAATTATCATATATACAAAATTGCGACGTAAGGCCGTACGCCCCCCAACCAGAAGCGGCAACCCTACCATTCGTAGGTAGCAGGTAGAACTTTGCAACCTTTTAGGTGCAACATATGCGAAAAACTATTACCACCTAAAAGGTCTAACTGCTCCACCCTTTATTTCTGGGAATGTAGTTCTTTTGAGGAGTTGCCAGTTTGCTTCGTTTCTGACGCGCCGCGTAGACTATACAGATGCGTGCGCTTTCCAAAATGCGTCCAAAGTACGACCAGAACTACCGCAAGGCGTGGAAGTCAACATTCAAAGGATGGCTGCATCCAGTCACAAAAAGAGCGACGCAAAGGCAAACACCCTCAGAAAAAAGGGTGGAGTAGTTACACCTTTCAGGAGGTAATAGTTGTCGCATATGTCGTTCCTAAAAGGTTGCAAAGTTCTACCTGCTACCTACGAATGATAGGGTTATCGCTTCTGATTCGGTGAGCGAAGGGGGCGCACGCCTTTTCGTAGCAATTTGGATATATGATAATTGATTTAGCCACCCTTTTACAACCCTTTATCAGACGCTATGTTGGCCTACACTCTTAAAAATGAACTTCACCACATAGCACGCTCCTAGCCAACCACCACCCCGAATGACAACGTTCTCGACCTAGATTTGTTGAAAACGGGAGGAGGAGCCTATTTTGTGCCATTATGCACGGCACAAAATAGGCTCCTCCTCCCGTTTTCAACAAATCAGGGGCGAGAACGTTGTCATTCGGGATGGTGGTTGGCTAGGAGCGTGCTATGTGGTGAAGTTCATTTTTAAGAGGGTAGGGGGTAGCTTTAGAAGTTACCCCCTTTTCACACCCTTTTTTCTTAGAGTGATCAGTACGTCAACTGCAAGTGTGAGACTTCTTCGAGGCTGGCAGACATAAAGAAGCCGCGAAAACACGAGTAGGCACCAGAACCTCTGTCAAGCAATATACATACCACCATTACGTTCGGTGGCTCCGATGACAAAACGAGAAAAAGTTCAGCAGAAGATGTTCAAGGTTCCGAATTGCATTTACTTTCTCTCATTATATTCCACTCAGACTTAGGGGTCAGCCTCGTTTCCTCATGTCCTCTCTTGGTCGTCTACACAGTAAATCATTTTACAGTCTTTATTCGCTCAAAAAAGGTGTGTCCTTATAAAAACACCCTTTTCTATCCTGCAAAGGGTGCAAGAAGAGCATTACTAAAGGTGTAATATCGACATACACCACGTTTTATCCAATGTTGATCATTAAGGGTGTAAAGTGGGGTGTTGAAACAGGTGTTTACGTCCAATACACATTTTTTACACCCCATTTGAATTGGGAATATGGTGTTAAATATGGTGTTTTACTTCGCGAGGAGAAAATTATGCTGGTTTCACAGCTCCGCTCAGCAAGTAATCACATTATAGATGATAACCTGAGTTGAAAACACAGTATTTCACAGGGAGGGATGTTAGGAATTCGGTGGATATCTCTGACTCGTTGCAAGCGTTCCCGCCACCATTACAAACGTCTCCCGCCCCGCCACATTTAACGAACGTGCCCCAACAAATTGTATTTCAGTATATGATCCATCCGATACGCCAATATAGGTTACTCAGGATGCCCAGGCTGAATATGTGTGCCTTCGTTGGAGCGTACTACGTTGCTCCGCGCTCCGCCGGCGAGGAGTGACATGGCACGGCGTATTCTTCCGCAGTGCATTCCTTCCCGGTTTTTTGCCCGTTGTCTGTGCTGCAATCTGGCCTTTGAGAAGGATGACAACCTTGCTTTTGAGTATTGGTTTAATGTTTGCTTAAGGTAAGTCAACCTAGGTGTGAAGCATCGTATGACGCGTGTATTTTACTCGTGTTTAACCATCGAAGTACATTCTGTTGCAGACGGTGGACGCATTGCAAATGGCGGCAGGATGGGATCGGCTACATCGGTGAAGCGAAGATGTACGTTAAAGGCGAGGTTAATTGTATTCTTTCGTTATAAGTGACCGTGGGACTGTATCGATTGCAAGGACGTGAGTTACAAAGTGATGTACTATTCCAGCATTCACGTTGTAACAATGCCAGCGTGATATTCACTTCGGTTTCTTTACAGGTTGTTTCCTGTCTCAACGGTCACACATACGTGTGCAAAACTGCAACTGCTTCTCACATCGAAGCGTGTCTGGTGCTCCTTACTTGGACAATTGTTCGTCGCCCATTTCGTTTGAGGGACTATCGTGTTTGTCACTAAGGATGATGTTGATTGAGCTTTAACACTGCCAGCCTGTTCGAAGTTTCGAGGATTGTGTGTTCGACGTTTGGAGGACTGTCTGGTGCATTGGATGGGTTGTGTGTCCGTGCAACGTGTGCTCCATTTGTGTGTGTTGGGATTAGTGTAAATGATGATGTACTGGATGCAATTTAAAGGTATGTGCAAGCCAATAAAATTGTGTGTTTCATGTTCGACGTCCTTGGAGCATTTTGTTCTTTTCTTTTTCTTGCGAAGCCTGGTGGTCATTTTGCTGTAAGGGAACTCGACAGGCATAATGCGTCTCGCATATTAGTGAGCACAAGTAACCCTTCAATACGTCCGGCACACTGTTGCTCCTGGCGTTAGCAGGGATGCCGTACCAGTTGTCTCAGGGGGCACAGGGCACCTCCATCTTTCGCAGGCACCGCGTGCCTCTTGAAGTCATCTGGCACATTTTTTTAAAAAATGTGCCAGTTGATCAGGCGGCACCTATCCGTCACTAGGTTTATAGTGTACGCCTCCTGTTCTCAACAAATCAGGGGCGAGAACAATGTCACTAGGGAAGACAGTTGGCTAGGATCGTGCTATTCGGTGAAGTCCATTTTTAAGAATGTGCGGTTCCACTGGCGTGTCAACAAAATGCCGCCGTGTTGCAGATTCTGTTCAATGAGAGAGCAGCGCTCCCAATGTTGCCAGACGGCTGTCAGCAGAGTGGCGGTGAATAGGAATGCAATACGTACACTCTTAAAAATGAACTTCACCGCATAGCACGAATGATATCTGCCCCGATTTGTTGAAAACGGACGGCGTACGCCTTTTTGTGACACTTATGCTGTTCATAATTGTCACAAAAAGGCGTACACCTCCCGTTTTCGACAAATGAGGGCAGACAACCATATCATGATGATAGTTCGCTAGAGGCGTTCTATACGGCGAAGTTCATTTCTAAGAGTGTATACGCCGTTGTACCGGACTCCTGACAATGGCGCGACAACCCAAACTGCGCACGATATCGATGTGTCTTTGTGTGTATGGTGAACACTAGAGTCACTAAATAGGGAGCAGAGTAGTCACACTGAGCCACGCGGGCGAGCGAGACAGCCATCTTGGATCCTGCGCGGCTGCGTCGCCTTGCAATGGGACGCAAATCTGCCTCTTCTCCGGCGGTGAACAGCGCGCAGTCGAGCCAGCTCGCAAAGCAGAACACCGGTTTTGGACGGAGGGTACCCAACATGGATGGCGCGTTCTTGGAAGGAGAAGCCACGTGACACGATCGGTCCAATCGCGGACACCGAACGGTGGCTCCGGCGCGGAAACGTACGCGATTCTCTGTACCCCTATTTAGTGACTCTAGTGAATACAGCCGCGAAAACTGCGCCCATATGCGCGAAGATGCAGCTTGAGAGTGAAGAGACGTGTCTTTCTTTACGTATCTATTTATTACGTATTACATATCTATTATTACGTATGTTTGCGCAATATTGTGTTCCGCAAAAAGGTGCCCGACTTCTTGTGTCGTTCTCTTTCTAGTCTCTTATTGCAGCCAGGACAGGTGCCTTTGCCGGAGTCTTATAAACGAATGCCAACAGAGTGATGGGCCGATATGCATCAGAATGCTGTTTTCCGAACGGGTCCTTGCACAAGAGGACGAGACCAACATTCTCAATGCTAGGTCATGCAAAATATCCCTCAGGATAAACATAAAAATACCTGAGTCCTCCTACTTCCGATCCTTCCAGAGTGCAAGAATGTTAATTGTCACGAAAAGGCGTACGCCCTGCGCTTTCCATAAATAAAGAGTGACAGAGGTGTCACTCTGTACAACACTCTTAAAGATCAACTTCACCGCATAGCACGCTCTTAGCCAACCATCATCCCGAGTGACATCGTTCTTTCCCCTCATTTGCCGAAAACGGAGGGCGTACGCCATTTTTTGACAATTATGAACAGCAAAGGTGTCACAAAAATGGTATACGTACGCCTCCTATTTTCAACGAATGAGAGCTGATAACGATATCATTCGAGATGATGGTTGGCTAGGAGCGCGCTATGCGGTGAAGTTCATTTTTAAGAGTGTTGTATAGAGTGATACCTGTATCACCTATCTAACACTTTGCTCTCCCCGACGAACTCATGCACCCTCTACGCATCTCCACCCTTCATCCTCTATTCTGCATCCGTCTTTCTTTCTTCTTCTTTTTTTTTGCTATAGTCGTGACGACGCCCACTTCAGTGTGGCCAACAACGGCGAGCCGATCCTGCCATTCCCCCTCCCCCATTTTTAAGAGTGAACGGTTGGCCAGCAACGTGCTATGTGGTGAAGCTTTGTGGTAAGAGCGATACTCTGAGCGAAGCTATTCAGTTGACTCTAGTTGAACCCATGAAACAGTATAAACGCCGCCCCACCGTACACTGGTTGACCGAGTATTCCACTAACGGAGGGATTGCCCGACTACAAACCGGAACAGAGAAGTAGCCGTAACGGGTTGCAGAACGGATCGTCCTTGAACGGCCTTGGTGTGTGTGTGTGAGGCCGACAGCCTTCTCTTCGGCTTGCGTCATCGAGTGTGATTAAGTGTTATTGAGCTCACGTGCATTCCGCAGAAACACCTCGGGGAAGGCTGACGTGTTGCCACTTATGACGCAGAAATATGTTCTAGAGGACTGCCAGTGAAAGTTGTTTTGAGAGATTGTGTCGTAAGATAAAGGTTGCACTTCCTGGAACGTCGGGTGACCGCCTCTCGTTGTAGATTCGACCGTGGGATGTGCAACTGTGTGACTGACGTGTGGGATGTGGTGTTGATCTTATGGCAAGTTCCACGGGTTCTTGTAGTGCGGATATACTTACACTGGTTCGAGTGTGCATGTTAGAGTGGTCGCTTCAGTTCAACGTACTAACGTTTCATGGGTCGTTCCAGACATCCCTGCAGTGAACCAGCACTCCAACACCACACAACGAATTTACACAGTTTACAATAAAATGCAATTTAATTCAAATGAAATTTTAGTCAAATAACTTCAAATTAAAAATTCTACTGAAATGAAATTTAGTTAAAATTTGATTTAAAATAAAAGTAACATTTAGTTGAATTAAATATAATAGAGTTTAATAGAACTTTAAAAAGTAAATTTACACCTTTCAGGTGGCAGCTTGTGCTCCGGCCAAAGTTCCACATCTAAAATACACCGTTGTGCGAAGAGGTTTTGGGAAACGCCCTTCACCACAGTGCATTCTGTACATAAAAAAAGAGAACACTGTTGGAAAAGGAGCATTTTACAAAAAACACTTATTTCAGGGGCGTATTCCATTCAAAACACTAGTTCAAAGAAGTGCTTTCTGGAAGGAATCGCATACCGTGGTGTTTTGAATGGTACACACCCCTGGAAAAAGTGTTTCTGGTATATAAATGGCACTTCCAACAGTGTTTTTCTCTATAGAATACACCGTAGTGATGGGCGTTTTAGAAAGTATCCCTCTTTAAAAGTGTGAAACTTCCGCCAGACGACAAGCTGTTTACATCTAGAAGGCATAAACAGATTATTGTTACACTGCGCTATGTATGAAAGCAACCAGCAGAATTTGCCATTTATTTTGCGCCGTGACCTTGATCAACTGTGTTCGTAATCTCTCACGTAGCCGAGATGTAATGCCCCTCGTAAGGGTACATGAGCTATGGGACGCGATGTCGTCACTCTACAAGGAGCGCATATGATCACAATTGAGTACATGAACCAGTAGACCTCTCCCTGTTTACAAACAAATGACGTCAGATGGTACAACGGCGCCGCCAACTTTGTTGACTGGAACTACTGAATCAAAAATCAATAAGTCACGAAAAAGCCGCGTTTAAATGTGGCTTCACATATTGTATGATATTTTTTGTTGCTGCTGTAATTCCTTACATATTATTAGTTGTATGGCCTTGTTCTGCTCCATTCTACCGGTAGCCCTATTTTTTCGGTAGCCCTTTCGAAAGATGGCTACCGGTCTCTTCCATCTTCTACAGCCTGTAGGACACGAGCTTCTCTCCGAGTGCACGTGGTGTCTCTATACAAAGCAATCGCGAACTAAGTCGTAATAACAAACCACATTCCACACAGGAGTAAGACGATACGATTCTTGGGGTGAAGCCTTCTTTTCTTTCTGCCGTGGACTGGGAACGCGAATGAAGACACGAAAGCGACTAAAAACGTGACCTCCTTTGTGTGTACCACTGTTACAAAGAAGCCACCCGTGACCTTCGTGAAGGAATACGGATTTGTGAAACGGCGGTGTTCTCCACCCGCGCTGTTTCGGTTTCGATATGTCTGCGGACGTCATCATTACGTCACGGTGACGTTTCTTCGGTGGAGGTCTATTATCGAGCCAACCTGTTGTGATTTCTATGATTCACTAGACTTGTCCATGTCATACAGACTAGAGCACTGCAATGGGCCGGGCCGGGCCGAAAACTCAGCCCGGCCCGGCCCGCGTGTCGAAATCGGGACTCAAAGCCGTTTTGACTGCGGGCTAGGTTCGGGTTCAGTCGGAGAGGTCTCGAGGCTCAGTCGGGTCGAGCTTTTGTGAGCCATTCTTTCGCAGTATTTAATCCTCGACATACCTTTTGAAAATAAAGCAACCATGTACCTGGGTGCTCCCTCCGTCTTCCTGCAAAAACGCTACAACATAGACGACGAGTTATTCTCGACTTCGCCATGTTGTGGATCTCGACCTCGCTGCGGCGTGCACCGTGGACAAGCAGCGTTGGACTCGACGCCCACGTGTTGCTACAATTACAAACGGCATGAAATGCTACGCTTGCGCGTTTCAAGTATATGTGGTTTATGCTGTTTGCAGCGTACAGTGTCCGCCACATTGCAACTACGAGCCGGGCCTCTTCCGGGCTTTCGGCAGCCGGGTCGGGCTCGGGTCGGGTCGGGTAAGCCTTCGTGGCTTCGGGTACGTGCTGGGTCGCGCCGGTAAATTCAGGCTCGTGCAGTGATCTAATAGAGACGTTCAAGACCTGCTTGCCATCGTTGTCCTAGAAGGTCTGCCGATGATCCCCAACGTGAAGTGAACTACGTTGCGAGCAAGTTCAACGAATGATGAGGTCCGTCTTCGAGCGCTGCAGTTGAATATGGCATTAACCAATAAGAATCGAACCAAATACTGATCAAATATCCAATAGGCTGCGAAATGCGCTACAAAATTTGCAAACCTACACTCTTACAAATGAGGGGGGGGGGGGTCGAAGTAGCTTGCCATTGTTGGCCGCACTCAAGTGGGCATCTTCACGACTATAGCAAAAAAAAAAAAAAAAAAAATAAGAGAGTTCACGATTTCAAAGTGACGATTGCAAAGTGAGGCATAGGCAGGATGACCGATCCTAATGGGACGGAGGCACACTGTAGATGAGGGGTGCGCTAGAGTGGTCTTTCCGCGAGGCACGTTTCTTGAAGAAAAGACACGAGGCCGCGAGTTTTTTGTAAATGGTTCTGCACAAGAACCTTCGGGAAAGAGGACGTCCGTCAGTATGCCAGGCCTGGCGTGGGGAAGGTGAGTTTCCCGCATAGTATGGTATGCACGGCATTCTGTCAGGATATGTGCGATAGTCTCCGTATGATTACAGTGACCGTAACTGGAGTCCTCTCTGGAGCCGATCTTGAACAATTGCGAGTTACAAATGAACTTCACCACATAGCAAACTCCTAGTCAACCATCATACCGAGTGACATCGTTCCTTGCAATGAATTGCTGAAAACGGGAGGCGGACACCATTTTTGTGGCATTATGCGGTTCATAATTGCCACAAAAATGGGGCACGCTTCCCATTTTCATCAAATCGAGAGAGCGAGCGATTTGTCATTGTTGGCTAGGGCACGCTATTCGGTGAAGTTCTGTTTTTTCGAGTGTAGAAGGTACATTGTTTTGTAGTAGCGTGTTGATACAGAAGAGGGACAGTTCACTTGGCATGCTTTCTCAGGTATCAGCTACTGCTCGGGCGATCAAACTGAACTTTCTCTTAAATTGGCTCTCCTCTCTGTCAGTTCACTGTCTAAGAATGTGAGGTATCTCCGTGTCTTATCATCTGCACGCGTATACATGACACTGTCTGGTAAATATAAACAAGCCCCAAGCTTTTCGGACCAACCCAACATTTGGTGGATGTGCGAGTGCTTTTCCTTTGTCGTGTAGTTCAGTAGCCGGGATCTATGGCCTTTTTTTAAGGAGAGGAAATAGACATCAAATAGAAGATGATTTCACAGGAAAGAATGAAAAATAAAGGACGCTTCCACGCACGCTTACAGAGGCTCCCGGGCCCAACCGGCGGCACATTCTCATGCCCGCACCGCGTAGTGCGTGCCTTGGGGTAGGGGCGGCCTCCCAGACCCCCTCCCTAATTTGTCAAACCCAAACTGACCTAATCTTACTGAACTGAGCTGAAATAACCCAACCCAACGACCCTACCTTTTTCAAGATGGCAACCTTCGTGTCAGTTAGGCTTAGCATGCCGTGTTTCTCCTGCGCTATAAGTGCTTTAGATGGTATTGTTCAAGTGCACATGAAAAAGCTTCTAGACCACACATTTCTGTAATTCCTGTATTTTTATATATTCGGTATATATAACCTTCTTTCACTGCAATACATTATTTGACTTTTAAACACGCCGGCTACTTTTTAAAAGCCATGAGCCCGCCTACGGGACTGCACCCTTCCTCAGTGAAATCTACGATCCTGGAACCTCGGAGCCGCCGAGTCCTTACGATGGTACCTGGAGCTGGTCCACCTGCTTCTGCAAACGGCGTTGCTCCCGTGGGACCTTCGTCGTCGCAACGTTTGCCTCCTCCGCCGGTGCGACAACGGGATACGCCTACCTTCAGTGGCATTGACGGCCTTCGCCTTTTGTTATTTGTTCCACATCACCTCCGGGAAGCCGCCCTTCGGTGCCGGCATGATGACCCCACTTCTGAAAATTTCGGATTCTTTAAAACGTATCAGCGACCTCGCCGCAAGTTCTTCTGGCCCTCCTTATACACACAATGGTGCACAAATGCGTGTCTGTATATATCACCCCTGCCAAAGACGCAAAACTCCTGCGCTAACTCCCGGTCCCCTTCAACCTTTACCCCCGCCACTCCATCCTGTGGAACGGGTCGGCATCGACCTCTTCGGGAAGTTGCCATTGTTGGTCACGGGCAACCGCAAGATAGTCACTGCCATATAGACCATTCGACTCGATACGTCCTTGCATTTGCACTGTGGACCGCTACGGCTACAGAGGTCGCCAACTTCTTTATTCCGCGGATCCCATTACGACATTGAGCTCTTAGGGTCCTTGTGAGCGACAGAGGACCGCGGTTCGTTGCCCAAATCATCAAGGAGGTCCTCACCAGCTGCTCAGTTTCGCACTCGCTGACATCGCCCTATCACCGAGGGCGAACGACCTCACCGAGAGGTTTAATCACAGTTTAGCGTACATGCTGCTCGTGACACACGGCAATAGCCACCTCCCTCTGGTGTTTATTCTGAAAAATATACTGGAAGATATATATATATATATATATGTTAGATATGTTTCCATTAAAAGCAGCCTGCACTGTAAGCTTTTTTCACGCCTTTAAAGGTGTGCACCATGCACATTAAACCTGGTTGCCTAACATTGTACCTCCAGGATGATATTTTACAAGATTCAAAAAGCATTACAAAAGATCAGGTGTCAGTGCAAATCTTTCATTATATGTCTTGGGTATTGTAGATATGCGATAATGCATATATGTACCGCTACCGATAATCGAGCACGTGCACGTGTCTACAATACTGTTCAACAATGTTGACACTTTGAAAGACTGATTTTTTGGAGGACAGCCAACATGCGAGTAAAGAAAGTTAGTGCTAAATCGTACTCCATTATGATGTTACCAAAATTACACCGAAAAGGGCGTGCGCGATGCACATTATTACACCTTGAAAGGCGTGAAAACGGCTACAGTGCACGTACGGCATAGGGAGAGTAAGCATAGCAATACGACCAATGAACTCAAAATACCTACTGCAATATCTGCACGCAGACTTTGAGTAGTTGAAAAATGAAAACACGGTGCAGCCTTCGTTCGAAAGTACTGTCGTCATATCGCCCTTCGTTCCGAAATACGCCATACGCCTTTACAGATGAAAAGGAGATCGCATATCTCAGCTTCCCAAAATAAGGACCACATCGTACAAGGAGTTTCTTCATTACCGTGTGTGACGTCACACAGCGCCTTTCCGTTAGGTGTCCCTTCGTGTAATGGATTTCGAACGTGCCTGCGTCTCAAGGGTATAGACCTTGTCGCGTTACTCTCAAACCACCAGTCTCCGTGCGCTCCTTAACCTCGTTCCCAGCGGCCACACAACAGGGTCGACTGCCAAAATAGCCTTTCCCATTGGGATGAATACTGGAGGCCGCCGTATTTCATGAGTATAACTGACGATAACGTTTCATATAACTATAGATATCCGGTAAACCTCTGAGTAGCGTGTGAACGTTCGAAAGATCAAGGAAAAAGAAGACTGCTTGCTTCCGCGTGCGATATCCACTGTTGTTCACGTGAGGAGTGCTGACCGTATCTTATCTAGATATCTATTATCTTTTCTACACGGCGGTTACCGAGCGGGAGAAATTTAACGGGCACGAAATGAAGAGGAACGGACACGAAAATGAACGAAAACAGAGACGGAAAATTCAAGGAACTCTGGAAACGGCAGCCCACACGTGTACAGTTCTTGTGATTACCACGGTGCGGCAGCACTAAAAGCGGAGAGAAAGGAAAGAGAGAGGAGGGCACCCCTTGGCTTTTCGACAGGGATCAGCTGCCAAGGAAGATATCGGAGGCATTCTTTATCGCGGAGCACAGATCGGCCCAATGCGCAAACAACCCGTCGATACACCTGTCAGCTGCAGAATGCGTTCGAAGATGCGGTTTCTTGTTACTTTCGTCTTCCTTATTAAACAGATTACCCGGGAAGGAATTCCGTGAACATGTGTGTCTGCAATATAACCCGGGTTGTGAGTAAGCAGTTGTCCGTGTTTCAGTATTGTGTCGCCGTCTGGCTTTTGAATGATCACGCTGTAGCACAGTCAAGAAGCAACACTGAAGCTTCCTTAGCTTAATAAGTACAGGGGACCATCAGGTACAGGGTATGAAGTCCGCCTATACAAGTATACATAGAGTTTACAATATGTCTTGTGGGCACAGACATGACACAGAGACAAATTGTGCACACACAAGACATTGGCACAAGACATACTGTAAACTCCATATATACTTCTATAGGCGGACTTCATACCCTGGTACCTGATGAAGTGTGGTCCCCCGCACGGAAGCTTGTATTTATTAAACTAAGGAAGCTTCAGTGTTGCTTTTTTGATTGTGCTACATTTCATATCGGACTTGATTTCACCTGTTTTACTGAGATTCTGCTATGAGATGATCACACTTGTGCTTCTCTTTTTTTTTTTTTTTTTGTGGAACCACTGCTGGCATTGTCGCCCGCAGCGTGCATTTTTGGGAAAACGAACATGCGAAACCTGAGTAGAGCCATTTGTCATGGGTAGCGGAGGTGCGCTGTCTAAAAGCAAGAGCTGAGAGTAGTCTTAATGTTCATCGTTACTTATGCGGTTTCCGGTGGGGCACATCTCCTCGGGCGTTCACCGATCTCTTATAAGTCAGATGGTTGCTCATCACATTCCCTTGCTGCTATCCTAGCAAAGGGCGTCAAACTCTGTCTTGGCCTTCCTCGAGCAACGTCAAACGCTTTAGGCATGGCAGAAGCACGGGAACCACCTGTATCAGCTCTCAGGATGCAAGAAACGTTCCGCCACTACGTGCGGTTGGCAACGCGTCACCATCGCCATCCTCAGCTTCGAGCCATTATGAGTCGTCACCACTCTTCTTTTACCCAAACTATCCAGACACAACGTGGTCTTATTCCGAAACACAAGTCACATGCATTATCAGATATCCCAACATGGGTCCTGCAGCCTCCTGACGTAAGAATTAGTGTACCTGGACTCCCGGGAAAGAAGGATATACCAACGCATGTTGCTCGTCAGTTCAGTCTTGAGCTACTAAACGGCTCCGCAGGCAGGATGCAGATTTTCACGGATGCCTCTACGACATCATCCGGCTCCTCGTGTGCATTTGTTATCCCAGAAGCGAATATCGAGAGAGCGGTGCGGCTGTCTCACGTCACCTCTGCAACGGCCGCTGAACTTTATGGAGTCCTCTTGGCAATAAGTTTCATCAACTCGCAATCTTCAGTTGCTCGCTGGACCATCTATAGCGACTCAAAATGTGCGTTACAGACCCTACCTACCATGTTTACTACGGGATCTCTGGCGACAGCAGCACAAGATGTCTTACACGCACACCATGCAGCAGTTTTAAAAGGTCATGACATCGAAATGCAGTGGATCCCTAGCCACTGTGGCATTGCAGGTAACGAGGCTGTGGACGCTGTTGCACGCCGGGCTCTTCAACTAAGGCGCGCCCAGGTGATGTCCATTTATTTCACCAAGGGTGACGCGGGGCGAATGCTGAACGAGCTCAAACAACGAATGTGCGACACCTCCTGGTTAACAGGATCGGCTCGGGATTCGCTTCTGTACAAGGTCGACCCAGGGTTGCGCTTTCGAGTACCACTTTCCGTTACACGACAAACTACAACTGTCGTACATGGGCTACGGCACAACGTACCGTACAGCGCACGTCTCCTCTTCAAAATCGGAAAGCGAGGCTCTCCGAACTGTAGTGAGTGTGGCGTTGTAGAGGATATAGAATACATCCTTCTCGGGTGTCAGAAATACGTTGATGCTCGAAGGGCATTAGAGACAAGCCTCTCTCGTGTGGACTCCCGAGCCTTCGACATCACGAAACTGTTAGGTCCTCCTTCGTCCGACAAGGCGCTAAGGGCACTTGAAGACTTTTTGCATGCAACCGGGCTTATGGACATCGTATGACACGGTGAATGTGTGATGTGTCCTGTGCGTGCCCCCGGCGATTCCGCCACTTTACTCTCACTTGGGCGCTGCTTTTGAACTTTTGACGTACATGTTGAACTCCATTATCATCTCTGTTCGTCTCTGGACATCATCCCTTTGTGTTTTCATCATCTCATCATCGGTTTGAACTTTCCGTATTAAGTGTACTCGGGTAGCCAGTTTGACTTCGTCAAAACTCACATCCCCATTTTTTTCTTTATTCACATCACATCACATCACAGAGCCATTTCAACGACCGAGTGGCGCCGCCTGTCTCTTCAAGCCACAAGAACACAGTAGACGCTTACAGCCTCCTGACCTTAGGGTTCACTGTTGAGATAATTGGCCCCGCGATCGTATCGACTCTCTTTCGTAAGAGGTGTAGGTATATCGCGCCCTCGCTAATTAGACATGCGCCGATCTTTATGCAGATAAGTGATTGGATATGATATGCGGGTCACCTAGCATTGTATGTACATAGAGGTATTAGGTCGGACGGCCACCGACGCACGGAGTCGCCTTCACCTTCACGGCGAAAGTAGGCGAAGTGTGTCGGACACGACTTCGTCTCGAAATGGCAGGAAGCGGAAATTTAATGACGTGAACAAGTGAGTGGGACGTGCGAGAAATGAAGAATTAAACGTCGAGATAGAGACGGGAACTTTTGTCGCTCCATCTGTGACGCAATCATTTTCCTTGACTGCAGAAATAGAAAGTGCTCACTATCAGATGGCGGAGCGGTCTATTACCGATTCGCACTTGAGAGATAAATCAGTTCCGGAGATCGAGGTTTGCGTGAAAATAAATTAGTGATAGCGAGTTTAAAATTGCGATTTCGCTGGGCTCGCTTCGTTCACAGAATACGGTAGGCGTGAAACGGATATGGAAGAAAAATGGAATAGAAGAAAAAAGCTTCGTAGTAGAGAAAAGCTTCGGGTTTGCTACTTTAATATGACCCATAAAATATAGAATACAATAGCGTTTCTACATAACTCTGTGCGTCTGTATCTTTTTTTTTTAGTGTGATTAGTTACAGCGGTAGTTTAACAAAGTTCACGCGAAGTGTGTCCGTGGCTTGATAAGATTAATGAGTCACAAGAAGTTCACACATGCGCATGTTCTGCCTAACACATGGACAGAGTCAGCACTACGAGCTGGCAATTAATGCATCGTTTCGGCGTATCATAGCCCTTGTCGCTACGCCACAAAAACCTAATAATAAGAATCACCATCATCAGTATGCCCTGCAAGGGCAAAAACAATGCCTAAAAATATGGATTTATTCGTAATTCTTCATTGAATTTTTTTCTTTGTTTCTTTCTCGTGACGTTCATATAGGCAGTCTCCGATTTATTTATTTCCATTTGCAAATCTTCGCACCATTTGTATAGTTGAGATGCAAATTTAATTTAGGTCGATATTCTACGACATTAGTTTCAATATATATATATATATATATGGTATCATCCCAAATTGTTTTATTGTAACTGTTTCATCAAAATTATCACTCATATCGTTTATGAACAGGACGAACAAGATAGGCCAAATTACACAGCCCTGTGCATCTCTTAATAGCACTCGCATTTTACTAGACGTTATGCCACTTGTCTGGACAAGCTGATCTCTACAGATAAGACATGCTATTATTCATCGTACTATTTTCATACCCGACGTAATGGTGCACAATTCGCGTAGCGATTATTGGTGGGGAATGCCGCCAAATGCACTGGCGAAACCTAAGATTGACTATGATGTTGTTGCGGGATGAATTCCTGTTAATAATAATAATTGGAGGTTTACGTCCCGAGGCAACTGAAATCAAAGACCTGTTACCAAATTGTAACCTTTGACTACCAGTGCCCGGAGAAAAGTGCAGGCTACAGTCACTGAATAGACTTCTCCCTGTTTGTAAACAAATGACGTCATGGTGTTCGACAGCGCCGCCAATGTGGTAGAGTTGAACTACGATCGAAGCTAGGGGCGAACAAGGCCGCGCACGATAACCGCGGTCTAGAGGGGATAACGATGGTCCCTGAAAGGGATGCGACCTTCGGTCCTACTTTTCTTTCAGTAGGAGGCAGCGAACAAGTGCCCATTCGTGGAACCCAGCCGATTTGTTTTGGTTTCAGCCTGTCTATCAACGTCATGATGACGTTTCTCAGGTAGAGATCTATGGCTTCCCTGAGAGTACTGCGTTCCTTTTCCCCGCCACTATACCGACGGCCGTCTGGCAACAATGAGAGCGACGCTCTCTCATTGGACAAAATCTGCAACTTGGCGGCATTTTGTTGACACGCCAGTGGAATCGCACATTCTTAAAAATAAACTTCACCGCATAACACGCTCCTAGCCAATTTTTCGGCCCTGATTTGTTGAACATAGGACGCGTCCACCTTTTTTGTACCAATTCTGTACTGCATAAGCGGTACAAAAAAGGCGTACGCCTCCCATTTTCAACAAATCAGGGGAAAGACCGATGTCATTCGAGATGATGGTTGGCTAGGAGCGTGCTATGCGGTGAAGTTCATTTTTAAGAGTGCAGTTTCTTTTCGCCCAGGCAGAACGATCGTATGCTGCGGCAAACTTATTTCACATCGCGAATTGCAGCGCGTTGACCGCAACAGCACGTGCGATTTTGTTTAGGGGGCCTTGATCGAATGTCCTCGATGAAGACGTAAAAGCGTGGTCGCATAAAGAAGAAAGAACGAACGTCTACAGACGGGATCCGTCATTAACATAGCAGACGAACTTAACGGAGTCAATATGGCGTCCCCACACGGCGACCCCTGGCGTAGAACTTGCAGTTGTACATCAGCTGCTGTACTTGGAAGCTACTCAGTGACTCTACTGCAGGGTAAGAAAAATATACTGTGTCATTCACGCCCACCTCGGGAGACCACCTACTTTCTGATAAAGGGGACACGCTTCCGTTGGTTGGTGCTATCCAAGCTCCTGCTTAAGGCTGGGGAGTTGGAGTCCTACCATCGGCTGTGCTGTCCGACTTTTTCCCTTGGTTTTCCTGAGGTTTTCCGGCAGACTTTCGTGACGAATGTGTGCACAGTTCCCTCATGAAGTTGGCCCAGGACGCATACTAGCCCAATGTGCCACAATATTTCCTGATGTCCTGTCTCGACCGGTCCACGTCTGTACGCCGCTCATAGCAACAGTTGCTTCGCGGCCCAAACACGGAATAAAAAAAGAAAAAGAGGCCAAAATGCTCAGTGCACAAATTCAAAAGGTCTAGTGCCGCCATCTATCACACGACGCAAAAACGACACCGTCTGTTACCCAACCGTTCAATGTCCTCTATCTTGCTCTTACCTTGTCCTATGCCTTGTACTTTACCGTTCAATCTCCGAAGATGTTATCGTTAATGTTCCGTAAGAGCGACAAATATCTCGATGTCGCTAATTACATATCGGCCTATCTTTGCGAAGATAAGTGATTGCATCTACCGTACGATCACCCAGTGCTGCCTCTGCAGAATAGTTACGACGTGACGCAAGACATTCAGTACGCACGACTTCTCCTTCACCTTCGGAAGAAACGGACGCATCGTGTTCTATCTCACGCCCTTACAAGACGAGGCGACGTCGTATGTTGCGAAATTATAGCCACCCACATTCAGTAGGATGCTAAAAAATGTATTGTTCCGCGTCTGTCTTTCAGGTGTAAAGACTGCGTAGATATGACGCGGAGCTTCGCCTTGGTTGTTGATATCGAAAGTAATCTGAGAGCTTTTATATTGTATAGGTAATGAGATGATCAAATTATGATTAACGTATCCTTCCGCGACGTGAAAGTGTTACTCGAGGCTAAAACAAAAATAAAAACATATATTTTCGTATTGTGAATGAGCAACGCTGAAATCCTCAGTGTGCAAAATATATGGTGTTTTTTATCCGTCACATATATGAAAAAAATCGATGAGAGCAGTACTAGTACAGGTTGGGACAAAACTTTGCGGAACACACGAACGGCGTGCTTTTTCTTCGGTGAGATACCCTAGCGGTCAGTGGAAGCGGATGAGCCCACTGTTTCGGAGGGGTGGAAGGGTGGGCTGTTATCAACACACAGCGGTACCCCTTCCTCCTCCCAGACAAATCCACACTCTTAAAAATGAACTTCACCGCATAGCACCCTCCAAGCTAACCATAATCTCGAATGACATCGGTATCTGCCCTGAAATGTTCAAAGAGGGAGGTGTACGCATTTTGTTTGTGACAATTATGAACAGCATAAGTGTCAGAAAAAAGGCGTCCCGTATTCAACAAATCAAGCCAGATAACGATATCATTAGGGATGATGGTTGGCTATGAGCGTGCTATGCGGTGAAGTTCATTTCTAAGAGTGCAAGCGACACTGGAATTACCACTGTGTGTCGCTGACAGCGCACCCTTCCACCCCTCCGAAACAGTAAACTCACCCACTTCCGGCAGCCGCTAGGGTGTCGCACTGAAGAAGAACTTCGTCGCTCGCGTGTTCCGTAAACTTTTGTCCCAACCTGTACTATTTTTGTAGGCGGGTTATGCGGCCCTGCGAACATTCCATGGTGATTTAACGCATGCATGTACTGGCCGACTAATTATATCTAAGATTGATTTATGAGCTTTTTGATTCGATGTTCTCGGTAATATGCAAGGAAGTGGAATGGGAAGCATAGAATGTTTTATATCCATCCTCTTTTCTTTAAATTATGATATGAGCACGCATTTTGACATATATATCGCCAAATTTTGCTACGCCAGTGAGCAGAAACTATACTACGTACTTCTTGAGCAACCAGATGCATGGCCGAGCGGGTTAAGGCCATGGAGGAAGGAAACACAGGAGCGGCCCTTTCGAACAGATTTTCGTGAGACCCCTCTGGCGGTCGCTCCTGTCAAAACCGCCATTACTTCCTGTCCATCACATGATCCCCTCTAAAGTTTCGGGTTAGCAACGCTTTGTTGCTCGCGCTGCTTTCCGTGTTTTTCCAAAGTCATTGAGCGCCATTGGGGAAACAACGTTTTGTTAACGTGCTCTTACCGCGGTTGCGGCTGTCGTTCAACAGAAAGCAGCTCTGCCACGGGAATAACGTTTCATTCTCAAGTACGTATTCGATCGGTTGTTTCGTAAACCTGTCTGTAAGAGCGTCATCTTGAAACGTCGGTTTCCAAGCTGGCGCTGTGCTACAGCTGGAGATTCATCTGATTTCCTTCATTGTTGTACACGCTTGATTACTGGCATGCTTTACCACTTCAGCAACAAACATAAAACGTGGCCACGTCGTCACACAAAGGTCGCTGCGACGAATGATGTTTCTAGTCCTGCGTGCTTCTCCTGCAGACCTTGACCGGTCTTGTGGTAGAAGGGTAAACCAAGAGTAAACCTCCGAACACACACAAGACGCAAGGCGCTCATCACAATGCAGATATCTGAACTGACTCGAGTGAGAGAACCACGGCTCCCGTCGTCTGCTTTGGGAACTCGCCTGCGCATGCTCTTGGGGTCACGTGAGCGGTCACACGTGAGCATCCCAGAATGCAATGCGAGGGCTGGCACGCCCGTCCCAATGGCAAAAAGTTAGAACAGCCGCTCCTGTGTCTCCATGGTTAAGGCGCCCAGCTCGTTAGAGGTAGCCAAGGTCGTACTGAAGACTGGGAGGTGGTGGGTTCGAATCCTTCCACCGGCTGTGCCGTCCGAGGTTTTCCCTGGGTTTTCCAAAGACTTTCCAGAACGAATGTCGGTACTCTTCTCCCTGAAGTCGGCCCAGGACGCATATAAACGCCCCACTCCTTCCTCTCTCTATCTGTCTACATCTGTATACCGCTCATAGCTACAGTTGCTTCGCGGAGGTAACACAGAAAATAATTTTTAAAAAATCTTGAGCACCCTCAGATTATCTTGGATGCAAAAGTTCTTGTCTGCTTATCAGATCAGCGCCTACTTCAATCAATTCCATGGTTACAAGACACGTTGCCCTCCGACGCATGCGCCTATCGCTCCTTTTGCGCTCGAGATGTGCGTCGTTCCGGTTTCGGAAAATGGCGAAGTACCTTAAATTGCGGCACAATTGTTTTCTTTTTCTTTCATCATCCATAAAGTACGAGGGGCGTTCAAGTGAAACCGGGACTTTTCATTTTTCGCAAAAGTAAAATTAACTTACAGGCGAGAAATTAGTTTTATTTTTCAGCGTAATCTCCAGCTGCACTAATGCACTTGTCCGAGCGTTTCACGAGGGCTTGGATGCCAGCAGCACAGCACTTCGTCGTCGCAGCTGAAGGGGCGGCCCCCAAGGAACGCCTTCAGTGGCCCGAAGAGATGGAAATCGCTGGGGGCGAGGTCTGGACTGTAAGGGGGATGTGGCAGCAGCCCCCAGCCAAGTTCCTGTAAGGTGCGTGTCGTGAGATGCGCGGTATGCGGGCGTGCATTGTCCTGTAGGAGGAGGACTCCTGAGGCCCGGCTTTCCGAAACTGGATGTGTTCACGAATGCTACTGTTAAACATTCCCACATGCAGATCCGTCTTTCGAGCCAGTTCGAGACATGTTATCCGTCGGTCCTTGAGGACCAGGCGCTCCACAAGTTGGATGTTCTTAGGAACTCTAAGACTGGGCTCTGAGCCGCCCCAGCCGGGATTGTCCTGCACTGATGTACGACCGTCTTGGGACCGTTTATACCACTCAAACGCTTTGCTGCGGCTAAGTGTATCGTGGCCATACTGAGCCTGAAGTCTTCTGTGAATTTCAGATGACTTTACGCCTTCATTCACGAGAAACTTCATGGCAATTCGCTGTTCGATGTGCGCGCTCACCTCGTTGTCGGCCTTCTTGTCTAGCACGTGTCTTCGGTTTTGCACAAACTTTGGACCACTACGTGGTGAACGCGGAGGCCTGTCGCGTGTGAAAATGATGAAAGAGAAGTAGCCGGAGCCATTTGTACACTCAGGAGACAGGAAGTCCCGGTTTGACTTGAACGCCCCTCGTACAATCGGCGCGAACTGGACATGGAGGCCGACTAATGAAGTCGGATAACGAAATACAATTTTCTGCTTCTACGGTATTTACCAGAGTTTGAGGTAACGCGTTACTCTAACTAAGTGCCTTCTTTTTTTGGTAACTTGTAACTTAACTCGCTACTTTTGCGCGGTGGTAACTTTCAGACGAACTCGTTTCTCGTTTAGGTAACTCTGCCAAAGTAACTTAAGCTAAGTTGAAAGTTACTTTTAATTCGGTTTTCACTCTCGTCCACTTATTTTCTTGCTTTCTCTGCGGTCTTTTCGTGACATTTTATGCCATAAAGCGTGATATTCAATAAATGACAGTATTCTACTCAGGAAATAAGATCCGCTGCCACTGAAATGAAGCTGAATCATTATGCGCCCACAGGGAGTAAGATGCAAAGCGCTTAAATTATTGGATATAAACGAAAACAATCTAAGCGTGTTGCACTCCTCCGCAGGCAACTCAAGGTCGAACTCAACTTCTCACCCGCGCTGCACCTGTGTAGTGCTGTATTGTGTCCGAAGTAAATTGGAAGTAACTGTTCTTTTTTTAAGTAACTCCGTAACTGCGAGTTACATTTCAGGGTGAAGAACTTGGTTATTAACTTAGTTACATTTTCCACACGGTAACTTAACTTGTAACAAGTTCTTTTTGACGAGTATCTTCTCGATCTACGATATTCACGGGCTCAAAGTTGGCAGCTCCTTCTGAACCTTCGTAGAGGAGGATTTCTCGCAGGCGTGACAAGGAACAAACAGGCAACAACTATGTGGTCAGCTTTGAGTTAAAATGTCACTATTGACTAAAAATATTTATTTTGCTTCATAGTTTGAATGGAGCTCGCTCAAGCACACACGCGGTCTTTTTTTGTTCTGCCTGGCCAGCACGTGGACATCATCGTGGACAAACTCACGCACTTCGCAACTTATTACAGTGACGAGCACCACCACGTGTGCTCGTTGCTCCACGTGTGCACGTGTGCTCCACGCTTACGCAGTCCACGTAAACATTAAATATGCCCCTCGTTAAAAGTTTATCGTTGCACTCAGGTAATATTTACTTCAGACGTGCGTACAAATTGATAGTAAACAGTGGACATAATTAGTGATTGAACGTGATATGTGACTGACATTCGAGGAAATTCGGTTTTATCCTGCATTAGTGCTAAACTGATTCGTGAGGGCATAATCGGGAGGAATCAAGTTTAACCGAAACAGTCAGACCGTAATTATACATTGTAAACAGTGTCGCGCAGTGGCACCACGCAGCGTCTAAGGGGGGGGGGGCAATTTATTGGCAGAAAAAGAAAAAAAATGAAAAGGAAAGATAAAAAGGGAAAGGTCACACAGGGGTAAATCATTTTACACCTTTAACCGCTCAAAGCAGGCGACTTCTTGTAAGAACACCCTTTTCTATCCCACAGACTGGAGCAAAAGGTGCAAGCACAGCATGACTAAAGCTGTAATATCGATATACACCCCATTTTATCCAATGTGGATCATTAAGGGTGTAAAGTGAGGTGTTTAAAAAGGCATTTATGTCCACTGCGCCATTTTTACACCCATTTGAACCGGGTATATGTTGTAAAGATGGTATTTGATGGTAGCAGACGTCCTTTCGATGTTGACATTGTTGCCAGACGACATCAGTACTCCGGTAGGCGGCCCTCTGACGCAGAAGGAACGAAGTAGCCTGTAGTACCCAGTTATACCGATTTGGAGCGATACCCAAGATTTGGAGCGATACCCAACTCCAGCAAACTACTCCGTCCACGCACTTTGGTGCAGAGTTTACAGTTCTCTACCTTTCTTTTTTTTTCTTTATTTACCCTCAGGTCAGGGAATTACAGAGGGGAGTGGCATAATAAAAGGAACATACAACGAATTACAAGCAAAGTAATTGATCTAGCAGCTTGCGGAAGTTATTAGGGTCCCGGACAGTGGCAGTGGAGGCGGGAAGACGATTCCAATCGTTCGCTCTTCTGGGAACAAATGAATTGGCGAAGTGATTTGTGCGACTAAATGGAACAAGTAGTTTCTCTGAGTGGTCGAGGCAGTTGGAAATATGATGGGGTGGTGAGAACAGTGCAGATACCTGGCGAGACTGCTGTGGAAGCAAAACTTGTGAAGCAATGTGAGGCGAGCTATTTTGCGACGAACAGAAAGAAGAGGAAGGGAGGCTTGTTTCTTGAGTAGCATTACGCTTGAGTGTAGGGAGTAGTCAGAAAATATAAAGCGAACTGCTCGATTTTGTAATGGTTCTAATTTGTTAATGAGGTAATCCTGGTGCGGACCCCAAATGGGTGATGCGTATTCTAATTTGGGGCGGACTAATGTAACATAAAGCTGCCGTTTTAAGTCGCAGGGTGCCTTTGAGTAATTGTGTATGATGAAACAAAGCGTTGGCTCGCTTTGGAGAGCACAGAATTGATGTGGATGTCCCATCTAAGGTCACTCGAAATGTGCACACCTAAATATTTGTAAGTACGCTAAGTATGCTATCCAGCTTAACGTTGCCAAGGAGGTAGGAACTAACAGAGTGGTTAGTGTCACTGATTGCCATGTTTCTCTGCAATGCCAGCACCGGTGCTGTCTCCTTGGGAAGATTTAACCTTCTAAGTTCTAACCTTCATTGTGCGTGTTACACAGGGTGTTTCACCTAAAGTGCTAACCTACATGGCGCGTCTCACACGAGGTTTTACCTAACGTGCTAACCTACATGGTGCGCGTGACACGTGGTGTTTTGCCTTACGTGCCAACCTACATGGTGCGTGCTACACGGGGTGTTTTACCTAACGTGCTAACATACATGGTGCGTGTTACACAGGGTGTTTTTCCTAAAGTGCTAACCTACATGGCGCGTGTTACACAGGGTGTTTTACCTAACGTGCCAACCTACATGGTGCGTGCTACATGGGGTGTTTTACCTAACGTGCTAACCTACATGGTGCGTGTTACACAGGGTCTTTTGCCTAAGGTGCCAACCTACATGGTGCGTGATACACGAGGTGTTTTACCTAACGTATATCCTACATGGTGCGTGCTACACAGGGTGTTTTACCTAAAGTGCTAACCTACATGGCGCGTGTTACACAGGGTGTTTACCTGACGTGCCAACCTACATGCTACGTTTGACACAGGGTCTTTTGCCTAAGGTGCCAACCTACATGGTGCGTGATACACGAGGTGTTTTACCTAACGTGCTATCCTACATGGTGCGTGTTACACAGGGTGTTTTACCTAAAGTGCTAACCTACATGGCGCGTGTTACACGGGGTGTTTACCTGACGTGCCAACCTACATGGTACGTGTGACACAGGGTCTTCTGCCTAACGTGCCAACCTACATGGTGCGTGATACACGGGGTGTTTTACCTAAAGTGCTAACGAACGTGGCGCGTGTTACACGGGGTGTTTTACCTGACGTGCTAACCTACATGGTGCGTGTGACACGGGGTCTTTTGCCTAACCTGCCAACCTACATTGTGTGTGCTAGACGGGCTGTTTTACCTAACTTGCTAACCTACATGGTGAGTGTTACACAGGGTGTTTTACCTAAATCGCTAACCAACATGGAGCGTGTTACACGGGGTCTTTTACCTGACGTGCTAACCTACATGGTGCGTGTGACACGGGGTCTTTTGCCTAAGGTGCCAACCTACATGGTGCATGTGACACGGGGTCTTTTGCCTAAGGTACCAACCTACATGGTGCGTGTTACACAGGGTGTTTTACCTAAACTGCTAACCTACATGGTGCGTGCTACACGGGGTGTTTCACCTAAACTGCTAACCTACATGGTGCGTGCTACACGGGGTGTTTCACCTAACGTGTTAACCTACATTGTGCGTGTTACACAGGGTGTTTTACCTGACGTGCTAACCTACATTGCGCGTGTGACACGGGGTCTTTTACCTAACGTGCCAACCTACATGGTGCGTGATACACGCGGTGTTTTACCTAACGTGCTAACACCATCGTAGTAAAAATATACTCCTCTGAAAATTTGAGGACCGGCGGTATTGCTGTTGAATGTTATGTCAACATGCTACGTAAACAAAGAAGATGAAGTCAAGGTCGCTGACCACGCGACAGAATCACGTTCATTCTTAGCTCAACCTTAAAAGAATAAACAACCCATCTTTATCATTCGTCTCTGTCCTGTCTTGTCTTCAACAATTGCTGCCAGAATAATTTTTCCCAACACTTTTATTCATTTGAAGTCGCTGTAAATTCAATTTTCTGAATTAAACTCCGAAATTGGTCAAGGCACCCTCATCATTTTTTTTTTTTTTTTGCCTGAAACCGAACGTGCGTATTAGATGTATCTCATTCCATTACAAAGTACTGTTGGAGACACGGTTAGCTAAAATCGCCTGTCAGTACTTCGCCGTCCCATATTACTTGGGTTGCGCTTGAAAGTGTCGCGCCAATATTGTATTTGAAGGTGGACCATGTGCAGAACGTGTTTCTTACTCGGAAGAAATATTCTGGCAACACCTTGATATTTGAGATGCGATAAATCACGGAGTACTGATTTTAGACCACCGTGTCCGCTACAGTACATCCCCCACTACGAGACCTGCAAAAGGAAGAAGAAGAAAAAAGGAGGGCTAAAACCCGTTCCCAAGTGCGCAAATTGTCGATACCGTTCAGATCGCCGAAAGAAGCGATGTGAGGAGATATGGCCCTCCTGTTTCACTTTTTCTTTTCCATGCTTCTGCTGATATGGGCAGCATGCTTGCAACGTAATAGTATCAGAAACAACAACGAGAAGGAAACAGGCAGATTAGGGTTACCGTTTTACAGGCTTGTACAAGATACTCACAAAAAGTATTTAAGTTAAGTTACTGAGTACTGGGCAAAACAAGAATATTACCAAATATTAGAAAGTATTTCAGATAGCCTAAAGGGCCCTTGATGGACCAACAAATAAAAATAAATAAATAAATAAATAATAATAAGATGGAGTATTAAATACCCTTAAAAGTAACTCGTTACTTTAAAAATGCTTTCAGGTCACCGTTGGAAATTCACTATCAAAGAAATACGAAGAGCTTGGTGTTGGAAATAGCGTTTATTAGGCCGCAGGAACAACTGCTTTTCCAAATTACTATCCGATAGGCTGCCAAAGTTCCTTCTTCACACATTACGCACAGTATTGAACAGGTGCTCTACATATGTGAACGAATGCTCTAGAGAAATGACAGAATTTACTGTCGTTTTCTCTTCTTATTGTTGCTTTAAAGGGACACTAAAATGCAAAACCAACTTGCTCTCAAATGAGAGTTCGTCTTTCAATTAGTATAATGCAAGCAAACTTAGTTCACAGTGTGATACTGTATAGAAGAAAAACGCCATGAAAACAGCGCCGTCGTTGGCGGCGACGAATCCGCAGGAGGCAAACGTTGGCGGCATCCAATGAGACAGCAGGAGAAGCGCGTGCTTACGAATCGTGGGCATGTGGATTTGAAACGGGTCGTCCGACAGTAGTGTTCCGTATATGCGCGGCCCATCATGCGCACTGCTGCACTTTTCAATACGGATTCACTGAATTGTAGGCCACAACAGTCCTCGCGAATGTTCCACTGACAACATTTATCCTCACGTCCTTCGTACGGAGACACCAGTCAGATTCGCAACGCGCACTATGTTTTTCACCGGGACTGCTTCATGGCTTGGCACGCGCGTTCACGTGCAGCATGAACTAAAAACACCGACGCACGACCTGAAACGACGTTCACTGCTTAGCGCGGAAGCAAGAAAGAGTCCGGTAAGATTTCGATTGTAGCTCCGTAACGGAATTAATGTTTTGAAATATGATAACAAGTACAAATTTAACATAGCGTGTAACGTAATTTGGAGTGCATTTGTTTTTGCATTTTAGTGCCCCTGTCACCTCTAGAGAGCTAATAATATTTTCCGAAAGTATGAGAAGCCTATCGCTGGATTCCTGTCAGTGAATGACGTCACTTTATTTATCGTTGATTTCGCAGCTTCCTTTATCATATTGTAACTCATCATCATCATCATCATTATTTTCCTATCTAGCAAAATAATGCACCATTTGCGCAGCACTTTTCGCAGCTGAACGCGGTCAAATGACCTGGCGAAATTTAGGGTTGAGTAGAATGCTGTTATAATAATAACATCAATAATAATAATAATAATAATAATAATAATAATAATAATAATAATAATAATGTTTTAGTGCCCAAGAACGGTCATGACGACCCTAATGTTGGCGCACACAAACACAATACAATTCCCTACAAATAGACACAATATACATATAAATGCAATATGCAAATACAGACAGTATGCACTAACAACAAGGTACGATCTATGCAAACAAAACAAAAAAACTGTACATGAAAAACAAAAAAAGAGCACACGCACATTGTAACGTGAGAAACGAAAGTTCAGAAAAATGAGAAAAGATGTGGCGCCTGAATTATGTACATGATGACGAAAAAACATCAAGAGATGGCTGTGAAGCCTTGTTATTAGGTCTTGGTGTTCATTCCTATCCCCCGCTCCCCCGAAATGGTACCTTTGCCAGTGCAACCCTTTGTAGTGCATTTGGGTGAGAGCGACGATGGGGGAATCCTCCTCTCACATGTATAGCCCCCATATAACCCCTCCCGAAATATTTTTCTGGCTACACCGCTGCTGCAGGTTAGCCTTTGATGACTACCACATCTCACAGACACCTGCAGGCTAAGAAAAATGTGCTATGTAGTTCATCAACACCTCGAGATACCACCTATAGTTTATGATAAACAGCACCAAAATCCTAATGATCTAGTGCTGCCATCTGTCACACAACAACGAAACCGTCTGTAGCTGTTACTCAACCGTTCAATGCGCTGCTTACCTTGTCCTATGCGTTGTACTTTACCGTTCAATGTCCGGAGATGTTATCGTTACTGTTCCGTAAGAGCGGCAGCTATCTTGATATCGCTAGTTAGATTTGTGCCTATCCTCGCGAAAATAAGTGATTGCATCTGACGTACGATCGCCCAGTGTTGGATGTGCAGAATAAGGACGAAGTGAGGTAAGACTTTCAGCACGCACAACTTCGCCTTCACCTTCAGAAGAAAGTGGACGCATTGTGTTTTATCTCAGGAACCTATACAAGACGAGACGACGTCGTGCGTTGTGAAATTATAGCCACCCACATTCAGTCGGATGCTTCAAAAATGTATTGTTCCGCGTCAGCCTTTCAGGCATGAAGATTGATTAGATTTGACGCGGAGGGGGGGGGGGGGGGTGGCATTGCTTGGTTGCTGATACCGAAAATGTAAGGGCATTTTTGTTGCGTTCGTAATGAGGTGGCGAAATGATTATTAACGTATTCCTCCGCCACGTTAAAGTGCTACCCCGGACAAAAACAATCAACAAAACATATATCTTCGTATTGTGCATGAACAACCCTGAAATCCTCAGTGTGCAAAATACAGCGTGTTTTTTTATCCTTCACATATATGAGAAAGAAATCAATGGCATTTTTGTAGGCGGGTTATGCGGCCCTGGGGACATTTTGTGGTAATTAAGCGCACGCAAATACTGGCCGACTAATTATATCAAAAATTCATTCATGAGCTTTTTAATTCGATTTTTAAATGAGCCGAAACTAATGCCAGAACTGCTCACATATTGAGCACGAAGCGACATGACTTTTGGCTTATCCCTGTCGGAAAACGGGCTATCTGCGTATCAGATAAGCGCCTGCTGCAGTGGGCTCCATAGCTACACAACACGTGGCCCTCCGACGCAAACACCCATCTTTTTACGCTCGAGATGTGTTTTGGTTTCGGAAAATGGCCAGTAAGAGTAAGTTAGGCTAGAAAGAGCTACTACAATGAGTAGTAATCGTAGTTCGAATTTTGATACAGCTTTTTCTTTCCCTTTCATCATTCATAAAGTACGATCGGCACGAACTGGACGTCCAGGCCGACTAAACGAGGAAGTCATGCAACGCAACATACAGGGTGTTTCACCTAGAGTGATAAAAAATTCTAGCTGGCGACGTACGCGCCGGAGGATTGTGGGACTTTCGGCAATTGCGTTCTAGAAATTTTTGCCACCATTTAGGAAGGCGTTAAACAATTTTTATGGGGGGAAATTCTTTTTTTTTTCAATTCAACTTTGAAAATTACCAAGCCAACCTCACTTTTTTTCTTACGCAAATATGATGTCATCAAAGAATAACCGTAGACCCAACAAGAAGTATGCACAGTGTCGCAACAGACATACTCGAAAAAAATTAGCAAATATTCAGTTTTAGCCCCGCCTACTTGATTGTCGCAAAGAAGGGCGCGCGAAATGTGCGTCCAGCAAAGGAAGTGTCCCCGCCTTCGTCTCACCCACGAGACCGAAGGCGGCGTACGGCTTCCTGCTTCAAGAGCTCCCAGTGATAGGGCTCATTACCGCGTACAGAACTCCGATCCGACAACCAATCCTGCAGGCCGCTTTTGATTTCGGAGTCCTCTAGCGAGGACGCGTTCAGTCGCGAAAAACAGCAACCAGTGCGAAAATTAAGGAGGCCAGACAGAGACAAAGGAACGCTTAGATGATCCGTAAGATTACCGGTAGGCCGAACGTTACACCCTGAGTTGAATTCGAACAAAGCCGGCGTCACATAAAACCCATGAGTGTGATGACCGCGCGAGCTTACCCAAGTAAAGTACTACACATTTTCATGCACGAGGGACCTGGTGTCGAGTAAGCCAATGGCGCTTGCCCGACGTTGCAGCTCTGTCTCTTTCAAGAAGAATCCGTGTTAGCACCGCGAAGTAACTGTGGTTATGAGCGGCGTACAAACGTGGGCAGATGGAGAGAGGACAGCAGGAAGGAGTGGGGAACAAGGGGTTTAATATGCGTCCTGGGCCGACTTCAGGGGGAACTGTGCCGACATTCGTCTGGAGTCTATTCGGAAAATCGAGGAAGAATCTCGGACAGCGCAGCCGCTGACAGGATTCGAACCCGTGTCCCCTCCCAGTCCCGCCGTGGAAAGCGATCATCCTAACCACTATGCCACGGGAGCTGGTCGTTGCAGCTCTCTGTTCGCTTGCTTCCCGTGCTGGCACTCTATCGTGCAGTTGGAGTCCCAGCCGTAGAAGAACGTGTGAATTCGCCGAAACAAATCGGAGCGATCTTTGCGCCGTACCGGAGCATAATTAAGCTCTATTGACACCTCGAAAACTTCTGTTGTCAACACGTTGGAAGGGACTCTACCAATTGGGCTGAGCTAACACACCTCCCAAACGACTTCCAAGGGTGCGTCCATTTGAAGGGACAAACCACATCCACTCTCTCACTCATTCCACTTTCACTCTTACATATTTGCTCACTCACACACACATTCATACGACGGGCAAGCGTCATATGTTGAACACGGTGGAAATTGATATTCTGAGGCTGGAACACAGAAGAAAGGACCCCCCCCCCCCAGCTCAATACACAAGCCACATTCCCCTAAGAACAATGAAAGAAGGCAGTCACTGAAAAGATTAGCCAGCTGTAGGACTCGAACCCACATCATCTGGATTGCCGTGTACATCTGCGTGGGTGAGAAAACATCTAAGAGTGAATGTGGAATAAGTGAGGTAGTGGATGTTGTTCCTTCAAATGACGCACCTTTGGAAGTCGTAGGGTAGGTATATTAGCTTAGCTCAATTGGTAGATCCATAAACCGGCAATGCGGATGATGTGGGTTTGAGTCATACAGCTGGCTAACCTTTTCAGTGACAGGCACAATACTCGACTCCCTGTCTGCGCCAAACCACTTCATCGAGCCTCGTAAAGACGGGGAAAACTAACATGCCCGCTCCCGACCTGTGCGGCGAACCACAACTAAAGTATGCCTTCAGCCCATGTGAGGCCTCCAAAGACTTGCTAACTCGATAAATATTGTATACAAACTAAAATTACTATACACAAGTGAAAAAGCTCATACCAGACTTTTTGTATCACAGTCAATCGTCGATTTATGAACGGCACGTGTTTCTCGGAACGTGACTCATAAACGACGCATTCAGATAAATCTAGGCTCACAGTAAGCGGAGGGACCTGAACGTCTCAGAACAACAGGGATTGCATTGTGAGATTTTATAACATACTTTACGGTGAGCGGTATTGAGTGTTGAGCGTACTCTCCGCTGTCAATTTTGCTGAGGAGAGACGTTTGTAGTTCGACGCTGTTCTCGTCGCTGTCCTCGAAGCACTCTATGCCTTTCTGCAGAAGGTTCCACAATGATCCAGCTGCTTACAACGGCAAATAAAAAAACGTTTGTCACCTGATGTTAGTGCCGCTCACTTGCGCTTCCATCCTCGCAACGCCTCCAACAACAACTTTATTGTGAGATGATGGATCATCGCGAGGGGCGATACTCTGCCCCATTGCTGGTGGTGATGCGGGTAATGAAATAATGAACCCCTTCACAATAAGGATCGAGGTCCTGTGGGTTCCATAAAGGTTAAGAGAGCTTTGAGGGCAGAGCATTAGTGGGCTTGATATGGCCAGGGACCAATCAATTTTGTGAGAGAAAGGGGGCGAGAGTCTAGCTCGTTAAGAGATCCGCAGTGTACGGTTTGGGAAGGTTGGTAGTGTGGACAATGGAGAAGAATGTGCTCTAGACGTGTTACACGATAGCGTTGGGTAGAGTCAACTTTTATTTATTTTATTTAGACATACTGCCAGCCCCTGTTGGGGGCCAAGGCAGGGGAGTGCTACAGTATAGTGTGTACTCATACAAACGGAGACATTGAATAACGCATTGATGTCACTACCCTTCCACCAGTTTAACAAAACTTCTCTCAAGCGGTAACGCCACTGCGCTGTAAAAGCCACATCGCGGCGCGTTCGATGAACTAATGCGGCATCTTGACGACAGGTATGCGGAAAGCTAGCGCTGGATCAACTCTGCTCAGCATAGCTGGGGGGAGAATGTCAGTGGTAAATTGGCGGGAAGCCAGGGGAGTCACGAGGCGTCGAAGTACGGGACGATGATCTCCTCTCAGCAGCGCAATACGCGTCCTTCTCCGAGACGAGAGAGCTGCTTCTGCGGCGCTGTCGGCCTCTTCATTCCCTCCGACACCGTAATGGCCTGGAACCCACGGGAGAATCAGCCTGTGCCCTGCTTCGTAGACAAAGACCTCCAAACGCGACGGTCAACTTGAAATGACAGCCGCTGGCACGCCATAGTCAAAGTTAATCTTCTTATGTTTCGGTCTCCACAGTAGGACACAGGGTAATAGAGGTTTGCGCCTTCCGCACAAAATCATGTGTTAGTGACCTTGGCGACTGTACTCACCTCGTGCATAAATCCAGGTAAAAAAAGGTAGACTCTTCTAGGTTCTTGCCTAAAATAACGTGTTCAGAGTTCGAAAATTGAGGTTCATAAACGGAGGAAGAAATACATGGCAAGTGTTTCGTTCCGCGACGAACCGTGCGAAAAGCGAGGGAATTAGTAGATCGAAGTTTCAAAAATCGAGGGATGACTGTATATAGATCAGATCAGTGTCAGGTAAGATCTGGTTAATGTGCGTTGTCATCAAGCAATAGAGCTGTTGTATTGCTGACTGATTAGATGAGTCACAGAATTAGTGAGCCCATCCTCCTCAAAGTTTTGGCATACTATTCTCTATATCCTTAATTTACTGATGGCACTTTATTTTCCCCAACAAAGTCAACAACTGAGGCCAGTTCCAAAAAATTGCCCCATTGCTTTTGCACTTAGAGAGTAGAGGTAAGGAGGTAAGATCTCGTATCTCCAGATACTTTGTTACGGGTGTAATAGGTGTAATATTGTTCTTCTACGCTTCGTAATTCTATTTACAATGTATTGTTCAATACTTCTCCTTCATAGCATGTGCAGCTTTAATACAAAAGCGCACCTTTTTTCGGATACAGGCGAGTAGACGCACCGTCCTCCAGATACCTGTATCCATTGTTACGTCATTTGAAGAATTGTAGCACCCCATCGGACGCCAACGCAGAGGTACACATAACGTTCTGCTCTACACTCTTAGAAATGAACTTCACCATATAGCACGCTCCTAGGCAAACATCATCCCGAATGACAACGTTCTCGTCCCTGATTTGTTGAAAACGGGAGGCGGAGCCCATTTTGTAGCCGTACATAATGGCCAACATAATAGGCTCCGCCTCTCGTTATCAAATCATGGACGAGAACGTTGGCATTCTGGATGATGGTTGGCCAGGAGCGTGCTATAGGTGGTGAAGATACGGACCTATCGGACTCATCTATACAAAAGGTGTCATGGCCAACAAGTTAAAATCGCCGCTTGGAGCCGACACAATAGGCGGGCTAGCTTGGTAGAGTTCAAAGCTCCTTTAATCTGCTTGTACTGCCAACTGTAGGGCGGGACAAGCGCAATACTTGCCCACACCACGCTTCAAAAATAGTACTCCTCTCGCCCTCAAAAGAGGATGGGACAAGAGGCGAAAGAAAAATGACTATTCTCTACAGAGCTGGCCTGAGATTTTGAGCGTCCTCCCATTGGCGCGCTCCGGGTGGGCGGGGCGCGCGAGGGAGAGGGAAAATCTCAGGCCAGCTCTCTAGAGAATAGTCAGAAAAATTCTTTCCCGGAAACAGTACCGCAAGCGATACTGCCCCGACGACCTTGTTATCGGCGGCGCCGTTCAAAGACACGGCCCACCCGCGGGGGGCCGCGTTATCAAGGGACTCCCATACTATGGCACAAAGGGATTAAATAAACAAGTAGATGACACAAAGGAAACGTTACTGCGGAGACCACCGCGAAGCCACACCAGTGCGTATATGGCATTAAAGACCTATGATCACTGTCAGCTGTCCTACATTGCCGGTGTGGCGGGAGCTGCGACGAAAGAAAACGCTCAAACCGACACGACCCCTTCCGGTGGTCAACGGCGACGATGTTGAAGTTACGAAAACAGAAAGAAATGCCTCACGGCGCTTCCTTTGGAACACCGAGTCGAGGGGAACTCGAACCGAAAACCATTATTAACCGTTTTTCTTAAACAAGCCGGAGCTGAACCGAACCCAAACTACTGGCACCACCTTGAAACTGAACCGAAACAGAAACTTTAATTTGTTCTCCCCCTAATCCGTTTAAATAACGGTTTACACTTACCCAAATTACCGAGTGTGAACGAAATTTTGAAATTAAAAAAAACTGTGTAAGAAAAAGAAAGAAGAAAAATAAAGAAAAGAAAAGAAAAGGCTTGGAAAGATTAAATTAGGAAATCAAATTAAATTAAATTAGGAAAGGTTTAAATTAGGCTTGGTAGAATGTGACCGATGTGTGCCAACGAGAACGTTGCAAACGAAGATGTATAGAAAAGACAAAATTTATTCTGTGTCAGCAAATTTGATCCTTTTGTGGACTAAATGAGTTGCCACGACCATTATCCTCTTCGTGGACTGAATGCATGGGACTGAATGAATGTCACAGAGAGTATGGGTGCTGCATTTCACGCTTTGTCCTCACAGCACTTATACGTGCATAATGCGTGTACATGAATGAAAATGCTCTGAATTACCCTTATGAAAATAAGTTTGGCCTGGCCATGGACGTCATTTAGACATGTTATTTCCACTATGGCCTCTGTTTGGACTTTTCACTCTTTCTCTGTTTTTTTGACAAGGTGCCATACATCGCCCATAGACGACGTACTTCCTGCATACAGCCTTCCCCTCCATAGAACAACCTCCAAAGATTGTCCATAGACCACATATAGACTTCTTATTACTTGCAGTCAATCGAACATTATCAAACGTACTCGAGAAATTACCTATTCTTATCAGTGTTGTGAATGAACAGTTTCAAATATTAACAATGATGCACGTGCCAGTCAGTTGATCATGTGAGTTTTGTAGTTTCACAGTAGGATTGATACAGCTTATATCGACAGGGGTTATAGCCCGACAAGTTTTGTGATGTCGCTCGGAGGCCAAAATTCACAAATCTGTGCAGTAATTTTTTATGAAATTAGAATGCCATTTAAATTATTGCTCGTGTTGTCATATAGAATTTGCTTAAAATCTGCCACACTTGGCATGAGATTCCTGCAATTCGCTAAAAGAACGTAGCAAGAGTGCCAAGAATTAGATCTCGCAAGTTCTGTGATGGTTCTGGGACTTGTATCTCTTATAGGTGAACGTTAATTATTGTCGGACAACTGTCATCATGCTGCTTTCGAGGCCAGCACCATCATTCGGCACTCCGTTTGCGCAAACCTTGCCAAAATTCATTGATCTGTGTGGTAATTTTTTATGGAATTAGAACGCCAATTAAATTGTTGCTATTCTTGTCATAGAATTTGCTTAAAATCTGCCACACTTGGCATGAGATTTCTGCAATTCGCTAAAAGAACGTAGCAAGAGTGCCAAGAATTAGATCTCGCAAGTTCTGTGATGGTTCTGGGACTTGTATCTCTTGTAGGTGAGCGTTAATTATTGTTGGACAACTGTCATCATGCTGCTTTCGAGGCCAGCACCATCATTCGGCACTCCGTTTGCGCAAACCTTGCCAAAATTCATTGATCTGTGTGGTAATTTTTTATGGAATTAGAACGCCAATTAAATTGTTGCTATTCTTGTCATAGAATTTGCTTAAAATCTGCCACACTTGGCATGAGATTTCTGCAATTCGCTAAAAGAACGTAGCAAGAGTGCCAAGAATTAGATCTCGCAAGTTCTGTGATGGTTCTGGGACTTGTATCTCTTGTAGGCGAGCGTTAATTATTGTCGGACAACTGTCATCATGCTGCTTTCGAGGCCAGCACCATCATTCGGCACTCCGTTTGCGCAAACCTTGCCAAAGTTCATTGATCTGTGTGGTAATTTTTTATGGAATTAGAACGCCAATTAAATTGTTGCTATTCTTGTCATAGAATTTGCTTAAAATCTGCCACACTTGGCATGAGATTTCTGCAATTCGCTAAAAGAACGTAGCAAGAGTGCCAAGAATTAGATCTCGCAAGTTCTGTGATGGTTCTGGGACTTGTATCTCTTGTAGGTGAGCGTTAATTATTGTCGGACAACTGTCATCATGCTGCTTTCGAGGCCAGCACCATCATTCGGCACTCCGTTTGCGCAAACCTTGACAAAATTCATTGATCTGTGTGGTAATTTTTTATGAAATTAGAACGCCAATCAAATTGTTCCTAGTCTTGTCATAGAATTTGCTTAAAATCTGCCACACTTGGCATGAGATTCCTGCAATTCGCTAAAAGAACGTAGCAAGAGTGCCAAGAATTAGATCTCGCAAGTTCTGTGATGGTTCTGGGACTTGTACCTCTTATAGTGAACGTTAATTATTGTCGGACAACTGTCATCATGCTGCTTTCGAGGCCAGCACCATCATTCGGCACTCCGTTTGCGCAAACCTTGCAAAAATTCATTGATCTGTTTGGTAATTTTGCATGAAATTAGAACGCCAATTAAATTGTTCCTAGAATTTTCACAAAACTGTGCACTTTAGAAGTTGTGTTTGCATAAATTGACATCAGAATGAACCAAGACTGCACACCAGGCTTTAGAGAAATTCTGCTATCAGTGAATGACAATGTTATATTTCAGCATGACAAAAAGGCACTGAACATCATAGTCTAAGAAGATACCTTACATATAAAAAGAGCATGGAAAAATACACATTTCTAGTCAAAGCAGTAACTGTACAAAACTAGATGAAAAGAAATTCCCACTCAGGAAAGTGTTCACAATGCACCACAACTGACAGCTTCGGTGAAAATGGTATGTGATGAAAATCCCAGAATAACTCCTTCAGATTCCTTCTATAACAAGGTTCTGATGGAGTGCACACATGTAAAACTTGCCGTCAATGTAAAAAAACATGCATTTTTGTAGCCCCAAGTGTGGGACCGACACTACATCACCAACAGCCTCTACCTGTAATAATGTGTCAACAGTAAGCTCATTATTAAGTGATGACAGTACATTGCGAGCAACTCTAAATGGTTTGATGCTCAAGCTCACAGACCGTTTACACTCGCAATGGTGAACATGCGTAGAATCATTGCACGACGCTACTATTCTGTTGATGCGACCCAAGGTACTGCCATTTTTTATGTAGAAGTTGTGACGACGGGACCTGTCAAGAACGTCCACACAGAACTTGAATGAACCAGAAGACATCTTCTTGGATACAGCACTGCTCCCACGTTGCGATTCTCTGCCAAACAACACAACCCTTCCACAACTACGGGCAAACTTATGCCTTGCGTGCACCTTTGTTAAGTCAATGAAAATATCTTTGACGGCATCAGATGACAAAGTTTCTGAAGATAACCCTCGCAGGAGCTGACACATCATGTACTTTCGTGATATTTGATGTGCAACGTGACGTGTACCTTGTATCAACCTTAGCAGTTTGCCGTTCATGCCCTCAAATGCAAAAGCAGAAAAATTCCAAAGTGGTCCCCAATTGTTTACACTGTCCACGATGTGGATCAGTAAGTGTGCGTTATAAGTCATTCGCCTCCTCCCATACAAAGACTGGTACTCCCTTAGAAAGTTAACCATTTCTATTCTTACAACACGCAGTTTATGAAGAGGTACGGTCTCTCCTAGAAGTACGTGCATAAGCTGAACAGATTTCATCCAGTTGTTAAAATACCTGCGTGGTAAGATGCCCTTCAAAACAAATGGACAATAAAACAACATTAAGTTTCTCCATTCAGTGGCGTTCCAGTACTTCCACTGTGCTACTGAACGTCCAAGGCGAGATATTTCCCAGACAGACTTCAGCCTTTGCAGCCTGAAGTCTACCTCGGAAACCTTATCACCAATATGGTATGCACACTTCCCCTTACGAGTAAACCACATGCACGCTATTGATCGGACGAAGCCCAAACAGACGGCATGCATATAGTCCACTACAAAGGATGATGTTATACTGAAAAACGACAACAAGAACAACACAGTGTTCCCCTTAACTCCTGAACTAGGGGAGTTTGATAGAGCTGCATTGTTTGCATGTTCCTTAATGCTTGCATCAGTACGAAGCCCAGGAAGCTCCTCCTCCACTGGGTAAGCCCTCGCATGACCATTCCCAGACTGCACAGTCTCGCCCTCATGTTCGCACCAGGTGCAACCATGGTGACCATTAAATTGCATCATGTTCAATATCTGACACCTTGCAACACTATCAACTGTACAAGGCCCTGGAAACACTTTGATACACCTTTCCCTGCCTGACTGTGTTAACCAATTAAATCCACCAGCAGACAATTCATTTACTGTACTTACAAAGGGCTTCAAAAAGCAGTTCATGTTTGGCTTAGTTGACCCAAACCACAACCCAGCAAGCACAATCTCCTGCACCCTTAAATGATGGGGCAGCTCATTCACCTGGAGCAGTAACGGCCATATGCTAAAGTGTGAAGACTCAAATACGGGTACGCCGTCAGTGTTCCAGGTGAATGAAATATCCTCATCACTCATGGGAAGCCTTCGATATGCATGGCTTTCGGTAATGTCCCCAACATCATATGACGGTGCAGCACGTTGTGTCAAGGATAGCTCGTGCTTTTGAAGAATACCCTTTAGCTGTGCAATGAAATCTAGGGTCACAAAGTAATGACCACTGTCAAGGAGGTCATTCCTTGCATAGCTACTGCAACAACCTGGGCACTTAAGTTCTTCTGTGGTGGAGTCATTTGGATGAGGTTCCATGTAGTCTGTACACTTTGGGCAGTAATAGTGGGAGCTCAGTGCGCTGTTTACATCGGGAAAATGTTTATGAAACAGGTATTTTGTCGCAGGGAAGTTGGTCACAGCTGGGAGATGTGCCTCAATAAGCTTCAGGAGACTGTCAGTCGCTTCCTTTGAGCTATGGTACTTGAGTGTGTGTGCCATGATGAGGAGCAGACTGTCACCAAGAGTGAGATGGGAGCCTTGGAAAAGTGGTTCATCCTGAAACATACAGAAAAGCAGTTGAGGGGAAAACAACAAATTTGCAACTCTGGCAAAGCATTGTGGCATTTGGAACAATTCAGCCAGAATTATGGACACACAGAATAAGTGCCTCCAGCTCAACATTGGAAACTAGAGGTTTACTCCATGGAGGATGAAGGGGTAAGACTATGGCTGTTGCACCAAGCTGACATATTCATGCATGTTCAATTAAAGACTGGGTAAAAGAGCAGATCAGTTACAGGTTGCCACACTGGCGAGAACAGCAGAAACTTGGTTTCGTCAATTAAGTAATGCAGGCACTCTGCAACGACGGCTCTGCACCTCTTCAATCCACTTACAGCTGATCTGGGTCTTCGGATGGCAAGATGTCAGATTGCCTTTTTATTGAGAACCTATTTTATATTCACCAATTTTGTTGTGTTGCTGAAGACAGGAAGGGTACAGTTAAAAGATCAGGGAGCATGATTTACACACTGGAGAAAGTCATGCCTCATTTAGATATCACATACCCTTAACCCAAGTCTACGAGAGCTAAGTTGGGTTAAACTTGTGTACGCGTGCCGATTTTGACCACTTTAAACTGACATGTTGCTTATCTCGCTGGTACAGGGCGAAATTTTCAACTGCGGAACTTCGGTCAAGAGCAGCATAATTGTAAATTGGATAATCATGAGCACTTACAAGTCCTTCTTTATCCAAAGGTGAAGAGCTGGTATAGTTGACGGCAGGGCGTTCTGTTTGCACTTCATCATCTCTGTCGTCTGATGATGATGATAATTCTGAATCTGAATGATAGTCGTGTACTGTGACATCATCGTCTGAAAATCCGCAAGGAACCGTATGAAGGTCTTGAATTACCGGTCAGTCGCCCAGGTCGCTTTCTTCACCGTTGGAATCGTCTGTATCGAGGATGTGCTGCAGTTCTTGCAATGGGGGGGGGGGGGGGGGGAGGCGTTCAGGTACGACGCAGCAATGCCACTGTGGGCTCCAGTGCTTAAGGGGATCTCGTTTAGTACGGCACAACGTGAGGGGTCACGCAATGCAGTGGCTTTTTCGTTGTTGTCGGTGTTGTGCGGAGACGTCACACGCTGTCTATCGCCGGAAATCAGCCTGTATCTTGGTCTTTCTGTCACTGGTGTCGCGGGACCAACGATATGCTTGAAATACCTCTTCTGTGGTGCCATTGCTGTTAACGACTGCGTTACATCAATTATTTTTACATCCCGGACCCACGAGATCAGGAAGCACAGTCCACAACCCAACACAGCAGGCTGACGGTAGCGATTGCGATCGTTTGTCCATATCGGATATCGCCACAGAGATAGAATACATGGCGCTTCAAATTTCACCAGAAATATTAAGTGACGACAAATATACGCATTAAGCAAACATGTTCGACTGATGCTCTTCACGTCAGTGAGTTCATTAAAAAAGTAGAAAACTAAACATGACGAGTGTGGCGCTGCGATAGCAGCACCAGGTGACGAAGGAGGTGGAGGTGGCATGGCGGCCAGCATAAATTGTGTTTTGCGCGTACAGCTTCTCTTTTTCAGCTTTAGTCGCAGAAGAAAATGTACGTTCTCGTAGAGTGGCCAGCTTACTCCCAATTTGACGTCTACTTAGTAGATAAAATTGTGGATGTCGACGTCGGGCTGAGGCTTGCTAACGACCCCAGCTACATTGAAGAAGTGCGAAATCAGAAGTTATTGGTGCAGTGGGACAAAGAAGCAGAGCCGGCGGAAGCAGTTGTAGTCGATGACGGTAAGTAATTTGTACCTTGGACGCGTTTACGTTCTCAGAGTTGTTCAGGTTAACAGGCTGTGCAGGTGTTAAAAATATGACGAAAGCAGGTGGAACTAACGACACGTGGGGAGCACATGTGGTCGCTTGTGTCAGCACTACTGTGTCAATCCTTTATGCAGTGTGGCTTTGTTATGCTTATTTCGAAGCGTTCTATTGTAGATGGAGGACATACTATGCATCTAACGTAACATCCGTGTATAACTTGTATTTCCAGGTTTGGCGGTTGCAATGGAGAAAAAGCGGTCGCGATTGGTGAAAGCAATGAACCTTTTGGAAAGATTATGCGACGTGAATGTAAGTTTCCAGTTCTTGCGGACTGTCTTTATTGCAGCCCAATTTCTGCACTTGTTGAAACTTCTGTCGTCACATACAGTGTGTCGTTTTTATTGGAAACAGCACTTCACGACGCCAGCGATAAAAGAAATCTGGAGGCTATCTTTACGCTACTTGAGTAAGAAACAGGTGCTACTAATTAGGTACCACGTGTTTCATACTCAAGCAGCGGGAAGGTTGGCATCGTTTTGCCTTTATTGCTCTGTTCGTGATGCGTAGTGTTTCCAATAAAAAAAAACGCCCTATATTTTCACTGCCTATGTTGTTTCCTACATTTGCCTACGTTCTTTTCCCCCCTGCGTTGTAGCTGTAGTTGCTTCGCGACGTAAACCCCGAATTATTGAATTATTTTTCCCTACGTTCATATTTCATGCCTATGCTGCGCCTTGTAGGTTCTTCTTTTCATGGTGTGCATTACCTCTTCGATAGGGTGCAGCGTGCTCTTCGTGCGGGAACTTGGAAAGAAAAATCATCGAGCTCAAGGAAGAAAACGAGCGCCTTCGGCGTAAGGTTGCTAAAGCGAAAAGAAAATGCGGTAAGTGCTGTCTAGTCGAGACCTCTCGGAAAGTGTCGTGAAATGCTTTACTTTCCTGTGCAGACATGAAGCCCATGGTGACACAAATGAGCCAGGTGGTAGAGGATGCATCACAGTAGCACACCAGTGCCATTGTGACTTCTCCAAAGGTAGGGTACCTTGACCATCATATTGTCACGAAGCGAAATGGGCCGGCGAGTCGTCGAATAAACAGCAAACGGTTTATTAAACTACTTGGTAGCAAAAACACAAGAGTGATAGCTCTCTGAACACAACTAAGTCCGAAGCATGAATGCACCAGCCTGGAGCGCACAAGCATTTAAGCGTCGCGCCGAAAAGTCTAGAAACAGCACGTGCGTTTGCCAGAGAGGCGGCGATGTATCTGGAAGCTTCTTGCTTCTTCTTCAGCATGCGCCGGGATGAGATGTACCGTTTCGTGCCTGCCCTGAAAGTTTCCCGATGATGATTCCTGGCATTGCCCCCTCCGTAGACGGGGCATCGTCTCGATGCCGTTTCTTCTCCTTCTTCTTTTTTTTTTCATGTTGTTTTCCTTCCAGCCAATCTTCAGCGCTACCTGCTGTAGTACGGCTTGAGTCGAACGACGTGAACTATTTCAGTCCTCGGGGGTCGTCGAGAGGGAACGCTGCCCTCTGGTACCACTTCGTAATCCAGGTCTCCAATGCGTCGAAGTACCGCTTCAGTAGCTTCTCGCTCAGGCCTCGTCGTCGAATCGGCGTCCAAACCGATACCAAGTCGCCTGGACTGAAGCGTACGTCTCGTCGGCGCAAATTGTATCTTCTTTCATCGACGCGTTGTTGTTGACCAATCCGTAGTCTGGCCAGCTGGCGGGCTTCTTCTGCTCGCTGTGTGAAGCCCAGAGCGTCGTTTTCCACGTCACTGGGTTCGTGGGGCAGCATCGCGTCTAGCATAGTCGATGCGTCATAGCCGTGTGCAAGGCGGAACGGTGTGAACCCCGTTGTTTCCTGGACAGCCGTGTTATAGGCGAACGTGACGTAAGGCAGTATTTCGTCCTTGTGCTCGACGTCGACGTACATCGAAATCATGTCGGCAAGGGTTTTGTTTAGGCGTTCGGTGAGCCCGTTCGTCTGCGGATGGTACGCCGACGCCGTTGTCTTCCGGTGAGCGGTGTGGCTGAGTCGAAGGATTTCTTGTGTTAGCCTGCTTGTAAATGCCGTTCCGCTATCGGTGATTAAGGCGGTCGGAGCTCCGTGCCGTAGTACGATGTTCTCGATGAAGAACTTCGCCACTTCTGTTGCTGTGCCCTGTGGAAGTGCTTTAGTCTCAGCATAGCATCTCTCTGTCAGGTAGTCGGTGGCGACGATTATCCAACGATTTCCGGAAGACGAACGTGGGAAGGGCCCGAGTAGATCCATCCCAATCTGCTCGAACGGCGCCGACGGCGGTGCGATTGGCTGAAGGTACCCAGAAGGTCGTACTGGCGGCGTTTTTCGCCGTTGGCATTCCCGGCACGTCCTTACGGTCTTGGCCAGTTTTGGCCAGTAGTACTTTTGCCTTATACGGGCCAGTGTCCGGCTGTATCCCAAATGACCTGATGACGGTTCGTCGTGGCAGGATTCAAGAATCTCGGTGCGCATGTCCCCAGGCACAACGAGAGCCACGTAGCGCCTTGTGGTGCGTGGTTTTCTTTGTAGAGAACACCATTACGTAGGGAAAAACTTGGGAGTGATCTTCTGAAGATGGGAGGAACATTGTCGGCGCGACCCTGCAGCTAGTCGACGAGTGTCTTCAATTCGGGGTCGTTATACTGCTTGGTAGACATGGTAGTCGCGCTCATTAGACCGAGGAAGGCGTCGTCGTCCTCGAGGCTGTTGTCCTGTCGCTGGAGTGGTGCTCGGGACAGGCAGTCGGCGTCGTTGTGTTTTCTTCCTGACTTGTAAGTGACGGTTACGTCATACTCCTGTAATCGGAGGCTCCATCTCGCTAGGCGTCCTGAGGGGTCCCTTAAACCAGCCAGCCAGCACAGAGAATGGTGGTCTGTTACCACCTTGAACGGCCGTCCGTACAGGTAGGGGCGCAACTTCGTGATGGCCCATATGAGTGCAAGGCACTCTTTTTCGGTCGTCGAATAGTTCTTCTCTGCCTTGGTTAGCGTTCTGCTTGCGTAAGCGATGACACGTTCGACGCCGCCGTGAAGTTGAACGAGCACGGCTCCTAGACCATCATTGCTTGCGTCGGTGTGTATTTCTGTTTTGGCATTTGGATTGAAGTGGGCAAGCACGGGTGCGGTCTGTAGACGCGTCTTCAATTCATCAAACGCCTGTTGCTGGGCTTCACTCCAGATAAACGTGGATCCGTCCTTCGTGAGGCATTCAGGGGTGACGCAATTCTTGAAAAGTTCGGAATGAACCGTCGGTAGTAGGCTCAAAGGCCAAGAAAGCTTCGAACGTCTTTCACGTTACAAGGAACTCGGTAATTTGCGATAGCCGCCGTCTTCTCGGGGTCGGGGCGTACGCCGTCGCTGCTCACGAGATGGCCGAGAAATCTGAGTTCCTCGTAGCCGAATCGACACTTCTGAGGCTTCAACGCCAGCCCTGCAGTTCTGATAGCCTCGAGGACTTGCTTTAGCCGTTCAACATGTTCTTCGAATGTTCTTGCGAAGAGGGCAACATCGTCGATGTACACCAGACAGGCTTGCCACTTCAACCCGGCGAGAACTGTATAAATAACACGCTGGAACGTCGCTGGTGCTGTGCAAAGGCCGAAAGGCATAACCTTGAATTCGTAAAAGTCCATCCGGAGTGACGAAGGCAGTCTTCTCACGGTCCCGTTCGTCGACTTCAATTTGCCAGTACCCCGTCTTGAGGTCCATGGAAGAGAAAATTTTTGCGTTTTGAAGGCGATCGAGCGTGTCGTCGATGCGCGGCAACGTGTAGCCGTCCTTCTTCGTTATCGCATTGAGTTTCCGATAGTCGACACAGAACCTGAGTGTTCCGTCCTTCTTCTTCACTAGTACCACCGGCGATGCCCACGGACTGGTCGACGGCTGGATAATGTCATCTCTTAGCATCTCTTCTACTTGCGTTCGGATCGTTTCTCGCTCTTTGCAGGAGACCCGGTACGGCATGCGGTGAATTGGACGGGCCTTTTCGTCGACGATGCTGCGGTGCTTCGCAATGGGCGTTTGTCTTACTTTCGACGATGCAGCGAAGCAGTCACTGAAATCGTTGAGCATCTGGAGAAGGGTTTGCTTTTGAGTTGTATTGAGTTGAGGGTTTACGTCGAAATGTTCGGCCTCGTGTTCCGTGGTGACCGCGATGCGAGCAGTGTCCATCAGGCAAACATCCGTGGTGGAGTATTGGTCTACGATAACGGCTATCTTCGTGCCGTTCGCCAGGTGTTGTGGCTCCGGGCGAAAATTTGTGACCAGGAGTTCGAATATTCCGTTTCTTACGGGCACAATTCCTCTTGATGTCCCAATTCCTCGTTCGAGGAGAACTTGCGTGTTGCCTTCAGCCAACAAACAGCCAGTCGGTGCTCTCTCGCACGTAGCCGTCACAAGGACTGACGACAAGGGAGGCAGGTCAACGTGCTGAGTCGTCACGGCGGTTACGTCCGTGTTTGCGCGTTTCTCCGGGGTTATTCGTGCCCACCACTTGTCTTCTGCTGTTTCCGGCGTTTTAAAAGAGATAACTCCATTTGTGAAGTCGATGATTGCTTCGTTTTCGACTAGAAAGTCCATTCCGAGTATTACATCCCGTGGGCAGTTCGGCAAGACGGCAAAGCTTACGACGTACTGGATGTCACGCACTTGTATGACTGCCGTGCATTGGCCAGTCGGTGTTACGACGTGTCCACCAGCAGTGCCGATGTTAGGCTCATCCCACTTCGTTTGCACCTTGCGAAGCTTCTTAGCCAACCTACCACTTATAACAGAGTCGTCGGCTCCGGTATCGATTAACGCAATCATCTCATGGCCGTCGATGAGTATTTTCAGGTTACTGGTAATTTTTCGAGCGTCGTGTTGGTGCTGCGTTGCTGTTCGTCGAGTTGGAGGAATTGTAACTTGTCGTCGGTCCGCAGCTTCACCTCCCGGAGCTGCAGTCTTCAGTTTTCCCGGTTAGGGCTGCGCCACACAGGTCGTCTTGCCGGTGACGGTGAACGTGCTCTTCCTGGCGACCTGCTGCGGTGAGGGACGCTCGGGGACAGGTCGCGTCGCGAGCCAGCAGAATCATTCTGCTGCCGTAGATAGTCTTCAATTGCGGCGGGGCGACTACCGGGCTGGGAGCGGGGGGCGTCGGGTGAAAAACCGGGAAGGCCAAGTCGTCGGTAGGGACATCGGCGATAGACGTGGTTGGCCTCTCCGCAGTGGTAGCAGAGCGGTCTGAAGTCGGGAGTCCGCCAAACGTCCGTTTTGCGAAACGGCTGAGAGTGTGGCGGGACGCTCGGAGTAGGTTGGACAGGCCGAGGAGGCGTCCAACGGTTTCCGTAGTACGACGGACGAGTAGGTGGCACCTGTCTCACAGCGGCGGCGTAGGTTGGTCTCGGTACTTCGGCGTCGGGGTTGGCGGTTGACGATGTCTGGATTGCCTGCTGAACCTCGTCCTTGATGATCGCACCGATCGAAGACAAAGGGTCTTGAGCCTTCTCAGGACAGAGGAGAGCTCGTACTTCTTCGCGTACCACCTCTCGAATCAGCTGTCTGAGCGATCCGACGTCGAGACCAGCCGTCGTGGAGAAAGCCTCGTAGCCCTGGTGTGGTTCGTTGGCGGTAGCGCGAGAGAGCAGGGTCCTCTCAATGCGGACGGCTTCGTTCAGAAAAGTGTCGGTCGTGGTGATCCCGGGACAGGGCGCGAAAAATTTCTTCTTTTACGCCCCTCATGAGTCGCTGAACCTTCTTCTCCTCGGATGCTTTGGGGTCAGCTCGCCGGAAGAGCCGCAACACATCTTCGACGAATCCTGTAACGCTTTCGTTTGGCAGCTGGATCCGTCTCTGGAGCAGATGTTCAGCTCGTTGTTGAAAAGCGAACGCCTCGCGGAGTTTGCTTTTGAAGACGTCCCAGGACGTGAGCGAAGTCTCCCGGTTCTCGAACCATGCCTTCGCGGTGCCTTCCCGGGAGAAATAGACGTTCACGAGCTTCTGGTCGTCACTCCAGTTGTTGAACTTGGCGATCCGCTCATAGTGGTCGACCCAATCGTCCACGTCGTCGTAATACTCCCCGCTGAATGTCTTCGGCGACCGTGCAGGGGCTATGGGCGTGGCAACAGGTTGCGCCACTTGGGTACTGGTCTCCGCAGTCATCTTCTTCTTGCGTTTAGGGGGTTCTAATGGACCGAATTCTGCAGGCAGACAAAGCTGTCTTCTGCTTTGTCGCAGTTGGTCTTCCAGGCCGTTGGACAAGGAATGCCCCGCACCTCCACCAGAAATGTCACGAAGCGAAATGGGCCGGCGAGTCGTCGAATAAACAGCAAACGGTTTATTAAACTACTTGGTAGCAAAAACACAAGAGTGATAGCTCTCTGAACACAACTAAGTCCAAAGCATGAATGCTCCAGCCTGGAGCGCACAAGCATTTAAGCGTCGCGCCGAAGTCTACAAACAGCACGTGCGTTTGCCAGAGAGCAGGCGATGTATCTGGAAGCTTCTTGCTTCTTCTTCAGCATGCGCCGGGATGAGATGTACCGTTTCGTGCCTGCCCTGGAAGTTTCCCGATGATGATTCGTGGCAATATGAAGCGATTGGTGGTATTCACTTTTGTTAATCACTGGTTTGTCGACATGACACTTTGATAGATTGACATTGGCCTGGGAGTGCTGGTGGATGAAGTGATTCTGCACCGTGCAGCTGCGATGTCCGGCAACTGCCCCAAACGGTCTGTTTACGGCACCAGCGTGGCTGGGTTTTTGTTCTTCAATACCCATCGTGTCTTATGTGCCATGCATTTATTTGCCAGGTATGCCCGAGCTTTGATGAGGGCAATATTCAGCCAAGAGGAACTCTGCAGTGGGACACTCACAGGCAACAGCTGCAATGCAAAGCGTGAGCTGGCACGAAGACCTCCACTTGTCTTGTTGGCAGTCTTCATAGCTTGTTGGCAGTCTTCAAGTGCCTTGTGTATCATAATACATAATGTTTGTGCCAGAAGTCTGCGGAACACGGGAATTGTGTATTTGAACGCTGCTGGCAGCCTGGACGAACCCAATTTATCAGACTCCTTGCGTTGATTTATTCAAAGGGCGTTCCCAAAAGGACACCTGGGCTGTATTCTGGTCAAACTAAGAGACTGTCTTACTTTCCGCGTTGCCGCTGATAACCAATGATGTAGCATTTGACACTGGGAGCACTCGGTGACTCTTCATGCTCCCCGGGACATGTGCAAATTGCGTTCATATCTCTTTGCAACGAGTAAAACGAAGATGCGCTGGCTACGTTTGTGATGACTGCCCGCTGCGCTCCAAGGACAACTGCCCGTGCAGGAAGCCGGCGGGGATGGTACGTGCAGTCCATGAACGGCGATTAGGACCGGCCTAGTGTGCTGTAGTATTTGGTGCGTGCTTAGTGCGACGGGCAGCTCGTGTGAAAATAAGGAAGTGGTCAAAACGAGAAGCTGGGTCGGTGCTATTATGGGGCCGGGGTGAGCGACGACGTGCTGTTCCATCAACGTGTGAAGATCACGGAATCAACTAAGAAAGAAACTGCATGAAACGAATGTGGACACAATTCTGGGATGCGGACAAGCCCGGACTGCGGTCTCATCTTTTTAAGGGTGCCTTTATCGGAAAGCTGGGACCGACTGCGAAAGTCTCGGCACTGTTAAACAAACAGGACAAAACAAATGTGGGAACAATCTCCCGGCGGGGGCAGGCCGGGTCTGCTGCCTGTTTCTTCTTTAGCCGATTCCGTGATCTTCACATATTGATGTAACTGCATGTCGTCCCTCACACTGGCTCCGTAGTAGCACCGACCCAGCTTCTCGTTTCGACCACTTCCTTCTTTTCACACGAGTTGTCTGTCGCGCTCAGCGCCAAATACTGCGGCACACTGCAGCCAGTCCGAAGCACCGATCATTGACTATGCGCACCAGCCCCGCCGGCCCCCTGCACAGGCCGTCGTCCTTGGGGCACAGCGTGCAGTTCTCGCAAACGTAGCCACTGCATCTTCGTTTTACTCGTTGCAAAGAGATATGAACGCAATCTGCACATATCCTGGGGACCGTGATGAGTCATCGCGTGCAGAGAGCTCGCCGCGTCAAACAATACATCATTGGTTATCAACGGAATTTCCTAAAGTAAGTCAATCTCTTTGTTTGACCAGGATATGGCCCCAGGATGGCTTGAACAAGTTACGTACACTATTCCCATGTTCAGCAGACTTTTGGCACAGGGGTCTCAGCCACACTTAGGAGTATCGTGGGGGCATGACTTGCCTAACGGATGCTATGAGTCTCTCAGTTCTGTCTGTCAGATATGGTCGTGGTGCTGTCAGGCAGGTAGGCTCACCTGCTGTTGCTACGAAATCTTTGCTGCTGATGTTTTGATCAATGCATGACAGGGCGTAGTCTTTTATGACAGCAACGTTTTGTCGGGATCGAGGAGGTAGTGAAACGGGCGCTTATGGTGTCATGCATTGTATATCGCTTGCTAAAAGTATTCTTTCCCGATAAGGCGTCGATGTTGTAAAACATTATGCACTGACCCAAACATCGCCAACAGAGAGTTAACAGCAACAGCAGGTGTTTCTACCTGCCCTGGCGTACAAGCAAGACTGTGCACTGGCCGGGCCTGCACACATGATTTTGATGCAAATTTGTCACTATTTGTTGGTGTATACATTCGCATTGTGTACCTGAAATACATGGTCAGGTGCATCGTTGTCTTATTTACACCTGTGTACTTACAGGGCATGTCAGCAAGAAGTTTGCACCTGTGGAGATCCAACTCGTCAAAAGCAGCCTGGCCACTATGTTGGCCAAGATGAAGAAACAGCAGCTAGCAGATGTAGAATAATTTTTTAGTATATTTAACACTTGTTTCATCCCTCATCCGCATGCTCACACGCTGGTAAACACCATCCATCAGGTTGCTCAACTGCAATGGCAACATTATGGCTAGTCTATTGGAAGACAAAAGGGGCAGATGGGGACATGTTGATAGCAATGCCATAGACAACAAAAAGCCGGTGTATAGCAAGTTAATGGCAGATGTTCATAGTTAGTTTATGGCATGTTGTCTATAGTTTGTTGCTGCCAATCTCGTATTGCCAGTCCAAATAATGGAAAAAGGAAAGTCAGTAGACATGCAATGGATACGCTATGCAACCAATAGACGATTTGTCTATAGCCCGAGTATAGGACGACAATAATTTTTTTCATAAGGGGTAGCCGTCCTGAAAGCACTAGAACTAAGTAATTGCAAATGACACTAATGATTATCCACGATGACCCTGGGCACGTGCCAATGACGGCCATGTATCGTTTGTCAGCATAGGTTAAAAACATCAATACACATTCACGCAGCAGGAACTCAACAGAATTACAGATTAATATTCAACAAATTACAGTTCATGAATCCGAATTGGGTGAATATAATGATGATAGAAGGGCAATCGTGGATCAGTGTTCAGTGTATACTCAGTCTATAGGAAGTCAATAGAAGGCAATGGCAGTTGATCATTTCCGTTCTATAGTAGGTTGTCTATAGACAGTTGCTGCTAATCTCCCATTGACTGTCTATGGGAAGGAAAAAGGGGTGTCCAAAGGTGGTCTATGGGGAGGCAATGGACCGTCTATAGCTTCAATGGACGTTTTGTCCATGGCTTGACTATTGGTTGACCAAATATTTTTTCACAGGGGCAAGCTAAAGTTACTAACATACACAAGTGAAAAAGCTCATACCAGACTTTTTGTATCACAGTCAATCGTCGATTTATGAACGGCACGTGTTTCTCCGAACGTGATTCATAAACGACGCATTCAGATAAATCTGGGCTCACAGTGAGCGGAGGGACCTGAACGTCTCAGAACGACAGGGATTGCATTGTGAGATTTTATAACATTTGTTTACTTTACGGTGAGTGGTATTGAGTGTTCAGTATTGAGTGGTGTTGAGCGTACTCTCCGCTGTCAATTTTGCTGAGGAGAGACGTTTGTAGTCCGACGCTGTTCTCGTCGCTGTCATCGAAGCACACTATGCCATTCTGCAGAAGGTTCCACAATGATCCAGCTGCTTACAACGGCAGATAAAAAACGTTTGTCACATGATGTTAGTGCCGCTCACTTGCGCTTCCATCCTCGCAACGCCTCCAACAACAACTTTATTGTGAGTTGATGGATCATCGCCACGGGCGATACTCTACCCCATTGCTAATGGTGATGCGGGTAACGAAATAATGAACCCCTTCACAAGAAGGATCGAGGTCCTGTGGTGTCCGTAAAGGTTAAGAGAGCTTTGAGTGCAGAGCGTTGGTGGGCTGGATATGGCCAGGGACCAATCAATTTTGTGAGAGAAAGGGGGCGAGAGTCTAGCTCGTTAATAGATCCGGAGTGTACGGTTCGGGAAGGTTGGTAGTGTGGGCAATGAAGAAGGATGTGCTCTAGATGTTTTACTTGATAGCATTGGGTAGAGTCAACTTTTATTTATTTTATTTAGACATACTGCCAGCCCCTGTTGGGGGCCAAGGCAGGGGAGTGCTACAGTATAGTGTGTACTCATACAAACGAAGACATTAAATAACGCATTGATGTCACTACCCTTCCACCAGTTTAACAAAACTTCTCTCAAGCGGTAACGCCACTGCGCTGTAAAAGCCACATCGCGGCGTGTTCGATGAACTAATGCGGCATCTTGACGACAGGTATGCGGAAAGCTAGCGCTGGATCAACTCTGCTCAGCATAGCTGTGGGAAGAATGTCAGTGGTCCATTGGCGGGAAGCCAGTGGAGTCACGAGGCGTCGAAGTACGGAACGACGATCTTCTCTCAGCAGCGCAATACGCGTCCGTCTCCGAGACGAGAGAGCTGCTTCTGCGGCGCTGTCGGCCTCTTCATTCCCTTCGACACCGCAATGGGCTGGAACCCACTGGAGAACCAGCTTGTGCCCTGCTTCGTAGACAAAGACCTCCAAACGCGACGCCTCCAAATTGCTACGGTCAACTTGAAATGACAGCCGCTGGCACGCCAGAGAGTCAAAGTTCATCTTCTTATCTTTCGGTCTCCACAGTAGGACACAGGGTAATAGAGGTTTGCGCCTTCCGCACAAAATCATGTGTTAGAGACCTTGGCGACTGTACTCACCTCGTGCATAAATCCAGGTAAAAAAAGGTAGACTCTTCTAGGTTCTTGCCTAAAATAATGTGTCCAGAGTTCGGAAATTGAGGTTTATAAACGGAGGAAGAATTACATGGGAAGTGTTTCGTTCCGCGACGAACCGTGCGCAAAGCGAGGGAATTAGTAGATCGAGGTTTCAAAAATCGAGAAATGACTGTATATAGATAAGATCAGTGTCAGGTGAGATCTGGTTAATGTGCGTTGTCATCAAGCAATAGGGCTGTTGTATTGCTGACTGATTAGATGAGTCACAGAATTAGTGAGCCCATCGTCCTCAAAGTTTTGGCATACTATTCTCTATATCCTTAATTTACTGATTCACTTTATTTTCCCCAACAAAGTCAACAACTGAGGTCAGTTCCAAAAAATTGCCCCATTGCTTTTGCACTTAGAGAGTAGAGTTACGGAGGTAAGATCTCCTATCTCCAGATATTTCGTTACGGGTGTAATAGGTGTAATATTGTTCTTCTACGCTTCGTAATTCTATTTACAATGTATTGTTCAATACTTCTCCTTCAATCCCAAGATTTGTTGAAAACGGGAGGCGGAGCCTATTTTGTGCCATTATGCACGGCACAGAATAGGCTCCGCCTCCCATTTTCAACAAATCAGGGACGAGAACGTTGTCATTCGGGATGATGGTTGGCTAGCAGCGTGCTATGTGGTGAAGTTCATTTTTAAGAGTGTAACCATGTAACCCCCTTGTTAACAGTATCTTGCCTATTATATTCCTGAGTCAACAACTGAGACAAGTTCGAAAACATTGCCACATTGCTATCGCACTGAAGTGCAGCATCATTTAAAGGACGTAAGAACTCCTATTTGCAGATATTTTGTTACGGGTGTAATAGGTGTAATATTGTTCTTCTACGCTTCGTAATTCTATTTACAATGTATTGTTCAATACTTCTCATTCGTAGCATGTGCAGCGTTAATACAAAAGCGCACCTTTTTTCGGATACGTGCAAGTAGACGCACCCTCCTCCAGATCACTGTATCCATTGTTACGTCATTTGAAGAATTGTAGCACCCAATCAGACGCCAACGCAGATGTACACATAACGTTCTGCTCTACACTCTTACAAATGAACTTTGCCGTATAGCACGCTGCTAGGCAACCATCATCTCGAATGACGACGTTCTCGTCCCTGATTTGTTGTAAACGGGAGGCGGAGCCCATTTTGTAGCCGTACATAATGGCCAACATAATAGGTTATCTCTCTCGTTATCAAATCATGGGCGAGAACGTTGGCATTCGGGATGATGGTTGGCTGGGAGTGTGCTATATGTGGTGAAGATACAGGCCTATCGGACTCATGTATATAAAAGTTGTCATAGTCAACAAGTTAAAATCGCCGTTTGGAGCCGACACAATCGGCGGGCTAGCTTGGTAGAGCTCAAAGCTCCTTTAATCTGCTTGTATTGCCAACTGTAGGACGGGACAAGCGCAATACTTGCCCACACCACGCTTCAAAAATAGTACTCCTCTCGCCCTCAAAAGAGGATGGGACAAGAGGCGAAAGAAAAATTCTTTCCCGAAAACAGTACCGCAAGCGATACTGCCCCGACGACCTTGTTATCGGCGGCGCCGTTCAAAGACACGGCCCACCCGCGGGCGGACCGCGTTATCAAGGGACTCACATACTATGGCACAAAGGGATTAAATAAACAGGTAGATGGCACCAAGATCAAGAAAAGATCTTCCCGGAACAGCACCGCAAGCGGTACTGCCCCGACGACCTTGTTATCGGCCGCGCGTTCAAAGACACGGCCCACCCAGGGGCGGACCGCGTTATCAAGGGGCCCTTCTCCAAATATGAAGGACCGGCTCCCTTTCGCCTCCCTCCACCGCGAAAGATCCTGGCCCAAAGGCGAAAGATCAATACGCGGATTTGAAGGGAGACCAGAGCAGAGAGATAGCACAAAGTGTATTGGCATCAAATGGAAGGCCGGCCACAGGGGCAGGCTTCCTGCAGCATCTCAAATAGACTCGAACAACATTCTGAATACCAACTCTCGCCCAGCGACTAAGTCTGGTCAGAGATTGCTATACGTGTCCGTTTCGCCATGCAACAGTCCATGACACTGGAAAGCTGCTAGTGGGAGGACAACACGAGGATGTGGACACCTCATAGGTTAACATGGAACTTGCCATTGTCCACCCTGAAGAGGATGTCAGAGGTCATCCCGCGACGGTGAAACTCAACCAAGCTCCAAGCACCGCACGCTCCCTGCAAAGAACTTTGCGAATACCGGCGTTAACTAGCCGAATCACCTCCTGCACACTGCGGCTCTCCTGCGCGTGCACACGTCGACAGCGTGAAATCCACACTTGGTAGTTGATTTCGACCACCAAGAGCACAAAATTCCGCCTATCCCGCTGCGAGACAGGGAGGGGGTACAGACCACGAACTGTGCTCCACTCAACATCCGTCAGGCTATAGAGGCCTGCTACACGATGCCACAGGGCACCCGGCAACAAACATAAACTGAAAGCATGTTCTGCTGACTCCCTGTACTCGCAGAAGGGACAGCCGGGTGACGTTACACCAAAACGGGAAAAACGCTCACGCAGCGGCAAGACGTCATGCGCTAAGCGCCACTGAAGACTGGCCCGACGGGCGTCCAACCAGCCAGCAGTGGTCGTACGCTACGCTATGTGGCGCTGAATAGGCGTCGAGTTCGGGGGTGGCCGATTAAGCGCAAGAAGTGCCATGTAAAGTCGCCGCACGGGCCATGATGTTATGTCATCATCAGGGAAAGAAGCTCGTAGGCTGCGCATTGCCACAACTTATGCCTTCAGGTGGGGAGCCACGCACTCTGAGCGCGGGCGAGTGTGTGTCAGCTCAGAAAAAAAAACGAATGTCGGGTCCTAACAGAAAAGTTAGTAGACCCTGAGCAGGATGCCGCTGCTCTAGGAGACCCTGAAAGATCGCGCGCAGACCTAAGGCAAGGCACTTCACTTTGAAATCGGGCACCAAAAGGCCGCCATCTACGCGAGGCCGATACATACGACCTCTTGATACCCATTCTACTGAACCGCTCCAGATAAACTGAAACGCCGCACGTGTAGCGGCCTGAAGAGTAGTCCGCGGAGGGATGGAGATATTGGCTAAATACCAATATTTACTCAGAAACCAAGACGCAGCAAGGCGCGCTCTGCAGGTAATGGGGAGTACGAGCTCTTTCAAGTCCCGGAGCACAGGAATACTACGCATATGGACACGTGCCCAAGTGCTGGGAGATATTCATGAAGGCAGGAAATCATACCCAAGAACGTGCACGGCATTCTTCACAGGAATACCAAAGGGTGCGGAGCACGACGGGATGAGGTTGACGAAAAGTAGTGCGCTTTTATCTCTATTGATCTGTGCATTAGAAAGCCTACCGTAGCTTTCAATTACCTGGAGAACATTCCCGATAGCTTCCTCGTCGGTCAGGATGAGAGACAGGTCGTCCGCATACGCAAAAAGCGGTAATGCAGGTGTTCCCGGAAGGGCAAGCATCCGGGATGCAACCGAGGAGGCGAGGGACTCTAAAAGCGGGCCAAACACTAGGGCATACAGTGCCGGTGACAGGGGGCAGCCCTGGCGGACACCCACCTTTATGGGGAAGTTAGCAGAGGTACCCCCATTGACACCAATGGAAGCTGACGCACCAGCATACAGTGCTCGGAACCACGATATGATCTCGCGATCAAACCCATTCGCCTCCAACACACGGTACATGTATTCGTGAAGCACACGATCAAAGGCCTTCCTTTGGTCAAACGACACTAAAACACAAGGTCTCCGCCGACTATGTGCCCAGTACAAAGCGTCTCTTAAAGCCTGCGTATGAAGCGTGATGGACTGCTCGGGGACAGCACAGGCCTGGAATGGAGGAATAGCACGAAGGGAACGTTACTGCGGAGACCACCGCGAAGCCACACCAGTGCGTATATGGCATTAAAGACCTATGGTTACTGTCAGCTGTCCTACATTGCCGGTGTGGCGGGAGCTGCGACGAAAGAGAACGCTCAAACCGACACGACCCCTTGCGGTGGTCAACGGCGACGATGTTGAAGTTACGAAAACAGAAAGAAATGCCTGACGGCGCTTCCTTTGGAGCAGCGTGTAGAGGACGGTGGTCTTCCTCTACATGAGCCCCGACCGGCGATGATGGTATGCCACGGAGAGGCGATGACGGTGGCCTATCTCCATGGCCGCGCCGGTGGAACTGAAGCCGGTGCTCCACGCGCGTGGCCATCGTTGTCGTCGTTGTCGTCGTCCGCTACAGGGGTCCCCCGGCCGTCAGATGCGTTGCGGACGCATCGCAAGAGCTGGAGTTAACGGGCGACCGTGGTAGGCGTATAGACGTGGTGACGTGTGGTCGAATAGGGGCACGGCACACGTTGGCGGCACTTCAGAGAGGATGAAGACGGGGAGAGCATCCGTGTGTAGGTAGTCAACCTTGTGGTAGGTGTGGACGGGAACAGCGATCCGTCGCAGAGAGAGCGAGGCGCTCGGTGTCGTGGTCCTGGGGTGCCGCGACCGGCACGGGAGCCGAAGCTCGATAGTCCCAGGTGGAGGGAGTGAGGTGCCGAGACGGGCTTAAGTGTGCCGAGGCGTCGGCTGCCGCGACTGCCGCAACCGGCAGGTGAGCGCAAGGCTCGAGTGTCGCGGCCGGCAGTGAGAAGCGTGAGAAGACTTGAGCGAAGAGAGAAGCGTAGGTGAGAGAGAGCGAGGAGTGCGGTAGGAGTGAAGGTGGGCCGTGTGTGCCGGAGGTAGTGCTGCTCGATGGCGCGGTCAGAAATTTGGGATGGTGAAGGGCCGAATTGCTGCGGACGTGATGTTCTTTGTCCGGGTCACCAAATGTAGAGGACGGTGGTCTTCCTCTACATGAGCCCCGACCGGCGATGATGGTATGCCACGGAGAGGCGATGACGGTGGCCTATCTCCATGGCCGCGCCGGTGGAACTGAAGCCGGTGCTCCACGCGCGTGGCCATCGTTGTCGTCGTTGTCGTCGTCCGCTACACAGCGAGTCGATGGGAACTCGAACCGAAAACCGTTATTAACCGTTTTTCTTAAACAAGCCGGAGCTGAACCGGATCCAAACTACTGGCACCACCTTGAAACTGAACCGAAACATAAACTTTAATTTGTTCTCCCCCTAACCCGTTTAAATAACGGTTTACACTTACCCAAATTACCGAGTGTGAACGAAATGTTGAAATTTTGAAGAAAAAAAAATTGAAAGAAAAAGAAAGAAGAAAGAAGGAAAAGAAAGGGGCTTGGAAAGATTAAATTAGGAAATCAAATTAAATTAAATTAGGGAATATTTAAATTAGGCTTGGTAGAGTGTTACCGATGTGTGCCAACGAGAGCGTTGCAAACGAAGATATATAGAAAAGACAAAATTTATTCTGTGTCAGCAAATTTGATCCTTTTGTGGACTAAATGAGTTGCCACGACCATTAGCCTCTTCCTGGACTGAATGCATGGGACTGAATGAATAAAATTATGAATGTCACAGAGAGTATGGGTGCTGCATTTCACGCTTTGTCCTCACAGCCCTTATACGTGCATAATGCGTGTGCATGAACGAAAATGCTCTGAATTAAACCGCGAACCGCGTTATATCGAGTAAGATAAAATCTTGTGACACAATTGCTCAAGGAGAGAACTCAATCTCTTTCTCTGTGGGCGAAAATTGCCTAACTATATGGCCTTGTTCAATTTGTTCCATAAAACTCACAACTTAACTTTAACGATGGTGAGTGGGGAGTTTCAGCTCCAACGGAGATGCTCTACCCCACTGCTGGCGGCAATGTGTGAAATTCACAAATAACATATATTACGTAGATCGTTGCATTCGGAGGTCCATTTGCGCAGTTTGGAAGCTACAGTTGGACCTCGTTTTATGAACCCTCGATATACGAATTCCCTCAACTTACGAACGGCTCCACAGGGAACCAAACTTTTTCCGTGTATTTTGACCTCGTTTTACGAACCCTCGATATCCGAACTATGAACGGATTATTAGGGAACGGACCCAAAGTAGCCAAGCCATTCTGACCTCGATATACGAACGGGCGTTATGAACGTACAGAGGACCAGGCCAATGAACCGGAGGATAATGAAAGTTCCTCAGTACATGCTGCCAAGGTCAAACATACAATGTCCCAACGTCGCTACGTTCCACAAACATGATTCACCATTTCCTGAAAGAATAATTCAGGCGTTTACAGCAGAACGGTTGTGAGGTTGGACCAGGTCTCCGAGATGGAAACATCTTGCCGTTCCAAGAGAAGGCGTTCAGTCCTGAGAGCCGGTGACAAGCGTAATATTTGCCGTTGGAAACAGTCTCATCCGCGCGCGATACGGTACTTTGAGGACCGGGTGGATGAGTCAAGTGTCAGACTTCTGTCATCTCTTCTAAACAGGATAGACCCTGCAGAAAGTATGGTGCAAAGCACAATTACGCAGTATTTTCAAAAATAAAACTTATTCAAATTAATTTCCCGTGTTTTTGTGAGGTATTTGTGCACTGCACTCCTCGGACCTCGATTTACGAATACCTCGATTTACGAACGATTTTTTGAGAAACGAAGGGTGTTCGTAAAGCGAGGTTTGACTGTATTTGATGTCCTGGGGAGTTAATACAAGGACCAGGGCAGTAAAATGTGGAATAATTGCAATCTGGGGAACTAGAATCTGCAATTACTCGCCCAATTTAGTGCTCACTTACTCACTCTCCTAATTCACAGGTGATGACGGTGCCGGTTTTGACCATGAATGGTGCTCTCTGCCAATGTTTCGTTCATCAGCATATCATCATCGTTCAGTGCGGCAGGTGAGAGCTACATGAATGAAGAAGAAGATAAGGCAAGCCAGCTGGTGTGAGGACCGAGGAACCATGACCCTGAATTTGGGGAAGAACTATTAAGAAGACTAACCACACACAAGCAACTCAAAACCAAGAATAAAATTATTTATTGGACTTAGAAGGTGAGGATGTGTAAAAGGGAGGTGTGTGTGTGTGGGGAGGGGGGATCTATGGATGACATGCTTATGCACCTGAGAGTGCTGGCTGAACTCCGCTTCTGCTGGCCGAACGAGAAGAGAGCCGCAGTGGCGGCGCTTACAAGAAATAAACATGGATGGGATGCCGTTATCTCATGATACCTTGAAGGTGGTTGCGTTCGCTGTGTGGATCATTTTCATCATTTTCGTAAAACAAATGAGGATTGCACGGAGTGTGGCAAATTTATTGGATTTGCTTTCCACCTTTGCGTGCATCAATGAGATATCGGCATCGCATCCGTGTGACATCGGTCAGCATACACCTTTACATGATCGCCGCAAACCCAAGCAAACGTCGCGATGATAATCACTGTTGAGAGTGACGCCGAGTCGATATCTCATGGCAAGGCGGACACACCGCAGCGCAACTGGGACAGCCGAAACGCTCTTTCCTTTTATTTCTGCACGCACCGCTACACTCTAAGGAAAAAAAAGAGTAGTTTTACTTCTTTTGGGGACTAAATGCATTGCCACGAAAAATAGCTCGTGGTGTAGCTCACCGCGGCTCAACAGAAACAGTACGCCTTTTTGTGCAATTATGAACAGAATAAGTGTAACAAAAAAGGTGTACGCCTCCCGTTTTCTACAAATCAAGGCAGATAACGATATCATTCGAAATGATGGTTGGCTAGGAGCGTGCTATGCGGTGAAGTTCATTTTTTAAGAGTGTAAGCGCACAACAACCGTTTATTTCGCTCTCCCTGCGCTGCGATTCACAACTGCGCCGGTCAATAGCGCTGCTGCAGCTGCGGGCGGTATTATGTAATGTGTGTGTGATGTGATTGGTGGCATCCACTGCACCACGTGATGGTGTGATGCCATGGTGCGGTGACGTCACTTCGTTTCTGTAACACTCATCGCAATCGCCATCAACACTGCCAATCCTCCCTGATAGAGCTATCGCTGTAAAAAAAAATACGTTACACGTAATACAAAAATGGATTGTCCTAATTCCCGTGGCACGTTGCAATGGAAGTGTGGAAGCAACAGCCCCATGCAAACGCTCAGTAAAGCATTGTAATTAAGCAGCATGGCCTACAGTATTATTTATTTCAGTGTTTATTATGCAGGTCCTTAGCGCATACGCCAAAGCAGAGAGCCCAACCGCAAATGTTATGGGTTTGGTTTGGCTTCGGGTTCGGCCATATGGGTTTGGTTTCGGTTCAGCTCCGGAAGGCAACTATAGCTTCGGTTCACCAACCGGAATAGTGAGTTTTAGTGCATCCTACGCCATTGGCTTTGCGCACGTAAGAGTTAGCGTTAGTGGTTCTGTGCAAAACATCGAGAGAGCCAACCGAAGCTTCACCACGCTATCTCTTACGTACGGAAGGGCGATAGCGTAAGATGCATTACAACTCGCTAATATGAACTTGTCGCCATTAGAATGCCGCTGTAGCGAAATTAGACGCCGTACATGTATTTTGTTACATTTTTCTTGTTAATTTAATTTCGATCGAGGGCGGACTGGAAGGGGAAATTGCAATGCTCATGCAATTTTTTTGGAACGGTTGAACGCGAACGATGAGGAGCGTGCACCATTAAATCGGATGTTTTCGTCCTACCACGATCACAATTGAATGACAATTACAATTTCATCTCAGAGGTTGAGAACAGGGGCCGCACCACTATTTGACACTTTGCATATATTTTACTGGTAAGCAGGGATCGGAACCAGTATTTTTTTCGGTACGGTTCGGGTTCGGGATCAGGCACATTGGTTCGATCCGGGTTTAGCTCCGCTGAACCGAAATTATACGCTTGACCCGATTCAGGTATGTCGGTTCGGTTCGGGTTCGGCTCAGGGAGAAACCCTCTCAAAAAAAAAAGAAGAAGAAAGAAATAATAGAAGAACCGGTCAGCGGTCGGGACGTGTACAGGGATTGGAACCGTTACTTTTTTCGGTCCTGGTTTACCCGGTACTTCAGCAGTAATTTTGCTCCATGAAAGAGAGCTTACCCTCACCGTACACGGTTGTAAGAGTGTGAGATAACCGTTTCAGGTGAAAACACAAGACAAGTAATAAAAACGTTTATTATTTACTTCATATTTTACTGCATTCTATTCTCGTGGTCTTCTGCGGAAAACGAAAAACAAAGTGCCTTTTGGCAGAACCCAGACAGGGCCATCGTTTGCTCCGACAAAAAAAAAGGGCGTCACAAAAGTCACAAACTTGTAGTCGCATCTGGCATCGTACAAAAAATAAATAAATAAGACAAAAATAATATAAATAAAAATAAACAAAAAAAGGTCGGTCGGTGGTACAATTATTTCACCTCTGAACCGATTCCCGAACCGGTAACCGTATCAATTTTTTCGGTTCAGTTCCGGTTCGGTTGAGGACAAGCAAAAAACTGTTGGGGTTCGGTTCGGTTCGGTTTCGACAGAAAAGGACGGCTTTTTTTCTGGTTTTCGGTTCGGGTTCAGTTCCGGTTCCGATCCCTGCTGGTAAGTGGAACGCGTACGTCGTAGCAGATCGCAAACATACAACTGTGATCGTTCCAATTTGCGCTTGCGCCCCTATAACATATACGACGGGTAAATTTTCCCTCATTCGGTTTTAATCGAAAAACACCGGATACAGAGGGGCATTCCAGGATAAGACAGAGAAAAATTGCTGCACATGGCCAGTAAGTTGTTGGTGCAGATCAGACAACGACACAGAAATACGATGGCTGTGAAAAATGTCCGTTTACTTTTTCGCTAGCCGTTAAACGCCACCGCAGCGAACAACGCCATGTTGAGTGAGCGTCGTGCGGAAATTACATTGTGATTTTTATTCGCCAATAACTGTCGGGTAAACCGCGTATACGCAAGGAAAAACATCGAAAAACGCTGATCTCGTGAAAATCAATAAACATCGAAAAACATACGCCGAATCAGCCCAAAAATAAACACCGATAACGCGAAATCCTACTTGATATAACTTTACAACGGATCATCCTATTGATATTGGCCAGACGGCCAACTTAACGAATTCGACGGAACGGCATTTACTTCACTTCCTAACCAACCATCCTCTCGAATAACATCCTTATTTCCCCTGGTTTGTTGAAAACAGGTGGCGTACGCCTTTTCTGTTACAATTATCTCCCGCATAATTGTCACAAAAAAACGTACGCCTCCTTTTTTTAAACAAATTTACGATGGCATTCGAGACGATGGTTGGTTAGGAGGTGAAGTAAATGCCGTTCTGTTTAATGCATTAAGTTTGCCGTGTGACTAGGATATTATACATATAGCTCAGACGGGAAGACTGCGACACACGTTACTGCGTGAACACACCCGTGCTGTGACAATTAATGATGGAACTTCAGAGTTGGCGAAACATACGGCAAGCTGCCCCAGCTGCATACCGTGCTCTGGTAATACCTGTCGTCTACAATATGTACACTCTTAAAAATGAACTTCACCGCACAGCACGCTCCTAGCCAACCATCTACTCGAATGATATCGCTATGCCCTGATTTGTTCAAAACGGTAGGCGTACGCCTTTTTTTGTGACACTTATGCTGTTCATAATTGTCACCAGCTCCCGTGGCTCAGTGGTTAGCGTGCTGGCCATGTCACGTCGAGACTGGGAGGTACCCGGGTTCGAATGTCTGGGGTTTTTCCTGGGTTTTCCTCAGACGCTTTCAGACATAGGTCGGCACAGTTCCCTTAGAAGTCGGCCCAGGACGCACATTCCCCTAGGGCGTCAGTCGTGACGTTGCCCACATACGTGAGGCCGACAACGGCAAGCCCTATCACCACCACCATAATTGTCACAAAAATGGCGTACGCCTCCCGTTTTCTGCAAATCAGAGCCGATAACGATATCATTCGAGATGATGGTTGGCTAGGAGCGTGCTGTGCGGTGAAGTTCATTTCTAAGAGTGTACAGCTCGAACGAGAGTTAACTGGAACGCTGCTTCGACCGACGGAGCGGGAAGAGGGCCACCCTGTACATTCTAAGAAATAAAGGAGTAAAATGAGAAGCAATTGCAGCTTGGATTGCAATTACTCCTCATTTTAGTCGCCTAACTCCGACATTTCCTCCCCAGGACTGCAAATTGGCACTGAACTTCACAAAGGGTCTTCCAACTGCAACGGTCTACGTAATTAGGTGCTCTTGGTCATTTTGATGGCATAAGGCTGGAATAACTCAGCCACAGCTTCACAGTTTTCCACCCACATATAGTAAGAGACAGCGCTTCTTTCTTCGCAAATTGCGCCCTATGTATGTCGCAAGATGTTATATCACTCAATATATCACAGTTGACAGTCTGATTCAAAGTATTTTCATACATGGACAAGAAATATGTACCTGCGACTCTTAGAACAGAGTATGAAATGCAGTCTCCTCGCTGTGACATTCATTTGCTCCCGTGCATTTACTCTCGAAAGGCACTTCGCTTTTCGTTTTCCGCAGAATACCACGAGAATACAATGCAGTAAAATATGAAGTAAATAATAAACGTGTTTATTACTTGCCTTGTGTTTTCACCTGAAACGGTTACGTCACACTCTTACAACTGTGTACGGTGAGGGTAAGCTCGCTTTCATGGAGCAAAATTACTGCTGAAGTACCGGTTAAACCAGGACCGAAAAAAGTAACGGTTCCAATCCCTGTACACGTCCCGACCGCTGACCGGTTCTTCTATTCTTTCTTTCTTTCTTCTTTTTTTGGAGAGGGTTTCTCCCAGAGCCGAACCCGAACCGAACCGACATACCTGAACCGGTTCAAGCGTATAATTTCGGTTCAGTGGAGCTAAACCCGGATCGAACCAATATGCCTGATCCCGAACCCGAACCGTACCGAAAAAAATACCGGTTCCGATCCCTGCTTACCAGTAATATATATGCAAAGTGTCAAATAGTGGTGCGGCCCCTGTTCTCAACCTCTGAGATAAAATTGTAATTGTCATTGAATCGTGATCGTGGTAGGACGAAAACATCCGATTTTATAGTGCACACTCCTCATCGTTCGTGTTCAACCGTTCCAAAAAAATTGCATGAGCATTGCAATTTCCTCTCCCAGTCCGCCCTTGAAATTAAATTAACAAGAAAAATGTAACAAAATACATGTATCGCGTCTAATTTCGTTACAGCCGTATTCTAATGGAGACAAGTTCATAATAGCGAGTTATAGTGCATCTTACGCTATCGCCTTTGCGTACGTAAGGGATAGCGTGGTGAAGCTCTCTCGATGTTTTGCACGGAACCACTAACGCTAACTCTTACGTGCGCAAGGCCAATAGCGTAAGATACACTAAAACTCACTACTCCGGTTGGTGCCGAAGCTATAGTTGCCTTCCGGAGCTGAACCGAAACTAAACCCATATGGCCGAACCCGAAGCCAAACCGGACCCATAACATTTGCGGTTCGGCTCTCTGCTTTGGTGTATGCGCTAAGGACCTGCATAATAAACACTGAAATAAACAATACTGTAGGCCTTGCTGCTTAATTACAATGCTTTACTGAGCGTTTCCATGGGGCTGTTGCTTCCACACTTCCATTGCCACGTACTATGGGAATTAGGACAACCCATTTTTGTATTACGTGTGACGTATTTTTTACAGCGATAGCTCTATCAGGGAGGATATGCAGTATGGATGGCGATTGCGACGAGTGTTGCAGAAACGAAGTGACGTTACCGCACCATGGCATCACAACATCACGTGGTGCAGTGGATGCCACCAATCACATCACACACACATTACATAATACAGCCTGCAGCTGCAGCACCGCTATTGACCGGCGGAGTTGTCAATCGCAGCGCAGGGAGAGGGAAATAAACGGTTGTTGTGCGCTTACACTCTTAAAGATGAACTTCACCGCATAGCACGCTCCTAGCCAACCATCATCTGGAATTATATCGTTATCTGCCTTGATTTGTAGAAAACGGGAGGCGTACACCTTTTTTGTTATACTTATGCTGTTCATAATTGTCACAAAAAGGCGTACACCTCCCGTTTTCGACAAATGAGGGCAGACAACGATATCATGATGATAGTCTAGTCAACCACATCTGTCCTACGGATGTCCGGTTATATCCCAGAACAAACTGCCTGAATCGATGTCCTATAGATCTCCGTAGGATACCCTTAAAGGATATCTAATGTCCCAAAATTATACAATGAACTACGGACGTCGGATTGACAGAGGACGTCGTGTGGGCATCCGTGTTAGCGGACTTCGCAGTGAAATTCGATTAGAATTAGTGTTGCGACTTCAATAAGCATTAATCAGTGTACCTGGCTCGCAAGTTGGCTTCATTGGTACTTGTGATCCCAAAATGCAGTTCATTACCGCGACGCATTTTTGACTTGGGTAGGAGATCATGAACGAAATCGAGAGCAGCTCACGGCTGGCAACAGTGGGCAGGCGGCCGTGGCGGTTGGTTTTGATCAGTTTGCCCATCGATGAGTGTGTCAGCTACACAAGTTGGTACTTGTGCGCGCTTCAGTTAAAGTATCACTGAAGCAGCAACGTGTACGACAGGTAAGCTGTGCAAAAACAGAACGGTGAGCAGACGCAGCTCATATTCGTCTTCCACAACAGGTCAGGCAGCAGGGAGCCGGCCGCCATATTGCAGTCTCCAAGTTATCACAACAGCTGAGAACATCAGCTACGGATATGTCAAGCAACAAACGGTGTTCGCTCAAGCGGTAACATCGGTGATCGAGGTGGGTACACCTATCCTGTCAGAGTGAAATATATTTCGGATAGCGAAGTGTTTTCAGGTAGTGTTTCTGATTTGAATGCAGGTCGTACGCCTGGTTCAGAGGTGCATTTTGCGTTGTGACAAATGTATCTATGTAGGTCTAGAACGACGCATGGAATTAACTGACGGTGACAAAATAAAGCTATGCTCAGTGTTGTGAAAGCTATAGCTAGGATGCTTCAGAAAAATCTTAAGCCTGTTCTTTTGCAGTGAAGAAGTGGAAGCTGACTTACACGCCAACTACATTCCTCCAGACTACGGGACTGTAGCACACGTAGATGTGCCGCTTTGAAGTTTCTTATTGTGTAATAAAAGTTCTTTGTTCTATATATGCTGTCTTTACTGTGTAACCACCACAAGTAAATAAAATAGATAAAATAAAATAATATACTGCCTGTAGAACCCAATAAAAACCTGCCACAGCGTCCACAGGATAACCACAAAAAAGCCCCCTGCATGCCTCAAATTATCCAGAATGTGTCCTCTGTTCGTCGGTCAGGATGTCTTGTAGACCGGTTCGGGCGGTAACATTGAACAAACTATGTGAGTACAATTTCCATCCGTGGGATGTTTCCCGATGTCCTGCGGACGTCTGGTTATCCGAGGTCGTATCCTAAGGTTGTATATGGCTGACTGGGTAGTTGACTGGAGGCGTTCTATACGGCGAAGTTCATTTCTAAGAGTGTATATGCCCTCGTACCAGACTCCTGACAATGGCGCGACAACCCAAACTGCACACGATATCGATGTGTCTTTATGTGTATGGTGAACACTAGAGTCACTAAATAGGGAGCAGAGTAGTGACACTGAGCCACGCGGGCGAGCGAGCGAGCCCGCCATCGTGGGTCCTGCGCGGCTGCGTCGCCTTGCAATGGGACGCAAATCTGCCCCTTCTCCGGCGGTGAACAGAGCGCAGTCGAGCCAGCTCGCAACGCAGAACACCGGTTTTGGACGGAGGGTACCCAACATGGATGGCGCGTTCTTGGAAGGAGAAGCCACGTGACACGATCGGTCCAATCACGGACACCGAACGGTGGCTCCGGCGCGGAAACGTACGCGATTCTCTGTACCCCTATTTAGTGACTCTAGTGAATACAGCCGCGAAAACTGCGCCCATATGCGCGAAGATGCAGCTTGAGGGTGAAGAGGCGTTTCTTTCTTTACGCGTCCATTGAGAGAAGCGACTTGCGTTCGCAATATTGTGTTCCGCAAAAAGGTGCGCGACTTCTTGTGTCGTTCTCTTCCTAGTCTCTTATTGCAGCCAGGACAGGTGCCTTTGCCGGGGTCTTATAAACAAATGCAAACAGAGTGAAGGGCCGATATGCATCAGAATCCTGTTTTCCGAACGGGTCCTTGCACAAGAGGACGAGACCTACATTCTCAATGCTAGGTCATGCAAAATATCCCTCAGGATAAACATAAGAATACCCGAGTCCTCGTATTTCCGATCCTTCCAGAATTTTTGTGAAGCTCAGCTGGGAGGCCATCAATGGCGTATTTCGTTGGGTATTAAGAGGACATACCACCCCCTGTTTTCTATGTGAACTTTGCATAGGGTTTGTGGCTGAACTACGAGACAGATCGGAATGCGGAAACTTTCATCGGAAAGGTGACGTCAAGGTCTCTTAACTCTGGGAACTGAAATATCGCTCTAGCGTTGTAATTTTTTTTAAAGAAAAAGAAACGAATTTTGTCGCTACAGCTTCAAAAAATCCAAATAAATAAATGAAAGCAAATAAAAAGAATCCGCTTCTGAGGTTAATCGGGGACATGTTTCAGGATTCAAATGACAAGTTTTTTGTGTGTTTTTAGCATTCTGTTTTTCCGAAAAAGAATTAAAAGTGAGTACAGCCATGCATCCAAGTCGTTTACCACTGATTCCGGAAGATGGCGCCGTCCGCTCGCAGCGCCCGAACGTACTCCGCATGTAAACCTCCGCGTATTGCGCAGCAGCTGATCGGCGTTCGTGGCTAAGTTACGCGTTTTTTTCACTTTCTTGTCCTGTTCATTTGCTCTCTGTCCTTGTGTGTTTTCTGCGTGTTCATAGTATTTACCTATTATGGCTCGAAGTCACGTCTACGGACAACGGAAACGTAAGAAGAAGGGCTTTGCGAATTTACGTGGTAGAGGCAGGCGTGTGACGGAACCTGCGGATTTGAGAGATTTTGGTAATGCAGGATGCTCCAGCCGTGCTGTTCCGAGTGATCGTTGCACTTCGACGACTCCACATCGCGCAGATACCCTTGTAGGCTCAACCTTTGGTGGTAGTGTTGTTCCTCAAACTGTAAGTGATGCCGGTCGGAATGCTTGTTTCGCTTCGAGCACAAGCGAAATACGTCCTTCAAATTCGTCATTTGCTGATTCAGCTGAGGTAGATAATGTAGTCCCCTGCAGTTCAGGTTGTGACGAGCTTGCCGGTTCCAGAGCAAGTCCCGTTCCAACCACTGCCGCTGTTACATCCAGTCGATCTCCATCTTTCGATACTGGCAATGTTCACTAGAAACAGAGTCAGCGCACAAGCAGTGTGAATGGTCGGCGTATAGTGGAGATTGATCACTTCTTCTCGTCTTTGCAAAGTTTGTCGGTACATAGTCCGTTTGGTTGCGGCCTGGCTGACATGGAAATTGTATCAGAACATCGGCGAGGTCTGTGGTAGCTCTTTCAGTTTGAAGTGCAGGATGTGTCTGAGGAAAGATGTAGTCACAACGGTGGCACCAGTTGATCAACTTGTTCAACAACGCATGGACGTCAATTCCTCAGCAGTGAACGGTATCGTGTCTATAGGTTCTGGTTTCTCATGCCTTCTCGAGCTCTACTGCATGGCTACGTGCTACTATAGCCATGCCGGGTATGTCCAGAGCTCCTAGGTGCTCTGGACATACCCGGCATGGCTATAGTAGCACGTACAGTAAGTATCAGGATATTGTTGCTAAAGGAATCGACAAAACAGCTTGGGAAGAAATAAGAATAATAATAAGCAGGCATTGAGGAAACTTGGTTAGCTAGGGAGGCTGGGGACGTCGATGCTGACGGTTTTCCTATAATTACGGTTGTTGCCGATGGTGCTTGGTGCAAACGTTCATACAAGATCAACTACGACGCTCTTTCTGGCTTGGTAAGTAAATATTATTATCTACACTAAATAAAGGTGCCCGAAAACGGTGGATTTATCTTGCACACCGCTTGGAAGACGGGATATACAGGAAGTCTGTGCCCACCATTTGCGGAAAGAACACTATGAGCATTTATTTGGAGGAAGAAGTTGACCCCTCTGGTGCTATTAGTGGCACTGCTGTCTTTTGGTAAACACACTTACTAGAGTGGTATACATCCTGTGGCATGAGTTTGTACGATACGCATACAGATGCATAATTCCTGGAAACATTGTCATTGCGGGTAGAGTTTTGTGGAATACAATCCTGACATTTTTTCGTTTTTGCAGGCTGTAATTGCTGGGTACCGCACAAAGAAGGTACTGTTCCTAGGCGTCGGGAACAAATTTTGTACACTGCGCGCAAGTTGCAAGGCAGGGTCGAGCCCAAAAAAGCATCTGTGCTTCAAGAACTGGGACAGCAACTCTACCAGTATAAAGAAGGATATCGTCGTTGAAGGCTTCAGGCGCAGCATTGAGTTGCACGGGGTAATTTACTTGCAGTTGATCGCTGACGGTGATTCGAGCACATACAAGTCAATTCTTGAAGCTGCACCGCACCAGCATCAGGTAGTTCAGAAGATAGAATGTCGCAACCACCTTCTTCGAAACTATGTAAGTCGTCTTCGAGATGTTGCTTTGGCAAAGAGAACAACCCCCATTCCTCCATCGCTGAAGAAGCTACTTCTGGATAATGCTGTTCGACTAAGAGTTTGAGTTGCTAGGGCTATTCACTATGGCAAAGAGCAGGCCGAGTTCAGCAAACAAGATCAGATTCGGAACCTGGTGGCTGATATCCGTAATGGGCCACTCTATGTGTTCGGCGACCACGCAAAATGTGCGGGTTACTTTTGCAGTGGTCCAAAAGAAGGGGAAGTCAATCATGTCCCTGAGCTCAGGAAATGCGGACTTTTCAATGAAATCCTTGTAGCGATGAGTCGTTTGGCAAACAATGGTAGCAGCTTGGTCCTTGACGTTAACAATAATGCTGTAGAAGATTTCAATTATCTCGTTGCAAAGTTTTCTGGCGGGAAAAGAATAAACTTTTCCCAGAGGGGATCATTCGGAATGCGGGCTTCAGGGGCTGTCGTGTCTTTCAACTCTAAGCAGTACCATCGTGCTGTACATAAGGCAGTGTACAACACCAGCCCTGGGAAGTATGCAAAAGTTATGCTGAAGCGTAAAGCAGCTGTTCGTGCTGCTTGCATAAGGCATTGGAGTTCTGGGGCTGCTCGCTGTAAGCGTTCACTTGAAGGTGCGCCTTGCAAGCGTGCTTCCAGCGACAACCACTATGGTTCCATAGTGGATGCCCCAGACATGAACCACGATGACTATGTTGAAGCGGCTGCGGCGGATTCCCTTGTGCTCTCCCAACCAGATGCAGAGCAGCTCGAGGCTGATACTCGAGGTCAAGAAGGGGGAACTTTGTGGATGCAGGAGAGGCGAAAGCGACTCACCGCTTCTAATTTTCGCAAGGTATGCAAGATGCAACGAGCAGTGCAAGTACTTCATTCGTTCCTTGCAAGTGTTCGTTCCTTGCTCTATGGTCATTTTGACGCTCCCCAATATGGTCGCGACACTGAGCCCATTGCAATTGCTAAGCTGCAGGATGAGTTAGGGGTGACTGTTTCACCATGCGGCCTTGTTGTTGAACGGGAGTTTGCGTACCTTGCTGCAACACCTGATGGGCTTGTCGGTGACGACACTGTCGTGGAAGTGAAGTGCCCTTATTCGGCTCGGTCCCTTACCCCTGTGGAGGGGTGTGACGCCATCATGGTATTCTGCCTTGGCTTGAGTGTATGAAAATATAGCAAAGCTGCCCCAAACCGTCGTTCTTCCCAGGCATTGTTGAAACACGTCCACACGTTGATGCTATATGTGTAAGACCATCATGGTATTCTACCTTGGCTTGAGTGTATGAAAATATAGCAAAGCTGTCCCCAAACCGTCGTTCTTCCCAGGCATTGTTGAAACACGTCCACACGTTGACGCTATATGTGTGAGGCCATCATGGTATTCTACCTTGGCTTGAGTGTATGAAAATATTGCAAAGCTGTCCCCAAACCGTCGTTCTTCCCAGGCATTGTTGAAACACGTCCACACGTTGATGCTATATGTGTGAGGCCATCATGGTATTCTACCTTGGCTTGAGTGTATGAAAACATAGCAAAGCTGTCCCCAAACCGTCGTTCTTCCCAGGCATTGTTGAAACACGTCCACACGTTGATGCTATATGTGTGAGGCCATCATGGTATTGTACCTTGGCTTGAGTGTATGAAAATTGTGGAAAGAAACATGAATGGTGTTCCTAGCACTTTTGAAGCTCCACCAGCCTGTTCAGATGTCGACATTCTGAGTATGAATCCATTTTGATATTTTGACAAGGTCGGTAAGTATCATAATTGTGCAGAGCTGTCTCCCAACTGTCGCCAGTTCCCCGCATTGTTGAGCACGAGCAACATCCCAACATGTCGCTCTCCGTTACGTCCTCTTGCCATCTTGCCTTTACTTGGGTGTCATTTCAACATATGAAAATTGCCTTTTCAGATTCAGGTTTCCAGTACTACTGCAGATATGATGGCCACACGCCCAAAGGTCAAACTTTCTAAGTGTTACTGTCTTTATCTGTCATTTGAAAATTTCCCTCTCTCCCCCTGATTATGAAGCAACTGCCCTTGCCAGTGTGGTACCTGGTTCAGCATTATGTGGCCAATGATGAATGGTGCCCTGTTGGACATTTTTTTTCCATAAACACACATTCTGAGGCCTTAGCTGCCAACTGACAAGCATGGCAAAAGCAACTGTCAGTTGCTACTTCATTGCTCAAAAAGGAAACTCGTTGCTGAGTAACACGTTCCAAGTTTTTACTATTCTCATATTATGAATCTGGCTCTGTCCACCAGGATGCTATATGTTGATGCCGTATGTGCGAGACCTTCATGTCCAAGTGCGCCTACATGCAGCGGACTGTATGGTACTTCATTATGTGTTTATGCCACATCGCCAATGATGAAATGTGCTCTGTTGGATACTGTATCCACGAATGAAAGTTCTGAGGCTACAAGCATGAGCTGATACGCAAAAGTAATGCAGAAAACGTGACGATGTATACATACTGCGTTCTTCAATAAAATATATCCAATCTACCAATAGTGAACACATGCTACTGATTTATTTTTAATCTTTCGGGTGCTGGCTGTCTAGGATTTTCTGCTTGCAGGAAACTGTGAACCAGTGGTTACTAACAATGGCTATTGGTCACCTTGACCAGATTTCATCTGAAGAAAAACTTCAGATGAAATCTGATCTGAAGAAAAACTTGAAAAAATCTGAAGAAAAAGAAACTTGAGTCCGGGGGAACACTGCAAGCACATCTGTACGGACCACAATACGAATTTGAGGAGAAATACGTTTTTTCCCTTGAAAAGCTTGCTATGAAGCATATATATTTTATTAACCACATCATAAAACATCTTAAACATATCTCATCTTAAACATCATCTTAAAACATATCGCACGAGTTGCACCCGTAGGAAAATACCCAGCCATCTCATTCAGGCTACAGTGGGCATCACTGACTCGCACTCATAGTGGCAAGCAACGCAGTAGTCTTTCAGTTTCAAATTTCACACGCATTATCATGCACCAGCTCGCTGTGTTTAGAGTTTCTGCTCCAGGAAATATCACGGGGAGGGGGGCATATGTGCCCTGGACCAACTTCTAAGGAAACTACTGGTCTCAGGGTGCCTACACTCTTAAAAATGAACTTCACCGCATAGCACGCTCCTAGCCAACCATCATCTCGAATGATATCGTTATCTGCCCTGATTTGTTGAAAACGGGAGGCGTACGCCTTTTTTATGACACTTATGCTGTTCATAATTGTCACAAAAAAGGCGTACGCCTCCCGTTTTCAACAAATCAGGGCAGATAACGTGGCAATGGCTGGCGCAGAGCGTGCTACGCGGGGAACTTCATTTTTAAGAGTGTAGGGTAACGAGCAGACAGCCCAGCCGGAAGCCGACAGACGGCATGGAGCCATTACAAAATCGCCATTGGAATGATGATAGTTGTTTACAGAATTTTATCGGGCAGGTCTTGCGTAAGATGTGGGCCATTTGTACACTAATCATGGGGCAAAGTATGCGATGGCAGGAGGAACAGGTTACAAAAGCTTTGGCTACGTTGCTGCTGCTGACAGAAGTGAGCATAGGATTGGGGATCAGATGATGTGGTTGTTATAATACAGCAGGTAATGGTGGTAACATCGTTCTGTGTCGTCATGACATGGCGGCTAAAATGGTGAGCGTTCACCACGGTGAGAGCACAGGCCTGCATGCACTCGTGGGGTGTCCCTTAGCACGACATTCTTCACACGACTCCATTGGCTTGAGTACGATGCCACGACGCGGACCCGATGCTTTCAGCCATGGTCCATAGCGTTTCACGAGGGCTGTGCGGAGGATGCCTGCGAGGCACGATAACCCCCGTCCCCTCGAAATGTGATAGCCATCCCGTGAAAGCATCCCCTCTTTCACCTCCTTGTTCCTGGTAAAGACCTTGTGCTGGAAAAGATATTTGAACGTATATACGGAATGTTTTTGCAAACAGCACTTCACAAAGACACCAATACAAATAAACCGGAATTCCTGGTAGGCATGTGCCAGTACTTCGTACGCATTTTATTTCCGGAAAAATTGCGCGATAAAAAGCAACTGGAAACTAGCTTTGTGATACTTGAATTACAAACAGGCACCGCATCAAGACCAGCACCTGTTTGTAATTCAAGCACCACAAAGGTAGCCCCAGTTACTTTTTGTCGCACTGTTTTTCAAAAACTAACGAGCACACTGTATAAAATACATGCCATGACCACGGAAGTTCCAGAGTTAGCGTTCGAGAAGCGACTACTCACGTCAATGCTCAACACCGTTTCGTCACCGGCACGGACAGCTGGAATCGTGCGCAGCATCGCGTTATATCCCTGAATTGTGCCAGAAAGTTCAGGCCGCCTTGTCTGTGGCATCAGCTTATACAGGAATATATGCTCCGCGTAGCCTTTCGCCACCTCAACGGTATCCTGTGAAAGAAGACAATTCATGGAAATGAATCTTTCCTGGCGTGTCAGAGGAAATAGGTTTTAGCAGCACAGAGATTGAAATCGTTGCAATCTGTACTTACTGAGACTTCCCGCAAAACAGCTGCGGCACTCTTCCCATCCTGCATATCGTTGCCACCGATATACATGACGATCCAGTCTACTGCTAGGTGCAGTCGATGGATTTTTTCTCTCAGACGGGCCGCTGTAGCTCCGGGATAGCTAAAAGTGACGATTTCCACGTCAGCGTCTACGAACAACCTGTCGCGCGTCATAAACTTCAGCTGGCTACTGCCAACCAACGCGCCTTTCATTGTTTACGTTTCTCTGGGATCACAATGCGTGATGCGGCGAACTGCAAAGCCAGCTGAAAGCCAGCTAAACAAGTAAATCTCCGAAGAAGCTGCATGGGAGAACCATGCGTGCGTGCGTCTGTGCCCTGCGCGAGACGCAGTTGGCGCCGTTGCGCAGTCCTCCTCTCCACGGCTGTCTGGTCGTCTGCTCGCTGAGGTCGACGCGACGACCAAGCCTTTGGCAGCCAGCTCGTGCAGACGCGGATGTTCTGTGACGGGGCCCACACAACAAACCCACCGCGTGCAAAAATATAAATAAAATCAAATGCGTTTGTGGTGTTTTGCACATTGGTTTAGGGCCTTATGGACCAGCCAAACCAAATATATTGGGATGACCGTGAGGGTGGGGACGTTTGCCACAAGATTTTGCGGCACGCTACCCAAACCCGGATTTATTTGTCATGAGCATTCTGCATGTATTCCGAAGAATCCTTCGCTGTAGTGGGACGATCATATGTTTAAACACTAAAAACAACAAATTATTTATCGAGTGGTCAAAAGCTTCCTTTTATGAACTGTATATGCACTGCGGAAAGGATGGAAATTCGCCTGCAATCTCTGACGGTGAAAATGAAATCGTAGTTCGATTGCCGCGGAAATAAACACTTTCTTTTATTTTTGAATCGGATAGTCCGCAATTGATGCAAACTACACTGTGATAAACAGTCGCGTCGGAAATATCGAATATTCAGACAAACAATTCAACACGTCAGCCTGAACACACTGGAAGACAGGTTGCTTTATCTTGGAATGATGGAATTTTTATCGTGGTTGAGGAAGGCCCGGCTAGCATTAAACCCCATAAAGTAACAATAATACAGTGAAGGAAGTAACAAATTGACACCTGCCGTCTGCACGCACACTGATTACGAAATTGGCCAAATCCGGCGGCCATTTACTCAAAATCGTCGCCAAAAATTTTGGCACGATTTTCGGGTATGTTATGGAGCTATCCTTCCCGAGAACACAGAAAGAAAATTGGAATGGACAAATGGGACTGGCCACCGGGCCCGCTGCTAGCCTGGGGAACACTTAGAGCAGAGGTGGGTTTGAATAGGGCCTCAGTATGGATTGGTGTATGGGCAGGGCACGGGCCTGAAGATCCGGCCCATGCAGTGCTCTACCCCTTCTCAAGAGGCGACTACAGTGCCAAAATGCGCATGACCTGTGCATACGTGCTCTGTTTGGTTTGTTTGATAGCTGAAGAAAGTCGGGACGGGGGACAAGACAGCGGTTTCTATAGAAAAGCGCTATCACGCATTTTGTTTTCCCAAATGTTCGCGTAAGCCAGACGGGCACTTGGTGGTGTGACAAAATGGGCATTTGGGCCGTATGACGTGCAACCCATTATTTGAGGGTGAAATCCCTACCCGACCCCTTCCTCCTCTGCGAAGACCCGCCACCCGCGCTCTACCAGAAAATGAAATCCGGACCCAACCAGCAGGGGCTGCGGCGCCTTTGTTTACTTATTATTTGGTATGATCTTTTCTCTTCGTTGTTGTTGCTGTAGCCGTTGCTCGTTCGTGGCCGACCCGCCAGCAGTGCTTGTGCCAAAAACGCTGCCCGCAACAGTCTCGCAACCCGCGCTGGTGTCAATAATATCACCCGCAACCGACCCGCTACCCGCGGGAAACTCCAAACCGGGATCCGCACCGCAGGATAGAGCGGGTCGTGCAGAACCCTGCACTACGCCTGGGAACTCCACACTTCGGCTTTCCTCTTGATCAGGGTCTCACTCTGCTTCACGGAGAGAGCGGTGTCGTGTGTACGCGGTTGCTCCTCTCTGGCTTTGTTGAAGGACGCTCCTTCTGCTGTCCAAACGTGCCCACAACGCCTGTGGGCCCCAACGTGTGTGTGTGCATGTGTGTGGAATTTGGAGTAGCAAGCCGTATAGCCATCTGGCTGATATCTCCTAACCCCTAGGAAGAAGAAGAACCGAGACCCCTTACACGAAATAGGCATGAAAATGGACACATACATTCCGCTGTCGAGTCCCATGAAGTCTGTTGACGTACATGCCGCACCATGGTATGTGTTGTCGAGTCCGAACCTGGCACGGGCACGTGCGAAGAAGGTAAAGCCCGGCCCGACAAGGCCCGCGCAATGGTCTAAAGGGGAGTCCGAAACCCTATCGAAATTTTCTAGCAGTCCTGTGCGAGCGCACCGGCCTTGAGTCCTACTATGAAATAATGCGAGCCGATTGAGGGAGCGCTTTCACGACACCAATCGACAGCAACGAACGTCATGGTTCAACAGCGTAAATGTCACTGGCAAGAAAAGCAGGGATGTTTTGCAACGGGATGTTGCACTGTCATATGACCGTCGACAACCCCGCGTCCTTTCTGGATACCGTTGCCTCTGACAAAAATGGCTATTCAGCTCAACTGGAGTCCCCCGATACTCCCAGGGACACGTGATCCTGTGACACCACGAAAACTGAAAACTACGATCACCATATCATGGATAGACACCTCCACGGACTGTCTCTGCGTATCGGGTGAAAAGCTTTAGCCCGCTGCTACCGATCAGAGCAATCTTCATCCACGAGAAAGCGAAGTGGTAACGGCAGTACGCGACAGTCACACGGCATGTACGAGAAATGCTAGTAATACGTAAACACCAAAGAGCAAACGCGAGACAACCAAATCCACCGCGCGAAAGCAAATCGGGGAAAGGAGGAAATCTAAAAATAAAGGAAACACAACCCAGCTCATAGGTCTCCGCCTGTCACGTGGGCTTGTCGTGTCGTCCAATCAGAGACGCGATGGACTTCTTACAAAGTCGGAGGAGTGAGAAGGCCGCGCGCGTGTGGCGCCATCTATCGCAGAAAAAAGTTCATTTTTGAGTTGAGACCTATGTGATATGTCCTCTTAAAGGGACCATTAAATGATTTTCGAGAATTCCGAGTACTCTGCAGGAAACCGTTCTCATGATCCATCACTATCGTACACACATCGACTTTTAACCGTATTCAGTACAACGGGGACGCAGTTATCAGACAAAAATAGCAGGGCGTGACCGCTGGATATATGCCTTCGAAGTGGGCTTACGTCATCGCCATCCAATCCTCTCAGCCAACGACGAGGAGGACACACCCCACCGGACCACGTGGATGCATGGTTTCGGTTTGGACAACAACGACGTCGTATATCTCCCGTCGAAATCACTTGAAATATGGCGAAAGGCAAATGATCAGCAATTGAGGAAGAGGTTATGCGACACATACAGCGTCTATGGATCGTTCGGTACGCAGCAGCTCGTAAAATGTCACCGACGAAGGTATGTTCTGACGAAGAAGAAGTTCAAACAGGAAAACGTGCTCCGGCAACCATGCAGACAGTCAACGGCTATATTACTTTTCTAGTAGGATTCTCCGTCAACGGTTAGTTACATTCTTGTCTCCAAGTCAAATTAAAACATATTTCATGACGAAGTATGCAAGCTTGTTTGAAAATTTTGCACTTTGCTCGCAAAAGCCCGTCCGCGAATCGGCAACATGTTCTGTGTATGATGTCACGGCCAGTTCGCCTCTGAGGCGGGCCGTAGCAGCTGCCGTTCACGCCTGTTGTAAATATAGAATATTTTCGCTATTTGTACGATTTTCAACTTCATATTTCACAGAGTGAATGCTCTAGTACAGGGGGAACTAATTAAAAATGATCGTGGGCTTGTCAAATATTCTTTCATGCTTCCCTTTAAGGAGACCACTGTGAAAATGTCCTTCTGCGTGAGTTATAGTACCTTATTCCGAACGGCAAACTCGGTGAGGAGGGGGGTCTCAAAAACATTGCAGTTACCTTGGAACAGTAATGCAGGTGAAAAAGTTTGGGGGTTTGCCAAACGTTTGCGGGGTGTTGGGGGGGATCTGGATAAACCACAAGGTGGGCTACACCGAGTCAACATGCTATATTTCGTTTCACCGGAAGTGCAAACGTTCGGCTGACAACCAGCTCGTGAAGTGATGAGTGTTTGTATATTGCCGACCGCACAATGCCCACGCATTGCTGCTTGGATGGAATCGTGTTCGGTCAGAAGTCAGTCGCCAGCTGACCGGATCTTGGCTATATTCGATCAGTGGTTTGCTGCAGTATAGCGCCGTAGCAACGTGCAAGAGCAACAAACCTCCGGACACCTGCGCTCGACATTCCATTGCGCTACAAATTCGCGCCATGAGTGCATTTTGCCGGACGCCGGACCGGTTTCGCACATCGTCGATTTCAATGCAATATCACATCTGGGAGAGCCAGCATTGTTTCCACAACCAAGGTTGGGTATCTATTGCAATTTCTTGGTCCTCAAGCAAGGACCTGTCCATTGGAAAAAAGAAAAGAAGAAGCAACACCCGTAGTGAAAATTCACCTGACCACAGAGCGACGTATGGACACGGTGAGAATCCGGAAGATCCACGGCCGCGGTGTGCCGCTTCCCGTGGCCAACAAGTCACTGTCTTATAAAACCTATCCGACCGGCTATTTTAGCCGCGTACGTATACCTAGTAAACTCGCACGCACTATACCATCCACGTGGAACCAGGCGTCAACGAAGCCAGCGGCGCTTACCAGGCGTCCTAGCTTGCTTCAGGCACTGCTGATCTGTAGCTTGCAGTTGAAGTTCTTTGTAACTACGTGAAGAAAAACAATGTGCAAGTTTCCGGCGATGCAGAATCAAAAATAACAAAGACGGTTAAGAGCATCAGCTGTTTACTATATACATTAAAAACAAAACTTTCGTGCAGTAGGCTGCACTTCTTCAGGTTTGAGGACCTGTTACAAGTGGTGAAGCATATATCAAAAAACCAAGTCACATGTTACAAGAGAAAAGGGTAAGGGTGAAGAGAACTATAAACGCGATACAAATATCAACAAAAATGAAAATGAAAAACAAAACGCAATCAGTAGGAGGTGGCTCGACAAGTCGAGCCACCTCCTACTGGAAATGGAAAAATCAGCTGAAAACGTCTTAGATCGTGAAAACAGTGCTAAATAGCGTTTTTCGAGCGATTGGCGACGTGCAGAATACGAATATTCAGAATGCGCCGAAAATGGAAAAATCAAGCTGAAAACGTCTTAGATCGCGAAAAGTCGAGCAACCTCCTACTGATTGCGTTTTGTTTTTCATTTTCATTTTTGTTGATATTTGTATCGCGTTTATAGTTCTCTTCACCCTTACCCTTTTCTCTTGTACCATGTGACTTGGTTTTTTGATATATGCTTCACCACTTGTAACAGGTACTCAAACCTGAAGAAGTGCAGCCTACTGCACGAAAGTCTTGTTTTTAATGTAAATAGTAAACAGCTGATGCTCTTAACCGTCATTGTTATTTTTGATTCTTTGTAACTAATAAGTATTGGCTGCCGTAGAAGAATGTGTCAATTCAACACAATAAATCGGAGCGGTGGCTCCTTGCTTATGTTGTCGCGTTCGAGTGCGACAGGCCCAACCTTCCCCTCAGTATCTATATGTCGAACCACTTAACTCTCGAGCACGGAAGCCCGTATCGTAGCTCGAGCCCGTATCGTACTGAAGATATGATGCCATTTGACTCTAGCTTCTTTAGTTTTTCATCTACTGCTCTATGAAGATCGTACGGCAGGGTCAATACTTGTAGAAAATTGAAGTTGTTAGTTCTTGTACGTCCACCCTCGCATAAACTGTTTGAGAGTTCCCACTGCATCGGTTCGGAATATACTTGTATGTATCGGGAGAGCATCGGATACAGCACAGGCTGATGTGGATTGGTGGTCTCCACGTTGAGAGGGGATCCCCAGCGATAGCGATACGGCCAGTAATGAGCGGTAGGATGAACGTTTGGTCCTCATACTGGACACAGGACCCTTTCACCGGTTGGAATGTTTCGCCTGCGTAGAACTTCAATCTCAGGTCTGTCATTTCCAGCGAATAAGGACGACGATGTTTGTTACGAAGACTGCGTGGCACAATCGACACTCGAGCCACCTGGTGGCGAAGGTGGTGTAGATCACGAACAATGTTGTAAACGTGGTGATGGTCATGTAGGAATACCTTCGTCGCAGCATATGAAACTGGAACGGACGTCTTGTATGACCTTGTCCCTTTGGTTCCCCCATCTTGTAGGGAATCCTTGTCGCCGCTTCCCGTCTTAACCAGGTTCCTTGAAGACATGCTGCTCACTTGTATACATTGTAAATAAACGTAGATGGAGATTTACTCTACGAAGACGACAGACGTGTCGCTGTTGTATCTCTGTGGGCACAGGTGCCAGACGGGAATCAGTTCCGTTTGCGTTTCGATGTCACGCGGATAAGTGCCCTGAAATTTCCCGCACATCTGTCCACAAGCATCCGTTCTGGGTGTCCTGATAACTGTACAAACACCGCCAATAGCATCTCCTTCTCTTCTTACTGAGTTTGTTCTCCACCAGCGTCGGTATCGTCATTTGAGCCGTGGCCAATTGCTGTCTCGGAAACTCGGGAAGCGCGACAACATGGAGAGGCATCGGACTGGTCTCTTCAAACAATTTCCCGCGATGGTGGGACGGTGATTCTCAGACTTCTTGAGAAGGAGAGGAAGGGAGAAAGCGCAAATTGCGGTTTTGTTTCGCTTATAAATCTCGATGTGGTGCAACAAATGGCTTCCGTTAATGATAATTATTATAATTAGTTATAATTCAATGAATTATAATTAAAAAAACTACGCAACCTAGAATCATGTGGTCAACGGCATTTGTTCTAGGTTTTTGTCACCTCCTGATGTGCACGTCATGTACCCTACGTTTAATTATGTAAATTTTTGCGAACTAAGTCGGAAATTTGCCAGGTAAAGGTCACTTTTTTTTTTACTAAACCAATGTGAAGAGCGTGTCACTCAAATTCATGATAATTCACAGTGATTATCACGAGCTATCCCATCTGAAAAAATGGCCGAACATCATACTTTTCGGTGCACCGGACCATAACGCTCTACGACTTCCAGCGAAAGCCGGACGCGCGCGATAAGTCATGCCTGTGTTATTTATTTCTGCCATGTTGGTGTGGTCTGGGTTTCTAACCTCCTTTCGTTGGACTGACAACGAATGCGCTGAAAAATTTGTCGCGCGCTATCCTCTGGGAGCTCCGTAGAGCATTATGTTCGGCTACTTTTTTCTGATGGGATGGCTCCTGAATATCCCTGTCAGTTACCATTAATTTGAGTAAATTAGGCACGCTCTTCACATTGGTAGGGCAACAGAGTTACCTTAACTTGGTAAATTTCCGACTTCAATTTGCAAATAATTACATAATTAAACTTACGTTACACGACATTCACATCAGGAGGTGGCAGAAACCTAGTAAGCGCAGATGCCGTTGACCGCATGATCCTAGGTGGTGTAGTTTCTTTCAAAATTATAATTCAATGACACTTTTTCTACACTCTAAAAAAAAAAAAAAGAAAACTTCACCGCATAGCACGTTGTGCGCCAACCATTGCCAATAAGGATAGGGTTATCGCTTCTGATTCGAAAAGAAACGGGGGTGTACGCCTCTTTGTGGCAATTTTCATATATCCGAATTGCCACAAAAAGACGTACGTCCACTTCTCTCTTCGAATCAGATTCGATAACCCTATCATTCTTGACAATGTTTGGCTTACAGCGTGCTACGCGGTGAAGTTCTGTTTTTAGAGTGTAGGACACCCTGTATATGTACACAGGTATGCATGCATGGCAGCGAAATCTTCAAAATAATGATGTCGGAGCCATTCAAAGATATGCTTTTGAAAAAGATACATGCAAATAAAAAACAAAAACAAAGTAAACACTGAAGTTTCTTCTCACTACATGAATGCTATTACGTCTGCTCAGATAACCACTATTTCCGAGAGGTCACACTTTACCGTCATTACTCGCACAGAACTCTCGCAAATGAAAACGTGGGACTTATCATGTTCGCGATATCGATATCGCGTATTAATGCTCCAGTATTATGGCCATTAACATGCGCCTTTGTTTTATTGCTGGAGTGCGGCGCAGTATGGGCAGCATACACTAGATGCAGAAGGCAGTGCAGCGAACACAGGAAAAAAAAAAAGAAGAGTTTTCTCGATTATAACGACGAAGAAAACGGTCGAATTTCAAGGAGCCCGCATAATGAGCCATTCGCATGAGAATGCATAGCGTATGCGCGGCTCTCGTTCTGGCTGAAAACAGCCGGAACCATTAGTACGTTAACGCTACTGTATACCATTTTTGCCGTTCCTGAAATCCCTTCGTCGATGAGTGATGGTGCGCTTCCCGGGTTTCGGCACCGAAAATGTAGGGAAATTATTGGAGAACGATAACGAGTAGATTTAATGTAGAATGGCTGTATTACACTCGACAAGCGCTAGAATCTTCTTCTACCTCTTCTTCAAAACAGTGCTGCACAGCTTATTGCTCTGGCATGGAATGGCACGACGGGCTTTAGGGTCATGTTGCATGCATCAAACGGACACTCGAACTTCGTACAGAGAGCATACCTGGGTAAATTACTCATAAAATGTAATTGAATTACGTTACTCTTTACTCCAGTTAGAACTTCATTAAATTACATTACTCATTACTGCAATTGAATTGCAATGAAATTACATTACAATTAGTACGAAAAAGTAATGATATTACTAAGTCATTACTGCGAGCTTAATCACACGCTTCTATTTGTCTCTTTTACATGTCAGGGTGCCACGTATGACGCATCGTTACAAAATGTAGAGACGAAGCTGACACAATGTATCACTGCAACAGGAAGACTGTCCGGAGGATGGGGCCCGCAAACAATGATTCTCCAATGCCACAAACCGGTAACCTGAATACTCGATTCTTTTGTAAAAAGTAATCAGTAATGACATTAAAATTGCTGCCCAAATGCAATTAAATTACATTACAAATTACAGAATGTCAAAAGTAATGCATTATGTTACAAATTACCAGAGAAAGTAATTCATTACTGTAATTTCATTACATCTGGGAGAATCAGCTGTCTCGAGCGGTAACACCACTGGGGTCGGATTCACAAACACGATCGTAAGTAACGATAAAATGCCCCCAGGACGTCGAAGCCTGCGACGCACGCACGACGGCGTCGTAAGCGGTCGTAAGCACGTTTCACCATGCTAGCTTAGCGGAGAGGGTACAGCCTTTGCCGTCGAAGAGAGAGTTGCTCATTTCCTGTCACGTGCAACTCGGAGAGAAACAGTCAAGGTGCGAGAGTACATTTTCTTTGTGGCAACCAGGCTGAAAATCTGCAGTCCTACCAGTAAGAGTCGTCCCGTTAGAAGAAGTCCGTACCCAATTATTTTGTTACTACACCTGCTCTCGGTCTTTCGGTAGCCCAGGGCATCAGTCGCGACGTTGCCCACCATTGTGAGGCCGACAACGTCGAACCCTTTCACCGTCCACCACCACCACCACGATAGCCAAGCTTGATAAATGGATGCCATGCAATCACAGGCGAAACGGTTTCGGCGACCCAATTTTACGAAGCGCGACATTGAAGTACTCGTTGGACGTTATCACACAAGTGCGCCATTTATGCTATGCGGGATGATCGATAAGGGCCAGTTCTCACTCGGCGACACCCGACGCGGCGTCTTGAGCGGGCGGCGGAAGTATAGAGGCGCATTTCCGCCGGCCCGTGAGCGTGCACGATTTTCAAGTTCCCGCCACGGTGGCCTTCCGTCCTGCAAAGCAGACGAAAAATCAGGGGGTGTTGTCTTTCTGTGTCGCCTAATTGATCGCCAGCTGTCGTTCTCGGCAGCTCTCGCCGACGTCGTGAAAGAAGTTCGGCATGGCAGCTTTTTATTGGCTCGACGTCTCTCCTCTCCCGACTCCTGAAATGCGCGTCTATTTCCGGCGCCCACTCACGACGACGCATCGGGCATCGCCAAGTGAGAACTGGCCCTAAGGGTCTGTGGCAAAGTGCAATATGTGAACGCGCATTACGGTGTCTTTATTTGCCGTCTCCGATTCCACTTCTGCCAAGTACACAGCCATCTTTCCTCGTAAGACTGCTCGGGAACTCTCGCAGAATTCCGCCGTAAGTTGCGAGGATATTGCGACGCGTGCTCTTCGTGAATCTAGACTGCGTCGTAACTTTGTTGTACGACGGAGCTGCGACAGATTCCGTCGTAGAGTCTAAGAAAAAGGGGTGGTAACTTCTATAGCGCCACGTAGGTCAACATAGCGTCAGATAATGGGTGTAAATGGGTGGTAGAAACAAATATAATGTATCCAAATTGCTCCAAAAAGGCGTACCCCCCCCCCCCCCCCTATCGCTCACGGAATCACAAGCGGTGACATATCATTCATTGCAATGTTGGCGGACAACGTGCTATGCGGTGAAGTTTTATGTGTTGAGAGTGAGGTAGCAGGTATAACTTTGCAATATTTTATGCACAAGATATGCGAGACCTGTTACCTCCTAAAAGGTGTAACTGCTCCACTTTTTTTCTAAAAGTGTACGAGCGTATTGTGAATCAGACCCTTGTGCTGTAAAAGCCACATAGAGTCGCGTTCGATGAATTAATGCGGCATTTTGACGATAGGTGTTTCGTGGCATGCAGTAACATAATAGTGACTCGGCAAAAAAAAAAAAAAAATACCACACATCGAAACAATATGAGAGCTAGACACAAAGTCGGTACATCACTGCCAGAGAAGAATGTAGTCCGCATCAGGGCTCGGAACACTTATTTTGGGGGGTTCGGTTCAAGTTCCGGTTCAGGGTTATCGGTTTGGTTCGGGTTCAGCGCAACCAAAACTACGGTTTGAACCGATATTAATCGGTTCGAACCGGCTTATGTCTGCTCTGCTAATCAGTGTAAACCGTGAGAAGGTACAAAAAACCATGCATTTCACAGCAGATCATCCTTTACTGTACCGAAAACTGCTACGAAATAGGATACAGCATACCATTGAACTCAATCGCAAAAGGCTATTGCCAATTTCTAAAGAACAAAAGAGAAGAAAGCGGTCACGTGGTAGATAGGAGTATCCCAGGGCCCCATGCCCAGGCCGGCACGCTGCTCAACGTTGAAAAGTGGGCGAGAGGGCTCTCCTGTGTTTCCCTCCTCCATGCTCTGGACCACAAGCCGACCTCTTTCCCGTGGTCGCTAGAGGTCTGCGTTGCTTATGTTTGCACTGTGAACTATTAAAATTTACGGCTCCTTCGCACTGCGACGCTGAATGAATGGGAAGCAGCCGAGGCAACAATGCAAAGTGTAGCTGTCGTGTAGCACATCTTTTTTTTACACCTCGAGTCACAAAAATGTACAGGTATGCCGTGAACCTTTTGGAGGTGAGGCTGTAGGAGGCGCGTGCACTCACCACTTCTTGGTTTGTCAATTTGTCCGCTCTATGAATTGGGCAAGATTCCGAGCGATGCAGCGAGCTGGCGCATTTCAGTCGAGTGGGAAGGTATAGGCGTTTCTACCGTCTCGCAAACCGGTTACCGCATCATATTTTTTTCGGTTCAGTTCCGGTTCGTTCAAGGGGAGATAAAAAAATGTTTATGGTCCGGTTCGGGTTGGGTTCGACAAAAAATAATGTTTTTTTTTTGCGGTTTTCGGTTACGGTTCAGTTCCGGTTGCCCCCCCCCCCCCCCCCCCAGTCAGTTAATTTTCTTGGAAGATCTACTGAGCTGCTGCACTGTACAAGACTGGCATGGCGATATCAAAATATTTTCCGAAGTGTTAAATTCCATTTTTTTATGATAACAGAAAATAATAGTATACGCTTGTGCTCCACGGAGGGCGAAGCTTTTCCTGCAGGCATCATGTCGTGACCTGTAATTGGTGCCTGAACAGCTGCAAGAAAATCTGGAATATTTTCATTTCCTCACTTACAGGATATCATAAGGGAGTAATTCGTCATAGTGTATCCCACATGCTCTAGTCCGAATGCTAGTTTCCCATTGGTAGTGCACCAGCTCGGTGAGCTCAGTGGTTAGCGTGCCCGCCATGTCACGTCGAGACTGGGAGATACCAGGGTATCTCGGAATCGAATCCCGGCCCAGTCTGGGTTTTTCCTCAGACGCTTTCAGACATATGTCGGCACAGTTCCCTTAGAAGTCGGCCCAGGACGCACATTCCCCCAGGGCGTCAGTTGTGACGTTGCCCACATCTGTGAGGCGGACGACGGCGAGCCCTTTCACCATCACCACCACCACCATATTCGTGGTGCGATTACCTTAGAGGATCATTCCTTACCGTGTGATGATCGCGCACCACTGGTAACAGAGTTGGATAAATACAAGAGACATTGGATACATTTGACTGCATTCTGTGGGCGGGTTGGCGACGTTTCAGGATTTTCGTCTGGCAACGCTGGACCAATGCCTTTGAACACTGCGTTTTAAAGACATAAAAGCAATGAACTTGGTAGCGATCCCTTTTCCTCATTGCATTTGATTGTTTTCCTTTTTTTTGTTTTAGTGTCCACATGACTTCTTCTTTTTTTTTTTGTCTTAACTGCTTCATAACAGAGATATTATCTGGACAGCGTTGCGTTCTTCTTTCTACGGGTCTTATTCTTGCTGTTTGTGTCAACTGCCCTTGTTCATCGATGTGTGATGATTGGTGAGTAGTCGGGTTGCAATATCAGTGTGGTGCAATCACCGACCCTCTCTTCCCACGAAAGGCTGGCGGTCACTCTCATCATCCGGAAACTATCGAACATATGCTGACAGAATGCCGCACACACCATACTATGCGGGAAAATCACCTTTCCCACTCCAGGCCTGGCTTAGTGACGGACGTTCTCTTATGCAGAACGACTTACAGAAACTCGCAACTTCGTGCGTTTTGTTCAAGGAACGGGCCGTCTCGCGGAAAGACCACTCTGGTGCACCTCTCATCTACAGTGCACCTCCGTCCCACCAGTATCGTCCATCCTGCCTATGATTCACTTTGAAATAGTCAACTCTCTTCTCCTTTTTTTTTTTTTTTGCTATAGTCGCGACGATGTCCACTTGAGTGCGCTAACAACGGCAAGCTATTTCCACCCCCCCCCCAAGGGTGTAAGGAGGAGTACACGTGACACATTAGCACACTTCGCTCAACTTCATAATATTTGCAGCGTTGATAGCACACCAGTACTTTTCAATGGAGGAGTAGCGGGCAGCGGTATTCCTTTACTCAGTCTTGGTCCTTGGTACACCAATGAAATGATCAATGAGTAGACCATAGCACGGTTCTTTTAGAAGATGTTCCCGTGTTTCAACTGATTTTGAAACCACGATTCATCTCCCCAGTTTCCTCAACGATAGAACGGGGCCCTTGTGCCGTCTTCGTAGTTTCACTTATCTTTTCTTCGTTGACGGTGTTCGGCGGCGCTTAACGGTGGTACTTCCTCGTTTCCTCCCTTTCTTTTTTTTTTTCGATAAACATATCTCCACCACCACGCCTTCCTCGTCAAAGTGAAAAAGACATGCAGGTGTGAAGTAAGCTACGGTGTGTGGCTACACACCGCGAATGCTGAAGGCTATCAAATGAGCAACACCAGAGTAAGTACCTATTTTCTGGTACCTGTAAGTAATATAAATATGTACTGGTTTTGCTAGCATGAGTGGCAAAATTGTTGACTCAGTTGTTGACTTGGTTGGGGAAATAAAGGAAATCAAATAATAAAATCAAGCAATAAAAATCTATTTTTGAAGCGTGATGTGGGCAAGTTAACGCTTGTCCCATCCTACAGTTGGCGATACAAAGCAAATCAGTAAATTAAGGATATAAGGAGTGGTAGGCTAAAAGATAAGGAAGATGGGCTCACTAATTTTGTGACTCATCTAATCAGTCAACAATACAAGCATGTATTGATAGCTCTCCTGCTTGATGACAATACACGTCTTTGAACGCGCGGCCTATCAAACTGTCGTCGGGGCAGCCCCGCTTGCGGTGCTGTTTCCGGAAAGATTTTTCCTAAAAAGCATGTGTCTCCTGGTTGATGACAATACAGCTTTCGCTTGTCCCATCCTACAGTTGGCAATACGACAATACAGCATGTGCCAAAACATGTGTCGCAGACGTCGAAATTTTTGGTGTCACTTTTGATTGCACCGGCATATCTATTGATCACGTGTGTTTAATCGTTGCGGAGGTGTCCTGCGGCAGCTTAAGTCCGTTGATTTTTCCATCACTTTTCGCACTCACCTTCTATTGGCATGGTACTACAGTCGCTTGTGTCGTTGCCACGCCGCCACCACTTATCCGTACTGCCATCACTAGGTACGCGTTTCGTTTTCTCTGGGGCGGTTCGGTGGAGTGGGTCGCGAGACTCGGCTTGCACCGTACACGTGGCCAGGGCGGCTTAGCCTTGCCGGCGGTGCTCGACAAGTGGCTTGCACTTCAGTCGCGCGCTCATTTGCACACTGCTCATATGCACAGGCATTGCACACTCCCGAACGCCCAGCGTGCGCATTAGTGCAGTGCTCTCTGGGATGCGCCACCAGGTGGTCCATTGAGAGCCCTAGGTTTCGGCCCAGGTCCGAAGTCCTGCCTCATCAACACAATGACTGTGTTGACGTTGTATGCGACGTTTACCACTCCAGCTTCCTGACCCTGACATCGAGTTATGGCCTGTCAGCGATTTTTACACAGCTATCAGGGAGTTGCAGTCCGGTGCCGAAGGGTGCCGAAGGGTCTTCGGTGCCGAGGAAGCTGCCTTGGCGTCGAATCACTGCGGGCTGGCTAGATGCCCGCCGCGCCAGTCTTCAGTAGAAGCTATCCCGCTGCGCTGTTTTCACATTTCTCGTTCTAACGGCTGCCTGTCTAGCGGAATGTGTGAAGCGGCCGAGCACTGTTTTAGGCGTTGTCACATTCCTCTTGTGCTGTGGCGCAGGTTAACACAAGTATTTCAGCTCTTGACTGTCTCCTTGGCCACCATGCTGTTCCTTGAACTGTTGCCGGTTGCGCACACTCAGCGTAAACAATTGCCTTTGTTAATTACGGAGAAAAACTTTCAAATTTGGATCCGTCGTTGCCGGCTGGCTTTCGGTGGCCCAGACTTCGGAGACGCAGCTATATTTCAGGCTCTCAGAGCAGGTCTTCGTAGCCACATCTGCCGTGAAGAAGCACCGTATGGCCTCCTGGAGTGCTCTCGCCGCTGGTTCACGTTTACTCGACTTTTCCGTCACGCTCAGGGGGAGTGGCAACTCATATTCTAGCCAGCTTGCTGGAACTGTACTGTCCTCCACATCGACTCTCCCGTATTTGGATTGTTCGCATGGTATGGGCAGTGCGAAAAGCAAACTCTCGTAGAGAGTGTTGTTGTCTAGCTTGTTGGATTGTAACGCGCGGTTAGTGTCCGTACAAAGGGGACTACCTCCATTGGTAGTTCGCCTGCTTCACGACAATACATACTCTGGTGTTGTTATCTAGCTTGTAGGATTGTAACGTGAACTTAGTGTCTGTAGAAGGGGGACAACCTCCATAAGTATCTCTCCTGCTTGATGACAATGCACACTCTGGTCTGTGCTATCGGGTATGCAAGATAGAGTCTGTGTAAAAGGGCTACCTCCATAGGTAGTCCTCTTGCTGATGACGATGCACACACCCAGGTCTCACCTCAACTCCGCGTACGCGGTACAGGGAGGCGAAACAAGCTGGTCCTTTAACGCGGTCCGCACCCGTGTGGGCCGTGTCTTTGAATGCGCGGCCCATAAAACGGTCGTCGGGGCAGTATCGCTTGCGGTGGTGTTCCGGGAAAATTTTTCTTAAATCTGGCCTGTGTGTGTTTCTGGTCTATGTAAGATAGAATCTGTGTAAAAAGGGCTACCTCAATAGGCTACCTCTTGCTTGATGACGATACCCACTCTGGTCTGTGTCGCCTGGCCTGGTGTGTATCGCTTGCGGTGCTGTTTCCGGGAAGACTTTTTCCTGAAATCCTCTGGTCTCCCTTGAAATTCACGCAAGCGGTGGAGGGAGACAAATGGGAGCCCGACTCTCATATACTGGAGAGGGGACCTTTGAATGCGCGTCCCATAAACTTTTGCTCCCGTGCACCCCTTCCTTCCACCTGACACCCGCTTTGAAAAGGTCCACTTGGACATCGTGGGACCCCTCCCGCCTTGTCAAGGTCACCGATATCTACTCACGGTGGTAGACCGTTTCACGCGGTGGCCTGAGGCGGCCCCCATGCCTGATATCTCCGCCGCAACTGTCGCCGCTACCTTCACGAGCACGTGTGTTGCTCGCTTCGAAGTGCCCTCCACTATCACTACTGACCGTGGGCGGCAGTTTGAGTCGTGTTTATTCAGCGCCCTCACCACCTTACTGGGATCTCAACGCATTCGGACCACTTCCTACCATCCGGCGTCAAACGGCATGGTGGAACGATTCCATCGACAACTCAAAGCCGCCCTCAAGGCACACCCCAACCTCACCTCTTGGACGGAAGTTCTTCCTGTCGTCCTGCTCGGCCTCCGTTCAGTCTTCAAGCCGGACTTGGGGTGCACCGTAGCAGAGCTCGTTTACGGGACAACTCTGCGACTACCTGGAGAATTCCTCGTGTCCCCCAAGGCTACTCCCCCGCCAGATCCAGCAGACTACGTTTCCCGGCTCAAAGCCATATTTGACCAGCTTCGCCCGGCACCCCCTCGTCAACCATCCTCCTCCAGGCTTTACGTGCACGACGACCTGGCGACGTGCACACACGTTTTCGTACGCGTCGACGCTGTCCGAAAGCCACTACAGCCCCCTTATACTGGTCCCTATCAAGTCGTCAGCCGCACTTCCAAATTCTTCTCCCTCATCATCAACGGCAAGCAAGAGCAAGTCTCCATCGACCGATTAAAGCCTGCATACATTGAGGCTCCTGCTGCTGACCTCACGGCTGCTCTGGTCTCCACCCCTCACTCCGTTTACCAGCCTGCCGTTCCCCATTCAGCAAAGTCCGTCCACTGGGCCCCTGTCCTGGTGACGCACCGCTCTTGCGTTTCACCAACGCGCTAAGGGGGGGAGCAGCTGTAGCGACCCCGCCAGGCACAGCGTCATCTGCGCACAGCGTCATCTGCGCACGCCGATCTTCGTCGGCCCCTGCGCACGCTCCCCGCTCGCTGCGCTCTTGCAATTAAACAGTTCTCGTTCCACCCTTCAACTAGAAGGTTCTCTCTCTTCCTTCAGTACAAATGGTCAATGGGAACAAAAATGTCCCCGAACTATGCAAATATCTTCATGGCATCCTTGGGAGAACCGTTCTTGAGAAATTGTGCACTGAAGCCACTCCTATATAAGCGGTTCATAGATGATATATTCATTATTTGGCCCCACTCTGAATGTGACCTTCAGTTGTTTGTTAACGATTTTAACCAAGTGCATCCCCAGCATTAAATTTACATTCAATTACTCCTCCTCAGATGTTTTTCTTGATGTGGAAATTAAACTACATAATGGAGCCACAACCACCAGTCTGTATCGAAAGCCTACCGACTCCCAATAGTATCTATCGTTCCAGAGTTGCCACCCCAGACACACTAAGCTAGCTATCCCTTATAGTCAAGCGCTGCGTTACCGGAGAATATGTTCTAACGATGATGAACTACACAATCATCTTGAGAGCCTTGAAGAAACATTTGCAGATAGAAAATATCCTAATCAGGTCGTAAAAGATGCCATAGGCAGAGCTAGATCAACCGGTCGAGAGAACCTATTCCAAAGACAGCCCCCAGCTGATAAGAATTCTTCAGTAAACCTCATTATTAGCTTCAGCGGTTATGCCCCGGACGTAAACCGCATAGTTAAACGGCACTATGCAATCCTCACCCAATCTGATCGTATGCGTCAGGTGTTTCCGGAACCACCCCGCGTTACTTATCGACGATCAAGGAACATCCAAGATAGACTTGTGAACGCCAAGTTAAACAAGCTGTCGGAACATAACGGTTGTCAACCATGCAACGGACGCTGATGTCAGATCTGTAAATTAATGCAAACTGCTACGATAGCAGAAAGCACAAATTCTAACTATCGCACACAAATTAATGGTCTATTTAACTGTAACTCTTCTAACGTCCTTTATCTCCTTCAATGTAATGAGTGCAAGGCCCAATATCTCGGTCAAACAGCTACATCCTTCAGAATTCAATTCAACAACCACAGGTCTGACCCCTTGACCTCAGGCTCATTTTGGGACCATGGGACACACGAACGCAGATGTCCGTCTTACGACCCTTCATCAAATTCCTGCAAACTACCGGCCTGATCGACTCTCTCTAAAACCCTGTCAGCGTCGTCAGCATCATCCTCATCACCATCCTCTCATTTTCCCCCAATAGCAATGAGGTAGCATTCTGCTCAATGAGCGGAAGTCATCCCCATATCATCGTCATCATGTATTTCTCTCTCTCTCTCTCTCTGACGTATAAAAGAAACTCGAAGAAACCTAATCTGCCAGTGTCTATACACTTTAGTAAACCCGGCCACTCAATTAACGACATAGCCATTTTCGTTCTGCAATCGGGTTTTCTATCCCAACGCCTAAGACAACAAACAGAATCGTTCCTGATTTACAAATTTAAAAGCCAGGTTAACGAGGACCTCGGCGTCCTCAAAACTGTTCGCAACCTAAATTCCTAATTGTCTCAGAATGCATACACTCTTAGGTATCTCTTTCATACTCCCCGGTTGGTCACCCCAGGAAATCATTGCCCTCCGACGAAGAACATGACTGTCTGTGATTCATTGTACCCTTTTACCTTTGTTTGACAAAGCACGTGTGCTGCCCTCCTCCCTTGTATTATATTCCCCTCTCATTCTTTGGAATTGTCTTGCGTCACCATAATATCCCACTCTTGTTGAAGACAGGGCTGCTGTCGAAACGTCGAATACACCCTCTTAGTTTTAAATAAATTTTATTCCTTGTCCTGTAGAAGCACTGTCTCCACCTCTGATCCTTATTGAATACCTATACAGGGGGCAAGGTATATTTAAACAGGTAGCGCAACTCCCATAGGCCTCTGTGTCTTCAGAATGACGCCGTGATTGAGACGGTCAGCGCCATCCATCCGTTGCGCGGACTACTATGATTGTAAATAAATGACGTCACTAGTATGAATAATAAGTAGTGCATAATTAGCCATGCACGTTTACATTGGCCCACTTCGCTTGCTTTGTATTCCCTTTTCAGCGCCCAGTCAACAATACCAGACGAGAACACAAATAAAGCATATCAGATTTAATGAATCATATCAATTCCAAATACGTACGGTTATCACAGATTTTGACAACTCCAAACAGAAAGGCATCGTGATGACCATACAGAAATTAGGAAGGCTCACATAAGGCCCATTTCTCACCTAGAGCTATACGTACACCTAGTGATTAGACATTTGCATTTATTCAATGAGTGGCCGTTATAAGTCCATTGCAACAAAACACGACATCGTTGGTGCACAGTTGGTTCCTGCTAACACTCACACTATCATGGCCACTCGTCCCATGACGCAATCTTTTTTTTTCGCGGGCCCAGCAACAGGGGATGCATTGTATTCACCTGTTTACACGTGTTAATCTTGTACGGAGTATGTAAACGTGTACGGAGATGTGAACGTCGATTCCTGTTTAACCCAAAGAGTGTACGAACTCCGTATTACAATGCACGGACACACGGTACGGATACAGAGACGCACGGATAAACACCCCCAACTGTGACACATGCGCAAAGGAGCAGGATCCGGAAATGTACTCGAGTGGTAGATGATCTTGTATATGTGCACGAGCGGGGCAACAGAAAGCTTTTTGTACATTGAAATTATGAATAACCTATTAGTACACACAGAAGCGACGCCCATGTTGCAAAGTTTTTCTGTTTACAACAGTGCCTCTACTGTCAACACCCAGGATCGCTCGCGCCCCTTGCTGGTGGCCTTGCCGATGGGTCTGATTTGGTATTTTCGCTAGTTTTCGCTACCAGTTTAGATATACCTTGCAGGGTGTCTCAGATAAATCCTCGGGCTGAATAATTCGGGAACGGCGCCATCTATCGGGAAACTTTCTTTTTTGTTACCATCTCTGAGATATCGTCCACCAGCCATGCAGTGTGAAATTGATGTGGGCACTTTCATTAATTAGCTAAAAATAACAAAAGTCAATTACCCGGAAATGACAGCTTTCAAAGTACGCGTCCGACGGTACCGCGACATCTACTACACCATTGGGGATCTTGAGTACATACCCCTCAGAGAAAAAAAAAATCATCGGGCCTAGTCATTTTAGCGAGTAATTAATTAGTTTCGGTTTACATATTTTCGTCGCGTAAGACCGGGTTCTTTCACATTGCTATCCGCCTCGGAATTACGTGTTCTTCCGCATGTTTGGGAGCAGGGACTGCTGATAGAAAAGGTAACAGCCGCAGAACCGGCTTCGCCAACCTTCCTTCCTGTTTATCTGATTAATGTACAGTCCGCTCTATGGGGCCGTCGTGTAGTCGAGATAACGGCTTTTATCGCCAAAACAAAGAATGTACGCACGAAACAAACAAGCAAAACAAGGGAGTGAAGCGGGGATTCTGTTGTTGTCCTGAGCTTTCGTACCGTGCAATAACAAGCCTTCTGACCAATTGACCTTCTATTCACTTTCAATCTCCAAGCAGGAGAAATTATGCGTATCATGCCATTTCCCCACTTGGTTTCGCTTCTGTAATGCCATATTCTCTGAATTTCCATAGGCAACCGTTGGACGATGTATCGACGGTGGTGTGACAGTGCAGAGAGCGATGTGCTCCTTATGTACCACCACGATGTGTTCTTGTGCATGCAACCGCAATGAAGATTCGTTCTTTACTTATAATGAACGCAACCTCCTAAGTTCAAACTACAAAATTAGGAAAACACAAATTTGATTTATTGTGGCACAGAAATCACAGGACGTGTTCAAAATGCCTTCCTTCCGCGGCAAGGCACATACCAAGCCGCTTTTCAATTGATTCCACGGTTACTCGTAGCTGCTCAACCGTTATCTGTGCGCAGCATTCCTCGATCCTTCGCCTCACGTTTTCCGGCGTCGCTGGATCGGTGTCGTACACTCTGTCCTTTATGTATCCCCACAAAAAAAAAAGTCCAAAGGAGTCAGGTCAGGGGATCGGGCTGGCCAGGGAACAGGAACTCTTGCGCCTATCCACTTTTCTCCGAAAACGGAGTCTAACCATAGGCAGGACGTCCCCGATGCATGAGCTGGGACGCCGTCGTGCTGATACCAGATGCCGCGTCGGTCGGACAAAGGCATTTCGTCAAGGTAGTCTTGGACAACGTTCCCGAGCACTTCACCGACGTACCTATGTGAAGTTAGGTGCCCGTCAAAAAAGTATGGGCCAATGACGCGGTCACCATGAATGCCACACCAGACCACTGATGAAAATGACCACTGCCACTGGTGCTTATCATGCAGCTGCCAGTACGGGTTAGTAGAAGCCCAGTAGTGCCGATTCTGGGTGTTGACATTTGCGTCGCGCCTAAATCGCGCTTCATCGGTCCATATGATTTTTGATAGAAAGTCCTCGTCGTCCTCTAGCATGACAAGTGCCCAGTTCGCGAATTCCGCTCTTCTGCCGTAGTCAGCCTGAATGAGTCCTTGATGTATGTGGGGATGGTAAGGATGTCTACTGGCCTTTTTCAATATGCGCCATGTTGTCGCTCGGCTCACTTCAAGGGCAGCTGCTGTGGAACGGACACTTGCATGTGGATGATCGCGGATATATTCGAGAACACTGGACGTGACTTGCTCGTTCCGCGCAGATGGCTCTCTCGTATGGGGCTTGACGAAGGTGCCCTAGGTTGAAAGATTTCTGTAGACGGATAATATTGTGTTATGATCCGGGTAGCGCCTCTGGGGAAACCTCTGGGCGTAAATTGTTGCAGCCAAAGATGCGTTCCTCTGAGATTCCCCGAAGGCAAAGATCATGTCCACTCGTTCTTCGTTGGAGTACGAACCCATATCTTGACATTTGACATGGCGCAATATTCCGGGGTTTTTATTGCCTCCAAACCGAAGTTGCGCCCAATGAAAACAAGAAGACATATCAGTGTCACGTGTGCGATAAAGTGCGATTTATCCTACCCTATCAATGCCATGTACGAAGTCAGGTGCTGGCAGATCCCTTTGATCAAGGCCAGTCTCACTGTGGGCACAACTTAGTGATATCAGCACATCATTGTCAAGACAAACTTGACTTCACCAGGAGCGCCACAACGTCCGGAATTTATTGGGTACCTGCTAGGTGCTGGGTTAGACTCCGTTTTCGGAGAAAAGTGGATAGGCGCAAGAGTTCCTGTTCCCTGGCCAGCCCGATCCCCTGACCTGACTCCTTTGGACCTTTTTTTGTGGGGATTCATAAAGGACAGAGTGTACGACACCGACCCAGCGACGCCGGAAAACTTGAGGCGAAGGATCGAGGAATGCTGCGCACAGATAACCGTTGAGCAGCTACGAGGAACCGTGGAATCAATTGAAAAGCGGCTCGGTTTGTGCCTTGCCGCGGAAGGAAGGCATTTTGAACACGTCCTGTGATTTCTGTGCCGCAATAAATCGAATTTGTGTTTTCCTAATTTTGTAGTTTGAACTTAGGAGGTTGCGTTCATTATAAGTAAACAACGAATCTTCATTGCGGTTGCAAGCACAAGAACATATCGTGGTGGTGCATGAGGAGCACATCGCTCTCTGCACTGTCACACCACCGTCGATACATCGTCCAACGGTAGCCTATGGAAATTCAGAGAATATGGCATTACAGAAGCGAAACCAAGTGGGGAAATGGCATGATACGCATAATTTCTCCTGCTTCGAGATTGAAAGTGAATAGAAGGTCAATTGGTCAGAAGGCTTGTTATTCCACGGTACGAAAGCTCAGGACAACAACAGAATCCCCGCTTCACTCCTTTGTTTTGCTTGTTTGTTTCGTGCGTACATTCTTTGTTTTGGCGATAAAAGCACGTTATCTCGACTACACGACGGCCCCATAGAGCGGACTGTACATCAATCAGATAAACAGGAAGGAAGGTTGGCGAAGCCGGTTCTGCGGCTGTTACCTTATCAATCAGCAGTCCCTGCTGCCAAACATGCGGAAGAACACGTAATTCCGAGGCGGATAGCAATGTGAAAGAACTTGTGTTTGCGGTCCTACGCGAGGAAAATATGTAAACCGAAACTAATTAATTACTCGCGAAAATGACTAGGCCCGATGATTTTTTTTTTCTCTGAGGGGTATGTACTCAAGATCCCCAATGGTGTAGTAGATGTCGCGGTACCGTCGGAAGCGTACTTTGAAAGCTGTCATTTCCGGGTAATTGATTGTTATTTTTAGCTAATTAATGAAAGTGCGCACATCAATTTCACACTGCATGGCTGGTGGACGATATCTCAGAGGTGGTAACAAAAAAGAAAGTTTCCCGATAGATGGCGCCGTTCACGAATTATTCAGCCCGGAGATTTATCTGAGCGTAGTTTTTTTATTATAACTCAATGACACGTTTTCTGGGACACCCTGTATATATACAGGGTGTCATTGAGTTATAATAAAAAAACTACGCTACCTAGAATCATGCGGTCAACAGCATTTGTTCTTATTAGGTTTTTGCCACCTCCTAATGTGAATGTCATGTATTCCAAGTTTAATTATGTAAATATTCGCGAACTGAACTCGGAAATTTTCCAAGTAAAGGTCACTTTTTTACCCCATTAATACGAAGAGCGTGCCGAATTAACTCAAATTCAGGATAATTCACAGTGATATTCACGAGCTATCCCATCGGAAAAAATAGCCGAATATCATGCTTTTCGGAGCACCGGACCATAGCACGCGATGACTTTTTGAGCGCAATCGCTGTCAGTGCGACGGAAGGTCCTCTCAGCCTGAGGGGCCCTCTCAGGACCTCTCAGAAGCTAATGCCCAGATCTGACATCGGAACATCAATGTTCAATTTCGCCGTCTACGCTGCACATGTCGTCGGAGCGGTACAATCATACAGTGCTATGATACAACAGAGATAGATACAGACAAGTACATGTCACAAAACTCCACATATATTGAGTTCCTTCGATTGTACAGATACACTTAAGGCATGCACACTGCTATCAGATTATCTAACAGTTATTTCAAATGTCTTGCAGAATTGTGAATATCTAATATTTGTTGAAGGATCGCTCACAAGAAGAAGAAGAAGTCAAACTGTGTAGACGTGGAATTTTCTGCTCCTGAAAATCTAGCTCTTGTTTCCGGATTCTATTATCATATCTGCGCCTGAACTCGAACAGGTCCTGTCCTACTGTGCGGCCAGGGGGACCCCTCCTTGCCATGGAAGTCGTCCAAAGCGGCGACAGCGCCTCGTCTACCGAAGGGGCCGGGACCGGTGACACCGGCTCCTCTTTTAGCAGCACAATGATTATCCTGCAAAAGAGGCAGATTGACAGAGACATCGCCTTCACATCATCTGATGACGACGACCGACACTTCGAAGAGGTCCCTAAATGAGCGCGAAAGACCGCTCGCCCAAACACTTGGCAACACCCTGCGCCCTCGGGAGTCACGGTGATATTCGCTCCCCGCGACGCAGCAACGAACCTCGCCAGGCTGAATCACCTGAAGATATCAGACTTTCTCACTTCCGAGTTCCCGGTATAGGATTAAAGAGATAAGACCGAATTTCGCGAAGAACATAATCGCGGTGGATGCCACCTTACCCAACAACAAAGGTCTCCCTTTTAGGACTCGACCGCATCTGCTCAATCCCCGTTCGAGCATGTGAAACCCGCCCCACTGGCTCTAGCTACAGCGTCATCACTGGTGTGGACGCCTCACTATCGAACGACCAAATACGGCTGGCCATCAGGTCCAGTCCAGCAGTCATCGCTGCGAGGCAGATAAAGAAGGACGGTGGTGCTGTGCGGCTCACCTACGCTGGGGCCGCGAAGCCGCGTGAGGTCAGCCTCCATCTCCTGACCATGCGTGTAAAACCCTACCTACCGCCGACGCCGCAATGTTACAACTGCCAGAGGCACGGACACGTGGCAGTGTGCTGCACTCGTAAAAGTATCGGTGCCAAATGTGGAACGTCCCACGACTCCCCCGACTGCCCTCAGAGCGTCCCCAAGTGCGTCAACTGCCAAGGCAGCCACCAAGCAATGTCGATCGATTGCCCTAAACGTGAGCAGCAGAGGCTCATTGCCAGGAACGCTTGCGCTCCAACAGCAGCTACCGGGAGGCCAAGGCCAAGATTCACAGCGAAGAACGCCGCAGGCACAGTAGACGACGGAAGGGGCGGCACCGGGCGGGCTCTAGGTCCGCTGACCAGGCAGCTGGAAGGCCACCTATATGGGACATGGGTGACTTTCCCCCTCTGCCTCCTTTGGCCTCTCAAGACGGCCCTCTCACAGCACCGATCCCCATCACCACGACCACCCCAATAACGACGTCTGAAGCAGGAAGCGGTCAGGCAACTTATACACCGAAATTCCGCCGAGAGCCTCCGGCCCAAACAACGGCCCACGACTCTGTTGATATGCAGATGGTGGTGGTTAAGCTGCTCTTTGCAACTCTGAGGGCCATCACCACTGCATGGCCCGAGTGCAAAGCGCTCCCGGAAGTCCGATCGATCTTGCACTCCGCTGCCGCTGCCACTCTTTCTCATGCCGCATGGCAGTACAATATCAAACGACCACGATTTTCTAATGGAACGCAAGAAGCCTTCAGACGAAGCTCTGAGAGTTCTGCCAGTTCGCGTGGAGGCATAAATTCCCTGTAATGTGTATTTCAGAATGTGGGATTCGGGACGGCTTTCGCCTACCCAACTACATCACCTTCGTGTCGCAGCCCAACAACGCTAGAAGCCGAGCGGCCATTTTCGTCCGATCAGACATACCGGCTGTGAACAGGTCCCGTGTAGAAACAAGTGGAGGGGAGTATGTCTGCTACTCAGTGCGGATGGGCGCGCTTGACTTCACTGTGATTTCCCTCTACTTGCCCCCCAGCGACCCCATATGACGTGAGTAACCTCAGGAGCATCCTGGACGGCCTGACACCGCCGTTTGTGTTATGCGGGGACTTTAACGCCCTCCACGTCAGCTGGGGGATCGCACGCTCGGATTCACGGGGAGAACGACTCGCTGTGCTCTTCGAAGAGATGGACCTCCACCTCCTCAATGATGGCTCCCCGACATTTGTGCAGTCCCCTCTGATATCATCATGCTTGGACCTCACAGCAGTGTCTGGCTCGATTGCACCACGCTTCACCTGGCAGGTCGACGCCGACTCCCTTGGAAGCGATCACCTTCCACTGCTAATCAACGTCCGCGGCGCGCTAGGGGCTCAGCTGAAGTGCACGGACAGAAAGACTAACTGGAGCAACTATAGGGCTGCCTTCGAGTCTAGTTCCGCTGATCTTAGGGACGCTAGTCACCACGACTTCTGCCGCGCGGTGGTCGGCGCCACTCGCAGTGCCACAAGTGTCTTCCAACTTCCCGTGAAATTTGCCACCGTCGATACAGAGTGCGCTAAGTTGCGTGCGATACGCCGAAGGGCTGAAAGACGCGCCCGCCGCTCCCGTCTCCCCGCCCACAACAAAGAGGCCAAACGAATACAGAAAGCGTTTCAGAGGCACCTCTACAAATGGGCTAGGGACCACTGGAGGAGCTTCGCTTCGTCCCTAGCTTCGCGCACACCGCTATCCCGAGTCTGGACGGTGCTAAAAAGGCTAGCCAAGCCGGTTACCCAACGCAACCCGTTCCGGTCACTGTCTTTGGCCACGGGTCGCTCAGAGATGCAGCTGGCCGAGGAATATTGTGGCAGACTAACATCGTTGCCTACCGACAGTTTAACGTCTGCTCGAGACATACCTGTGGCCTATGTCCTACCGGCGGAACCTTCGCTCGATCATATGTTCTCGCTCCCTGAGCTGGAATCAGCCTTGAGACATTCATCCCTGCATACCTCCCCAGGCGCTGACCAGATCACCTACAAGGCCCTACGTAATCTTCCGTTGCGCGGACGCCATCATCTTCTGCAAATTGACAATGATTCGTGGCGCACAGAGACGGTGCCTCCAGACTGGAAGTCCGCAATGCTTGTCTTTATCCTAAAACCCGGTAAATCACCTGATGATATTGACTCCTTCAGGCTGATCGCCCTCACCAGCTGTTTGTCGAAGACGATGGAGCGCATGATTCACTCACGGCTAAGCTGTTTTTTTGAAAGAATGCGGTACTTCCCGGAGGTCATGGCTGGATTCCGGCAGGGCAGGTCAGCCATCGACAGCGTGATCGATATCGTCTCTAGTGTCCAGCAAGCGCGGTCTGAAGGGCAGCTCACAGCAGCAATTTTCTTAGACGTCATGAAAGCATACGATAGTGTCTTCCACAGCGCCGTCGTCGCAACTCTGCAAGAGTCTGGTGCAGGCGCCCGAGTCGTCTCCTGGGTCCGGGACTTCCTATCTGATCGCACCCTTTTTGTGCGCACTGCTCACGGCGATACAGCTCCCTTCCCTGTAAGCCGTGGGGTGCCGCAGGGCAGTGTGTTGAGTCCATTGGTGTTTAACCTTGTCATCGCCTAACTCCCCGCACACCTGCCTGCCAACGTCAAGATCACAATTTACGCCGACGATGTCTGTATTTGGACTTCAGGCAACCAGAGAGACGCGATTCAGCAGCGCCTGCAGCAAGCCCTCGACGTCATTGAGATATATCTCGCCGACAGAGCCCCACGTGCCTCCACAAGCAAAACAGTCGCCATGACGTTCACCAACCGCTCATTTAAAAACTACCCACTCTACGTCGCGGGAACGCCACTTGATTTCGTCCCCCGCTACAAATATCTCGGGGTCATCGTAGACAAACGGCTGTCATGGTTCCAGCACATCAAGGCCCTCTCTACCACGACGAAGAAATTCGTGAACGTGCTACGGCGCATCTCTGGAGCGTCGTGGGGTCCCTCGTGCAACGACCTCCGACACGTCCATAACGCACTTGTGCTGGGGCTGCTACGGTACCACCTCCCAGCGCTCCACGGGATCAGTAGGACAGGTGAGCGGGACCTCCTCAACGTCCAAGCGCGCGGCCTCCGGGTATGCCTTGTACTGCCACGCACGGCTGAAACCTACACCGTACTTGTGGAGGCGCAAGAGACGCCCGTGCATATTCTACGGGACAGAGAGACGCTCCGCATCTTTGCGCGCTTCCTCACGCAGCACCCTTGCCACTACCTGCTGTCCATTGAGGATGCCCGCCCCCCATCGGCCTTTGGCGGCGGCGTCCGCCGGCTTAAGGCTATCCTCCCGGATCGCTTCTCAGGCGTATCCTACGCCCCTCCTTTATGGGCCCTCGCCAAGCCCCAGGTATTGACGAGCGTCCCTGGCCTAGGACGGAAGAGGGAGACGCCGTCAGCCGTTGCGCGCCAGCTCGTCTGCGAACACCTATCGGCGCAGCATCAACAGCGTCAAGCGATCTATACAGACGGATCGGTAAAACTTGATGGGGCCACTGCAGCCATCTACGTCCCGCAAGGTAACATCGAGCAAGTTTTCAGGCTCTCCTATACCACCTCCTCCACCGAAGTCGAGCTCTTCGCAATCCACGCGGCCCTCAGGCACATCACAACATCGCCTCCAGGAACCTGGACGATCCTGTCGGACAGCAAAGCGGCACTGGAGACACTCGACTCCCACTGCACCAAAACAACCGACGACCTACACACAATGGCAATGTCCCTAGCCAACACCGCCCTTGCTTCCTGGCACAATATATGTCTCCAATGGATACCCAGCCACATTGGCCTCGGCGGGAACGATCGAGCAGATGCTGCGGCCAAGTGTACACACGAACAACGCGACGCCGCGGCGCACATACCGCTCACCCCTTCGGCCTGCCGCATCCATATCCGCCGCTGGGCCGCCCAAGAGGGGCGGTGCTTCATTCGAGAATCCGCCCGTTTCAACGACTTCCTTCGCTCCATCAACCCGGCGGTGGAGTTCTCCCCACCACGACGTCTCCAACGACCACAAGAGACACTCCTCCACTGGCTGCGCCTCAACTTGGCATACACGTCACCGGTCCAGCGCATGATGGGGAGGCAGATCTCGGCCCCTGCGGCGTTTGCGAAGTGGTTGCGGACACATCGTACCTCCTGCTGACCTGCGCCAAGTACACCAGCCATCGTGCTACCCTTTTCCGCTGCCTCAGACGTTTCGGGCACAACCAAGTGACGCTGACCGCACTTCTTGGCCCTGTGCCTCAGCATCAACAGTGGGCCGTCACAACTGCTTTACTGCACTTTCTGAAGTGCACTGGCCTGGCCTCTGAGCTCTGAGCTGCGCGCTCCAAGAGTTTCACCTTCTTTTCCTTTCTTCTTTTTTTCTCCTTCTTCTTTCTGCGTTGATTTATTTTATTTTTCCCTTCTTTCTTTGCTTTTCGTTTTGTTTTTCTTCCTTTTTTATGGAGTCTCACCTTTTTCCTCTTCTTCCTTTTCTTTCTATTTATTCTTCGTTTTCTTTTCGTTTTTTTTTTAATGGAATAGCATGCCGACCTTGGTCTGGCAGACCTTTCCTTTCAATAAATATATATCCCCCCCCCACTCGCAAGAAACAACACGAAGCGGTAAATAGCAGCAACAGGAACTAGATTTAGCACTTACATGTCTACGAAAGCATACAAGTCATCATCAACACATACTGTCGTATTCCACAAAGCGTGAACTCATGCGACACATATTCGCAATGCGCGTACAGCGGCGATGAAAAATATTCTTGAGGAACTCTGCTTCTCGGTGATCAAGTTTGTCTGTTTTACGTATACTTAGGGACTCGCGATGCACCGTCCAGTTTCCCTTGCTTGCGTAAGACGCCAACGAATTGGCGAGATTGGGTTCTCACAACCTTGGGTTCTCAGCACCTGTCACTTCGTACGGGATTCATCTGCAAGAAATACAATTTCAAAATGTTAGTGTAAGTCAGTGTGTAGGCATCGAAATATATAACATACCGTTTGGCACTAAGCGCCGTTGGTAACCTAACGTGGTTGGTAATCTTCCTATCGGCGCTCATAATACGTGTCTGCAAACAGTCGTAAAAGCGTAAAATGAACAGGAATGCTTGTCACTCACAAAAGCACAATTGAAACATCGTCTACATACCTCAAAAGCAGTTAGAATTCCGAAGACAAAACGCAGTTACTTGAGATCCGCGGCCGACGTCCTCACGCTTCAACGTTTCAAAAGAGAATGATTGAACCGCTGGCGACTGGCCGAAACGCTTCCACTTACGTGCAGTGCAATAATGCACGGATTGCAAGAACAATAGCTTCAAGGGGGAACGGCAATACAAGGTTATTACGGCACCTGTTCCTTGGAGGAATACTCGTAATCCACAAACATGTGAAATCTTGCGAACTATCTTCCGAAGCGGACGAGGTAGCATGTCCCGCGGCGCGGATAACATGTAGCAAATTGCTCTGGGAGGTGTTGCACGACGCACTGTCCCAAAGCTGTCTGAGAGGTCCCCTCAAACCCCCAGGGACTACATGATTCTACAACGACTTCCAGATTTTCTCTAAAAGGTCCTCTCAGACCCCCTCTGTGCTGCCTGAAAGGTCCTACCAGACATTTCAAGATTTCTTGAAACGTCCTCTCGTACCTCTCAGGAAATTTTGAGAGGTCTCTTTGACCTATTTTCGATGGGGTGCGGCTCGTCAGCTCTGGGTAGCTGCGCATCGTTCGGGATCTGCAAATCAGGGGCCGCTCAGCGAGCGATATACTCGTACACCTGGGAGGGTGATTGAGCGCTCCTCAATGCCACAGTGCAAGCCAGCGAATTATAAGGAGGGAAAAAAGCCATTAAGTAAACAAATAAATGATACTAGACTTGTTTGAAATTCAGAATTACAGATTAAGATGGCTTCTGTGGCTGCACGCAGGGAAACAGATACTCATGGAACGATACGACAGCACCAGAGGACACGTGTTTCGCCGTGTTTGCGGCTCGTCAGCTCTGGGTAGCTGCGCATCGTTCGGGATTGGCAAACCAGGTGTCGCTCAGCGAGCGATATACACCTGGGAGTGTGACTGAGCACTCTTCAATGCCACAGTGCAAGCCAGTGAATTATAAGGCAAGAAAAAAGCAATCAAAGAAACAAATAAATCACACTAGACATGTTTGAAATTCAAAATTACAGATTAAGATGACTTCTATGGCTGTACACAGAGAAACAGATACTCATGGAACGATGCGACAGCACCAGAGGACACATGTTTCGCCGTGTTTGCGGCTCGTCAGCTCTGGGTAGCTAGTAGTAATAGGCCTGGCCCAGGCTCAATAAGGTCCAGTTAGAAACATGAACCCCCAGAGCCCTGCGCGTATTTTCCCTGCGCGGCGCCTGTGCGGAGGGTTGTCCGCGCGCTTATCGGTGAGGGGAGGGCTGCGTGCGCGTTTGCCCTCTCACATTTTTCAGCCTGGGCCAACTTCTTTCGTCATTTTTCAATCTGCGCCAACTTTTTTCGCGACTTTTTCCCGTGCGCGACAGGCGGCGCTTGGGTGGAGGGCTGCTGCGGTGGGCGGAGCGTGGCCGGAGGGTTGCGTGAGCGCATACTTGCTCACATTTTTCAGCCTGGGCCGACTTCTTTCATCATTTTTCAATCTGTGTCGACTTCAATCACAATTTTTTTCCAGCTACAGCAGGTGTGCAGTAGGCGATTTACATGCAAGGGATAGCCATACACAAAAGTACAAGTGAAAATATATTTATTAAAGTCATGACTCTGCGTGAATGTGAAAAACTTAGCCAAAAAATCTGATACATTAGCATTGAATAGGTATCACAAATTTTACACAAAGATATTTTTAATCAACACAATTACAATCAAAAATTAAAAGTTTTATTATAAAACGTCTAACATCAGCACCATAGTGGAGATCTAATTACAAGTGCCGATAGATGTATGTAACTTCAAGAACAACAGCTGGAGACTATTCTCTAGAGATCTGGCCTAGGATTTTCCCTCTCCCTCGCGCGCCCCACCCACCCGGAGCTCGCCAATGGGAGGACGCGTGGGCGGAGTCGACTTTCATTGCCATCTGGGGCCAGAGGTTCGAACGTAGACGGAGACGTGCTTTTCGCGATGCTACATCCACTGGGTCGTTCCATTCACCATGGCCCTGAGTTGGCCCGTGTTCCAGAGATGGTGCTGCTCGATCTGTGAACCTAGGGACGCGCGTTCCTTGGGACCACGAAAATGGTCGGCGATAAGTACTGTGTCTGAGCGATGCTCGCGTTTGTCTGTTTGTTTGTTTTTGCTTTTAATGAACGCTTTATGATGGCTTGTTTTTGCTTTTAATAAACGCTTCATGATCGGCGTCTCTGAGCGATGCCCGCGTTTGTTTGTTTGTTTTTACTTTTAATGAACGTTTTATGATGGCTTGTTTTTGCTTTTAATAAACGCTTCATGATCGGCGTCTCTGAGCGGTGCCCGCGTTTAAAAGCAAAAGCAAACAAACGCAATCGTTCTATCATTGAACGCAAAAAATCTAAGAATAGACTTTCTAAGCAAACGAGAAAATATTATCCGTGCAAACAATACTCAACGAGAAACGTTGCATTTTAATGTATTTCAAATCTGACACAACTATTAGGCAATCATTATTCTCAACTCACAAAATATCAATCGAGTGAAAGTCAAGTTTATTCAGTGATAGAAACAATACTAATTCGAAAACGAGAAACAAATTTAATTACATAATTTTTAATGATAACTTTGCAACAGTAATTTCTACACGCAGAAGCCACAAACAACTCATATGAAATGCAAAATTATTGTGTTTGCTATAGCGGAAATCAACCCACACAACATTCCAATCTAGTAGAATATTTTTATTATTATCAATCGAGTGATCATCTGAAACATAGTCAAAGCAGTAACTAATTTAGGCAAACATTTTCATAACCAAGTGTGCAAATACATCACAGAAACACGTCTTTTTCATTGAGGACCCAATAGTGGAAACAAATATCAATCGAGTGAAAGTCAAGTTTATTCAGTGATAGAAACAATACTAATTCGAAAACGAGAAACAAATTTAATTGCATATTTTTATGATAACTTTGCAACAGTAATTTCTACATGCAGAAGCCACAATCAACTCATCTGAAATGTGAATTATAGTGTTTGCAACAGCGGAAATCAACGCACACAACATTCCCAACTAATAGAATATTTTTATTGATATCAATCGAATGATCATCTGAAACAAAGTCAAAAGCAGTAATTAATTTAGGCAAACATTTTTTCGTAATCACGCAGCGCAAATGTACATCACAGAAACACGTCTTTTTCATTTCAGGACCCACTAGACTAGTGGAAACGAAGTGAGAGAGGGAAGCTGAGTTCCCATACACTTTCGTTAAGGTTACGCCCGCAGGGAGTAGGGTAATCCAACAATAGTCCTGGTATACAAAACCATAAACCGACTCCAGCAAGTCAAGTTAGGGAAGGAGGGGCTCTAGCGCTGTCTTGTACATAGAATCATTGGAAGCAAACGTTTTTTTTTCCTTACACATCACATCTTTTTGTGAATTTCATAATTCTCACGGCAGGTGGAACATTCTAAACGCGATAATAAATGTTTAATAAATAAAATTACCACCAATATGATTTAATTGTCGAGGCGCACTACAAAACGGAACAGACAATTGCTATACATTGAAGAGATGGACGGATTTTGTACTCGTTACCATACGTCATGGGAGGACCTGATAAAAAGCTGCTTCGAAAAGGAGGAGCCGCGAAACGATTCATTTATCGCTGCATTTCAATACGTCCTAGACATGGTCGTATTCGGAGATATGGCACAAATTATAGAATTCAAGATGCGAGAACTTGTATGCCGAATCTACAATAGTTATAAAAATATTTGCACGTCATCATCGGAAGGACCACTTGGGTTGATGGTGGAGTTTTTGAGGTTTGCTAACGAAGAATTGAAATACACTACACTCTTAACTCGGTACCCTTTAGTAAAGGGTAAAAAATCGCAATATTTTACCCTCTATTTCAGAAGCTACCAGGTACCCTCTGAGCAGTACCTTTTATAAAAGATAAAATAGAGGAAGAGGGGGAGTTGGTGATAGTTCATGTCGCTACACGTGTCCTTTTATAAAAGTTAGGGAAACCCACTAATTAGAGGTTACGGCCTTCAATCCAGCACCTGCCCGTAAAGGTTACGCCAACGTGCGGCTTTTTATACAGGATGTTTATTTTTATTCGCAACAGAGTAGCGCTCATTTGGCAGGTGGGTTATGTGAATTTTTGCTAATTAATCGATCCGTAGTTACAAACACATGCGTCAGGAAATGTCGGAAATGTTTGTAACTACGGATGGGTTAATTTGCGAAAATTAACATAACCCACTTGTCAAATGAGCGCTGGTGTGATGCGAATAAAAACAAACACCCTGTGCGTGGGATATGGACAGACCTTTACAGAACACACCAAGGTACCAAAATTAACCAGCAGAAAAGGAGATCTTGAACATATGTATATTACAAAAACAGAAGTCTGTCGAGAGGTGACACATTGTGCACAAGAGCGATTCTGATGTGAGGAGAAACCATGATCGCTTTACCATGTATGTGGAAAAAAGAACTATCTTCTAAGTGAGAAGCAATGCATAAAAGTGCGAGGAAGGCAGCGAGTCAAAACAACTGACCTATGTTTGCTAAGCTGAACAAACCCAACGAAATGGAGAATTGCAGCAGAAGAAATTTTATTTCACATTCTTGTTGCAGAGGCGAGCGCAAATGGCAATACAGTATTACATAAAACGCACACAGCCTTGAGGAATATGAGTGTACAGTAACGCAGGAGACACTACCTTACTGCGTTATCAGCGTTGGAGGCCCTCTGGGACGAGTTTGTGAGGTACTGCATTGCGCTGGTGACGGTATGTGAACCTGCATGTGGGATCCTGGGAACAAAAGTTTGGGCAATGAGAGTAACATTTACGGAACCATTCAAACCCGTGCAAAGCACAAGCTATAAAGCAGCATAAATGCGGGAAGGCGTTCACTCCGCGATTGAGTCTTAGAATATCGTACGAATACAACAAGTAGGAAGCTGCGAATTATATATCTCGATGCATATATCCGCAGCTCGCACCTCTACCCGAGAAACGTCATCATGACGTTGATAGACAGACAGAAACCGAAACAGCTCGGAAGGGGGGAGCTGGGTTCCACGAATTGGCAATTGTTTGCTGCCTCCTACTGAAAGAAAAGTAGAACCGAAGGTCGCGTCCCTTTCAGAGACCATCGTAATCCCCTCAAAACCGTGGCTTTCGGGCATGACCTTGTTCGCCACTAGCTTTGAACGTAGTTCAACTCTACCAAACTGTTGGCGCTGTCGAACACTATGACGTCATTTGTTTACAAACAGGTAGAGGTCTATTGACTTGGCGACCAAGTAAGAGCAGAAAAGTAGCAAGCGTTAGTGGCGTTCATATGCAGGACCGCAAAACGCTTGCCATAATCACAACAAACATGCGCTAAGAGCTCTTGCTATCAAAATAACGCACGTACCTAGCACAAAATGTACACTTACCCAGTGTATGAAGTGTGTGAATTAGGGCTGCGGTGGTGACGTTCGTTTTCGGTTATATATTCTTTGCAATCTTCGCATTCACTACACTTTCCCCTGAGAACACCGAAGATATCCTTGTTTGCTAGCGACATCTAGCTTTTCCGTTGTTCCTGACGATACTATGATAAACGCGAGGAAAACCACTGATTAAAACAGATTACACTTGTTAACGGACGGACGACGAGCGTTAAGCGTTTCAAGGAAACCGCTCTCAGTGTGGATAGACCTAGACCAGGCTCGGCTACGCAGCGAAATCGGAAATCTTGGTGGTTGCGGCATTGACAATGGTTTTCCACCCTTTAGAAAGAAACATACTATCAGTATTCCAGACTGCGAACTTATAATCTGTGTTCATACAGCATTGATAACATGTAGTCGACGTATAGACGACGCTGAAACAGATAAAAATAATAGGGTAGATTCGCAACTGTCTCGAATGGGAGGCTGAAACGTGGCATTATGCTGAAAAACAGAAGGAAAACAAACGATAAGAAACTAACAAAGAAATTATCGTTGGAGATTTCGCTTAGAAGTTACAGTGTCGGAGTAGAGGGTACATTTATAAGTTACAACAAGCTGTTTTTGTTTTTTCCGAGATGTAACTTCTATTCGTGTTGTAAAGACATGACCTTGGTCGCTTTTAACCTCTAAATATACGTTACAGTGGTGTAACCTATAAGAAATCTCGAAATCTACGTCTATATAGAAGTTACATGTTTCTAAAAGTTACAATAAAAGGTACGGGTTTAAGAGTGTAGACCAAACGTAATTGTAATCATTGCAATGGGTATTGCATTAATCAAGAAAGCAATCAGATCAAATTATCATATACAAGCAGTCTATATCGCACGATTCATTACGGATTTGTTGAAATTACACCTAACGGTTGAAATGGAAAGTACATAAAAAATCTTATCCGTGACATATTCCACTAGAGCCTCTACACATTTATTTTATTCTACCAGTCAAGGATGTCGAATGAACAGAAGTTCAATATTGTCATGCAAGGTCTGATGTATCACCACTTATTGAAACTCAACAAACATATCAATTCTGGTGGGCCACCGGACGATTTTCATCTAATACTCTCTTGTACGCCATTCAAGAATCTTCATACAAAGAAAGGAAGCATCAATAAGAGACTGTGCAAGTTCGTCGCAACAAAGTGCAAGTTGTTGAAGCAATACAAACACGGTGACAACATATCACCTGCGTTAATCAACGCTGGATTCAAGCGCCCAATAATCAGAATAAATTACTTGATGTCTTCGGAATTCATCAATCAAGACAACAAACGAAAACTTCGGAGTTTGGAATAGAACTGTAATTTATCGAAATAAACAAGTGTATAATTGAAATAATAATTGTATTCTTTGTCATCATTGTAATGTGCTGTTTGTAATGTGCATCTGTGCTGTTTAGGGTGTTCAAGAACGCTCGCTACTGGTTTGACGAACTTCTCTTTCTTCTGTTGGAACCTGTTGCTGCAAGTGGAGACCACTTTCCATTGGAGACCTGTGCGGTCTTCGTTGTCGCTTCATTCCGTCCTTGCGGTTGATCATCGTCCAACACAATGCTTCTCTCCTCGGTTACATTTGAGGCGTTTTCCAGCATTGATTCTAACACAGTGTCTTGCTCTACATCACCCGTGTCGTTATGTTCCTCCATTTTAGCGTGTTTCTTTGGTGCCTTCTGAATTATTATCAGCGGCGGGTTCTTCTAGGTGATCACATCCTGACGCCAACTGTTTTCGGCCTGTGTCTTCTATTTTCCGGCTCGTCGACACTCATGTCCTGTTGTTCGATGTCGTCTTTACTTTTCGCCTCAGCTGTCCCGGCGTATGTTCTCACACATTCCTCTTCTTCGTGTCCAAAGTGGAAACATTTACTGTATTTAACTGTGCGGCATTCCTTGCGAACATGCCTAACTCTCCTGCATTTCAAGCAGAGGGCAGGCCTTCCCTGTGCGACCACGAGGACTGTCCCTCCAAATAGTTTGACCTGGTGTGGCAAGTTGTTGACGGTTATTCCTTTCCCTAATCTGAGCTTGGCTGTCGTTGTGGTGTACACACCCTCCATCCCTAGTCTTGCCCACTTGATTTTTTCCAGCTCCACGTTGTTTTCCAAATGGTTCAGACACGTTTTTACCTCTTCATCCGGAACCGACACCAGTAGCCAATTCAGCTTCATCTGCACTTCTTTCACGTATGAATCGATAATGTGGCACTGCCTGCCCTTCACTTTCAGCTCTTCTATATTGATTAACTTGTGCTTCGATAACGTAGATTGCAGAGCAACTTCCCACGTGTGATTCATCAGATATATTCCTGTGCTGACAACCTCTTCTTTTATATTGATAACAGCTTTCAGTCCTTCCTCGAAATGTTCCGCTTTGCGAGTCTACCTGTGATGTCGCAATGCAGGAAAACGGTGTAAAGCGTTGCCATACCAGCGGGAAGCGGTGCGAGAATTAATTTGTATTCCGCAGCACCTTCTAGCGTAGACCCATTCATGACATCCCGGCTAGACCTAGCCGTTGAAACCTCTTGTACGGAGCAGGACGTCCTACCTCGTTTCACTATGAATGCAGCCAATGCACTGCCGGCTTCCACAGTTTGAAAGGCCTGTGCATTCGCTCGTATGTGGTATCGCATTAAAAACAAAAACAAAAAACCGAGCGTCAGAGGGTAAGCCTTGAAGGTGAGCGGGCACGGTTTGAAAGTGCATTGCAAGTGGTTTGATATTGAAGGAGGTCATTGAGCTCTTGCACATCTTGTCCGAGATGGGAAATGTCGTCATGTCGGAAGTGACGGTCGGGGATGAGTCGTGGTGTGGGTAGGAGGGGAAGAGTTAGAAGTCAGGCAAGCGGGCGTCGCAGCGGATCGGATGAGCGATTGGAAAGAGAGGGTTCGGCTACTTCCAGAAGTTTGTCATCGACGTCGGCCTGGAGGACTGGAAGCTCCTGACGAGCTTGCGATGGCAAACGGTTGAGGAAAAGCTCCGTGAGGAGGAGGGCCGTGTCCAAAGTATGGAGCCGGTTGCCCACGAGGCTGTACGTGTGCCGCAAGAGCCAGGAAGGCGGACGGTCTCCGAGTTCTTCTGCCGCAAACACTCGCGCTCAGAGGCCATCGTTTCATGGGTGATCGCCTTCCGAAGAATGTCGTACTTGCTGTCAGCCGGAGGCGAGCTGCATAGGTCCAAGACTTCCGTTACAATTTTTGGCGGAAGATTGTCGATGACATGACGGAACTTGGTGCTTTGCTGAGTGATTCCGGCGAGGGCGAACTAACTCTCAACCATTTGGAACCAAATGTCCAGGTGCGCTACATAAAAGGTGAGAAACCTAACGCCTACCAGACCGTGCTGCTTGTCGAATGACATTCTTGAAGTTCGTGTCACCATGTTGTGGAGCCGGTCGTATAGCGTCTGAACAAGGCACCAATCACACGAAGAGACAGGACGAGAATGAATGTTTATTCGAGGCGCGTAGCGTGGGAGCGAAGGATGACGATGGCGATTAGGCGCATGCCACTGGTCCGCGATCCTATGCTTATAAATATTTGGGAGGGCTCAGACGTGTCCGAGCCGTAGTGTTTTACATGAAAACGTCACGATCTCCGATTCATTTACTTATTTGCCAGGGCGGCGCGCGCAGCCTCCCACCGCCTGCTGTGCCTGGGGTTCTCTGGTTCCTCCAGGGTGCTGAGCCCCACCTCTGGATGCCCTCCATCGTCTTTGTAGGTTAACGGGCCATTTGAAAAAGTTCCAGGGAGCAGCGCGCGCCCTTGCAAGGCGTGCCGGGAAATGCTGTGCAAAACGACAGCGATTTGCTATCGTCTCCGATCGTCGTCGTCGTCGTACTGGTGTATGCACCCTCGCTGTCGTTTTGCACAGCATTTCCCGGCATGCATACGCTTCCTGGAACTTTTGCAAATGGCCTATTCGCACAAGTCGAAGTTTGTCGCTGGGCGAGCGTATCCGGGGAGGATATCAGGGGCATAATCATAACTCAGATTCAGAGATAATAATGTCGCTTGTCGGGAAGTTCTGCAGAATATCAGTGAGCATTTTCGCAAGACAACTTCATTACTGGGATAGACTTTATACCTGGCTATATAATATAAATAAACTATAAACAAATATAAAATATAATATAAAATATAATAAATATAAAAATAATATATGAAATATAATATAAATAAACCCGCCTGTATAATGTAAACTATGATGCTGTTTTTTGTTGTTGCATAACGAACTGCAAAATTTGAGTGCGGTGATAACATATCTGCTGTCACGTTTTGCTACTTCACTCTTCTGGGAGGCGGCATAGTGGTTAGGACGATCTCTTTCCACGCCGAGACTGGGAGGTGACACGGGTTCGAATCCTGTCACCGGCTGTGCTGTCTGAGGTTTTCCCTGGGTTTTCCGAAGACTTTCCAGACGAATGTCGGCACAGTTCCCCCTGAAGTCGGCCCAGGACGCATGCTAACGCCCCTGTTCCCCACTCCTTCCTGCTGTCCTCTCTCCATCTGTCCACGTCTGTACGCCATTCATAGCCACAGTGGCTTCGCGGCGCTAACACGGAACTTAAAAACAAAATCTAGGAGGTACTTAAAACTTTGTATCGTGTCCCACAGAAGCACGAAAATGCGATGTAGGGAAAACAATGAAATCCCCTGCATTCTCATTCCATGCCCAATAGGGACGTTCGGCTAGAGTTCGGCGCTCTTGCCTGGTGATGCGTGGAGGAAAACCTTTGCAGCATATTTTACAAGCGTAGAAGACGATGTTGGCGATTTCAGACGTTATCGCGTGTATTCTGTCTTGCGTTCGACCTACCTCAGTGATTGTGTACAACGCCTGATGAAATAACTGCGATAAACTGCCAAACCAATAAAATAAATACTAGAAATAACTTATCCTTGCCACCACAGGTGGCACTGATGGCAGTGAGCGAGGGCGCCCCCTGGGCAGCCAAGCGAGCCTATACATTACTGGCCTTGCATAGCGTGGGTGGATGATTTTTGGCCACTTCTATTTATATGGGCTGCTACTAACTGCGGAACGCCAGTAAATTATTCTTTCACATAAGGCATGTAATACCGCCGTTACAGCTGCAGTGTTATGATCATTGAAATCAATGGACATTGAATGAAGCAGTGCATTCAATGCTCTTTGCGAAGTTGACATGCTGGACACTAGAGGGGGCTACACGCACGTTCACTAGCCGTTGGCTTCAATGGTCATTGAGGATTGCCTGCGTGGCATGGGTATAAGATTGCATGTACTTCAGCTTCACCGAATACAAAAAATGCAGGAATAATATTCCACCGGAGTGGAACAGTCGCAGTATCCTTTGGGCAATGCCTTCGAAGATGAAGGCCATGGCCTCTGTAGCGCACACTTTTCCTCATAACATTGACCTTTTTTTTTTTACAGCGACATCTTTTAGTGCCTCGTTGCCTGACATCGCGGCGTCGTCGTCGTACGCCGAAGGAAAAGCTGACACAGTTTTAATGACGACGACCACGATGACGACAATGTTAGTTAGTCGTGGCAGCCTACTGTGCCCACATCGCAAGAGTTCTGTGAGTTATGACGTGCTTCACCTACGCCTTAGCAGTGAAATGTCATCGCCAATACTGCTGCCGATGCTGGGGACTTACAGAACCGGGGCCGTCACAACCTCGATTAAGACCTGCATTGATTTTTTTTCCGAAACCGAAACCTCGTCAAGAATATCGATCACATCAGCACTTACGTCACATTTCAGAAGGCAGTGCTGGTCACTCTAAAGCAGTCATTCCCAGCAATCTGTGCCAAAACGTAAAGCACACTTCACCACATTCGCCTGGGCATCAGGGGAAGCTTGAAGCACAGGCCCCATAGAAATACATGCATTCGGCAGACAATGTTGCCCATAATTCTGTTCACGTACGTAGGACGGCAAAGTTCTCCCGGATATGAAAGGAAGGGTTCATGGTGACTACCTTCACAAAATTTGATGGCGATAGGCGATGGGGAAAAGGTGACCGCTAGGGAACCGACAGTTTTGCGTCTACAGGAAAATGGTCTGGACGGGAGGTACCTTAAGTCATGTAGTTCCAGAATCCGAGAGAATTTTTTCATAACGCGAGTAACGTGGGAGATATTGGCTGCAGAAGTAGCTCCCCTCACGTGCATTCGACAACTTCGCGCGTTCAGGGAACCGACAGTTCCGATGGTAGGTGGAAATTGTTTGGACGACAGGTACATTAGGATATGTAGACTTGAAATCGTGGAGAACTTTTTTACAGCGCGTGTCACGAAGGAGATACAGACTATAGCAGTAGACCTCGGAACCTGATTTTGACAACTGCGTACGTGTGCGAAAGGACTGCCGGAATCTATGGAAGCTGCTTGCGTGGCGTTATGCTGACATAATATGGCCGAATGGTCAGTAAAAGTGGATCTTACTGTGGGCTATTGTTCAAGAAAGGCTGTTGTTGGTGGTCAACCGCACGCTGCCGGCAATGCTGGATACACGGAATACACAAATAAATAGTTTTATGGGTACAACTGCATTTTTTGAGAGAGACATGCAAGGTGCGTATCGGTAGTTATTAATTACTTATCGGTCGGTTTCTGTTGCTGGCCCCTCAGGGTTAGTGATACCATGGTGTCCACGTGTACGCGAAAATGCGTGCTGCACACACGTGCTGCGTTACTTGATCAACTTCAAGCATGAACAATGTGCTCCCGGAACCGTGACGGCCACTGAGGGACAGTGTCTAAGTTGATGGTGTTGAAAGTCTTCGGTGACTTATCGAGCGTAACAACAAGTGTAGCGAGCGTTTCGATGTCCAAACACGCTGTTGTACGTGGTACTGTCAAGTTGAAACGAAGACAACGGGGCAGTTGACAAGATAAAAATTTGAAGCTTGTAACGTGTTAGCTAAGAAGTGTCTGCCACCTAAATCAGTAGTGTGCATCATTGCACTCCATTATTCGGTACATTTGACCTAATTAGGCTGAGAGAAATCTACAAAGTGAGGAAAATGTATTTTATTACTTCAAGTAGAAACCCCAGATGTCGGTCACACCGTTTCACTAATAAGCATGCGGTTTTCGGAACATATGCACAAAAATTTAACACTGCCGCTGGCAATCGCCGCTCATCCGGCGTGCTGATTTTTCAGCTTCCAGCATGATAAGGCGAAAATAGCCTGCTGGTTGCCGCCAAGAGATAAGCTTGTGAAGGTGAAAAAGGTGATAGCACTGTGTTCTAGCCACGACCTACTACTATACTAGAGACCTGGACATCCGCAAAGCTCCCAGCGCTGAGGTAGTAGTTCTGGCAATCGCCGCTAGGCTATGGGATTTGGCGCTAGTTCGCACTATTCGTTACCACGTGACTTGCCGAAACCGCGGCAAAGCATGGTGGGCTGAGTTGACAACGACGACGAAGGAGTGAGAGAGAGAATAGCGCGTGCTTAGCAACAGCTTGGTAGCACGAAACACGGTGGCAAGGGCGACAACAACATTCCCTCTCCCCAATAATGCTATGTGGCGCTTACAGAGGCCACTACCGTAACTATCCCATGACCCAGCTCTCCCATAGGCGATTGCCAGTTGTCCAGGTCTCTAGTATAGAGTAGGTCGTGGTTCTAGCCCTGCGGGCTCCTCTCTCGCTACTGTTTCCTTTAGCCGATCGTGTGCCTTCGCGCGAAGCCGGCAGCTGCGATGATAGAAAATCTGAAAGTGCATTGCTGAGAGGCGTGAGATTTCAATTGTGGAACATTGATAGTAAAAGAGTTGAAAGGCCTTGAAAAATATTCCTAAGTCTGACAATTTATCCAGCAGAAATAAATAATTCGGCTGATAATAGCCTATGCACTCCAGCGGTCTGGGTCGCAAATAAAACTTGGCATCATGCAACCTTTTCTTTTCTATAAAATGCTAAGTTACAACTAGTATACGGGCGTCCTCATCACCGACAGGAATGAAACTAGTTTTAAGTTATGTTAATTTAATGCATCCTATTAACACAGACAAGTGTCCGGCCGTACGCCCTTCAACGCACAGCGTTCTACACATCACTCTGCATAACAGACATGGCGTGAACTTCACAGGGAGGGTCAAGAAAAGTCAGGTTGCAAACTCCACCGCCTGTACTTTCTGCTCGAGAATTCGTTATATGATATTTATTAATGCTAACAGGTCGGCGGCCTGACCTAGTCCATGACGCTTCTTCGTAAGTGAACCTCGTAAAGCGCTTCCAGTTCAACCTCTGATCCTATTTTAACCTCTCGTATTTACACTACGGCGACCTCGGTGGCTTGGTTGGTAGCGTGTCAGCCTTCCAATCCCGAGGTCGCTGGTTCGAACCCGGTCGAGGAGGCTAGCGATTCGGTGGCGGGTACGGATTGTATGCGCACGCCGTCCCCGAGAGGGACGTAAAGCCGGTGTGTGAGGTTTCACGCACGTTAAAGAACCCTCGGCTGGGCAAAATTAATCAACAGACCGAGCACTATGGCGTCGCTCATGGTCTCAGCTCTGTCGCGACGTAAACCTGGAATTATTTTTATTAAGAATTTTTTACACTGCTTTCGTGGCACCTTGAAAAAGTAACCTCGGGAAATCGCTTCTTAAAACGATCATCTATACACTATGAATATGGTGAGCTAGAATAACTGGTGTGCTTACCGGCTATCCAATGCATGGGAGCGCTTGGTCGCGGCCTTGGCACTCGACCACGTGCGATGGTTTACATGGATGCGCTGAAGCTCGCTGCGCGCCTTGCGGAAGGATTTTTGTGGAGATCCGAGGCACTCTTCTGTTTCGTATCACGTGCCCTTTCCGTGAAATGCAGACGATCGCACCGCGCCGGCCGAGAAACGGAACAGTGTCTATGGGTGGTTTATCAAGGGCATCACGAACTCAGTGCAAGGTCGTTGCTTGCTGAGGTTATCTCTCACTCTCTTGCAATTGATAATTTGTTGCTTACAACGACGATCATAAGCGATGAAACAGTGGTCGGTCTGTGCATATCGCAGTATTCTCGCTCAGACTTGAGGGATATTTGCGGTTCTGGGAACCCTTCGGGTAGGATTGGCAATGCGTTGGGCGTCGCTCGCAGCGCGTGCACAATCTATAAGCAACTTGTACAACTTGTACCCGCCGAAAAGCTGATAGCCTCCTCAGCCGGAATTGAATCCACAAATTGACCCCAAGCAACTGAGGGTTTTAGTAAGGGGGCCTCCACAAATCACTATTGTAAAATACGCGTACAGTTGGTTAGACGAAGTGCAATGGCTATTCCTTGCAATCTAACTGTGCTTGTTTTCTCGCATTCGAAATCGGCTATCGCATAAGGACCGCGTCCAGGCGCAAGTATGCAAGCATTGTGTATCGAAGGCAAGGGAAGGGCCACTACAGGACCTCACAGTATTACCCGAGACAGCACGGTTTCAATAGAGAAAGCTGCAGCAACAAATCGTATATTTTCTCATTTCACACAGTTTTCAGAAACCGTTTCTCGCAGTGATTCACAGGTTAGAGCGCAGGAGTCGGACTCGTGCTTAGTGCAAGAATTCAGGGTTTGTGATGGGTATTCTTTCGCGTTTTATTAGGCCGGTAAGTGGCCGGGATAAGTAGGAAAGCGCACCAAGTGTGTGGATAAACAGTTGTCCACGGTTTAATCACCGATCAGATAAACCCTCGTCGCTTCGGACACTGACCGGGTGACAAACGTAGGACCGCGCAGTGCTTTACAGACGATTGCCTCATCAAATACCTACTACACCGCAATGTATTTGATGCAATATAAATTACATCCAAGCATGCGACATTATCTTCACTTGTTATCCCTTAACGATAAGCAACCCGACGTTCCGTTGCTTTTCTACTCATCCTGTTCTGAACCCCTTAGCTGGTGTACGTACAAGTGGAAAGAACTTCGGCGATAATGTGCCTGCTGTTCACAGTCACATCATACTGCTTGTTGCTCTCTATTTGCAAGAAATGAGACTCCATGCAAGAACCGAAGGAAGTGTGTTTGGGGAACCCACTCATTGTTTTAGCCCGTACAGACTGTATGTGTACATCTCGCGCTTTTTTTATTATACACACTATCATATAAAGCCAATAAAATTTCTTTATATGTAATTGGTTTGTTGAATGCCAGTATTCAATAGCAAGCAATGGAAGAGCGTCGCTAAAGTTGGAAGTAAGAACAATAAGATAAAATCTGCAATAAAATAAACATTATACTGTCCTTGTTTTCCAAATATTCACCAGCTGAATGAGTGAAAGTGCGAGTAGTCAGATAACAATGCCGAATTTCTGAAGAAAAAGACTATAAATCATGGAACAGCTTCGTTTGCAGCGGACACAGAAAATGACGAAAATAGCAGCCGCGCTCGGCATGTATCATGATACCTGATAACAGCGCGACGATGTCTTTCTGGAAATGATAAAGATTAGTGAAATTACGGGGGGTAACCCTGAATGCTGTATCAAAATAGGACGGCATACACTGTCTGCGTAGCATAAAAGGTAGTGGATACTTCCGAGCGATCTGCCTGCCTGTCTGGCGGCACATGCTGCTCGGGCGGGGGTGGGGGACGTTCTGGACCGAATTCATAGGCAACTGTGCTGACATTTGTCTTAAAGTGCACGAGGAAAGCCAGGCTTGAGAGCAGCACAGCTCCGAGATTCGAACCCGGGTCACCTCCCAGTCTCGGCATGCCATGTCAGCATTAAAGGGCACCTCACATTCTAACGCATAGTGACCCCCAGCACCAGGTGGGCCGCCGCAGATTTACCAGCGTTCACGGAGTGTCGCGGACTTGACCCCCTTTGGGATTGCTGGTTCTGCTGAAGCTATCTTCCAAAATTTGGGCGGATTTGTTAGGAAGACATCTGCTCCTGAGCACTAAAGTTATGAATGTTCTTCCTCTCTCTCTTTTTTTATCAGTCATGATGTAGTTTGCGAACTTGGCTGCTCTGTGGTGGCGTCCATGAAAACAAAGTACAGGTCACTGCTCAGCACAGCAGGAGCGAACACTAAGAACTGTTGCGTTGAGAATGCGCCCTCGTTTTGAGAGACGCTCACCTCAGCCAGTAGGAAGAGTCTATTCTGCTGGAACTGTTTTTGTTTTCCCCTTTGGTACGGGTACCAAAGGGGAAAACAAAACAAGGTATCTACACTGTGTCACTGCTCTCCCCCTTTCCCGGCTTTTCGCCATAAAGGCACTCAGACAGTGCCTTTATCACAACATTCCAAAACGCGAACTCCTCCGTCCGTCGTAATCATATCTCTGAAGCGTGACGTATCAGCACGCCCACATTTTTTTCTCTCTCCCCCTGTATCTGCCAGATTGCTTCAATTTCGGCCATCGCGGGAACTCCCTGGCGCTCCCAGGTGCTCTTTGCGCATGCGGTCACGTTGCCTTGAGGGCGCAAGAAGCGGCAGCGGGCCGAGCCCTTTGTAGCCACTTATCGGCAGGCTCGTCGTCACGACCCGGTTTCAGTCGCCGTTCAGCACACCATTCGTTCTAGCTCACCATACTATGAACGCATGTATGCACCACTGATCTCGATTGTAAAAGGCTGGATCGCGGATAGGGAGCGCGAGCGTGAAGAAACCGGCCGCCATCTTACTGTACCCACAACAGTCGCCGCAGCGATCATGGCAACTTCTTGCAATTACGGTCGTACCAACCGTACTGGCAAGGTTACAGGGCCTAAATTTATACAGGTGAGTCAGTCTTTATCGAGGAATAAATAGGCGTCCATTCTGTATATTTAGTTGACCATTATGAAGTGTTTTTTTTGCCCAAAACGAGCACTGGATGCAGGTTGCTTGATCGCTCTTCCGACGTTCAATCGAGCACACTTGCATTTTACCCGGCGGCAAATACAGTTTGAGTGCATAATATGCTTGAAAGAACAGGTTACACTACACAGGTAGTGTTGTCATCAATATATGTGCGAGCACTCGAGCGCTTTTTTGCATGCATTGCTAGCATACACCGTGTTCTCTGCGGAAGCAAGTGCCACATTCATTTCTTTGAATTACCGTCACGCACAAGTTCGGTATTACGTCATAATGAGACCGCGATTGTCACATTTTTTCATGTATTGGTATCGTTTTGTGCCTTGGTTTGATTTGTGACAAAGAATCCTACGTAACGGTGGTGTGGCGCGACTTGAATAACGCCTTTGTGTCTGAGCTGTATAGTCAGCTTGTTACGATAGTAATGATTTGTAGCGTGTCGTGCTATTTGTAGCAGTTTTTAAGGCAAAAGTGGTCTCTCAATACAGGTTTCGTCATGAGGGCTACCCAGTGAATAATCTGTGCAGTGTGATACGGCTGGGTGTACAGGTAAGTATCACGTTCCTCATCCACTGGTTTCTACTTTACAGGAAGGAACAACCTCAGTGCACGCACTGTGGTTAGCCTCTCTCAGTTTTGCATATTTTCTTACATATTCACATCAGAAACACACCTTACACTTTAGGCTCCTTCACCCAGCAATATAATAATTAGAGATTATAATTCTTTTTAGAAGCGTTCCCCATATTCTTTTTAGAATAGTTTTTAATCTTTTTAATTTTTAGAAGATACAGGGATTGTAAACCATGTTTTAAACTGATGTTTTAACATTTGTCCAATGCATTTATTAAACAACATATTCATTTTTAACTGGTTACACGCAAACCAATGTTCTGATGTATTATTTCCTTTGTTGTTGATGCACCATAAAAATTGGAATAATCATCATCAATGCAGGTTACTTCACAGCTGCCTTGACATACTCAAGAATGGGTGCATAACCTGCCTAATGCCCACGAACTTTGCACTCCAGAAAGTAAAGGCATATGTGTCACATGGGATTTTTAAAGGCATTCACAGTATATAATACCTTGTATGAACTGTTGTAGATCTAAGCAGCCTCTACAGTACACTCTCAGAAATTAAAACTTGTCAGGGAACTGTGATAATTGTTTTAGTTAATAGGCATGCACATATATGCTAGAAGAGGAAAATTATTTATTGAGAATGCACTTCTCTGCCTACTCATGTTGTTTACATCTACTGTTGATCACATTCATTTATCACATATTATATTCTTATATATTATTATTATATTATCACATATTCGATCACATTAAATTTAAAATTTAGCATGTATGAGAAAATATCAGGAGGGAAGTTGCTATTCATTGCTCATTCCAACCTAAAATTGAGTGCTACAAATTTAGAGAGCGTACCTGACCATTGTCATTCCTAAAATATATATTGCCATTATAGCAAGGTCACAAAACAATAAATGTAGTCTTTTGCGACCTCCCTGCACGTTCATTGTATCCTGAAACACATAAGTGCAAGAAATAAATCTTGAACTTGAATAAACTTGATGTTGTATAAACTTGACATAAAATGTTAAATAATATAATGAATGATATAAAATATTGAATAAACTTGAACTCGTTCTCTTTAACTTGTTTCTCTTTGTTCTCTTTAACTTAAACTTGTTCTCTTTACTCATCATCAGTGATCTTCATTACAAAAGCATATCGTGTTAGACTTTTTTGTTTGCGTTTCACAGACTGGGTGCACGTGGGCCAAAATGACAAAATCGCAACTGTTTCAAGCTCCAAATAGTCCTGTTGCAATTTGAAGACCATACGTGGAGCTGCATTTTTTGGAACATGCTCCACATAACAAGCATGACAAAGTCAGCACTGGATAGCAGGACCCCGTCCCCAAGCAGCTTTTCTCAGGCTGCAGTTGTATTCAACAAAAGCATGTGAGTGCTGGAGAAGGACATTCAGTTTGGCACAACCACGCCTGCAAATAATCAGAACAAATAAAGGAAGAAGCGAACAAACATAGAAGGGCTGTACTTCAAAAAGAGATAAGTCCTGTGTCTCAAGGAGGTGTTACCACTTTCTAGGTAACTTCATTGATTAAGCTTACATCACTACCTGACTAACTGTCCTAACGAGTGTGATCTAAGTGCATGAAGTAATTATTTGGGCTGCTTCGGTGTGTCCATATTTGCGAGGCAAAGCACCGCTGTCGTTTACTAAAAGACTCTTTCTAAGGCGATGCTTGATATAAATCATACTAAACGCATACACGGCTAAAACAACGGCTGTGATTCTACAGAACGACCTCTTTCTGCCATGCGAGTATATCTTTTCCCGGACCGTTCTTTATGGAACAATTTTTGTCCAGAACGCAGTACGGGATATTATATACATGGTTGTTGTTAACCTCAAGTCGTTTCTTATTGAAATATTGGCTGGGAAACGTGCTGTAGTACAATCCCCAGCGCTGCACTGCAGTGACGGTCTAGTTTCGGAATGCAAAACATAACGTAATCAAGAATCGAACGGCTGGACACCTGTGAAACACTGTTAGGATACATCAGTATACTGGTACCTTCCAAAATTGTGTGATGACAAACAACGATCAATGCTAGCAGCGCAATAAATACTCACAATCTCTGTTGCCTCCCATTGTTTTCTATGGGCACACACAGCACTTTAGGGCCCACCAACATGGCGGCCCGAAGGCACGCCTCTCCCCCACGAGCCCCTCTCCCATGCGCGATCCAGCCTTTATACATAAGGTGCATTCTTTTCGCTTGCACCTCCTCCACCAGATCTGAACTGGGTTATTTGCGTGCTGCAGTTTCCTGTTGAAAAGGAAGACATTACTAATAAAGTTCCTTTCAGCTGGAAAGTGCAGCTCCCGAAAACCCGTCTTGCGTGGAGTCCGAGGTAGTGCAGTCCAGTGCAAGTGAAAAGAATGCGCTTATAGAGATCCGTGGTATGCACCAAGCTTCGTCGTCTTCTTCGCTTCTTCTTCGGCACCCGCTTCCGATGTATCCAGTAACACACACATACAAAAATAAAGAAATAAATAGTGATACTATTTTATATTTTAAGCAGCAGTAACATTTTTATTTGAACCGCTGCGATAAGCACTCGGTATCAAATGTCTTTGTTTTCTTTTTCTTTTTTCTGCCTTCTGTTTTAGGGAGGTAGGCGGAATGCCGACAGCTTTCATTGCTACTATGAGTCTATCCTAAGGCCTAGCTACCCTGCACAGCCCGGGAGTGTATAGGTGAAGCCAAATCAAGTTCCTGTCGCAGATTGTTGGACATGTGTGCATACAGCGTGTCCCAGAAAACGTGTCATTGAATTATAATTAAAAAAAACTACGCGACCTAGAATCATGAAGTCAACGGCATTTGTTGTTATTAGGTTTTTGTCACCTCCTGATATGAATGTCATGTATGGTAAGTTTAATTATGTAAATATTTGCGAACTGAACTCCGAAATTTGCCAAGTAAAGGTCACTTTTTTACCCCACCAATATGAAGACCGTGCCGAATTCACTCAAATTCATGATAATTGACAGTGATATTCACGACCTATGACATCGGAAAAATTAGCCGAACATCACGCTTTTCGGAGCGACGGACTATAACGCGCGATTACTTTTTGAGCGGAATCGCACTCAGTCCGACGAAAGGAGGTTTCAAAGCCAGCCCACAGAGTGATAGTAAAAAAAGTAACAGTTCCTAAAATTGGGAGAGGGAAACCATTATTTCTCAAGGAAAGTCGGACGCGATAAGCCATGCCTGAGTTTCTCTTTCTGCGATGCCGGGGTGGGCTGGGTTTCCAACCTCCTTTCGTCGGACTGACAAAGATTGCGCAGAAAAATTCATCGCGCGCTATCCTGTGGGAGCCCCACAGGAGCATGATGTTCGGCTATTTTTTCCGATGGGATAGCTCCTGAATATCTCTGTCAATTATCATTAATTTGAGTAAATTAGACGCGCTCTTCACATTGGTGGGGTAAAAAAGTGACCTTTACTCGCAAAAATTTACATAATTAAACTTACGTTCATTAAACAAACATTCACGTCAGGAGCTGGCAAAAACCTAGTAAGAACAAATGCCGTTGACCGCATGACTCTAGGTGATGTAGTTTTCTTATTATAATTCAATGACACGTTTTCTGGGACACCCTGTATATCAGCAATAAAAGTGTCAGCGTTCACCTGCAACAGCTCTCCCTGAAATTCGCGCTACACAACCCATCATCTCCCATCTTCCTGAATGACTGAGCTGCGCCCTTCTACCTTCTTCAGAGACACACTGCCTTTGTTAGTTGGCCACACAGAACAGAGTGGGTATCGTCATCAAGCAAGATCACTACCTATTGAGGTAGCCCCTTTTACGCAGATTCCATCTTACATAGACCAGAAACACACACAGGCCAGATTTAAAGGGGCCGTAAACAGACCACCAAACATTTCTGAAAGAATGATACCCCTTGAAAGAACGCAGATCACAATACCCAAGTATACATTTCGTTCGGCTCGTGCCAGCTCATTGAGCCATATAACTGCTTTCAAAGATGAGTAACCAGCGAGCCTCTCTCCATCACGCATACGTCACATGGCTACGTAGCGTTTTGCCGTCCAATCGGGGGGCGAGCTGCGCACATGACGTTTCAAATTACCAGCCAATAAACATGCTTCGTTATCAGCTGTGAGTCGGTGCGCTCAGTTTGTTTGTGTGAAACGACGTTTTGCGCTCCGTGGTTCCGAAATTCAACGTCATGACATCTTCAACATCTCCGGCTGGCGCAAACGTCAACAGTTGGGCTGCTATCACATGACGCGATTCGAACCGATGGTATCACTTGACGCGATGCCGCCTGGCTCAAACCAAAGTACGGCAGCCCAGTTGTCGGAACCATTCGAAGATGTTCCATCGCGCACCTACCTAAGGGTACATTTATGCTGCAGCATCGCTGCTCGCTGCTCGCTGCAGCTTCAAGCACATCGCTGCTCGCATAACCGCTAGGGTGCGTTTACCCTGCAGATTGCTCAAGATGCTGCTCGCTTTCGCTATATCAGTCGCCTAGCAGCGTTCACTGTGGAAGGATGGAAACGAGGAAAAGTGGGAAGGAGGAAACCGACTTCATCACAACCAATCGCAGGTCGGATTTCAAGACGCCAGTCATCAATGATACCAGGAAGACAAACATGTTTACATTCCTAGGTGCAGCGAGCAGAGCGGCAAGCAGCGGCGAGGATAAGCGAGCAGCCAGGCTGCAGGGTAAATGCACCAACAGAAAGCTCTGTGTTTGACCTGTCATCGCCTGAAGTCAGGTAGTCCCCGGGCATGTTCAAACATGTTTGGCAGCATTGTTGTGGCGATGATCATGGCGTGCATCTTTGGCATGCAGCGATGCTGCAGCATGAACGCGCCCACAGAGATACATGTGTTTGTCTCGTCATCGCCAAACAGCGATGTGCCATGTGCCAGCAGCGATGCTGCAGCATAAATGTACCCTAAGATTCTGGAACTGTAGTCCCGGATATTCATTCGCGCTCGTGGTGTCCTGCGTGCTAGTGCCCAGAAAACGTAGTGCGCGTATGATACCTATATTAAACGCATTTCTTTTTCAGTTTGAGGCTGTAACTGTTTATATTTTAATAGAAGAGAATTCACGTTGATCTAGTCCAATTTCGCATTTGAAATAAAATCATACGTGGAACACTCGATCGTAAATGGTGAGGAAAGCGCTACGTCAAAATTACGTAAAGTTAGGGCGCGGGGCGGAGCTAAAATGCAAAAGAGTGCAGTGAATATTTCATCCGTATGCAAGCGCCTTTTGTTTTTGAGCGTTAGTAATTGCAAGGAGTTTTCACTGCATAAGTTTCAATAATATAACACAAAGAAATGTGCACCATTTGTACCTGTTTACGGCCCCTTTAAGAAAAATTTTCCCGGGACACCACCGCAAGCGATACTGCCCCGACGACCGTTTTATATGCCGCGCATTCAAAGACACGGCCCACCCGGGTGCGGACCGCGTTAAAGGACCAGCTTACTTTCGCCCCCCTCTACCGCAAGCAAGAGGACTACCTATGGAGGTAGCCCTTTTACACAGACTCTACCTTGCATACCCGATAGCACAGACCAGAGTGTGCATTGTCATCAAGCAGGAGAGATACCTACGGAGGGTATCCCCCTTGTACAGACGCAAAGTTCACGTTACAATCCTACAAGCTAGATAACAACACCAGAGTATGTATTGTCGTCAAGCAGGCAAACTACCTATGGAGGTAGTCCCCTTTGCACTGACACTAACCGCACGTTCCAATCCAACAAGCTAGACAACAACACTCTCTAGGAGAGTTTGCTTTTCGTACTACCCATACCATGCGAACAATCCAAATACGGGAGAGTCGATGCGGAGGACAGTACAGTTCCAGCAAGCTGCCTAGAACATGAGTTGCCACTCAACCAGAGCGTGACGGAAAAGTCGAGTAGACGTCAGCCAGCGGCGAGAGCAGTCCAGAAGGCCGTACGGTGCTTATTCACTGCAGATGTGGCTACGAAGACCTGCCCTGACAGCCTGAAATATAGTTGCGTCTCTGAAGTCTGGGCCACCGAAAGCCAGCCGGAAGCGACGGATCCAAATTTGAAAGTTTTTCTCCGTAATGAACAAAGGCAATTGTTTGCGCTGAGTGTGCGCAACCGGCAACAGTTCTAGGAACCGCATGGTGGCCAAGGACAGTCGAGAGCTGAAATACTTGCGTTAACCTGCACCAAAGCACAAGAGGAATGTGACAACGCCTAAAACAGTGCTCGGCCGTTTCACTACATCCCGCTAGACGGGCAACCGCCAGAACGAGAAATATGAAAACAACGCAATCGCTCGAGAAGAGGAAGAACATCGTGGGATAGCTTCCACTGAAGACTGGCGCGGCGCGCATCAGCCCGCAGTGATTCGACGCCAAGGCAGTTTCCTCGGCACCGCAGACCCTGCGGCACCGGAGTGCAACTCCCTCATAGCTGTGTAAAAATCGCTGACAGTCCATAACTCGATGTCAGCGTCAGAAAGCCTCGCCGTAAACCTCGCATACAACATCAACACAGTCACTGTGTTGATGAGGCAGGACTTCAGACATGGGCCGAAACCTAGGGCTCTCAATGAACCACCTGGTGGCGCATCCCAGAGAGTACTGCACTAATGCGCATGCTGGCTGTTCGGGAGTGTGCAAGTAAGCTGGTCCTTTAACGGGGTCCGCACCCGGGTGGGCCGTGTCTTTGAATGCGCGGCCCATAAAACGGTCGTCGGGGCAGTATCGCTTGCGGTGGTGTTCCGGGAAAATTTTTCTTAAATCTAGCCTGTGTGTGTTTCTGGTCTACGTAAGATAGAATCTGCGTAAAAGGGGCTACCTCAATAGGTAGTACTCTTGCTTGATGACGATACCCACTCTGGTCTGTGTGGCCTGGTCTGGTGTGTATCGCTTGCGGTGCTGTTTCCGGGAAGACTTTTTCCTGAAATCCTCTGGTCTCCCTTCAAATCCACGTAAGCGGTGGCGGGAGGCAAATGGGAGCCCGACTCTCATATACTGGAGAGGGGACCTTTGAATGCGCGTCCCATAAAGCGGTCGTGGGGACTATATCACTTCTGTGCTGTTCCGGGAAGATTTTTCTTAGATCCTGGACAGCATCCTTTGTGGTGCTGTTCATGCGAAGATTTTTTCCTAAAATCCTGGTACGCTGGTATAGTTATCTGGTTGATGACAATACATACCTGGTATGCTCCGGTGCTCCTTCAAATCCGCGTAAGCGGTGGAGGAAGGTAAAGGGGAGCCGATTCTTCATATACTAAGGAAGGGCTCCTTGATAACAGTGTACGCCCCCGTGTGGGCCGTGTCTTTGTATACGCGGCCGATAAAAAAGGTCGTCGAGGCAGAATAGCTTGCGGTGCTTTTCCCGGGAAGATTTTTTCCTAAAAGTCTCCCTTTGAGGTGCTGTTTTGGGGAATTTTTTTTTCCTAATATAGTCTTGAACGGTCGTCGGGGCAGTATCCTTTGCGGTGCTGTTCCTGGGAATATTTTAAAAATCCTAAAATGTGATCAAGCATTGCGCTTGTCACATCCTACAGTTCACAATACAAAAATTCCTAAGAGTTTTCCTAAAGTCTCTTTTCCCAGTTTCGCATCGCGACCCTATGGAACGATTATTTTCTCTGTTTCTTCAGAAAGAAAACATTGTTCTGAGTTTAAAACCGAAATTGTATCGTCGTCTTGCGAGCGGTTTTCTCGGGAGCGAATTGAAACGGAGCTGGTAAGGGAGTACAGCTGGCGCCTAGCCAGAGCTTAGAAACAGCGAGCTGCTTGACGGGGCCACAACCAGGTACAAATAACACGTCATAGTGACGTGTCGTGGTCCTGCATCCGCGTCCATCGCGAGCGGAAATCTCCATGACGTCAGCTTACGTGCGGGGTCGCGTCGTCTGGTAATGGAAAGCAAAGCAAAGCCATCAACTGCGTCAAACTATTGCCCTGACGACCGTTTTATAGGCCGCACAGTCAAAGACACGGCCAGCCCGGGGACGGACCGCGGTATCAAGGGCCGTTTCACCAATATATGAAGAACCCTCTCCCCTTTGCCTCTGTCTACCGCGTACCAGAAGGAGAAACGTTTCTGGAGGGTTATCGGCTCGTATATGCAATCAATGCTTGACGCGACGCGCCTTCTGCTCCACAATGCAGAGTGGTGTAATTGTCCTTCTCTGCAAGGATGTGTCAAGAAAGCACTCTCGCATGCTTATCGCCCCATAATAATTTTGACTTGCGTCTAGGAAATTCTAGCCAAGGCACTTCCCCTACATGTTTTGCCGCAGTTGGAGAAGGTGTTGCGCCCATGTCAAGCCGGTTCCATGCAGGTCATCGGTCCTTCACTGGAAGGTCATTCGTGACGACATCCAGTGGTTAAAGCTGAGACAGCTAACAACGGTATTAGCTTCGTTCGACCAGGTAAAAGTTTCAGACAGAGTGCGTCATTCGTATCTGTTTCTCATGCTTATAGCTTACCGGTGACCTATTATGTTCGACAAGTGATATGTTATCAGACTTCTTTAGCATATCCGTTGCACATGCATTTCCTCAAACGTGCCTAGCGAGTGAGCCACATATTTACTGTCTTTGAAGGCTTGTATAAACTTTCCTTCTCGTTCTGTCGTGCAAAGCTTGGTTTCTTGAAATAAAATGACGTCACAGTTTTCTAGCTTTAGTAGATCATGCAAATACCATTTCCGTTCCTGTGAAACCAGACTGTTAGCCATAAAAGTTCCTATTTTGATCGCGCGCATGCTGTGTTGTTTAGTGTTGTTTAGGGTGTCCAAGAAAGCTCGCTACTGGTTTGACGAACTTCTCCGTCTTTCTGCTGTTGGAACCTGTTGCTGCAAGTGGAGACCACTTTCCATTTGAGACCTGTGCGGTCTTCGTTGTCGCCTTCATTGCGTCCTTGCGGTTGACCGTCGTCCAACACAATGCTTCTCTCCTCGGTTACATTTGAGGCGTTTTCCTGCATTGACTCTAACACAGTGTGTTGCTCTACATCACCCGTGTCGTTATGTTCCTCCATTTTAGCGTGTTTTCTTTGGTGCATTCGGAATTATTATCAGCGGCGGGTTCTTCTAGGTGATCACATCCTGAAGCCAATTGTTTTCGGCTTGTTTCTTCTTTACGTGACATGTCTTGTCCCTCGAGTTGCAAAGTGTCAAGTTCCTTCTCGTCGACACTCATGTCCTGTTGCTCGGTGTCGTCTTTACTTTTCGCCTCAGCTGCCCCGGCGTATGTTCTCACACATTCCTCTTCCGGGTGTCCAAAGTGGAAACAATTATTGTATATAACTGTGCGGCATTCCTTGCGAACATGCCTAACTCTCCTGCATTTCAAGTAGAGGGCAGGCCTTCCCTGTGCGACCACGAGGACTGTCCCTCCAAATAGTTTGACCTCGTGTGGCAAGTTGTTGACGCTTATTCCCTTCCCTAATCTGAGCTTGGCTGTCGTTGTGGTGTACACACCCTCCATCCCTACTCTTGCCCACTTGATTTTTTCCAGCTCCACGTTTTTTTCAAAATGGTTCAGACACGTTATTTACCTCTTCATCCGGAACCGACACCGGTAGCCAATTCAGCTTCACCTGCACTTCTTTCACGTATGGATCGATAATGTGGCACTGCCTGCCCTTCACTTTCAGCTCTTCTATATTGATTAACTTGTGCTTCGATAACGTAGATTGCAGAGTAACTACCCACGTGTGATTCATCAGATATATTCCTGTGCTGACAACCTCTTCTTTTATATTGATAACAGCTTTCAGTCCTTCCTCGAAATGTTCGGCTTTGCGAGTCTACCTGTGATGTCACCATGCAGGAAAACGGTGTAAACCGTTGCCGTACCAGCGGGAAGCGGTGCGAGAATTAATTTGTATTCCGCAGCACCTTCTAGCGTAGACCCATTCATGACATCCCGGCTAGACCTAGCCGTTGAAACCTCTTGTACGGAGCAGGACGTCCTACCTCGTTTCACTATGAATGCCGGAAGCACAGCACAGTACGCTAGTCACTGAGCCACACGTGGTGGTGGTGGTGATGACAAGAGGGCAGACGTTGTCGACCTCACAGAGATGGGCAACGTCACGACTTACGCCCCTGGGCCACCCGAGCTGGTAAGAGTCGTGCAGAGTCCCCTATCTCTTCTACACAATGTTGGTGTTCTGAATTGGGCCATTCCTGATTCGTCTTGTCTCTTTTTATTTTTTTCTCTCTCTGCTGGCGCTGCTGCATTCAAGGGCTTCTCTCCTTCGCCCCTTCGAGGGTGATTTTCCACGTTTCATGGACAGGTTTGTTATCGCCTGGGAACGTTTCGGCGTTCTCACCACTCACGTAATCTCCAAGCAGCAGCTAATGCACTGCCGGCTTCCACAGTTTGAAAGGCCTGTGCGTTCGCTCATAAGTGGTATGGCATAAAAAAAAAAAAACGAGCGAACTTGGTGCTTTGCTGAGTGATTCCGGCGAGGGCGAACTAAGTCTCAACCATTTGGAACCAAATGTCCCGGTGCGCTACATAAAAGGGGGAAACCTAACGCCTACCGGACCGTGCTGCTTGTCGAATGACATTCTTGAAGTTCGTGTCACCATGTTGTGGAGCCGGTCGTAGCGTCTGAACAAGGCACCAGCCACACAAAGAGACAGGACGAGAATGAATGTTTATCCGAGGCGCGTAGCGTGGGAGTGAAGGATGACGATGGTGATGAGGCGCATGCCACTGGTCCGCGATCCTATGCTTATAAATATTTCGGAGGGCTCATGCGTGTCCGAGCCGTAGTGTTTTACATGAAAACGTCACGATCTCCGATTCCTTAACCTATTTGCGAAGGCGGTGCGCGCAGCCTCCTATCGCTGCAGCGCCTAGGGTTCTGTGGTTCCTCCGCGGTGCTGAGCCCCACCTCTGGATGCCCTAAATCGTCTTTGTAGGTTAATTCGCACAAGTTGAAGTTTGCCGCTGGGCGAGGGTATCCGGGGAGGATATCAGGGGTCTAATCATGACACAGATTCAGAGATCATGATGTCGCTTGTCTGTAAGTTCTGCAGAATATCAGTGAGCATTTTCGCAAGACAACTTCGTTACTGGGATAAACTCTGGTTATATAATATAAATAACCTATAAACAAATATATAGTCTATAAAATATAATATAAAATATAATAAATATTAAAATAATATAAATAAACCTGCCTGTATAATATAAACTATGATGCTTTTTTTGTTGTTGCACAACGAACTGCAAAGTTTGAGTGCGGTGATAACATATCTGCTGGCACGTTTTGCTACTTCACTTTTCTGGGTGGTGGCATAGTGGTTAGGACGATCTCTTTCCACGCCGAGACTGGGAGGTGACACGGGTTCGAATTCTGCCACGGGCTGTGCTGTCTGAGGTTTTCCCTGGGTTTTCCGAAGACTTTCCAGACGAATGTCGGCACAGTTCCCCCTCAAGTCAACCCCGGACGCGTACTAACCCCCCTGTTCCCGACTCCTTCCTGCTCTCCTCTCTCCATCTGTCCACGTCTGTACCCCGCTCATAGCCACAGCGCCAACACTGAATTAAAAAAAAAATTATGGGAGGTAAATAAAACTTCCTTGAGGGACGCCATCTCACGATCTACACAGACCACAAGGCTTTGACGTATGCTATATGATCTGGGACCAAGACTCGCTCTCCGCGCGAATTGCGTCACTTGGCCTTCATAGATGAATTCACCACAGACGTACGCCACATCACCGGCCCCGAAAACGTCGTCGCCGACGCCCTTTCTGGATCACCGATCGTCGCGCTTACTCAAGCGTACTCTCCTGCGCCCGACTATACGGCTTCGGCGATCCCACAAGCTCCGGACGCCGATTTACAAGCCCTCCAACAGTCGCCGCAGTCATTCAACATCCAGAGAATTCCCTACCCCGACTCGCCGCACGGGCTACTCCGCGACATGACGACGGGAACGCCGAGGCCCCTCCTCCCCCTAGCTTTCCGCTGGCGTCTCTTCGACACCACCACGGACTCCATCACCACGGTATCAAGGCCACACAGCGGCTTATCGCTGCACGCTTCGTTTCACCTTCCATGAACCGGGACGTCCGTGAATGGGCCCGAACATGTCTGGCATGTAAACGCGCGAAAGTGCAGCGGCGCACAGTCACTCCAACGCATCCGTTTCCAACACCCGACGCCCGTTTCCGACATATCCACCTGGACCTGGTGGGCTTCTCCCCACGTCGTCCGGCCACTCCTACCTGCTCACAAATGTGGGTCGTTTCACGCGCTGGCCGGAGGCGATACCCATCAAAGACATCACTGCCAACATGGTCGTCCAAGCCTTCCTGCACAGCTGGGTGGCCCGTTTTGGTGCTCCGGCTGTCGTTACTACAGACCGAGGGCGACAGTTTAGTTCGCGACTTTTTGCTGACGTCTGCCGCTTTCTGGGAGCTCACCACCATCAAACTACAGCCTACCATCCCTGCGCCAATATGATCGTAGAGCGCCTCCACCGAACCCTAAAGAGCGCCCTCCGAGCCGATCCTTCTGACCAGTGAGTAAAGCGATTGCCCCTCGTCATGCTGGGCATCCGGTCTGCCACCAGGTCTGATTTCCCACTCTCTCCTGCAGACCTAGTCTTAGGTGCCCCACTGCGTTTGCCAGGTCAATTCTTCGACGCAGCCTGCCTCCAGCTGCCAGCACCAGGTCCTCTTACTTTCGGCATCCGTTTGCACGCTCATTGCGCACGCTTACGGCCGCCTCCCACCCGCCCTTCATCTCGGAGAGCCTTTGCCCGCCCTGAACTTGCTACAGCGACTCATGTTTTCTTGCGCCATGACGCCACGCGTAACCCTTTACAGCCCCCGTACGACGGCCCCTTCTTTGTCCACTCCCGCCAGGACAAGACGTTAACCATCCGCCTCCCCACCCCTCTGGAGGTTGTTTCAGTCGACCGTGTCAAGCCGGCTTTCCTCATCCCTGACGACCCGGTAGACCATCCGTCCACGCATTCACGCGGCTTGCGCACGCCTCCTCCTCGTTCTTCTTCCCGCCACGTCAGCTGGACGTCTGGTCCACCATCGGTCCGCACTATTCCGGAGCGACCTCTGGTTCAGCGGGGGGTGGGGGGGGGCATCTAGCGGCCTCCGCCGACGATGAAACAGCGAGCTCCCGCCCACGCTCCCCACCACGCATTCCATCTGCGGCCATCAGCCAACAAACATATCTGCCCACCGCTACACTCCTGACCTTTTTCTCTTAGCCGCGCTCCCAAACACTGTAGCAGGCCTGGACAACGACGATGATGGCCACGCCCCTGGAGCACCGTATTCAGTTTCACCGGCGCGGCCATGGAGATAGAAATTAAAAACGACGTAAGAAATTTGCTTGCGGATGTTTGTTCCACGCCCGATTTTGGACGTAGTCACTGGGAGGCTCTGAAGCTAGGTACGCGCACCTTTTTCAGCGTTGGGGCAAACAGTGTGCGCGCGAACACCGGCAGTGTAGAGACGCACTCAGGCAGGTGTTATCTGTGCTTCGCCACCCTTACTCACGCTGTCCTGAATCTGCGTCCGACATCGAGAACGTGCGGAGAGGCCTAGCCTCTCTCTGAATGCAGTCCTGGCGCAAATTCGTAGCGCAACACAATGTAGTGCACTGGTGTCGGGAGGCATATTGCTCCCGTGTGTTACTCATGCACCATGTGGCAGAAACTCCGGACTTGGGAATCACTGAGTTCCAGTCAGCTGACGGCTCAATTCTCTCCGATCCCGGTGACATTCAGGAAACAATGCGTGAGCATTGCGCGGCCCTTTATCAGGAGTCACATGACGACGAGCCTGTTGTCAGTGCCGTGTATACCAGAGGGAGTCTGGCCATTAATGGGACCTGCCTATACCTGGAGCTCCATACACTTTTTCAGCTCTCTGGCCAATCACGATTCAAAATACAGTTCGCTATTAATCCCAAGCTATCCAAGCCATATATTACCTGTATTTACTGGGTGCCGACATTTTCGGGAAACTGGATTGGATTAGATTGCATAGGATATTCCCTGACGACCGAGCAACATAATGGATTTTGCGTCCGCTTTTAACGGCGCCATCTGGATGGAGAGGGCCATGTGGGCAAGACGCAGAATAGCAGAAGGGCAGAAGTAGCAGAAGCAGAAGTGCTTGCTAGCAGAACTGATTGGGCAGCAGAACCGCTACTTGGAACAGACTGCCGGTATTATACGTATTTTAACTATGAAACATAACAAGATTGAATCAAGAACGGGCAAAGGTGTGTATATGAATAAAAGTATGTCACACAATGCAAATTTTTGGCCATCCGTAGCGTTTTTCTTGCTATTTGCCTGTGTTCGCTGTCGTTACTAGGCCTAACAGGGACGACGAAACATAGTATTTTCAGGTAAGCATCGACACTGGAGCGTAATTTAAAGGTGATTTGCAAGATAATTACGACAGAATGTACACTTACGGAATAAAACTGACTTAATTCGTGAAAAAAATTGTTATGAAATTCTCGCTTCGCCGTTCCAAGCTACACCGCCATTTTCGGGAAAATTTTGGTGTCATGGCGGCCCGCATAGAAAACAGCAGCCAATGAAAAACAGCTGAATTTGATTGACAGGTCGAGCTTCTTTTTTAGGCTCCTCCTATTGGCCAGACTCCCTTTGGTGTACACGGCACTGCCTGTTGTCAGCTGAGAGTGCCCACTTCCGGCGAAAATAATGAAGCATATTGACTCAGGGCCGCTCACGCAAAATGTTATTTATGCAGCTGTCTCCTCAATGACGAGCGGAAAGTGCCCTGGCGGTAATGGCCTCCCAACTGAGTTCTACAAGCGCTTCTGGAATGCGATTGGATCTTGCGTGACTCAGGCATTTAACATCTGCTTAACACAAGCGTCGCTATGCCCCATCATGCAGAATGGTGTTCTTGTCCTTGTGTGCAAAGACACGTCTCGAAAACTGGGCCCCTGTGCTTATCGTCCGATTACTTTGCTGACGAGCGATTATAAGTTCCTAGCTAAAACACTTCTGAGGGGCGCTTCGCCTCTGTTGGAGAAAGTGTTACATGCTTGCGAAGCATGTTCTGTTCCCAGTAGGTCTTAAGACCTTCACAGAATCGCACTTCCCGATGCCCTGCACTGGGTTATCAGTGGCCATGCCCCCCGCTGTGCTGGCATCCCTCGATCAATCCAACACATTTGATCATTTGCGACACGCATACCTGTTCGCTCGACTGAAGGTATACGGGTTCGCCGTTGCATGGGTCAGATATGTGGAAACGATCTATAGGGGCGCAAGAAGTGTTGACTCCGTTGCTGGCGGCCTATCGCTGCCCTTTGATGTAACTTGTGGTGTTCGCCAAGGATGTCCTCTGTCTCCCGCCTTGTACGCCATCGCCATCAACCCTTTGCTCGAGAATCTGGGTTTGCTTCCTGTTACCTTGGTACTGCCCAATGGATGCCCTCCACCTGTTTTCGCATTCGCGGATGACGTCTCTGTGATCCTTTCACGCGAGTGTTCCCTAGGAACTGTTCTGAAGGCTTTTGAAGATTTCGGAGCTGTTTGTGGGGCAAGACTGAACAGATAAAAACTGCAGCACTGTTTTTGAACCTCCGGCATTCCTGCGAGGCTCCTCTCGGGGTTCCAGTGAGACTGGAGACCAAAATTCTTGGCGTGACTTTCGATTGCACTGGGATATCTATTGCTTCGTGTGCTTAACCTTTGTAGAGCTCTCCTTCGGCAGCTGAGGTTGAATTGCCCATCACTTTTCGGGCTCAATTGCTTGTGGCCTGATACTACAGTCGCTTGTAGTTCCTAGGAGTCGCTGCCACGCCGCTACTATTGATCCGTACTGCCATTGCTACACACACGTTCCGTACACTCTCGGATGCGCCACCATGTGGTTCATTGAGAGCCCCGCATTTTGGCCTAGGTCCGAAGTCGTGCCTCATCAATACGCCTGGCTGTGTTGATGTTGTGAGGCGTTTCCGACCCAAGCTTCCTGATGCTGACATGCAGTTAAGGGCTCTCAGCGATTTTTATACAGCAATTAAGGAGTTGCAGCCCGACCCCGCACTCCATTCGGTGCCGACGATGCTCGTGGCGTCGAATTACTGCCGCGCCAGTCTTCAGTGGAAGCTTGCCCACAACGTTCATCCTCTCCGTGATCGATTACACTGGTTTCGCATCTGTCGCTCTGACGGTTGCAGGCCTTGCGGGCAGTGTGAAACCGCAGATCACTGTTTCAGGCGTTGTCGCGTTCGTCTTTTGTTGTAGCGCAGATTAACGCAAATATTTGAGCTGATGTCTGTCGCCTGGTCCAGTGTACAGTTCCTAGAACCGTTGCCTGTTCCGTGCACTCAGCGTAAACAATTGGCTTTGTTAATTACCGTGGTAAACTTTCAAATTTGGATCTGTCATTGCTGACTGGCTTTCGGTGGCCAGACTTCGGAGACGGAGCTATATTTCAGGCTATCAGAGCAGGGCTTCGTAGCCACATTGTCCGTGAGGAAGGACTGCACCGTCTCGTGGAGTGCTGTCGCCGCTGACTGACGTCTATTCGTCTTTTCTGCCACGTTCAGGATGAGTGGCAAACCATGTTCTAGCCAGCTTGCTAGGACTGCAGTGCACTCCGCAGCGACCCTCCCGTGTTTGGATTGTTGCTTGGTATGGCCAGTATGAAAAGCAAATTCTCCTAGAGAGAGTTGTTATCTAGCTTGTAGGATTGTAACGTGAAGTTAGTGTCTGTCCAATGGCGACTACCTCCATAGGCAGCTCTCCTGCCTGATGATAATACACACTCCTCTGGTCTGGTAGGTAGTCTGTATGTGGTTCCTCGCGCTGTATGTCTACCCCCGCGCCAATTTGAGTCGCCATAATTTGCACGTGTGACTTTACGCGTACTTCAAATGTGGCTTTTCAGCACAACATTTGCTTCCTTTAGGGTAGCTCCCACCCATGCCACGGAAACGGTGCGGCAGAAGTTGCAAAAAAGGATTGTAGGTGACTAGAAATATTAACTCATTATTGGAAACGCCGTTGTTCATGTCAAAGAAACATTACTTTTGAACGCTTTTTAGTAGAGTAATCGAACACAAACGGCGCATCGCCGATCAGCAGATTTCGCGAAGCTAGTACCAGGGGGACCACGAGCGCCGCGCCGCGGTCAAGGATGACTCGAGGAATTGGGACGTCATTCTCAAACCGAGTTCGGTCTCCTTACTTCTCCTCCATGCTATGTACATACAAGGGAAATTGGATACTTCTGGCTACTTTCTGAGGGCACATTGGCGACTTTTCAAGATTTTCATCTGGCAACGCTGCACCAACGCCTTTGAACATAGCGTATTAAAGACATAAAGGAAATGAACTTGGTAGCGACCACTTTTCGTCATTGCATTTGACTTTTTTGGAGGAAGTGTCCGCATGACATGTTTTGCCGTAACTGTTTCAAACCAGAGCTGGACAGCGTTACGTTCTTTCTACGGGTCTTATGCCTGTGGTGTGTGAGAACTGTCCTTGTTCATCGAGGTGTGATGGTTGGTTAGTCGTAGGGTAGCAATATCAGTGTGGTGTAATGAGGAGTACAGGTGAAGCAGTAGCACACTTCTTCGCTCAACTTCCTAACGTTTGCCGCGTCAATAGCACAGCAGTACTTTTCAGTGGAGTATCGGAAAGCGGTATTCCATTACTCAGTCCCCAGTAAACCATAAATACCCTCGGTACGTCCCACAAAGGTCGCACACGTCGCATATGTCCGCCACGTCTATGCGACGTTACCTGTATGTCCACAATATGACTTCGAAAAGTGTCTTAATTTCAATATATTTGGTTTGTCTACTTTATTTACCAAGTAATCACATCACAGAGGGTAGCTTGAGTTAAAAACACGATATTTGCCACGATGGGGTGTCAGGAGCGTTCGCAGGTATTCGCCTCGAGATCGAACAACGGCGCCACCGCACGGCGGCTCCGTGAAACACCATTAGTGGGGACGCGGCGCTATACCGTCGCATGTGAATGTATGTGACAAGAAGCGCGTGTGAGTTTTCCTTGAAAAACAAGCCTCCGGTTGGTTTCAAAATGAATGAAGAGGACGAGAGCTGCGTCGAAGGTAAAGTGCTGTGACACTTATATGCCATTGTGTTGTTTCATTACGCGTTATTCCAGCACTGTTGGTCGTGCAATAGCGGCAAAAGCGTGGAGCGAATGTTTACTTCTTCTCTTCATTTCAGTCAAGATATCTCTGACAACCATTTTACAGCATGTCGGGGAAGGCGTTCGCTGCCTAAAAGAAGGCGAAGAAGTGATCAATGCTGGTCACATTATAGAGTGCAGCGTCGTTGAAGTCACACCTTCTACCGTCCAAGTACTTGGTTTCGTATTACAGTCGTCTGCACCCACAAAGGACCCACACAAAGTGAGCTTGGCACTGACGGAAGGAGGGAACATACAGCTGTTGTCCTGCACCTGTCCTGCCGGGTGAGGCGCCTCATTTGTTAGGCAGATCGCCTGTACTTGACATCTATAAGCCATATTCGTCTTGTTAAATTCAAGTATTCATTCTTTTCCAGGGAGTCTCACAAATGCAAGCACTGCATTGCGGTGCTTTTGCACATTAATAGGGCGCAAAGGTTGACCAAATTGTCTTCCACAGACAAGCCACAGGCGTGGGGACGCCTAGCAAAGGCTGTAGTACAGGAAAAGTATGCACCTAAGAACGTAGTGCATCTCCCTTTTTGCCCAAAGGTACATTATCCTCATTTGTTTTTCTGATTGAAGCGTTCCCACAAGCATTCACCTTTTCAAAACATGTTCTTTAGTATGAAGTCCCAAGACTGCCACGTCCAAGAAGCGGGGTGCCGGAGCGACTGGTGGCAAAGCTGCCGTATGTATCACAGACTGAAATGTACTTGAGAAAAAGGAGAACAGGTGCATAAATTTACTATTACAGATGCTATTTACATCACCTTATAGGAACAAGACATGGACTACACATTTACATATTTTGACCCCAATGTGTTTCCTTAGCACTAACCATTATAATGAAAATGTGTAGGAGGAAATTTTGAGGACAAGGATTCCACTGAGCACCCAAGCAAGCAGCCTGCACCGTCGCTTCCACCCACCATGTCCGAGCTCCTCTCTGCCACGGAACACACACAGTTCTGTTCCTTTCTAGAGGACATCAGTATCATATATGATGAGAATGCCATCAGCAGAATTGAAAGGGTCACACGAGAGCAGTCTTTTTGTTCTTCGTGGAAAGAATATCGAAGGGGAATGGCAACAAGTTCAAATCTGCACGCCTTCCTGACAAAAGCAAGAAAGTTGACGAAGGAGCCACGACCCCATAACCTAGGAAGCATTGTAAGCAATGCACTCAGATACACCACATACCAGTCACCCTGCATGAAGAATGGCATTGAGAAAGAAGCAGATGCCAGGAGAAGGTACATCGAAGTGCTACAGAGCCAGGGGCACATTGTGGAAGTATCACAAAGTGGATTTATGATTTCGCAACAGTGTCCGGTAATGGGATGCTCCCCTGATGGAATTGTGAATTTCCACTGTCGCTGCTGTGAGGGTGTTCAGAAGGTTCTGGAAATTAAGTGCCCCCAGAAGATAGAAAATAGTTTTACGAACTTAAAGCCGAAGCCATCATATTTTACACAGATCCAAGTCATAATGGGCATCTTTGGCATAAATGCATGCGATTTTTTTGGTTACTGGTTACTGTGCCATTTGACAGTACGTATTTTGTGGAATGTGTCAACGCTGTCCGTCTTATCTATGAGGGGTATTTGTTTTGCGCTTTGAAGACTGTTCTGTGCCACAAATAAATTTGATATTTGAATTTCTCAGGTGTTTTCATCTGTGTGTCATTCTTTTCAGTCTTGCAGTCTTTTCTTTCAGTCATTCAGTCTTTTCTTTTAGCCTGCTCTACTCATTGCTTTATCCACTGATGCAATCATGAATTCTTTTTGTATGTTTTGCTCAACCTTATTTTTTTATTACATGACATGCTGTACAGACTCAACACCACTAGATGCATACTGAACATAATATTGCACATGCCACTTGAATAACTATTGCACATATCACTCAAATATCACAATGCACGCATCCCTCAAAAATATCACAGTACATGTATCACTCAAATATCACAATGCACACTGAACATAATATTGCACATGCCACTTGAATAACTATTGCACATTTCACTCAAATATCACAATGCACGCATCACTAAAAAACATCAAAGTGCACGTATCACTCAAAAATATCACAGTGCAGGTATCACTCAAAAATATCACAGTGCAGGTATCACCAAAATATCACAATGCACGTATCAGTAAAAAATATCACAGTGCGTGTATCACTCAAATATAACAATGCATGTATCGCTCAAATATATCACACTGAACACATAACCCAAATTTATTGTACAATGTTTGCCCTATTTAGATATATCTATGGGCTGTGATATGTGTTATTTTGGACAGGATGGTTGAGGCTTAAAGGTTGGAGAAACCTTTCTTCTGAAAGTATCGGCCTGGATAAATTTACAAGACCACAAAGAAGACGCACCACATTATCAAAAACTGGCAACAGTTGCGTAGGAAACTTTTGTTGCAATATTTTATAGGCTTTAATCCTCTGAATTGCACGTTCTACGTGGACACGTGCCCGTGCAATTTTCTGGTTTGCCAAGGCCTCACTTTCACGCATTTGTTTCCTCTGCTTCAAGAATGGGGGACGAATTAGACGTACACGTGCATCATCACACTGGTGCTCAATGAGAAAGCCTTTATCTGTCATAACATGGTCTGTGTAAGGTAGGCACATGCTTAGAACCCCAGATTCTTTTGTCACATGTGTGTCTGACGCACGCCCACCAAATGCTTGACTGACAAAACTGATGAACCCACTTGGAGTGCACCCAATCAAAACTTTAGCGGTGTAGGTTTTCTTATAGTGGCTGTATGTAAGAATACGTGACACCAGGTCACCTGGCCTCTCAAGAGCTACTTCTGTGCAATCTAACACGATCCTTGTGTTTTTGAACTTGTCAAAGTAAACTGTCAGGTTTTCCAAGACAGATTCCTTGCTAGGAAAGAAGACTGCAGTGCCAAGAATTTCTGCTAAAATGCAGATGGCGCTCTTTATAATGTTTGACACCGTTGTCCTGTGTATACCGAACAGTACAGACAGAAAGCTGAAGTTTGTGTTGTGATAAAGCTTTATCATTGTAAGTAGAACTACATCACAGTCATTGAGACCGTATCCTCTTGGTGAATACCTCAATCGTAGTTCAGAAAATTCTGATATGATATTCCCAATAAGCTGTAGACAACTTATGCCTGTCAAAATTCGCAGGTGTTCATCTGACTTTACCTTGCAGAATGACAAGATTGGAGCTTTGTTTTCCATGTATTCATATGTGTTGACTTGGATACATACATCCCGCAAAATGCTATCATTCTTGCTCAGCATTTCTTGTATGGCCTCATCAGTACACACTGCAAGAAAAACTATTATTAATGTACTATAAATATATTAAGAATGCACAGCTGAATAGGGCATGTTACTGGGAAGTCCTCAAATGGTATTTTTTTTTTCTTCTGTAACAAAATAGGGACTTAGTTATGTCACACATGATTCACCTCTAACCTCTGGGAAATGGTAACAAGTTAGTCATATTTTTGTGTGTGTAATGAGCAAAATAGTTTCCTTTTATTTTGATTTTTGATAGAGTGTACCAGCCATCACAGGTGTCTTGTGCAGATTGTCACTGTGTCCGGAATATCCGTGTGTCTGCGCTAGGTCAGAGGTCAAAAGAAAACAATCTACCTTCTTGATTCGATGTCTCGCTAGAGCTTCCTGCTGGTGAGTCACAAGAAATTTCTTTGGTGTGGTCATCTAAAAATGCAAACATGAACAACAGGATGTAAATACCTTCAGGAAACTTGTTAATGCATGAGCAAGCCAAAACTTACTACTTATTAATTATAATATTTATTATTAATATAATATAAAATTATTATATATATATATGTATTTCTATATTATATTATACGTATATTGGACAGCTGTTTCGGCCTTCTTGGACCTCATCAGCAGTACGCAGGCAGGCAACGTTTGAGTGGATGGCATCATCCACTCAAACGTTGCCTGCCTGCGTACTGCTGATGAGGTCTAAGAAGGCCGAAACAGCTGTCAAGTACTGGCATGGCGACGTTTGACTTGCAAACATATGCTATACGTGCAGCCAAAGAGCTCCTGCTATTTTCCCCCTCCTATTATATTATATATATATATATATTAATATTATAATATTGTTAATATATTAACTTATTAATACTCAATAAATAACATTCGCAGGTGACGCATGACATACATCTAAGTAAATGTATTTTCATACTCACAACACTGTGTTACGTTCTGCTCTACTTCACGTGAAGTCGTTTGCAGACTTGGCTCGCACCTACGGACTGAAAGAATCATTCATTACTAATAAGAAAATGAGTGAAAAAAACGCCGTGCAAGTGCAGAGTTCGCATGTACCTGGCGACTTCCGATGCTGCGTCTCTCTGTCATGACGCCTTTTAGGTAGTCTTTGCGAAGGCACCGCAGTCGGTTTTAGTCTTGGACGAACAAGACCTAAGAAAGACACTGCGGGTTAAACTTATGCGGTGTCAACTATTAACACAAGGATGGGATTGGAAATGCTCGGAAGGAACAACATAGCCCGAAAGCAGCGCACACGACACAGACTGTTATCAAACCACACTGCGGCAGTTTCAAAACTGCGTTGACCCAAGTATCCCACATCGAATCTTTGCTTTTAACACACAGATAATTATTTGTCATGCGGATCCCGGACGAGCGAAAACACACGAAGAGAGGACGCGGGGCTCTTTCCATGCTCCATTTATTATGTTGCGATTGCAAAATTTTAGATTACTAACCTCTGTTGTCTTTCTTTGTCGTTTGTCTGAAGTCGTCATTGGTGAAATGCTTGCTGCACACTTCGCTGTACGCTGAAGGCTTCTTGGCTGTTTTCAACTTTATGACCCACGCTTTTCGCAACGCCAGGTTTTTCGGAAACTTGTGAAAGCTCACACCATTTTCTGTCCTGTAAGTGGTGCATCCAAATACACAACAGAAGCGGACCATATTGTACGAGGTTTTCACGTCGAACTTGTGCCAAAACAATGTGTTGAACGGGAAAACGCAAGTAGAACTGCATCCAGCTCCACAGAATCCATATAGCGCGTACGGGCCGGCTGTCTGGGCATCCCCACTAATGTCGCGCCTGCAGCGCCACCTCAAGTTCCATCTCGAGGCGAATACGCTGACGTCGTTTGCAAACTCACAAGTTAACTGCAAAGACGTTGTCACCATTGCAAACGTGATACGAGGGTGGTTCCATAAGTTTCCGGCCCGACCAACTTTTAATAGTCATAGAGACGAAACAAGTGGATCACTTTTCGACGTAGTCACCCTTAACTTCGATGCACTTTTCACACCTTTTAAGCAGCATTCTTATACCTTTGAAAAAATAGCCCGAAATGCTTTGTCCGCAAAATGCTGGAAAACTGCCTCTTGCACCTCACTATCGTTTTGAAATCTCCGTCCTCTGAGATCCCTTTTCAAGTTTGACAACAGGAAGTAGTCACACGGTGCCAAGTCTGGACTGTAGGGTGGGTGGTTGATTTCTTCGAAGCCGCATTCCTTCAGTGCAGCCTTGGCAATAGAAGCCGTGTGGACAGGGGCATTGTCCCGCAGCAACCGGACACCTCGACTCAACCTGCCGCGCCTCTTTTCCTTGATGGCGTCTCGCAGTCGGTGCAGGAGTGAAGCATAATAAGTCGGATTCACTGTGGTGTTCCTCTCTTTGAAGTTGATGAGGAGGATCCCGTGACATTCCCAAAATATTATTGCCATGATCTTCCTTGTGGATTGCGTGACCTTGGCTTTTCTTGGGGGTGCTTCTCCTGGTTTGCGCCATTTTATCGACTCCTTTTTCGAAAGAGGATCATAGTAGGGCACCATAGTCTTATCCCTTGTGACAATTGACTTCAATATTTCTTCTTCGTTCTCTTGACAGAGCTCCAAAAACTCTTTGACACAGACGACGCGCTGTTGCTTTTGAACTGACGAGAGAAGTCGTAGCACCCATCTCGCACTGACCTTTTTCATGTGAAGGCCCTCGCCGATGATGCGAAAAACAGTTGTTTTGGAAAGCCCCAGCCTTTCTGAGATTTCCTTCACCTTCAGACGCCTGTCGCTCAGCCTGTCAGGTATTATAGGAACCACTTCAGAAATGCCCAGTAATGCGTTGCTCCTTGCAAGAAGGGGATGCAGCTTATAACAGAGAACTCTATAGGATTTTTATAAACCTATAAGACCTGTATTGTCCAATAGGAGTGGGAATTTAAATGAAAAATGAAAGTGTCCACGTCTCCTGAGGCCGCTACACGAGCCACTTTCAATAGAGGTCTTAAGATAGTGTATGTGAAATTTCTCACATGAAGTCAACACTCTCAATGAAAACATGAAGCCCTGAAATTGACATATCTAATGACATGTATAATTTATAGGTACTCCAAATTACAACACTCTTTTTGGCATGTGTAATTTCGCTTTTTGTACCATAATAAAGATGACCCATCGTGTTGTACGTACAAAAAGGCACGCACTCCTTGGCTTAAACATATGCTCTTGAGAGGCATTATCATCCATGAGCGCACTCGCCATGCCTCCTCCACCGGACAAGCACGATAGCGTTCTCAGAAAAGTCTTAGTCAGAAAATAATTAGTCAGAGAAAACATGTAAACGAGGCTTCAAGGCACAAGCGCGCCGCGTTCCTGAGTACAGGCCTGTTTGGATTTAGTCCACATGGTGGACTTTTCGGAATTTATCCACATAATTTTATCCGGATTTTTTAGATATTTTCGTCAGATGGGATGGAAAGACGTGAATTAAAATTCACACGGAAAACTCCCGGTTTCTTTTCTTGTAGTATTGACATGTTGTTTCCAAAGCCACAGGTACGCGCAACATTAGCTTTTAACTTTTTTTAACTTTGGAACTTTTATAATTTAAAATTTTTCCGATTTAACTGTTTCCCGCTTTCTTCTACTTCTGCCCATTCAGGGAGAAACTTTCTTCCGCTTCCTGGAGGCACTGTAACTGAAGTGCGCCGAAACACGACAGGTAATCCATGCGTGTAGGATCCACACCATTCAATCACACGTGCATGGCACTCCACTTTTCGGAAAACAATAGAAACTGATACGATGTTGCTGGGACTGGCAGTCCCGTAAACGGAAACTATGAGGGCTCACCCAAAATGAAGAACAGCAAAGCACATTTGTTTTTACTCTGCGTCACATTTCTAGCCTTGTATGTATTCTCAAAAAATATCCTAAAATATCCGCGTTTTATCAACAAAAGCCCACTGAAGAGGATCTTTTTAAAAGCTTCCGGATTTTTTTTTCAACCCTGTCTGAGTGCCCTACGTCGTCTGCTCGTCCCCGCTGCGTAGCGCCCTCTGCAGCTCCGAAACGAAACTCACAGGGATAGAACTCACCCGGCAGGCAGGAGCAAAGCAACGCGCGCAAGTGGCCGCGGTACGACACTGTCAAATGATCAATGAGTAGACCATAGCAAGGTGGTTTAAGCAGGATGTTCGCGTGTTTCAACTGACTTTGAAACGACGATTTCAAACATTCTAAATAGCTGAGCAGCTCCCTCGTGCCGTCCTCACTTACCTTTTGTTCATTGACACTGTTCGGTGGCGCCTAACGGTGGCACTTCCTCGTCAAGTTGAAAGTGAGGTAAGGCATGGAGGTATGAAGCAGGCTACGGTGTGGTTACACACCGCAAACACTGAAGGCTGTCAAATGGGCAACACCACTGTAAGCAGATGCTACTCTGTTTCCACAAACATGTTTTCTTAAGTATATTGTGTACGTGAACTCGTCTTCGGGTGTTTGAGCGAGATGGCAAGAGATGGCTGGTCTTCCACCATGATGCCAATACATATACAGGGTGTTTCAAAAAATGTGTCATTCGGACTTTATCAAAAAACGGGGCGACGGAAAAATACGGGCTAAACGGCACTTGTCTGGCAACTGAATTTGCCATCTTGCAAAAATATTTTCATTTGATTTTCATTTAAATAAGTTGAATTTCTTTAATGGAACTCCAAAATTTCCTAAGTCAACTTCGAGTTTTTTTTTGTTTTTTGTTTTTTTACAGAATTAGAGAGCCCGTATCGAATTTAGTCAGATCCACCAAGAAATCCGCTCGATATTGCAAATCGAACTGCCCAAAAAAAGTCCCGAAATTGAGGCTTCAAAGTTTCGGGTATTCAACGGCGCACCAAATCAGACGCAAAGATTCGTGGAGAGGAGGACATGCTCCTCGTCTTCGCTCCTGGACTGCTAAATTTTCGCTCTGGTTGCTGTTTTTGGCGACTGAACGTGGCCTTGCTCGAGGATCCCAAAATTAAAAGTGATATGCATGATTGGGTATCGGAAAAGTGTTCCGCACCCGATTTCTGGCCAGATCACTAGGAGGCTTTGAAGCAAGGAGCAGCACACCGTATTCGGTCTTGGGCGAGACAGCGTGCGCGTGAACATCGGCAGTGTAGAGATGCACTCTGCCAGATATTAGCTGTACTTCGCTATCCTGGCTCTCGCAGCCATGGTACCGCCTCTGAAACAGAGGTTGTGCAAAGGCGCCTTGGCTCTCTTTGTATGCACTCTTGGCGCAAGTGCGTAGCGCAAAGAAACGTCTAGCGCTGGTGTGTGGAAGGTTATTGCTCCCGCATGCTATTGCGAGGCTATGTGGCAGGAAATTCGGGCTCGAGTATAGCCCAGCTCCGGTCAGCTGACGGCTCACTTCAAACCGAACCTGATGACATTCGAGCAGCGATGCGTGAGCATTGCGCGGCTCTTTACAAGGAGTTATCACCCGGCGTACCTGTTATCAGCCGAGAGTGCCCACTGCCGGAGAAAAGATAGAGCATGTGTCGGCTCGGGGCGCTCACGCAGCAAGAAATTCGAGCAGCTGTCTTCTTAATGTTGAACGGAAAGTGTCCTGGCATTGATGGTCTCCCAGTTGAGTTCTACAAACGTATCTGGAGGCTAACTGGTAACTCCTTGACTCGGGTATTTAATCTATGCTTGTCCCGAGGGATGCAATTTTCTAGCAAGAGTAGAGTTGTTGTCCTCTTGTGCAATGACCCGTCCAGAAAACGAGATCCGGATGCATACCGTCCTATTACTCTATTGGCATGCGACTACAAAATGCTGGCCAAGGCCCTTCTTTTGCGTATTTCGCCGCACTTAGAAAGGGTGCTACACCCGTGCAAGGCGTGTTCTGTCCCTGGCAGGTCGTCAGATCTCCACGGGATAGCGCTACGTGATGCCATCCATTGGATAATGTCTTCACGCACAGCAGCAGTTGTGGCTTCCTGCGATAAGTCGAAGGCATTCTATCGTGTGTGGCACATGCAGGGTGTCGAACCGAAACGTTTTTCGTTCCGGTTTTATCATAAACGGTTCGGTACCGGTTCTGCTCCGGAGCAAAAAAAATAACGGTTCATGCCTGTTTTGAAGCGGTTCCGCTTCTCGTGTGCATATTCATTCCCAGAAAAAAAATCAATGTTGCAAAATGTAAACCCGTTTATTCCGCACATATGGCACATACAGACTTGTTTGTCGTGATGTCATACATAAACTACTTTCTTGCTGGATTGGTGCGATCGCGATCCATTCGAATGTCTGTTGCTGCTTCCTAGTCAGCAAGCACCACGACGGCTCAGTTTTCTTTTCTTCGTGTCCTGTCCACAAAAGAAGCGCCACTTCGTACGCGCTTGCCCTCGCGGATACGTATTGTATTCAACTTCGCTGTTTTCAAACAAGGGACGCATTGCGCGACATTACCGATAGAGAAGCCGTTACTCAGCCCCCTTGGGTCGTGTTTAGTTCAGGAGGGTTTGGGGGATGAAATTAAAACGAACACTACGGCACATTGGTAGGGAGTCACAACCGGTCACATGTACTTGTAAGTCTATGGCGCGAACGATAAAACGTTACCAAGGGGTCATAGTATACCGACATACATTCCACCGTAACCGAAGCCCTCGTAAAGTATCCGTGACATGACTTCAGAACACACGACGTCAGTTTAATTCGCTCATTCGTAGTCCAAACTGGCGAAACTTTTTCTTGGACCGAAAACCGTTAAATAAATTTTTCGGTTTCCCTCCTGAGCACCAAAAAAAAAAAAAAACGTATACGGTTTCGTTTCCGTTCCGGTTCGCGCTAGGGTTGCCACCTTTCGTACTGAAAAATACCGGCTGAGGGAGAGGAGGAAATCTTCGCGGGAAAGGGAAGTAAGTGAGGGGTGGAGTGTAACGGAGAGAGAGAGAGAGAAAGAACGAGTGTACTGGCTGAAGACAACAATGATAATAGTAATGAATAACTAAGAAAACGACTGGTGACTACGGAGTTGGGTCTGTGCTCCAGATTTATTCAAGCTGTAATGGAATGTTGAAAGGAAAACCCCGTAAAAGCCCCTATGAAAGGTGTTGAGCCACAAATACCGACAAAAGGCTGCCGGTATCGCCTTCCTACCGGCAACCGGCAGAACGAGCAAATAACCGGCCGTGCCGGTATAATACCGGCCTGGTGGCAGCCCTAGTTCGCACCAAAATAGCGTTTTTTTCCGGTTTTCGGTTCGCTCCGACACTCTGGGCACATGTACCTATTTTCAAGACTGAGGGGATATGGTTTCGCCGATGGTTGGGCGCGCTTTGTTGAGGTGCTACACAAAGGCGCAAAAAGTGTCGTTTCCGTAGCTGGTGGTCTATCGTCTCCGTTTGACGTTACGTGTGGTGTCCGACAGGGATGCCCTCTCTCCCCGGCATTGTATGCGCTTGCCATCAACCCTTTCCTCGAAAGGCTGCGTTCTCTCTCAGTTATCCTAAGGCTACCTAATAGATGCCCACCGCGTCTGTTTGCGCCTGTGTTTGCGTACGCTGACGATGTCTCCGTCATACTACCGCGTGAGAGTTCCCTAGAGCCAGTGTTGAAGGCGTTTGAAGACTACGGTACAGTTCTGGGGCAAGATTGAATAGATCCAAAAGTGTCGCTCCTTTTTTATATGTTCAGCCAACCTGTGCTGCACCGTTTCAAGTTTCTGTAAGATCTCAGGTTACAATCCTGGGAGTTGTTTTTCACAGTGCAGGGGTCTCAGCTGTCAACTCGCCTCGAGTATTCAGCCGCTGTAGTGCTGCACTGCGAGAGCTTAAGTTTGTTCACCTGCCGACCACTTTTCGGGCACGCTGTTAGCAGCATGGTATATTACAGTCGCTTGTGGTTTTTAGCGGCTGTCTCATCTCCGCCAGCGGTAATACAAGCTGCTATCACACGACACGCGTTCTGCTTTCTGTGGGGGCGAATCCGTTGAATGGGTCTGTAGGTCTCAACTCCACGGAAGCCGTGATCTGGGTGCCTTGGGAGTACCAGCTGTGCCAGAAAAGTGCTCGGCGCTTCAAGCACGTATTCCCTTTGAGGCGCTCCGTGCGCCAGAGCACCCGGCCTGCGCATTAGTGCAGTGTTTCCTAGGATGCGCCGCCAGGTGGTTCCCAGAAAGACCCGGCCTGCTTCGCCCCAGAGCGGAAGTACTCCCTGTTTATTTTTGTGCTCGTGTTGCTGTTGTGCGGCACTTGCGTGTCGAATGCCCAGATGAAGACATTTCCTTCTGGAGCATCCGTGATTTCTACGCCGCCTACAGGGAAATGCGACCGGGTCCTGCAAGACCAGCAGTGTTAACGAAATTCGCCTGGCGGCGTATCACTGCTGGCTCGATTGATGCACGGCGCGCCAGTCTCCAGCAGAGGTGGGCACCCTCACGAGGGCGTGCGAGGGTGAGGGTTTCCTCGCGCTCACCTCACCCTCACCTAACGTTATGAGGTCAGGTGAGGTTGAGGGCCAATTTTTCTGGTGATGTTTGAGGTGAAGTGAGGTGAGGAAAATATTCAAAAAAAATTGAGGTGAGGTGCGGTGAGGAAAATTTTCAAAAAGTTTTTGAGGTGAGGTGAGGTGCGGAAAATCTTTCAAGCAATTTTGAGGTGAGGAAATTTTCAATTTTTTTAGCTTAGGTGAGGAAAGATTTCAAAACCATTTGAGGTGAGGTGAGGAAAACTATGGGAAAATTTTTGAGGTGAGGCGAGGAAAAATTTATGAACGCGCACTTTTCCCGCGCGTACACGGGAAAACTTTTCCCGCGCGTACACGGGATATATTTCCTTCTTCCCGCAGCTTCTATCTCTCATCTGGGCGGGGAACGCCCTCCACTCTCGCCTCTGATCTGACGCCCGAAATTGCGCGTCATCCGCATACCCGCAACTGAACCTCAATTTCCGTGCAACTTTTACGGGTATAACAATCGTTCCACGAAGCGTTTTCTGTGATTGACTAGGCCAAATCCTCCACCAAGAAAAAAAAAAAAAAACGTTACATTGACTAAGCAATTTCATAAGTTCAATTTCAAAAATGTATTTCAATGGCAAATTGATGAAACTATTTGTATTTGGTGACAAACTAAATGTCCGGGAAAGAGTTGTTTACCCCATATTTTTTCGTTAAGCCGTTTTCTTATAATGGTCAAATGACACGTTTCGTGCCGCACCCTGTATGTACTCACGCTTGAGGTATATGCATTTACATTGGCAGTCACTCAAAGCCAACGTGCATCAAAAACACCATCTTCACATCCAATAAAGAAATAGCTATAAAAAATTGAGGTGAGGTGAGGAAAATTTCGAAACAAATTTTTGAGGTGAGAAAAATTTAAAAAATAATTGAGGTGAAGTGAGTTGAGAAAAAGTCTCAAAAACTCCTTTGAGGTGAGGTCATGTGAGGAAAATTTTTCAATAAAAAATTGAGGAGAGGTAAGGTGAAGAAAATTTTTCAAACATTTTTGAGGTGAGATGAGGAAAAATTTTCAAAAAATTTTGAAGTGATGTGAGGTGAGGTAAATTTCGAAAAAGATTTTTGAGGTGAGGTGAGGTGAGGAACATTTTTCAATAAAAAATTTAGGTGACGTGAGGTGAGGAAAAATTTTCTCCCAGAAGATTGAGGTGAGGCCAAGGCTAGTGAGGACAAACGCCCACCTCTGGTCCCCAGTGGAAGCTGGCGCATGGTGTCCTCCCACTGCGTGAAGGTTTGCACCGTTTTCGGATATGTCGCACAGACGGTTGTCCGTTTTGTGGCATGTCTGAGAAAGCAGAACATCGTTTTTTGCGATGACTTGCGACTACAAATTTCTAGCGAAGGCGCTTCTCCTACGTGTTTCGCCGCAGTTGGAGAAGGTGTTGCACCCATGTCAAGCCTGTTCGGTCCCTGGTTGGTCATCTGTCCTCCACAAGATGGCCATTCATGACGCCATTAAGTAGTTAAACCTGAGACAGCTAACAGCGGTGTTAACCTCGTTTGACCAGGCAAAGGCTTTTGACAGAGTCAGTCATTCGTATCTGTTTTCAATGCTTACAGCATACGGCTTCCATGAAGTGCGGATTCGCTTTTTCGAAGTGTTGTACCTTCGTGCGAAAAGCCTGGTCTCTGTTGCTGGTGGTCTATCGCGTCTCATTGAGATTACGCGTGGTGTACGGCAGGGCTGTCCCCTGTCTCCTGTATTGTACGTTGTTGCAATCAAGCCCCTCCTGGTTCGTTTAAGCTCCCTCCCTGCCCTTCTTAGATTGCCTGGTGGTTGCCCCCCTCCTGTTTTCGCCTATGCAGATGATATCTCTCTCATGCTACCAGGGGAAGCTTGCCTTGAACCTGTGCTGAAGGCCAACACGGAGGGATAATACTTCATAATTCCACACCAAGATGACACTGGAGTGTCGTCTTCGTCTTCCTCGCTGCGGAATGGGTCAGCAAACCGCGCACTTTTTGCATGTGTCCTCGACGGCCAAAATATCTCTGATTAGGACAGGTAAGAGTGATTTTTGTGTGCAATAAAATTTAGTAGGCTTTCCCCAATCCTTGATGAGTAACGTGAAGGATACTTCATGCATTTTGAAGGAATTTGGCATCAGCACGAACCAATATTTATTAGGATTCCTGCAGGAATCATTGGCCCACCACGGTGTACAAATGAAGAACTCGATGTTTTACGGCGCGCGTGCCGGCACTTCACGTGGGCGTCATGGTACAGCTACATTACCATGGTATAGCTATCGTGATGATGAACTTGAGAGAACACCCGTGCCAGAAACTGAGCAGGAACGAACTCTGTTGGAAGACGAGAGCGATGTAGTACAGACGAGTATTATACGCCGTCGGTTGAAAACGGGGTGAATACCGAAATAGAGTCAGACAGTAGCTACGTATCTGAGGTTGAGGCCGACAAAATAGTGAAGAAAAGTTCGCAAAAAAATTGTAAGCGTACATGGAAGACAAAAAGTGTAGCAAGAAATCGAAAAGAGGTGAACGAAGGTTCCACTGGCGCCAGAGAAATATGCCTCAGCAAGACGTTGCATGGAAAGGCTCACTTCCAGAACCTCCTGAAGAAATATAAGCACCTCTACAATATTTCAAGCGGTTCCATGACTCTAGAATGATGGAAAGCATGGCAGAACAAACTAATTTGCACTCGGTGCAGAAGACTGGGTCGTCTGTAAACACATATGCAAAGGAGCTTGAGCAGCTCATGGGGATTCTGCTGATGACAGGCCTGATCGCGTTTCCGCAGTACGAGTATTATTGGAACAGCAAGTTGCAATTTTCCCCCCTTACTCAAGTAATGTCCAGGAACGGGTTCAAGGAAATCAGAAGAGATCTGCACTTTACTGACAACAGCAAAATGATTCCTCGCGGGCAGGACGGGTATGATCCTCTATTCAAGCTTCGGCCATTCCTTGGCGCGCTCCGGAATAATTGCTTGGCTTTAGGTCCCGAGGAATCTCACAGCATAGACGAAGAAATGGCTCCTTTCAAGGGTCGATGCCACCTATGTCAGTATATCAAGAAACAATTCCGACAATTGGGGGATCAAGATCTTTGTCCATGCAGGCGTGTCAGGAACTGTGTAGACTTCCTGGTCTACACAGGAGCAAGCGCGCTGAACCCGTGCCAGGTCCTTGAGCTCGGGTTCGGCGGTAACGTCGTCATGCCCTGTGTAAAACCCTTCCTCAACAAATGAATCAAAAGGTGACGTTTGATAATTACTTCTGCTCCATCGAGTTGATTGAGGCTCTCAAAAGGATCGGAGTTCATTATTGTGGAACAATAAGAGCGAACCCTATGAGGAACTGTGACATTCGGTCACAAAAGCAGCTCCGTGAGACAGGACAAGGCTCATTTGATTACAAAGTAGAAGCAGAGGGAAGACATCGTGATGGTTCGCTGACTGGACAACAGGGTGGTCAGCTCGCATCATCGTTGCTGGCGCAGACACTACGGATGAAGTGAAAAGGTGGAATACAGCAGAGAAGACGCATGTGATGGTAGAAAGACCAGAGATTGTAAAGATGTATAACGAGACAATGGGCGGAGTTGATCTTGCGGACCAACTAATTGAATATTACCGCAAGCCCACCCGACTCGAAAACTGGTACCTCAAGCTCTTCAGCCACTTCTTGAGCTTGATTTCGGTGAACGCATGGCCATTGTACAGGAGGCACATCAAGCAACTACGGAAGACGAAACAGCTGACACTCTTTGAGTTTATCCTCGCCATGTCAGATGCCCTTCGAAATGCAGGGAAGGTAAAGGAAAAGAAAGTTGGTCGTCCGTGGAACTCTCCGCCTCAACCAACGAAGAAAGTAAGACGCCCAAGACAAGCAGGCTCATCATCGGAAACACGGTATTAACAAATTGGTCACTGGCCTTAGATTGCCTATGCAGGTGATATCTCTGCACCTGCGAGCAGCCTGCCAGCAGGCGAGCTGCCTGTATTTCAGGAAGACACGCAGATTTCTTCGTACTCCACATGGGAGTGCAGTAAGTGTAGTGTCAGGCTCTGCCTGAATGGAAACAATAATTGCTTCTTGGCATTCCACAACAAGCCATAAGACTGGAGTAGCAGTGAATACAGTGTGCTTCAATTCGTCTGTTCTCTTGTTTTGTGGAGAGGAGCACCTTCATTGACCAATGACTCCCCGGGGAATCATGTCTGTAAGCTATAATAAACACCGCAAAACTTTTTTCAGGTGTTCCTTATGTCTTGAGAAGCCCAGAAACAAAATTTCGATTTTTTTCCTCGACGTACAAAAATTCGGCCCAGAATGGGTTAGTACTTGGACTCCCATGAATCATGTTCGCGTGTCCCATCCTACAGTTGGCGATTCGAATGATGTTTATGCAGCTGTCTCCTAAAAGACGCGCGAAAAGTGCCCTCGCATTGACCGTCTTAAAGGTAAGTTCTACAAGCGCTTCTGGAATGTAATTGGTTCTTGCATGACTCGGGTTTTTAACACCTGCTTACCCCAACGGTCGCTATGCTCCAGCATGCAGAATGGTGTCGTTGTCCTTCTCTGCAAAGACATGTCTCGAAAACTGGACCCAGATGCTGATTGTGCGACGCCGACGAAGCTTTCGTGGCGTCGAATTACTGCGCGATAGCTAGACGGCCGCGGCGCCGCTCTTCAGTGGAAACTTTCCCACAACGTTCTTCCTCTCCAGTTGTCTCGCGACGTAAACATCCAATTATTAAAAATTATCTTCCTCTCCGCGAGCGATTAAACTGGTTTCACATCTGTCGCTCTGACGGTTACAGGCCTTGCGGGAAGTGTGAACACAGAACACTGTTTCAGGCGTTGTCGTATTCCTCTTTTGCTGTAGCGCAGATTAACGCAAATATTTGACCTGCTGACTGTCGCCTGTGCCACTGTACAGTTCCTACGGCCGTTGCCTGTTCCGTGCACTGAGGTTAAACAATTGGCTTTGTTAATTACCGAGATAAACTTTCAAATTTGGATCCGTCGTCGCCGACTGGCTTTCGGTGGCCAGACTTCGGAGACGCAGCAATATTTCAGGCTGTCAGAGCAGGACCTCGTTGCCACATTGTCCATGGGGAAGGATTGTATGGTCTTGTGGAGTCCTGTCGCCGCTGGCTGACGCCTACTCGATTTTTCCGCCACGTTCACGGTGAGTGGCAACTCATGTTCTAGGCAGCTCGCAAGGACTGTACAGCACTCCGCAGCGACCCTCCCGTGTTTGGATTGTTGCTTAGTATGGCCAGTATGAAAACCAAACTCTCCTAGACAGTGTTGTTATCTACCTTGTAGGATTGTAACGTGAAGTTAGTGTCTGTCCAAATGGGACTACCTTCATAGGTAGCTCTACTGCCTGATGACAACACACACGTCTCTGCTCTGGTAGGTAGCCCGTCTGTGGTTCATCGCATTGTATGTCTAGCCCCTCGCAGTAATTTGAGTCGCCATCACTTGCATGTGACTTATCGCGTACCTCAAATGTGGCTTTTCAGCACAACGAGGCACAACGAGGAGGCAGAAGCCGCCTCGTTTTCTGCCGGATTGCTAAAGCAGAGCACGTACAGATAAGCCTGACCTTAAATGAATAGGCCTTTGTCCAGATTCAAAAACTTGAACACATTCATATATGTTGCAACCCCCTCAACGCCTTCGGGTATGTTGCCCCGGCATATGTGTTACATCCTCCGTGCTTGTCAGAAAAAGTTATGGCTTGAGATAACCCCAAGAACACGTTGACATCCCTCACTCATCCTGAGGATGTCACTCTGGGACAGAAATGACGTCCTTGGAATATCCCCAAAGGATCCTCAATTTGTTAGAAAAGTGTTAGAATGAGACTCCAGAGATCATCCTAGGGACAACATCTGGGGACAAATGTGGGATAGTCTCAGAAGCACTAGAGGATCATGTGCTTCTGCATGCAGCTATACTGAATCTGCTTTCATTTCTTCTTCATTCTCTTCATTCTTCATTCTCTTACTTAGAGGTGAGCTGACGTTTACATTAGGAAGCAGTTGAGTACAGTCTCTTTCTTGCAGTTTTTCAACCTCGACCATCAGCTTGTCATTTTCAGTTTTTCCTCTTCAATTGTTTTTGGTGACGAAGAATGGGTGCCGCGGTATAAAAGCAAAAATATGAAAGGTCCTGTGCCACTACGTCTAAGGCAGTCCACTTTGAAAGAAATATGTGTGTGTATTGTCATGCGGCAGTGGCATTTCCTTTCGCAGATAAAACATATACTATATATTGCTTGTCTTGGGAACTCCCGCATGTTGGAGAGTCCTCCTAGCATCTCAGAAAGGGTGAGGTACCTAGGTTTAATTAAATTTCATGTATAAGGAACACTGATGTGGCGAATTCCTTGGAGCATTAGGTTACAACCAGGGTAACGTCCGTGTTTCCTACTTAGCTGATTTCAAACATCCATCGAAAGCCAAACACGCGCTGTAATATGCCGTCAGTTTTCTGTATCTTCCACGGAAATGCTCTGTGTAGCATCCCGTCAGGGACCTTGCTCGGATGTTAATGGCAACAAGATCACAATGAAAGACCTAGCAAGCTATATTTTATCGCACATAAAACCCAGTGCGTGGAGTATTCATTGATATCATTCAATTTGTCTTTGTACCCCTGTATTTTTGTTTTTTTCTTTTTGTAGTATTTTTCGTACTGTATACATGATCACTGTTGGTACGGTTGAATTTGGTTATGACAAACAAACCGGAACACTAATTAATGGGTGCAGGCATTGCAATGCACAAAGCTGCATTAAACTAATTTACTTCTCCAACATATGTCCTCCGGCTGCAGGACGTACGCAAATGACTATCACTCGAAGATCCCATGATGACACTCCCTGGATCTCCTCCGGATATCCCATCACGGACGAGGACGTGATGATCGCGAGTGTTCTTGGGCAAGTTGCCTATGAAGGCTGTCCTTCTGCAGTTCCTGACCTAGTTATTTCATGGCATTTGCGTTGTTATGTTCCAGGTTTCGCGCACAGAATCAAAGGTGATACTTGCTGCTGCAACACGGACAAGTTCTAGGATGTAGGAGTTCATTCATCACTTCGACAATGGCGCTCTCATCTACCCGAGGCCAGAGTCTGTGGTCCGAAAAACCATCTGCGACTTCAGTGTTGCATTGTTAAAGGGCTCCCTGTTCAACAAACAGTGAAAACTTGGTCGTGTGCTTCTAAACGTATTATAGGAAATACTTCAGAAATGCCTAGTAATGCGTTGCTCCTTGCAAGTAGGGGATGCGGCTTATAACAGAGAACTGTGTAGGATTTTTATAAACTTACAGGACCTGCATTGTCCAATTGGAGTGGGAATTTAAACGAAAATGTTCAAGGCGTCGTGAGGCCGCCACACAAGCCACTTTCAATAAAGGTCTTGAGATTCTACGTGAAATTTCTCACATGAAATGAAGGCTCTCAATGAAAACGTGAAGCCCTGAAACTGACATATGTAATGACACGTACAAGTTCTAGGCACTCCTAATTGGAACACTCTTTTTGGCATGTGTGCTTTCGTTTTTTTGTGCTATATTAAAAACAATTGCCCATCATGGTGTGCGTACAAAAAGGGATGCATTCACTTAGACGTATGCTCTTGAGCGGCATTATCATCCATGAGCGCATTCGCCACGCTTCCTCCACCGGAGAAGCACGATAGAGTTGCCAGAAAAGTCTTTGTCACAAAAAATTAGTCGAGAAAACAGGTAAACGAAGCTTCAAGGCACAAGCGCGCCGCGTACCTGAGTGCCCTACGTGGTCTGCTCGCCCACGCTGCGTAGGGCCCCCTACGGCCCCGAAATGAAACTTCGCCGTCACAGGGATCTCGGCGCTTCCGGCAGGCCGGCACAAAGCGAAGCCCGCAAGTGGCCATGGTACGACACTGTCAAGTGATCAGTGAGCAGACCATAGCAAGGTTGTTTAAGCAGAATGTTCCCGTGTTTCAACTGACTTTGAAACAACGATTTGAAACATCCTAATAATTGAGCTGCTACCTTATGCCGTCTTCGGAGTCTCACTTACCTTTTTTTCCTTGACACTGTTCGGTGGCGCCTAACGTTGGCACTTCCTTGTCAAGTTGAAAGTGAGGTAAGGCATGGAGGTATGAAGTAGGCTAGGTGTGTGGTTACACACCGCAAATACTGAAGGCTGTCAAATACGCAACACCAGCGTAAGTAGGTGTTGCACCGTTCCCACAAACATGTTTTCTTAAGCACATTGTGTATGTTGTCCCAAGCCACCGTAAGGTACCGTAAGGTCTATTTTTGAAGCGTGATGCGGGCAAGCTAACGCTTGTCCCATCCTACAGTTGGCGATACAAGGTACCTGTAATCGTTGCCGGTCGCACGCGCAGAACGGAAGCAACTAGCATTGCTGATTTCGGAAATTAACTTCCAAATTTGGATTCGCCGGTGCCGGCTGTCCTTTGGTGGTCCAAATGTTGGGGGCATGGCTATTTTTCAGGCAGTGAGAGCCGGGCTGCGTGCACATATCATCCGTGAGCAGTCATTATTTGGGTCTGTGGAGTGCTGTCGCCGCTGGCTTACAGCGACTCGGCTCTTTGATCATGATCAAGTGAGTGGCATATCAAGTTCTAGTAAGCCCACTAGGACTGTACTGCTCCCGGACCCGTATTGTGCTGCTCAGAGGAGACCGCCGTTCAATTCTGCGACGTCTAGTGACACCCCTGGCTTCCCGCCAACGGACAACCGACATTCTTCCCCCCTCTATGTTGAACAGAGTTGATCCCACGCTCGCTTTCCGCATGCCACGAAACACATCTCGTCAGGATGCTGCATTAATCCACCGCATGCGCCTCGATGTGGCCTTTACAGCTCAGTGGCGTTACCGCTTGAGACAAATTGATTCTCCCACCTGCTGCCACTGTGGTGCTCTTGAGGATCTGGAGCACATTCTTCTTCATTGCCCTCACTACGAACCTTCCCGAACCACACTCTCCGAGTCTCTTCGTCAGCTGGACTCTCGCCCTCTCTCCCTACCGAAATTGCTTGGTCCCTGGCCCAATCCAGCCCAGCAACGCTCTGCGCTCAAAGCTCTTCTGACATTTCTGGACACCATCGGTCTTCGATCGTTATTGTAAAGGGGCTCGTTATTTTATTCCCCCCATTCCACCAAGCACTGGGGTAGAGTATCGCCTGTTGCGATGAAACTCCCCACTCTCCAAGACCGAAAATAAAGTTGTTGTTGTTACTGCTCCCCCGTAGCGACTCTTCCGGAGTGTCAGGATTGTTCGCAGGGTATGGCACGTACAAAAAGCAATCTCCCTTTGGAGCGTTGCTATGTGGTATGTAAGATAGAGTTTGTGTAAAAGAGGCTACCTCCATAGGTAGTTCTCTTGCTTGATGACAATACACACACAATGTTGTCCCAAGCTGTGCCCGGATGCGTATCGCCCCATAACACTTTTGACTTGCGACTACAAATTTCTAGCGAAGGCGCTTCTCCTACGTGTTTCGCCGCAGTTGGAGAAGGTGTTGCACCCATGTCAAGCCTGTTCGGTCCCTGGCAGGTCATCGGCCCTCCACAGGATGGCCATCCGTGACACCATCCAGTGGTTAAACCTGAGAGAGCTAACAGCGGTGTTGGCCTCGTTCGACCAGGCAAAAGGTTTTGACAGAGTGCGTCATTCGTATCTGTTTTCCATGCTTACAGCTTACGGCTTTCATGAAGCATGGATTCGCTTTGTGGAAGTGTTGTACCGTGGTGTGAAAAGCCTGGTCTCCGTTGCTGGTGGTCTATCGCGTCCAACTGAGGTTACGCGCGGTGTGCGCCAGGGGCGTCCCCTTTCTCCTGTATTGTACGCTGTTGCAATCAACCCGCTCCTGGTTCGTTTAAGCCCCCTCCCTATCCTTCTGAGATTGCCTGGTGGTTGCCCCCCTCCCGTTTTCGCATATGCAGATGATATCTCTGTCATGCTGCCGGGGGAAGCTTGCCTTGAACCTGTGCTGAAGGCTTTCGATGATTATGGTAAAGTGTCTGGCGCACAACTTAACAGGTCTAAGAGCGGTGCCCTCTACATTAATACAAAACCTTCGCGCGTGACACCCCATGGCGTGCCCTCAAAGCCTCAAGTGAAAATGCTCGCTGTTGTCTTCGATGGTAGCGGGGTATCTCGTGTAAACTGGCCCACAGTGTTTAAACAGACGACACAACACAAAGTCTCAAACACAGCTAAAGTTTAATCGACAACCGCACACTTTTAACACATCAGGTGGGGGAGGAGGGACAGTGCAAAAGGCTCGCCAAAGCAGGGCCGAAGGTCACAGACGCTTTGCTGACACAGTTCCCAGCCCTCAAAATTGACAACGTTTCTCTCGAAAGCCTCCGGCTGAGGTCGGTCTCCCTGGCCTTGACAAAGGTCTCATCCCATATGGGAGAACAATGAAAGCAAACTTTGAGATGCTTTGCCAATTCCGACGACTGGTCCTCATTTTTCACCTTCGAAGCGTGCTCCCAGAGCCTGTCATTCAAGCAACGTTTCGTTTGGCCGATGTAGCAAAAACCGCAAGCAAGAGGTATCTGATACACCACATTTGACTGGCATTGTACATAGCTATTTTTATGCGATTTACAAACTTTGTCACGCTTCTGGAAAGGACAGAGAGCATCAAGTCTAAAGCAGTTTTTAAACACAACCTGGACACCAAACTTTTTTTCTACAGCAAGGATGTTATGTGAGACATTGGGAAAATATGGGATCGCAACACGAATCTCATTATCAGTGACATGTGGGACACAAGGGGAAATTAATCTACCGAAAACAGACTCAAGAGCGCGAAAAACCATTGCATTAGAATAGCCTGCGAGCCGCAGACGATCACACTGAAATCTGTAGACCTGTCCCTCACTTTCCGAGCCCGTTTACTGGCCTCTTGGTACTACAGCCGTCTGTGGTTCCTCGCCGCCGTATGTCTGCCACAATACAGTCATTCGGGTCGCCATAACTCGCAACGCGTTCCGTTTCCTGTGAGCTGGTTCAGTTGAATGGGTCAGGAGGTCACAGCTGTATCTCACGCGTGATCGGGGCGGTTTAGGCGTGCCGGCTATCACGGAGCGCTCTCTAGCACTGCAGATCCGGGCTCTCTTTGAGGCGCATTCACAATCCTGATCATCCAGCGTGCGCTTTGGTGCACCATTTCCTCGGTCATGCCGCCCGGTGGTTCACCGATATCACTGACAGCCGTCCCAGAGCAGAAGTTCCCTCCCCTCTTTTCACAGCTTGCATAGCTGCCGTCAGACGCGTACGCGAGATGTCCCCAGACGCTGAGGTCTCTCTTTGGGAAGCCAAGGATTTCTACACCACGCTCATGGAGGCGGTTCTGGTTCCCTCCCTGCCTGGTTCCGAGGGTAGTCCTTCCGGGAGCGCCTGGCGACGTATCACGGCAGGCTGGTTGGACGCCCGTCGAGCGAGTCTCCAGTGGAAGATGGCTCATGGTGTCCTCCCGCTTCGTGAACGTTTACACCGCTTCCATATTTGTCGCACGGATCACTGCCCGTTTTGTGGCATCTCGGAGTTAACATGAGCACTGCTTCCTTCACTGCCAGATTCCGCTGCTCCCGTGGAGCAGAGCGGCTGTTGCTTTTGACCTTCCAAGAGTCGAATGGGCCACTGTAAGGTTCATGGAACCGCTGCCGGTTGCACCAAGGGATCGGAAACATCTGGCGTGTTTGATTGCGGAAATAAATTTCCAAATTTGGATACGCCGGTTCCGGTTGGCCTTCGGTGGCCACGACTGTGGGATCGTAGACTTGTTTCAGGCAGTTCGTGCTGGACTACGAGCGCTGATCACCAGGGAACAGGCAGTGCTCGGCTCAGTCGAGTGCTCCCGTCGCTGGCTCTGCTCCACTCGCATCTTCCGCTATGATCAGGGTGAGTGGCACATTCTGTTCTAGCCATTTTGCTAGACTTGTACCGTCCTCCTCGCGACTCTCCCGTGTATCATGGATTATTCGCATGGTGTGGCTCGTACAACCAGCAAGCTCCCTAGGAGCGTTGTTATCCTGCCTTTCAGCATAGTGCGCGTCTAGTGTAAATGAGCCTACCTCCATGGTAGCTCTCCTGCTTGATGACAATACGAAATTGTGAAAAATGGTTGTTGACTTGGTTGGGGAAAATAAAGCAAATCGGTAAATTAAGGATATAGGTGGGAGTGGTAGGCGAAAAGATAAGGAAGATGGGCTCACTAATTCTGTGACTCATCTAATCAGTCAACAATACAAGAAATATTGCTGGTCTTCCACCATGATGCCAATACATATATTGTAAAATAGGTAGTTCTCTTCCTACAGTTTGCAATACGAGGTAGTGCTCTTGCTAAATGACAATACACACACATTGTGAAGCTCCCTTAGAGAGCGTTTTTATCGTATAGAATATTGTCCTAGAGAGTGAGTGTTTGCCTGCGTGATGACAATACGCACATTGTGACACCCTGCTAGAGAGTGTTTTTATATAGCTTGTGGTGATTGTAACGTGCAGTTAGTGTCAGTGCAAAGGGGGCCACCTCCATAGGTAGTTCGCCTGCCTGATGACAATATATATTGTGAAGTCCTGCTCGATGACAATACACACATTGTGAAGTCCAGGTCTGGTGCTAGGAAGGTGAAGTCCCTGGGCTCGCTTACGGTGAAGGGCAACGTGATCGAATTGGTCTCTCTGGAGTCCAACTTGGTCACAGTTTCAGTCCTCTCGGTGCCAGATGGCATCCCTGATGTAGCGGTGGAGTCCATTCTTACTGAGTACGATCCCGTCACCAAAGTAGCTCGTGAGACGTTCCCTTAGAAGGAGCTAGAGGGTATCGAAACGGGTAGCCGGCGCGCTCTTGTGGAAATGTGGACCCCCGTTCCGAACTTCGTAAGTGTGCGCTGTAAGCGTTTGCTACTATTCGAGTTGCACGCTGCTCTGCCGACCGATTTTTGGAAGAGATGCCCACGTGCTGCTGTACACTGTGGTGCACGCAAAAAGGGAACAGAAGCGATTACGGAAAGAGGGTAAGAGTCATTTAATATCAGTGCAAACGTGTTTTCTCACCGGCGAAGTCGAAAGGAGCATGACGAGCGCGAAAGGGGAGCAATGATACATTACATGATTCGCACTCGAAAAGACAGGATCACGGCAAACGAAAGCAAGAAACAAGTGTTCACAGGATCAACGAATGGCCCGGTATCGATTTTGACTTGATATAAATGCTAGTTTGGAAGAACAAGAACACAACCTGCTGTACTTCATCGGTGTGTCCACGCTGGCTGTGATGCACCTGTCCACATAAGTGCTCGTGCTTTTGTGATTATAGCCTTTGTTTGACCAATGCTGGTTAACTGTGCACCGAGCTCAGACATTGTTAAAACATGAAGTTAACGCTGAATTCATTTCTTATAAACGTTAGTTGGTGACGTGATGAATATTTCAGTAGCATTTACTCCCTTTTGTGAAGCACAGTTAAGCGTTAAATTCAACTTAAGAGGCCGCTGATCTCGGTTCAAGTGTTAAAGGTACTGTAAAGCAGCACCGATGAAATGTCATTTAGTGTGGCTATTCGATAGTCCAAGCCACCAGGACACAAACTGTGCAAGTTTCATTCCAATCGACGGTGCAGTTAATTAGAAAATTACAATTAGAGATTACGGGCAACACTGTACTAGGTATTCGAAATGAATCCGTACTTCTGACACATACGGCGGCAACCACATTGCATGCGTATAACACTGGGCCCGACATAACAATCTACCACAATCCACCATAAAATCCGCCCCTGCAATCCACACAACGATCCACATCTGAGGGTGAACGAATAAGCGAACTGAAATGAAATGCTGAGCCGTTGACAAAAATGTGTCAGACGTTCAAGAAGCCAGACAGCGTCGGGCCTTGTTTGTTCACAGAGGTTCACAGCCCAGCAAACCACCGACGTCCTAAGGACATCCTCGCATGATCCTATGGTCCTGGTCCCCCATGGATGTCCTAAAAATGTCTTTAAGATATCTTTAAAAATGTCCTAATTTTATCCAGTGGGATGTCCGAGCAGTATGTCACTGGGACTTCCTGACAACGTCCTACCTGGATGTCAAACTTAAATTGAAATGCATGCATATTTTTGTGCTGAAACTATTGCAGCTTCATACTACATAACACAGTTTTGAACAGTATGTTGGAAAGGCAGGTCCATAGTGATTTTGAGCATCGAACAAAAAAGTATGAAATCATTATTGAAGCGCACATGGCAGGTAACACATCAAACAACCAATATTTCACGAAATCTGTTCCTCATATCATTTTTCATATCACCTGTTCACGAAAGCAACATTGCAATGCATGGCCCAAGCTTACCTGAATCGAATGAGAGTGAGTTACTTTTGGAATGTAGAAACACACATATTTCATGCTTCACTATACAAAAGTCTCGTACTCTGATAAAGCGCACAGCGTATAGGTCAAGTGACCAGATGTCCCTATTTACGTGGTAACATCCCCGGCTTTTTGTCCATTGTTTCTGTGTCCGAAGTTTGCAATGATCTACTTGTTGATCACACAAATACAGGGTCTTCATTTTTATCCTTCACAGCATTTTCTGAAAGGCTATGAGAGCAGCACAGATGCCGCTTTTGCAATTGAGTTATACGGCCATGCGGACATAATCTGGAAGAGTGTATGTCAGTACAAGATGAGTAAATACATAAAATTCATTAATTAACTCTTTAATTAGGGAATTTGACAAAAGCGAGATAGCAGAATAGGAGTCAGTCCTCGTTCAAAGCCATTCTATCTTTTAAAAATCCAGAAAAGAGCGCGTGACGTGAAATATTCATCGCTGGATTTTGGTATGCAAATGAGTAAAAACGAAGAACCGCGCCTCAGAGCGCATCATCTACGCCGACGAAGGCTTCTCAGGGCCGGAAAGCGGTTTATCTAGTCAGCATATCGGCCAACTCCAATCATCTCCGTTGCTCCAAATCACGTGGCCTCTGACATGAAATGAGCGCTGTGCTCTCTGCGTTCCCAGTCACTGCGGTTTCGTGTCAAACTTCAGGGATGGATATTTTAACGCACGTGCGTGTTTCAGGAATTGCTAGACCCGGAATGGCTTTTAACAAGCATAGTCTCTCATTCTGCTATCGCGCTTTTGCACAGAATCCCCTAATTAAAGAGTTAATTAATGAATTTTATGTAATTAGTCAACTTGTAGTTTTATACATTCTTCGAGAGGATGTCCGCCTGGTCCTATAATTTGACTGCAAAAATGACATCTGTGCTGTCCTCATAGCTTTTTTTTTTAAATAAAAATTCTGCAAAGCATCAAAATAAGCACCCTGTATAGTACTTGGGCTTGTTGAAAATGGAATCACGCTAAAACTTTGGTAATCAATCTCACGAAGCTTGTGTTCCTCCAGCTCGGGCGTGATTACTTAGTATACGGGCTGTAGTTCCACAATCCGTGAAATCAATTAATAATGAGAGGATAGAGAGGTAGCAAGCGAGCTGGTGGTATAGATCCATAACTTAAACCCCCGAGACTAGGGGACAAAATTGAGACCTTGTCTGTGTTTGTCGTTTTTTTGTCCCCTAGTCTCGGGTTTTTAAGTTATGGATCAATTAATAATGTTGAAATGCCTTGCGCTGAGTTGAGGGAAGTATTTTGACTGTGAAACTACCCGCCTGCCAACTGCTGCGAAGATAGTGCAAGCATGAAACGGTGGGCCAGCACAAACCCCGCTTACTAAAATCAGTGCTTACTACTACTGCTTTGAATTCAGAGAGTTCTGGTGACGCCACATATATGTGTTCGATGTTGTACATGGCGCTACACCCTGTCAGGTCGCAAAAAGACGGTGAAAACGTATTGAAAGACGCACAGTAAAATTATATGAAACAACCTTAACGATCACAATGGTGGTTACGGTGGGTGATATCCCCCAGGTGAAAATCTGAACTGGATTCCGAAGTGGTTCCATTTGTATGCCAAAGTGGTTTGAAGTGGAGTAAACCGTCTCTGGTTCAGAGTAAAGTGCTTCCACTTGATTGCCAAGTGGTTTCCAACTGTTTGTTGGGTCCATATACCAGAAACATTCGCGCAGAGTACCGGAATCGAACTTTGCACAATTTTCACTTGAGTTTGAAACCGAAACTTTAATGGCCTCGTCGTCGACACGAGGAGCAAGACCGAGCGCCATCTGCATCAGTACGTGTTTTGAAATGTCGTTGCTGTTGGTCGTCGGGCTCGTCGGTTCGCAGTTTTCGTCTTTCAACTCTTCAAAACGGGCAAAAACGTGAATATTTAGAATCTCAGTCGTCAGGCACTGCATTATGTACAACTGCTTGTGTTACAACTTCTGCACCAGCTCAGTCGGAAGAAACTACAAGCGATGCGCAGGACTGCAATTACGCTGGTAAGTAGTAGTGATTCGATATTTATGTACATATTTATCTCGGTTCTACTCCCCGTTATTACTGTTGTCTAAAATATCGTAAGTGCAGGCTACCTGTTGGGTAATCTCCACGCCCTCCTGCTCAGGCTTCTCTCCCATGGGGTTACTATTATTTATCTGAACTTTGTGTAGCCTGCTAGTGCTTGAATTGGCTTTGTTATGAATTGTCTTGTAGCTTGCAGTTTGTCATACAAATGGAGGAGACTTGCAGGATGCTTACGAATCATACAGAACAAGGGCCAGCTACTGAAAAGAGGTATGTGGCATATGATTGTGCAGGAAAACATTTACGTGTACTTTTGCGAAAAGTTTTTCTACAGGTTTTCTCACTGAAACTGAATTCCCAGTTTATCGCTTCAATATGCACTACGTTTATGTAATTTTGTCTTCGGATGAGGCAAGAATGGATCCAGTCTCATCTGCCACGAGGTGTCCTTCAGAATGAGGTAGGAGCAGCAACACTTCTTACTGGCTATCATGCTGATATAAATATAAACTGTACTTTTTGCACGAAACAGGATTGCAGATACTAAAGTAGTAATGTGGGTAGTTGGTGCTGACGGCTCATCTCAAAGCAGCAACACAAGACAAGGACGACGAGTGAATAAGCAGTAAGTTCTTATCATTCGTCGTTTGTGTCCTGTGTTACAGGTTCGAGATGAACTGGGCTGCCGACTGTTGGTAAGACCAAATTATCTTCACGTAAAGCAGCATTGCCACTGGTGTGAATTTCTTCTTTTCGGTGATAACAATACATTCGGGTACAGGTGTCGTAGTACAGTCGGCTTGCACTTTTTCTATCATTGACTCCAGACATCATTTATGTCCGATTAACTAGCATATACACAGGAGTGTTATGAGAAATGATCTGAAAGTTGCCATGTTTTACAGATGCGGAGAAAGGTCACTTGCGCCACTCTCACTGCACCGCCGAATTTTATGGCAAGTCGAGTCCTTTCCTTCCAGTTATGCTACTGTCATAATGAACGCCACTTTGCCAGTGCTTAAGTTTTTTCAGTAAGCAAAGTTGCAAAGCAAAGTTCAGTAAAGTCAGTTGTGACTTGGATAGGTGAGCATGCGGATCTGGCTAGTTCTAGACGAGGGTATTATAGCTGTTGGCATTTCAGTATGAAGAACCCCTTGGCTCGGCCTCACATATGCAGTGCTGTTCCGTGAAACGTAGCCAGTACTCAACGTGTTCTTTGTGTGGATTATGGCCGTCGCACAAGAGGAAGATTTTGAAGTAGCCGGTGTGTATGTTTCATATGAAATCAGATTAAAACTTGGGCAGGTTGGTGTGACATACTAAAAGCGTATGTTTCCAGGGCGCTGAGGAGCGTGACGTTGCGGGCAACGAGCACGAGCTGTGCAATGACTGCGACGAGCTTTATGTGTGGTCTCATCTTGCATCTGACCCAATATGCCATTAAGCGAAACAGAAAACTTCGTGCCACTATTATGTTTGAAGTGGACACTGCGACAAAAAAGGCGGCTACGCCACGGCAAAGAACTTGCATCAAAGGAATCAAGAACCGAAGATGCATCTCGCCATTAAATCGAGAACTATAGGGTACTGTGTGCGACTAAGTTAAGAGATAAACATTTTTAAGTGCAATATCAAGAGGTGCCGAAGATGTGTTCCAATATCATCCAGATAAACGTGTGTGACAGTGCGACTAAGTCAAGCCAAGACTGAAACATTTTTAAGTGCAGTATCAAGAGACGCCAAATAATCTGCATCAAAACAATCGGCAGCTGAAGATGTGTCTCAACATTAAATCAAGAGAACCAGGCAACGGTGTGTGACTAAGTCAAGTCAAAGTGAAACATTTTTAAGTACAATATAAAGAGTGAAAGTGTTTTCGTATTGTGTAGCATAAAATAAAGAACTTTTGGAGTCTTGTTATGTTATGTTGCTTGCCTGTGCTACAGATAGACACTGATGTGCAAACAGAGTTGAGTAGAACAAGCCGATGAACTGACGTACAGGCAAGCTACTGGACAATCTATGATAAACATGCCTGAGCAGGTGGTGAACACTGAAGACTGCACAGGACAGCTGTCTTGTATAGTCTCCAGTGTTTACCCATTGCTCAGGCTTGTTTAACATTTCAGCAAGTCTGTCCACCAGATGCCTGTATCTGTCATTTTACCAGCATTCGGGGCACGACATGAAAGAAAACACAGTATGGGAGAAAGATCCATTTCAGGTCCGTGAAATGTAGTTCGGAACGTTATAAGGACGTTTTCAGGAGATCCTGGGATGTGACTTTGGCAGTTTACAGGTAGTCCCACAGACGTCCCAGGGATGATAAAGGATGTCCGAAGGACGTTTCTATTGTCCGGAGCTGAACGTTCTGGGGACGTCCACAGGTCATTGTTGGTTTACTGGGAGAGGTTCACAGAGGGAGTTTGTTCGTTCAAAAGAGGCCGCGAACAAAAGGAGCGCGCAGGCGCAGCAGAGAAGTAGGGAGAGCCCCCATCGAACAGCGGCAGCACCAGGTTACTTCGCAAAAACAGGGGTTAACAGGTTAAACTATTAGCAGGGGTTTCAGAATGCATAGGTAAACAGGAAAACTAATAATATGGTTACTAAAATAACGAAGTTCCAATGTAATAGTGTGTAATACAAATTTTCAGTGTTGCCCGCTGTACAGGGGGTTGTTTGACACCAGGCGTCGCACCGCTCCACTACGCCGCCGCTTTCATGGCAAATTAAAAATATTTATAGCGCGTTGTCGGTCGTATGGTTCCGCATATGGTATTTAGAAGCAACAAAGTCTCTAGTCACATCACCGGCATATCATGCTTGTCTACTGCTTTACAGTACCTTTAACCGGCGTTGGTGAAACCGGGCTTATGCGTCATCTTTATGAGGAACTGAACAAGTGCAGAAAGTTGGGCTAGTTGGTGGGATAGCATGCTGCAACATTTGGGGACGCGAAGGACGAGGACAAAGTTCGAGGACGAGTTGTTCTGTGTGTACCTTATGTCCTCGTCTTTCGCGTCCCAAACTATTGCAGTATGATATTTATGAGGGTCAGTTACTGTTCCGGCGCACCACATGACCGCAAACGGTGCTCTGGGATACTTTCGTGTTGCCAGCAGGGTTGTAAAAGTTACTTTTAAAAAGTAACTAAGTTACAGTTACAGTTACTGTGCTTCAAAAATAATGGGGGTTACTTTTAAATTACTCCAAAACAAAAGTACTTAAGTTACAGATACAGTTACAAAAAAAAATAATTGAACGATTTGATTACTTTCCCGATTACTTTTCCGAAAAGCAAAGGGCGTGCTTGCATGCACCACGACACTACTATTTGGCTGGTGGTAGACAAAACAGCACAAAAGAAAGGCACATTTTATTTATATTCCAGTGTACATGTATGCTAATGCTATAATATCCAACGTATGCCAAGACTATAGTGATGAACACATCTGCATGTATTGCAACTGACATACCTAAAACTCAGTCCCTGTCCCAGAGATGTACGGACTAGAAACGCATTATGACATTCACTTAATTCAAGTCAACGTAGTTGCTAAGAATATACTGACGAACACATGTGCAAGTATTGCAATTGGCATGCCCAAAACTTAGTCCCTGGGACATAAAAAAAAAGTTCAGAAATGAGGGCATTCACAGAGACACAAAACAAAACGGAATCGAACAATTAATACAGCAGGGGAGAAACACACTTCACTTTGACCAGATCACATTTGATCTCGGGTTGATAAGAATAAAAAAATACAAGAACATGTGCGTTACACTTGAACCTTGCGATTGCACTTCAAAAGTAAAACATTCTCAAAGTTGCGGTCAGTCATCCTGCATCTCAGCCTATTCTTGACTATCCCTCCAAGACTGAAAAGTCTTTCAACGGCTGCGCTAGTCGGCATGCCAGTGTTGTACCTCAAGAAAATTGCTCTGACGGACGGGAAGGAACGAAATGCACCAAGGTCCTTGGCCGGAAGGATGGACATGTACTGGAGGAGCTCCTGCTCAGTTGATGATGTGAACCGGTTGAAGTCGAAAAAAGTGTCACCCTCTGTATCATCTTGCTCGGGGGACATATTGAGTGATGCTTCTTGCGCTACAGATGCATTCACCTTCCGCTTAAGAATTTCCCACACTCGATTCTGCTCCTCAGGTGGTAGCCACTGTGTTTTGAACCTGGGATGTGACACTGCAGCCAAAATAAGCGACTCGTCCTTTAACATTGCATCAAACCTCCTATCTACGGCGCACACCAGTTTCTCAACGTATGGCTTACAGTATCTAAGGTCGTCAAACTGTAACGCAGTCAGCTTCCCTTTAAGAACAGCTATTGTGACGTTTCAGTGTATTTATTCTCCGTCATCTCCAGAGACCAAAAGCCACACGTCTCCGCAGCGAACACGAACAAGAAAAGGACGTAGCGCCGCAGGCGCCTACATGCTGCTACTTGCTTCGCCATGTGCTTCTCAAAAAAAGTGATAGCCGCGTTTGGCTTCGTACGTGGCTTCGTAGTGGATTGGAAGTTGGCTCGGGCGGATTCCGCTCACTGTTCCTAGATGCCAGATTCTTTACCAAGAAATGCAGAGCGCAGAGTCTGGGCAAAAGTAATTGCTAAAAGTAATTGATTTCAAATATAAGTTACTGAAATATTTAACTTAGTTACAGATACAGTTACATAAAATAAAATGTAATCGAAATAGAGTACAATAACCACAAAAAGTATTTAGTTACAAATATTCAGTTATTTGTATCTAGTTACTTTACAACCCTGGTAGCGAGGTAGTACATGTATCGTGAAAATAACAGATGCAAAGTGACGCAGAAATGTAACAAAATTGTGCGCACAGCCCTAAACATGTATCTAAAAACGTTTGTGTTTGAGGCAAATCCCAGACAGATTCAAACTGTTCCATTTATTTCTAGGTGTCCTTCCACTGCATCCCAGAAGATCATCAACTTCGCAAGGCGTTGCTGATTGCGATCCAGACACGACCTCCGTTCAACATCAGAACAGCCTTTGTATGCTCAAACAACTTTAAAGAAAATGACTTTTTAGTGAATTTCGCTAGTGGACGTATAACACTGCTCGATGGAGCAGTAACATCCATTTTTGCGTTCAAGAAGCAGTAAGAGGCCGAGGGTTCGGCCAATTCCGGATAATAAATCTCCAGTTCGCACCATTTTTCCCAAAAACTGTCCGGCACCAGAGGACAGAGAAAATGGAAAACCTATGCAAGAGGACAACATGGAATCAGTCGGTTATGCTGCACCTGAACCCACAGATGAGAGTGCAGAGTCGGAAAAGGACAGGAAGGTCCGTCAACTTTCTGAGGAGCCGGGAGACAAAGTCGTGACTCTGGAAAGAAGGATTGACCTGCTCACAGAGAAGTGGAGACACCTGGAGCGTGCATCAGCTGAATTTTCTTTGAATAGGTGCAAGGACAACAGTGACGACTTTCAGTTTTACCCCGGCTTGCCGCCTTACTACATCTTCAAGCAACTACTTCATTATTTATGGACTCACTGCACAAGTGCAAATGGTGACATATTAAACTAATCAAGGGATAGAATTGGGCCGCCCTGCAGTGCTCACAACGGAGAACCAACCCTTCTTGTTTCTTGTCTACCTTAGGCTTGGGCTTAGGCTTGGCCTTTTCCAGAAAGACGCTGGACATAGGTTCGACATGCATCAAAGCACGACTTCGAAAGATATGATGGCGACCACGCGTGAATACTCACCAAGCTGACGCGATGGGCTACAGTGTTGCGGAAGAAGCACCGCATGGTTTACGCTGGCAAAATATGTTCATCTCTTGGCTTTATGACGACGGAGTTATGTCGGTAAGCGGCAAATCAACATGTAAACAAAGCCGCATTACCTCAAATGACGTTTTCTATGACGTGCGACCAGGACAAGATGGCTGTTTTGCCAAAGGCACCCGCTTGAGGGTAGTTACAACAACGGCGGGTTTGTGTCACCCCTGTGGTTGGAAGACTCACATAGGATTATGTCACTTGTAGCTATGCCGGCACGGTGATTGTCCAAGCCAGTTTTCGAGGCGTAGTACTCTTCCAGGTACTCGGCAGAGAGTCCTCGAAGCGTGGAGAGGTCTGACGAACACCTGTTGGTCATCACAATTGCCTCAGATGTTCACGATCGCGTCCGAAACACGACAACAGCAAATGCGAATGTCAACCACCTACATTTGCCCCGGGAGAAGGCCTTCAAGATGTCGTATTTTGCGAGGTTCGCCTTAAGCTCAACAGATGGCGGCACATTTGCATGAGGTCGATTGCATTACTTTTAAGTAGAGTAGCGGGTAGCGGTATTCCATTACTGAGTTTTGGTCATGGGTTCAACACTGTCAAATGATCAGTGAATAGACCAAAGGATGGTCGTTTAAGCAGATTTTTGTTTCAACTGGCTTTGAAGTCGCGATTCATCTCCCACCTCCCTGAATGACTGAGCTGCTCCAGGGCTTCTACCGTCTTCAGAGACCGACTTGCCTTTGTGCGTTGACGCGGTTCCGTGGCGTCCAGCGGGGGCACTTTCTCGTCAGGTTGAAAGTGAGATGAGACATGGAGGTATTGAAGTAGGCTGAGGTGTCGGGCTACGCACCACGAATACTGAATGCTGCCAAACTGGCAACGGCAGCGTGGGCATTTGCTGTGCTATTGCTGGAAAGGTGGTTTCTTAAATACATTAGGCACGATACCCTATACAATTGGCAAATGGGCAATGTGGACAAGTTTACGCTTGTCCCGTCCTACAGTTGGCAATACAAAACGATACCAAACGATGCCAATACATATATATATATATATATATATATATATATATATAGCTGAAATGAAAATTGAACCACAGACTACGAAGGTACGGGAAGTAAGAAAAAAGGGATAATTTATTTACATTTAAAATACTTGGAATGCTAAAAGGGTTGTCGACGTTTCGACAGTGGCACTGTCTTCGTCAGGACTAAAGATGCGTAGCTGATTACACATTTCTTAAATAGGTTTGCTACATGACGTCATAATCGGTACGGGCACGCCACAGGCGTTTGTCAGTGAGTCAGATTCGGGAATATTCCAGAAGGTCAAGTCCGGGAGGTGATGTCATTCGCCGTAGGTCACTGTCCACTTTGGGGAAAATTCCGGGCAGGGTGAGCGCTGCTTCAAACTTTGCTGGCCGCCAGCTGGCCGCCAGCGGTGAGTCAGGTACGGGAATATTCCAGAAGGTCAGGTCCGGGTGGTGAGGTCATTCTCCTTTGGTCCCTCTCCGTATTGGGGGAAAAACATTCCTAGGCAGGGTGAGTGCTGCTTCCGACTTTGCTGGAAAAAAAAGGAAAGAAAGAAGCTTAACTAGGCGGCCAGATTTCTTACCGTTGACAGTGCTCCGAGATCTTCGTTAATGGTTGATTGGAATTTGTGAATGAGATTGGATTCGCGTTGTTCTCTGCACCGATCTGAGCTAAAATTTGACTGGAGAATGAAGAGTGATACATTATTTAGGGAATGACCTGGTTGTTTGAAATGACGAGAGACCCGGAGGTTTGGCTTTTTTGTAACGTCAGACCGGTGGTTGTTGAACCTGATCCGAAATGATGTTTTGGTCTGACCTACGTATTGTGCTTGGCACATGTCGCACTGAATGACATAAATGACGTTAGATGAATAACAGTCAAAGTCACCATTAATTTTGACGGAAAAATTAGAATTAGTGCTTTTAAGTACTTGGGCGCTTTGCATTAATTTGCATATTTGACACCTGCGACCATCGCACGGGCGGCAACCGGTTCCTGGATGTGCTGGCTGGCTAACCTTAGAGCTAACTAGATTATCGTGCAGGTTGCGTGCGCGCCTGTACGTAATTTGTACGTAATACGTACGAAAATTTGTTCCATGCGCTCTGATTGGAGAAGGATGCTGTGGTGACGGTTTAGTATACTGTTGGAACGCTAACGCTTGGAATATTGCTGCTAAATGTTAAAATGAGGTTTACGGAACTATTATCAATCATGCGTTTGTGGTTTTGGAAGGGCGTTGCGATCTACTTTGCGGGCTCTGTTTAGTGCGTCGTCAACCAAATTAGGTGGAAATTGGCGATCGATGAATGTTTGTTTGAGTTCAGCTAGATTGCTGCTCAGGTCGTCGTCACTGGAACAGATACGCCTGTACCGAAGTGCCTGCCTGTAAGGGATGGCAAGTTTAGTATGACGCGGGTGACAACTGTTAAATGCTAGGTACTGTTGAGAGTCCGTAGGTTTACGGAACAGGTTTGTGGACAAGACTCCGTTGGTTAACTTTACCTGGACATCTAAGAAGTTGACAATGAAAGCGGAATACGAATGGGTGAACTTGATGGCCGGATGTGCTTGGTTAAAGTCGCCGATAAATGGGATTAGGTCATCTTCTGAGTGTGGCCACACCATGAAGATGTCGTCGATGGACCGCTTGTAAGCGTGGGCTTCTTTATGCTCTTGGACAGAAATTCCTCCTCTAGAGCTCCCATAAAAATACTTGCGTAGTACTTTAGTTTCTAACTTCCCTAAAATCTGTTGTCCGCGTCTTTTTCCTTCTACAACTATATATATATATATATATAAAGAGGGGGAAAAGCCATTAAAAAAATAGGTAAATGATGCTAGACGTGTTTGAAATTCAAACTTACAGTTAAGATGGCTTCTATGGCTGCACGTAGGTGCTGTCGCATCGTTCAATGAGTATCTATATATATATATATATATATATATTGCTGCGCATTGCTACGTATTGCTGATGAAGGCCCAATAAGGCCGAAACAGCTGTCCAATGCTGGTGTGGCGACGTTTGGGACTTATAAACATATATATATATATATATATATATATATGAGGAAGATGGGCTCACTAATTTTGTGACTCGTCTAACCAGTCAACAATGCAACTCCCTGTTTGATGACAATACACAATCCGTGACTTCCATAGGTAGTTCTCTTGCTTGATGACAATACATCTCCGTGACTTCATGTTCATTTCATGTGAGTTCCTTTCAAAGGAGGAGTGAGGCAAAGGGGAGCCGGTCCTTCATATGGGGGAGAGGGGCCCATTGATAACGCAATCCGCCCCCGGGTGGGCCGTGTGTTCGAATGCGCGGCCGATAAAAAGGTCGTCGGGGCAGTGCCGCAGCGCTTGCGGTGCTGCTCAAGGAAGATAATTTCTTAGATAGGCAGCTCGCTAGGACTGTACTTTCCTACAGTTGGCAATACGACTGCACTGCACTCCGCAGCGACACTCCCGTGTTCGGATTGTTCGCTTGCCATGGTCAGTACTAAAAGCAAAGTCTCCTAGACAGTGTTGTTATCTAGCCTGTACGACAGTGAGGTGAACTTAGTGTCTGTCCAAAGGGACTCCATAGGTACATAGGTGGCTCTCCTGCTTGATGACAATACAGACATCTTCGTGACGTCGCCATACACTTTTTTTCATGACCTCGGCATGCTTTCTCTTGTCCCATCCTACGGTGGGCAATACACCTATATTTTGAGATGATCAATGCGGAGTTTCATTGCCAAGGGCGATACCCTACCCCATTGCTGGTGGTGATGTGGTGAACGAAATAACCAGCCACGTCAACGATAAGCCCTTGCATGCATGCCACAGGCGGCGCTTTATTTTTGAAGCATGATGTAGGCAAGCTTACTCTTGTCCCATACTACAATTGGAAATACAATACAACCCACTCCATAAATGTGTAGTGTCTGGTCTGGAACTGCTTGTTTCCTTTAGTTGGCACATGCTGCTCCATTTCTTGAAAGTGGTGGCACGCACCGAGGCAGCTAGCGTCTATGACACTGTATCAAGAGTGTCACACGGTACTTCCGAATCCCATGTTTTGGTGTCAAGCTTTAATATGGGTCTGCGATGCCGCTTTCGTGGAGGAAAGCGATGAGAGCTTTTTCCGATTTCCTTTGTTGCTGTGGACAGGGACAGGGTCCCGGCAGTTTACAAAATCCGAATGGGCGGGAGTCGAACTTTTGTACTGTACAGTCACGGCTCTTTGCATATGCGTTTTGTACCCCTGCTCGGAATAATTGCTTGGAATGTGTCTTCGGAGTCTCGCATGTTGAGCATACAGGATATTGTGTCAGCCTCTTTTGGTATAGGGTCTTTCATGGATTTCTGGTATGGCGCATTCTGAGTCCGAACCTATGAAGGAAATGTAGTCTGAAGATCGGATTTCCCCTAGTCTCTGCATCGTTGCGCTGTTTGCCCCTGGAGACAATATTTTGCGCCGGGTTTTGTGTAGGATATCGCGCTAAGCGTTATTTTTCCGATCGCTTCTTTGGCCATCTTGTTTCCTGTTTCGCTGCCTGGGGTGCGAGTCCACTGAAGGATCACATTTGTGACCTATCTGTATGATGTCGCCGAAAGTCGTCAAGGTCTTGTAGACGAGATAATTGTTGCTGCTCACTCCATTGACTGATCGTATCGAGGACAGTGAACCACTGGAGATCAACGATTCTTTCAGTGGGAATTTCCTGGTGCAGCCCAGAGCGTTGATTACGTCGCGTGATTCGGCTGTGGTCGATGGAACGCCGTGATAGAGCCTGTACCCTTTCTTGGTATCTCATGCCACAAAGGCACCTGCCGATTTTCCCTCAGTGTTTCAGCCATCATTATATGATTTTCCTTGATGTAAGGTTTTCAGGATGTGCCAAGGCCAAGGTTCGTCGCACTGAGGGACGTCTGGCTTTTTCTGCATACTTGGCATAGCTGTGTGCATCTCAAGTTGTTGAAGCAGCCAAGGATGTCGGTCTTCCCTGAGTTTGTGCGCTCTCTTCTTGGGGAGGCTTCTTTTGAGGGGTTGTTTAGGCCTTTGCCGCGGTGCTTCTGTCCCGCCTTTCTAGCTTAGTGATGATTTCATGGTCAGTGTGTTGCGTCATGAGATGGGTCAGATTGGCTTTTAAGTATAATACCTGTAGGGTCTCGTGCTTCTGAAAACATAGACATTCAGCGAAGAGATATATTGTAGTTGACAGTGCCTCTCCAAGGCACATTCTTGGGCTTTTCCCTCGGATTATGACTGGTATGCTTCCCTGATTGTGAGAGGCATTGTGTATGTGCAGTATGCTGTAGGCCAGTGCTTGTCGTATCAATGCTTTGTGTACAGTCTGGATCATTTTTCCATTTTCCCGCTTTACGCCTGTCATAATCTCCATGATGTTGCTCTATGACTTTCTTTTCTGCTGCAGCATTCTAATTTCTTGTATCCAGGACAGTCTTTGTTTGCGTATGGTTCCTACTAACCTGTGGCTGGGTTTTTTCTTGATTTCTACCCTTTGCACTGTCAATTTAAACTATTTCAGCACACGCGGAAAGTTGGACGAGTTGGGTCATATCCAACACGATACAATGCCAAAAAGAGAACAAGAAGGAATCAAACACGGCGCCTGTGTTTGTCTGATTCCTTCTTGACCTCGTTGTTGCGCTGTATAGTGTTGAATATTTCAGCATCTTTCTGGTGAAAGGTATATAATCATTTTTCTCAAGGTCCACGGCCTTTCTTCGAAAAAGGTAACAATGATTGTCACGGCGTCTGCCAATGTCTTCTGCATACAATTAGTACTGCAACAGTTTACCCAAATGAATACATAACCTGCGTAAACCGTGACTTTCGACGTTTCGGAGAGCTCAAGTATAGACCTCTACCTGTTTGTAAGCAAATGACGTCATAATGTTCGACAGCGCCACGAGTTTTGTACAGTTGAACTACGTTCAAAGCCAGTGGCGAACAAGGTCGCGCCCGAAAGCCATGGTCTTGAGGGGATTACGATGGTCTCTGAAAGGGACGCGACCTTCGCTCCGACTTTTCTTTCAATAGGAGGCAGCGAGCAATTGCCCATTCGTGGAACCCAGGTCTCCCCTTCCGATCTGTTCTGGTTTCGGTCTGTCTACCAACGTCATGATGACGTTTGTCGGGTAGAGGTTTATTCCCCCGTATGCTCCCGCATCAACCGGCATTCCGAGAAAGAAAGGGGGGTGGCCAGTATGCCGCTAAACCCCGTATTATGCGGCATGCTGTAAAATCCGGGACATCTTTTTCGTGGCGAAAAGCATGTAAAAACCCACACTACCTTCCATTTTGGGATCAAACTGGACAAAATAGCCTTTGAATAATATAACGCCGTCAAGCAAGGGCACGCGCACAAAACGGATTAGCCAGAGTGGAAGCTGCCTGTGACTAATATAGGCACACACTCCTTTCTCACGAGGTCATCACGGTGACCTAAACGAATAGGGAGATCAGTTTATCTCTGAACGGCGCTGGCACAATCAGTGTAGCAGTTCGCATCATCGTTAGTGTTCTCCTCAGATTTGAAGTAGATGGACAACAGACACCTGTGGCATTTGTCAGCGGGACATGAAAGAGAACGGCACAGTGGCCGCAGTTATTCTATTGCCTTAAAAATGGACGTCATCAAGGCACTGGAAGAGCTCAACGGGAATATCAGTGCTACGGCAAGGGCCCATGGAATTCCTCCTCAGTGCCTCCAAGACTGGATGAAAAGCAAGGACCAACTTCGCACATGCGCCTCGCTTAGTGACATCTGCATTCGAAAGCGAATAAACGTTCCTTCAAGTGAGGAGAAGAACAAGAAACGGGCCATGTTTCCTATTATGGAGCAGGAACTTCCAGCATGGATAACACTCCAACGTAAGAACGGCTTTCCGGTTTCTACGTGCACGATAAAATCCCGCGCCCAAGACATACTCGAGAACGGCGATGGTCAATCCCAGGATTTCCAAGCATCAAACGGGTGGCTGGACTGCTTCTTGACCAGATACGACGGTCACAAGCGTAGGCCAGAAAGTTCCGGAAAACGCAAGTCTGTCATGCCGCAGCTTTTTTGACTTTAGCAACAGTGTTGTTGGTGATTTACCACCATCATGCACAGGGAACACGGTGGAGGCTCCTCTGTGGTTCGATTTAAAGGGAGTCAAGCAAGTGAGATGTAAAACAACTAAAGAATACTACAAAGCCAGGCTTCAAACAACACGTCACTGTCAGTCATTCCGGGAGGCCTGGCACCTCTTCTCCAGCCGGCGGACGTCGTGTGGAACAAGCCGTTCAAGGCGGCCATGAGGAACCGTTGGGAAGATTGGCTATGCAATGGTGCCACGGAGTTCACGAAAACTGGGAAGCGACGAAGCGCTTCCTACCTGACCGTCGCGCAATGACTGAAGGAAGCATGGGACACGGTGTCCCACGATCAAGCAATCCTTTGTGCAACGTGGATTGGCTGGAAGCCAAGACCAGGATGTGCTTCACAGCTCCTTGTGGGAATTAATGTGTACAGGTATGCCATCTCTTCAGGAAAACGACCCATCCGGCCTCACGGACACAGACAGCGGGACGGAAAACGATGACGACAAAGTAGCACGTCAGAAGCGTCGTGCAAAAACCAGGGGAAAGTTTTAAACACATTCGAAGATGAAATAAATATTAGTCGTTATCAGCATGAACGTCTCCGTTTTTTCCTTGTTTTCCTTTTTCTTTTCTTTTTGTGCTTTCCTTAAATTTTGCGGCATGCCAAAAAAAACCTAATTTGGGACCAGCAGAATCTGCATTTCCCCGAATTACCCGTCATCGTTAACACCACCAAGTCGATTACACAACACGTCAAGCATCGTGGCTTGCGCAAGCCAGCCTTGCATAGGGAGATAATTCTGTTTGCCGAACCCCCACTTAACTCTCTTGACTGTCATCCGTTCTATCACCTTGCCTATGCATCTGGTGATGCCAATTGGGCAGTACAAGTTGCTGTCTCTTGAGGGCTTGTTGAAGTTGAAGGAGAGAAAAAACATAGGCTCTTTTTCACTCTTTGGGGAAGTTGGGGAGGTGTCCGGAGTGCCAACACTGATGAAAATCTAGAAACATGTCCATAGCTGATGGGCCCAGATTGTGCAGCTCTTTGTATGCGATTTGGCTATATCATGGAGCTATTTTCTTGCAGGCTGCATTGCGGATAGCTAATTGCGGTTGGGGTGATGTGAATAATGTTTAGTGGTGCGGATGTGTACCGTGGCAGAAGGAGATTATTGGGAATGCAGAGGGCTCGCCGCTGCATTGGCTAATGTAGCTGGGTGTGTCCATGCCAAACGTCCCAGACGTTGCGCTCGACTATCCCCGATTTCTTTCAAATTAATTGTGGTTGATTGTTCCCATGCAGCCATTGCTCTCCCAGTTTATTTGTGATCTAAAAAAAATTTTTTTTTTTCGCTCACAGGCCACCTTTTGAAGATTGAGGTGGAACATGTGAGTGGTGTGACCTACATGGTGAAAAAAAAAAATTCTAACAACACATATCCGGGGGTCTAATCAGAGCTTCAGAGATCATGATGTCGCTTGTCTATAAGTTCTGCCAATAGTAGTTTTGCAAGACAACTTCCTTACTAAGATAGACCTTATTCCTCGGTGCATAATACGTGTGAACTATGATGTTCTTTTTGTTGTTGCTCATAATAACTGTAACGTTTCTGTGAGTAAGTTGATGACACATGAGGTACCGCGTTTCGTTACTTTATTTTTCTGTTCGCTTACTTGTTTTCGTATCGAAGAGACCCACGAAACAGACACACAGACGACTTGACGCACGAAACGGCGAAGTCGGGAATGCAACAAAGGTCACTTCATTGCCATTCCATGTCCACTAAACCACTGGCCATGCGTGGCGTGGCTGAAGACATTTATTGATATGCTACAAAATAGTGCCGAACTGCAGTGAACTATTCTTTCACATAAAGCATGCAATACGCCCATCACAGCAGCACTGTTCAACGATCATTGAAACGGGGGGGGTACGTTTATTTTGAAAAGGTCGGCCTGACCGAAGGTCGGCTTGCTATTCCTAAATCAAAATCTGTCACAAAGATGAAGTAAAAACAAATATAAGATGATGAGGATGGCGTGGTGTATAGATGACATGAAAGGTCAACTCATAATGAAAGGAATGGTCATTGAACATGCGAGTAGCGCCACTCAGCGTGTAATGTGTCAGCCTGTCAGGGCGCAATGCATCCAATGGTCTTTGCGAGGTTGACACGTTACACGTTAAGTGGCGCTACGAGCATGTTCAAGTCTTAATCGGCTTTGGTGACCGGGCCTATGCGTCATATTTATGAGGAACTGAGCAAGTGTAGAAAGTTGGGCTAGTTGGTGGGATAGCATGCTGCAATATTTGGGGACGCGAAAGACGAGGACAAACTTCGAGGACGAGTTATTCTGTGTGTACCTTGTGTCCTCGTCTTTCGCGTTCCCAAATATTGCAGTATGATATCTCTGAGGGTCAGTTACGATTCCGGCACACCACATGACAGCAAACGGTTGTCTTGGACACTTTCGTGGAACGAGGTGGTACGTGTGTCGCGAAAATAACGGAGGCAAACTGACGAAGAAATGTCACAAAAATTGTGCGCACAACCATAAACAAGAATCTATATACGCTTCTGTTTGAGGCAAATTCGACAGAGATCGAAACTGTTCCGTTTATTTCTATGTGTCTTTTCACTGGATCCCAGAAGATCCTAACGTTCGCAAGGCGTAACTGATTGCGATCAAGAGACGACCTCCGTACAACATCAGAACAGCCTGTGTTTGCTCAAACCACTTTAAAAAAATTGTTTTTTTTGTGAACATTGCTAGTGGACGTAGATTACTGCGTGATGGAGCAGTACCATCAGTTTTTCAATTCAAGAAGCAGTGCAAGGCCAGAAGGCCACCGGGGACTCGGTCTTTCCGGGAGAATAAATCTCCACTTCGCACCATTTTTCCCGAAAACTGTCCGGCACCAGACGACACAGAAAATGAAACCCTGCGCAAGAGGACAAGATGCAATCAGTCGGTTCTGCAGCATCTGAACCCACAGATGACAGTGCAGCGTAGGAAAGGGACAGGAATGTTCATCAACACTGGGAGGAGTTGAAAGCCGCGAGAGACAAAATTGTGACCCTGGAAAGAAGGGTTGACCTGCTCACATAGAAGTGCGGACACTTTGAGCGTGCATCAGCTGAATTTTATTGAACAAATGCAAGGACAACGATGACGACTTCCAGTTTTACACCGGCTTGCCCTCTTACTACATCTTCAAGTACCGCCTTGATTATTTACGACCTCACTGCACAAGCGCAAATGACGAAATGTCAAACGACTCAAGGCGAGAATTGGGCCGCCCAGCAGTGATCACTACGGAGAACCAACTCTTCTTGATTCTTGTCTACTTAAGCGTGGCCTTTCCAGAAAGACGTCGTACATAAGTTCAACATTCAACAAAGCACTGTTAGAAGGATAGTAAGTTGATAAATATTTCATATATTCGGTTGGGAGAGTTGCTATTGTGGCCTTCACGAGTTGTTGTTGATAGGTACGTGCCAGTGGAATTTAAACTCAAGTGCCCGAAGACCACAGTCATCATCGACGCAACGGAGATCAAATGCAAGATTCCAAACCTGCTTCCGTGACTTGACTGGGATGTAATATGGCAGGTATGCTAACATAATAGATTGTTTTTCTACGTCATGATCTGCTGCGTGCAATAAATTTTATGTCTCTCACTTCCTGGTGTATTTTTGTAGGTGCATCTTTTTGGCAACAGGTAGTAAAGCTAGTGCAGAACATGTGGGGAGAGAGTAATGCAATTACAATGCAGAAGTTTATTTTCCTTCAACATCATTCTTGCACCGGTTGTGATAACATAGGTAAGCCATTCCTGAAGTAGAAGTCATCAAGCCTAGCTTTCATGGTCATCCACGCAGATTCTACATATTGAACCTTACAGACAATAATCCAGTGGTCAGTGTAAACCACGAAGTGTGTCCACTGCAGGCCTGGACGATACATCTGACCCATTACATGACAAGTAGTATTCGCTGGATGGCTTTAGCTGTGGCACATCGTCAAAGGGCATCGTAAACGACACGGTCAGGTGTGGCACCCAGCCATGGGCAACTAGGCCGCACAATGAGACCACATGTAGGGAGGGACAATCACGTTGCGGCCAAGGTGTTCCATCACTTGAACATATCGTTGTACACCACGTGGTTCGTTAACGGTTCCATGCCTGCAAATGTAAATGCGGAAGAAATTTTTTTCAGTTACAAAGGCCACAAACTGTTCAGATCAACAATGTTTGTTAGGCCTTACTATGGCATTTGAAAAGCTTTTTGATCGCATGATGTTGAGAATTCTAAGCTCTGTCCATTTCTACTTTCTGGTTAAAACGGCCCCGAACCTTGACGCTGTCCGTCTACTTGTGCATGCAGACTGGCAAGTTTGGCTCCCAGCATGCTACCGGATGTTCAGTTCCAGCATGCTGGCGTCTTCAGTCGTGACTTTCAGTCTCTGGGTTACATATACAAAGGCGGAACAAATTATAGTGGCTCAGTACATGCAAGAATGCAGTAATTTTGGATGGCTTTGTTATTGTTTTTCTGTTTGTTTGCTCAGCTTGTGTTAACGTTAAAGCGCATTACTATACCTCTAAGATTTTGTTATAATCCGATTCTTGATCTGAGCACAAGCTTGACTCATCAGAAAAAAAAACAAAAAAACTTGTAAGCAAGCCCGGTAGCTTTCCACGCACCAAACATTCAGATCCAGATGGCAAGGAAGGCCTTTGCACAGCCTTGGCCGGACCCACAAATGATGGTCCATTCTGTGTCTCAGTACCATGGCAAGAAGGAGCTTCAGCCAGGATAGCCGACAAACACCCATGGGTCTGTTCCAGGGCTTCTGCCATGGCTACGGTGCTTCTAATTGATTCTCATCTGCTATGTGCTTGTGTACGGACTGTCTGATTGTGCACTGTCTGGGTGTCAGTGGGTGTCCTTCGCCAATTCAGTGCCAGTTTACATCCATAATGGTTTCAGGCGCCATGGCCTTCCTTGGCCGTCGCCACTGCTGTGCTAACTTTGTTGGGGCTAGTCCTTCTGGTGGCTCCTTGTACCACAGGCTTTGTAATGACATGATCTGCCTGAGCACTGCCATCAAGTGATTGCAGCGGCCAGATGCTCCTGCTGGCCAAGTGCAGCTGGATTGAGAAAGGCGTCTGTCGACTGTGATTGTTAAGTTGACGAAGTAAGGGTCCGCAGTCACCGCACAGCAATAGCAGGAGCCAATGCGCTACAAGACAAAATATACATACAGCTCTAACTAAAGATGATATAACAACATGTACACAATAAATCGCTGAAATTTGTACTTTGACCTATTTGGCAACACCAGCTACATAGCCTAAGACCATTGCACATCAATATAAACAAACGTACTTAAGCGTTATAAAGAACACCAAAAGGAAACAAAAGAGTGAAGGCGTACCCAAAAAGGCAATAAATAAGAAGCAGGACTTGCTTGGATGACCGTTCGATGTATTGGTGTCACTACCTGTTGAAAATATAACGTTTTGCTCTTAGTTGAAATGAGCGACAGCAAGTAATAGTTCTAACATCGAGCGCCAATCTATTCCATATATTTGAACCAAAGTAAATAGGAGAATGGAGACTATAGTTTGTTTTTGGTGTTGGAGCAGCGATTGCAGGCACACTCCTGAGGGGAGTAGTTTGTGCTGTGTTGGCGAAGTGAAAGTGTATTGGTGGGATTGTGATAAAGCGAGTGCATGAAAACGACAATCTTGTTATTAATGAAGGTATAGATATCTGGGATGCTTAACAAGCGAAATGCATAGGTGATGGAGTCTTGAGGACGGTGCAACTACATTATTCGAAGCGCCTGTTTTTGAGCTATTAGCAGTGGATTAGTAATGGTGCGTCATCATCACTTCTTCATTGATTATTGTTGTTGTTGTAATAATGGTACGTTATGTCAGACAATAAACTTCAATTGCGTATGAGATGTGAGAATGTACTAGAGCGTAGTATACTGCAATGAGGATGTTAATAGGAACTACGTTACGAAGACGCGCCAAGACGTACAGACCGGAAGAAATTTTCCCACGAATAAACTGGACGTGATGCCGCCATGTCAGGTTTTCGTGAAATATCACGCCGAGAAATTTCGTGCTCTGTACACGACTAAGGGATGGTTGCCGAAGAAGAGGTGATGGTTACTCGTGTCTATGAGGTCTCTCTGAGGAGTATGAGATATAATGTAAGATGTCTGTTGAACGTTAGCTGCTAGTTTGTTCAGCGACAGCCAGTGATAAATTTTTTCCAAAGGCCGGCCTTCCATTTGATGCCAATACACTCTCTGTGACTTCATGTTCATGGGACATCCCTTCAAATCCGCGTAAGCGATAAAGAGAGGCAAAGTGGAGCCGGTCCTTCATATACTGGAGAGGGGCCTCTTGATAACGCGATCCACCCCCGGGTGGGACGTGTCCTTGAATGCGCGTCCGATAAAAATGTCGCCGGGGCAGTACCGCAGCGCTTGCGGTGCTACAGTTGGCAATGCGACTGTCTGCACTACGCAGCGACCCTCCCCTGTTCGCTTGCTATGGTCAGTACTAAAAGCAAACTCTCCCAGACAGCGTTGTTATCTAGCTTGCACGACTGTGAGGTGAAGTTAGTGTCTGTCCAAAGGCGACTACCTCCATAGGTGGTACTCCCGCTTGATGACAATACACATACCTTCGTGACTTCGACATACACCTATTTCCTTTTTCTTGACTCGGCATGCTTTCTCTTGTCCCATCTTACAGTTGGCAATACGACTATATATTTTGAGATGATCAATGTGGGGTTGCATTGCCAGAGGCGATACCCTACCCCATTGCTAGTGGTGATGTGGGGAATGAAATAACGAGCCCCATCAACACAAGCCCTTGCATATCACAGGCGGGGATTTATTTTTAAAGCATCATGTGGGCAAGCTTACTCTTGTGCCATACTACAAGTGGCAATATAATACAACCCTCTTCATAAATGTGTAGTGTCTGGGCTGGAACTGCTTGGTTCCATTAGCTTGCACCTTCTGCTCCATTTCTTGAAAGTGGGGGCACGCACCGAGGCTGCTAGCGCCTACGACAATATATCAAGAGTGTCACACTGTACTTCCCACGCTTTGGTGTCAAGCTTTAATATCGGTCTTCAATGCCACTTTCTTGGAGGAAAGCGATGAGAGCTTTCTCCGATTTCCTTAGTTGCTGTGGGCAGGGCCAGCGTCCCAGTAGTTTGCAAAACCGGAATGGGCGGGAGTCGAGCTTTTGTACTACAGTCACTGCTCTTTGCAAATACCTTTTGTACCCCTGTTCGGAATAATTGCATGGAATGTGTCTTCAGAATGTTCGGAGTGTATTGTGTGAGCCTCTTTTTGGTATAGGGTCTTTCACGGATTTCTGGTATGGCGGATTCTAAGTCCGAACCTATGAAGGAAATGTTGTCTGAAGATCGGATTTTCCTTGGTCCCTAGATCATCGCGCTGTTTGCCTCTAGAGACAGTAATTTGCGTCGACTTTTGTGTAGCGTATCGCGCTACGCATCATTTTTCCGATCGCTTCTTTGGCCATACTCTCTGCCGTTTCGTTACCTGGGATGGGATTCCACTGAAGGACCACATTGTGACCTATCTGTATGATGTCGTTAAAAGTAGTCATGATATGGCAGACGAGAAAATTTTTTCCTGCTTCCTCCATTGACTGATGGCATCGAGGGTTGCGAATCACTGCAGATCAACAATTCTTTCAGTGGGAATTTCCTGATGTAGCCCAGAGAGTTGAATATGTCACGTAATTCGGATGTGGTCGATGAAGTGCCGTGAGAGAGTCTGGAACTTTTCTTGATATCTCATGTGACAAAGGCACCTGCCGGTTGTCCCTCAGTGTATGAGCCATCATTATATGATTTTCCTTGATGCAAACTTTTCTTCATGGTGTGCCAAGGCCAAGGTTAGTAGCACTGAGGGACGTCACACTTTTTCTGCATACGTGGGATTGTTGTGTACTTCTCAAGTTGCTGAAGCAGCCAAGGAGGTCGGTCTCCCCTCAGTGTGTGCGCTTCTGTTCTCGGGGAGGCCTCTTTTGAGGGTTTTTTAGGCCTCTGCCGCGGTGCTTCTGTACAGCCTTTCTACCTTAGTGATTTCATCGTCTATGTGTTGCGTGCTGCGTTATGAGATGGGTCAGATGCCTCTATTTTTTGGCTTTTAGGTACAATACCTGGCGGCTCTCGTGCTTCCGAAAACATGGACATTCAGCAAAGAGAGACATTGTAGTTGACAGTGGTTCTCCAAGGAAGACTCTTGGGCTTTTCCCTAGGATTATCACTGGTATGCTTTCCTGAATGCGAGAGGCATTGTGTATGTGTAGCATGCAGTGGGTCAGTGCTTGGTGTACAGTCTGGATCGTTTTTCCATTTCCCCGCTTTACGCCCGTCATAATCTCCATGATGTTGCTGTATGACTTTGTTTTGTTCTACAGCCTTCTAATTTTTGTGTCCAGGACAGTTTCTGCTTGCGTATGATCCCTAAGAACCTGTGGCTGGATGTTTTCTTGATTTCTACCCCTTGCACTGTCAATTTAAACTATTTCAGCATGCGCGGAAAATTGGGCGAGTTCGTACATATGCAACACGGTACAACGCAAAAAAGAGAACAAGCCGATTTGTGTTTGTGTTTGTCTGTGTTTGTCTGATTCCTTCTTGTCCTCGTTGTTGCTCTGTATAGTGTTGGATATTTCACCACCTTTCTGGTGAAAGGTATTTAAACAGTTTTCTCAAGGTCCATGGCCTTTCATCGAAAAAGGTAGCAATTATTTCAATGGTATGTTCCAATGTCTCCTCTATGCAATCAGTACGGCACCAGTTTACCCAGATACATACATCACCCGCGTAAACCGTGACTTTCGACGTTTTGGTGGAGCTCAGGTATCAGTGCGACGATGCCTATATTGAACAGTGTAGGGTTCAGAACGGCACCTTGAGGTACTCCTTGATCAATTGCCAATGGCGTAGTGTGCCCCTCGGCTTCTTCATTAGCGTTCCCAGTCTACGGCAGAATGAAAAGAAGGCTCCATCCAAAGAGTCGCATCGTCTGAAAGTCAGTGTCGTAATCCTCTGCGGAATGTGGTTTGTTATTACGACTTAGTTCGGTCCTGCTGTGTATAGAGACACCACGTGCACTCCGAAAGAAACTCGTGCCCTTCAGGCTCTAGAAGATCGAACAGGCCGGTAGCCGACTTTATAAAGGGCTACCGGTAGAATGGCGAAGAAGAAGGCATATACAACTAATAATATGTAAATGGGTAGAAATCCAGCGAACCGGTAGAGATGTAGGAAGGGAGTTGCCTCAGGACAGAAGCCGCCAATATTTCGAACAGAGGCTGTTCTTCTTCTGGGCCCCCAGAAGAAGAACAGTCTCTGTTCGAAATATTGGCGGCTTCTGTCCTGAGGCAACTCCCTTCCTAATAATATGTAAAGAATTTTAAATAAATAGCTTTGTGTTCATGCACAATATGCAATGTTCCGCCCTTATCAATTCAGGCATTTCCGGGCGTTTGAGGCTTACTTGTCTCTGTCGTCCCTAATTGTGGTCTTCCTCGACCAATTTTCGTTGTTTTGTTGTTTCCGCCCTTAGTTCCGTATGAACCGTTATTTGAACCGGTTACCGGTATTTTTTAACGGTTCAGTTCCGGTTCAGCTTCAAGATGGCGTCGACTGTTTCGGTTCGGTTCCGGTCCGGCCCAAAATAACGGTTAATAACGGTTTTCGGTTCGGGTTCGGGTACGGTTTGGCTTTGTGGAGTAGTCCAACGCAAGGTTGTTCAATCAGGTCGTTGTTTCAACTGAGTTGAAAAACCACTAACCATCGCTCAGCTTCCTGAATGACTGAGCTGCTCCCTTCTACCGTCTCCAGAGTGTCACTTGGCTTTGTTCGTTCACTCGGTTCCGTGGCGTCCTGCGGTGGGACTTCCCCCTCACGTTGAAAGTAAGATGAGACATGGAGGTATGGAAGTAGGCTGCGGTGTTGGGCTACACACCGCGAATTCTGAACGCTGCCATATTGGCAACACCAGCGTGCTCATGTGCTGCACTGTTCCTGGCAAGATGTTCTTTTAATACTTGGACTCCGGTGAATGATGTACGATGGATGATGGGCTCACTAATTTGTGACTCTCTAATCATTAAACAATACAAGATGATGAATTCTGATCTTAGTAGCGCGCTCATTTTTTGAAGCTTCCGGGAGCTGTGGAGCTTCGTTTAGTGACACTGAATGTTCAGGATTTTAAGAACCCCCAGAAACAGGCGGAGGTGGTGAACAAGGCAATCAGCTATGTTGCGACGTGCTTCTGCTTCAGGAAGTGCACTTCACGAACAAGCTAGAGGTTGCTGCTTTCAAGCGAAATTTTGGTTTGTCATGTTTCTTCATGCCATGCCATGCCATGCCATGCTTTGCCATGCCATGCTTTGCCATGCCATGCTTTGCCTTGTCATGCCATGCATGGCGCATGCGCATTTCGCCAGAGTCTGTCAGAAGCGATTGAGGCCGGTATGCCTAATCCCCGGTTCCCGAATAATTTTTCATCAAATCTTGGGTAAGTTTTAAAGTAAAGTTTTAAGGTAAAAATTAAGCAGAATCGTTTTAAATGCACGGTTAGTAAACGAAAACGGCCTAACGCTTGACCAGGGGTACGAAATGCGGCTGTTGTATTTAGAAGGCGCTATTGCGAACTTTTACATGAGAAACGTAAAAAGCACCGTCAAAGTGTGGTCAAAGAGAGTGACATCGACATGTGCCACTGGACAAAATGCAGATACCAATCTAATGGACCGATAGAGCATGTGGATGGCCGGTCAAAAACAAAGCATAGTGCTGGCGCTTATTATGATGTCATCTCCTGTGATAGCACCCCGTCATTGTACAGAGCAGTAACGTAGCTAGGTGGTTGTTGCGAGCCCCGATGGAGAAATTGAGGGTCGTATCCACTCGTATGTTTATTAACCATTCCAGTATCTATCATCTCTTTACAGCGTGTCTTATCTCCAGAGACATTTAACCGTGCAATAGGACTGATCACAAAGCGCATTAGCGTCTTGCGGCTGTGGATACTATCGAGGCATGGAAATATGAATGTTGTTGCACTACACCGAACACGAAATTTGAGCTGATTTTGCTTTCCCAGGTTATGAAAATACCGGAGCAAAACCGAACGAGGTCCCCATTTTCCCTGGATTCACATGTAATAGATTTCTAATTCACATAGATGAAACTGAAATGCGTGTTTTCCTTATTTCAGCATGCCACAGCAGAGGAGACCAATGAAAAACAGTACTTCGGGTATTGTATTACTACTGCTACATTGGAAAAAAGGCATCTGCTTACTTCTATTTTGATTTATCGTATGGTAACAGTATATCTGCTTTTGTACTGGTAACAAAATTCGGATGTAACTAAGAGTGTGTCATCAGCGTCCTAATGCGCGCTAATGCGTCAGCGCTAATATACTTCCTGGGTGACACTGGGCTCCTGGACTGCCTCTGAGCGGTCGTGTACTCATGCCCCCCTGCTGCCCATGTGCCGCTTTCTCCCTTTCTGTTTCTGTATTTTTTTTATTTACTTCCTTTTCTTTTTACAAGGAATAGCAAGTCGACTTCTGCCTGGCTGACCTTTCCTTTTTACCTGCCTCTTTTTTTTTTCGCAATAAACATACCCCCCCCCCCTCATCAGCGTCATGACAAACATCTATGAATCTGTCACTCGAAACAGTGCCTGAATGCTGTTGCAATACACGACACCATGACGTACATTTAAGGCGGGGCCCCATAACAAGCGACACGCGACACGCTACAGATTTTGCCGGGTCCAGGAAGAAATGTCCCCGGAAGAAATGCCCCCGGAAAAATTGTCCCCAGAAGAAATGTTCCCTGGAAGAAACGTCCCCGGAAAAAATGTCCCCTGAGGAAAATTCACTTTTGGTACGCGTGGACTGGTTGACTTCGGACGTTGACTTTTACTATATAGGACGGTGTGAATGTTTGGACTTTTGAGCACCGAAGCGAGTAATCGTATATCCTATTCCATTTCCTAATCAGATATGGAATTCAATGTTCGAATTCCAAATCGAATTGATGCTTCTACTAAACTGAATATATTTGAAGAGACCCGGCACATGGAGAACAAAAAAAAAAAAAAGAGTAAGCGCTATACTTACGCTTACATATGCGTACCGTACATGTTTGTATTCCAATATATGCTGTATATGTATCCAATTACGGTTATTCAACGAGTCACTTAATTTATTCGTATTTAATTCCATTTTAAAATGACTATTCACACATAGCGTTTCTTTGCCTAGGTAGTCGCTGTGCGTCAGTTTTGGTGAATTTACTTCATTGTGTCTTGCAACGATGCGGCCTGTACAGTCATGGGGCTCCCGAGATGTGATACCGCTAGACATATTGAAATATATTTTTGTCTGTCAATTTTGTTGCTTTCCCCCCGCATTTTATTTTCCTCTTTACACATCACCGTGCACGTCGATCTGCACACTTCTAAAAAAGAACTTGACATGCTCCTGGTAAATCCGAATGACGTCTTCTCTCCTGATTTGTTGAAACTGGACGGCGTACTACTTTCTGTGACACTTCACATTTGTGCTAATTAGCAGAGAAAATATTTTTCCGTGTTAGCGCTGCGAAGCAACCATTGCTGTACGCGGTGTACAGGCGTGAACAGAGGACAGCAGAAGGGTTAGTGTGCGTCCTGGGCCGACTTCAGGGCTAAGTGAGCCGACATTCATCAGGAAAGTCCGACGGAAAACCCAGTGAAAACCTCAGAGAGCACAACTGGTGACAGGGTTCGAACCCGTGTCACGTTGTATCAACGAACGTGAAATTGATTGCGGTGTATTCCCTACGAGAAATCGTAAGTGAAAGTAGGTCGAGCTTTCAAAGTAAAAACCCTTAGTAAGTGGTTAGGAACTTTAGTATTTATTTTGAGCCGGAGGACTTCAAGACCTGCAATATCGCAACCGGGGATTTCGCAAAAATTCCACGCGTACCAAGAGTGGATGTTTCTCGAGGGGACATTTTTTTCCGGGGGACATATTTTCCAGGGGACATTTCTTCCGGGAACATTTCTGCCGGGGACATTTTTTCCGGGAACATTTTTTCCGGTTCCCGATTTTGCCGCTGTCGCGGATGCTGGGGCTGCTATTCCCCCACTCATTTGAGAGGCGACAGGGACGTGCGTCGAAAGATTGCTTCGGAATACAAATATATATTCTCAAGTATAAAACATACAAAAGTCGAGCAGTTTTTGTTTATGAACATCACAAAACTAAATGGGAACGAATTACGGCTCAGGGTTCACCGATTTCTCAGATGGTGGCGCTGCAGTTTGCGCGGTTGTCTTGACGTCTGCTCCGAAATGGCGAAAGAGCGCGCGTTGTCCGTGAAACGGTTCTGCGACTGGCAGATAATGCTTTTGAGAAGAAAGCAACTTCAATTTCAGTCCTCCCGCGTAAATAGCTCTCCCTCGCGGTCCTCCTCCCCTCCACCCACGCCCTTTCCCGCTCACCGCGCTTTCCATCTGCCGTCAGATCTGGCGGATTTCAGCAAACGACGGGCAACAGTTTCTAGCGACACGCGACAAATATCTACTGGAAGTAGATGCAAAATTTTGAAGCCGCGAGAGAGCTTTTTTGCCGCTGGACAGGGGGAGCACACGTCGATTTTGTCGCTTGAAGCGTGTCGCCGCCGCTTGTCGCTTGTTATGGGGTCCCGCCTTTATCGCTGGAAAGCTTCCTTCCCCCTCATCGTCACCAGGAGAGTACGTGGCATCTCATGCAAAGTACTTTCACTGAATGACTGGCACCAAATGCCTGTGACATTAGATTGTATATGTGTCACACCTGGTTATTTATCTTGTTTCAAGTAAGCAGTTCTTCAAAGCCGCATTTGAAGAAAACTTACTGCTATACAAATATGTGGGTGGCATTAGCTTAGGCTTATCATGCGCATACCATGCGATACCCCAACACAACTGACCTTCATGTAACACACAAAAAATATGTCTGTGTAAGAGCTTGCTTCATCATAGGTTCATAAATCTTGTGGTTATGTGTGTGGAACTTTTCATTTCTTTTTAACGTGAAATTCACACTACTTCTGTTTCTTTTGAGAACCCACTCTCCTACCACATTTTAATTTTCTTATGAGTGCATAAAGTTCAGTAAAGTGGAACGAAATAATTACATGCTTATCTTGTGCGCCAACATAATGCGTTTGGCCGGAACTTGTGAAACTGTTGCTTTGCGTGCTGGTAAATCTTCTGAACTATTTCCCCATACATCATGTATTAATTTCCTGAAGTTGCCTGAAGACTGCATGTTCATCACTCGTTACTGAAGTTAGGTGGTCAGTCATGCAGAGGCACATGTATTATTTTACTACATATTCAGTGTTATGTCCCATACATTTGCTCCCAAACTTTCTCCTTCAGGATGCAGTACAAAATGCTCACTACATTAAACTGTCCAGTTGCATAGATTTGTGTTGACACAACTGGATGAATATGTCCGCCTCTACAAAGTGACAACTACCAAAGTGGCTCAAAAAATAACTGAAATTGTGGAAGAAAAGATATACAAACATGTAAATTTTAATAAAAGTAATACAGCACATTGTAGCTAAGATGCACGTGATTTCAAGTTGCATTCCGTTCTTTGTGTGAGCTAATTTGCATTGCGCATATTTGTACATTGCGAACTTCATCTCACTGTCTGCTATAGATGAATACAGAAAGCAAGCAGACAATGATCAGTGGGTAGTTTCATTTTAAATCGAACAACGGATGAAAGTCGTATTTTTTAATTCGCCCAGAAAAAATATATGTTAGAGGATAGCTCAAACGAAGCAAATCGCACCACGTGCGACGCTCGTGCGTGGGGTAGTTTCCGCGAGGAAGAGGAGGAAAGTCTGAGGCTGCTTGAGCGCGCTTTCTTCTGAACCCACTTTGACGGGATCTAGCACCGCTGATTTTATGCCTAGGAACAGGAGGTTTTTTGTGATTATAGGCTGCACCATTGACACTGTCGACAGCCACCCACAAAACTCTCAGTGCCACAGATTATCTGTTAAAAAATGCCAAACTTGGCGGAAACGTTCAAAAAGGCCAAACTTTGTTACCAATTTGCTTCATGACGGAACGTCTGAGGACATCAAGCTTAGCGTCATTCGATAGGACGTTGAAAAACCTTTCGTGTTGTATAAAGTTCATTTTTGTCAGTCCAATGCTTTCTGTGTTATTAACTTGAGAATCGCACATGGTAGGCGAAAATTACCAATGTTGCATCTCAATTTTCTCAAAAATGCCATCTTCGATTTCCTTGATTATTTTTGAAAAGGTGGCGTCATGTCTCTACTTTAAACCCCAAGTGAGAAAATCTTTTATTTTTACTTGAGACACGCGCAGCGATTTCTTTGGTCAGACATGGTCCGCGAGACTGCAGCCTAGAGCGCCCCATCCACGAGGACGCGACCTTCAACCTCTTCTTTGCTACAGGTCTCCCGCTGACGGAGTAATCATGACCACTCTGCGTGAGCTTGTTGTAGTATCCCCAGAGCATTACTTTACGTTTACCCAATGGTCTCCCACTACCGTCAGGCTCATTCAAACCGTGGGAGAGTACATGAGTTGCCTGTGCGCCCTTGACGAGAAGCCCCAGTCCGCGAACATACCGACAAAGTAGTGAGAAGAAACGAAGCGCTTCGTAAAGATCTTTATCCAGTGGTAACATCGTAGCTTTTGTTTCAGGTTGCCGCCAGTCCCCCAGGCAGTGTGAAAGTCACATCCTTTTCATTGGTAAAAGAACGTTGTGGAAGTTTCGAAAAACGTAAAATGTGCCAATTGCGAGACCCCTGCAGATCATGGCTGCCACCATTGGATTAGCATCAGCCGAAAGCTTTACAGGACATTTCACATGATATAAAGTGACTGGGTTCAAGCGCATCTTTCGTCCGCCTAGTATCGCAAAACCACGAGTGGTACGTGAAAATGTTGCATGTTCGATCTTAATTATTTCTAAAACCCCAGAATATTTTTCACGATTTATTCCACAGAGGCAAAATTATGCCTGTACTTTGCCCTGCTGGTAAGGTAGGTACCTTTTGTCTTTTTGATTGAGACTCTGGGCTACCTTTCCGTGGAGCGATTTTTCCACACAAAGGCGCTCCTCGTATGTCTACGAGCGCGCTTTGCTTCTTAGCCTTTGCTTTGTAATTTATTGCCCAGATATTGCATTCTGTACTTATTATGCACTTATGGTACGTATGTTTATTTTTTTCCTTTGGAGACGCAGGGCAGTACTTTCGTGGGCTCCTTGAACTTGCTATTACGCACTTTCATGGGAGTCGCACGCATCACGTGTGCGTATGCACGTGCGCAATTCACTATTCTCCCGCACAGTGCTTGAGGCAATGCACATACGCACGCTATGAGGCTGTCGTGCGAGCTAATATTAGGAAGGCAGAACTACGGCCACATGGGACAGAAAGTTACAACACGTGAGTTACAACACAAAGTTACAAGTTACAACACACAAGTTACAACACAAATTTCTGGCCGCCTGGTTGCAGCCGTCTCTTAGCTTGGGCGCAATAAGTGATAGTTCCGAAGCTGTGCATCCTACCTTTAATTAGTTTTATGCCCCGTAGCGTTATTTCAGAACCACGACGAGTACTATATACAAAGCCCGTAAGACCCCTGTGATGACAGTATGTTGCTGCTCTCAAGTATAACACGTTCGCCCTCCACGAGCTGTGTCAGTGCCACCGTGGGAATCAAAATTTCCGACAGAACAACGCACAACTAAAATCCCTCGTTTCCGGTAGCCGTAGGTACCTTGAACCCTCGGTGTGGTCTTCAGTAATCCTTTTAGCATCCATGCGCTCGAACCCAGTCACTTTATATCATGTGAAAGGTCATAGCTAAGCCTATCGGATGATGCTAATCCAATGGTTGCATCCATCATCTGCAGGGGTCTCGCAATGGGCACATTTTACGTTTTGCGAAACTTACACAACGTTGTTTTACCAATGAAAAGGATGTGACTTTCAAACTGCCTGGGGGACTGGTGGCAACCTGAAACAAAAGCTACGATGTTACCACTGGATAAAGATCTTTACGAAGCGCTTCGTTTCTTCTCACTACTTTGTCGGTATGTTCGAGGACTGGGGCTTCTCGTCAAGGGCGCACAGGCAACTCATGTACTCTCCCACGGTTTGAATGAGCCTGGCGGAACTGGGAGACCATTGGGTAAACGTAAAGTGATGCTCTGGGGACACTACAACAAGCTCAGGCTGTAAGCGCATTCTTTTCACTTGCACTGGACTGCACTACCTTGGACTCCACGCAAGACAGGTTTTCGGGAGCTGCACTTTCCAGATGAAAGGAACTTTATTAGTAATGCCTTTCTTTTCAACAGGAAAGTGCAGCACGCAAATAACCCAGTTCAGATCTGGTGCAGGCGGTGCAAACGAAAAGAATGCACCTAGTGTGGTCATTCATTTCTCCGTCAGCGGGAGACCTGTAGCAAAGAAGAGGTTGGAGGTCGCGTGCTCGTAGATGGGCCCTGCCTCGTGGACCCTGCCTGACGAAAAAAATCGCTGCGCGTCTCTCGGGTAAAAATAAAAGATTGTCTCACTTGGCGTCTAAAGTAGAGGCATGACGCCACCTTTTCAAAAATAATCAAGGAAATCGAAGATGGCATTTTTGAGAAAATTGAGATGCAACATTGTCAATTTTCGCCTACCATGTGCGATTCTCAAGCTAATAACACAGAAAGCATTGGACTGACAAAAATGAACTTTATACAGCACGAAAGGTTTTTCAACGTCCTATCGAATGACGTTAAGCTCGATGTCCTCAGACGTTCCGTCATGAAGCAAATTGGTAACAAAGTTTGGCCTTTTTGAACGTTTACGCCAAGTTTGGCATTTTTTAACAGATAATCTGTGGCACTGAGAGTTTTGTGGGTGGCTGTCGACAGTGTCAATGGTGCAGCCTATAATCACAAAAAACCTCCAGTTCCTAGGCGTAAAATCAGCGGTGCTAGATCCCGTCAAAGTGGGTTCAGAAGAAAGCGCGCTCAAGCAGCCTCAGACTTTCCTCCTCTTCCTCGCGGAAACTACCCCACGCACGAGCGTCGCACGTGGTGCGATTTGCTTCGTTTGAGCTATCCTCTAACATATATTTTTTCTGGGCGAATTAAAAAATACGACTTTCATCCGTTGTTCGATTTAAAATGAAACTACCCATGAGCGATACAAACATGTAATCCTCGAATGCTCAGTTGCTTGAATTACAGTGTGTAGCTCAGGATGTCTGCAATCCAGTGAAGCATGAAAAACTGGGAAAATAGTCCGAGAACTATTTCATGACTGGAAAACTAAGAAAATGCCAAGCAAGTGGTGAGGAGCTGCTGAAATAAAAATTAAGAAACTAAGTTCACACAATTATACAGTGGCAGTTATCATTCTCATGGCATCACACAGGCCTCTTATGTCATTTCACAGTCAAAGTTGAGTGTTCTGTGTTAAAGGGGAGTGATAACTAACTGCATCACTACCCCTGCTTGAAATAAAGGGCATGATCTCAATGAATTCTCTCGCAGTTCCAATGAGATTCAATGTGAAATCAGACTCTCAAGTCATTCAATGTGCATAAGAGGAGTATTTCTCATTGAGGGAATTGGGAGTTTTGCAGGGGAGTGGCCTTCGCGACAACGTGTTTCACCATGTTGTGTGGCGAAGGCTGCACACAGGGAATAAAGAACCAGTTTAAGGAATTGGTCTAATGAGTACCAATAAGAAACACTGACTTCCAATTGATTTAATGATACTTCACCAATACAAGGAATGCGAAGCCAATTGAATGAATTGGCCCAATGTGGACGAAGGAGACACGATCACTCCCAGCTGAAGGAATGACATGCTACCTTTTCGGCGCCGTAGCACGTTTCCCCATCCGCGCTCCAAAATAGTTCGCGTGACTTCAAATGTTTTTGAATTATCCCTCAAAGGTACAGGAGCCGTGGTATAACCTACTGTTGCGCCTACCACTTGAGGCTATTGTGTTGCAATTCATGCAATATTGCACTGCACACAAGTGGACGCATCCGCCAGTCGCCAGCGGACTAGTCCGTCTCTTATGAATCGTCGAAGTGTGAGGATGGCGGTCGCGCATCTGCATCAATTCGCCCTTTATCTTTATGCTTTTTGACGTTTTAAGGTACGTAGTTGACGTGTAAGTCGTTCCTGTTCTTTGTATGCCTTTACCCCTGCAGGCATTGTGAGCGCTGATGGAAAGATGAAGTGGAGTGTTTATATTGACTGTTACCAACTGCGCTGTGTGTAACGGTACGTAATATGCTTTGTTGCCCTCGGACATTATAGTGACGTCATTTGAAATGGTATTTGAAATATTATCTGAAGTGTATCTGAAATGGTACTTCGTGCAGGTTGAGCCTGTACGAGGCGGCAAGCAAGGGGGTCTTTGTCGCGATGTGCCTATCACGACGTCGTGGGAACGCAGTCTCCTCTAAGTTGGATATGCTTTAATTTTCGCTCAAGAACGGCAGACTAGACCGTAAATCGTGAGGCGGCAGGTGTACAAGACAGTGGAGAACATGGTCATGGAAAAAGTCAGTGCTTTAAGATATTTCCCCCCTGGCGTTGTGCGCTGTTTCGACGTTGCGAGAACGAGCCTCCGGATTACGATAGTGTTTGTTGGTGATGAACGCTACGCCTTCAAAGACACGAAAGTGCTGTATTGAGTATTTGTTCCTGCTATTTATTGCTTCGTGTGGTTTCTCAATTCCATGAATACTCACACATGTGCAAGTCATTTGCAATAACTTTTCGTTTTTGTGTTTTGCTATTTGTCATATTTTCACACCTACTGTATTGTTATGTGAACAATAAATTTTCACGAAGAAACCACACCGAGTGTACTTCCTTTGTATTTGTAGCCACACCTTCTTTTATTCTTCAACGTAACTTTCATTAGGAGCAACGGTATTGAATGTTACTACTCATTAAAAAGTGCATTGGCATCATTGGGAATTGGATGCATCATCTATTGGGAATTGGAATTTCAGTGGATTTTTTAACGGTGTTTGTGTGAAAGACGTCCAACTGAATTCAAAGAGTTTTTCGAGAAATCCCCAATGGGATCACTTCTAACGGGGTACGCAAATTCTTTCTGAACAAGAATCCTAAATTAAAAGCTTAAATAAAGTGTGATTTCACAGAGCGTAGTGCATGATGCAGTCGTCCGTGTCATTGTTCTTCTGTCCGCGTCTTTTGGCTGTCTACACACCATAATTCGTACGACCTACCCTGCCTTGCTACACTTGTTTAGTGCATGATGTGCTGTTGGCAGCCGTATTTTAGCATGGCATGGCATGAGCTGTGGGGAGTTTTTAGGCTTTGGTGGTGGTGATGGTTTGGCATGTAACGGTGCGATGATAATGCTAGTGAAATTTACAATGCCAGTATGAAGTTGAGAGAGAAGCGTGTAAAGATTGAGCATGGAAAATGTGTAAGTCTTGAACCAGTTGCATAAACGTGTTCCCTCAATAAGATATGAAGCAGCACAATGCAATTATCGAACAAAATAACTGCACAGGCTTACTTGTAGCTGATGTGGCCGCTGTTGTATGTGTTTTCTTTCGTCCATTCCTGTTTGCTCTATCCTTTAAATACCACCCGTGAAACTGGCATAACACCTCCTTCTTTATGAGATATTTGGTTCATTTTGACATCTATATTTTGTGTACATAATCTCATTAAACTACAAATCCTGAATGGTTCAGACGTAGTGTACTGGCACTAAAGTGTGGCCATTTATTTTAACAATGTCGAATGCATCATATCAAATGACAAATATGCTCGGTAACTGTAATGACAAATATACAGGGTGTTCAAAATTAGGCTTTCACGAGCGCTACGCAAACACAGCGATGACAGGAAACCGGATGATAACTTTACGCTACTTGTGTAAGATGGTAAGTGTGTAAGTAGGTGCTGCTAATTATGTAGCACCTGTTTCTTACTCAAGGAACCGAAACAGAGCACCAGTTTTGGTTTTGTTCGTCTATTTATAAAGTGCTAGTGAAAACTTAATTTTGAACACCCTGTATACATTAAGTATGTTCCTATTTCGTGAAATTTCATCAGAGCAAGAGACAGTCACAACGTAACGATGAGTCTGTGTGGGCTGAACAGAGCAATCAATTTAGTGCTTAGTGATTTCTACAATAATCTGATATGCTGAAATGCAGAAATAAAAGAGTCAGAGTTAAGCACAGCAACGCACCGCACTGACAAGGGGTCACAACACTTCCACGCTCACAAGCAAGGACGCCCTGGGTAACATGACGAAAACAGCGCTAAACAAACAAACGAAATACACACACACATACAGGACGACGAGGTAAACAAGGCAGCACCCGGAGTACGTTTTCCGTATCAGTTGCGCTCCAAAGAAACACAGCCAGCAAAGAGATACTCTAACGCGTTCCAGGTCTGTGACACGTTGAAAGTATCACGTCGATTTCTTAAAACGATAACACCGTAAAAGTTGTGCGTGTGGGAGTCCCACGCAGCATAAGGCCACCCTTGCATCAACTTTCTTTCTGTTTACATAGCCCACGGTGATGAAACACTTGCACACACGTTGCGCTCATGACACCAGGCTCGAAAACGTATAAAGCACGCTGCTGGAATGCCCCAGCAATCGAGAGGCAATCTTGATGGTTGCAGTTCACCACACATATCGCACAACAGACGATAAATAAGCGATGGTCGATGCGGATGAAATTATTACACGCAAACACAATCGACGACCAAACACTGACAATAGCACAACGATCACCTCCGCGAGGATACCTACTTCTGTTTTTCAAATAACATGGCAAACGCTCACTATGTAGATCTTTTTAGCGACCATAACAACCATATCTCGCGGAGCTTGTCATTAACAGATACAGGGGTAGATCTAACCACCGATTACCGATACCCTGGGGATCCGCAACCACCTGCAGCAGCGTCATCTCAACTTTTCTTCCGTAACAATCACATAAGCAAAAATAAAATAACAAAATAACAGGAGCCTTCCCGTTTTCGCAGTCCTGTCGTCTGCTGAGTTCTCCCTCCCCTCAACCGCCGCGTGACAATGTGAATAATGCACATGCGTTGTGGTCAACCTCAACCCTTTGGATGGCGCTTCATAGCCGGAGAGGACACGTCATCGATTTAAACCCGACGTCACTAAACCAACGATTTAAGTCGACTGGTGAATACGGGTAATTATGTTTTCGGGATGCGTAGTCAGTACGAGATCGCAAGAGTGGTTCCGGTGGTGGGGGTTACCCTTGTTGGGTGTAGAACAGCCTGCGTGAGGTTAAATTTTAAACATAAGTCGATGAATTGGGCTTCTTGCGAAGATGACGTCGTTGTAAGGTTGGTGGTAGCCCAATTAATCGCAGAGTAGTTGAAGTAAGGAAGATTCGACTCGTGCGATGTTTAGTCGTGATTTCTGCTAAGTCATTATGTAGATTCGGGGAGAAGCAACCGTCATTGAGGTTAGGTAGCCTATAACAACCTCCAAATACAGTTGGAGGAAAGGCTTGCGATACGGTAACCCATAGCATTTCAAGCGTATACTTGTGGTGCTAATGACAGAAGGATAGAGACAGTTTTTTTTAGCGCTGTGCGAATAGTGATTTTTGGGTTCGAATCGAATACGATTCGAACAGTAAAATCTTCGAATAGTAGCGAATCAAATAATGTCGAATACCACACAAAAATGTGCGGTTATTGCTGAATAGTAAGCAAAAGCTTGCATTGAAACCTGGTGCTCAGTTGTAGTTTGTGAGACAGACTGCGAACTATATACACATATTTCATTGATGAATACGTTTGTGCTAGAATTGTCCTGAAAATTGTCATTCCAGACATAAAGGCTGGCTGTGTGATTAAATCCCTCTTTCTATGGCGTCATAGCTGGTCCAGCCAAAGCTCAAAATAATTAAACTAACTTTAACATCCCTGCCAACATTTGCTAAAATGATTCTCAAAAGTGGCAATTTTCAGTAATCCCTCAAATCGCACTTTTAAACCATGTCTGCAACCCCGCGGCATTAGCAGAAGTGTAAACTAGGCTTCGCCTGATGCTCGGAGACATGAGGCGAAGCCAACTTGCAGGATATCGTCAAATCTGCACGCGCAAAACTGTAAATTAAGCTTCACCTAACACTCAGAAGCATAAGGTGGAGCCACGTTGCAGGATATATTTGAGGCGCAGCATTGTAAAGTAGGCTTCGCCAAACGCTCAGAGGCATGAGATGAAGCCAGCTTGCGGAATTTCGAATATATTCGAGTATTCGATGAAATGTTATTCGGTTCGAATACGAACAGCGCGGTACCGTTATTCGGTACGAATATCGAATATTTCGAATATTCGCACACCGCTAGTTTTTTTTACTCCTATTCGGACGCGGCCACCTCTTCTAGGGTGTCTGTCCTACCTGAAGATTATGAAATCGCGAAGAAAGGGCGACACTGCTTTATTCGGGATCGAAGCACACAACCAGGTATCGGCTAGTACAACAATATCTGGGGGCTTAATCGCTTCCATCGCTCGGGAGCTAAGGAGGGGCGGGGCTCTCGTTAACACGAACACGTAACACGTTTCACTTTCCGCGCGACGCGCTTTTTTCGTTAACGGGACAAAGGCGTAATCTCTCGCTCGCGTAACGACCAACGGTGTCTACAATAACGAATGTGTTCACGTGGGTCAGGGTTCATCGCCTACATGGCTCATGATCTAACGAAGCGCGAGGCACTCGTGAACTCGAGCACGTGGTGTATGACGAGTTCTTTTCGTTAACGTGACAGGTGTGTAATCTCTCGGACCAGTAACGATCGAAGAGATCGTTTGCCTTACGAGTGGGTCTACCCAGTCGCTAGAATGTTGAACATCTTCCTTTGGAAATTTGCAGAAACAGAATTTCTACAGAAGCGAACATGTATTGCTCCACGACTGTGTACAAAAAGACATCCATTCCCTTTCATGGTATTCACACCAGCGGTTACATGAGTGCTGTGAGATACTCTCGAGAAGATGAAGATCAAGATGAGAAAGAAGACGAACTGACAACGACAAGCCATAGACAAACCATGCGAGCTATCCAAACAGGTCTGGCAGACCTTTCCTTCTAATAAATGTATATCCCCCCTCCCATATCCAAACAAAATTAAACAACCCAAATGGTCGAAAAGATTGCAGCCTCGTCGGTAACTGTAGTTCGTTCAGGGCGGTGACATCACAACACGTGAGGGCTCGTGACGAGTACAATGCCTCACCGAGGAAGCTAAACGAGGAGCAGAGATTGTGGCTACAGCAAAGTGTTGATAAGGTTCCTCGTTTCGTTATTCCTAACGACTCGCTGACGTTGAAGCTGTCAAAGAAATATAGCGGAAGGATTCTTCGCTTGGGCGATCACACAAGCAACTAAGCGTGGCCCATGGACTCGGTGGCGTGAGGATGCCTTACAAGTGAACGAACCTACGACTGGACTATAAAGTTGTTCCGCTCGCCAAAAAACGCTGTCCGCACCGTTTGTGAGGACTTGCGACCGTACTTCAGACCGTCTTGATAGCTACGGGTCTTCTGATGAACAACTCAGGCGAATTGGATGCCTGCAATTAGTGTTCGAATTCTACTCTTTTGTACTCTTTTAGAGTACAAAACGCACTCTTTTAGAATACAAAATGTACTCTTTTGGAGTAAATTGCGGACATAGTGTTGATCATGAAAGAACTGATGTTCTGAGGCTGGAACAACATAGAAGGGACAAATACATACAAAGCCTCAATTTGCCTAAGAAATTAACGATGAAAGATGAAAGTCACTGAAAAGGTTAGCCAGCTGTAGCCAGGCGTGTTAGCTTAGCTCAATTCGTAGAGCCCTGGACCGGCAATCCAGAAGATGTGGGTTCGACTCCTACAGCTGTCTAACCTTTTCAGTGACTTTCATCTGTCATAGTGTTGATGTTGTAATGATTGCGAGGAGCAAAGCATTCTGTACATTTCCTGAGGTAGATTGTCTTGAATAGTTCAATACATTCTCTTGCTTCGCAGTGCTAACACGGAATAAATAAAAGTTCACTCACGTTCCGTTCGAGCTCATTAGAAAAAATGTTTTATTGCACCGCGAATTTATTTTAAGTGTACTGTTTATGCAGCCTGACAGTAAGGCTGCGCGTTGTACTTCCATGCTTGAAGGAAAAATTTACATAAACGTAATCAAATCAAAGTGCTTACGCTGAAGATAAAGGGCAGCCTCCTCATCGTTCGTCTGCCTCGTTCGCATTCTGGTTCTTCTGACACCACTACGTCTTCCCTTTCTGGCCTCGGACTCCCATGTGCCCTAAAGCTGAGCACATACTACTTATCGTGTCATACTTAAGACCATTCTCACCCGACTTCATCGTCGGGGCAGGAATATGATTTACAATTTTTGCGTATTGCTCGACGATTATACTTAGTGACATACATTTTGTTCATTATTTTTACACGACTAGCGAGCCATATATTGAAATGGAAAGAAAACGAAGATGATGAACGAGCATGAGAACGAACGTTGGAACGGAATGATCATGTATGAGAACACAAAAAATGAGAGCTATCGGAACAAATAAAACAGTCCTATTGGTCGGAGAAAATGCAGCCTCGCTGGCATCCTGCTCTTCGCTCCCGTGGCTCAGTGGTTAGCGTGCTGGCCATGTCACGTCGAGACTGGGAGGTACCCGGGTTCGAATCCCGGTGCCGGCTGTGCTGTCTGGGGTTTTTCCTGGGTTTTCCTCAGACGCTTTCAGACATATGTCGGCACAGTTCCCTTAGAAGTCGGCCCAGGACGCACATTCCCCCAGGGCGTGAGTCGTGACGTTGCCCACATATGTGCAAGCGGCCACATACGGCAAGCCCTATCACCACCACCACCTGCTCTTCGCTCCACTGATCTCTATGTATAAAGGCTGGATAGCGGATGGGTGAGGGTATCGCGGGAAAGGGTACGACCACCGGCCGCCATATTGCGGTGCTCAAAAGAGCGATTACAGCCCATAGGAATGCATGTAAGCTGTGACAAGTTTTGCTGTTTGTGAGCGCTTCCCTTGCTGCTTCGCTAAAATTTTGCCACGGATCGCTGCAGAAATCCCTCGTGATTGAGTTCCTTACGTTTTTTGTGTGAAATCCCGTCACATACATGTTATTTCCTGTCTATTTTGTACTCGTGTGAGCGCGTGTCGTTCCAATCTTGTACTTTGAACTACGATTATGTGATTTGCTGGTTTTGTGTGGTGTTGTATTTGTTGTGTTACGTTTCCTTTGTCGTCCGTCAGCGTGTTGCTTCCCGTGTTTCTCCCATTTCCTTTCTGCTCGGGGGTGCGGAATGCCAGGGAATGTTTGGCACGTTTGTTAATGTAACTACCTTAATATGCTTGGGTATAAACATTATGCTTTGCACAGGAAGTTTAGATATGACTGGTTATGACACGAAATGCCGAACGGCACTAAAGCACTTCCAAAGGACTAGAATGATATGTGATATAAAGGCTATATGACGGTAAAAACATACCGACTAGAGATATGTGCACTGGGAAAATAAATGGCGGTAAAGACAGTTCAAAATGACTAGAGGTAGAGTGAATAAGTCATAAAAAGACTAAGTAGCAAGGTCTTGTGGTGAAAGTTCCAACATCAAAGTATCACAAGTCCAGTTGCAACAGCAACTTTGAAGCAGTCAAGCAGGTAAGTGGGCAGAGTGCATTACTGGTTGTTGAATATGATTAACCTTGACAATTTCTTTCGCAGCTGTGGCCTGGCTGTCACCTTCTCTGTATATTCTTTGGCAAGGTGGTACAGTCCGATACTGCTGTAGCACTGGGAAACTTCTTTGATCAGACGGATCACACTGTTTTCATTTGGGCTGCATTCAAACATGTGTTGTCGCAAGCTTAAGCAGCGAGAATAAAGAGTAGACATTCGAGGTTGAAAAATTATTTATTGTCTCTAAGTAAAGTAAACATGCTGGAATGCACCAAAGAGACATGTGGCTGGTGTGTTTGTATGTCCCACTAATACGAGTTTGTACGTTAGTCAACATGTTCATGCAATACTTTTTTTCTTTATATGCTTTTGCCCGTCTTAGTATTGTCCTATCCAATATGGAGTGGCTTTTAACTGCATATGAATGCATAATTCAGGAGTGTTTTCATATATTGGACTAGCTGCAGCTTTAAGGTGCTCTTCGTGCAGTACCGATTCCAATCATCAACCATCGCTTGGAACTCTTAACTAGGGAACATGATTCTAGAGGCTAGATTTTCATGCAAATACACACTTTCAACCAGAGTTCGAGGTAACTCGTTACTGTAACTAAGTTCCTTTCTTGGTAACTATATAACTTAACTCGCAACTTTTGCGCCGTGTTAATTTTCAGAGGAACTCCTTTTTCAGGTAACTTTGCCAAAGTAACTTAAGCTACGTTCCAAGTTACTAATTCGCTTTTCACTCACGTCCACTTATTTCCTTGCTTTCTTTACGGTTCTTCCACAGCATTTTATGTCATAAAACATGATGTCCAGTCAATGTAACACGTTCGAATTGTTGGACATAAACGAAAACTCAACGCAGGCAACTCAGGGTCGAACTCAGCTGCACCTGTGTAGTGTTATTTTGTGTCCGAAGTAACTTGGGAGCAACTCGTTCTTTTTTTTAAGTAACTCTAACGTTTCAAGCTACGTTTCGGGCTGAATAACTTAGTTGCATTTTTCACACGGTAACTTTGTCACGGGTTCCTTTTGACGGGCAACTTCTCGATCTATGCTTTCAACTCTGCATGCTTTTTGTACACTACATAAAGTAAGATACTTTTGCCCCAGTGAGTTTGTTGCGTATTTTAAATGCATGCAAGTGAATTCCTAGAGGTACATATTTTGAGCAAGATAAATGAGTTTTTCATGCATGTGTGTTCAACTAGCTTTTAGTGTATATAAATCTGGCCTCTACATATGTCGCATGCATTATTACTTTCTGGAGGTGTTCTGGGAAGTCGAACTTGTTGGGCACAGCGTCAGGCCTCAGTCGAACGGTTTGGCCCGTTCTGTCGAAGCATTTGTTTTTAAAATGTTTGCTGCAGACCAGTGATGTTGTCGACGGCGTCCAGTCCTTTCGCCTGACATTTACCGCACACTTTGTTTAAATGTTCTGGGCGGCCGTGAGGGAACCTGCATTGAACAATTTATGCCATCAATTACGGAAGGGATGACAAGGCTAATCCAAGCAAGCAATCGTCGATACCGTGACAAACAAACTGAGCCGTAGATATCACAGCTGACAAGCGCACTTCAACGCTTGCCGAGTGCCGAGACCATACCCGTGAACTGCAGGAAGGCTATACTATCACAATGACTCTATGCAGATAACGTACGGCTTAAAGTTTAACGCTTAGATCTTGAGATACGATTCACAAAGTGCCGCGCACATGCATCAACAGCAACGTTTTGTCACTCCGCTCGTGGACTAATAAATCACATTTATTTGTAAAACCATGTCACTTACTTGTGAAATGTCGTCCCCGGTGCCTTGCCAGTACGGTCAGCACACCCATAACCACAGCAGGCGGGCATGACACCACAAAAGTGCTACGCAAAGGCGCATGCACATAATGCAGCTGAGTGGCGGACGGCAATGTTTTGAGCTTCCCAAGATGGCGGCCGGCGACCGTACGGTTGCACCCTCAATCCGCTATCCAGCCTATTACTATAGAGATCAGTGCTTCGCTCGGGCGGTGACATCACAACACGTGAGCGCTCGTAACGTGCACAATAGCCACAAAGAAGAAGCTTCACGAGCAGCACAGATTGCGAGCACAGCAAAGCATCGATAAAGTTGCTCGTTTGGTTAGCCTGAACGACTTGTTCAGCTGTCTCGTGCCGTTAAGTTGAATGTGCGAAGTGATATACATATATAAGAAATACATGTATTTGTTTTCACCTCTTTAATTTCAGATGCACAATGAAAACCAACTTTGATATGTTCTTAACTTTAAATAAAGTTGTTGTTGTTCATTCTGACCACGGTCACGGTGACTGACCTCTTACTTTGTAAGTGGCTTATGTAAGCTCACACGCGATATGTGTCAACGATCAGTTCTGCAGTTAGGGTGGACGCCATGTATAACTGTGTATGTCACTTCATGAATGCTACCCAACGCTGTCGGTGATCCGTAATCCTTATGTACATTCATGCCTATGTCCTAGACGTTAATAGCCATAACACTTTTAAGTTGCCATATTTGTATATATTTCGCGACTCCAGCAAATCTAGAGCATTCCTGCAATGAACAACACTTTCGGCAAGCGACATTAATGCTACGAAGCTAATAAAAGAAGAAAAAAATAGTTTTATGTTCATGCACAATATGGCAAAGTTCCGCCCTTACCAATTCGAACATTTCAGTGCGTTTTTGGTTTACTTGCTTGTGTCGTCCCTAATTGTGGTCTGCCTCGGCCAATTCTGATTGTATTGTTGTTCCCGCCCTTAGTTCCGTATGAACCGTTATTTGAACCGGTTACCGGTCTTGCTTTAGCGGTTCAGTTCGGGATCATCTCCAAGATGGCGTCGGCTGTTTCGGTTCAGTTCATTTCGGTTAATAACAGTTTTCAGTTCGGGTACGGTTTGAATCTATGGAGTAGTCCAAAGCAAGGTTGTTCAATCAGGTTGTTGTTTCAACTGAGTTGAAAAACCACTAATCATCGCCCAGCTTCCTGAATGACTGAGCTGCTCCCTTCTACCGTCTTCAGAGTGTCACTTGGCTTTGTTCGTTGACTTGGTTCCCGTGCGTCCTGCGGTGGGACGTCCCCCTCTTGTTGAAAGTAAGATAAGACATGCAGGTATGGAAGTAGGCTGCGGTGTTGGGCTACACACCGCGAATACTGAACGCTGCCATATAGACAACACCAGCGTGGTCACGTGCTGCACTGTTCCTGGAAAGATGATATTTTAATACTTGGAATCCGATGAATGAATAACAAGTGGGGTAACAAGCGGGATAAATGGTTAGGGAAAGTTTAGGAAGATGAGTACACAATCTTCTGTGGCTCATCTCATAGAGTCAACAATACAAAAGAATGATGTTAGATGATGGGCTCACTAATTTTAATGTGACTCTCTAATCAGTCAGCAGGTCAAGATGATGAGTTCCGATCTTAGACCCACAGAAACAGTAACCGCCCCTGGACAGCCGACAAGGGTGCGAGCATCCGCAGCCTAAAGCGAACATCGATTGAACGCCTCCTGGACGCGTTAGTTGGGATGCTCCAATGAGTATACATCAGGAGACGTCCCACGTATATTACCCTGTGGACACCGTGCGCACCCCATGCGCACTGTGTCCACAAAGAGCCGTTTGAGCACCCCTTTTCGCTCTTCACACTCTACCTCGTTCTTCTCTCCCGGTCTGTCGTCTGACTGCGTCGCCGCCAAAGGAGAAATCTGCGCAGAAGGCTTGTTTTTTCCGCAACGCGCAGAAGAGAGAGTCACGTGATGCCATAGCCCGTTGTGCGGATGATTTCAAATGACGCTGGAGAAACATGGCGGCGTCTGCAATGGCTCTGAGTAATGCGGTAATTTTCAACGCGAACAGCACCAGTACAACTTGAACGTTGTGAAGAGTTAGATGCGTATGCCTTGTAGGTAGCGGATTCTCCATCGGGGGCCACTATCTATGACCCAGATGCAGGTAAAAGGCCGTGGTGCCTTTGTTTGCTAGCGCTCGCGTTTAAGACTCATTTGTTCTTCAAGTCGCTTTAGCCTACTGGCTAGTGGAAAAAAAATTCAATCGATCCTAGCTGAGCTTGTAATATAGGCATATTAGCATTGCGTGCTACTTTTATTTTGTGGTTCACTGACTGTGTTCTTGATGCTCTTTCAGGCATAAAGGGCTATACCGCTTAGCATCGGCCATTCATTGCTGCGTGCGTCTCAGCGTCTCCCAGAGAGTGTGGGGTGTTTTGTCTATGAGCAGTCTTGGAATTATTTACTGTCTCATGCGTTACAGGTAAGAATGCTAGGTAAGCGAGAAGTACGGCCAAACGCTGGTATGCGTATGTGCCATAGGCAGAGACCGATGATGCCTGCATTATGTCTGTCGTTTTTATCAGTATGCCTCGATGGCAGAACTTGGCCAGTGAATTCCAGAGGCCGGAAGACACAGAAAGGAACAATATCAAGACATCGGTAGCCACTCATAAGACGTGAAGGAGCGTGAGGATACAGTTGCGTCGGTTTCACGCAAGATGCCAACTAATTATACAGCGAGTAACATGGATGTTTTTTTCTTGTCTACATAACGTGTTGATATGGTGATCACGATCTGTATGAACGGGAATGATCTGGATATGGCACCTGTCACGTGGCTTCATTATTTGTACTGCTTATGTGCCGGCAGGCATGTACGAATGCACATGTAAATAAAGTCCACATAGAAATAAATTATTTTGGGTGCACACTTGCGTCCTTCTGTTCGAATAGAGGTCCTCCACAGGTCCCTCAAAGATCTGCATCGGCGGTCCTACGACGTCCATTTCGCATAATTTTCTCTTGATTAGTACGGGCGTAGCTAAACCTAACCGGGGGCAAATGTGTACGTTCGTGAGACGTACCTAACATCCACAACCCGACGTTCGCTGGATGTTGATGGGCGGTTAATGGGTCTGTGGGGATATGCTAATGTGGGGCTTCGTTTAGTGACACTGAATGTTCAGTGTTTCAAGAATCCCCAGAAACAGGCAGAGGTGGTGAACAGAGGCTATCAGCTACGTTGCGCCGTGCTTCTGCTTCAGGAAGTGCACTTCACGAACAAGCTAGAGGTGGCTGCTTTCAAGCGAAATTTTGGTTTGCCATGCTTTTTCAGGCTTGGACGCCGGGGTTGGCATCATTATCTATAGCCGCCTTCCTTCGGGACGGCTATGTGTCGTATGACAGTGACGGCCGAGTTACCTGTTTGGACTTTTTCATTGGCAGTGCTAAACGCCGAATAGTCATCGTCTACGCACCTGCCGCGGCGTATCTCACAAACCGTTTTTTCGCCGAGCTGGAAGTAAGCATGCGGGTTAACCGTCCCGTACTGGTGACGGGCGACTTCAACTGTGTAACGGACTCCACCCGTGACGTCCGAGGCCGCGGTCAGGGACGGCCGTCCTGGAATGCCCGAAGCCTCAGACGACCCTTGTCCATTTCTCAACTTCTCGACGCTTGGACACTGCTGCACGGGGACACTTTCGTGGCCACCTGGTCGCGACGCTCTTCTGCAAGCCGGCTTGACCGCATTTACTTGCCTCCGTCCTTGCACCCTCGCGTAAAGACCTGTTCCGTCTCTCCTCTGTCCGCCGCTACATATATGAGCGACCACAAAACTGTCTCCCTGGCTCTCGATATTTCCCACGTGCAGAGGCGTAGTGTGGACACGTGGCGACTGAACCCGTCCCTGCTCTTCGACCATGTCGTAGTCTCCGACGTTACCGATCGCATAAGGGACTATCTCTCCGGCCGGGAACCCACAGTGCAGGAGTGGCAAAACTTCAAGAGGTGGGTGCGAGGTGTCTTCCAGACATGGGGACGAAGACGGGCCCGGGACAGGACGCATGAGCTCAGCACTATTTCCTAAAAAACACGCTTTGTCCGTCCCCAGTACAGAGGTTCCCAGTCGGTTCCACGCCGCAGTCGTCCGTTTCTTTCTGCAAGTGTGCAGCTACGTGCATGCCATCGACCCTGCGTCGTCGCCACCGTTGACACTTGCCACACACATGTGCCGTACAACAATGATTTCCCAGTCTTCCCACCGTGCAGCTCACGCCTCAACAATCCGCTTGTCGACCTTCGTGCCATCCTGGATCCCCGACGCACTCCAAGATACGCAGTGGAATTTTGCTTGGCGTGCCCAGCCCACGCGCGACCGCCTTGGCCGGCGGGGTATTGTCCCATTTCCCACGTGTTCCTTTTGCCGCCTTCCGGAGTCTAACGACCATGTCCTCTACGACTGCCGGGTTGCCAAAGCCTTCTGGCAAGTTCTCCGCAGGGCAACTCGGGTCCGGTGCTCGGTGGACTTTCGTCCCGCTCAGACCGGTTTTCTTTCGGCGCATGGCCGTATCCGCATGCTTCTGACCTCCTACGGTGCCACGGTGCTGTGGATGGCGAGGTGACGCTCTGTCATGCGAAATCTTCGTCATGTCCCCATTTTGCCGCTTGTGCAGCGTGCCAGGTGCCTCCTTGTGGCAGCGCTTCAGGAGGAGCTGACGTCGAGTGCTGAATAGCGCTTCGGTGCGCGGTGGGGAGGACTGTCCAACATTAACACTTGGGGCCTTGTTTCTCTTCCTGCCTCTTCCGCGATTTTCAGCCGTGAACTTTATTGTGCGCATCATTGCACATACCACTGATCGCCATTAGTAGATGTCTGTCGCCCAGCGCCTCCTCTCGCCTCTATATAGCCATTTGGAAGTGGACCTAGCCCCCTATGAATAAATTTTTCCCACAACAACATGATGTTTATGCAGCTTTCTCTTAAAGGACGACCGGAAAGTGCCCTGGCATTGACGGTCTCCCAGTTGAGTTCTACAAGCGCTTCTTGAATGTAATTTGTTGTTGTATGACTCGGGTTTTTAGCATCTGCTTAACCCAAGGATCGCTATGCACCAGCATGCAGAATGGTGTTCTTGTCCTTCTGTGCAAAGACACGTCTCGAAAACTGGACCCAGATGCTTATCATCCGATTACTTTGCTGACGAGCGATTGCTGACGATCTTCCCCTCTGTTGGAGAAGGTGTTACATCCTTGCCAAGCATGTTCTGCTCCCAGCAGGAATTCAGACCTTTCGCAGAATCGCACTTCGCGATGCCATCCACTGGATTAACAATGGCCTTGCCCCGCTGTGCTGCCATCCATTGATCAATCCAAGGCATTTGATCGTACCTGTTCTATCGGATGAAGGCATACGGGTTCGTCATTGCGCGGGTCAGCTATGTGGAAACACTCCATAGGGGCGCAAGGATTGTAGTCTCTGCTGCTGGCGGCCTGTCGCTGCCTTTTGATGTAACTCGTCATGTACGTCAAGGATGTCCTCTGTCTCCGCCTTGTACACTGTCACTATCAACCCTCTGCTCGAGAGACTGGACTTGCTTTCTGTTACTTTGGCACTGCCCAGTGGATGTCCTCCACCTGTTTTCGCGTTCGCGGATGACGTCTCTGTGATCCTTTCACGCTGGTTTTCCCTCGGGCCTGTTCTGAAGGCGTTTGTAGATTACGGACCTGTTTCAGGGCCAAGGATGAACAGATCAAAATGTGCAGCATTGATTTTGAAGCTACGGCCTTCTTGCGAGGCTCCTTTCAGTGTTCCAGTGAGGCCGGAGGTCAAAATTCTTGGCGTGACTGTCGATTGCACTGTGATAAATTAGCCCTCTGTGTTTGACCGTTGTAGAGCTGTCCTCTGGCAGTTTAGGTTCGTTGATTTGCCCATCACTTTTCGGGCTCACCTGCTTGTGGCCTCGTACTACAGTCGCTTGTGGTTCCTAGGAGTTGCCACGCCGCCACTATTGATTCGTACTGCCATCACTAGGCACGCGTTCCGTTCTCTGGGACCGTTCGGTGGAGCAGGTCGCAAGATCCCGCTTGCATAAACGTGACCAGGGCGGCTTAGCCGTGCCGGTGGTCCTCGACAAGTGCCTTACATTTCAGTCACGCGTTTATTTCGAGGCACTGCACACTCCCGATCACTCACCATGTGCATTAGTGCAGTACTCTCTCGGATGCGCCACCAGGTGGTTCATTGAGAGTCCCGCTGTACGGTCTTCTCGTGTGCTCTTGCCGTTGGCTGACGTGTACTCGTCTTTTCCGCCACGTCCAGGGTGAGTGGCAAATCATGTTCTGACCAGCTCGCTAGGATTGTACTGCCCTTCGCAGCGACCCTCTTGTGTTTGGATTGTTCGCTTGGTATGGCCAGTACCAAAACCAAACTCTCCAAGAGAGTGTTTTTATCTGGCTTGTAGAATTGTAACGTGAAGTTAGCGTCTGCCCAAAGGGAACTACCTCCATAGGTAGCTCTCCTGCTTGATGACAATACACACCATGCATTGCCTACCACAGCGGACCGTGTCTTGTAATACAGCTCAGTTGTCCCATCCTACAGCAACTACAACAACAGCTTTATTTTTTAATTTGATGAATTATACAATCCGCAATGCAATACGACCTTCTTCTTAACTGTGTATTATTTGGGGTTATCTGGTTCTTGAGAGTGGTAGCATGTACCAAGGGTGCAAGCACGTGCTACACTGTGTCACGGGTGTCACATGTCGCTTCCGATTCCGGGTCTCACGTTTGGGGCCAAATGTTAATACCGGCATGCGATGCCCGCTTTCTTGAGGAAGAGCGATGAGAACTTTCTCCGATTTCCTTTGTTGCTATGGCCAAGGTCTCAGTAGTTTACACAATCTGAATGGGCGGGAGTCGATGACTTGTACTACAGTCACAGCTCTTTTTATATGTGCTTTGTACGCCCTGCTCACAATAATTACATGAAGTGCGTCCTCGGAGTTTTGCATGATACGCATAGCCGAGATTGCGCGAGCCTCATTTGATACAGGGTATTTCATGAGTAAAGTTATTCGAGGCGGATTCTATGCATCACACTTTGCAGATGTCTTCCCCTGGTTTTCCCCTGGAGGTTTTCCCCTGTTTCGTGGATCGTTGTGCTATTTGCCTCTCGAGACAGTATTTTGCGTCGCCTTTTCTGTGGGGTATGGCGTTACGTTTTTTCTTCTTCTTCTTTTTTTTTTTTTTGCTTCTTTGGTCATCGTGTCCGCTGAATCGTTACCCGGGGTAGTCGTACTGTGACGGTATCCACTGAAGGGTTGTAACCCTCGTATGTGATGTCGCTGAAATTCCTCAAGATCTTGTTGCCGATATAATTTTTACCGCTCCCTCGATATATTGCTTGAATGGAGGATTGTGAATCACTGCAGATCAATAGTTCTTTCCGTGAGCATTTCTCGATGTAGCGCCGAACACTTAACATGCCATGTAATTGGGCTGTGGTCGACGAAGTTCCGTACGGGAGTCTGCAACAATTTCCCGTCAGTCATTATATATGATTGTCGTTTATGTAAAATTTTCTTCAATATGTGCCAAGGCCAAGATTCTTAGCATTGAAGGGTTTGAGTCTTACTTTTTCTGGATACTTGGTCCTGTTGTGTTTACCGCAAGTTCTTGAAGTAGCAAACGATGTCAGTCTTCTCTGAGAGTGTGCGCTCATTCCTTAGAGATACTTTTTTGGGGTTGTTTTACTGTCTCTGCCGCGGTGCTTCTGTGCCGACTTTCTACAGTGATGGTTTCATGGTCAGCGTGTTGCGTCATAAGATGTATCGGATGCCTTTCTAGTCCATGGTTTCTACGTGCAGCACCAGGAGGCGCTCGCGCTTCTGCAAACAAGAGAGGCATTCTAGTTGACAGTGGTACTACAATAGAGCAGCTTCTGAGTTTTTTTCTCGAGGATTTTGTCCAGTATGATTTCCTGATTGTGAGAGGCGTTGTGTATATGTAGTACGTTGTGGGCCAGTGTTTGTCGTGCCAATGCGTGGTGCAGAGTCTGGACCATTTTTTCCATGTTTCCACTTTATGCCAGCCATGATCTTCATGATGTTGATGTGCGAGCTCATTTTCTGTTAAAGTCTTCTAATCCCTTGTGTTCGAGACAGTTTCAGGTTGAGTACTGCCATATGAAATGACCGCAATGCTGACAGTATTGGTGACCATAAAAAGAATTAACCGACAACCTGAGCCTGTAGTGATCGTATCAAATTCAAAATTCGCATTACAGACAATATCCAATAGCTATGAAAATTATCACCTAGCACTACAAATTTTGAAAACTATGAAGGAACTATATGTCAAAGGCAATACATCACGTTGGGTACCATCTGCACTGGGTACCACTGCGCTGGGTACCGTCACACAAGGGAACACACAGGAATGAGAGAGATGATACCCCAGCCACGCAAGGCCAGAAAATATCGTCCTACTATGTCAGCCATTACGGACCAAGTAACATATAATCTGGAAATTCCATTAACCATCATGTACGACGCTTACACTCCGGCAAAAGCTCATCTAAGAAAACTGTTCCGCCCGTCACGTGGGCCTTCGCTAGAGAAGAAATGTCTCTAGTAGTCGACTGAGAACCAGTAAGCGCCACGACTAGTGTGCTCATTCTTAGGCATTCGCCTAAAATGCCTATAAACGCCTAAATTTCAGGATCGCCATTATCGGGATTGCCTGCCCTTTTATCCCCTCTGTTGGGTTGCAGCCTTTGCTAACGTTCTTAAATACCAGAGCAGCCTTTTTTAGAAATGCAACTGCGTATGCACCTTTCAAGCTGCTCATGTGTGCAGCATTTTGACCTTTGTTTCTGTGTGTTTGCACCTTTTGTTCCTTTTTTACTTTCGTTTCCTTCAGTACCTTGATTTGTTAGAACGCGTTCATGCACATTTCATCAAATATTTGGCCACTCTCGGCCTTTCATGATCTTCGAGGACAGATAACTCAAAATATTACTCAATAAAGTAAAGTGGGGCTGCTTCAAGACGGGTGCAATCTGAAGATAGTTTGGGTTTTTCTCGTGGCATTTTCTTAGCAATAATTTTTTTTCCCGTCTGGGACACAGTATGAGCACAGTCGTCGTCCGGGCTCTGAAGTAACGTGTTGACTTTCTGCACGTGACTTGTTAGACGGACGTCAGACGCTGCTTTGCAGATGCGGTCGACGTAAGAGGGGCCTTTTCTTGACCCATCTGTAACTTTCGCGAGCATTGACTTCCAACTTGTTCACTTCTGCTCCTCGGCTAAGAAAATGTGACCTCGCCGCTCTGATGCTATGTCACTGCCCCGTGTTTCCATGTGCATTCCTCGTGGCTGACCGTTTCGGCTGTCCCAAACAGAGGACAAAATTTAAAACTCGGCATTAATTTTTTATGTCATCAACTTATCCATAGGGTGGAGTAAATGAACATACAAGGTGCTCCACCAACCACGATAGAAATTCATGGTAAAAAATGTAGGCCCTGGAGAGACATGCGATCAAGGGATTTTTTCTGCCAATAACTTTTGCCACATATTGGTAGAATTTTTATTTCATTTCAATTGACGGAACGTTAATTTCTTGAATTTAATTCCGAAATTTCCCAAGGCAACCTAACGTTTTCTTTGCGGAAATGGGTTCCCCGTGGTCATTTTATTCAGTATAGCACATAATCCCACTCGTATTGCAATGGCAATTGACGAAATAAATTCGCCCAAAATCTGTGGAAATAAGCCAAATAAGCCCTTGGGTCTGCCTCTTTTTTTATGGCTCGTAGTTTGAGCGCAAAGCCGCGAAGAAAGGAGGTTACATTGACGCGCCACACGAGGGGGAAATGGTCACAAGCCTTACCCACGGAGCAAACACGCGCGTTGAGTGCGTGTTTGCAAAAATGAGGTCACCCGACGGCCTGTAACCTTTCCCCCCTAAGTATAGACCGTTTACAGCAGCCAGTTACTTCAGGCGCAAATAGATGGCGCCGCACTAGCCATGCCATTGCTTGCCTTTTGCGAGTGCGTGTGTGCCTTTTGGCTATGTGAGTGCATCCGAGCTTTTTTGCCGCTGTGCTACAGTTCTGTGCAAAATGTGGAAAAGCAGAGGGAACACTTGTTCCGTGATTGGATGTAGAAACTGTGACAGAGACCTGATCGTGTGGGACGAAGCTGTTTGTCAAATTCATGAGCCGTCGCTACACAAAGACTGCCCGTGTTTGAAGCCTTTTTCAATGCCCGGATTTCCACAGGGAGAGAAAAACAAGCTGGTCCGGCAACGGTGGGTATCGAATCTTCAGAGGAAGGATTTCAATCCGGGAAAATCAGCGAGGGTAAGTAATTGACATAGCCTATTTGTCAAGCGTGTAGTAACTTGCGCAAGCGTTATACTGCCCGTTGCCATGATCTCAGTTGTCTCGCGACGTGAACCCCCAATTATTATTATTATTATTACTGCCCGTTGCATAGCAGCAATTGCGGCGCCCAGTTGGTTGCGAACAGCCGATGGTGCGCTGTGTCTAGCGTTTATTTAGATTGAATGCGTCTGCCATGTGCAAACAGATTATGGGCAGCGCTGCATTTGTCATATATTGCCATGACAGTGCGTAGAACAAGTGCTCCACGAGAAAACTGCTCTTGGTTGTTTTCACAGTACCGCGTGTAATTTACAAGCTTTTTCTATGACATACGTGCGGTCCTGTTGGACGTAGCATGTCGCCGACAGAGGATAATACTTGGTCTTTCACATGGAGTTTTCTTCCTACAGGTGTGTTCAATCCATTTTGCTGATGGTCGCCCAACAAAAGACTACCCATACCCAACGCTGCACCTTCAGACGCCGGTAGGTACCAAGAGCGCTCGCTTCTCACGTGAAATATTTTTCCATGTGTTATCTATGCTGTAACCTTTTATGTTTGTATTTCATGCAATATCAGGCTGTACAGCACAAAGGTAGACGAGAGCTCAGACGGCATGTTACCACACCTGCAATGCCTGTAACATCAGCAGCAGGAAGTAGCACAGATGAGTGCCTCACACACGAAGAAAATGAAAATCTACCTGAGGCTCAAGACATTGTTCCCAACGTCAGTGCAACATACCAGCAAGTTGTCAGGTATGATGAGGTGCCCAAAAATATTTTTGTGATTTTGTGATTTGTGAAAAAGTTTTACATGAGTGAATCTCGTAGCACATCGTCTCAAACATGAGCTTTTTACATAACTGGTCCGCCATGCTGTCTCTTACATCCTTACATGATATCGGTTGTGCAGGACAAATGAAGGACTTCAATCCCTAGCAGATACCAGCCCTTCGTGCGGGTGCCAATGCAAGTACATCAACACGTCAGAAAAGGCAGCTCAAACGCAGCAAGATTTTAATTCAGACCACGCGTACAGCACATGTTCAAAGCAGCTTCCTCTGTCTGTGCAAAGCGCAAGCCAAACAGATTTCAGCGTGTACTCCACCCTCCCACCAAGCCAGTTCCGGTTTTTCACTGGCCTGTCAAAGGAGGTGTTTGACGAGCTGGTGAGGGCACTTGCCACCACTGTGAAGACCCAATTTACCATGGCACTTGAAGATCAAGTGCTCATGACACCGATGAGGTTGCGCCTGGGACTTCTTCTTCACGACCTCAGCTTTCGCTTTGAAGTATCAACAGCAGGTGTCAGCAGGATTTTTTGCTGCATTGTGTTGGAGCTTGCCAGTTCACAAGGAAATATCTGATGTTTTGGTTGGCCAGAGACACCATCAAAAGAACATTGCCTGACGTTTTCGACGACTACCAGTCTGTCACATGTATCATTGACTGTTTCGAACTCTTTATAGGGAGACCCACTAATCTTAATCGAAGGAGTACACTCTAAATCGTTTCACACCTTTAAAGGTGTAAAATAGGTGTATTAACAAAGATCACACCCCTTTCACACCCTACAACTCTGTTTTGGAAGTTCCTGAGGGTGTAACGTCAGTGTAGTCCACGCTCAGGTGAAATATGGTGGTAGTGTGTCGCCTGGGTGTAGAAAGGGAGTATGTTTGTTTTCGTTCACATGAACAAAAGTAAATATATACAACAACAGGGAACAGGAAGTTACAATGCAACAGTGTATGGCCTGGATTTACAACAAGTCTACCATCTGGTAATGCATGCGGATTTAGAAGGTCTGTTGAGATAGTGCCTAAATTTCTTAAAACACTTTGCTCCTCATTGCAAGACAGAACAAATACATGATAGTGCTCATCATACTCAACAGTAGTTAATGTTTGTATGAGAAAAATGGTATCAGAGTTAATAACATGTATGCCTGCAATCTCAATAAACACGGGTAAGTCCTACTCTGAAGATTCTTTGGCAACAACAGCCAACAGCAAATGTGTTATCATTATCAACTGCACTTTTCACACAGACTATAGATTCTGCTTGAATCTCCTTAGAACCATCAGTAGATGTGGCATTTCTGATGAAGGGCTGCGACCTCACATACATTTGATAAAATTGATGTCTTCTCGCTAATGAAAGGGTTATGTTCTTAAAATGTCGAGTTTTTCTAGCAACATCTTTAAAATGCTGGTGTTTCCCTTCAAAACGCGTACAACTATACAGATAGGAAAGGACCAAACATCATGATGAGTCGCGGATAATGAACAACGTAATGCATTTTACAGTGGTTAGATATTTGTGGGTACAACACTGCAAAGCCTTGAAGAAACGAATAAATGCAGCGTTCTAAGTAATGAACATGCATATGGGGGAGGTGCCTGCTCATGAGAAGGTCTACAGTTTCACGAAAAGCTATATACAGCTGCCATGCTTCATTGCCATGCACAGCTGCCACGCCATACATGATTGTCTGTATGTCGGCTGTGCATGTTTACACACATATTTAATCACCTTGATGTGCATACATATATGGACCTCAATGTGATTATAGGCAATATGCTGATAATTGTGAATTCACAGTTGCCAGCTTATTTCCACAAACCCAGCAGTTTTATTCGGCGTTACACCCTTTACACCCCAATTGCCATGAGGGTGTTAAAATACACCTTAAAAGGTGTGCGCCATGAACATTTTGATTTACACCCTTTAAGGTGTAAAACGATTTAGGGTGCACAACCTACAGTCAGTATAAATCACATAACACTGCAAAAGTCCACCAAATGGTTTTGTGATGTTCATCTCAAAACCATATGGTGGTCGTGCCAGTGATCGTTTGATGGTCGTATCAGGTGATGAAATTCTTGCAGACCGGAGATTCACGATATGACACAATTCCTGTAGGTGTTAAACTCACGCTGCCAAGCTTTTCAAAGGGCCGCGTTCAAATTGGTGGTCCAGAAGTGGTGGCCTCACGTCGCCTAGCTAGGCTGTGCATTCACGTTGAGCGCTCAATCAGACGTCTTAAATGTTTCAGAATATTGAAATATTTTCCCTCCAGCATTTTTGTTAAAAAGTCACTGGCTAATGATGTTCTTGTAGCCATAGCTGGGTTGTGCCCCCTCAGCCTCTCTTGACAAAGGATGACTGTGCTAATGTTCCTGAACAATATACTCGCTGTCTATCACCTACAAGTGAGCGGTTAGATGCAACAGAAAACTCAGAGACATAAATGACAACGTTGCATCCAAGACTTTGTCCTGTTTATTATGTTTTCTCCCTTTCCTTTCAACTGGGTACGGGCCATTACTGCTTACTTTTGATTATTGCGGGCAGCAAACAAGTGAAAGAAATGATTTTCAGCTTTGGAACACAACTCTCTAAAAATTATTTGTCATAGAGCGCTTCAACAATGTGCGCCTCACTCGGTGTCCAAATGACAAAGTCACATTATTCCTTCTGACAACAGAAGAGCTGCAGCTGCACTTGCAAGTAATATCTATTTTTTCCTGTCTTACTCAAAACAAGTCCATTCTCCGTTTCAACAACATCATACTTTTTGCTCTTAAAGAGACTTTGTAGGCTCCCGTACTTCTGTACAGTTTTGGGCGTATAGGGCACTTGATTTCTAGAAGAGTGTCTAAGTGTGGCAGTATCCCATCCGGGCTAGCTCCCAGCCATGAGGCATCCGACCGAACAACAAGCTTCCCAAGCACTCCCAAACCTTGGCAGCCTTGGTCTGCTCGTACCAGGCACGAGCTTTTGGCTCTGATTCTCTGCCATACCTGCGTGGAAAAGTAACATTGAACAATACGACCACATCAGAATTCGTTGTCACATTGATGAAGCAACACCTTAAATGTAGGCCACTGAACAGGACACCTTGTGCCGTTCAGTAAACACATGCCATTCTCCAGAAATATCGTAAGTTACCTTGTGTTCTTGTTACCAAGGAATGTGGGATTCACGTGCTTCAAAACCCACCTCTCAGGAGGTGCCTTGATTGGGATGGTTCGTGCCTCACTTGCAGTTATCCTTAAGAAGCGTTCCTGATACAATTCTGAGCTTCCTTGGCGATATTCCATCACTGCTGCTGCTTGCTGGGGTGAGATAAGCACATTTGTGAAGAAAAAGTTCATGCAGGGCACACACACTGCAGGGCAGGCACAGTAGTGTGCTGTCGTGGTGACCATGCTGTAGCTCAGCAGCTGTGGAAACGATAGAAAAAGATGCACAAAACATATTTAGCAATATTTATCATTATTCCAATCTGGTTCACCAGACTCAATGTATAGGTCTGATGTAATTGTCATGTACTGTTGGGGACACGGTTGTCTAAAATCAGCATCCCGTGATATATCTCATTTCAAACCCCAGGTGTTGCAAGACTTTCTTTTGAGTAATGAACACATGCAGCATATCGTCCACCTTCAAATACAATATTGGCACAACGCTTTTAAGTGCAACAAATGTAATGTGGGCGATTACAGACAACCGTGTCCCCCAACAGTACATTGTTAAAACAAAAATATGGCAACAAGAAGCCGACAAAATGATATGTACACTTGCCAAATGTCAGGCAACAACAGAATTCCTTTACCTGCATAGCTCTCATTCCTTGCAGTCTCCCTGCGTGGCTTGAGCACGGAATGGAGTAGGGTTCCTTGAAGTTTGTTGATATTCAAAGGGCAGCCCTCAAAGTGGCGAAGCATTTCTGTGTGAGCCCCAAACACTACTGTAGGCGTTGGCTGCTGCTTGTGAGAATACACGTCCTCCATAGTAGCAGGGGTCACGTTCCTTGCTGTTGAACGGTTCCACGTACAGGCCCGGTCAGTGCACGAAGCACTCGTGAGCCCTTTGACCCCTACAACCTTGATGAGCAGTGCACAGACATGACTGCACCTGCTGCTCAAACCCGCTTTACAGGTGCATGTTGTTGCCAAAGTGGGCCCGAAGCGAATCTCTGTACTATATGTTCTGCTCACTGTTTGTGTCGACCTGATGTCGGCCTTTAAAATGCACACACCATCGTTGCACTGGCACAGCACTACGCCGACATGGCCACTGTCAAAAAGGTTCGGCAAACCCTCTGTAGTTCAGGGCAGGCTTTCCGTCTTCCTCTAGCTCATTGATCATGTAGTTGTATACATCTGAAATCAACAAAAAATAAATAAAATAAAGCATGATACTTCATAACTAAAACATACAGCCCTTACATGCATCATGCTGTACCACAACTATTGCGATTAAAAGCAAGAAATCACGATCTTACGATATTATATTATGAACGTGTCCATAACATAACGTATGCGCCACAAGAGAATAAAGCAAAAAACAAAAAAATAACGCCAAAATGTGTAGTAACTCGAACATTCTGGGGCCGATCATGTGGGACGCACGAGGGTAGAAATATCACTCTAAATAAAGCAAATGCAACCTAATTATACAAAAAAGCGCACTCATCTGATCGCTGAAGCTTCGGCCAAAGCCTCGTGTCATCTTTCCATCCCGAATTCATCGCAAGAAGATTAAAATTGGGGATATCGTCTCCGGGTGCTGCGTGCGTCGTGCCAACAGACAGCCGAACGAGAAGGCAAGCGATGGCGCGCAAGGTCACGTACAATAAGATGGCGGCGCCCTGATAACTCTGCTGTAAACAGTGTTGTACATATCGCCGTTACAAGTAACGCCGTTACTGTAATCGATACTTTTTCGGTATCGGAGTGCGTATCGCGATACTTTTTAAAATTGGTATCGGAAGAGTATTTCCGTTACAAATTTATGGTAACGCGATCTCCGTATCGTTACCGATACCGATACTTTTTAGTGCCCCACCCTTTCTTCACCGACGACATTTCTCACTCTTGTTCATTGTCAATGGTTCGCCTAGCCCTCGACAAGAAGCCTGTGGACATGTCCAAGTGCTCCGTAACCGGAATTATAGAATTACTATACCAAACACATGTTCACTGCTTTTCTTAGAAACTGGAGAAAATAACCACAACAAAAGAGTTGAGGTCAACGAACAGAGGTCAAGTCATTGACAGTACGCTCTGGATTCCACTGCTTAGCCGCCGTGTCGCACTGAGTCACGCTCACATATACTGTGGTATTGTTAACTTCGGATAGGATTCCTTGGTAATCGGACTCCAGGGTGTGTGGGCCTGACACTAACGTAATTGTCATACTGGTCTCTGCCAACTGCCGGAGAGACCACGGCCTGAAAGGATGGCAGAAGACGAGTTCCAGAACGAGCTATTGATAAAAGTCTGCTGTCTTTTTACTGCAAAATTGTTTACGTAAGCGATACAGTATTTCTATGTTGCATCATCTTCGTGTTTCAAACAAAAGTATCGGGCAAAGTATCGCGTTACTTTTTTTTAGTAACGGTAGCGGTATTCGTTACTTTAAAAAAGAAGTATGGTTATCGGTATTTCGATACTTTTTACTCAAGTAACGAGTATCGGTATCGCGATACCATATTTCGGTAACGGGTACAACACTGGCTGTAAACGGTCTATATCTTCACCGGAGCGACACGCTCGCAGCAGGGTGTAGCTCGGATCTTGAAATTCGTCGCTATGGTGTTCCGTAAACTGGACCTGTATAAGCTGCAAGAGAGTAATCCAGACAGTCTGTTGCTAATTCCTTCCACAAATATAGACAGGCATAAACGCAGATGTTTTGAATCCAGCTTCTTGAGATGAGTTGATAAGAAAACAAAAAAAAAATGGAGAAATTGGCACGCATTACGAGAGCCGGCTACTCCAGATCACTTACGAAAACACATATGGCTATCTACAATAAAACCAATGAGTGACAAAGACACTCAGTCTGTCACTCACACACACTGTCAGTCACACTGTGTCTACCAACTTGGAATCTGCGCAAAATCGCACAAACGCCTGCATGGCGTGAAACTGATGGTCGGGTGTCAAAAGGCCCAGAACCTTAAAGGAGCATTAAAGTGGTGTCTAACATGGCCCAAAACTGCTGTCATCTTGTAAAGCAGTATGTGAAAAGCATTCCCACAAAATATTTCTGTCCAAAGTTGTATCACCACGGTGCCATTAATTTGGAAAATCGCTGCCGCGGTGACAGGCCGGAGCGCTCCAACTGCAGACCACACCCACTCTAGTGTGACGTTCGTGGTAGAGAGCCCCTCATTCGTTCGTAGGAAAAACCGTCTGCTACGAACATTGCTAGCTGCTTCTTGTTGACTTCTATTATTTCTGATTTATATCACGTTTTCTTTAAAAGAAGAAGCATATACGCAGCCTGAGAAAATAAGATTACGATCACAAGAGTTATATATCCGTGGCTTCTGTGCAATCTCAGAATTCACAGCAGCAGAAAGCTATTGGCGACGTGAGCGGCCACTTGTGGCTCTGCTGTCGCGGCGCCTCTGACGTCACGGATAGGATCGGAGCGGTGGGTCTCTCCGTCTCTCCGTGCTGTTGGCGTCCCAGAATGGTTGTTTACTGCTGTGTTCCGCAATGTAATACGTATGCTGGGGAAAAAGATGTGAGTTTCCACTACTATCCAACTGACAAAAAGCTCCGGAAGGCGTGGCTAGTAAAGTTAAGGATGGGAAAAGGGATTTCCAAGACGTTTCGTGTTTGCAGCAAGCATTTCAAAGACGATGACTTCGACTACCCCGTCGGCAGCAAAATGTTCGGTGAGTGTTCGAATGGAGCCCTGGACACCGTCACAGTGGCCAGAATGTCGTATGGTCGTATATTAATTCATAGGGTGGAAGTCACGTCGGCTGGTACGAGGTGCCGTCCCCAGTAAGAACCTTCCTGTTCGTCCCATCGACGCCAAACGGCCGCAGTCGCAGCCTCGAGTGACACGACAAAGGATGGGTGAGTTCCTCGTACTTACACATCATCTAAGGCATATACATCGTGACGCAGTATTGGCGCACACGCCTGCTTCAACATAGGGCGGACTTCTGTTTGTTTGCAGAGACGACGCAGCCACTTCGGGAGATATTCTTGCCGGACTTCCGACACAACATGGACGCGACTGTAGTGTGTTCTACCACCCAAGGCACTGACCAAAGCTCCACTTCTGCCGTGGATGCAGCAGGGAAGAGCAGGGCTCCATGCACAAATGTAGCAGTGACGACCGAGAGCAGCTGCACTGATAATGCAGGCATATCCTCAGGTATGAGCGTAGCAGACCCCGAAGCAACATATTCTGATGAGACCAATTACGGTAAGTTACCTGTACTACGTCTCGCTACTTCTACAGCCTTTACTACCACTCTGTTATGTGCATGTGTGGTCTTGTTAGTCACTTTTAGTGATTTTAGCCACAGGCTTAAATGCTTTTAATGTGCAGTCTTATCAAATTTGGGGGACACTAATCAAATAATGCATATTCTCATCATGTTCCTTGTAGTGCTGCTTACAACACTTGTCTCATGCACCGCTTATTTATTCATTTATAATACCCTTAGGGCTGGCACAGCATTGTACAGTTCATTGTTTGTTCTCTTTCAGTGCCCCAGCACGTCGAAGCTGCAGCACGTTTCGAGTCCATTGAGCAGGTTCCATCACAGCAAAGTGAGTAGGGTTCTTCGTTTCTGGTTTTCTGATTTTTCAAATTCGTGTGTGTGGGGGGGGGGGGGAATGGGCGCTATGATCCCTCTGGCAGCTTGTTACAAATTTTTTCTGCTTCTTGTGCTTACAGATTTACAGGAGGAACTTCAGAGCCTTAAGCAAGATGTAGCAGTACAGGCTAACACTATTGGTGAATTGAAGAAGCAACTGATAAGCATATCTACAGTGAAGGATGAACAAGCCCTGTTAGCCATCACTGGAATAGCACACTTCCAAGTATTTTACAACATCTGCGACCTCGTCACAACTGTTCGAATCAAGCAGTCTAGCAGGGACTTTTCCCTCAGCAACGAAGATGCTGTGTTGCTTACGTTCTTTAAGCTGTACCATAACGTCTCATTTGCACTGCTTGGTGTGTTATTTGGCATCCACAGAACGACGGCATCCAACATTTTTAAGGAAATAGTTCCAGTCCTGAGAACAGTGTTGCAACATGCAGTATTCTGGCCTAGGAAGGAAGCAGTTCTGCAGTGCTTGACAAAATATTTTGATAAGTACCGTCAGACGCGTTTGGTTCTGGACTGTACCGAAATAGAGATTGAACAACCAAAAGATCTAAAATCTCGCATCCTGACGTACAGTCATTACAAGAAAAAACACACTGCAAAAATCCTAGTGAGTGAGACACCGGGTGGCCTAATTAGCTACGTCAGCCAGGCCTATGGAGGTAAAGCCTCAGACACGTACATAACGCGTGAGAGCAAGATCCTCGAGAAGTGCCTCCCGCATATCGACAAGGTGATGGTGGATAAAGGATTCTTAATTGATGACCTGTGTGAACAGCATGGCATAGAGCTCGTGAGGCCGCCCTTTTTGAGGAAGCAGCAGCAGCTAAGCAGACGCGACGCTGAAAATAATGCTTCAATTGCAAGTGCGCGCGTTCATGTTGAGAGAGCGATCCAGCGTATAAAGCGGTACAAAATTCTCCAGCAGAGGTACCCCTTAGAACTACTACCTTGGTTAGATGACATAGTTACCATAATTGCTGGTCTTGTAAATATTTCTAAGCCGCTTTTTGCAAGTGACAAGTTGTTGTTTCAGTGAAGTAAATGGAACATGACATATCTGTGTTGAACTGACGGTTGATGAGTGATTTATTTACATTTACTACACATGTTCTACATGAAATCACAACTTTGTGGCGTAAACAGACAAGGAAGAACATAACCTCTAAAGAAGTACTGAAACCTTTGAATAGCATCATTAAAAAACTCGATGTCAAACTGCACGTTAAATAACAGGTGCACTTCTGGGCTCTCATATACAAACACGTCAGCTGACTTCGTGTTTGTGATTCCCATCTGCAGCTGTACTTGGGCATAATAGTGACTAGTACGCTTCAGTGCATTGTCTTCTCTCTGCAACATGTGCACTTTCCTAAATGCAGCAACGCTCGACGGACATTTGATTTCTAGTGTGCGTGGAGCACAGCACTTGCACTTTACAAGTCCATCTGGTGTGGCCGCAATGAAAGGGTAGTCTTTCAAAATAAAGAGACCACATTCTTTGATCTCCAGGTCTCCGTGGTTGCTCTGCTGGTTTAAGTATTGCTTCTTTGCAGTACACTCCAACTGCAGTCCTCTTTTCATTGCTGGCGTTTGCACTGTCTGTGTTCGCATGATGGTCTTCAAAAGTGATCGCACATCATGGGGTCCACATTTAGTTTGAAGTGTTCTTACTCTCGTGTACACTGAGTAGGAAATTGACGCAGTGATCAATCCAATCCTGTAGTTCTTCCACAACTTGCAAGCACTCTGCTGCCTGGTTAGCTCTTCGATTGCAGACAGATCGTCGTCTGTGTACAAGTCCTTCAGCTGACTGTATATCGCACCTATGTCAACTGCAGTGGTGCCATCCTTTTGTTGTGCCTCGTACAGATGTCTCACCACTTCTTTTATGGTACGGGGCAGTGGGGCATGATGTGTCTGGATGCATCCTGCTGAAAAGTGCATAGGGTGAGGTACAATATGTGAGAAAGATATTTACCTTCAGCATAGCTATCTGAGGAGAGGCAAGGCAGAGGCCCTTCTTGTCTGTGAAGGAGGGCTGCTGATTCGTACGGGAGCCCCTTTAATAGGAGGTCGAGGACATCATCTTCCAGCACTGGCATTTCCCTCGTTTTTGCCTGATATGAACCGCTGAGTTACAAAGAAAAAAAAAGAAAAGAGTGCACCAAAACAGCAACCTGCGACTTACCCTTTTTGCACATGGAAGATCTACAACTTTACGCGGCGCATACCTCTCTTGGACAAATTGCTTCTGTGCTTTTCCCCATTTCTGGGGCATCTCGGTTTGTGACAGCACTGCAAACTCCTTTGTTGTGTTGATGTGCAGCAGCACAGCAACTATGTGTTTGCATCTGTAGTTCCTGGAAAAATCAACTTCATGACGTAAAAGCACTAAAAAGGGACGGACGCAAACACACACAACACCGACTGCCACGTTCAATAACTTTACTGTACAGTCACATAGAAGCCTGTCCTGATTGGACAGGCGGGTAACACTAGTGTCAGCTTGGAAAGCACTTCAGTAAAGTTGTTCAAAGTGGTACTCGGTGTGGCGTGCGTTTGTGGACGTCCTTTTTCAGCGCTTTTACATCATAAAGTTCCCGCAATAGTCTGTTTCATATCGGCAGCAAATAAAGGTGTAGAATCATAAAGTGATGAGTTATCCTACTCTTATCTTACCATACACCACAACGCACAACTGAGAGCACGATACACGCACGATACAAAAGTCAAATCCACATCTGCTTCCTTTGTAACACTTAGGCTTTCCACTCCCTACCCTGCTTTACATGTGCATGATGCGCGGTCCACAATTCGTTCCTTGATGGCCACGGTAATCTGGTGAGGGTCCTTGCTCAGTGCTGATGTTTGAAGGACCAGCGCTATGAAGCTCGTGCAGACGCTGTTCCCATGTACAACGCTGCATTCTACCACATGTCCAGCCTCGAAAACTGCCTCCCCTTCAAGCAAACATCGCGACGTCTCAAACTGCTTGTTAACGTACGCGTAGATGCTCGAGAAAGGAAGCGACACTGTAGCAAATAAAAACGACACAGTCAAACAAAGCAGACGGCTGCTTCAGTACTTTCCGTTAATTCGTTCAGTCACATGGTGCCATACCCGTGTATCCTTGCCATTCGTCGTTGTTCCCGCCTACCATCGCACATAATCTGAGCAGTACAAAGCAATAATAATGTCAGTCTACCACTGCAACTTCAGTCTGCAACATACAAACAGAATGGATTCGATATTAGCAATATTAGCTAAGCAAATTCTGTACCTCTGTACGTGGTGCATAGTGGCGATCCGCGTTTCGCATTGTCGTCTGCTCAGAGTCCTATCCGTGACGTCACTCCTCCGTGTCCGCGCGGCGGCGCCACCGCAAGATCTCGGCGCCAATTGCGTTGCGAAGCGGTATTGTGGAAGCGGTATTGTGGCGCCACCTGTTAGCCACTGAGCCAACTGCGCGGTGAAAACTGTCGGACAGGCTGCACACTGTCGAGAAGCACGGGGTTTTTGCTGTACCAACGCAGTTAATTTCGGGCTGCACCACTCGTTCTTCCCGTGGTGCCTGCGGTCCCAAAAAATCGTGGTTGTGTCGTTGACAGCCTTCAAACCCTCCGTTTCGGACATCACGAAGCCGGAGAACGCATGGCGTCTCCCAAGCGGTAGCAGACGCTCCGGCCTGGGCGATGTTGCTCACCTCGATCATGTGATCCCAAGTCCAATGAGGAGCGTCCTCACCACTTGCGTCACATAGTGACGTGCGTGGTGGCGCTCATCACGTGCCTATCGTGAAGGCGAAGGAGGGTGTTTCGCGCGCGGGAGGTTCGGGGAGCTATTGCAGGCGTCCCAATTTAGCTACGGCTGCACTAATTGTGGGAAAACTGTTTTCGGCCGCCTAACATTTCATACTGACCAAAACAGAAAAAAAGTTGTGGGCCTCTAGACTGCTCCTTTAACAACATGAAATGGTCTGCCATCCAGCCGAGCTAAGGAAGCTTGTTGAGATTGTCTGTGCTGCTGATACCGTTGACAGGATAATAAGATCTTAATAAGATATGTTCAGTGTCCTCAACAGCCTCTTCGTGTCTTGCTAACACGTGCTTTCCTGCCTCATTATCTCGTAACGTCGCGTCCAACGTGATTAGCCACGTTTAGTAGCTAACATTATTGATAAGCGTAAAGTGGTCATCGGGAAAAACACGGAAAAACCATTGTATCGTGGAGCAGAACCTGCTATTTTGCACGTGCCCCTGCCCCCGCGGATGGATAATCCTGTTTGTCATCACACGGTGGCGTCGCGAACAGGATAATCCTACTACGCACGCATGAGCGAACACTTGTCATCCTAGCCTGTATGGGATCGGTGCCGATAGAGATCTCAGGGAGCTTTCTCTAATACCACCTGGTTCATTATCGTATGGGTTACGCGGCAGACGGAACGCGTAACAGTTTCGCTGGGTATAAAGTTTTTAGACAAAAAAAAAAGTGTAACCGGGATAATGGCAGAAGAAAGCACATAAAACGCTAAAAATAAAACAGGGGGAAAACGAGAGGAGCGAGAGGAAGCACAAAGTGTGAAAGGGAATAGGAAATATGAATAGAGAATAGGAAATTGTGAAAAATTTGACGTTCTATATCAGGACGGAATGCGTCTTGCAACGTTTTAAAAATTACAAGGTGCGTATTCGCAGAACGGCTTTGAAGTGACATCGTCGTCTCCATTACATTCTAAGCTAACATGCCAAACATGTGTCTGATGACAGTGAAGTAAAGGTGAAGCCGTGAAAGTGATGCATCAAGAATAATTGTAAAGAAGAATTGTCATCAACGACATCTCCTTCTTCATGTAACACACTGTCACATGTTTTCATGTCACTGTCACCCGTGATTCGTAGGAACAAAAACCAAAATATTGCTCGCTTAATAAAAAAAACTTTCGAGCGCAACAACTTCCTCTCCTTCTTCACCTCAACAGTGTTTCAAACAAAACGCGAATATAAGGGTACACGAAGTCCTGACACATGGAACGACACAGGAAAACAGGCATAGTACCAATGAGTTTTTTTTTTTTTTTTAATTTCGTGTTAGCACCACGAAGCAACTGTGGCTTACAGACGTATACATAGGACTCCAGGAAGGAGCGAGGGAGAAGGGTGGTCAATGACTTTAGGGCTAAGAGACAGGGCACGACGAACTCAATCTCTAGAGTCCGTATTCACCAACTTACTTAAACTATTGGTTTAGTGACGTCGGGTTTAAATCAATCACGTGAGACTTTCGTTCGCCAATCCTGGATCACCACCCCATGCTCTACCACCTGCTGCTGTGAAGCCTATGGCGGCGCACATAGCGAGCTTCCTGCACAGCGCATGCGCATTTCACTAGAGTCTGCCAGAAGCGATGGTAGCCGGTAGGCCTAATCCCCGGTTCACGAAGAATTTTTCATCAAATCTTGGGTAAGTTTCGATTAATATAGTTACTAGAAGCGCCCAGGAGACAGATTTGATCACAATGGGACGAATATTTGCCTCAAATGTTCCATTTCGATCATCCACCCAAGCTACTTAAACTGGTGGTTTAAGCCCCATGCATTTGAATGGGACGTATTTTAAACTAGGGGAGGGGCTAGTTTAACATCGGTCTAAGTATACGTTGCAACTACTGTGGACGAGTGTGTTGAAAAAACTATCGTAGATTGGTTGCGGTAGGTGATGTTGCACTAATTCGAAGTTAACTGGTAAAAATTAAGCAGAATCGTTTTAAATGCATGGTTAGTGAACAAAAACGGCGTAACGCTTGACCGGGGGTACGAAATGCGGCTGTTGTTTTTAGAAGGCGCTATTGCGAACTTTTGCATGACAAACGTAAAAAGCACCGTCAAAGTGTGGTCAAAGAGAGTGACATCGACATGTGCCACCGGACAAAATCCATATACCAATCCAACAACAACAACAACAACTTTATTTTCGGCCTTGGAGAGTGGGGAGTTTCATCGCAACAGGCGATACTCTACCCCAGTGCTTGGTGGAATGGGGGGAATAAAATAACGAGCCCCTTTACAATAACGATCGAAGTCCGATGGTGTCCAGAAATGTCAGAAGAGCTTTGAGCGCAGAGCGTTGCTGGGCTGGATTGGGCCAGGGACCAAGCAATTTCGGTAGGGAGAAAGGGCGAGAGTCCAGCTGACGAAGAGACTCGGAGAGTGTGATTCGGGAAGGTTCGTAGTGAGGGCAATGAAGAAGAATGTGCTCCAGATCCTCAAGAGCACCACAGTGGCAACAGGTGGGAGAATCAATTTGTCTCAAGCGGTAACGCCACTGAGCTGTAAATGCCACATCGAGGCGCATGCGGTGGATTAATGCAGCATCCTGACGAGATGTGTTTCGTGGCATGCGGAAAGCGAGCATGGGATCAACTCTGTTCAACATAGAGGGGGGAAGAATGTCGGTTGTCCGTTGGCGGGAAGCCAGGGGTGTCACTAGACGTCGCAGAATTGAACGGCGGTCTCCTCTGAGCAGAACAATACGGGTCCGGTTCCGAGACGAGAGTGCTGCTTCTGCGGCGCTGTCGGCCTGCTCGTTCCCCACGACACCACAATGGGCTGGAACCCACTGGAGAACTAGCCTGTGGCCTGCGGCGTAGATCGTGTGGTAAGCCATTAACACGTCGGTGACTAGGGGTGCGGATGAGCCTCGTATGCCGGAAGTTTCAATTGCTTGAAGTGCAGATTTGGAGTCTGTAAAGACTGCCCATTGGAAAATGAGCGATGTGTTGTAGAAAGAAAAGGATGGCATAGAGTTCCGCAGCTGTGGAGGAGGTTGGATGTGAAAGGCGTCTTCCGTGCACGACGCCTTCGGATGGAATGACGAAGGCTGAGGCGGACTTGTTGTTTCGGGATGCGCCATCAGTATATGCTGCCGTAAACGTAGAAAACTTCTCGTCTACCAGAGCATGAAAATGGGCTCGGAGGACTTGAGGGGGGACCTGATCTCTTCTTTGCAGAAAGTTTGGGAGGCGTACAAACGTGGGCGGTACCGGGAGAGACCAGGGGGCTTCCGGCGGTATAGTGTCCTTAGTTATGAAGCCAGTGAGAGTCTGGCGTGTCCTCTGCGCTACTCGATAGAAGTCGCTTCCAGGGCGGTATCGAATTTTCCTGAGTAGCGGGTGGCGGGGAATGTGAGCACGCAAACGGAGGTAGTGCCGAGCCGTTTCCCGTTCACGGAGAACTTCAAGCGGGAGCTCACCAGCTTCAGCCAGTACTTGTCGTGTTTCAGCCATTCTTGGAACTCCGAGGCATCGGCGAAGGCTTCGAGCAAACAGGGACCGAAGCGTATTTAATGAAGTTGTTGATATCCTGTGCAGAATAGGAAGGCTGTAAAGCACAGTTGCCCTCACCAATGCCGCGTGAACCGGGAGCAGGGAACGCTGATCACAGCCCCATCCTGGGCCAGAAAGATGTTGGATTGCGGGGAGCCATCGCTGCACTTTAGTTTCAAGGTGTTTAATGTGCCGAGCCCAGCGCAAGTCCGAGTCGATTACCACGCCAAGGAAGCGGTGAAAGCGTACTGGTTCTAGCTTCTTTGAGCCAAGCCAAAGTGGGAAATTGGCCATAGCTTTACGCGTGAAAGGGAGCTCGACACACTTTTCGGGTGAAAGGTCCATCCCGAGGTGCGTCAGGTACGTATGGATATTGTTTAAAGCGAGCTGCAGGCGGCGCTGGAGAGCCTGCGTGATTTTCCTACTGTCCAAAGGGCGACGTCATCTGCATACACGGAGAACGACACTTTGCGAGGAATTACTGATTGTAGGCCGGCCATCACCACGTTAAGCAGTGTCGGGCTGAGAATGCTTCCTTGGGGGACTCCTTGGGGAACAGGATGCTGAGGGCTTTGGCCTTGGGACGTACGGACAGCGACAGTTCGGTCCGTAAGGAAGTCTTGGAGCCAGATGAAGAGCCGACCGGATACTCCAAACGAGCGCAAGGCATGTAGCGCACAAATGTGCGAGACGGTATCATAGGCGCGCTTGATGTCGAGGAAGACCGATCGGACGATCCGTCGATGGGCTCGAGCATGTTGAACTGTAGAGACTAGGTCGAGAACTGGATCCATGGAGCTTCGGTGGCGACGAAATCCAGCCATTTCGTGAGGGAACGCACGTCGTTTTTCGAGCCACCAGTCGAGGCGATGCAGAACCATTCTCTCCATCAGTTTCCCCATACAGCTTGTCAGGCTCACCGGGCGAAAGGAGGATAGGGCATTTGGGGGCTTGCCTGGTTTCAGGATGGGAACAACCAAGGCCTGCTTCCATGTATGTGGTAAAGATCCTTGTTGCCAAGACGTGTTATAGACATGAAGGAGAGCTTGGAGTGACCGCCCGTCAAGGTTTCGTAGGGCGGCATAGGTGATTTTATCGGGCCCAGGGGACGAGCAGGCGTTCACAAGCTTCAACGCTGCCTTTAGCTCGATTAGTGTGAAGTCGCGGTCCATAACTTCCGGGGGACGGGGCCAGTCGTGGTGAAGTTCAGCCGTCAAACTGTGGACAAAACTGCGGTGTAGGGGCGTGGTCGAGGCAGCCGCCGGAGTCGTTAGTACCACACAGAAGGCCGTCGCAAGCGTGTTCTCGTCTACACGCTGAACGAGAGCCAAGGCCGCGAGAGGATTCTTTTGAGGGGGCGCCTCCTTCAGAGAACGGATTGTCCGCCAGATCTTCGTGGCCGGATCGAACGGTGAAAGGTGGTGGCAAAACTTACGCCAACGCTTCCTATCCTCGTTTTTAAGTTCTCGTGTTACTTTAGCTTTCATCCGGCGGTATTCCACAATGTCCGTAAGTTGCCCTGTCCGACGAGCCGTTCTTTCTGCTCGGCGACGTAATGCTCTAAGGTGATTAATAGCGGGGGAATGGCCGATATGGCCTGTTACCCTTTTAGACATGACCACCGCGTCCTGAATACCGCGGGTAATTGCTTGAGAGAGAGCCTCTGGGGACATACCGGTGTGCACAGATGTTCTGAGGCCCTCACGAAAACGTCTCCAGTTTGTGAAAGAAATCAGTCCAGCAGTCCAAGGGACCGAGAGAGCGTGCGGATGGCCGAACGTCAATGTGCATCTTCAAAAACAAAGCATAAGTAGTGCTGGCGCTTATTATGAGCGTCATCTCCTGTGATACACACTGTAAGCGCCCCCGTCATTGTACAGTAAGAGCGATAACATACTAGATGGTTGTTGCGAGCCCCGATGGAGAAATTGAGGGGCGTTATCCACTGGCATGCTTATCAACCATCCCAGTATCTATCATCTCCTCGCAGCGTGTCTAATCTCCAGAGACATCTAACAGTGCAATAGGACTGATCATAAAGTGCATTAGCATCTTGCGGCTGTTGTGTGGGTACTATCAAGGCATGGAGATATTGCATGTTGTTGCACTACGCTGAACACGAAATCTGAGCAGATTTTACGTTCCCCGATTATGAAAATACCGGAGCAAAAGCTAAGGAGGTCCCCATTTCCCCTGGATTCACATGCAAGCATAGGTGAAACTGAAATGTGTGTTTTACTTATTTCAACATGCCACAGCAGAACAGACCAATGAAAATCTGTTATTCAGGTATCGTGTTGCCACAGCTACATTGGAAAACATTCAAAGGGACAGCTGCTTACTTCTATATTGATTTATCATTTGGTAACAGTAGATGTGCTTTTGTAGGGCTGCTTCTGCAAAAGACACTACACAGCAATGTGCTAAAGGAGGCTGCAAGCCTTTTGGAAGCATCATTACTATTGCAGGTACATAACCATGGCCAATCACTGACTGCTTTTCTGGATTGTATAAGCACATATATTCTGGAGATCCTCTCTTTAAAATTTCTGCTATGGACTCATTCATCACAACAACTTTGTATTTGGGAGTTTTTTGTTTATATTCAGACAATAAAGGCTATTACGTAGTTCCACAAGGATGACTTTTTTCATAGAAGCGTGCAATCTGGATATCCTGCTCAATTAGTTGTCAAGGTCACATGAGAACATAAGTGAGCAATGGTGCACAAGGAAAAAAAATCCTTGCTACATTCCACATGCTGACTCCGCCAATATATCTGAGGTGTCGTACTGCAGTACGTTTGAATTGCACAGGAATAAAGGGCAATGTGTACAGAAACTTTGAAGCTCTCTTGCTCCCATTGAACTGCACTTAAAGTTGAAAATTAGATCAACTGCAATTACTGCATATAGCACCTTCCAGACGAATATAACAAAACATAGGCTACAGACTCATCAATAGATAGTATTGACAATTATAATAGGAGTCAGCTGGTTCATGCAACATCAAAATGGAAATGTCGTTCCCCCATACTGCAGCATGAGCGCATGGATAAATTGTACATGGCCACATGACAGTTGTCAACTACTTAAAAGAAAGTTAGCTTGCGTTGACATGGGTACAGATTTGTCCAGCCAGTGCAGTCGTTTATATCCACACTGAGCACACGAGCACATGGAAGAACATGCACCCATGTTAACAGTAGCTATCGTTCTTTTACGTTACTGACAGCTGCCGTATGGCCGCATAGTTTATTTCTGTGCTCATGTGTTCAGTGTGGATATAGACGACAGTAGTAAAGCAGGGTAAACAAGCACCCATGTTACACTAGCTCTCCTCCTTTTACGTCGTTGATAGCTGTCATATGGCCACAGAGTTTATCCATGTGCTCATCTGTTCAGCGTGAATACAGCGCTAAACAAAAAATTGTGTCCCTTTTGTGTCTCCTGAAGCTCAAGGGTTTTCTTTCAAGCAAAAATGTACGCATGCTGTTCTGCATCATTTTGTGGGCAGGACTGTTAAAAATTACTCGACGCACAGCAGCTTTACACTGGTGTGATCTGTGCACTCTTTTTGTGTAGCCTCATATCCTGTTCAGGTAAATCTTAAACGTGAACATGTTTGACACAGGTGTGCCTGGTTGGGTAGAAACTGAACAGGATCAACGTGGCTCCAACCAAAGTTAGCCCTGTTAGTTTGTCACCCCTGAAGAAGGAGCCGGTTCGGCTCCGAAACGTCGGGACCCCTCTTTCAAGCTAACTTTGGTTGGAGCCACGTTGATCCTGTTGAGGTAAATCTTAAGAATCGAAAAACACATCCCTATGGAATCATGCCACATGATTTATCATATACACCTGCATCCACATTGCAATCATGCTTCTATTCATCGCAAATGCCACAATACCTCTAATTGTAATAGGAAAATTTATTGACGGTAACAACATACAACACATCCGAAACACACTCTACACTCTAAAACACTCTAATTTGGCTGTGTTGTGCATGTCTTCAACGTGTTCTGAATAGCTGAGTTACAAAATAGTGAACCAAACCAATATCCTGCTAATATGCCCATATGTGTAGTACATCACTTTACCTTCAATTATGTTACAACTTGTTCTCCTTGCACCAGCTCAGGTGCATGCTAAGTGTCCAGGGTTTTTGCTGTATGACATGTCCTGTACATTGGTACTCTCATTTCACACCAGCTCTCCTCTTCCTTGACTCGCACTCCGCCCATAAATGTACAGCAGTGAGTGGAGAATAAACAGAATATGGGCATACTACTGTCACAAAGTTCTGGTGTAGCTAAGAATGTGTCATCAGCATCATGACAAATGATTCTAACATCTATGGATCTGTCATTCGAAACAGTGCCTGAATGCTGTTGCAATACAAGATACCACGTACATACATTTACTGTTGGAAAGCCTTCACATCATCACCAGAGAGAGAGGAGAATATGTGGCGTCTCGTGCACACTGCTTTCTTGCCTGTGACGTATGATTGTATATGTGTCAAACCTGATTATTTATTTTGATTCAGGTAAGCTGTTCTTCAACGCCATATGTGAAGAAAATAATTGCTATACAAATTTATTGCTATTCAAATATGTGACTGGCATTAGCTTAGGCACACCATGCCATGCCCCACAAAAAACATGTCTGTGTAAGAGCTAGCTTCACCATAGGTTCAGAAATCTTGTGGTTGTGTGTGTGGAATTTTTCATTTCTTTTTAATGGGAAATTGACACTACAACTGTTTCTTTTTAGAACCCCCCCCCCTCCCCACATTTTCTATGGCACTCTTAGGGGTGCTAAAGTTCAGTAAAGTGGACCGAAGTAGTTACATGCTCTTCTTGTGTGCCAATGTAATGCATATGGCCAGAATCTGTGAAACTGTTGCTTTGGGTGCTGGTATCTTGCAAACCATCTCCCATATGACATGTACTAATTACCAGAAGTTGCCAGAAGACTGCATGTCCACCACTCATTACTGAAGTTCGGTGGTTAGTCATGCAGAGGCATCTACATTATTTTACTATGAATTCAGCATTGTGTCCCATAAATCTGCTCCCAGGCTTTGTCCTTGATGATACAGTACACCATGCTCACTACATTAAACTGTTCAGTTGCATAGATTTGTGCTGACACAACTGGATCAATATGTCGGCTTCTGCAAAGTGACAACTACCAATGTGCCTAAAAAAAATAACTGAAATTGCAGAAGAAAGATATACAATCATGTAAATTTTAATAAAAGTAATACAGCACATTGTAGCTAAGATGCACATGATTTCAAGTTGCATCCTTTTCTTTGTATAAGCTTATTTGCATTGCGTTTAATTTTCCACTGCAGACTTCCCCTTACGGTATGATACAGATCAATATAGAAAGCGAGCAGACAATAATCAGTGCTGCTGTTTGCTGTAGCACTGAGATTTTATGCTAGAATGAGCATCTCTAGGTGTGCCTTGCTGTAGTATTCCACTGTGTTGTTTCTCAAGAAATAGCACAATCTCTCAGTACAAAGGTGCACAGTCAAACTGCATAACCACACAGTGCAGAAATGCAGCCTGTGCAATAATTTTTCATAGCTTTATCATCTGTGCAAACGAAAATTAGTCGAAGCAGGCCACAAATACGGATGATACAAACACGTAAGCCTCAAACGCCCAGTTGCTGAGTTGCTTGAATCATCGTCTGTATTTCAGGATGTCTGCAATCCAGTAAAGCATGGAAAACTAGGAATAGTCTGAGAACTATTGCATGACTGAAAAACTAGAAAAAATGTCAAGAAAGCGGTGAAGAGCTGCTGAAGTAAAAATTCCCTAAATAAGTTTACACAATTGTACAATGGCGATTATCTTTCTCATGGCATCACACAGGCCTCTTATGTCATTTCACAGTCAAAGTTGAGTGATCTGTGTAAGAGTGAAGTGATAACTGTAACTGCATCGCTATGCAAATTCTTTCGTAAATTAAAAAAAAAGCCTGAATAAGGAGTGATTTCAAAGATCGTAGTGAATGATGCAGTTGTCGTCCTTCTGTCCACGTCTCTTTGCTGCGGAATGAATTCGTACCAACTACCCCGCCTTCATACGCTTGTTTAGTGCATGATGTAATGTTGGCAGCCGTATTATAACATGGCATGAGCTGTGGGGAGTTTTTAGGCATTGGTGGTGGTGATGGTTTGGCATGTAATGGTGCAATGATAATGCCAGTGTAATTGCTTACAATGCCAGTATGGAGTCGAGAGAGAAGTTTCTAAAGAATGAGCATGGAAAAATAGATAAGTCCCCAACCAGGTGTGTAAAAGTGTTTCCTGAATAATATATGGCTTTGAACAAATAAGCTCAACACAATTATTGAACAAAATGGCAGCACAGGCTTGTTTGTGGCTGACGCTGCAGCTGTTGTTGTGTGTGTTTTCTTTGGTCCTTTCCTGTTTGCTCCATCCTTGAAACACCACTATTGAAACCGGTACAAGATATCCTTCTTTACGAGGTATTTGGTTCATTTTAACATCTGTATTTTGTGTACACGGTCTCAATAAACTACAAATTCTGAATGGCTCGGACGCAGTGTAATGGCATTAAAGTGTGGCCGTTTATTTTAGCAATTATTACGTCTGTGATGTCAAGTGCATCATAGCAGATGACAAGTAAGGACAAATATATACATTAGGTATGTTCCCATTGTGTGAAATTTCATCAGAGCAAGAGACAGTCGGAACGTAATGATGTATCTTTGTTGGCTGAACAGAACAATCAATTTAGTGCTTAATGATTTGTACAATAATCTTATATGCTGAAATGCAGAAATAAAGGAGGTCAGAGGTAAGCACAGCACCGCACTAACAGGGGGTCACGACACTGGCAACTTCCACGCTCAGAAGAAGGGACGCCCTGGGTAACTGACGAAAACAGCGCTAAACAAACAAAGAAACACACACACACACACACACACACATGTCGAGGACGTAAACAAGGCAGCACCATGAGTACGTTTTCCGCAGGAGTCACACTCCAAAGAAACACAGCCAGCAAAGAGATGTTCTAACGCGTTGCAGATTTGTGACACGTTGAAAGTACCACGTCGAATTATGCGTATGGGAGTCACCTGCAGGATAAGGTCACCCTTGCATCAGTGTGCTTTCTGTTTACATAGCCTACAGTGACCAAGCACTTGTACACACGTTGTGAACATGATATCAGGCTCGGAAGCGTATGAAAGACTCTGCTGGAATGCCCCATCAATCGCGAGGCTATCTTGATCGTTGCAGTTCACCACGCAGGCCGCACAACAGACGATAAAAAAGCGATGGTCGATGCGGATGACGTTATTATACGCATCCACAATCGACGACCGAACACCGACAAAAGCACAACGATCACCTGTGCGAGGATACCTACTGCTGCCTTTCAAATAACATGGCAAACGCTCTCTTTTTAGCGACCATATCAAGAGCTTGTCATTCACAAAATTCACAAATACAGAGGTAGGCATAACGCATAACCGACGATTACCGACACCCCGATCCGCAACCACCTGCAGCAGCGCCAGCGCCGCCTGAACTTTTCTTCCGTTAACATCATAATCAAAAAACAAACGGGAGCCTTCCTCTTCACAATCCTGTCGTCTGCTACGTTCTCCCTCCCCTCAACCATCTCGTGCCAATGTCAATAGTGCGCATGCGTTGTGGTCACGCTTTGGTCAACCGCTCTTCATAGCCGGAGAGATCACGTGATCGATTTAAACCCGACGTCACTAAACCAATGGTTCAAGTCGGCTGGTGAATACGGACTTAGGTGTGGTGGCGGTGCTGGTGATGGTAGCAGCTTGCCGTGGTTGGCCTCACAGCTGTGGGCATCGTCACGACTGCAGCTGAAGATGGTGATGATGACCCAATGTAAAGGGATTTACCGGTTGCGTTTGGTTGAGACTAACTCGCTTCCATATAGTCCTCTTATGCAGACGTGAGGAAACTATCATGTTAAGTTACCGTGCAAGAAGTTGTAACCATAAGATACTTACGAAGTTTGAAATTGAACTTGAAAATGAGCTGGAAACTCCTAAGTGAATTTGGAAAAGTAAAGAGTTATACATGGGTTGCGCCGGTTCTCCAGAAATAGGGAAAATAAGCAAGCGTGCAGGCGGGGTGCGCCAGTTCACCAGAAAGAGGGAAAAAGCACAGGTAAAGCTATGGTGTGACGTCACGCGCAAGCCATGTCACACGGGCAGTCTTCAATGATCACCAAACCCATTGAAAATGGCTGTAGCGCCACCTTGGCCCAGAGAATACCTAGAGAATATTGGGTAACATTGGGTTCTTCAGGTATTGGGGTCTTGTGGGTGTGCTGAAGGATGAGATGAGCACTCGAGCTCAGTCCAAAAATCGAGAAGTTCTTCCACAGTGGTGGATTTTATGTCTTCAGATATCGAGATATCTGAAACGAAGGTATATATGTACCTCGGCGTTATTATCGATTCAGAGCTGCGCTGGAATGTCCACCTAAATTTTATATTAGGGAAGGTGTACAAGAGACTTAATTTTCAGTTCATTCAGTGTTAGCAGACTTAATTTTCTCAGGTGTACACTCAGAGATGCTCCTGAGCTTGTCAGATTACTGTGTTATGAAACAGTACAACCGGTACTCGGCTGTGCTTTATTAGTGTGGTTCCCATATTCTAACGCCGGTCAAACGCTCGGTGAGAAACTCCAACGTGAAGCACTTCGGTTCATTTTCGGCTTTTATGATAGGAGATCTTCGCCTAACTACCTTTATGAAAGAGCTGGCCTGCTTCCAGTCCATAAAAGGGTCCCGCTGGAGCGGTTTAAAATGTTCTGGTTAATAATAAATGACAATGTGATTATAGACCCAAGTAGATATATAGCTTTCTCTGGTTTAGACAAGTCTCACACTAGACACAGGAGAACCTTGAAACATCAAAACTGCCGAACAGAGAAATACGAGCACTCATTTCTTCCTTACATGTGCCAGAAATGGAATTCTCTCCCTGATAATGTTGCATGCTTAGATAGCCTACGTTGTTTTCTTGATAAGATTACACTGTTGCTAGAATAGTTATGTTCTTTCATATCTCAAGTGTAACATTATTCACTTGTTTGGGAGCTGTACTCATTTTTTCCCACTTCTGTAACGACCCTAGGGTGAACAGTATTACTAAATAAATAAATAAACTCCCACTGTGACTATGTTTTCCCGACGAAACGTGACGTCACTGCGCAGGCGTTATTGTGCACAAAAACGAGGTAATGCTTTTAGTCGCTGTGTTGTCTTCTTTAGCATGCGCTTCGCCTTCCCTGCGCACCGCTGAGAAAAACGAAGGCTTCACCAAGGGTTGGTTGCATCGCATCCAAAGTCAATGCCTTAACCCTGTGCGGAATGTGGTTTGCTGCTACGACCCTTATGAAAAAAAAAAGAGAGAGAGAAAAAGTTATGGCCATTTAATGTGAGGGGATATATTTAGTAGAACACAGAAAAAAAAAGGAGGAAAGGCCAGCCAGACGGGACGTTGGCTTGCTATTCCGCAAATAAAAGAAAAAGAATAATCAACTAAATTAAAAGATAAGAATTAGGAAATAAAGGTTAACTAAAAACGGTGAAAGAAGGTTGAGATGGATTAAAGAAAAAGATGGCTTTAAAGAAGAAGATGAGGTTAATGCGTTGTGGGTGCGAGCGGGCCACTGAAGAATGAGATGGCACGACTTCACTTCACAGGCTCCATTTAATGGCTTGTCTATAGACGAAACGTCTACATATTAGAGCCTGCCCATTGCAAGTCCGTAGATTCCCTTTGGCCATTTATTTGTCAATGAGTGATTGACACCAACAAACTGTGACAAATTGATTATAAACTGGAAATTGACGGTCTCTACCGACTTTCAGGAGACGAGCCAATGCCTTGTAATAGCCTATTTGCCAACATTATATATTAATTCGCGCTTGCTTTGAAGAGGTCACATACAAATGTAAAATGTATTTCGGGACCTTTCGTTACTCACACGCACGTACAAAATATTCTCCAGTCTCAATAATCTGTGTCACCTGCTTTGCAAAAGAAATTCCCACATACCATGCAAACCTTGTTCTTACGACGGCACATTTCATATGTATGCGCGCGTGGCGTCATATTGTCATTCTACGATCCCAGCAACAACAACAACAGCAACTGTATGCATGGGATGGCGTATTTCCCACTACCACTGTCAATGCGCCTGGTTTTCCACGATATTATGTTTTCCCACAACATCATGCAAAGCATTTTGGAAACACTTTCACCATGTGCACGAATATTATGTGTCTTCCCCGCCATGTCCCAATTAACCCCGTATGCCGAATTCAGTGCGCCACAGCAAACACAGCAAACGATAGATGATGACGATGAGATGAGGGCTTTCCCATTTTGATAAGATTCTTTCAGCTTCGACAGGGCATTTGTGGACGAGGAGAACATTTGTACTCTGCATATTCTGCTACGAAGTGCGTCGAACAAGGCAGAGGACAGCCTCAACCATTTCCACCGGGTTCCTAAGTCTTCCTCAAGTCCTAAGTGACAAACTATACACCCTCTGTCACTAACGAATTTGGGGACAAGGTTGCTTCAATGGCAGTTTTGCAATTTTAAGTACATGCACTAATAAAAAGAATAAAGGGATGCCAGGTTGAACATTTTGGAGCACGCAGGAGTACGTCAAGTTCCTTATTCTGGCACTATTTAGATATTCTTATCTGCATGAGAAGTTTTCCTGGTACAAGAAGAGAAATGTGGCACTACCCTATTACGTCTGTGGCAAGCAAACAGGGCCCTTATACCTGATGTGAAGTACTATGCCTGACGACGCAAGACCAGTATGAGGTGGAACCCTATGTATATATTTGCGAAACTATTGCGAATGGAATATTGCTCGTGTGGGTTGAGCCACGCGAAACATGCAAAACACATAAGGGCTCTCCATCAAGATAACACGACGCACTCTACAAGATAAGCTCTCGTGTGGAGCAACTCCATTAATAGACAATGCTATTCGAATGATGGTGGTGGTGGAAGGATGTTCAAAGGAAGAGGAGGGAGGTCACGATACATCCGTACATCGTTCATTCTGGGCACGCTATGATGCTGCAGAATATATACAGGGTGTTACACCTAAAGTGAAAGAAAAATTCTAACTGGTGAACGTACTCGCCGGAGGATTGTGGGACTTTAGGCAATTACCTTTCGGAAACTTTTGCCACCATTAGAGGAAGGTTTTGGACAATTTTTAATTGCGGGAAATTTATGTTTGGAAATTGAACTTCGAAAATTGCCAACAGCCAGGAAAAAAATCATGGAAAATCGCAACAGTCGGGAAAAAATTTGTGAAAATTACGCTTTAGCCCCTCCTGCTTGATTTTCGCAAAGAAGGGCGCGCGAAATGTGCGTCTATAGAGGAGTAAGTGTCCCCGCCTTTATTTGTTTTGCCCTTCGTTGTGATTAGACGGTTGTCACCAGCATCAAGGTCAAAGCGCGGGACAGAAACGTAAAATAACAAGCGGGAACACTTCCTCCTTTCCCCGCATCTTCCGTGCTCTCTTCTTTGCGACAATCAAGCAGGCGGGGTTAAAGCGGAATTTTTACTAATTTTTTCGACTATTTCGGTTGCGATACTGTGCGTAGTTTTTGTTGGGTTTGTGGTTATCCTTGGATGACTTTATATTTCTTTTTAAAAAAAGTAGGTTCGCTGGGCAATTTTCAAAGTTCAATAGAAAAAAATAATTTTCCCTCACTGAAAAAATGACGAAAGCCTTCCTAAATGGCGGCAAATGTTTCCAGAAAGAGTTTCCAGGCTGAAAGTCCAACAATTCTCCGGCAAGTACGTCGCCAGTTAGATTTTTTATCGCTTTAGGTGAAACACCCTGTATACTATATCGTGTGACAAATCTGGCAATAGCACGATTTGCACACGGACACAAAGTACAGTCTTCTTCCTGCACGGGTATACGTTCACATAACCACCACCGCTCACGCTGTTGCTCAATCGCCCCCATTCTTGCAAGTTATAGTAAAGGCAACAAACGGGTTGACGAGAATGCCAGTTCAAGTGGAAACTCCTCGAACACATATTCACAATTTTGCGTTGAGAATGTTGTTGAGAAGAGTTCACCGTTGCTTCCATCGTACAATAACTCTTGGGGTAGCCTAAGTCGGACGGAATTTTCTCGCAGAAGGGAGCCACCAGGAAAAGTCCGAGAAAGCCTCAGCTTTCATCCAATCAGAAGCAGGATACCCCATCTACATAGATGGATCAGGTTTTCCGCATCTACTTCACAAAAATGGCGTGCGCCCATGCCTCTTTTTGGTTTCCTTGATTAATGAATTTTTGTAATAGGGAGACAAAATTGAGAAAGGAAGGTGCGTTTCGGGGGCAGTTGGATGTGCTTGTTCTGAATATCACAATCGTTTCAACACGTCAGGAAATCGGCGTAGCTGACCTTTAAACATATATATAACGTACCGTAACGTCGACAGAGAAGAAAATTTACAGCAGCAAAGTAACGTTACTTTTACAGTGTCACGAAGCATAAAATTTACGTTGTAGTACCCCTACCTGAATGGCGAAATTTACGATGTTTTCCTGCTACCTGGATAGTTAAATTTACGTTGCTTTGCTGGTACCTGATTTGCTAAATTTACGTTGTTTCGCTGATACCTGAATCGATAAATTTATGTTGTTTTGCTGCTACTTGAATTATGAAATCTAAGTTGTGTTTTCGCTACTGGAATTGCGCTTGGATATACCACTTGGGCATAGAGGTGCTGTCACCAAACAGTAGCCTTTATTTGCGAACAGGATGGAGCATATACTAAAGGCCAGTTCCAACATATAGCGCTTTGCTACATAGCACTAGAAAATTGCGCTATATTTTCCTCCTCGCATTGCTACGTACCGCTATAAAACCGTTCGTGTCGAAGTAGAGCCCCGGTCAACTTTTCTAGCGCTATTTTGAGCGGTGAGTCTGCGTTAACCAATCGTGAGCTTCTTTCAGCCGTGACGTCGCTGAAGCTGCGGTTTGTTTTGCTTCCGATCACTTGAAGCTGCAAGACGGGAATGCGACGACGACGACGACGACGACGTGAAAATGGTCACGAGTTTCATCTGCCAATGCATGGGTGTTTGGTTACTATAGTCTGGTATCGCGATCACAGCATCGAAAGTGTCATCCCCTTTCATGCTGCGGATACCCGACGCTGACAGTAAGCAATCACCGTAGCACCGGTGCATGACGTCGCAAATGCCGTGACCCCAGCAGGATAGCGCTATGTGCTCGGTTGTATGTGATTACAGCAAACGGAAAAACAGCGCTAGGTCTCGAGGGCTATTTTCTAGCCCTATAGGGCGAAACGCTATATGTGGGAACTCACCACAAAATGCAAAGAGTTGGGGCATGCTGATTAAGTGTAGTAGGGTGCACTTAGTAGGTACACTTAACCCTTACATTTGTAAGAGTTAAGTGTACTCCACAACATTCCTGACGTTCCTTCATGTCATAAATTGTGTTTCTAATTCAGGCTTGCGTCTCTAATGTGATTGTCTGCTGAATGGAATTGTAAAACCAGTAGGTTTCCTCTGTTGGTAAGAGTGTTACGCCCAGTCAACACACGTCGTGCATGCAATGCAAATTCAACGTTGAGCATGGTTGTAGAATGTGGAATGTAAAGTTCCGACATCAGATTTATGTATAGGTTACACGTGAAAATTCAACGTGCGGATCGCGCTGCGTAAATATTATTTATTTTATTTATTTTATTTTCAAATACTGTTGGTCTTTACAGACCGTTACAGGGGGGGGGGACATCTTGTCCCATGCAAGGTGTACAACAATAACAGTGCTGCCATTAAAAGAAGATGAATAGATAAAAGAGCAGTAAATACAATACAACAAAATGAAGTGGGAAAAGAGATATCAGAACAACAGCAGAGCACTAAGTACAATACGGCAAGGAAATATAACAAAAGGAACCTATAGATGTGTTACGGAGGACATCCCATCTGGTTAAAGAACATGCTTAGATTTTCTGCACGTACGGCATTTTCAGGCAACGCATTCCATACTGATATCATGTGCGGGAAAAAAGAGTATTTAAAGGTATCCGTCCTTACATCAAAGGGTTTCACGGCATTGCAGTGATTTGAGCGTAGAGGGCGAGATAAGAAGGGTTGTATGTAAATCTTAGTGTTATCAGCGTACAGCGCAATATAACGTACCTTTCTCGTTGACCGAACAACAGCAAAGAAGGGAACGTTAGCGCGACGCTGATTCTCTGTACAATAATTGCACCTGAAGGAATGTGGATTGCACAACTGTTTTCCTACGATAGTTTTACGTCCTAATTTCGCGTGGCAAATGTAATCATCAAAACAAAGTTGATTTCTTATAGGTGACTCCACAGCATATTTGTATGCGTTTGTACAACGCATATTCCTTGCTGACCGGAGAACAGCAAAGAGGGGAACGTTAGCGCGACGGTGATTATCTGCAAAAAGTTACAGCACAAGGAATGTGGATTGCTCAGCGTTTGCCCTGCGATAGCTTAACATCCCAATTTCGTGTTGCAAATGTGCTCAAAGCAAGGTTGATGTGTCCATTTTGTCCTATCTGTACACGTTTCTGTAACATATTGGTGCATGTTGTTTCAACGTGCGTTAATAGCGTTTTGGAACTTTTCTAAGTCAGAAACAGCGAACTTGCCTCTATGAACAGGCATACACTCTTAAACCCGTACCTTTTATTGTAACTTTTAGAAATATGTAACTTCTATATAGACGTAGATTTCGAGATTTCTTATAGGTTACACCACTGTAACGTATATTTAGAGGTTAAAAGCGACCAAGGTCATGTCTTTACAACACGAATAGAAGTTACATCTCGGAAAAAACAAAAACAGCTTGTTGTAACTTATAAATGTACCCTCTACTCCGACACTGTAACTTCTAAGCGAAATCTCCAACGATAATTTCTTTGTTAGTTTCTTATCGTTTGTTTTCCCTTCTGTTTTGCAGCATAATGCCGCGTTTCAGACTCCCATTCGCGACCACGGTTGCGAATCTACGTGCACACTGTTAATTTATACTTATTTCAGCGTCATCTGCGTCGACTGCATATTATGAATGTATCAACGCGGATTGTAAGTTTGTAGCCTGGCATACTTTTAGTATGTTTCTTTGTACAAGGTGGAAAACCATTGCCGATGCCGCAACCACCAAGCATTTTCGACAGTTTCGATTTCGCTGCGTAGTCGCGACTGGTCTAGCCACACTGAGAGCGGTTTCCTTGAAATGCCCAACGCTCAAGGTGCGCCCGGTCCCGCTGACAGGTGTGGGTGTAATCTGATTCCATCGGTGGTTTTACTCGTCGATGTACTTCACGTTTGTCATAGCGCCATCAGGAAAACTGAAATGCGAGATGTCGCTAACAAACAAGGATATTTTCGGTGTTCTGAGGGAAAGGTGTAGTGAGTGCGAAGATTGCAAGCAATACATAACCGAAAGCGAACGTCATCCACCGCAGCTGAAGTGCCTGTATTGTAGCCACAGCCCTGTATTGTAGCCACAGCCACCCTGGTTCACACAATAAGATTCGGACACTGGGTAAGTGTTCATTTTGTGCTATGTACGTGCATTATTTTAATGGCAAGAGCTGTTAGCGCAAGTTTGTTCTGATTATGGCAAGCGTTTCGCTGTCCTGCATATGAACGCTAACGCTTGCTGCATTTCTGCTTTTAATTGTTCGCCAAGTCGATACACCGGCGTGAATTTTGCGAGCTGCGGATATATCAATCGAGAGCACGAGTATCTATAATTCGCAGTTTCCTACTTGTTGTATTCTTACCATATTCTTAAAGACTCACTCCAGGTAGGCAAAACAACAGTCGTGGAGTGAACGCCTTCCAGCATTGATGCCGCTCTCTCCGCGTACCTCGTGCTTTCTACGGATGTTATTCAGCAAAACATTTTTGCGTCCCCGCTGCTGCTAAATGCTGATGGCTGTTTAGCATTGTTGCAAATACATAGAGGCACCCAATGCAAAAGTTTTATCTTATTGATAGCCTCCGAATTCATGTATGTAATGGTCACGGCACATGTCGTACTTAATTACTGCTAGGTATAATGGGCTCCTCATGTTTGCAGATGGAGCGCAATTAGATGCCGCAAAAAGGCCGCGTCTTGAAGCTCAGGAAGGTATGCGATCTTTATTTATTTTTTCCTTTTGGCATTTGTGGTGGAGCTTCCCTGCTAGAAAGATGTTCCACAAAACGCTTAGTAGTGCTACAGGTTATCTATTGGCTTCCTGCTTATTTCATTTATCTCAGGAAGTTCTTCGAGCAGAGGACAGTGCCTGGAGAGCCCATCAGAAAGCGGTATATGCACAAATAATATAGTGAATGATACCGTAAATGTTGCTCTCAATGTTCAAACTTGCGTTCCCAGGATCCGACAAGCAGGTCGATGAAGAGGCAGTCACCGGGGCGATGGAGTGCCTCACAAACTTGTCTCAGTGCGCATCCCATGCCGATTACGCAGCTGTCGAACCAGCTTCTGATACAGTTCAAGGTTACCTTAATAGTTTACGTTTTCTCACAGATCTGATGTTCATATTTTGCCTGAGCCATACTAAGCTCTAGCTCTGTTTCCAGCTTCGTCCACAGCACAGCTACTAATGTAGTGTCGCCTGCATTACTCCACAGTTACTGCATGTCGGATTGTCATAACTGTTTGTCTGTATGCATGCTGGGATAAGACTGCTAGAATGTGTATCCAATTGAAGTACAGGAACCAGTAATGAAACAGATCCAAACATGTTTCACATGCCATTTTAGCCGCAGTGCCCTCAATGCCTTACAAGTGATGATAATATGCTCTGACTCAGACAACATACAAAGTACTTCTTCATAACGAACCCTGAGACTGGGGAAGTACACTCTTCATTTGCAAACCTTTCGTTTGTGTGTGTGTGTGTGTTCTTCTGTGCAAAGTAAGCGCCCATCTTCTCCACTCATTCATGATCACTGATTTTTCAAATCCCCTACACAAATGTACCCATTTTAAAATTTGACATGTTTCGTAGGTGGTCTACTACTGAGAGCCACAGACACTCAGCCAGAGCCGTGCCAGGGAAACATTTGCACCCCAACAGGTTCAGGTACCGAATTATAATTCTCATTAATGTTTTCCATTATTCTGTTCCTATGAACTGTCGTGTAAGGACCTCTTGCACCAACATTATTTGTTATGCGGTTACATTAATGATAACTGCAGAGGTAAAGATAAAAGAACTCTCAACACCCACATTCCTTGCAATACGTAGTTAAAAATACTCTGATAAGATTAAAACAAGTGCAGGAAGTAGCAGTGCTTAGAGGTGTGCCTTGTTACATGAGGATGATTTTGCTGTTTTTAACTATTGTCCAAGTACTTTGTGGTGGAGATTAATTTTACTTGGATATTTTTGCAGTTGACCTACCAAGTACCTGTGTCGCGGATGCACAAAAGCAAAAGGTTCGTAAACATTCGTGCTCAAATTGTAACTTCGTGACACCATTTTTTGCACTATTCCGTGATCATATTAAACATGTGCATGACTCTGCATATGAACCAAAATGCGGTACCTGTGGGGCAAAGTTTCGGTTCATCACACGCTGCAAAGAACATTTTGACTTGTGCATCTTGAGTCAAGCGCAGCCTTTGTTGGAAGCAAGTCAATTTAATGCAAGTGAAACCAGTGAGGTTGTTGAATGTGATGCAGATGAACCACCTGTGCATCTCACTGTGTCTCCCAGCGGAAGTGTGATATTGTCAACTTTGTGCAGGAAGCTTGAGGCACATCACAGATGCTCCAAGAGTGTTGTGGATACTGTTGTGAGTGGTGTTAAAGATATTCTATGTTCGGAACAAGTGAACATTGATACCTCAGAAGTTGCTAACGACAAGTCCCGACGGGCGCTTTATGAACGTCAAGGCATTTATGTTCGTCAAACGGAAGTTACTCTTCCTTGTGGGGACAAGGCTTATTTTATCCCAATGAAGAGCCTAGTTGAACATTTGCTAAGACATCCCTCGTTCAAAAAATATTTCAGGAAGCCTTTGGTTCCAAACGAGGATGGTGTGCTCACAGACTGGATAGATGGCACTCGATTTGTTTCGCATCCTGCAAGTTGTACAAATATTGAAAACTCCATTGTAATGATCATGTACTCGGATGATATTGAAATAGCCAACGCACTTGGTATGAAGAGAGGCAATCGTGGCAAACTGTCTGTATTTTATGTAACATTTCTCAATATCCCTGTATCGTGCAGATCAAAACTAAGCAACATATTCCTGTTGGCAGTAGGAAAATCAAAGAGCCTCAAATCCCAGATGGCAAAACGTGTCTTGCTTAATGATTTCACATCATTTGTTAATGAGCTGGCAAATGGTTGTTTGTTGCAATATGGAGGCAGGTTAGTGCTCTTCAAAGGACATTTACTAGCATACGTCGGTGACTCTCTCGCCTGTCACAACATAGCTGGATTTAAAGAGTCGTTTAGTCCTAACGTTCGTCTTTCCTGTCGGTCATGTAACGTGCCAACTAAAGACTTTTTTAAATATCACTATGCCATGCAGTGTCCCCTGCGAACAGAGGAACAACTTAAAGATCAGCTCAGGCAACTCAGCACATCACAAAGCAAACGAGAGAGAATCCAGCTGTCTGCACAGTTTGGAGTGAATGGACCATCTCTTCTTTCAGACATAGCACATTTTTCGCTAATTTTTGACTTGATGTATGACCCAATGCACATACTTCTTGAGGGCATTGTACCAAAAGAAATTATGCTTTTCGTGCGCTTCATGGTGAGAGAAGCAAAGTGGGTATCACTCGATGAGTTAAATAAGTGTCTGACAACCTTCTCCTTTCATCATTCCATCAGCAAAAGTGATTACCCGAGGATGTTTGAGTCAGACCTTTCTGTTGTATCATCAGCCAGTGCTTCTCTTGTTCTACTTCTCAATTTTCCCATAATCATGGAAGAACACTTGCCAGATCAGGAAGAACCGCACCTAAAGTGCTACCTACTTTTGTGCATAATTACACAAATCATTCTCTCACCATTGCTCACTGTGGATGCGCTGTGTAAACTGGAAACCCTTGTTGCACCACATAATAAGCTATTTGTTGAATTGTACACTAGCGATGCTTTTTTGCCCAAGCATCACATGTTGGTGCATCTTGTGCAACAGATCAGAAGTTTTGGTCCTTCTCGTTACCATTGGGCAATGCGTTTCGAGAGCAAGAATGCTTTGCCGAAATCGAAGAAATTCTGGAACTTTAAGAACATACCATATTCAGTGGCAGAATATTTTGAATTTAGTGAAGATGTCGTTTGATTTGTGGGATGGCCCCGAAATGCCTAACCTCCAACACGATGTCACAGTGTTCAGAAACACTGCTGCAAGTGTGCCGTTTGTGCTAACAGAAGATTTCATGGGTGCTGGCATTGATGAGTCTGATGTTGGCAAAACTGCTGTTGCAGTAAATTCTGTCGTTGTCCAAAATGTGGTGATACATGCTGGTGACGTTCTTGCTGTTGGAAAACTATTCGAGGATCCATGTTTTGTTGAAGTTGATAACATTGTTTTGTGGAAGAATATTTTTTTTTTTTCTAGCAGACTCTTAGCTAGAAATAGCTTTCATACTAAAACTAATGCTTTCTTGTTATGTTCTACATGCCATGTGTTGGTATTCACACCACAAGCCCTACTGTACCCCTGGCCCCTTTGGGTATACAAGGCCAATGGAATCAGTCGTGGTGTCCCAAGATGTCTGCACATTTGTCCACTGTAACATAGCCCCACATCTGTGTACATGTATCATAAACTTTGCAGTTTTTGTAGGTGTGGCGTTACATTGCAACAAATAAATATACTGTAGTAAAATCTTTATATATCCCTTTTGTAGCTTTCATGCACCTGGCCACCAGATCAATTGCCAAGCTTTTCGGACATCGTAAAACCGCTTCTAAATGGAGTTCCTATGAGTGACCAGCAACACAGAAGACTCAGCCATCAGTTGCGAGATGAGCTCACCATGTTCCTCGAGTAAGCACCAAGGCCACTCTCTTGGAGATCAGCGATTTATCTTACACACATGACCTACAACAGTGTTGTGGAACAGGGCTACACATTCATTTCATTTCCACTCAGAGGAGAGGAAACTTGTGCTAATGCCATTCCTTCGTGTTTCTCAGAATGGAGAGGTATGGCCAATTCCCGCTCCTGGAGAACCCATTGCATTGTTCAAATTCTAGAAACAGTAGAAATGAGGTAGAACAGCGAACGGCTGCTGTGTGCCAGACATTCACTTTGTAGCATAGGTAAAATGCAAATGAGCTCCGCGATCAGGTGCATTTCTCAACTGCGGCAAGTAGGGAGAGTGGATGCGGTTGCTTCAGGATTACTCTTTGTGAACTGATGAAACGTTCATGGGGCATTCACGTAATTCCATTCCCACTCCATTCTGAGCAGGAATATATTCATTCCCATTCCAGGCTTACTATCATGATTTCCATTTCTTTTGCACTCCACTGTAGGTTCTGAAAAAGGGGGGGGGGGGTTAGTTCCGGAACCATTCCAACTTTGGAATGGCAGCTCCGCAACCCTGGTGTACACCAGGAAACACTTATGGTGCTCAGGATTCCACTCTGACCATCCTCTGAGCTAATACATGTCTTAGGACACTGTGCATATTCATTCATGTGTTCAGGCAAATTAGCATAAGTGTTCAAAGTTTCCTGTATGCAGTATATGTGTTTTAAATTGCAGTGAGAACAATTTGATAGAATCTGGGTCAAAAGGACAAAGACGATGGGAATACAAACATTTGGGTGACGCACTGGTAAAAAAACACCCCTTCTTGCAATGGGAGAACCCCCCCGAAGGCACACACATATATGACAACAGGAGTCAAGTCTATGTGAGCAGAAATTTGCATAATTTTTTTTTACCGAGAACTCCAACGAAATGACTGGGGATCCCTTGAATTCCTGGGACAGAACACCTCATTTCACCTCTTGTGCCCTCATAGTTGATTCTTCTATCACCTCAGAGTGTATTCATGAAAAGGCTCTCAACTGCAAGAAAAGTACGACGATACAGGACGAAGGAAAGGCCCAGTGCCACAGTATCTTCTACTGAAGAGGAGGAGTTGAGTCAAGAATGTGCCATGGCAGAGCTCAAGGTACTAAGTCTTTATCTCACATACTGTCGTGTTGTGATGTGCATTCTGCTCTTTGCTTAACGTTCTATGCGTTCTATAACCTCGTAGGCTCTCGCATCGTCCCCACACGATGTCTCTCTAAACTTGGCCAGAGTGGCGAGGCTTCTCAAGGCTAGTATAAGCGAACGCCGACTCACACATCAGGACCCACTTCCTCACTACTTCTTGGTGGAGGATGTGGTACGTGACTTGTTAAATTGTTCAAGCCACTACAATGAACAGTGTGAGCTATCCAGAAGACAGTTTGGGCTCTTTGTGCCTGTAAATGTGCAGCATTTCTGTCGACAAATTATATTCGACTGGCACACCCACCAAGATATTAATGTTGAATTTTGAATGGGTGTGCTGAAAGTATGAATGCTGTGTCTATATTTCAATTGATTTTACACCTGTGCGTACAATTACAGCTAACTGTGGAGACGGAGCTTCGATTCGGCCTTCAGATATCTGCGATCGAGATGACATTTAGGAATACTGCAAAGGAGATTTCAAGACTCCAGGGGAGGGAGCTCTCATTCATCGACATTGAGCATTTACTGCAGCCTTCTGGTGTTGAGTATTTCCTGACCAATCAGGTAACATATTTCTGTTTTTGCAGTTCTTCCTTACAACTGCTGCCTCCTGTGTGTATATATATTCTGGTCCGTTTCAGCACTTTTAGAGTAAGGACAATAATAATGAAATTATTTATTTTATTGTTTAATGATTGAAGCTCCTGATAGCCCAAGCAAAACTCTGAGTTTGAGTTCGAATTATCGACAGTCGCATGGTTCCGCAGTGAATCCCATTGTAAGTGGGCCACCAGAGCCATCGCTAAGTGTATTGAATGTCGAAGCATCACAAAGGAATAAACGTGATGTACTTCTCATAACTGTTTTGAAATTGTCGTCATGAAAGGGTAGCTTACTATGCGTACTTCATCTTTCATCGCAGGTAGCTGTCCCAGAGCAGAGCAGAGCTCCCCGTTCCACACGTGTATTACACTACTGAACAAAATGCTGTATGCGGTGGAACATCTGCAGAAATCATCATAGTGCATCCTGCATGCAGCCTGGAAAAGCTATTAGCGCTTTATCTAGCAGTGTACTACATTAAGAACCTGAAATACCCTCTCGCATTTGCACAGACACTAGTGCTCCTGCAGAAAGTTCTCCTGCCACAAGACCCTCTACCAAGAGGACTGATGAATGGAATGCTCAAAGACATACTAGGCAAGCTCAAGAACGTAAAAGCATAAGGACTGCGTTACATATCCTTGTGAGGGCAGTGTTGACATTGAGTTGTGGCTGTATGTTACCATAGTCCAAGCAGGACACAAAGTATTTTATACTCATTTCCTAGTCATTTTGCTAGCATTATCTACGGATGAGGTGTGCCCTCAAAGACGTCTCCCATGAGCACCATGTATAAATTTTGTACTACCTTGAGCTATGTTAATTGTGACGTAGCGATAGAAGCTATACCCACGTTGCACATGCTTGTGTAAAATGATGTAAGATGTACAAGTTTCACAACGCCAAAATATAGTGCTTTTATTTTTATATTTGTCCGCAACAGGACTTTTGAACTAAAACTGACCGCTACCAAGATGCAGCTTCTGCAGGTGCGTTTTAAAGAGACTGGTGCAGAACCTGTGCAAGATGTGTCGCACTTTGTACTTTCCAAGTTGCATCTTTTTCAAGAACTCACTGTCTGTCTGGCTTTTCTGGAAAATTTGAACAGGAGAAATGCAAGTGATAGTTTTGTGGCTGTCACACATTTATAAGAATCTTCAGCAACATGCATGTTTTGAATTTATCTCCCAAATTTCCTAGAAATTACACAAAGCAATAGAGAAACAGCTCTGCAGCACGAAGTACGCATACCCCTAGGTCAGAATGTCACCTGAAGACACGATAGTAGACTAAGTATTTCAAACTTTACCATGATGTAGTGTTAGCTTTAGCCAGTGTCGCTTCTGAGTGGCTGTCATGCTCAGATGGTGTTCGAAATCGTGACGCCCTATCGAAGAGGGTATGCATACTCTGTGCTACTTCCTGTGCTGCTTCAGAACAATGTACCCTGTAGTTTCAGTATCATTTCACGCAAATTTGGGAGGTGCATATGTCACAGCACATGTCTCGTTTAAGATGTCTAAGCTATGCAATGTAGTTCTGTTTTATTATGAAAATTGTTTTTCGGACAGAAGCACACACTGTACCTAAGTCTCATGTTCTGCCGAGGGCAATGCTGACATTGAAAAGCTGCTCTGTGTTACAGTAGTCAAAGTTGGACATTGTTTATTTGCTGCTACTCATTTACTCGTCATTTTCTAATATCTAGTCATGAGGTGGGCCCGAGCGATACCTGCTAGGAGCACCATATGTTAATTTTGTGTTGCAGTTCTAACATAGTTCTATAATGTACACTCATGTTGCCCAAGGTTGTGTGTTTTATGTATAACTGTATCACATTTAGCGCTTGCCTCTGCAACACGAATGTAAAATAAATTTGTTTTCAGCTGCAATTCTCTGTTTTGTTGTGTCTGCTGAGCTTAGCAAAAATACGTCAATTCTCACTGTCTGGCTTTCTGCACACTTTTATGGACTACTTGTTAATCATCGTTTTTCTTTCCACATATTTTTGGTAAAGCGACCAACGCTTCTCCTCACATGACAATCATACTTGTGCACAATGTGTCAGCACGTGGCCTTTCAAGTGTTTGCAGCATCAGGGGTGATAAAAGTCCTCTGGGTAGCCTTCTATTGCTGTAAGATAGCTACGTGCAATATTTCCTTCTCTGCTGGTGCACTTTAGTACATTGGTGTGTTCCGAATATGCGTGTCCATATCCACACAATATATACAGGGTGTTTATTTATATTCCCATAAGGGCAGCGCTCATTTGGCAGGTGGGCTATGTTAATTTTCGCTAAATAACCTATCTGTAGTTACAAACATTTCCGACATTTCATGACGCACGTGTTTGTTACTACAGGTAGATTAATTAGCAAAAATTCACATAACTCACCTGCCAAATGAGCGCTACTCTGTTGCGAATAAAAATAAACGTATAAAAAGCCACTTGTTGGCGTAACCTTTACGGGCAGGTGCTGGGTTGAAGGCCGTAACCTCTAATTAGTGGGCGTCTTTGTAACTTTTATAAAAGGTACTGCTCAGAGGGTACTTGGTAACTTCTGAAATAGAGGGTAAAATATTGCGATTTTTTACCCTTTACTAAAGGGTACCGAGTTAAGAGTGTAGCATTACTCGTGCTACATTACGCATTCGTCAACAGTCATTGCATTACCTTTGGAATGACCGTGGGCATTCCGGACGTACCGGCTCGGTTTCTGAGGCAGTAGCGTGTTCGCCTTCTGATCCCGAGATCGCGGGTTCAAACCCGGCCGAGGACGCCCGCAACTTTGTGGCAGGGTACAAGTTGCTTAGACACGCCCTCTTCCGCGAGGGACGTTAACTACGGGCTGCCGTGTGATGAGCTTTCATCGCACGTTAAAGAACCGCTGAAATTCGCGTTACGCAATAGTAGCCGTCCTATAATTTTGTACAAAAATTCTGTTAAGGCTAAAAGAACACCCTGTATATATGCTACATTGATTTATCTATGACATATACACCTTCGTATCATGCCTGACTGGAACATTATAGGTACACATTATTTGCATTCCTTTTCGAGCGCTAACACTAGGGCATTGTGGTGTTTTTGGAAGCGTAAAAAATAGTATCATTATTATTACTGCTACTATTATTATACTTGCGCGCATTTACTCATTGGAATGAGATTAAGGGAAATTACTTTTTTTTGATAATGCGTGATCATTATGCTCACTTTTCCATGCTTAGTAATGGGTTACTATCACCGCATTACTTCAGGTAATAACATTACTTTGGCATTACAGTTCCCCAGTAGTATCCGATACAGTCCTTTGTGGTGTTTGATGTGTGTACTGTATTGAGACCATATGATTGAGACGTGTCTGCTCTTTTACTTCGTTGCACGTTGTGCTCGTACTCAGCGGTTAATCAAAATGGACATGCGTATGGATGATTTACGGATGTTATGATGATGATTGATCGATTTTATGACGAATGATCGAGAGATGAGAGTAGTATTCACAATCTACATGAGCAAGACTATAGATAACCTTATATGCAGCATCATAAAGATTTGGTGCTCACAGACTCCACTTGGACAGAGTCACTAAATAAGCTATGCTTCTGAGTATCGACACGGAGGCAAAAGGGCAAGTTGGAGACGCCATGTCGTTTCCGTTTGACCTCCAGCGCCATCCATTGACCGCTCTTCGAAGTGTTGTCTTCTCCCACTGCCGAACCTTATCTTCATCTATTTCTACTGTCGAAGTAGAGGTGGGGCTGGCGGTCGAACGGACACAACATGGCGGCTCCAACTCGCCGTTCTGCCTCAGGGCCTGCTCTCACTTGGCGACGCACGACGTGACCTCGTGAGCGGCCGGCGGAAATAGACGCGCATTTCCGCCGTTGGAAGGGGGGAGACGTCGAGCCAAGAAAAATGCCATGCCACACTTGTTTCACGACGTTGGCGAGAGCTGCCGAGAGCGATATACTCGACCAATAAGGTGACACAGAAAGGCCACGCCTCCTCATTTTTCGTCTGCTTTGGACGACGTAATGCCACTGTCGTGGTAACATGAAAATCGTGCGCTCCTAGGAGGCGGCAGAAATTCGCGTCTACTTCCGCCGGCCGCTCACGACGTCGGCTCGGGCGTCGCGAAGTGAGCATTGGTCCTCAGTGTGGATACCCTGAAACGTAGCTTATTTAATGACTCTACACTTGGACTCTTACCTCCTCCTCGGTGACCTGGTCCGTGACAAAGGTGTGTGTGGGGGGGGGGGGGGGGGAAACTAGCTTGGGGATTTTCCTCGCCTGTACCATTCACAATGGACTATTTGCGTGAGATGTGGCGCCCTCTCGAATGTCCTCTGCGACTGGCTGAAAACAATTTTTTTCGTTTTCGAGTCTATCGTTCCATCGTACTGCGTGTATTCGCTTTTTGACTATACGCTCTGCAAGTAACCGAGCGTTCTGCGCATATCTCCTCTCTTGGTTATTTCACTCGGGAAGCCCCATTGCCTACGGCGGTGCCTTCCGTCTTCTCTCTCACTGCCTCCTCTCATGCGCAGAGATGCACTTGCACAGCGTATACATCTTCGGTTTCGAGCCCGGTTTCTGCTGCTTCTTTCTGTACGGAGTTTGAGCGTCCGTTTGATGTATGCAGCGTTACCCTGGAGGACGCCGTGCCATTCCAGGGGATGGGGGGGGGGGGGGACGTGCGGATTTGTGCCATCCCATGCCAGTCTCATAAGCTGTGCACCATTGTTTTGAAGAAGAGGAAGAAGAAGATTCTTGCGCTTGTTGAGTGCAGTGCAGCCATTCTGTATTAGAAATGTTCGTTATCGTTCCTGGGTCCTTTCCCCAAATTTTCATTGCCGAAACGCGGGAAGCGTATAGTCTCACTCATTCGTCGAAGAATTCCTGGAGCGGGAAAATGGTATACAGTGACGTTAGCGTAGTAATGGTTCCGGCTCCTTCCAACCAGTACGAGAACCGCGCATGCGCGGTGCATTCTCATGCAAATGGTCCATTCATAACTACTAGCTTGAGATAATGCCTGAATTCTCATCCCAAGTTAATGAGTAACTTCATCACGCCATTACCCGACCAAAACGTAACGCTACAGATTACTTCTCCACGTAATGTTACTCATTAGCTTCCTCATTATCGAGATGTAATGTATCTCCGGTAATACCGGGCTATACAGCCTTACTCACCATTTCTAACTCGAATAGCTGGAGAACAGTGCTCAACAACGAGTCTCGATTCTAGCGCAGTCAGTATGGTGATATAGTGAAATAGCTTTTGAAATATAGACCTATCCTTCTTTATAAACAAATGAAGTCAGATGGTACAAGAGCGCCACCAATTTGGCAGAGTTGAAATACTATATAAAAAAATAAATAAGTCACAAGAAAGCCACTTTTAAATATAACTTCTCATATTGTAAGATTTTTTTTTAAATTCTTTACATATTAGAAGTTGTATGACCTTGTTCTCCTCCGTTCTACCAGTAGCCCTCTCTAAAGATGGCTACCGGGCTCTTCCAACTTCTGGAGCCTGAAGGGCACGAGTTTCTCTCGGAGTGCAGGTGGTGTCTCCATACAAACAAAGCGAACTAAGTCGTAATAACAAGCCACATTCCGCAGAGGGTCACGACATTGACTTTCAGACGATGCAGCTCTTGGTTGTGCCTCCAATGCACCAAATGGGCATAACCTCCAAACGCCCATATGCACCGAAAAAAAGTTGGTAGTTTTGAGCGTTTGGTGGAGATGAGCAGGAGGGGAAAAGCTGCTGATAAGCGCGGGAGACCACAAAGGCCGGGTCTTCCTCTCCCGCATTTGGAACAAAGTCATAAGGTGAGAAAGGTGGCATGAATGGCGACAACCAAGGCCACTTAATGTGTCAGTTTGAAGTTCATGCAACAGCTTGGTCCTGCTTGGATGTAGCCAGAAATAGCGCCTTCTCGTTTATGGATTTCAATTCGAGATTTATTTCCATAAACATGGAGGCAGCCAAGGACAAAAGACTTGATTCTTGTTCGAAAGGCACTCGGTTCTCAGCGCTGTAGCAACAAAGAACGTGACCCCTTCCGAACATATGTCGGGGTCACTTACAATGGAGGAACTGGAATGCGGTATTTATGTAGGGTTCATAATATGTATAGATAGGCCTACGGTGAATATTTACACAAAACGCTTCATTCGAGCCTTGTTCTTTGCAAGTTGGTTAATCAATGGGTCATAGTCTAGAGATCAGGTAATCTTGTTTTCGGTTGACTACAAACTCAGAAAGCCTGATATCTGTCATGGTTGAGCGCAGGATATTCTTGATCGATCAGTTTCATTGTGCTGAAGCTCCTCTCAGGACCAGCGACAGTAACTGGTGTTGTCAGAAAATGGAATCCTGACGCAAATGCAACGATTCCGATATATCTCCTGGAAGCTTTCTTCTATGTGTACGTTCAAAATCCTCCGGCGAGTACGTCCCCAGTCAGAATTTTTTATCACTTTAAGTGAAACACCCTGCATGTCTGAACCCGTCTGAGGAAAACATAGGAAAAACCCCAGAGAGCACAGCCGGCACCGGGATTCGGATACCTCCCAGTCTCTGCGTGACATATGGCCAGCACGCTAACCATTGATCCACGCGAGCTGTGACATCGCTCATGACCACGGTTGTCTCGCGGCGTAAGTCGACCAATTAGGCGCATGCTGCATGCGCATGACAAACAAAGAGTGACGGTGGACGCGTTTGTCATGTTCAAACACCCATTGACTCATGTTGACCCCATTCAAACCCACACATTCAGCCAAATCCAACCTCATGTAAACTTTATAACTTCCAAACTGAAGCATTAAACGGCCTTCGTAGTATCCATTTATTCCACTTTTATCACCATAAGGCCTTGTTCAAGATGAAGGAGGGGAAGTCCCGGCCTTTGTGGTCTGCCGCCTTTCGGTACATATGAGCATTCGGGTGTTCTGGACATTTGGCGCTTATGAGCAGCTTTCACCCTCCTGCTCATTTCCATTAAACGCTCAAAACCTTTTTTCGGTGGATATGGGCGTGTGGAGGTTTTGAGCGTTTGGCGGTTATGAGCATTTGGTGCTTCTGACCTACTACCGCAGCTCTTGGGGTGAAGCCTTCTTTTCTTTTCGCGGTGGACTGGGAACGCCAATGAAGTCTGGAAAGCTACTACAAACGTGGCCTCATTTTGTGTGTACCACTAATGCAAAGCCACCAAATCTCCGTGAAGGAATATGGCTCTGTGTAACGGCGCTGTTTCGGTTTCACTTTGTCTACCGACGTCATGATTACGTCACGGTGACGTTTCTTCGGTAGGGGTCTAACGCGTGCTTTATTAGATCATGCATATATTGTACTGGTCACCAGAGTTTTCACGGAAATACGTTCCTTTTTGCTGGACGTGTCGTAATAGAAGATTTTAGAGAGATCCGTGCGCCACCAAGCGCGCGATGCAAAGCGGAATGGGAACTTGGCGGGACACCGCTCTGTCGTCTGCTTCGGTTATGGTTTACCTCGGCTGACGCTGCTACTGCTCACACTGGCAATGTTCTTGTTCTTCTTCCAATTGGTCCCTAGCCACATTTGAATAAGAGGCAATGAGGTAGCGGATCGGGCAGCTGCTGCGGCCCACCATAGCCGCTCAGCAGTCTCCATCATACTTTCGAACGGGGATAGACGCTCCCACTTCTCCGCGTTGACGTCGCCGTGGGCCCATCAGAAATAGTGTCGTGACATCACCCGGTGGTGGCTTCTGTATGATGTTGACCCAACTCTATTATATGAAATGCCAGGCGGTTTCCTTCGCCTCTTTACATCTCTAGTGCGTCGTTCACGACTTAGCCGTAGCATTCACCCCTGCATTCCGGTATAGGCTGGGCCACAACAACACGGCACTGTGTTCAACTTGTGGTTTTCCGGCACATTCTAGAAGACTGCAGCCAGTACGTATGCGAGCGACGGGCCTTTAAATGTCAACTTGAAATGATGGATCAGAGGCCATTCAACATCTGCAAAGTTCTCGGCCCATGGAGCAACCCTGGACATCAGTGCCGTGCACTTGGCGCTTTTCTTTCCTTTCTGAGGGACACTAGCCTCCTTCAAGAACTGTAGGGATTTCCTTCCCTCGTCATCCTTTCATGTGAACCTTCTTGAAATGGGGTAGGGTCCTGCACTCAACGCAGGGAAACAACCCACATCATCATCATCATCATCCATTGGTCTATGTTATTGTTGTTGTTCTTCTTCTTCTGCCTCCACCTCTGGCCGTCTCGTAATGCTCTAAGGCGCTCTAAGTTCCTATGAGCCCTTGCGTGTCAGAGGTGGCGCCTGCTTCTCTAAAATGGTCTATTGGCAAGGTATGAGCCGTTGAAACACAGCTGTGCGTCCTGCTAACACGTCAGAGAAGGAAAACCCTCTCCCATTCGTATTGGCTATCGCCAGCACGTGACACTGGCCTAGATGATAAGGCGTGATGTTACAGCCGATTCAGTAGCGGTTCTGATTTTAATCGCATGCGTCACCCACATTGCAAAAATCCGGAATGCATATTCAAAGCAGGGTGTCGAACCGAACCCGAACCGTTATTTTTGCCGGAACTGAACCTGAACCCGATCCGAAATTTTCATGACACTGCTCAACCCAAACCGGGTCAGAACCGGAAAAAATAGCAGCGGTAACCGGTTCGCAACAAAACGGTTCGGACATAAAAGAAGTCCGAGGCCTAAAGTGCCTCCCAATACCGAAACGAGGACACATTGGTCTCCATATCATAGATTTCGAAAATTTTCACCTAGCCGTCAAACGAGGACTCAGCGCCTTTTTTAACATGTTGAAGCGTCCTGGTGAGCGCGGCGGCAAGCGCCCCACTCACGCGGTGCAGCGTCTGCTCTTCAGAGAGGAATCGCCACCCGGACGAATGAAGCAGGAAAAGAGTAGCCCAGTTGTGTAGCTCCATAGGACGAATATGTAATTAAGCAAACGCCCAAAATTTCCCTTTAGACGTGAGCAGTAGATTTAAACAAGTCAAAAACATGTGAAGTAGAGAAGGAGCGCACGCAGAACGGTGCCTGTTTGTTTGGTTGTGGTTTGAAAAGTAGATGTAGTTCTGCTTACTGGTAGTGCAATTGTGCCGTGACATGTTGCCTTTGTGTTGTGGATCAATTGGGACACTGCTGTGAGCTCGGAGAGAGCAAGGCTGGAAAGCTTATTTTCCACATGATTTGGTATGATTGCAGATCGATTCACGCTGCGAATTCAATGTGCCGGCAAGTACCGCCGTCTATTGTAAAATACTGTCAATCTTGTTGGGCTTCCTTTAAGTGTATCTTGCTGACACTGTGTATGTGAAACAAAAAAGAAAGAAAGGAGAGATTTTAGGAACAGAAAGTACCAGGACTACACAGCTCCATCAGCATGGACGCTATTTGCAAGTGTTCGTCCATTTCTCCTTTCTCTTGCAATCGCCTGACCACTAAAACGTCAATACAGACAAATGGAGTAAGCGATAAAAGGTGGAAGATGGAAGTCACTGAATAGGTTAGCCAGCTGCAGGACTCGAACCCACATCTTCTGGATTACCGGTCCAGGGCTCTAAGCTATTAGCCACGCATATCCTGATAAAAGCAGTTCTATGGGAGATATAAAATGGAAGCGTTCAACCGGTTCGTGAACCGGTTCCATATTTTGCTTTCCCGAACTGAACCGGAACGAAATCGAAGCAATGCGAACCCGAACCGAACCCGTATATTTTGGAGTTCAACACCCTGGTTCAAAGTCGACGCAAATCACATCCAGCATAAAACGGGGCGAAGTACCACAACCCTTTAAAGGTCTAAGTAATAATATCAATTTACGTCTATAGGTGAACGCGGGTGAGAAATCCACACTCGCACTACTGGCTGGTGTACCCACACTACCCGCTGGTACACCCGCATTTCATTCGCAGCCTGTCGCAACACTCAATTTCTACTCCCAAGTAGCAAAAATGCCGTGCATATATCCGCACCCACGCTCAAAGATATATGTGTGACACCTATACAATACACCTGACTGCTAACCTACACTGTTTCTATACCACCGTGGGAAACAAAAAGTTTGTCACTATTACGGATACAAATGGGATTAGTTTAGTTAACGTAGTGCATCGCGTTGCTTTTCGTTGTAGCGCCATTCACTTTGCAAACTGCGATTTTAATTGAAGATGGGCTAGCTTCCGATATAGCGCGTTGCTTAACTTTTGTGCCACGAGTATTGTTCATGGGCAACTCCCCGCGTCGTACTCATGAATATTTTTCCAATACGCAAGTGAATTGCTAAACAGTTTCCAATTCAGTTATGCTAATTTGGCGACGGACACTAAAAGATGGGAATCAAAATTGGTATATGATTTTTCTTATTCACTCGTAGCTCTATGCCGCAGCCCCTTAATCCTATTGGAATTAGAACATCTGCAGTTGTTACGTCACTCAGTTAAACGACTTCGGAAGATCCAGGAACAGCAGACGACCCTCAGTGGTACATCGCGTCGGGGACATACTGGGAGGCCCTCGGGGCCACCGGTTAGCTACTGGCCGATATCCCCCGATAGCGGAGAGAGCGATTTATGTTCAAGATTCTGAACCGACGCTTACCCGGCGTACTCCCGGTTGATCGAAGAGCCATCGTTATCCAAATAAAACGCAACGACTGTGGCGAGCAGGGCACATCCAAACGCGACGCCCTCCCGATCGGTTCCCTGCGTCTTCCTCACGTGATGAAATTGCGTAACAGCGAGCAAACCATAACAGCCATAACCGCCGTAACTTCACGTAGTGCTCATGTGTCGCCCGGTACTTCCACAGTGCACACCATGAGCACCAGGCGGCAACCCTGGCCAACCGTTTGAATCCTCAAGGAAGATCAGAAGTGTGTTCAGTTACTGAAAGCAGGTAAGATGTTGGCATTGTTGACTTACGGGTGGATGTTTGATTTCTCATGGGTTTTAGGGAAAAAGTATTTCCGGTAACAGCACCACAAACGATACTGCCCCGACGACCGGGATATTGGTCGCGCGTTCAAGGACGTGGCCCACCCGGGAGGCGAACCGCGTTATCAAGGGGCCCTTTTGCTGTATATGAAGGACTTTGGTTCCAACATTCGATACACCAGTTTAATGTCTATTTAAATGTAGGTAAGTATCAGAAATGGAAGGGGATGCTTTGAGTTATCGGTGTCGAGCTTATTCTATCCTCTTTCCTTCATTGTGAGTTTTTTTATTTTTTTTATTCCGTGTTAGCGGCGCGAAGCAGCTGTGGCTATGAGCGGCGTACAGATGTGGACAGGTGGAGAGAGGACAGCAGGAACGAGTGGGGACACAGGGGGTTAGTATGCGTCCTGGGCCGACTCCAGAGCCGACATTCGTCTGGAAAGTTTCGGAAAACACAGGGAAAACCTGAGACAGCACAGCCGGTGGTAGGATTCGAATCCACGGGTTAAGGCGGGACGCCTGAACCCGCTCGGCCATGCCGCTGGTTGTGAGTTTTCTTAGTGCGTAGTGTTTTAAATAAAGACTGCTTTTCACTCAACGCATTGTACAAGGGGAACTAGTACGTCCAAATGGTGAAAGACGTGCAGCAAGAAAAGGACGAGAGCACGGGTTAATAAACCATGCAGAAAGGATGCAGACTTGTGACTTCAGACTTAAACTTTATTTGACAGGTGGGCTACCTCATATGATAAACACTGGCGGATACGTCCGCTAGAGTGAGCTCCACAAAACCGGAACACACTAAACACTAAGATGGGGGGCGCTATATAAGTACGCCTTCTATCGCGTATACTCGGAGGAGGAAGGGAGTTTCCTCAGGACAGAAGCCGCCGATATTTCGAACAGAGACTGTTCTTCTTCTGCCCAGAAGAACAGTCTCTGTTCGAAATATCGGCGGCTTCTGTCCTGAGGCAACTCCCTTCCTACAACTCTGCCGGTTCGCTGGATTTCTACCCATCTCTATACTCGGAGGATGTTCTTCTGAGTTTATGTTCCGAGAATTCCCAGTTTTTCATCTTTTATTTAACGCACCTCTGTTAATATCCGAAGTTTGGAGGCAAAACTACAGCTGTGAAACAACATGTTCACAAAAAGAATGAGACGACGCCTCCCCACAACGCTCACTGCCATACGGCGGAACTTCAGACAACGCAATCTATGTCACGACAACCTGGAGACGTGAACACCTCAGAATCCTCCTGGTATCCCTCTACATTTCGGCGCACGTTAAAGGGACTGTCTCGTACAACCGGGGCGATTCCGAAACTTAGCCAAAACTACCCTCACGAGTACTGTACACATATACGACCGTCAAAGTTTCATTGGGAATAACCAAGTCGATTTCGAGGAATTTGTCGAAACGTGCCGTAATAGCAGACAACGAAACCTGCTCTTCTCTCATGCATACGTCACGCATGACGTCGGCCTGCGGGTCATCCGCGACACTTCATTTCGAAACATGATCAGTGTGCAATGGGGAATGTAATAGAAGCGCGCGTATTTTGGTCGGAGCTGTAATGTGACCGCGCGCGCCGATGGCCGGCGACTTCAGATTTGTGATTGTGGATGGGGTTGTCCTGCGACTTTTAACTTGTCTCTGACGATTAACATAGTTGTTCTAAACCACCATGCTTGCCACTTCTTAGAATGTGCGTGTTTCACCTGAGAACTGAGGGAAAATGCGGGGAAATGGGGACCGCGAGTTGCCGCGGTCCCCAGTAACTTCTGAAAGTCGTCTGCTCACGCCGAAGCACTAGCGAGCGTAAAAGCAGACGATTTCTGTATCCTATCACGGACTTTCCCGCAGGGCGACGTGGCCGTTCTTATTGTTGCCAACACAGATCGTGCCATGCTCTGCAATCTTTATAAATTTAATTCGGTGATTTAATAACTATGACGTTTTTGTCGGGTAAATTCGCAGTATTCCATTTTCAACAAAGGGCAATCGAATGGTACACTTTATGAGAGGGGCAGGGGGTACGAGACCGTCCCTTTAAAGAACCCTCAGCTGGGCAAAATTAATCCACAGACCCGACCACTGTGGCGTCGCTCATGATCGCAGTTGTCTTCGCGACGTCAAACCCCGAAATATTGTTATTCATCTATATAATCGTAGCTTTTGCTTGCGTCCGATTGTGCTATCAGTGTTGCAACATCAAGCTGCCCTGTGATGAATAAAATTTGTATGTCATCTATGTTTCTTATCTACATTGAGGAGAAAGCACGACTCAGATAAAAAGGAAAAACCCTAGGAACTGTACTCTTTCAAAGCAGCCCAGGGTAATGTCTGATGTGGCCTCAAAATGCCCACATGTCAAATTGTGTCGCTAAATAAGACACCCCATTCAGTGACTCCAATGGCGAATTACCTCTATAGGCAAGGACAGAGTTCATCGCATTACGCGGATGCTTCGGGAAAGACAGCTGCACGGTGGATTTGGTTTAACAGAGTCGCACGTCCTTGTCGCAGGGGTTGGTAACCCGCGATGCGAGGTAATCTCGACACTAAAGGAAACGATCAAATCAGTCAACCAGTCATCAACGCGTAGAGGAGGTGGTGTACCCCTACATGAGCCCTGACCAACGATGATGGTATGCCACGGAGAGGCGATGAGAGTGGCCTATGTCCATGGCCGAGCGGGTGGAACTGAAGCCGGTGCTCCAGGCGCGTAGCCTAGAGGACTGCACGGGCTCGGACTTACCCGAAAACCCGAGCCCGCCTTCTCTTTGCCTAAAGTCGTCTTTTTGCAGGCCTGGGCTGGGCTCCGTTTTGACCATTATGGGCTATGACCGAGCCCGAGACCGTACATTGCAGGGTCAGGCTCGAGCTTGTGTTACCCCCTCAGTTAGTTAGCCAGCAAATTTTACAGTGGGATACACTGGGCCGGGCTGGGCTGGGCAGCCTAAATTTCTCGGGTTCGGGCCGGGCTAGAATTCTTCGGGCTTGGGCCGAGCCCGAACTAGGTATGTAGCCATTGGGCCCGGCCCGGGCGGGTAAATCAAACGAGACCGTTCTCGGGCCGGGCCTGGTTCCCTGGACCTAAGAATGCGGCCCGTACGTGCAGTGCTCAGGCGTGGCCACCGTCGTCGTTTTACACGACCCGCTACAAAGGAATGACTTTTCTCTTTCACTTCTCGATTGCTCGAACCCACAAATGCGGAGTTTTTCGGATCAATCCGAATTGCTTCGAATTTTACGGCGTAAGTTTATCGGATTTTTTCAGAAAAATCCGAAAACCCGGCACCCTACATATCAGAGCGCCCGTCTGTCAAATAAAGTTTCAGTTACGACTGTGCAGTCATCCCGTCTACATTGTTTATTAACCCGTCCCTTAGAAGTGCAGGAAGAAAAGGACTAGAGCACGGGTTAATAAACCATGTAGACAGGACACAGACTCGCAACTTAAACCAATTAATTACTGCAACAAATGACCCGCTTCGGTGGCAGATTATTCTCGAAAAGGCCCGTCTCCTAGTTGTTGAAGCTGATATTCAACACCTTCTCCTCGACTGTCACAGATTCGACACCACTCGAGCTACGCTCAGACGACGCCTACTCGACACAGACTTTTCTCTGGCCACTCTGCTCGGCCCAGTACGACATCCCATACAGTAGTCTGTGACCAAAGCAGTTATAATTTTCTTGAGCGATACGGGTCTCATGAACAGCCTGTGAACTCTAGTCCTGCCGTCTCATTCTTCAGTGCTCCACTCTCACCCTCAAGGCATTAACCTCATGTTTTTTTAAAGTCATCTTTTTCTGTAATCCATCTCATCCTCCATCCTTCTTTCACCGTTTGCTAATTTTCTTTTTTATTTATTTTATCCTTTTATTTTTTATTTTTTATTTGCGGAATAGCAAGACGGCGTCCCGTTTGGGTGACCTTTCCCCCCCCCCTTTTTTTTCATTTGTTCTGATCAATATATCCTCCCGTCTCCTAGTACTGCAGTTCTTTCGCCATGTGACTTTTCACACCGTACTTATTTGCAGATGAATACACTCAGCATACTTGGGGCAACTCATTGCAGGACTCTCTGTGCCTGCTGATGCATCGACTACTGTGCAATAGACGATTTCAGAAAATCAAGAAATGCATGAATGTCGAAACCCTGTGGTCTTGGGTGACGCCGCACGAAGTGGACCTCTGCCACCTTCTATCTGATTGAGGAGTAACGATGACTGAGGTTCGTGAACGACACGTGCCCAATGATGACCGTTCTCTCTTTCCCAATCTTGTCAGTTCACACCGCGTACTCGTATTCAGGTTGATGTTCTTGAAATATATGAAAGGAAAGCAAAAAGAAAGTGCCCACGTGCGGAAGGCGCACTCGTGTGACACCTTATACTTGTGTGGTGCCACCTCCTCTTTTCTATACAGGGTGGTTCAGTTAAATCCCCGGGTTAAATAATTCCCGAACGGGCGCACCAATCGAAGAACTTTCCGTTTTTACAAGCATCTGTCTGATACTAGCTACAAGCTCCGCACAGTATGAATGAGTGGGGGGCTCTAATTATTTAAATAAATATTCAAATGAGTGTCGTGGAGAAACATGATTTCTAATGAAAAAATGGCTAGGAAGCAAGCGAGCTGGTGAAGATGATGCATAATGTAAAACACCGAGACTAGGGAACACGAAAGGACAGATTTCGTGTTTGTGTCTGTCCTTTCGTGTTCCCTAGTCTCGGGGTTTTACATTATGCATGATTTCTAAAGTGGGGCGCCGTCAGCATTACAGTGGGTAATATCCATTTTGGGACCTTCAGTAAACACCTTTCGAGAAAAACCTGCCACCGAAGCGGGTCATTTGTTGCAGTAATTAATTGGTTTCAGTTTACATATTTTGTCGCGGTTGGTCGTAAAAGGACGTAATTCATTGGTGCATGAGAGAGTGTAAGGGCGAAGGACTTTTGTGCTTCACTGCACTATTCGCGTAAAATGCAGTGTTTAACGCAGACATCTGCACACCATGGAGCCATCTTCACAGCAAACAGCGCTTGCTTATGATGTCCATTACAAATCCCCATGTTTTCAATTTCATTCATTGTGATAAGGAGAAGTCTTCACAACAGCACTCGTCCCTTCTAACGTTCCTATATCCACAAACTAAGTAAACATGTCTCCGGCTGTGCACTGCATGAGCAGACAACAGAAAGCTGCATGAGCGAGCGAGCACTGTACACTCTAAAAACAGAACTTCACCCCATAGCACGCTGTGCGCCAACCGTTGCCACGAGTGATATCGCTTCTGATTCGAAGAGAGAGGTGGGCGTACGCCTTTTTGTGGCAATTTGGAAATATGGAAATTTCCACAAAACGGCGTACGCCCCCTCTCTCTTCGAATCAAAAGCGATAATCATATCACTCTTGGCAACGGTTGGAGCACAGCGTGCTATGCGGTGAAGTTCTGTTTTTAGAGTGTAGTGCTCCAAATTTGCTTTTTGCCGTTTACTGACCGCACCGAGTGTCTCTAATCCCGATTTGAGTGCGCCAAACGAGGGCGCCTACTGAACGTACCCGTACCATGCCATGACACGCCCGTACAATCTAAAAACGGAGCTTCACGGCATAACACGCCGAAGGTTAACCATTGCGTAGAATGACACCGTCTGATTATTTGGGGAAAGCGTGGACTGTACGCCTTTGCTGGACACCTAACATAACGCATATGCGCCACGCAAAGGCGTACGCCACCGTTATCCAACGAATCAGTGGAGCGAACCACGCCTCTCAAAATGATGGTTGGCAAGGAGCTTATTATGCGGTGAACTTGTGTTGGAGTGTAATTGTTAAAGGAAAATTTATTAAACTCAAGAACGGAATAAGAACTGCTACTTCCCACGTTAGTTGACGTACACCTTACATACACATATGCTTACAAACCACTCTAGATCCACTACTTCACACTTCCTTACATATATACATACAAACATACATACATACATACAAACATACGTACAGTACTCCCTAAGACCACCACCCTAGATGTCTGCGATTATGTACAGTATGGAATGCAGTGCATAATAAGTAGGAATATATACACAGGTGCAGAGTATTTACAGGGCAAATAAGAGCACGTGAATGACGTTCATGGGGGCGCACCAGAGACGGTCACACACCCAGTGTGATACAAGATCGAGGGGTGATACCATTTGCGCGCGAACCCCTACACACCTAAAGCGAGTAGTTCGTGCTGTAACACTTTGGTGAGCAAAACGCGCACGTTGCGAACCAACAAGAAGATAGGCGTCGTCCGCTGACGTCGGGCCACAGCAGAGCAACGAGCTTTCCACAGCACAGAAGCACCACACGCGGTGAGCAATACACTTAGCCGATGTGGCCACCTACGGTCGAACTGTACAGGACACAAGATGCGTGTGGACCGCCTGACTATGCTCCAGAACGTATACGAGCAACGTGACACTCGAAGATGACATGCTGGTTAGTCTCCTGGTGCGTACAATATGGACAAATGTCTGTCGTTGTTACATTCCACGTGTGGAGACGATCACGAGTAGGCTGGATTCCCCAGGCAAAGCTCCACATGACGTCTCGTAGAAATCCAGGCAGAGAGGCGCATACAGTTGCCCACAATATGTTTGCCGCTTGCTCCATTCGTCTTCGCACACCGTCACATGTTGTGACACTGTTCTGTAGCACCTTCTTTGCCATGGAAGAGGCTGAAGCAGATGCCAAGCTGCGGACGGGGACAATGGACGACAGTTTTTGGTGATATGCGCGAACGGCCGCATGGAAACGCTGAGGTACCACTGCTGCTTGCGGATCAACGGCCACGTGGAGGAATTCACTCAGAAACGGCGCCATCCAGTAGGTTAACAATACCTTAGAAGGGGTGTCATCGTCGCTAAAGAGACTTCGTAAGGTCGTACTCAGGGCGATTCCACGGTTCATAAGACCGAAGTCTGGCAAATTCACGCCGCCAACAGATTCGTCAAATGACAACACTGCACGTGCTATAGGCCCTCTTCGTTTCTTCCAAAAGAAAGAAAGAAAACATGAATGAATCCGGACCACAACTGCTTGTGGGGCTATTGAGATGTGGCTCAGATGCCACAAACGGCCTGATAAAATACACCGGAGAAGGTACGTTCGCTCTCGGTAAGAAAGTTCGTAGGGCGAGGCAGCTTCACATTTTGCTCGCAGCTCTTCAAGGGCCCTTGTCCAATTGTCAGCCGTAGGCCCACGATTGTCAAACACAACACCGAGTATCTTCAGCGAAGTGGCGTGCTGGAAGGGGAGAGACAGGTACTGCGCAGGATTCCCGAGGGGCATGAGCCTGGTCTTCTGGTAGTTCAGGGCACCCCCAGACACCGCAGCATAGGACTCGTACACACGCAATGCTTCGAATGCAGAGTCAACATCACGTAGAAGAACCGTTACATCATCAGCGTAGGCAGTCACCTTCCACTCGCCTGATTGTGGGAGAGGGAAACCACGGATCCCCGAATTCGTGTCAATGTTCCAGAGGAATGGGTCAATTACCATCGGTAAACAAAGCAGGCGAAAGAGGGCAGCCTTGACGCACTCCTCTTGAAACAGGGAATTCTCTCGAAAACCTTTGCAAGATGTACAAGGAACTACGATGGTTGCGGTAAAGGTGTTTGATTGCATTGCAGATCCATTCAGGGAAGCCATATGTCTGAAGCACAGCGAACATGTAACAATGGGCCACACGGTCAAACGCCTTCTTCTGGTCAAGGGACAACAGGGACCCATCCGATATTCGCATGGACACGTAGGGTAGCATATCTCTCAAACCTGATAGTGTATCATACATTGTTCGCCCTGGTACAGTGCAGGTCTGGGAATGGTGCACCACAGAAGGAAGAACGCTCTGAATTCGACAGGACAAGATAGATGTGACAAGCTTATAGTCGCAGTTCAGAAGCGTTATTGGACGCCAGTTTTCGGGATTGGCCAAATCACCACAGTTCTTTGGGAGCAGCACTATGTGCCCGGAGCCGAACGATTCTGGCAACGGAGCACCATCCAGGCTATTGCGCACCGCTTCGAAAAAGAACCACCGAAGAGAAGGCCAAAAAGTCTTATAAAATTCTGAGGGAAGGCCATCAGGGCCAGGACTTTTCCCTGGTACTGTTCTTCGCACAGCAGTATCCAACTCTCCGATACAAAGAGGCTGCGCCAGTGCCTCTCGATCCCCCTGAGGGAGGATTGGGAGTCCATCCAAAAAGGCATTGTGTCCGTTTACAATCGGCGAATCAGCGTACAAGGCCCGGAAGAAATCTTCAAATCCGCCGAGAACCTCATCAGGGTCTTCAGTAACGCTGCCATCAGATCGGCGGAAACTGGAAGACAGTCTGTGCTCGGTCTGCCGGGAGGAATGCAGATATGTCACAACACCGTGACCAGCGAGGGCCTGCGCTTGCAAATGGTTTTGTCGCATTTTTCCAGGAGGTGACTGAAGGGCGAGAAGGTAACGTTCCTGTAGAGTTTCCAAGTATTCTCTCATTAGTGGCGTCAGCGGTGCCCCTCTTCTCACGATACGTATCTTTGCCGCCAGTCGTTTGAGGGCAGACGTCCGCTCACGTACACGCTGACGACCCCACGACGAAAGTACGCCTCGCACCCAAACTTTAAAGGTTTCCCACTCCATTGCTGATGGCGTGCGAACCGAAAGGTAATCTTCAATTTTGGTCTTCACATCGGCCACAACTCCGTCATCTAGCAGCAACGAGGTATCAAGACGCCAACGAACATTTCCGCCCACCAGAAACTGTTCGATATTGAGGGAAAGGATCACAGCATCATGATCACTCACGTGAACACCAAGCTGACGTGTGCTAGCTACTCTGCACCCCAAAATATGTGCCTGGAGAAAGGGCGGGACGTAGAAGCGATCTAGGCGGCTCGACGACTGGCCGCGAGACCACGTAGCTGCAAACGTCGGACCGTGTAAATGTGTCCAGGCATCAACGAGGCAGCGTTGCTCCAATAATCGGCGCAGCTCCCTGGCATTCCATGTTGGTCTGCCACGGCCCGGTCCACGAACATCGCGATCTGAGTCCACAACACAGTTGAAGTCCCCACACAAGACGGCATCAGACGAAACAAAACTAGTGCGAAAATTATAGAAAAAGGAATTGGTCTCACTCACACGGGCAGGAGCATAAACGGTGAAAAATGTCAGTTTCCTGCACCCGACAAAGAAATCAAAACGAAGCGCACGCGCGTCTGCATCATATCTCGCATAGCTGTGGGACAACAAGTTGCGATTGAGTATAAGAACTCCTACACCGCACTGATGCGCAGAGCCAAAGCTGAAGAATGCGCGGACATTGCATCGTTGAGTGAATGAGATGACATCCGCGTAACACGTGAAATGAGTTTCTTGTAAGAAGAGCAGGGTCACAGTTCAAGCTGCGCGCGAATTGTATAACAGCTGTCTGCTTGGGCGCTGATCTGAGTCCTTGCACGTTAAGAGTCATGACATGAAGAGCCATAAGTGAATGTAAAAGAGCACAAAATATCAGTCGCATGAATCGTCTTCAGGAGATACACCATGAACAGCATGAAGCCTAGGAGAACCAGTCCGCGGCTTCTTGTGATGGCGTTTCGGCTTCCCGTTGGATGCATCAGTCCCATCACCAGACGAGGTGAGGTTGGATTGGTGTTTCCTTACACAATTCCCAACAGGGGGCTCATCGCTGTCGGAACGTTGCAGCGAATACACTGAAGTCGAAGTTTCACTGGTGCAGGAGCTTGGAGGAGATGATCTTACGTCTAGCCCCTTCATGTTGCCCTGGTCGGGAATAGCTGCCTCTACCACTACTTCTTCTACCATAGGGTAAGTTGGAGGGGGAGCACACGTCCCAGGCCGAGTGCACAGATCGAGCGCATCGGATGCGGCCGCTCTGTCCTCCGGGATGGCGACGGCGTCCACTTCCATTTCAGCGTCACCAGTAGACAGCAAAGCAGAGTCGCTTCCCGAAATACTGACTCCGCCATCAGCGGCGACGTCGTCCGCTTGATGTTCAGGAAGGGTCTCTTCGGGTGCACAGGCCATATTGCTAACCTCTGGCAGAGGAGGAAAGTCTAATGCCTGCATTTGATGTGAAGCATCTTCAGACGATGCGGTAGCCCTGGGCAAGTCTTGTTGTAGGCCACGCGCGGCCGAAGAATACGAACGTCGCATGGTGCAGTCAACCGTTGCGTGGTTGTGACCACAGCGACGGCACAGGGCGCGACAACCCGCCGTAGCGTGACCAAACACGGCACATCCTTAACAACGAGGGACCTTACAGTCGCTCCGGATATGGCCCTCAGAGCCGCATCTGCCACAAACTTTCTTGATGCCCTTGTAATCAATCATCGCCCGATCACTCCCAACGTATAGGAAGTTGGGCACTGGTTTTTTCATCTCAAACTTGACCAGGCGGATGCCGTTTCGGATATTCGGACGATCTTTGTAGACCGGAAACGAAAACGCTTTGACTGTTCCAAACGGAGCAAGGGCATGAACAAGAGCATCGTCGGAGACATACTCGGGGAGTCGCTTGACAGTTATGTATAGTATCCTGGAAGTTGTAATAGGTTCCAACGGTACCTCAATATCGCCCATGACAACCTTGCCGGCTTCGAGGAAGGAGTCACGTGCACGTGTATGTTTCGCAGTCACTTGGAAGCTGAGGCCACCCTGGTGCTGAAGCGAGTGTACATGGTCATCACCGACCAAATCACAGACGGCATCGAGGACGCCGTCTACGGGAACCCCATCGGGGACAGTGAAGTTGAAAGCGTGATCCTTGGGAGGTCTCACGGTGGTCAAGACCGGCGCCGCAGGGACGCTGGTAGACATGGTCGACATTTTGTAGAATCCTGGGGTAGACCACCCGACAGGAAGCCAACCCCGGGAGGCCACAAATAATTAAATCTCAAGAAACTTGGCAGAGCTCGATAAATGTGCGACTGTTCTGGAACACTTCTTCTTCTTCGGCGTCAGACCCTTCTTTTTCGGCGTCAGACCCTCAATGGCTGTCAGTCCGAGCACGGTCTCTTGATAGCTTTCTGGTCATGGAGCTCCGTCAAAAAGTTGGCCTAGAGACAACGGGAGCCGCGTTGTGTCGCCGCGATCGGAACGCGGTAGAATTTCCCGTTCGGGTCAGTCATGGGAACGGCAGATGCAGTGTTGTTTTTGCGCTTTTCCAGACATCCTACGAGAAAATTATTTGTTGCAATGGTTTCCTGCTACGTTGCAGCAACTAAACGAATAATCGTTTTCTGTTCGTCATTATTTTATGCGGAAAGCTGATGCCGACCACTTCGAGTGGCACGGATGTATTGTCGCGAGCCTCCTATCTTCAAACCCTCAACCGGAGATTCTAGCGCAGTTTACGTGCATAGGGCACGGTGGTAGGGTTATCTGTACTTTACTTAGCGGGTACAGTACCTCGTACAGTTAATTGCGGACAGTTGCTGCGCCCATGACGGCGTACTAATTGACGCGGTCGGCCGATCGTAGACAAAAGTATAGCGTCTAAAAAGATCCCGACTGACAGACATGTCACGAAATTTAACCGCTGTGTCCTTGTCCCCCGTTCATCTATTGCTTTAGTCATCCATCGTCTCGACCTCATTTCTTTTATGAGACTGAAAGGAACCGCCATGTATCCGACATGCTTCCGTGAATCAATCTCGAGCGCCTTTTTATCCTGCCATGCTAAAGAACTTTAATAATGCGTACTTTATTTAGCGTATAAAGGACTTTCTACAGTTAATCGCAGACAGTTGACAATAGAGGCCGCGTTCACATGTAGCAACTCGGTAGCCCCACTCACAAGCAACCTTACGGCGACGGGAGAGTGTGGGTTTGAATCCAACTGGTGGAGTCTTTTCCTTATCAACTGTTTGTCAAATTATAGTCTTTTTTTGCGCGAATAGATCATTATTACCTTCTAGAATGGCAATTGACATATTTTCGTGACGTTCGTAAAAAAAGAAACAACTCATTTCTGAGCTGCACGTGCAGGATTTGAACCCCTGAATGCACGAACGAAATCCTCTACGCCCTCGGGAGCCACGTGACAGTACTCCTCTCGCTGATTGGCCAGCGCGCGAGCAACTTTTCAAGTTTTCGTCCGAGAAGCGATTACGAGCAACTCGAGTTGCTGGAGGTTGCCGGTGTCGGCCGACTGCAAATAACTCTAAAGTTGCTCATAGTTGCTGGAAAAAGCTGCCCGTGCGAACGCGATCGCTAGATCGCGATTATACGATTTTTACAAATGTTGATATCCCTGGGAGCCAAATCAGCTCAAAAGCCCCAGTTGCATGAGCAATTTTCTTTCAGGTTCTATCCATAACAGCACTGAGTTCGTTGTTGGTGTCCACGGCAGACGCTTTCTTTTTACGGGGCTGTTTCCCGGGCATCGCTGTCTGACGGAACGGTTTCGCAGTTTCGGCGTGCTCAGATACGAAGGCAGCCGTCGAATATGCGCGGCACTGCATCTTCTCGAAGCTTTGACTTTCCACGCTTGTGCAGCACTTTATCGCCGTTGATGACGAGTTCGTAGTGCCATACGACATCGCTGTGGTCAAAGTGCTTCTCGCTGACACGTGTGTGTGGAGAGTCAAAACTGAACTGCCCACCATCAATGCGATGGATGGCACGTTTCCACTTCTTACGCTTGTCAGAATACGCAGGAGAAGCGAACATGTATACTTGCCACCCCCCGAATACACAGAGCGACATTTGGTAACACAGTATGTCTCTGGCATGCTGCTAGCACAGGGTTATAACGCGACAACAGCCGAAAAACATGTACTGCAATGGGAGACGCAGGCGTCTCTCTCCCGCGTTCCGATGGCAGCGCCACCACGCGGGCGCTCCGGTCCCTGGGCAAAGCTTCCCCATAGAGTTACGGAGAAGCTGCGTGACCAGGAAGCTATCAAGGGACCGTGGCCCGAGTCACTGTGACTCGTCTTTTTTTTTTCCTACGTTTATCTAGAAACAACGGAAGAAGCAGACATGATTTATTCTCACGTCGCATAATGCTGAACGAAGAGGCAGACTAACAGTTTATAGCCAGGTCCGTAACCATGTTAGTGAATTATTGCCCGAGGGAGAAGTCCACTCTCCAGGAAACTTTACTTCCGCACATTACACGCATTAATGCACTGTCCCTTGTATAAGCGGGTGCTTGTCTAACGTCTTCCGCCTAATGGGTCCACGCTTTGCATTTCTGATACGGAGTCGTAGGCGTAGGATTCGCAGTCGGGATGCGCACTGCATAATACACTCAGCAAGGACGTAAATAATGCAAGGTTCCATCAAACGTATATATATATATATGGCATCCACTTAACTTGCGGTTCTTACATTCCTGGTGGATGAGTCGGTCACTCGTATCTGTGATTAGCGGAGTAGGTGTATGAGTTCCGTGCGGTGTCAATATTAGAAGCGACTGGGAAGAGCTCATGACATTAAGGGTTACTTAAAATGGCAGGTTGGGCCAGTTGGTACATGATTTAGGTTTGGAACTAGGGAGCGAAACATAAGGACAGGACAACGGCACACCACACAACGCACATCATTCACGCGAAAAATTCATCGTGCGCAATCCTGCGGGAGCTCCGTATAGAGCATGATGTTCGGCTATTTTTGCCGTTGGGATAGCTCCTCAATATCACTGTCAATTAGCATTAATTTGAGTAACTTAGACATGCTCTCCACATTGGTAGCGTAAAAACTCCACTAACAACTGTTTAATGAAAACGCGTCCCACAGGGGAAGTCTAATAAAAGCGTGTTAAACAACATACAGGGTGTCCCAGAAAACGTGTCATTGAATTATAGTAAAAAACTGCGCCACCTAGAATCATGCGGTTAACGGCATTTCTACTTGTTACATTTTTGCCACCCCCTGATGTGAATGTCATGTATTGTAAGTTTAATTATATAAATAATTGCTAACTGAACTCGGAAATTTGCCAAGTAAAGGTCACTTTTTTACCCCACCAATATGAAGAGCGTGTACAATTCACTCAAATTCATGATAATTGACAGTGATATTCATGAGCTATCCCATTGGGAAAAATAGCCGAACATCATGCTTTTCGGAGCACCGGACCATAACGCGCGATGACTTCTTGAGCGCAATCGCTCTCTGTCCGACGAAAGGAGGTTCCAAAGCTAGCCCACAGAGTGATAGTAGAAAAAGTAACAGCTCCTAAAATTGGGCGAGGAAAAGAATTTTTCCAGCGAAAGTCGGACACGACAAGCCATGCCTGTGTTATCTCTTTCTGCGATGCCGGGGTGGCTGGGTTTCCAACCTCCTTTCATCGAACTGGCAAAGAATTCGGTGAAAAATTCATCGTGCGCTATCCTGCGGGAGCTCCGTAGAGCATCATGTTCGGCTATTTTTTCCGATGGGATAGCTCCTGAATATCCCTGTAAATTATCATTAATTTGAGTAACTTAGACATGCTCTCCACGTTGGTGGGGTACAAAAATTGACCTTTACTTGGCAAATTTCCGAGTTAAGCTGGCAAAAATTTACACACTTAAACTGACGTTACACCACATTCACATGAGGAGGTGGCGAAAACCCGGTAAGAAGAAATGCCACCGACCGCATGACTCTAGGTGGTGTAGTTATTTCTATTATAATTCAGTGACACGTTTTCTGGCACACCCTGTATAACGATGTCGTATATGGAAAATGGGAAATACGCCCCCCCCCCCCCCCCGAACACAATGTATTGAGTGAACCTTCTGTTTATCTAACCATTGAAGAGATAAGGTATCTTGAGGACAGAGTAAAAGCATGAAAGAGTATATACCCAAGCAGCACAATGTACTGAAAGTCGAGTGCAGTGGGGGTGGACGGGTAGGTGGAAGGGCTTGAACAGACCAGTCAAACTAAAGAACGTTGACACGACACATACCGTCCACCCCCATTGCACTCGACGTTCAGTACATTGTGCTGCTTGGGTACATCCCACCGGGGAGGGGGGGCGTATTTCCCATCTTCCATAGACGTCACCGTTCTATATTGTTTTTATGAGACTTGCCCTGTGGGACGAATTTTCATTAAACTTTTGTTAGTGGAGCTGTGTGGTCTGCCGTTCTCCTGTCCTTGTTAATTTGAGTAACCTAGACATGCTGTCCACGTTGGTGGGGTACAAAAATTGACCTTTACTTGGCAAATTTCCGAGTTAAGCTGGCTAAAATTTACACACTTAAACTGACGTTACACCACATTCACATGAGGAGGTGGCAAAAACCCGGTAAGAAGAAATGCCACCGACCGCATGACTCTAGGTGGTGTAGTTATTTCTATTATAATTCAGTGACACGTTTTCTGGCACACCCTGTATAACGATGTCGTATATGGAAAATGGGAAATACGCCCCCCCCCCCCCTCCCGAACACAATGTATTGAGTGAACCTTCTGTTTATCTATCCATTGAAGAGATAATGTATCGTGATGACAGAGTAAAAGCATGAAAGAGTATCTACATACCACCGGGGGGGGGGGGAGCGTTCTATGTTGTTTTTATTAGACTTGCCCTGTGGGACGAATTTTCATTAAACTTTTGTTAGTGGAGCTGTGTGGTCTGCCGTTCTCGTGTCCTTGTGTTACCTAATACATCTAGGGTGCGTTCGTTTATTGCACTCGTGCAGCTCGGGGGTCAAGAAAGTCCACTCTTGGTGGACGAAACTGCCGCTGCGCTACTCTCGTCACGTCCTTTCCGTGGCAGTGAGTCCTGTTCTAATGGCGGTTTTGGGCGATGAGTTTGGTTCAGTTTTTGCTGCCTTGAGCGCGGGCTGTAAATTCGGATGATGCCAACGGAGCATCAAGAGCCGCATGTCTGGGACATGCGGCATGGAGTACTTCTCGCCTCTGGAGGGCGCTTTTTTTTTTTGCGCTTTTGGGTTTTCGAGACGAATGTCGGCACAGTTCCCCTTGAAGTCGGCCTTGAACGCACGCTATCCCCGCCTCTTCTCTCACACCCGTTCCTGCTGTCCTCTCTCCACCTGTACAGGTAGTAAGCACACTTGCTTGGCTGCGCTAATACGAAAAAAAAAAAGGAAACATTTGAACAGTTCTCTATCACCTCAGCATCTCCACATGGACACATGGAATGGCATTCACGATGGCGATAGCAGTGTATGCGGATATTTTCTACGGCAAATTTGTGACCTCTACTCTGAATGACGATGGACCAGAAATATTAAGATTTTGCGAGGTTGTCGAGGAAGCGAATCTGGAGAGGAACCATCACGCCACCAGCGCACTGCGTGACTGCTGCAAAGTACATGGGACCCATCGAATCGGCGTCGGCCATGGTTCATCTCCGTTCGAAGGACTCCGCAATAGAACGACCGGAAGCGAAGCGATCGTCGCCTTGCAGCAGCTTGGAGCACCGCCACGCGGTAAAGCGCATGTATACAGCGCTTCCTTCTCTCCCGACAAGTCGTACTGGTCTCGTCATACGTTTACGGAACACCCCAGCGACGCAGATTATCTTTTGCGCCGCGCGTTAGCGGCGGGCGGAAGGGGGGTTCGTTCACTCGTACAGAGGGGTGAACGACTGTGACAAGAGCGACACCAGTCCAAACAACTTCGCGAGCGCTAGCGATACCAAAACTATCAGGTCGGCAACCAGCGCACTCGTCCACCCCTCTGAATAAGTGAACGTGCTCGCTTCCGCAAACCGCTAGGGTTTCGTGCTGAGAAAAAGTATGCCGCTCACGTGTTCCGCAAACTTTTGTCGGGGACAGAATGGCGTAAATGCAGGCAAGCTGGTGGATAAATTCCATGATAGGCAAGCCTGAAGCGATAGGCAAGACACGTAAACAAACACAAACACGAAGGCTTGTCGGGAGTTTACCAGGCATGCTTAATGGGACTATCGCATCCGTCCCGGTTGATTCCGAAACTATAGTGCCGTTTTACTCAACGTTCATCGCCGATAAAATCGCCGAAAATCCTATGCGAATTCGTGGCGTATGTTCCCGTGCAGTTTTATGCAGCAGACTGCAAGAGCAGACGACGCATATTGATAGTATTCCAGGATTCCTTCTCTTGGAACGTCACCCGTACTAGGCCAATCAGTGTGCGCCCTTTGGCGCGGACGAGACCAGTCAGGGAGTGGCTGGAGGGACCTTGGCGAACTACCGACCGACGGGCGGGCGAGCCGGAGTATTAGGGGACGGCCTCTGCTCCGTGATCGGATGGCGGAGTGTTGTTTCTGGTTAGCGGTGTCTGGTTTAGACACAGGGGTGGCACCCAATGCATTGCTCCGTAGAAGGAAGCGTGCTTGGCGAACGCAATGCATCCTGGACAGGTCCTGGTCGTTTTGCGCTTTATTTTGTTTCCCATTTAGTCCGCGGGGACGTTCACTACTCGCAGACGACAGTGGTTGCCCATGCGGCTGACGGTGGCTCGTCTCCATGACTACGACCGCTGAAAGCACGTTCGCGATCGGCTACGGCCGTTGAAAACACGATCCTCATTGGCTGACTCTTAGCTGTTACGTCACGGCAACGAATAAGTCGGCTTGCTCTTTCTATGCGGTGTTGGCTCAGTGATGTCCGAGCCGTAGCGTTTCGCATGAAAATGTCACGATCTCCGATTGCTTTGCTCCTTTGCGGGATTTTAGTGAAACACATACATGTCTTTATTCATTTATTCAGCCATTAATTAGTCACTTGTTATAAGAGGGTAAGGGCTAGCTGTGTGAGCCGCAGTTCAATTTGCCTCCGCCGGTAATCTTCTTCGGCGCGCCCGCTCTCGCCCGCGGCGCGCCGGCGGCGGTAGCTCTCTCTATCGTACAGTATTGGACTTTGGGGCTTTTTTGGGTTCCTCTCGAGCCGCCCTTTCTTCTGGTGGCCATTTACTTCGGTTCTGATCGTATTTTAGTTTCATATATGCCGACATTCTGGCACAATTTTCATTTGTCAACTTTGCAAATTCATAAACTTTTGGATATTGTTCTTGAAGCGGCGATATCGCTTAAAGGGTCTCTGACCAGAACCTCGTAAATGTCTTTGTTTATATGGACAACGGACCTATATGGTGCCTCCAAGTTACACTTGAAACGTTTCATCTCTGCCGAGCCGCGAACTATTCTAAACAAGGAGCCGAGAAGCGGTTTCGAACAAGAGAGAACTGATGTTCTGAGGCTGGAACAATTGGCGCTTGCGTCGATCCCTGTCGTATGAATGTGTGTATGTGTGTGCAGAAATGTAAGAGTGAAAGGAGGATGAGTGAGAGAGAGTGACTGGTTTGTCCCTTCAGATGACGCACCGTGGAAGTCGCTGAGAAGTCGTGTTAGCTTAGCTCAATTGGTAGAGCCCTACAGCTGGCTAACCTTTTCAGTGACTTCCATCTTCCATCTTTCAAGCGGTTTCGCTTTAAACCCTCAACTCGTCCGATCAGCGCAAAAGTCTAGCTATTATGCATCGGTTCTCCCTAGTGTATGACGCAAAACGCCCGCGACGTTTATTGGAGGAAAGTTCACACCGGAAGTTCGGGTGGTTTCCACAACTTGCGTATTGCTGGGTGCTTTTTTCAACATGGACGTCGAAGGATGAAGCACAGCAGAGTCAACAAGTCAGCTTTCAGCTACCTTTCAGCAACTGAGAGGGAAGTTCTGCTGCAGCAGAGTTTGGAAGCCTTGCTTTTGAAATGTTGAGCCGCGAATCGACTTCAGCATGAAGATGAAGTTCCAACAACAGACTGCTAGATGAGGTTTCAGCATTCATCATGATGAAGCACATGAACAGTTTGTGTAATATTCGTGTTTGACGGCGCCGTCTTTTTAAGGTGCCGGAGTGGTTCACGCATAATAATGCCGAAAGAAGTCGTATGCTTCTGCTGCAAAGAGCTGACTTTAAAGTAGTATATTTAGAACTTTGAGGGAAGCACGAACCTATGAGCGCTCATATTCACAATTAAGAAGCTTGCCTCATGCACAATCATGCTGGTGGGTTTCAATACAAAACTGTTATTCTGAACTTTTCGTCATTGTTCGTCTCTTATTCAGAAAGAGTGCAGCTGAAATACTACTCGCCGTCCTACTAGCTTTAGCTTTGTTCAAAGCTTGCGTATCTCATACAGGAAGTACACATACACTACATACCAACAGTTTGTGCGATGGGTATTACACAAACTTGGAAAAAACAAGAGAATGCTTATACCAGCCTGTGCGGTGAACAGGATACGCAAAGCCTTTCCCATAGTAACTACTACATGCTTTATATACCTAAGATACTAGGTGGAGGTACGTCTTACCATAATTTCCCTAATTTCGTTCATATTTACGAAAAAGTGGACTCACTATATGACTGCTTGTGTTTATAAGTACGAGGGGTGTTCAAGTCAAACCGGGACTTTCTGTTTCCTGAGTGTACAAATGGCTCGCGCTACTTCTTTTTCGTCATTTTCACACGCGACAGGCCTCCGCGTTCACCACGTGGTGGTCCAAAGTTTGTGCAAAACAGAAGACACGTGCTGGACAAAATGGCCGACAACAAGGTGAGCGCGCACATCGAACAGCGAATTGTCATGAAGTTTCTCGTGAATGAAGGCGTAAGGTCATCTGAACTTCACAGAAGACTTCAGGCTCAGTATGGCCACGATACACTTAGCCGCAGCAAAGCGTTTGAGTGATGCAAACGGTTCCGAGGCGGCCGTACATCAGTGCAGGACGATCCCGGCCGGGGCGGCTCAGAGCCCAGTGTCAGAGTTCCTGCAGGTAATGTCATGGTCACGGTACTCAGGGACAAGGCTGGCGTTGTTTATGTTGATTTTCGGCCCAGTGGTACCACCATCATTAGTGCATATTACTGCCAGCTTCTCAGGGATGTGCATCAATCCCAAAATTCGCGGTCACCCCCCAGCCGGCGCACTCCGTCACTATACTCACCCGTTATGCGGGAAGCTGCCTTACAGGATGTTAATTCAATGGGAGACAGCGTTTATGCCAATTAACAGCAAAACAGAATAAAATTTTTAAGATGTCATCGCCTAATAGAGAAGAACACCATGTAAAGAACCCCTGGAGACATGAAAGGCACCAGCAGAATATAAGCCTAGTGCACCCTGGCCAAATGAATTTTAATGCATTGCGCCTATGGGGATTCCGTCGATTTTTGCACATCGCCCATGTTTAGACTACGATTTTTCGACAAAGGCAGTCAAATTCTGCAAATGTCATCGCCTATTTTCGTTCAGTACGTCCTCCAGGCCACATACCAACCACGGCACGATGTGTGAGTGTTAATCCTGATGCACCCAGGGCCTTCAAAGTTGCGACTCAGACAGGGTTCCCCTCCTAGGCGCTCGACGGACTAAGTCCCAGTATTATCGTAATACGCATGCGCTGAGACTGTACGGCCGGTCTGAAGGAGTTCGAAACGAGAACTGTCATTTTTTCCAGAACTCGAAGTGGCTGACAGAACAGACAACTTTTTCAGTGAGTAATATACAAATGATACCGTCTTGTATTTTATATCGCTTTTATATTAAACTATACAACTTGATAAAACTGTCCATTTCGAGTGCCGTTTTGGAAGTGATTTTGTCAAACGCGACCTTTCAGGGTGCAACAGGAGAACAAGGTACGGGGCTCAAACCCCGTGATCGTACTTTCACATATACATACACATATACATTACATTATATAATCAGCTTAGGATGATGAAATTCGCCATTTGGCCGTTTTGGAAGCGATTTTGTCAAATGCGACCTCTCGGGGAGCAACAGGGGAAGATACGGGGTTCTAACCCCGTGATCTTACTTTCACGTATACATATTATAATATCAGCTTGGACATCTTTAATATTAATTTTATATCAAATGATAATAAGCCCCGACGTTTACGAAATTGGCCACTTGGCCATTTCGAGTGCCGCTTTGGAAACGATTTTGTCAAACGCGACCTCTCAGGGTGCAACAGGGGAACAACGTACGGGTTTAAACACCGTGATCATACTTTCACATATACATACTACAGAATCAGCTTAGGACATCTTTAATATTATTTTTATATCCAATGATATTAAGCCCTGAAGTTGACGAAATTCGCCACTTTGCCATTTCGAGTGCCGTTTTGGAAGCGATTTTGTCAAACGCGACCGCTCAGGGTGCAACAGGGGAACAAGATACGGTGTTCAAACCCCGTGATCTTACTTTCACATATACATATTACAAAATTAGCTTAGGACATCTCTAATATTATTTTTATATCAAATGATATTAAGCCCCGAAGTTGACGAAATTCGCCACTTGGCCATTTCGAGTGCCGTTTTGGAAGCGATTTTGTCAAACCCGACCTCTCAGGGTGCAACAGGGGAACAAGGTACGGGGTTCAAACCCCGTGATCTTATGTTCACATATACGTACTACAAAATCAGCTTAGGACATCTTTAATATTATTTTTATATCAAATAATATTAAGCCTCGAAGTTGATGAAATTTGCCACTTGGCCATTTCGAGTGCCGTTTTGGAAGCGATTTTGTCAAACGCGACCTCTCAGGGTGCAACAGGGGAACAAGGTACGGGGTTCAAACCCCGTGATCTTCCTTTCACATATACATATTACAAAATTAGCTTAAGGGGGTCCTCTCCGCTCCTTGTTTGCGCGCTACCATCGAGGGATGGCAGCACCGCCGCGATATTGTTTTCTTCATATCTTTTTTTCCCTCGGCGCTGGGGGCGGAGCATCCCGCTTGCGCATGCGCATGTGTCGCAGATCGCAGTGGGTTTGGAGGAAATTGTCTTCTGTTCTGTCTCTCGCGCGGCGGTCTTTCCGAAACCTTCGCTCGGAGGGAACGTGGCAACGAGGCTGGTTTCACACTGAGCACGGGCATATTTATGTGTATGGGGCTGTTCACATAACTGCTGCTCTCAATTCCATATGTTTCAATGGGATCCGTGTTGCGTCTGTGAGACGCACAGACGAGAAACTCTCCTGACGCCGCTATTGCACCGAAACTTTTCTCGTTTCACTGGCGCCTTTTCGTTTCCTGCAATATGCAGTCCAAGTTTGCGTATTTGGTATCCACAGCGGCTGTCCAAGCGAGCACTGCTCTGTCAAGAGAGGCGATGCTGTGGAACTTGAAAGCAGAACGGAAAAGGGCAATCTTCTTCTGAGATCCAACATGATGACTGAAATCCAGAAAGCAGTAGACGTATTCGCAGACAGATCCGATATGCTGCTCCTCGACGCAACAAGTAATGCCGCTGAGACCTACATGAGCATGGTGGCGCGTACAGTCGGTGGCAAACGCGTTGACTATGCAAAGGGTAAAAGTTACGGTAACAGATGTCGCGTCGCAGCACTTGCATACAACATGAGAGGTGCGAGATGGCACGACTTCTATCTGCGCAAGTTCGTCGCGAAAAGTCCATCATCCGCTCTGAAGAAACTAATAACATCAAGACAAAAGCGCAACGAACGAAAATGCAAACGAGCGTTGCGGTTCGACAGGGCTCCAATATCGAGAACACCCAAATTCGCAAGCACAGTTGGGGACAAGGACTATGGAGGATAATCTCAAAAGCCAGATCTGGACAGGACAATTTTTATTGAGAAAGCCAAAGACTTTGTGCGTGGCATACAGATGACCAGCCAGGAAGCTGACAGTCTGCAGAAGTCTACACTAGAACAGAACAAGTCTGATCTATGGCACTCACAAAGAAAGATGAGGATACCATCAACCTCAATACATAGTATATGTCGCCCACATAGAAAAACATTCAAGCACTCTTCTTTAGTGAAGGCCATAATGTATCCCAAGTCGTTCCGCAGCAAAGATTGTCAGTACGGCATCGACCACGAGGAAGACGTAGCATCAGCATTCCAAGCCAGATACCCGACCAAAGCAGCACAATGTACTGAAAGTCGAGTGCAATAGGGGTGGACGGTATGTGTTTTTATCAATGTTCTTTAGTTTCATCAGTCTGTTCAAGGCCTTCCACCTACCCGTCCACCCCTATTGCACTCGACTTTCAGTACATTTTGCTGCTTGGGGAACGTTGAAGTGAAAAAATGTGGCCTTTTCGTCGACCCTGATATACCTTACGTATGCACCACTCCTGACCGCCTTATCGACAACGACGGAATCCTTGAAATAAAATGCCCTGCAACAGCACAGAATTACATGACAATCGCAGAAACCGCTCGCAACCATTCCATCGGCGTAAAAATATCGAAAGACGGCAGCTTATATCTTCCAGAATCACACAAGTACTTCTATCAAATACAAGCTCAGCTAAACATTGCGAAGAGGAGCTACTGCAAACTCGCAGTGTGGTCGCCGACGGACCTGCAAGTTGTAACCATCGAGAGGAACCTTGCGTTCTGGCAAAAAATATTGCCTAACATTAAGAATTTTTATGTAGGACATATGATTCCTGAGCTAGTTGATCCACGAGTCACGAGACACATGGAACTACGGGATAAAGCAGTGGACATAAGCGAACTGGACGAACTTTTTTAATTATGTGGCAACTTCATCATCCTGGCAAGCTGCATAATAATGTTATTCGCATGCAGCGAGTGTAGATATCGTGTGTGTATACAGTCAGTCTAGACCTATACGTATTTGGTGTACTGTACTTAAAATACTGTCTTTTAAATACAGTTAGCGGTATTTTGGCACTCTACTTGATACGTTTTGTTTTGTGTATTTGTACGCTATATTTGTAACTCAACGGACATCCATAACGAGCAAGGCGCAAGCAAGATCAACCGTCGTCTTATATGCCCAGTGTCAACAACTTTAGCTGGATTTTTTTGTACCTCTTGTACTTACGGTCACCCGCATGCATGTTATTTGCGCTCACCTGTGTGTACGTGGTGCAACTAAGCAGAAATGAATAACACTTGTCTATGCAGATGAACAGTCCATTTGATTGGCTTTTAATTTTGTCCTCTGACAACTAGTACAGATCGCACCGACACTTAGGAATGACCCAGAGTACATAGAAATGGACTTAGGATCGAAGAGAAGCACATGCACGATAAAATTCCATAAACAGATGGTCTGATTTATGACGAACAGAACCTGCTGTTGTATATAACACAGCCGCACACGGCGTTCGAAAAGTCCTCATGAGTGGAATGCTACACAATAATAATGGTACACAATTCACGCGTCTTTCCGACACACTTGTTCAAAATCAAGGCACGTCTTCTCGTTCTCAAGCCACATTTCACGGCGATCCTTCCCGTAGCGGCCGCTTAGTTACATCCTGGACACCTCATCACCCACACATCGACTTGTGTTGGTTGCATGACATGTCAGCACATCTTGACCATGCCAGATTCAGGTATGAATACTGAAAAATATATCGCTCCATATTTGGGCTGAAGCATACACTGGGTCGTGAACCACAGTAATAAAACAAGCGCACTCCCGAAAACATCATGCAACAGACACACAGAAAGTACAAGTCGTACCTTCTCTTCAACACCTATTTCTATCGTGCATTACGCCACGATTACGCCAATTTATGTCCTACTGATTGCAGCCGAGGTCGCAGTAACAGGCCATGCGTGAGGAATATCGATGCACGACGCTGACGCCGGATAGAGCAGGCAAAGTCATTCACCATGATAAGACACGCGCCGTTCTGGCCCGTCGCCAAGGCAGGTTGAAACAACAACCTCACGCAGTGCATGTAGCCGTTTGCCTTCCCTCTCGCTCTCGCACCTCCCATCTCGATGTATCCCCTCTCCCGGAGCGGAAGCCCACTGGGGGCAGCACAATGCAGCCTATGCTAGCAGACGACAAATGTCCACACATTTGTCCCGTTCATCTTGAATAATACGAATGTTAACGTTTCAACTTAGCTTGTACTGTCATCAGGGGATACAGATGCACGTCCTGACATATTTTTCAGGCGTTTATTTCGTCGCTGAAAGGTCTGAGGAAGTGATTTCTGCTGCTCCCATAGGACTCCATGTATTCGCATTCACAGAAACAAAAAATCGTCTAAATTCGCCTATTTGCTGTATTCAGATAAAAAATATGTCAGGACGTGCAGAATTTGCCCATGTATTACCAGCTCGGCGTACTGCTCCATTACTGCAGTAGTTTTCGAGATGAACTTCCCAAAGCAATGCCCATAGAGAATACATTAGGTTGATTCCGCCTTAAGACATCTTTAATATTATTGTTATATCGAATGATATTAAGTCCCGAAGTTGATGAAATATGTCAATGGCCATTTCGAGCGCCGGTTTGGAAGCGATTTTATCAAACTCGACCTGTCATGGTGCAACAGGGGAACAAGGTACGTGGTTCAAACTCCATGATCTTAGTTTCAGATATACACATTAGAAAATCAGCTTTGGACATCTTTAATATTATTGTTATATAAAAATATATTAAGCCCCGAAGTTGATGAAATAGGCCATTTGGCCATTTCGAGTGCCATTTTGGAAGCGATTTTTAAAACGCGCCCTCTCAGGGTGCAACAGGGGAACAAGATACGGGGTTCAAACCCCGTGATCTTACTTTCTCATATACATACTACAAAATCAGCTTAGGACGCTTTTTGCTTAGGGAGTGTCGTTTCGGAAGCAGTTTCTTCAAACGCGACCTCTCCATGTACGGCCTGGCACCAGGATTAAAGGGGCTTCGCACGTTTTAAAGGGCTCGATCTGCTGCCGAGCGTTGCGGTATCCTGTGTTACAATCCCAGTACAAGCCGTTCATAGTATCCTTTTGGCACAATGATACAAGTCATTTGAGTCATTGTAAAGGGCCCTGCTGCCGCCTTTTCCAAATTTTGTGGTGGTTTCCGATGCAATCACAGGAGAGGGGCATAACACAAGCCGTCGCGTCTTTATAGGCGTGTAAAATGTCGGCCACCATGATTAAAGGGGTTTTTGTCCGTTTTAAAGGGCTCTGCTGTAGCCTTTTATGGAGTTTGCGGCCGCATCCGTTATAATTCCAGTAGAACGGCAATAGCATGCATAACCCGTTGCGTATACTTATATGACTTTGGAACTATGATACAAGGGGTATCGACCGTTTTAAAGGGCTCAGCTGCCGCATTTTCTGTATTTTGCGGTAGTCTCTGTTACAATCCCAGTAGAACGGCATTGCACAAGCCATTGATGACATGTCATCGGCAGCATGATACAAGAAGTCTCGCCCGTTCTGAAGGGCTATGCTGCATCCTTTTCCCGATATTTGCGGTCGCCTGTGTTATGATCTCGGTAGAATGGCATAGTATAAGTTGTTGATAATGTGACTGTGACAGCATGACACAAGGGGTTTTGCTCGTTTAAGAGGGCTCTGCTGCCACGTTTACCGAATTTGGCGATCGCCTGTGTTATAACTCCAGCAGAATAGGATTGCACCCAAGACACTGGTAACTTTCTTTCTTTCGCTCCATGATACAGGGAGTTTCGCCCGTTTCATACGGCCTTGCTGCTGCCGTATCCAAATTATGCGGTCTCCTCTTGCGCAATTCCGGTAGAAAGGCACAGCTTAAGCCGTCATTAATATGCCTTTGGTACCATGATACAAGGGGTTTCGTACGTTTTAAAGGACTCTGTTGCTGCCTTTTCCGCATTTGGTGGTCGCTTCTGTTGCAATCCCTGTAGAAGAGCATCATAAGCCGTTGATAATATCTGTTTGGAACCATGATTAAAGAGGTTTTGCCCGTTCTAAAGGGCTCTGCTGCGGTCTTTTACGGATTTTGCGGTCGCCTCCGTTACAATCCCAGTGGCAAGGGCAATAGCATAAGCCGTCTCGAATATGCCTTTGACACCATGATACAAAGGGTTTTGCCCGTTTTAGAGGGCTCTGCCGGCGCCTCTTCCAAATTTTGCGGTCACCACTGTCAAAATCCCAGTACAAGGGCCTAGTATAAGTCGTTGATAATGGCTTCGCTATGCAGAATACACCAGTGACTCTTTGTGGTGTATTCCATGGGTGTCCCTGCCATCATCGGGGTTGCAGAAAGGTTACTTTTTACTTTTCTCAAAGAAGTTGGCAAGTGATGCAATGTTTCAGAAGGATACTGTGGTGGTGGTGGTGATGGTGAAAGGGCTTGCCGTTGTCGGCCTCACGTATATGGGCAACGTCACGACTGACGCCCTGGGGAAATGTGCGTCCTGGGCAGACTTCTAGGGTCACTGTGGGTCATTTCTTGCAGGTCGAGGTGTAAGCATACCATGGACTTGTTAATGCGTGCTGCACTTCGAGAAAAATTGGTTGATTACCATGAACAGTGAAATTCAAACGGCTTCGTAACGGATATGTTCTCAAGCGGTGAACCACCCCAGGCCATAGTCATGAACTATTTGTTGTTGTTGTTGTAACGGATATGTATTTTCATCTATGATGTCTTTTCCTCAGACTTTAGCACCAGTGCTCGTAGGTGTCTGTTGCCGTGTAAATGTTCGGACTGCCGGCGATTTGCTGTGCAAGTTCACTTTTGTGCCCCGTATCTTGGCAAGTTTTTTTCCTTGCCGTCGCGGCTCTCTCACGCTGAATTCAAACGGAAGGTATCAGCCTTTGGTCCGTTGCGCAACTCGTATCAGCAGCGAAGAGGAATGACAATTTCTTCTTTGTCATTGTTGTTGCGGCTGGCACTATCATCAATGCGCATAGAAGCCAAGATGCGGTACCCGGCGTGATAAGATGTCTGCGTGATTTCGAGTGGAGAGAACCATAGGATGGTATATCTATATGGATACATATCTATGCGTATATGCATTGGTGGCCAAGGTGTATCGGGAAATCTCATGAATTACAGGGGAGTGGTTGGAAAAATTCAGGGGGAGTGTACACCTCCCTGGGGGGGGGGGGGGTAATGAAACCCCTGGAAAGGACCGCAATTATAGTAAAGTACCTTAGCGTAAACAGCTGAGCGGTATGGTTATTAGGCATTCGCATATACAATTCATCAATGAAAAACTTCACTTGACACACCAACAGGAACAAATGAGCTTCTTTTCCAAATGAGACACTGAAAATTTGAAAGGCATTTCAAGTTCTTCGTACATAGTTCTTCACGAACGATTATCCCAACGTTCAGGAGCACTGAAATTGTCGGTTTACACACTGTATTGTTGATTTTGCTTGCATTTTCAACGTGAAAAAGAAAAAAATCAGGGAAAGGGAAATAATTAAAAATTTTCACACAATGACCCTCGTATATAACTACTCCATCTCTATTTTTTTTTTCTTTTTTCTCTCTGCGCCTCTCTGTGCTCCGTATAGTTTTTCGCGCATGATATCCGGAGAGGCTGCTGTTATGCTGGAAGCCCATAAACTTAGTGTAATAATTAAGATGATGCCATTCTCTGCACTTGTCTCCACTATTACTTCTTAATTATCCTATTACTTACAGTGTAGCTTATCAAAATGCACGTTCAGACCAGATCGCTAATTGCTATAACTACTAGCTGAGGTTCATGAGTCACAAGAACTGCTCGAACGTGAATGACCTTCCTAACGTCGACAGGAGCAACACTACATCGAGCAAGGGTAAAAACAATGCCTGAAAACCTGGTTTCATTCCCACTTCTTCATTATTGGTGTGCATGCGTGTGTGGGGGGGGGGGGCAGCTTTATTCTATTTAGTGGTCAAGAGCCCTCGGGACACAGAATAGCTGACTGCAAGCCATGCACATGCGGCCCGCGTGTGTGAGAGCCCTGATTGCCCTGATCTAAGCATTACTTCATCTTAAGCGAGAAATAAATAATGTACTCGAGGGCGCGTAGCACTTGTTTAGCGTTATCTCCAAATCTGGTATTTAGTTCTGCTCCAAAATATCTGGTCCAAAGAAGTCGCGTTTGATCAAACTATTGCCACTCGCATCGCCACAGCGCTCGCAGACGCCAAACTGTCCGTATCTTCCATTTCATTTAGTAATAATTCTGGATATAAACGTGATATCGAAAATGTCATTACTTAATTACGTAGTCTGTGTATCCATGCTTAAAGCTATGAGTCCGCGGCCCATACCTGATTCCCTTGCCAGAGCCCGCGAAGTAGCGTTTGGTCAAATCATTCATTTTCAAGCGACCAAAGAACAAACAGGAGACAAGATCAGACACAAGTCGCTCTGTTGTTGTTTCGTGTTTGTTCTTTGGTCGCTTGTGGATTTACACCAACCAGCGCAATCTATATACTTCAGACATTTTGCCAAATCGTCGCCCAAGAGGCACTCACTGGCACCAATTTGTCAGTTTCCTCTATTTTAGCTCGTAATAACTCTTGATACCAATTTGATACTGATGGTATCATCATAAAATTACGTAGTCTGTGTATCGTCTGCGGACCGTAGCTGCTGTCCTTGCTGCACTCTTAGAACTCGCATTTAGTGAATTTGTCGTCCAGAAGGCTATCACAGGCGCCAACCTGCCAATTTCATCCGGCAATCTCCCGATATCTGGAAAGTCTCATGCTCGTTCCCACAGTTATACATCAAGTCTTATTCTTTATCTTACGCGAATGCTCCCGGGCGTGTTATCGGTGTTGTTATCAGGTCGGGGCGCGAAAAGGGAATTGTTCGCCTCAGATATGTCCTCCTCTCCCTGCCCAGATCTGTTCCTCCTCACGTACTCACGCACCACCCTGTAAACTTAGCTTCCTTGCGTAGTCCTCTGCTATCAGGTCAAGCCGGGTTTCAGAGGGGGTGTCCCTGAATGCTGCTCTTGAAGGCGCTGAAGCAAAAGCGGCCGGGCCTCGTCACCAAAAGAGTCCTCCTCCTACAGGACATTGCAAGCCCGCATACCGCGCATCTCACGACACGCACCTTACAGGAACTTGGCTGGGAGATGCAGCCACAACCCCCTTGCAGTCCAGACCTCGCCCCCAGCGAAGTCCTCGTGAAACGCTGGGACAAGTGCATTAGTGCAGCTGGAGATTACGTTGAAAAATAAAACTAATTTCTCGCCTGTAAGTTCATTTTAGTTTTGCGAAAAATGAAAAGTCCTGTACATAACTTAGTCCAGTACAGTTCATGGTCATTCATGCCATACTATACGGATATTCAGACTATAACAGCATTTGAAAAATCTTTCAGACACTTTATAACCCAGATTTAAATTGTGTACCCTGCATGGTAGATTGTAGAATGTCATAAAGCTGGTGCTATTAAACATATTTGTAACTTGAGTTGTCCAGTATGTGAAGACAAAAATTGATTGCCACATTAGCTGTAGTCATATTTGTATTTCATGGTGTTCTAGCATGACAAAAAAACAACATAAGCACATTTCATTTTTTAAACTTTTGTGAGCCACTTTGTCAATAACCCTTTTGCAAGCGTTGGCATTGTAAGAGATTGGGCTCTTGAATGTGAATGCAAAGAGAAACTGTGGTGTATACCTTCACAGGAGCAACACGTTGCAGGGAACAGGAACAGATACACTTACAGACAGACTACTACCCAGGACTGTGCACAGACGCGTACCCAGGATTTTTCGGAAGGGTTGTCCTAACTTGGACAGCATGCTATTACACCACGAAAGTCAATTGAAACCTGTGTAACGACTGAAATTGAGGTGGGGTCAGAGCGTCTGGACTCCCCATAAATCCACCACTGACTGTGTATTCTGTGCACCTCACATTAAGTGTACTCTCTCCTGTTCAGTGCGGCATAAGGTATTGCTTTGGTGTCCTGCAAGCTTTTGTCTAGACCTGTACATATATCGGTCAAACATGCATTACTGACATTGTCCCACAGCTCACATGTAGTTCACAGACGACGAAGGGGACCTCAGTACTTAAAGCTAGAAGAAGTTGATTTTTCTCTTTTTTCACAAACAGTCTCCCTTTGTAGAACTGTTTCTGTGCGTGGCCTCTGTCGAGAAGCAATGGGCGAACAGGAGCAAAGCTGTAACCACAGAATGTTGTCTGGTGTGCACAGTGGCGTCACTAGGGGTGTGTGGGGGTTGCATTCTGCACCGGGTGATGCGACAGAAGGGGGTAACGTGCTGCACCAGTACCGCCGCCGCCTCTCTTTTTCTGTAGCGAGGTGACACCAATAACAACATAAGAAGCACTCAGCGAGCATGTGATTTTTTTTTCTGCGTACGATATGATACTGATGCTTATCGTGTATCGCCTCGGGTGGAAAGGGACACATTATTGCCGGAGGTGACGGAGCTCCCGCACCGGGTGACGCATACCCTAGTGACGTCACTGGGAGTGTGCACATTACTTAGTTTTAGGGATGCTCCCTTTCTTATTTATTTATTTTAGAAATTCCACTGGCCGCCCGCTGGAGGCCCAAGTAGGAGTGTACGAAATATAGAAAAATTACAAACAGCAGCATTATACAAAGGTACAACTTCAACATACATCTCGTGCGTACAAGTTTGGATACATCTTGAAATACAAATACAAGTACAACATACATCTCATGTATTACCACGTAAGAGAGCGTTAGTGATATTGTTAACGAAGCTATTGGAGGTGGGATATAGTACAACTTCTTCTGGCAGGCTATTCCACTCTTGGACAGTGCGAAAGAAAAAAAGAATATTTGTAACAATCATTTTTGGCTGGGGTACATCTAAACTGACGATTATGTGTAAATCGAGGACATCTCACAGTAATTGGTGTGGCGTAGTCTTCAAGCATTATCTTTAATTTTCCATTGACCAGAAGGTATAAACTTTTTTTTCTTAGTAAGAAGCCTGTATTGTGTTGCAGCTGTAGACATGGTTGTCGTACACCAGGCTATCTTTTCTTGTGCACTGCAATTTTATTGTAGTTGCCCTCTGTGGTGTTTCCCCAGATTAGACAACAATAGTAGCTTGGGGTAAACTAAGGATTTCAACTGGGTTGGTTTAGAATCCAGAACCCTTCTTTAGTGTGCAGTATGCTGCATATTACAAGGACAACAAATAGAATAAAACTTGTACCTGATCCCCCTGCCTTGTATTTCCAACATTTGGTTCCACATCTTGTCCAAAGAACTCATGAACTACATTGGTGCACATTGCTGTGACAATTAAAATGTTGCACCTAGATGCGGAATACAGACCTTCATTTTACGTACTGTTGAACTCCTGCGGTTGAACGCGCAGTACCGTATGGAACTGAATGCCCGCCGAGAAATCTCGCTTTGACGACACAACCGAGAGGCATGTCAAATGAAGTCCAACAGTGTACCTCGATAAATTGATTGGTTGTTCCAAAAGATATAAAAAAAGACAACTTAGTAATACACACACTGTGAAATGGCGCGCTGGATCCCGAAAGTCATCGTATAGCTAGTTCCGCTTTCCACGGAAGTCGCTAATTGGATCATCGCAGTTATAAAACAGGGTTTTTATTAGTTATAAAACAGTCAGTTTTATTTCCAGACATTGTGACAACAGTGTATTGGCGTAAAAATGTTGGTTCTTGCAGAAAGTTGTTGAAGTAGTGCTTGATCACGTGACGGCATTCTGCGCGCTGATTGCATGGGCGATTGACGTCATCCCAGTAGGATGACCAGATGAGTTTTCTATATATGCGTACGTTTTCTTGGTTTGACGCTAGGTGTGCATGGCGCTGATGTGTTTAAAATTCGAGTTGACGAAAACTACAGGGTGTTGAGGCATGCATTTTCGTGTGTGATGTTGCTTTTGTGTATTCTATCGGTAGCTGCTCCGCCCATTGCGTCTTCCCCTACGCCCCGGAAGATCGTCACCTGGGCTGACAGCTCCTCTCTGTCTCCAGCGGGGGGCCCTGTAGTGGCCGGAAGTGAGGACAACGACGACCGACCTCAGCGCCTGCGTTTGGCTCGATGGCGCGTGGCTAAGGAACTCGGGCTTCGCACTTGCCCCAGTTCTACCGAAGCGTTGGAATAAACGTATCGTTCCCAGCTCTGACCCAGTCCGCTTCAGAATTATAGCCAAGCAATAATGCTTGGTGAAGAAGACTAAGGCGTATATAAAACGCGTATATAAAGGCGAAAATAAAGTTGTTGTTGTTGTTGTTCTGCAGTGATGTGTTTCATGATGTGAACATGGGAAGAGAATGTGCAGAACTGTGAGAGGCTCACCACAATGCGTGCACTGAGGTGGTTCCTCCTCGTGAAGTAGGAACCCGTGGTAGAGGAACGTGATGCCTATCTGTAAACTCGACCGTATCACACTGCACACACTATCCTCTGGGTGGTCCCCATGACGGGAAACCTGTATTGAGAGACCACTTTTGTCTTAAATACTGTTACAAATAACACGACACGCTACAAATTATTATTATCGCAACAAGCTGACAACACAGCTCAGACACAAAGGTGGTATCCAAGTCACACCACACCACCGTTACGGATAATTATTTGTCACGAATCAAACCAATGCACAAAATAATACCAATACATGAAAGAGCGTGACCCTCTTGGTCTCATTACTACGTAATGCTGAACTTGTACACAAAAGTAATTCAAAGAAATGACTGTGCACTTGCTTCGGTAGAGAACACCGTGCACCTTGCTAGCAATGCATGCAGAAAAGCGCTCGAGTGCTCTCACATATACTGATGACAACACTACCAGTGTAGTGTAAAATGTTCTCTCTAGCACATTATGCGGACAAACTGTATTTGCTGCCGGGTAGAATTCAAGTGCGCTCGATTGAACCTCGTAAGAGCAATAAAACAGCTTGCATCTAGTGCTGGTTTTGGGGCAAAACACACTTCATAATTGCCAAATAGATGCACCGAATGAAAACCTATTTATGCCTTGATAAACAACGACACACCTGTAGAAATTTAGGCCTGTATCCTTTACGATTTATTGATTTCGCTCGCAAAGCATACAAACGCCACTTCAATCCGTCATAGGCGGTAAACATCTTCATCCGTGTCGGTGGAAAGCAAAAGGTTGGGGGTGTCGCAGATAATCTCATAGATAAGATATGATTCACGCTTGATATGGCAACGCTTACCTTCTAATTCCGATAGCACTACTCAATTCTGCACGTATCCCGAAGATTCGTGCGTATTCAACGCAATTACACGGCTGGCCTCGCTTACTACGGTGGACGGCGTTGCCTCCTTCGGCTCGTTTTCCAGTTTGTCATCCCACGTGACTGCACAATCGGAGTAGCTCCGCTGTAGTTAGGGGGCTGAAATTCGTCCGCTAACACTGTCCATGACCAACGGATGGCTGCGCCCGGGGATAGGAGAATCCCATTGACGGCGCGCCAAGTACGTTCTCTAGAGTCTTCCTATATTAGCTCTATGCCAATTCTGGCCCTCCGCGAGCGCTCCGATTGGATGAATGGAAAGCGTTTGCGTGTCCGCGCTCGGGAGCTACAGCACGGAGCGGTTCTCGAAAAGCGGCGGGAAACGCTTCGCGCCTCCGTGGGCGTGGTGCTGCCTGAAGAAACTCATGTGTGAATCCACTTACTGTTTTTGGCAGCACCAACGTTGGACAGAGCAGAACAAGCATCCGTAGACGTTGATGAGATTGCCTCACATCATACGATACCGCCACGACCATCGTAAGAACTACTAGGGGGTCTTGAACCTAAATTGTGAATAGAGGAGGAGCAGGTGAGCAAACACAAGACATGAGCAACAGGCTCATGTTCATGCATGCTCTTTTTACCATTCGGTTCATGACAAGAGCAACATCTCCAAGTACAACAAATTTCGCTCGTGAGGGTCCATTTAACCAAATGAAAATCAGTTACAAAGGAACGCACACATTAAAACAACAATTTCGGGACAGTGCAGGAAGGCCTTCGTAAAGCACATACTCCAAACCCGCTGTGCACGCAGCAGCGGGATTTTCGCCCCAAGCGGTTTGACAGGCGCATTGTTTCGCGGAGCGTTGCCATGCAGAGTTTTACGCGGCGCGATATTCGCAAAAAACACGCACCATGCGGGTCGGCCTTAAGAGTGTGGCAAGAGTCGGCAAGTGTGGTAGCAATACCCACGAACGCAATGAAATAAAATCCGCGGAAGACGTTTTCCCCTGTACCACAAGCAACACAATCAGCGACAACGCTTATTGTACGGGACAAGAAAAGTGTGTGTGAAAGAGGAACCAAGTGGCGACCGTAGCTCGCGGGCATTAGAAAGCAGGAAATTGTTCTGATTGAATATAGATGTTCGGTGTTACACTGTGGACAAGCAGAGAGGAGAACCGATGCAACAAAAATATCTCTTAGACGGCTACATCTGCATTCACAACGCGCACGGAGGTAATGGACCTGAAGAAAAACACGAATTCCACCAGCACAGCTTTCCAGGCGAACTGCACGGACTTTTCTCTGATGATGACGGTTTGAATATTCATTTTTAGGCGCTTCGGCTGCCAGATGACGCAGTCTGCGAAGTTCAAGATAACCCCAAGAAAGTGCAGGACCTCATTATCATTTGGAAACATTTCTGAGGCCATTCCGCGAAGGGTGCGAAGCATTGGACCTTGGACGCTAGGAGTCTGTATGACAGCACTGACTGCATAACAAGCATTTATGAAGAATTCAGATGTGAGGCCCGATTATGTAGGTTTTGAGACCAGTATATGTACTTATCCATATCATCACTATTTTTCTTTGATAGTTTGAGAGTTCAATTTAGTCACGTATATCGGAGGCGCAACACGCTGCATCTGCAGAAACGAAAAAGTACGTAGCCGGAAACTTGCAATGCTTGTAATATGTCTTGCCACAAAATCACCGGAAGTTCCGCTGGCATGAGTGTGCGTGTGTGCGTGTGTCTACTTCAGGTATATAAATCATACTCTTTCTTCAAATATGCAGTCAACCCTGGATGCAGGAACGCTTATACGACCAGGGAAGGACTCGGGGAAAAAGTGTGTTATAGGAGAAGTAAAAATTTGAGCTATAGAAGCCAAGGGATGTATTATTAGAGAGTGATTTTTTCGGGATACACCCGATTCCGCCCGGTAACCCCCCCCCCCCCCCCCTCCTCCCCGAACTGACCACCGACCAATTCGGGTTAAACCCGATTTCTCTACGAATTCCAGTCACTATGAAATCCTCAAGTGACGTTTCCACTGAAGACGAACAAAGGTCGCCACGTGTAACTCATGTAAGAATGGGTCACTTACGTTCCCAGCAATACACCCATGTGTGTCAACATTGTCTATGCCTTCGAGGATTACCGCTGGAAAGTCACGATCCCGCAAAAAACAAAAGAAAAAAAAAGAAAGAAAGACAAGAGAGATTAGGAAAGGACTTAATAGACAAGAGGAGAACGAAAAACACCCGAGAACACCCGAAGGCACAATTATCCTTTGGCCTGGCGACAACACAAGAAGGAACGAGACAGCGACGACGCAACTTTCAACCGTTTACTAACGTATCTCTCGTGTATCTCAGGCAGATCGTGGAAACGCAACTCATCATAGAGCAAGGTAGAGATTGTGTTAGTGCCCCCACCGCGGTGCTTACAAAGAAGCAAGAAGAAGTGATAAAGAAGGGTTGTTGGTTTGGGTGATATCGGTGTTTGGCATCATGTGTTATTTGTGACATAACGTCATGTGGGGGGAGTGTCGGGTAGAATGTATATGTTTCGCTTGTTTTCAGCGTTAGTAAACGGTTGAAAGTTGCGTCGTCGCTGTCTCGTTCCTTCTTTTGTTGTCGCCTGGCCAAAGGATATGTACCAACCGGCCCCATACACTATGTGTCTGCTAGCACAATTATCACCCGATTTCTCCCCGAATTACAGATTTAAAAATAACGCCCGATTTTTACCCCCGAATCTGAAAGAGGCATTTAACCCGAAAAAGTCACTCCTTTGTCATATATATTCGCGTAAAAGGTATGACAGCAATCGCGGTGCGAAAGAGAGAGAGAGAGAGTGACCCGCCGGTCAGCACTGTTCATTTCCTCGCATGACAGCCGGCGCGTCAAGTCAGTGCAGGCTTGTACACGTTGCTCGAAAAGGTAATCCATTACCCTTAATATTACACTGGTGACAAAAGTCATTTTTTACCGTTACAAATTACTCGGGTAAAATTGTAATCAACTAACGGCTAATAAAGTACAGCGCTACTTTGACCGTTACTCTCGAGAGTAATAACTCATATGGCTAATTAAACTTAATGAAACTACACGTAGATATATCCGCTTTCTGAGATTGGATTTTGTCGCCTCTGAACAGGGTAGGAGTCTTTGTTTATGCATATACATTATGGATTTAAACAACACATTGCTTTCGTCTTTTCTTTTTTTTGTATCACCGCAAACATTTCCAAAAAGCTGAAGCCACACGCACCAGCGGCATGGTCGAGCGAGTTATGGCGTCCCGCTCGTTGGTGGTTGCCAAGGTCGCGCTGTAGACTGGGAGATGGTGATTTCGAATCCTACCACTGCCTGTGCTGCCTCAGGTTTTCCCTGGGTTTTCCCAAGACTTTCCAGACGAATGTTGGCACAGTTCCCCCTGAATTCGACCCAGGACGAATACCAACCCTCCTGTCCCCCTCTCCTTCCTGCTACCCTCTCTCCAACTGTCCACGTCTGTACGCCGCTCATAGCCATATTTGCTTCGGAGCGCTAACACGGAATCAAAAAAAAAAAAAAAAGACATCGCGATAAATCAGGAGAGTTTGTCTACATCGCAATCTCGAAGAGGAAGCACTATAGCAACTACGAACTCAGTGTTCTGAGCAACCTCTCTGTGTGTGTCTCCGTCCAAGGCGTTGATCCTTGTGGTCGTCACAACAGAAGCGCTTCGCCACGCTACATTCTAATGTGAAACAACAACAACTTTATTACAAGGTGATGATTGGGGAGTTTCATCGCTAGGCGCGATACTCTACCCCATTGCTGGTGGCGATGCGGGGAATGAAATAGTGAGACACTTCGCAATAAGGATTGAAGTATCGATCGAAGGATAGCAGTAAGAGTCGAAGTATGGTATCCAGAAAGGTGAAGAGAGCTTTGAGCGCAGAACGCTGGTGGTAGGCTGGATGCGGCCAGGGAGCAAGCAATTTTGTGAGAGAGGGGGGACGAGAGTCCAGCTCGTTAAGGGATCCGGAGAGTACGGCTCGGGAAGGTTGGTAGTGTGGGCAATGGAGAAGAATGTGCTCTAGATCTTCTACAGCGCCGCAGCGACTGTAGTGGGGAGAGTCAACCTGCCTCAAGCGGTAACGCGACTGTGCTGTGAAAGCCACATCGAGGCGCATTCGATGAACTAATGCGGCATCTTGGCGAGAGATATGTCGAGGCATGCGAAAACCAAGCGCTGGATCAACTCTGCTCGTCATGGCTGCGGGGAGAACGTCAGCGGTTCATTGGCGGGTAGCTAGAGGCGTCACGAGGCGTCGAATTGCGGACCGACGATCTCCTCTCAGCGGCGCCATACGCGACCGTCTCCGAGACGAGAGAGCTGCTTCTGCGGCGAGGTCGGCCTGTTCATTGCCTTCAACACCGCAATGGACTGGAACCCATTGGAGAACCAGCCGGTGGCCTGCTTCGTAGAGACGTTTGTAAGCCATTAACACATCTCTCACCAACGGTGCGGATCAGCCAAGGATGCCAGAATTTTCAATTGCTTGCAGCGCAGACGTTGAGTCAGTGAATACGACTCAATCCAGTGGGCTAAAGTGAACCATATGCTGCAGAAAGAAAAGTATGGCATAGAGTTCCGCACCTGTGGATGACGTTTGATGCGAAAGGCGACGTCTTTTCACTACGCCTTCGAATTGGATGACGAATGCCGACGCGGACTTCACATTTCGAGACGCGCCATCGGTGTATGCTGCGGCAGAGGTAGAAAACTTCGCATCGACCAGAGCATTTCTAGTGTGAAAATTTCTATGTGACTCATATTTGAAGCTTGACCTACTCTATATATGGAAAGTTGGGGTATAGGAAAAGATTTAGCTGTCCTCATGGACTCAAAATGCATGTGCGGAATGCTATTACAATGACCTCCACTTTTTTGTAGTAGAGAGTAAGGCAGATAGGAAAGGTTGTAAAGGAGCCTTGGTTATGTCAGAGCCGTTTATGGCCAGTGGGAGGAGCCTGTTTCAAAGGGCGTCATTTTTCGTCACACGACGCGCGGCGCCAAGGCCAGAGGCGCCATTTTCGAGCGGCGCCATTTTGAGATGTTTTACAATTCCTGCTGTAAGTGAATATATGTTCCAAGTCATTCCCTGCATTCCATGCTCCTTTAAAGTATTGGTACAATCATTCATAAATCGAAGGAATCTTAAATCGTGGTTAGGTATGAGGAAATGGAAGTACGTCCCGAGGAGGGCACCGTTCATGAAGTTCGTAATTCGTGTATCGAACTTGTCCTTTATTCAACTTCTGTGCACCGCCGTGCACTCCATTTCGCGTATCTGCGACGCCCACCGAACCTGAAGTGCCCCGGACCACTTATAGCAGCTTTGTACTGTATTGGTTGCTTCTTAGGACCGCGAAGCAGCTGTGGCTGAGCCGCATGCAGGCGTACACAGGTGGCAAGAGTGCTGTAGGAGTGGAGTGGGAGATAGGAAGTTATGGGTCCTAGGCTGGCTTCGCGCGAAACTGTGCTGTCATCCGCGTATAAAATTTGCAGGAAAAACCAGGGGAAATCTCAGACAGCACAGCCCGTGGTAGGATTTAATCCTAACATCACCCGAAACTTCAGACTTTTTGATGCAAGTCCGGAGACGAAAAAAAGAAGAAAATACACGCGAGCGGCGTATTTTTTCCTCGGAGTGGCACCCTAGTGGCAGGCGAAAGCGGGAGAGTTCACTGCTTCCGAGGGGTGGATGGGTTCGCTGTTAATGACACCGCACGGTAGTTCCGGCAATGCATGGATGTGTCCGCGAAGTCGAAGCTACCCCGGTGTGTCGCTCAGAGCGCAGTCTTCAAACCCTCCGAGTGAATGACTTCGCCCGCCGCTCGTGTGTTCTTTTTTTTTCACAAGAGTACTGTATGCACTGGGGCGGTGCCGCTAGTACACTGTAAACTATGTACTATAAAAATGCTTATAACAGATACATTTCTGTGTCCCTCTATTATGCGGGAAATCGCATCAGGTACAGTCTTTACAACGTTCTCCCAGCGAAAGGTACAGCTCCCGTCAACCTTAATAATAACACTTGAGAAAATTCGGGCTTATTTCCGAGCGCCAAAACAGTCATCCTGGGGCCATTGGGGGAATGTTAAGTGAACAACATTGAGTTAAAGCGAACATTGTGTTAAACTAACAGAATAATTTTGTGCTATTAAGATTTTCTCACGACCCCAAGTGTTGCTGTAATCGCGCTTGGACACGAGATCATTTTTTTTTTTTTCAATGTTATTATTAAGGTTGACGGGACCTGTAGAAACCATAGACGGTTCCATGCATAAGCGTTACAGCGTTGTATAAAGAATGCAACGTTTCTGACACGCAGGTTACAAGGTACTGCGTATATCTGTTATACACACGCACAAGATCAGATTCGAAAAACGAGGAAAAGTTGATTAAAGCGAGTAAGAACTCCTATCTGCAGATATTTTGTTATGGTTGCACTATTTTTCTTTTACTAATTCTATTTACAATTTATTGTTCAATACCTCTCCTTCATAACGTGTGCAGCGTTAATACAAGAACAACGCACTTTTTTTTCGGATACAGGCGACTAGACGTACCGCCATCTACAGCTTTTTCCGGCGTTATTAATCCTTTTGTGGTACATTTTAATCCTTATGCCATGACATTTAATCCTTTTGCCATCGGAATTAATCCTCCTTTCATTATTTTTAATCCTCATTTCACATAATTTAATCCGTATCTCATGCAATTTAATCCAAGTGACTATGTGTGGGCTACATGAATTTTTTGTGTCTATTTTGGGACAATTCCTATGTGTACGCATATTGCACATGCTTTTCACTAATATTGTGGGTTTCTGCACCATAATGGGATACTGCGGGACTGTCAATCTGGATACGGTGTTGTGGGACTATAACCATGTCTACGAGTTTCATCGTACGAGTTTCAACCCATCGTTTTCATTAAAAACGTGGGTTTGTGCATTGTAACGGTATACTCTGAGACTCTGTATATGGATTACGATATTGTGGGACTATTTCCATGTGTACGGATATTACCCATGCTTTTTATTAGATATGCGGGTTTCTGCACTGTAATGGGAAAATGTGAGACTGTCGATCTTCTTTACAATATCCTGAGACTATAAGCAAGTCTACGGTTATTCCCACTGCTTTCCATTAGAAACGCGTTTTTGCACTGTAATGGGATACTGTTTGACCGTCAGTCTTAATTACGATATTGTGGGACAATTTCCAAGTCTATGGGTATTACCCATGCTTTTCATTCAAGTGCAGGTTCCTGGAGTATAACGGGACAGTGTGGGAATGTCTCTCTGGTTTAGGATATTGTGGAACTATTCGCATATGTGCGGTTATTACCCACGCTTTTCGTTAAATATGTGGGTTTCTGCACTGTAATTGGATACTGTGGGACTATTCCCATGTGTGCGGGTATTACTCACGCTTTTCGTTAAATATGTGAGATTCTGCGCTGTGATGGGATACTGTGGGACTATTCCCATGTGTGCGGGTATTACCCATGCTTTTTGTTAAATATGTGGGATTCTGCACTGTAATGGGATACTGTGGGACAATTCCCATGTGTGCGGGTATTACCCATGCTTTCTATTAAATATGTGGGATTCTGCACTGTAATGGGATACTGTGGGACTATTCCCATGTGTGTGGGTGTTACCCATGCTTTTTATTAAATATGTGGGATTCTGCACTGTGATGGGATACTGTGGGACTATGCTATGGAACCGCTATGTCGACTGATACTGTTATCGCTTCTGATTTGAGGAGAGAGGGCCGTATACGCTTTCTTATGGCAAATCAAAGTGCCACAAAGAGGCGTACGCCTTCCACTTTCAACAAATCAGGAAAGTGAAAGATATCATTCTGCATGGTGGTTGGTACCGAGCGTCCTTAGTCGCGGAAGGACCGGAAGTCTTCGAGGCACCGAAAGTTTTGACGAGGCCTTGTTTGTATTTACCCGAGAATGTCATGTATTGACTGGAGTACCTGACATTTACCGGGGATACATCTTTCCATGTGATAACGTAATGACTGTGCTCTGAACATTCTTAGAAATGAAGTGGTGGCGTTGAAAGGGCTCGACGCTCTTAGAAATGAACCTCACCACATAGCACGCTCCTAGTCAACCTTCATCCTGAATGAGAAAGTTCTCGGTAAAACCTGAGGCACGGAATAGAAAAAAGACAACACGACACGTATTGCCCGTGTCATGCCCGTGTCGTGTTGTCTTTTTTCTGTTCCGTGTCTCAGGTTTTACCGTCGTTTTACAAAGTACGGGCTCGCCTGCTCCCTTGCACTTCTACCATTAACATTCTCGGCCCTGATTTCTTCAAAACTGGAGGCGGAACCTATTCTGTGTCATGCATAATGGCACAAAATAGGCTCCGCCTCCCGTTTTCAACAAATCAGGGTCGAGAACGTTGTCATTCGGGATGGTGGTTGGTTAGGAGCGTTCTGTGCGGTGAAGTTCATTTTTAAGAGTGTAGCTGTGGCGGCACCGCTCGTGAATTCAATCATGGGCTACATTCACTGACCGCACCCAGTTTCGTGGAGCTTGCTTATTGAATCTTTATGGAATATATCACAGAGACCCTCGCGTTCTAGTTACAAGAACCGTAGCGTTGTTACTAAGATGATCGCCTTCTACACCGAGACCGGAAGGTAATTCGAGTCTCAATCCGCGTCCCGGCTGTGCTGTCTGGGTGCTTTTCGTGGGCCTTCCTCAAATTCTTTGAGACAATCCTCGCCACACTTCCCGCTGAAGTCTGCCCAGGAGGCACGATTCCCTGAGCAACATGCTCCCACATCGCCAAGCGGGCGCTGGACAATAACCCGTCACCAACTCAGCGAACCATGGACGAAGGAACCAACAGATAATACAGATCAGTGAGTGCACGATGCAATGAACCAGGTCTATCGAAATGTCATAACCCCCTAACTCTTGGGCTACATGCAGTTACCACGTTAAATTTCCCTCTGCGTTTCGGAACATTTTTTTTTTTTTTTTTGAATGCCACAGTGACGCACTCCTTATGATAATATACTCAAAGCAGCACATTGCTTTTAGAATAAAGGTATTCAGCAAACGAAGAAAACAAAACCATATCCTTTCGTATGCGCCAGGATCACTCGCTTCTTTCTTTTTTTTCTTTTTGTCGTAGCGCGGGCGCGTGTGTGTGGTGCAGTGGACTATGGTGAGCTAGAAGTGGACCATTTCCATGTACGCGTCGGTCCTGGTGACGAGAGATGGCATGATCAGAAGACGAGGAAGCAGTATTGACAAATTAACACAGCGTTGGCATAGCTGGCATCTTTTGAGGATATAACGGGATAACATTTGTTTTGAATGGTAGAGCCTGATCCTGTGGGAGCACACAACACGAGATGCACCCCCAAACAACACACAAAAACTTGTTAAGGAATATTCATAACAGGCCATGTTTTCATGCCAACTCTCATAGTGACACTCGTACAGTTCGACGCAACACATTGCAGGTATTGCTAGCAGCTTCAAAGCGCGTGCGCCATCACCCACAAAGAGAAAGGTGTCGGGGACGGTTAGCGTGACACGTGAATTCTTCGTGCTCAACCACACGAAACCAGCTGTCTTCATGCGCCCAACAGCGCTAATGCACACTCCCGTTTCCTTCGGTGATGCTTTTACGGTGGGAAACGCAAGAACCATACACCGACATTTATGCCTTTCATGTTTCGGCAGTTGACACGTTATAGGCGTTGCGAGAAAAGATTCGCCAACTCGCGTCACAGCGTACAGCATGTTTTATTGTCAACAAACATGGGGGCCGCTGCTATAACTGGCTGGGCATGCGCATACGCGTACCCAGAAATGGTCCATTCCTAATGGTTTGAAGTATAGCGGCTTCCAGTCTATCATATTTCGTAATTTCTTTGCCGTATCTGCTCTTGTCTCATTCACCGGATATAATTTCTCAAGTGCAAGCTGTCCAATGATATATCCGTCCGGTCTAGACGCATGTGGTTGTAATGTTCATTGAATAGAGTGAGGAACTGGGCCGTTTGATCTGTCTGGGCTGGTGCATGGGAGCGCGGAAGAAGGACGAAGAGTAGCGGCGGCAGCAGTTCCTTGCAGGTGCAGTTCGAGAGAGGGTGCAGACTGGCTTCGCTGGAAAAAGGAACTGGACGGAACTTCTGGCTCGAACCGCAGACTTGCAGACACTGGCCCTTGGTGGACTTCAACCTCCACTGCACTTCCCTGTCTATCCCAGCTGCCACCTCACTGTCACGTCGTACGAGGGTCCTCCATCAGTTCGGACATTCATCCCACCCGGTTGCACTTACCCTGGGCGGTACCCGACCGGGTCCGGCGACATCCCTGGCAACGCTGGCGACATTCATGGCAGCCCATACCACCAAGGGTGTAAAATCACGTTCAAAACGCTCTGTTTGCCTGTGTCTCGGTGTTTCCCACTGTGCTCCCCACACCAGGTGTAGGCCAGCTCACCGTGAGGTGAACGGGCTCATTCACAACACACTGCTGGACAAAAGTTTACGGAAGACGCTCCGACACATTCCTTCCACAGAGTGACACGCTTGTAGTGAATGCTACTGTACGGACTTGTAAGCAGGTGACCAGGTTACCTAGGCACATGTCTTTAAGTCTGTACGGTCCCATTTGCTGCTAGCGTGTCATTCTCATGAAGGAATGTGGCGAAGCGTGTTCCGTAAACTTTCGTCCAGCACTGTAGATATTCTAAAATAAGATTAACCGCCCGTGCTCGGGCAACACGTTGTTAAAGGACACGATGCGTGTAAAAGGTACGAGTGCATTGGTGGGCGAGGTTTCATATTGGTGTTTCGTATGAAGCATATCTGTGGTAACCACCAAACCGACTAACTGTGATAAACTCACGGCTGTGGTAAATAAAATATTACAACGCTTGATTATCACACGACATCTCTTCGATTTAGTATCACTGCACGAAGAAAACTTGAAAATAACAGTAAATCGGGGGGTGTTGGCAATAGCATCTGAACACCCGAATGTCCAAAACTTACATTTGTGGGACGTTTCGTGGATGTGGAAAGAGTGAAGACAAATGTTCATCCTGTGGACGTACAAGAAACGTGTACGGGCCCTGTGTGAAACTCCCTCGGATATCCCAACGTCCAGCTCCGGATATAACATGCATGTTTCGTGCTGGGACTTAAAGGTCAGCTCCGGAGATTTTGCATGGTGGCGGAGAGTTCTCCAAATTCGCATGCACACTTGTTAGTGTCTACTGAATGTGCCTGCGAAACAGTTTCGAAAAATATCGTTTAGTTACTGAGAAAACTGCAGGTTTCGGAATCACCCGTGCACGTCTGATGGTCTGGAAACCCTGTGCAAAAAATCTGTGTCGTCGCGACCGACCTTGCATGCGGCTTCCGTTGGCTTGCTGCCTGGATCACAATCGCGAGGTCATAAACCGAAACCGGGAGTAGCGTACGCGTACGCGATATTGTTGATACGGCTTGTTAGAGCCTGTGATCACACGTACGCCGTTATCGGTTCATCTGGAGAATGAAGTGCAGTGCTCCCCGCTGTAAGAACACGTACAAGAACAACAAAGATGTTTCATACCACAAGTTCCCAGCAGATCTGGCGGTACGAAACCTCTGGTTGAGAGCTTTGAACTTGACAATGTGGACGCCTGGGAAGAACAGTCGTGTGTGCTCGGAACATTTTGCGCCAGAGTGCTACGAACTTAATCGAATGGCGGAATTCGGGATTCAGAGTCGAAAAACTCTGAAAGGGGATGCGGTACCTACGCTATTTGACAATGAGGAAGAGGATAGCTCCAAGAGACCCAGGTTACAGGTACGTACTCACACTTTGCATATATGAGGCTACGTTGGATATTTGTTAATCATGTGCGCTAGGGACGTGCATATAAGAAATGTCGGGAAGTGTTAGCTGTCGTATTTGTTACTGTTCGTTGTCAGCGCAGTTGTTCGTTAATAATCCCCTCCCAAACATATAGGAAGACCCGGGTGAAGGTACCTCATGCAGCACACAGCTGCAGTTCCTTGATCCTTTACCAACTGCAAGCACTGCAGCAGAAACAATAGTTGCACAGGAAACAGCATCAGGTGACACAGGTAATATAGAGCTTATTTTTGTCATGGGGAGTTTGCACGTTGGGTGAAGGGCAGTAAATAACACAAATGCCCATGTTAATGTTCATTTCAGTGGAGCATCAGTTGGTAGCCTCAGGGGTAGTGTCACAGGGACAAAATATACGGTGTCCTCACTGCCACCAAGCGTTACCCACATCATTCAACATTGTTTCGTCTAGTACCCAAGAATTGCCAACATCTATTGGTGTAGCTGTCGGTACGTCCCACTACTTCAGTAAAATTTCTACATACAGATAAAGCGCCAAGTCATAACAAAAACAGAGTTCATATCAGTTTGACTACAGCAATAGATGCAGACAAGGTAAGTTAGAACGTAAATGGGACAAACCACGTCTATTGCTGCATTTATGAAGGTGTACCAACTACCCAGCTTTGTCCCTTTTGTGAAAAACAGAGTTCTCAATATCCGTGCATCAGCAGTAATAACCATTGCTAAATATACGTTTCTTTTTGTTCTTTTAATTGCAGAGCCAACAATAGTAGCTAATCAACAGTCAGAGGATCTGCCGCAGCACTTTCGCAGGTCTTCAACACCAGTAATGGAAGAGAATGTAGGAGCCATTGATGACATGATGATTGAGCCATGCTTTATTGAGGAAACCTGTTTGAATGTCACCATTGATCAGAGGTACCCGATTAAATGAATAGCGTAGTTGCAAAATCATGTAAACAACAAAATGTGTCACACATTCAGATTAGGTAGAATGAAAAAGAGAGTGCTACTGATTTCACAGCTGGAGGTATTGTTTCGTTGCAGAAATATTACACTCCTTGAGATAGTATCATTATTGGTTGATTTGTATCTGATACCATATGTTAAAAGAATGCTTTCTGTTTTAAGTAAATGAGATAATGATATCAGAAATGCCATTACTTAATAAAGATATGTGTTAGTGGAAGCTACATATTCCAGAACATTGTCTTGCCGTTGCAGTCAGTTAACATACTCTGCAAACATAAAGTCGTTTTCATGTTTCATGTATGCATGTACGCAATCTCTATACAGGGTGTTTCAGTTAAATCCCTGGGCTGAGTAATTCGCAAACGGATGCACCAATTGAAGAACTTTCTTTTTTACAAGCTCATTTCAATTTCTATCTAAGTAATGAGCACCTCCCACTCATTCACACGGTGCGCAGCTTGTAGGTGGAATCGGATAGATACGCTTGTAAAAAGAGAAGCTGTTGGGCTGGTTTACCTGTTCGCAAATTGTGAATATAGCCCGGGGATTTAACTGAAACATCCTCTAGAGCAGAACTAGACAAATTTACAAAACCATATTTCCTTTCTGTCTCTCTGTGAAAAGATTTTTTCTTCATGCAGCCAGAATGACAATAACAAATTTGCGAACACCGCCAAACTTTTTGCCCATCAGCCATAATATGATGGCACTTTTATATTCAGTGACGACAAAGAATGCAGTGAACCTGCTCTGGAGAGTCAACATTCAGTAACTGAAGACGACACTTATGAAGAGGAATGGTGAGCTTTCATTTCAGTTTGAAACCTCACAGTCTTCTTATGTGAGGTATTGAACCAGGTCTAGCGCTCCACTAACTTGAATCATGCAAAATGTTGCGGCGAAGCTGAACTACCTACTCCACACCAATAGTAGTGTTTGCTGCGGTTTCAGCCCAATAAGAAAAGCATTTCTCTCACATACAGGCTCGACCCTAAAGACACCTCCTTCCATCCACAGCAGAGTAGCGAAGGGGATTGGTGAGTGCTATTGCTTTGTCTTCTGGTAACTCCTTTTACATATATTTGTTTACTCAGTTCAATCAGTTTTCTGGAGGAACCTGCCACTGGCACAGCTGAGGATACGAAATTCATTGTATTTGAGTCATGCCTCAGGCAGTTACTGCAGAGGTGTCCTCAGTGCTGCACGCCAGGCTGCGAGGTAACGCTCAAGTGCTTTGGCACACTGGTAAAGGCAACAGTGACTTGTCCAAGGCGACATGTCACACAGTGGTCAAGCCAACCAATGCACCAAGGCAAAGCACTAGGGAACATCTTGCTGTGCTGCGCAATATTGTTTTCGGGGTGCAGTCCTACTCAAGTCATCAGAATGCTGAAATTTATGGGTGTCCAAAGTCTTCAAAAGTCCCAATACTTTGACTACCAGCGGTTTTATATGCTGCCAGCAGTAACCGAGGTTAGTTGCACTCAACAAGGTTATGATCAGTTGCAACTATGAGCTTTTTACATTCATGCACAAGTATGGAGCACAGAGCAAGCAGAATTGCTGGACAGACTACAGGGACGTGAGCTCTGTGTTGCAGGTGATGGGAGGGCAGACTCTCCAGGCCACTCTGCTGATTTTGGGACTTACTCTCTCTTGGAAACTGGAGTCAATCGCATTCTACACATAGAAGTAGTAAAGGTAAATTGGCTGCATGTGCACGGAGAATATTCCATGTGGTATAGTGGCGCTAGGTCCATGATGTAAAACGGTTGGCATTCATCTGCATTGCTAGAACTATGCATGGTGGTTAATGGAGGACAGTCATGTCCTTACAGAATTTTCAGTTCACCATGTACTACCTGTATCACTGCACAATATAACGCTGTACAAAATCATTTGCAATATACAGTACTTAATACGTTTATCAACTAACTGTTGTCAAAAACATAAATCACTTTATTATTTAAGCTTACGGGCACTACACCAAAGTTCAAACAACAGCAATTCCCACAAGGTAGTTGTGTTCTGCCATAATGTTGAGATACTTGTACAAGGACGGTTTGTTGGGTGTCAATATTTCGGTATTTACTTTGACATAGCACAAATAGTGAACTGTAAAAGGTTTTGACTGGATGTAAACGACTACCATGGGGATTTTATATGAGATTCTAAAAAGAGACTGCTAATGTTGGGGCCCATTTTGTGGTGGGGCCTTGGGGCATACACCCCATAACTCCCCTCCCCCCACACCTTTACATCTGGCACTGTGAAGCAAGATATTGCATTCTAAATGTTGGAATGTGGTAATGAGTGAAATGCACAGCTGCCACACGACACAGCAAATTATCTGATTGTGTTTATTCAGTCTACCGAAGTTGACTCCAGCAACCGGATGTAGAGAGCAGGCCTACAAAGAGCGCTAGAATACCTTGACCAGCAAGGGACGAAAGTTGCCATGCTCATCACCGACAGGCACAATGAGGTCAAAGCCTTTATGAGGAATAATCACCCGTCTGTAAAGCATCGCTTTGATGTATGGCACGTGGCAAAAGGTAGTTCCACATTCCCCTTGGTCTGCATGCATTGTTTTATAACAGTCTTTGTATACAGTGCAGTACACAAACCAGGACAGATATTCATAGTAAGTAACGTAGGTAACTGAGAGACATGCGGTCAAGGAATTTTTTTTTCTTAACCATGAGGTGAGTAGAATGACCACGAGAGACCCATTTCCACAGAGAAAATGTTTGGTTATTGACTTAGGAAATTTTGGTGTTCAATTCAAGAAATTAAGTTTCCATCAATTGAAATTAATTACAAAATGGCATCAATATGTGGTAAATGTTATTGGCAGAAAAAAAAATCCATTGGGCGCATGCCTCTCCATTGCCTACGTTACTTACTATGAATTTCTATCGTGATTGGTGGACAAACCTGTATATCGGTTAACATATTTCATCGTAGAAATGATATGCTTTGATGCAACTTTTGCTTCCGTAACTGTTAGTGTTGAGATGTTTCCAATTTACACATGTTCACATTTTATCGCACCTTCTACAGCACTGCTATTCTTACTACGGAGCAGATATAAGCCACACTTTTGTCTGATTCAGGCATCAGGAAGAAGGTACACGCTGCATCACTAGTGAAGAAACATCAAGTGCTGCAAAAGTGGTGCCCCAGCATTCTAAATCATCTCTACTGGTGTGCACGTACAAGTGACGACGATGGCCAGCTCATCTGAGCTAAGTGGCTGACAATTCTACGTCACATCATTGACATTCACGAGCATCCTGGTCTGCACCCAAGATGTGCACATGGCGAGATAGGAGAAAGACTCTGGCTTCACGAAGGTGATTTACTATGATGCTGCTGCCTGGTACTCATACTAAATTTCACACTTATAGGAACAGAAACCTTCAAGAAATTGGAGGGAATTGTAGCAGCACCACACCTCCTAAAGGACATTCCCTCGCTTGCCCCTAACAAGCAGACGTTTGGTCTAGAGGCATTCCATGCTGTTATAATTCATTTTGCCCCTAAATCTTCAAAATTCACTTACAGTGGGATGGCTGCACGGTAAGTGATGTCTGTGTCAACATTACAACTGTGCTTGGTACCACGCCTTGCAACTATGAACAATTTTGTAAAATAGTGGAATTTACGCAAATTGCACAGGCTGAAAGAACAATTCAGCAAAACTCATCCTCCTTTTAGAGCAAAATTAGTTTTTTTCTCTCCAAAATCATGGTGACTCAATCTCGATCAAAAACGTCGACCCCTATGATTGCACCGACAACTTTTGTCATTTTCTTCATTAATGTTGAGCAGTTAACTTTTTAATTATGCAGTATAGAAGCTTGGCTCAAATGCAACCTCTGCTGCTTTTGATGCACTGGTGCCATTACAGCTTTCAGAAAAGTGATTGAAGTAACACCTTCATGGTAAATAATCCTGTGCATTGGGTAAGCACAGAGGAAGACATGACAAGATGGCTCAAAGCCAGCAAAGCGCCATTCTGTTATTACGTCATTACCATCTCTTTCACTATACCACTCCTCCCTTTTTTCCCCACTGTGTGTTACATAAATAAAATATAGAAGCCGACACTGAAGATTTTCGTTTAAGTTTAATTTCTACAAGCTTTCGCGTGGAGGTCCACGCTTCCTCAGGTACAAAGTGAAATGGTGACACACATAAGTATATATAGTATAGACATATACACGATTAAACACACTGCTGTACAAAGAAAGAAAAGGGGACAGGAGATATGGTACCACATGTCTGTGTACAATGAATAGCTGGGGCAGACTGATAAGTGACCTCTAACCGTTCAAGAACAGTAAAAGGTGTTATTGTAAACAAAAAGGCTTGCCAACCCATTTGCGCGGAAGGGGGGTCAGGAGTATGGGGAACGAGTGGCCCAGAATGGACAAAAGGGAAGGTTACGGATTATCTAACTGAGAGCCAGACGATGACTGAAGCGAAGATTCAAGAATTGTGCACAAATAAATATAGATACATAACTATTGAATTTACATAAGCGGATATAACGAGCCAGGACTAAGATTCAGACCATTTGGTGTGAGACAGACCATGAGTCAGACCATGTGTGTCGTTCTCTTCATTGCCCAAGCTCAGGCTAAACTTATCATGAATATAGTCCACCAGCTTGACTCCATCTATGCCATTTTATGGTACAGCTAAGCTTTAAAAATAATACTAACTAAATAAAGGTAAAAATTATTTTGTTACTGAGATGTATGTGATGCCACGGTGTGTGATGCCACATGTCATGGAAGCAGCTCAACACCTTTCTTTTCTTTTTTTCAGCACGTACATCGCAGGGTTACACTTCAACCACAATGCTGACAGGGCAGTAGCTAAGCACATTGTGAGGTGCTCCAAAGCTCGAAAGCGCTGGACAGTGAGTGGCGTGAAAACAAAGGCTTCATATGGTTAGTGTGACCTGTTTACATATTTACTGAGGTTTATGAATGTACCTCTCTGTGGGAGAAAAAAAATAATTGAAAAGTGACCACAAACAATGTTCAACTAATGATTCTGAGCAATGCAGGAGTAACACTGAAATGTAAAGCTGCACTGTTCCATTACTATGTTTACTGCACAGAGAGGCACATTCAGATACCATTTTACCACAACATGCTTCCTGATCATCTTCATTTTCACGTCAGACTATGTCCAGAAGCTTACTGGCGCAGTTCTCGATCTGTGTGTACGGTGGCCTTCCTTTGCTGTTGCAAGGAAGAACGTAGAAGAAACCGTTCATGACACACTGAGCAGCAGATGTGGCCCAAAGCCCCAGTTGGAAGAGGCTCAACGAGCTCACCAGAAGAGATTCAGTGAATGAGATCAACAGCAAGGTAGTGGCAACCCTCAATTGTGTGAACCAGATATGAACCACTACAACATTTAAAGTAATGTTAACGGCAGCCGCGCAGTCTCCTACATCAGCAGCTTTGACACTAACATTACTTCATTTCTTTTCATTATTATTATTATTGCACAGTGGCATCACACCGTAGCAGCTTATGGAAGATGACGACGCACCCCTACTACCATGTGCCATGGCACGAGCCAGACGGTTCTATCAGCAACATGATGCGGAATGCAAACTCAACCTGCGATCAGAAACAACATTAGAGTATACAGTGCAGTAAATATAGAAAGGTGGAGTTATATGTGGGGCACTCATTTATTTTTATCCCCAATACTTCTTTACGAACACTACTCCTGCACTGTTAGAGATTATTTTTCAATGTATCCTTGTGTCTTGCAGCACAGAAAAAAAAAAGACATAATTAAATCACTTGTTAATCTAGGAAACTGTTGAGCCTTCTCTGTTGCATGTTTACCCTCATTTTACTTCAGCTGCCACATCGAATGAAGCACCACTACACCATCGCTACATGTAGAAAGAGGGTATGTAGAAAGAAGAGCAAAACAACACCGTTCATGTACACTTCCAAAGGTTTAACAATGTGCTATTGCTGTGATAGCAGTCACATTTGGTTGTTTTTTAGGTACGCTGCCATTAAATGTGACATTGTATCTGTTTGTAAATCTGATTGTTATCTTTATTGCTACCAAGTCAGCTTGTGCCATGTTGTCTCCCGCAGTAATACGTTTTATTTGCAGCGCAGGCTGCAGAGTAATCTCATTAGGGCATGCCTCGAGCCGCTTTAGAAACAGGTGCCACAGCGGCCTTAGCTTTGTCAACAATGCAAAGAAAGCGCGTGCGACATTCCCGAATGCAGCTTTCATTATTGCTGTCGAACAGTGAAGTCGAGGAAATGATGAGCTACTTACAGATTCTGCGCACAGGCAGGGCAGCTCCGGTGTCAACAATGTGTTACAAAAACAAACCACGAGATTATGTGAATCCCATTTATACGGAAGCACAGTGCAGAAACTTCGGAGTTCCAAGATATGCACCTACCGTTCGTGAACGCACGTCAATTAAGACTACATGCATCGGTTGCTGGCAACGCTAAGGGTGTACGTGATGCATTCGATACTGCCCCAGTCAACACAACATTGCAAATTCAACGCTGAAAACACGTTGAAAATCAACGATGTGAATGCAGGGTCAACGTTAACAATTAACGTTGATTCAACCTGGCTAATGTCACAGCCAGAAACGGGTTAAATTAACAGCGACCAGAACGCATATTCCACGTAACTGAAACGTAGTTTACGCGTGAATTCAACGTATACCAATGTTGAAAAAGTGGAATAATCAACAGCAAACTGACAACGTGTAATTAACGTGCGATGAAAATGCAAATTACACGTACCTACATTTTCAATTATTATTGAATACATGTTATTTCTCGATGCTTTTATTTCACAAATAGGCATAATGTTCTGATAATAGTCATAAATAATGACACAAGAATATGCTTGCCGTAAGGTTTTATTCTCCTTACATTTGATTAGCACTGCTACATTTTTCCATACTCTCTTGTGAACAATAAAGACAGTTAACTGACCGTTCTAATTGTTGAAATGCACAAGAACCTCGCGGGAAACCACGTCGTTTCGGCATCCAGGCTGTCTTCTTTCTTTGCGACTACGCCTGCATAAAAGTGAACACAAACAAAGCAAAAGATCAATTCGAACAGCTAAGAGAAAACTTACGTTACATCTGTGTACAGGCTCGCCCTTTGCTCAACATCTGCCTTTCTTTCACGCATCGCTCTCTGTCCTGAAATACAAGTGACGATAATTATCACACGAATTTGAAACGGCCAACAACGCTGAAAAACAATTCGGCAGCCCACCATGTAATAGTGGCCCTATTTGCACACTCTACAAATGTAAACACAGATATGAACTCAAATCCGACGTGCACATACCTGCGCTTTCTCCGAATCACTCATAAACCGCACACACTGGACTTGCTAGCAGCGGCGATAATATCTGAGTCAGCTTCCTGGTAGTAGAGAGCCCGTCGTAACCGTCATAACCGATTCGTATATCCCAGCAGTGTGAGTGAAACCTGTGCTTACCGATATCACAGTCACCAGCACAACCCGGTTCGAAACCAAAACAAGCCACGAAACAAAGAAGACGGAGCCGCAAAAGCGAAATAAACTTGAAACGCCAGCATCAGTTAATGGCGGTTACGATCTGAGGAGAATGGCGTCTGGTTGCGGCTTCCCCGATTCTCGCTTTGAAAGGAACTGACTTGAATTGGATCCTGGATGGGATTGGATTGGATAATGCAGTTGCTTTACGTACGATAAATCAACGTGATTTCTACGTGTACACTTTGCATGTGAAATCCTGAAGTAAAACTTGTGCAGAAACAACGTTGTTCGTTCTACGTTTTCGGTTACGTTAAATTCCAGCGTAAGTATCAACGCTGTCATAACGTTCTCTATTCCACTGCTGGTATATGAGTGTTGAATCAGCGTTGAATTCCTGCATTACAATTAGCATGTTGAAATTTTACGTAAAATCTGCGTGAAATTCATGTTCTCAATTCACGTTTCACATTGTTCAACGATATTCAACGTGGATTTTACATTCTGTCAACCATGTGTGTTGACTTGCATCGTTGACGTTCGAGGAAAACAATAGTGCATTGGCCGAAACATAGTAAGTCGTTCAAAATCCTCGCTATCTGCTATTTCGATGGCAGGAGACATGTGTCGTCTGCCTCCACAGCTGTCCACAGCAAGGGAAGAGAAGAAGGCAAAGAAGAACACTGATATCGGTGACGTCAGTGATTGAAACATCGTGAACAGCTGCCGTCATAAAAATGGCGGCCCCCATGTTTGTTTCGGAATGCAGTTTTTGTGTTTTTCGAAATACGGAGGGCTTTATCTGAAAACTCTCAGTCGTTTCCGACGTAGTTAGACGTGAACAGAATATCGCAACAGTTTCAACAATTCACGATACCTCCGGAGCTGACCTTTAAATGGCTTACTGCGTGAGTACGTTTCGTCGAATAAACGCTGTTTGCCAGTGCGGCGCCTTGTGCGTCCCTCCTTCGTGTAGTCTTATTTTTAACTATGTAATATTCCCACTTCATGCAGTCGTACGTTACAGTACCTAGTGTTCCACTGGAGCTTTGTATTACTTATTACTAGTAGGGGTTTGAATGCAAACATGAGAGCCTCGTCTCCGAAACTGGCATAGTAACGATTTTTTGTGGGTTCAGGTTCGTCGTGGTCGCTCCTGTACTCAGGGTACTTCTGGCTCTTTCACTTTGTCAAGCACACCGCATTTCCTGTAGTCTGACGGAAATGGAAATGCCCCTATCAGAAGGGGAACAAAATGACAGTGTGGGATAGCTACTTGAGAGACATAGGTGACACGGTCATCAAGCTCTCAGTATGTCAGTTCGCGTCAGTTTGTTTTATGACATTATGTTTTATATGTTTTGTTTTATATGTTTTATGACAGTATGCATGTGATCTATGTAAAGGAACGACAGAGCTCGCAACTTTTCCTATGATAATTTACGCTTCTAAATCCATCCAACTCTCAAGAAGCTTATCTTCTCGACATTCCGGATTCTCCTCCTTCTTTCTTCTCCTCTCTCTTCACATCGCCAAAATCGCACAGGGGTTCTTACTGCGGTTAATTAATTCAGACATAAGCTTCGTTCACATGAAGCAGTCTGACAGCTCTCATTGTTTGACATAGCACAATGGTGAACTGATTCGACATCCATGACCCTCTTCGATACGTAACTTAATTGCTAAGATCTTAAACATGCACCACTGGTGCCTTGGCTTAAACGTTTACATATATGTTTGCATAAGCTACTCAACGACAGCTGTACAGGGTGTGTTTTTTTATCCTGTTTATCATGTTTATTAAAAAGCTGTGGGAGGAGCATCTTGGAGCTCAGTTCTACGCCCAGGCGGACATCCTTTGGAAGAGAGTACCTACCTGCAAGATCACTTATTACCTCAAATTTATTAATGAACTATTCAATTAAGGAATTTTGCGCAAAAGCGAGGAAGCAGACTGAGAGACTATCCTCGTTGAACGCCGTTTCACGTTTAGAAAAATCCTGAAACACGCGCGCGCGTTAAAATATCCATTCCCGAATTTTCATATGCAAATGAGCAGAAACCGAAAAAGCACGCCTAATGAGTGCGTCATCCTCGCGGACGAAGGCTTGCCTAGGCGGGAAATCGATTTATCCTGCCAGCTAAGCGTCACCTACTCCAATCATCTCTATCACTCTAAATCACGTGGCCCTCTGACGTGATATGCGCGCTGTACTCCCCGCGTTCCCTGTCGCCGCGGTTTCGGTTTCGGCTCATTTGTATATCAAAATTCGGGGATGGATATTTTAACGCACGTGCTTTTTTCAGGAGTTTTAAACATGCAATGGCTTGCAACCGGGAATTTTTTGCCTGAGATCTCCTAATTAAAAGGTTAATTAACGAATTTTAGATAATCAAACATCTTGTATAGTTGCACACTTTCTTCGAGGGGACTTCCTTCCTCTCATAGCTTTTTTTAATAAAAATTCTGTAAAGGCTAAAGGAATACACCTTGTACATTCGCCATTGTTCAACACGCATTGAAGAAGTCCCATCTAATATGCAACTGTAGCCATTTTTAATGCATGCAAGTGGCCCCTCACTGCAGTAATTCACTCGACGTGCCTCTTATATCACGTAAATGGTCTCCGGCGAGACTATTCTCTCCATGGACATCGTAACTCAGACGGAAGAGACGCATAAAGCGCGTTTGTTCCGGACGAGCAGTAATATGAATGTGCTGAAAAACATACAAACAGAAGAAAGTGCAAAGGAACCATAAAAAAACTCATCTCTGCTTGGTCTTCGTTGCAACATAGTTGAAATTCTCAGTTGTCTCGCGACGTAAACCCCCAATTATATTATACATAGTTGAAATTAGACAAGTAGCTGCCGGCCAGCCTTGCCAACACTAAAATTCCATCAGATTTCCCTAGTCGGCATCTCTGCAGGGAGGCAGACGTTCGTCGTCCATTCAAATTTGAAATGAAAGCATGTCATTGAAACTACAGCTTTTTCCGGCGTTATTAATCCTCTTGTCGTACGTTAATCCTTATACCATGACATTTAATCCATTTGCCATCGGAATTAATCCTCCTTTCATTATTTTTAATCCTCATTTCACATAATTTAATCTGTTTCTCATGCAATTTAATCCAAGTGACTATGTGTGGGCTACATGACTTTTTTTGTGTATTTTGGGACAATTCCCATGTGTACGCATATTGCACATGCTTTTCACTAATATTGTGGGTTTCTGCACCATAACGGGATACTGTGGGACTGTCAATCTGGATTACGGTGTTGTGGGACTATTCCCATGTTTACGACTATTACCCATCGTTTTCACTAAAAACGTGGGTTGCTGCATTGTAATGGGATACTGCGGGAGTCTGTATATGTATTGCGATATTGTGGGACTATTCCCATGTGTACGGATATTACCAATGATTTTCATTAGATATGCGGGTTTGTGCACTGTAATGGGATAAGGTGAGACTGTCGATCTTCACTACGATATCCTGGGTCTGTAAGGGCGTCTACGGGTATTCCCAGTGCTTTCCATTAAAAACGCGTTTTTCACTGTAATGGGATACTGTGGGACCGTCAGTCTTAATTACTATATTGTGGGACTATTTCCATATCTATGGGTATTACCCATGCTTTTTATTCAAATGCAGGTTTCTGGAGTATAACGGGACAGTGGGGGGTTTTCTCTCTGGTTTAAGACATTGTGTAACTATTCCCATGTGTGCGGGTATTACCCATGCTTTCCATTAAATATGCGGGTTTCTGCACCTTAATGGGATACTGTGGGACTGTCCATCTTGATTACGATATCCTGGGACTCTATGCATGTCTACAGGTATTCCCCTTGCTTTCAATTAAAAACGCGGTTATTTGCACTGTAATGGGATACTATGGGACCGTCTATCTGGATCACAGTATCCCATTACACTGCAGAAATTCGCATAATTAATTAAAACATGGGTAATACCTGCACACATGGGAGTAGTCTCACAATATCCTAAACCAGGTGAACAGTCCCACAGAATCCCTTTATACTGCAGAAACCCGCATTTTGAATGAAAACCATGGGTAATACACATAGACGCTGGAATAGTCCAACAATATCGTAATCCGGATTGACAGACCCGCAGTATCCCATTACAGTGCAAATAACCGCGTTTTTAGTTGAAAGCAAGGGGAATACCCGTAGACATGCACATAGTCCCACGACACCGCAATCTAGATTGACCGTCCCACAGTACCCATTATGGTGCAGAAACCCGCATTATTAATGAAAAAACATGTGCAATACCCGTAGAGATGGGAATTGTCTCAAAATACAGATTGACAGTCCCGCAGTATCCCATTAGTGCAAAAACCCGCGTTTTTAATGAAAAGCAGGGGAGTACTCATAGACACGCTTATAGTCCCAGGATATCGGAATCAAGATTGCCAGTCAGCATGGGTAATACCCGCACACATGGGAATATTCCCACAGTATCTCATTACAGTGCAGAAACCCACATATTTAACGGAAAGCGTGGGTAATACCCGCACACATGGGAATAGTCCCACAGTATCCCATCACTGTTCAGAATCCCACATATTTAATAAAAAGCATGGGTAATACCCGCACACATGGGAATAGTCCCACAGTATCCCATCACAGTGCAGAATCCCACATATTTAACAAAAAGCATGGGTAATACCCGCACACATGGGAATAGTCCCACAGCATCCCATCACTGTTCAGAATCTGACACATTTAACGAAAAGCATGGGTAATACCCGCACACATGGGAATAGTTCCACAATATCCTAAACCAGGCAGACAATCCCACACTGTTCCGTTATACTCCAGGAACCTGCATTTTGAATGACAAGCATGGGTAATACCCATAGACATGGAAATGGTCCCACAATATCATAACGAAGATTGACGGCCCCATTACAGTGCGAAAAACGCGTTTTTAATGGAAAGCACTGGGAATACCCGTAGACGCCCTTATAGACCCAGGATATCGTAATGAAGATCGACAATCTCACATTATCCCATTACAGTGCTGAAACCCTCATATCTAATGAAAAGCATGGGTAATATCCGTACACATGGGAATAGTCCCACAATGTCGTAATCCATATACAGAGTCCCACAGTATCCCATTACAATGCAGGAACCCACGTTTTTAATGAAAACGATGGGTAATACTCGCAGACATGGGAATAGTCCCACAACACCGTAATCCAGAGTGACAGTCCCACAGTATCCCGTTATGGTGCAGAAACCCACAATATTAGTCAAAAGTATGTGCAATATGCGTACACATGGGAATTGTCCCAAAGTACACACAAAAAAGTCGTGTAGCCCACACATGGTCACTAGGATTAAATTGGATGAGAAACGGATTAAATTATGTGAAATGAGGATTAATACTAATGAAAGGAGGATTAATTCCGATGGCAAAAGGATTAGATGTCATGGCATAAGGATTAAAATGTACGACAATAGGATTAATAACGGCGGAAAAAGCTGTAGATGCTTCTAATCGTTCGGATTTTATTCTTGGCACGGGTTGCAAGAAGAAACAACGCGCCACTCACACGTTCTCGCCAAGTGTATACATATGTATATTCATATCTGCATTAATCTTTTTTTTCGTCATTTTGTCGTCCCGCCTAACCTGGATTCGATGATCGATTACTCTTTATCGGGGATTTCTGACAAAAAGTGACAAAAAAAAATCAATCATTATACAAAGCAGAACATGAAGTTAGAATTCGCCATGTGAAAAACGTGTACAACGACAAGCTGCTGCCTCACCAGCTGCACCACGAGCGGAAACGTGTTGTGAATACATGGTCTTGCATATCATTTTCAGAAAAAAAATACTTGCAAAAAAAGTAATAAAGAAAGGGCTGTTACAAGTCGGGGTAAGGTGGTACGATGGCATTTTGATCGCAATCAAAGATCGAAAGAAATTTTCCACAACGCATGTCTACATGTCCTGTTTCGAATATTTTCTTTTGTCTAATTACGCTGCAGGTCTTCTTTGGTCCAGTGAAAGGTCCTCTCTAATCGTCTGCGCAATCTGGCCCTCTTGATTAACAGAGAGGTCTACCGGTGCACGGTATCGTATTACGTTTGCCCGATACTATACCTATATCGCTTGTTAGTCTCTCTGTGCAGCGCACTTTGTAGCCTGCGAATGCAACAGGCTTGGTCATGTAACGAATGTTCCGTTTTTTTAATCCAATTCAATTAATTGCAAATGTTATAGCGTTGAATTATCTGCATAAGTGATCCCAGAGCGAAATTCCCTACACTTTGGAAAAATAATATTTTCCCCTGAGTGAACTCGAAATTCCCTACATCTAGGGAAGGTTCGCTATGGTAACGCTGTCGGCGTTCACCGAAAGCATTCTTATTCGCCGTGCATATAGGGAGTTCTTCACCTGCGTCACAATGTGACGTGGCAGTGACGTGGCATGCCCGCAAGATCCGCCCACTGATGGTCACTTTTCTTGCTTGCGGCATCGAAAGATGACAAACTGCGCGATTTTTCAATGCGACAACCATAGTTTTCATAAAAGAAAATGTGAGAACGACAATGACGAAGTGTCTTCCGAATAAAAGAAGGGTGCGGACGCGACCGGATTTCAAAACACCATTCGAGGCTCCGTTTCCGAGCAAATGCTAGAAAATCTCGGCAGCTGCACCGAAAGAGTGACCACCACCGTGGCGGTCAAACGGGTTCGTTTGACGTGATTTGAAAACACCCTATGATATCTTGCCTTGCGTATGACGCATTTGCAAATTTTACTGTTGGTAAGAAACGCAGAGGAGAAGGGTACCCCAAGAACAACAACAACGTCTTTATTTTAAAGCGATGAATGGGGAGCTTCAACGCCGGAGATGGTACTCTACCCCATTGTTGGTGGTGACGTGGGGAATGACATAATTAGCCCCTTCACAATAATGATAGAAGTCCGATTGTGTCCAAAAAGGTCAAAAGAGCTTTCTGAGCGCAGAGTTTTGGTGGGTAGAGTTCGGCCAGGGACCAAGAAATTTTGATAGGGAGAAGGGGCGGGAGGATAGGGGCGAGAGCCTAGAGGATCTGGATCACACTCTTCGTCATTGCCCACACTACCAACCTTCCCGAACCGCACTGTCCGGGTCTCGCAATCAGCCGGACCCCGATAACTTTTCCATATAGCTTCTTGCGTGGACCCTTCAGCAGCCTTGTAACATCTCTGGCGTGGCCCTTTTTTTTTCCTTTTTCTGCGTGCACATTGAAAAAGAGAAAGAAGAAATGAAATCATAAATTAATTATTCTACCTCATTGGTGAACTAGATGACAGCTGTCCAACTGGTACCGGTACTACATCCTGACACCACAAAGTGCAACCCGGGATTGACATTGTGCTGCGAGGAGTTCTAGGATGTCGTCTGATTTACCAGTGCCTCAGGAATACCTTGATAGAAATATAGAGTTATCGCAATCTCGTGCATGCACTTCATTTAGCAAACATGTAATTGGGAGTCGATTTGTAACTAGGGTGAGACAGCTTTTATCTGCGTCGACATGCAGCACGCGCCACTGACGCGCACGGTATTCCATTAAAGCATTCCAACAAAAATGCCAGTAGCTTCATAGCGGCATGTCTCCTGGAGAACATAAGTAAGTAAGTAAGTAATAAGTAAGTAAGGTCATCGCTTTTTTCGAAGTAAACATCACACTGCACAAAGACCTTCGAACATAGCAGTAAGAACAATCGTCGGGAGTCGATGCCCACTAAGCCTTTCATATTTCCCTCTAATTTGCATGCGTTACGTTAGCAAGTAATAACTATGTAGCAGAATTTGTGATATATCTAAGTAAATTTGTAGTGCAAGTTGTTTGGGTATAACTCTAAATTATCTCCAGGTGGAATGCAGAGCGGAACCTTCGCGGCGTTGTTACGGCGTACAGACGCAATTAACGCTTTCCGCCTTTCTGTCTCCCAAGGTTTTCCGAGGAAGCGATAAAACTTGGTTTTTGGAGCGCTACACTCTTAGAAATGAACTTCACCACATAGCACGCTCCTAGCCAACCATCATCCCGAATGACAACGTTCTCGCCCCTGATTTGCTGAAAACGGAAGGAGGAGCCTATTTTGTGCCCTGCATAATGGGCACAAAATGGGCTCCTCCTCCCGTTTTCAACAACTCTAAGGCGAGAACGTTGTCATTCGGGGTGATGGTTGGCTAGGAGCGTGCTATGTGGTGAAGTTCATTTTGAAGAGTGTACCTTTGACGTTTTGGAATCTGTTATGGTAGCCAACGACGCAACAATACGGTGTTCCCGATATCCACGATAGCTGTTTAGGCTGCCTGGCTGTGCGGACCACTCACTGCTCCCGCTCCCTCTTGGGTGTCCATTGGCGCTCGCGTCGCCGGGCAAAGTTGAGCGCAGCAGGCCTATAGGCAGGCAGGCCGCTCGTCTAATCAACGCCCCCCCCCCCCTTCAGCGATATCGGCCCCGTTTTCCTTCTCTAACCGGAATACGTGTTGGTGGATTACATGTTCACATACGCGTGCCCTGACTACTTTAAATTTTCTGCAAGACTCATTCATTCACCCCAGACCAACATTACCGCTCTCCTTGTCACAAGGGCAAGGTGATGTAAACTATTAAAACGGGATGTGGTCGTGGTGGTGTTGCAGCTTGAAACAGAATTTCACTTCAAGGCCATCCATTAGAGACTCACAGACCGTTATTACTCCTACACTCTTAAAACTGAACTTCACCGCATAGCACGCTCCTAGCCAACCACCATCTCGAATGATACCGTTGTATGCCCTGATTTGTTGAAAACGGGAGGCGTACGCCTTTTTGTGACACTTATGGTGTTCATAATTGTCACAAAAAGGTGTACGCCTCCCGTTTTCAACAAATCAGGGCAGATAACGAAATCATTCGAGATGATGGTTGGCTAGGAGCGTGCTATGCGGTGAAGTTCATTTCTAAGAGTGTAGTCCGTGGAAGTAGTGGTGCGTACGCCTTTTTGTGACAATCCAGCGGCGCGCTCTCTGCGACAAGCATTAGGGCTCGTAGAACCTAGGACACTTTCCTTGCGCAACGAGGCTGACTTGGTGGCCCCTATAATGACTCAGGTCCAAGTCGATTTTCTACTTGGAGTGCGCAACAAACACAGAGCCTACCTAGCTTACACCCTTATCTTCCTGTCATCATTATCTTCTTCGTCAACCACAAGTGGTGGAGGCGGTGGTGTAGCTCGCACACGTTGGCCTCAATGAGGTGGGCAACGTCACGACTAATGCTTTGGGGGAATGTACGTCATGGTCCGACTTCTATGGGAACTGTGCCGACTAATGTCTGGCGCTCAGAACCACAGCCGTGGTGATGCCCACAGCTGTGAGACCAACAACGGCAAGCTCCTGCAACCCCACCACAACCGGCCACAAGGGGGCCAACATGACTGCATAATTGCCGCAAGAAAGCGTACGTCTCCCGTTTTCAGCTAATCAGGTGACAGAAGAATGTTATTCGGGATTATGGTTGGCCACAGGTTGTGTGGTGAACTTCTGTTTCGGTCTCGTCACCGGCACCACCATTACCACTACCACCCCTGTTTCAAGAGTGTTATTCCAGAGCACAACTGCACAGCACAAGGCAAGAGAACCACTGCGATATGTTGAATGAAGAATGTTTATTTTTCTGTGATTCCCAATGTCCTCTGATTCTGTAATGCTGTGTTTCCTAAAATCTTACGACATAACGAAAGTGCGGTAGAAACACGGTATCCTGTGAATACAACGAAAACAGCGGCAGTTAGCCGAGGCAGGCTGCATTTAAAGCGAGGCTCCGAGACAATTCAAGTTCGATACATTCTTCAGAAATGAGAAATAAAGCTCGATTTGGAAGTCAGGGACTCGTTATTTGCCAAAAGTTCTGGGAGGCTCAAAACGAAACGGAAACTTTTGAAGGTACCCACTCCTACCTTCTGAACCCATGCGTGACGTCACCGGTAGTCTCGTGTGGGCCACCGCCTGTTTTTCGGGCACGTGCTTTGTAACTTCTTCGTGCCACATAGACGACCAGTCATCTGCTTCCTCGATTCCGTTCTAAAATATTCGCCAGCGGGAAAAGCCCAACCTACATAAAGCTGCACACCAGGAATACCGGTGAGGCTCAGATGATTGCCCAGTGTTGCTGGACTGCTTTTCCGTGAAGGAGCGCCCAATGACTCAAAGGAAAATATTCAATTTATCTGTGCCCACTTGAGGATGAGAAATTGTATTCACTGAAATATCATACGGTATGGATTGATGTCCGTAACAAGTAACGCCCGTATGGGACTTTTGGGAGTTCAATAAATTGATTGATTGATGTCGCACTGTTACCTCAACACGTTTTTGGTGTGGAGCCTCCCTTTAAGGACAAACACGAAGCAACACGTAAGCCTCCAGACGCCCAAGAATCTACGAAATCAAAGAACTCAAGAAAAAAAAAGAGTGCTGATGCCAGGATGCCAACATGAGCTGTCTCATTTCCGGTCGGACATGCTACCGCTACACCACGACAGCAGGACTTTCCCCTTAGCCCTGTCAGACGGACTAACGTAGTGTCAATTTCACCGAATGACACTTGCACTTATAGTGTCATTCGTGTGCTGTCACACGACATATTTTAGTGACACCGGGCAGAAAGTGCACTAACGATCTGGTGAGTTCCTCATACTCACTTCGCTTCCCTTCGGCTGACAAAGTGTGTAGCATCGATGGCAGGTTTGTGGCACAGGTAAAAATATTGAGAAAAAGCGAGGGGTCCCGACACTACGATATTTTTAGTCAAGTATTTTCAACACCATGTTTATTTTATTTAAGTAGAGTGTGAGATTATGCAAAAAAAACATCTCATTACTCTCGTTAATAGCTTGTGAGAACTTCGCGGCCATTTTTATTGCGGCGCATGTTTGAGGCCAATTTTGTTTTATGCTGGAAGAAGATTAACAAGAAGTGTTTCTAAATTAAAGAAAAACATGCTGAGGAAGTTATTGTGGCACAGGCCTAAAAATTTTGCCACAGCTTCTTCTTATCTATCGTAATTGCCATCACCACATAAGAGACACTTCCGTGTAGCAAGCGCGTAGGGAAAGTGACATTAGCTGGTTGGAGTTCACTGCACGAAAAGGACACTAAATCATCCCGTGTGACAGGAGTATTATTGTGCCTCAAACACAAGAGGGGCGGAGGCACAACCAATCACGCAATTCCCCTCCCCCATTCTGTCTTACATCTTTCTCACTCACTCACTCACTCAGGCAGAGGTAGGGCGGTCAGCCGAGGCAGGCTACATTTAAAGGAGGTGAGAACTCCTATCTGCAGGTATTAAGTAACGGGTGTAACAGGTGTAATATTGTTCTTCTACGCTTTGTAATTCTATTTAAAATTTATTGTTCTGTTGAATACTTCTCCTTCATAACGTCGGCAGGGTTAATACAAAAACGCACTTTTTTCCGGACACGGGCGAGTAGACGTACCGCCATCCAGATAACTCTATCCATTGTTACGTCAGCTGAAGAATTGTAGCACCCAATCAGACGTCAACGCGGAGGTACACATTATGTTCTGCTCTACACTATGAAAAATGAACTTCACCACTTAGCACGCTCCTAGTCAACCATCATCGCGAATGACAACGTTCGCGTCCCCGATTCGTTGAAAAGAAGAGACGGAGCCTGTTTTGTAGCCATAATGCCGTACATAATGGTTACATAATAGGCTGCGCCTCCCGTTTTCAGCAAATCTGGACAGAGAACGTTCTCATTGAGGATGATGGTTGGCTAGCAGCGTGCTATATGTGTTGAAGATACTGACCTATCAAATTCATCTATAGAAAAAGTGAGACAGCCAACAAGTTCAAATTGCCGTTTCGACCCGACACAGTCAGCGGGCTAGCCTGGTAGAGTTAATTGCCCCTTTAAAGACGAACACGAACAACAAGTACGCCTCAAATCGCTCAGGAATCAATTAAATAAATCAATGAAAGAACTCAGGAAAAGGGTGCTGACGCCAGGACCAGGTTCTAATCCTGGCGTCAGAACGTTTTTCCTAGGTACTAAGATATCGTTGGTGTCCTTCCATCACATGGGAACTCGGCGTCGTTTCTTCGAAGTGGTGTCCACACAGTTACGAGCAAATATCTCACGAAGGAAATGAATGATGTTCTGAGGCTGGAACACAGACAAAAGGACAAACACACAAAGCCTCAAGTGCCTAAGAACAGTGAATGAAGAAAGAAAGGAAGTCACTGAAAAGGTTAGCCAGTTGCAGAACTCGAACCCGCGTCTTCTGGATTGCCGGTCCAGGGCTCTACCAATTGAGTTAAGCTAGCACACCTCTCCAAAGACTTCCAAGGTTGCGTCGTCTGAGGGGACAAACGACACCCACTAACTCACTGATTCCACTTTCACTTTTACATGTTTTCTCACTCACACAAACATTCATACGGCGGGGCGACGCAAGCGGCATCTGTTGAACACCATGGAAATTGATGTTCTGAGGCTGGAATACAGACGGAAGGACAAACACACAAGCGAGCCTCAAGCGAGCCTCCAGCTAATATCTGATCTACAGTAGGATGTCTCTAGGGAGAATCAACATCTGTAGGTAATACTTGACCAAGAATTTCTAGTCAGGAAATGGTTCTCATGTGTTTCTTCGAACACAGGCAACATTCGTACCTACGGACGCACTTGCTTGTATTACTGAAGCATTCTCAACATTACTCAATCCATTGTGATTGACGTCAGTACTATCTTCGCTGTCTGAGATTCATGAAGAACCGCAGGGCTTATGCGCGGACACCCTCTCAAGTCAAAACTTAAAACCATTTGTTTACGCACATCACTTGTTGCAGGAGCAACTGTTGTATGAGTAGCGCGCGGATTCCCTCGCCAAAACTGCGGAACACGTAGGCAGGAGGATGCAAAGCACGATCCTCAGGCTGCGTTCAAACGGGAGAACTTTTCCTTGCAAAACTCGAACCAACGCCTTATGAGCAAGTTCGAGACCGTGTTCACACGTAGGAACTTGGTAGCTCCACCCGCCAGCAACCTTACCGCAAGCGGAGAATCTGGTTTCGAATCCAACTGACGGTGCTTTTGAGCTACTATTGCTTTGAGCTGCTATTATTCAAATCAGTCAATTCAAAGTCAGTTTATTACGCCAAACGATTATCATTATTTTCGAAAATGAATTGTAATATTATGAATAATAGTAAGTTTCTGTGGAGTTAGAAAAGAAAAAAAAGATATTTCTCTGCTGCACCTGCAGTATTTGAATCCACAAACGAAATCACATCACGCCATCTGGAGTCACGCGGCAATGCTGCTTGCAGCTTCTGAAGATTTCTCTCGATGAGCGATTCCCAGTAACTCCAGTTGCACCAGCTCGCGTGGCTCAGGGGTTAGCGTGCTGGCCACGTCACGTCGAGACTGGGAGGTACCCGGTTTTTAATCCCGGTGTCGGCTGTGCTGTCTGGGGTTTTTCCTGGGCTCTCCTCAGACGTTTTCAGACATATGTCGGCACAGTTCCCTTACAAGTCGGCCCAAGACGCACATTCCCCCAGGGCGTCAGTTATGACGTTGCCCACATCTGTGAGGCCGACAACAGCAAGCCCCTTCACCAGCACCGAGCACCGACAACTCCAGTTGTTGTAGGTTGCCGGTGTCGGACGGCTGCCGAGCAACTCTAAAATTGCTCATAAAATTGCTGGAAAAAGTTGCCCCGTGTGAACGCGGCCAGCTGCATCCTCAAAGACGGTGACGTTAAAGAACCGTTCTGAAACTCAGACGGCGTGCGAAGAAAACTCGCTAAATCGACCGACGCAACAGAAGCCATTTTATACAATGTAGCCGAGAAAACAGCCAAGATACATTCACCGCAGTCAAGGGAGAAACAACAACCATGACGACCTAGACAGGAGAAAGCTATTTTCTGTATGGATCCTTTTTCTTGCACCTCCTTCTGGGAAGTCTAGCGCCGCCGGGATGTTCTCGTCTCATATTAACGTAGCCTCTTATCGATATACACCGCGATATACTAGGGCGCAGCAGCCAGACGCGAATAAGCAGCAGGAGATCGACCTACAGAGGAAGGGGAAAAGAGGGGAAGAAAAGGAGAAGTGGCTAGACGCATTTCCCCTTCCCCGTCGCACGAGGCCGTCGTATGTATCGACCGTCGGCTGGCTGGCTGCCCGAGTGGCCAGACGCCGCCACATCTGAGACGATGCGGAGCTGACCTTGGACGAGAGACCGACAGACGGGATGGCAACAGGCATTCTCTCCCGTCTCCTTGCCTTTCTGCCCTACATACACTTTTTTCGGAAAGGAGAAAGCCAGTGACCCCTGTCGGGCTGCGGAGCGGGAAGGAGGGAGGCGCTCCGCGCGTGTACGGGGAGGCGGCGCGGAAGGATACAGTGGAGCGAGGAATGTGTGAGGCGTAATGTGAGTTGTCTTTTCTTTATATAAAAACGGTTAGGAAAAGCATAAGGTAAGTAAGGTATTCTGTACAAAACCGTAAAAGGTATGTAAAGTATATGGACACAATTGAGGAATATTATGGTTTTGATTTTCATAGGAATATAAATATGGTCGGATTTTTCGCGTTAAAAGCCTTTACCGGATTCAGCAGGGGAAAATCGGTTTATATTTTTAAATAGGTAATTCGGGGTGAAATCGGGTACCTACTACTGATACATTTGGGTGTGATCGAGTTATTATGTTTTGATTTCTGCCCAGCAAGCCGTCCGCGGTTAAAGTGGTCAAACACAGCTACCTTGCGACTTATAGGAACCAGCACTACATATTAGACGTCAAATGTTCTTCGTGTCCGATTGGGCATAACCTGATTCGGGGGGGGGGGGGACAATCGGGCGGAATTAGGTTTAACCCGAATAAGCGAGACCCGAAATATAAAGTATAAGTAGGGTTCCGCGTTTTCAGTGTTTATTTTTGGGTGGGTTCGGCGTATGGTTTCGATGTTTATCGATTTTCACGAAATCGGCGTTTTTCGATGTTTTTCCATTACAAACGCCATTCCATTACAAACGCCATTACATGGTTTACCCGAGAGTTATCGGCGAATAAAAATCGCAATGTAATTTCCGCACGGCGCTCATTCAACATGGCGTCGTTCGCTGCGGTGGCATTTTACGGCTAACGAAAAAGTAAACGGACATTATTCACAACCATCATATTTCTGTACGGTTTTCTGATCTGCATCAACAACTTGCTGTGCATGTGCAGCAATTTATCTCTGTCATATCCTGGAATGACCCCCTGTATTCGGTATTTTTCGATTAAAATCGTATGAAGGGAAATTCACCCGGCGTATGTTTTTCGATTAAAACCGAAAACGCCGAACCCTGACCTGTATAAGGTATTTTGTTCGTCGGCACCATTTCTTCATGAGTAATAGGCATACTTAGGTGTTGGTGATTGGGGACGTTTCATCGTCATGAAGCGGTGCCCTAACCCATATTTCAAGGTAATGTGCTGAAGAAAAATGATGAGCTTCACAGTCAGGGCCGAAGTCATCCATTGTGTACAAATGTGAGCAATGCTTTTATGGGGAGATCGACGCTGGGCTGTAAACAACAATAACAACAACAAAAACTTTATTTTAATGACGATGATTCTAGGGTACATCGCCAGGAGCGATACTCTACTCCAATATTTCTCGACCGGGGCTCCGCGGAACCCAAAGGTTGACGAGGCTTCTCCTGTGGTTCCACGAAGAGGTTTCTGTTCAGCACCCGCGAGAGTAACTTGAGCGCCTACCAAGGCTCGCTCTTGGACAGCCTCGTTAAATCCAACAGTGGTCGACATTTGATCGTTGCCATTGGAATTGGCTTCGAGATCGCTGGACCAGGTGGCCACGGCTGACGGTCACTGCAAACAGCAACCAGCTGTGATCTTCATGGGTTGGCTCATGCAGCAACTCAACATGAGAGTTTCTCCGCTTTTGCTTTTCTCTTGTGCTTCAAAAGCATTACAAACACTTGGAAAGCCATAGCTACTTCGGCGAAAATTCGGAGAGATTCTCCTGCCCACGTGGACTTGGGATTTACATGCATCAGTGGCAACCCACAAAACGTTGTCTGTGGGGAATTATTGTGAAACAGTTGAATGAATCCAGCAAACCTCAAGCGATATCTTGCGACGAAGCAATCAATAATTAAATAAATTGTAATTAAACGTTTGTAAAATCTGTTGGACAGAATAATGATTTGCTACTTGTACGGCATGAAGTTCGCCTGACCCACTTCTATTCACACACTCTTAGAAATGAACTTCACCGCACGGCAGCTCCTAGCCAACCATCATCTCGAATTATATAGTTATCTGCCCTGTTTTGTTGAAAACGGGAGGCGTACGCCTCTTTTGTGACAATTATGAACAGCATAAGTGTCACAAAAAACGCCTACGCCTCCCATTTTCAGCAAATCATGGCAGATAATGATATCATTCGAGATGATGGTTTGCTAGGAGCGGGCTATGCGGTGAAGTTCATTTTTAAGAGTGCAGTTGCCCCAGTGTAGTAGGTTCCTTGAGGTCGTGCAGGCACGACCACGGGTTTCCTCGAATAACATGAGTTCAGAACCACAGTTCTACACCATTAGTCGCGGTAATCTGGTGAAACATGATAATGAGTCACGTCACACTGGTGACGGAAGTCCTAAGGTGTCCAAAAGGTTTAGGACTGCATTTAGAGCAGGGCGTTGGCTGGCCGGACGTGGTCATGGACCAAGCGATATCGACATGGTGAGAGGGCGAGAATCCAGGTAATTTAGGGACACTAAAAGTGTGGTTCTGAAGTGTGGTGAAGCAGCTCGAGCAATGGAGAAGGATGTGCTCGAGATCTTTCAGGTTACCGCAGTGACGACATCTTGGAGCGTCATCCTGCCGCAAGCGGTAAAGCCACTGAGCTGTAAAAAAGGGGGGAAAGAAAAAGCCGCGTTGAGTCGCGCACGATGAATTAATGTAGCGTCTTGACGATAAGTTTCAGCTTCAGTTTAGTTTATTTATTCTTAGACAAAGTACCATGTACACGGGGATGGCCAAAAGCGGCACAAAAGACACTTGAGAAGGGCAATACCCCTGGAACACTTGCGTTGGTCCTAACGGGAACACAAAAATAGTAGTCACAAACAATAGTACACAAAATAGTAGTGACATATATTGATTAATGAAAAAAAATACACAGTGGTTCAGAAAGAGAAGTGACGTACATTAACATAATAAAGATCACAGTGTATGACGTAAATATTGTTCGCAATGCAGTTACTGAGATGTTATTATTATTTATCCCCTTGATATTACAAGGGTTTAACAACCTGGGAAGAGAGTGAGAGGGCAACTGAGAGTGTTGAGGTGTTTCGTTAAATCTGGAAAGCGAGCGTTCGATCAACTCCTAGATATAGATCTTAGAGACTTTAGGGGCGAATTTTTGAACTCTACTTTCCTTTCCTGTTCCCCTTTCCTTTCGAAAGGCGGCCTGTCGCTAATTTTGAGCCAGTCCTTTCATTACGGCAAAGGACGGCCTATCGATAGGTGGGTAGGATGCTAACTTTCGCTGTCAACTTCGTCGTCGTCGCTCTTTCAAGATGGCGGCTTCTCACCAGTTGGCAGTACGACGTTGCTAGGTGCGCGGTTTGATTGCGCAGGAGTCTGCGACGTCGAGGTGTCGGCAGGAGGCTCCTCATGGTGCTCATCAGCGAGATCATTCTGAGAAGCACGCTGCTCTTGACCGTCACAACAGAACTCCTCAGTAGATTCACTGTTGGGGTACGTCTCCTACGGGTGCCCTGCATACAATTGCGCGGTTAGTTAATCGGTGCGAGTGCTCCAACGATGAAACGGAAATAAAAGTAGAAAATTCAGGGAAGCAATGTGGCTGTGAGGACAAGACCGAGTACTTGCCATGTTCAATATCTCCTTCGTCGCGACGTGCTTGCACCATGGGGTCATCTACCTCAGCAGACTGGCGGTCCCCATCGTAAGGTTTATGCACCCTTGTTGCAAAATAGGGGACCAAAGACTGTACCTGCTCCAAAAGTGGGTTCATTGGTGAGGGAGGGCCACCACCACCTGAAGAAAAAAACAAAAGAGAAAAGAAAAGTTGGATGAATGGAAGGTCCCAATCGCGAAAAAAGCGTACACAGCTCACCAGTTGACATAGTTTTTCTGACGCCCTCTGCCGCCTTCTTCTTCCACTTGGTCTTTAAACTGTCGCAGGCTTTCCGAAGCTGCTTTGAATTTCTGCGGACAACGCCTGGCATGCTGTTGAGCTGGGACGTAAGCCTTTCCCAGATGTCCTGTTTTGCCTTCGTTGACACACTATCTGTCTTGTTTTCAAGTACTCCCTTGTACCTCCCAATCAACTCCATTAAGGTAGCCGTCTCATCGGCCGACATGTACGCGTCCGTTTAGACATATTGACAACGAAAACCACATGTTACCGAAAAGTATCCAAGGGCGGGGAAGGAAGACACGCAAAGCTTTCCTTTCTCTTCGGCTAAGAACATGTGACATAGTTCAGACGTTACTGTGCTGAGAATACAGTAGCACATATTCAAAGGGACAAAGAAGTAGATGAGGATAGAAAGCGTAAGGCACATTCAAAAATTGCCACTAAGGCACTAGAGAAGGCTTCCTTTCTGGGAAAGTCTCTTTCGGGCTACCTATGGAAAGGAAAGAAATGCAAAGAAGGAAAGGAGTGTTCAAAAATTCGGGCCGAAGGCAGTTCATTGGCGGGAAGTCAGGGGTGCCACTAGTCGTTGAAGACTGGAACGACGGTCTCCCCTCAGCAGCGCAATAGTCGTCGGACTCAGGGTTGGCTGGTTGTTGGATTTGACCATGGAACATGTTCTTTTCTCATAGCGAGAAAGCGAGACTTAGATGATTGAGAGAAAAGACGCCTCACAGATTTTGCAAGTCGCTACACTAGCCGGGTTTACATGAAGTCGATCTATCGTCTCCGTGTAAACGAGTCTTTATCGACTTAAAGCAGAAGTCGACACAGTAGCGGCAAGTCACTCGACTTGGGTAGTTCAGACGACAAATGTCGACTGAACTCAGCCATGTAAACCGCGTCAGTCGACTTACTGAGCCACTTCCCCTACGCCACTGCCGGCACTGCCGGTACGTCCAAAACAATACTAGTGACGGCTGTAAGATTACGAAAAGAATGGCATGCCGAAACAACCGAAACCGAATGGAAGACAACCGAATGGTTTGCTGAAAGGGAGCTAAAGTATTCGAGAAATAAAAGAATCTACGCGATGACAAAGTTGTGTGTAACGTATCTAAGTTTCAACGTTACAATTCAAAGGTAACTGTGGCACTTCAGCCGAGGATCAGTCGACTGAATCCTGTAGAGCTCCATGGCGTCTTAATCCACTCTCATGTAAGCCGTCGTTAGTCGACCTTAACGATAAGTCGACTGGGGCGTTCAGTCGAAATATCTGTCCATGTAAACGCAGTTACTGACTGCACTTTTGGAGAGTCCAACACTCACAAGGGTAGACGACGCGTATTCAGAAAAAGCGACACTGAGTGCCATTCGACGAATTAGCGCAGCGTCCTGACGGGAGATTTCGTTGCATCCTGACAGCGAATGTTGAATCAACTATTGAAAGTCAGATATAGGAAGAACGTCAGTTGCCCACTGGCGGGAATCAATATTTCATGCTGTGAGTGATACGTACATTCTCCTGTAACAATCTTCGAGAAATCTTTAAATTACATAAATTAGTGACATTTTTACGTAAAAACTAAAAGGAATATGTTTCGACGAAGTTGTATCGCTTTAAAGACCCCGATCCCAAGATAAATATAGCAAGGAGAACGCCGTTGATGCGCAAAATTTGGCATTGTATTGTGGAGTTTTATGGTTTGGTTACACCCTCGCCTATTTTTCATTATATGAACCTATGCCGCGTAATTAAAAGATGATACCGGCAGCCGTCTCTGCACCAGCAAGCGGTTCTGTTGGCCCATCAGTTCTGCCAGCAAGCGGCTCTGCCGTTCTACGTCTTCCCGACGTGCCTCTCTTCAATCAGACAATGAAAATGGCCGCAAAATTCGTTGTAGAGGTAGGTCGCTGGGGATACATCCTATGTACCCGATCGAGTTTTAAAAAAAAAGAAAAGAAATGATGGCACGCAGCGCAGCAAGTACAGATCCCGAGAAAAGTTTACGGAACACCAGAGCGACGTATTTCTTGATCTCAGCGACACCCTAGCGGCGAACGGGAGTGGACATACTTACTGAGAGGTGCGTCGAGTACCCGGTCACGTGTTTGTGAGTCTATCTGCTCCTGTTTGCAGCAACCGTGTCGCTCAGATGACTATATACACCACTCCAGTGTTCGGTAAACTTTTGTCGGGGGCTGTACAAGTGAAATACACTCTTTAGCAACTCTCTTTAACCAGATCTTCACCTTGCACTCTTAAAAATGAACTTCACCGCATAGCAGACTCCGAGCCAACCATTATCGGGAGTGATATCGCTATCTACCCTGATTTGTTCAAAACGGGAGGCGTACGCCTTTTTTGTGACAATTATGAACATCATAAGTGTCACACAAAAAAAACGCGTAAGCCCCCGTTTTCAACAAATCAGGGCAGGTAATGATATCATTCGAGGTGATGGTTGGCTAGGAGCGTGCTATGCGGTGCAGTTCATTTTTAAGAGTCTATAGCACGCTCCTAGCCAGCCATCGTCCCGAATGGCATCCTTCTCTCCACTGATGTGTTGAAAAAGGGAGGTGTTCGCCTCTTTTGTGACACTTATGCAGTACATAATTGTCATAAAAAGGACTACGCCTCCCTTAAAAAAAAGGAACTGGAGAGAACGGTGTCATTCGAGATCACTTTTGGCTAGGAGCGTGCTATCCGGTTAAGTTTCGGTTTAAGAATCTATGGATGATTCTGAAAACCGAACTGTATTTCGCACGGGGTTGGGCAGACAAGCGGCTGGAGCGTCAGGTATAGGCAGGTCCCATTAATTATTACAGTTTTTATTACACTGATCTTCTGTTTCATGGTTGCAGAACTCCTTCATATCCGAAAGAATTGGCCTACACTCTTAGAAATGAACTTCACCGCATTGCACGCTCCTAACCAACCATCTCGAATGATATCAGTATCTGCCCTGATTTGTTCAAAACGGGAGGCGTACGCCTTTTTTTGTGTGACAGTTATGAGCAGCATAAGTGTCACAAAAAAAGGGTTACGGAAACAGCGCAAAAGGACGGATTCATTGGTGTAAGCACGTAATTCGATGATGGATAAGTGAGTGAAAGACCGTTCCTTTGCGCTTCGCCTCGACCAGCCGCGACAAAAATACGTGAACTGAAACCAATTAATTACTGCAAGAAATGACCGGCTTGGGTGGCGGATATTGTTCTAAAAGCTGCCCACTGAAGGTCCCAAAAGGGGTAGTACCCATTTTAATACGCGCTGCTTTAGAAGTTTGAATTGAATTTTTGAATTTGAATTTTTATTTAAATAACAGGCGCCTCCCACTCATTCACACGGTGCGCAGCTTGTAGATGGTATCGGACAGATACACTCTTAGAAATGAACTTCACCGCATAGCAAGCTCCTAGCCAACCATAATCTCGAATGATATCGTTATCTGCCCTGATTTGTTGAAAACGGTAGGCGTACGCCTTTTTTGTGACAATTATGAACAGCATAAGTGTCACAAAAAAGGCGTACGCCTCCCGTTTTCAACAAATCAGGGCAGATAACGATATCATTCGAGATTATGGTTGGCGAGGAGCGTGCTATGCGGTGAAGTTCATTTTTAAGAGTGTACTTGTAAAAATGAAAGTTATTCGATCAGTGCACCCGTTCAAGAATTATTTAGCCCGCGGATTTAACTGAAACACCTCTGTACATTCGTTCAATCCTACACTGTTAAAACAGAGCTTCACCACATAGCACGCACCTAGTCAACCATCATTCCGAATGATATCATTTTATGTCCTTATTTGCTGAAAATGGCGGGAGGTGCCTGTCTGGGACACATTATGCATGAAAAAGATAGGCTCCTCCCCCTGTTTCCTCCCCCCACGAATCATGACACAGAATGATATCATTCGGAAGGATGGCTGACTAGGACCGTACTATGTGGAGAAGTTCTATTTCAACAGTGTACACGCTTAGAAATTAACTTCACTGCATAGTACGCTCATTGCCAACCATAATCTCGAATGATATCGTTATCTGCTCTGATTTGTCGAAAACGGGAGGCGTACGCCTTCTTGTGTGGGAGAGGTTTACTAGACGGATTTCACGTGGTACTTCGCCTTCACTCTTAAAAATGAACTTCACCGCATAGCACGCTCTTAGCCAACCATAATCTCGAATGATATCATTATCTGCCCCGATTTGCTGAAAACGGGAAGCGTACGCCATTTTTGTGACAATTATGAACCGCAAAAGTGTCACGGAAAGGGCGTACGCCTACCGCTTTGAACAAATCAGGGCACATAGTGATATCATTCGAGATAATGGTTGGCTAAGAGCGTGCTATGCGGTGAAGTTCATTTTTAAGAGTGTTCTTTGTAACACTTATGCTGTTCATAATTGTCACAAAAAAGGCGTCTCCCGTTTTCATCAAATCAGGGCAGATAACGATATCATTTGAGATGATGGTTGGCTAGGGGCGTGCTATGCGGTGAAGTTCATTTGTAAGAGTATAGTCAAGGAAGTAGCATTTCTTGTGTCGCCGCCGAGCATTTTTGCGGTGGTTGAGCTGTGTTTCACCCTCGTTGCACATTCAGCTATAGACGTTCATTTTTGCGTTTAGGACGAACTGCACAGAATATCGTTAGCCTAACGTTCTTTCGACCCACGTATGAAGCGTAACGAGATAGTTACGGTGGAATCTATTGTCTGAGCTCCGTTGATGCTTTTCGGAATCTCTATAGCCTGCTGTATAGCAAGACTAAAAACTTCAGTTGTCCAACTTTAGTTATACAGTAAATCGTTGTTCCGTGTCCTTACTCCATGCTAGCCCAGCATACCTTGTTAGCGTAGCTCGTCTTGCGAGTTCCACACTTGAATCTCGTTATGGACCTGTCTCAGTCCATGTGATCGTAGCATGTCCTGTTAGCGTAACATTTTATGTCAGTGCGGGCGAGGTCCATGGGCCTTATTGTTAGTTCGTACTGAACATTAGAAGAAACGATTTCTACCATCTTTGAAGAATTCAGCGTTTAATTAACTCTGTATGGACTGCGCCATGTCATGCATAAACGGGAAGACGAAGCATCAACGAAGACGATTTGGCGGTCTTGAAGTTCACTGACGAAGATGGGGAAACCGAATCTGCGGGCATTACATTCGTGGATGCAAGTCAAATGTCTGTTAACAAGACCATGGATACGTTGCACCGTAAAGTGAAGCTTGAACCGCTTGACGAGGCCTAGCTTATGAAGGCACTCGTGTTCGAGGTGGACCGCTTGAAGATGACAACAACAGCGATAGTGTCGAATGGCTGGATGATAAACCTAAGTAGTTTAGTAGAACAAGAATACAGCTGAGGTGGGTCAAAGATGACACGTCAGGGGGGAAGTCGTCTGCAAGGGGTGCAGGCTTCTGCTTAACACACAATTTTTTTTTTAAATCTTCGCAACCCATTGCTCCATGTCCTGACGCAGCTGTGCGCATCATTAGCCACTTATCGAAGCTTTAAGCGGGAACCGCATACGACGTTTTCTCGACGCAGATACGCCGAGATTTGAGGTCGTGACGTCACTCCCGATGGAGAAACGTCGGGCCCACCCGCAAACGGCGTTTTCTCGGCGCAGCTTAGGAGCCGGCGCAAAGTTTGTACTCGAGGCCCCTGCCGGCATTTCTCGTCATGAGTAAGATATATTATAGGCTGGCATAACATACGCAACAGATACCGTTTGAAAAACATGCACTATAACTTTGTATAAATACCATATCTGGTAACCAAAGGCAATAACCAAGGCGCGCCGACCATCAACGAGGAAATCTCTTGCTTGTACTTCCGCTTCCGTCCGCTGTTCTCCCGCGTCTCCCAGTATGGAGCAAAGGCGAAAATTGCTGCTGCTGTTAAAAAAAAACAAAAAAAGAACTGCTTCTTCTCTAAAAGCGACAGCTGTTGCGGTAGAAGGATTGAAGAAGACCGTCGAGGACACTCTACTGGGTGCAGCGATATCTAGGTCAGAGAGAAACGACAATCGAACAATGGCTAGCAAATGGGATGGTATGCGGTTTGTCGCTCCCGTGTTAGCATTCATTTTCATTTCCAGCCAGTTCTGCCTGGTCCACTTCATTCTGTCTTCCACTTGCGCGTACTTCGCGACCACACCATCTATGCCCACACAGCTGAGCGGCTGTGGAGACGGTCGTTTCCGGCCAAGCATGCGATTGGTCAAGACCGACACGTCGCTTCCTGCGCTTGCAGCTCCGACCTGTTCACCTCAGACGTCGGCGTCCCCGCTCGACGGCTATTGTTCGTGGAGCTGAACGTAAAACTGCCGAGCGCTCGGCGTTCTTGCGTCTAGAAAACGTCGTATCCGGGTCGCCCTTTACAGGCTTCCCACTGCTGTGTATGACTGACGTTGCAAAAGTTCAGCGCAAAGTTTCCTCCGCACAGTAATTATGCAGAGGACATAGTCGTGTCCATGTACTACTCGATATCAAATGAGAACGGTGAAACTGTATCAGAAATTCAACACGTGTTCCATTGAAGCTTCATTATTAATGTAACAAGCGTTAGGGGGTTTGCCGTACGGATCCGTTCGCAGTGCGGTTCGAAATTGCAATCACCCGCAAACTCTGCGAAAATGGAGGACGACTGCCTTTCTGTTGACGGAGAATTTGTATTTACAATCGCTTGCACGGCAGAGACTGAAGAACTTCCGTGTATAGTTTTGGCCTTACGGTGTGTTGCAAGGTTAGACTGGTCATATTAATGCAAGTAATTCGTTGCTAGTAGATAATTATTTAATTCATTAGCAATTTTATTAAGTCAGAAATATCAAAGACAATTCCATTACGTCATGGGTGAGCTCGATAAGTCAGAAATAATTTGTTAACTTTTTGTAAAAGCCTTATCCACTACTCATGCATTGCCCGCCAAAACGTTGTCGACGTTATCTATAAATAAATAAACTAATAAATTAAAAGTTACCAAAAGTAAACTTGATATTCATTAGTGAGCTTAATTAACAAGTCAAAAATAATGTATTCAGTTAAAAGTTACCAAAGTAAATTTTTTGGTAGTACTTGATTAGTGAGCTCAATTAATACGACAGAAATAATTTATTAAATTAAAAGTTTCCAAAGTAAATTCTACGCCCAAACTCCCGCGTACCACCACAGAGGAGAGGGCCTCCATAAGTTTATTTTCGTAATGATTGATTGGTTGGTCACGAGTTGTTACCGAGCGATCTGCCTCCCGGAGTGACGGCATGTTGTTGGGGAGGATTGTACGTCCTGGGCCGACTTCACAGCGAACTGTAGCTGAACGTTAGCCTGACAACGCCTGGGGAAAATCCAAGGCAAACACTGAGACAGCACATGCGACTCTTTAAATAATAATAATAATAATAATAATAATAGTAATAGTAATAATAATAACATAATATTTTCTTGGTGCCCTAGATCGGCCACAGGGGCCATGGTATTGGCGCACACAACATAAGTCACATTGTGAATGTAATACAATACAGTACAATACACTTCAAAAAACGACACGACACAAACTATGTTAAAATATGAAACCCGGAATAGACAATAGGCAAAAAAGAAAAAGATCTTACATAATTATGATTGATTGATTGATTGATTGAAAGAAAGAAAAAAATGGGGATTGTAGCCCTCATCACGAGGGCCGGCTACCCCAGATCACCTAAGGAAAGGAATTCCAGACACATCCACCATCACCCACTGGAGATGTCGCATAATTATGACAGACACTTTGTTACATCTGTTTTGAAGGACGTACAGGAAGGAGAAGAAAAAAATGTCACAGGACTTGCAAATCGAATTCAGCAACATTTCACAACGTATAATAAGATCAAATGGACAGAAACTATCTACATAAAATGATGGTGGGTTGCGAAATGCAGCTCGAGGAGGACAAAAGCATAGGCGGCTTAATAATAAGAAAGAAGAGTGAACAAATGAATATACACATTTGTACATCAATAAAGCGGCAGCAATATTACGTCTTGAATTCAGTGAGGTGAACTTGAAAAGATTTAACATATCATTATAATCATATAACTACAGGCTGGAATGTGCCGTAGAAATGAATAATGAATGATGTGAAGAGCTTACTCCAAGCCGTTACTGCGACTTTTTTTTCACGGCTCCCACCACAACTTAAAGTGGAAATAAAATTCATTCAAGTGTCATTCAAGCTCTCTTCTGAATACACCTGTCTCTGTTTGCAAACAAATGACGTCAGAGTGTTCGATAGGGCCACGAATTTGGTAGAGTTCAACTACGCTCGAAGCTAGGCGCGAACAAGGCCGCGCCCGAAAGCCACGGTCTTGAGGGAATTACGATGGTCCCTGAAAGGGACATGACCTTCGGACCTACTTTTCTTTCAATAGGAGGCAGCGAACACAAATGCTCATTCGTGGGACCCAGCCCTCCCCTTCCGATTTGTTTCGGTTTCAGTCTGTCTACCAACGTCATGATGACGTTTCTCGGGTGACCGTCTATAGCTTGAAGGTAATTGACATCAGTGACACAAAGAGAGTTCCACGCAACTGACGCATACTCGAGCATAGGAAGAACAGAAGATTTATAAAGTGAATGGGACCCATTTAGAAGTATCAGTGTGTAAGGCTAGCTAGTAATGGTCGGGACAGGAAAAGAAACATTTCGCACGTGTATGGTCCATGGATGCGAGCGAGCAACGGGGGAGCCGCCCTAATGTGTTTCCGTGCCGAAGCCAGACAGGAGCGTATGTGTGAAGTATCATGTGGGCATGGAATGGGATTTTGCTTGCTGAGCTAGGGCATCGTCCCGTGCCGGTGAAACTCCGAACTCATCATCATTCAACTAAAGTAGGGTTGTTGTTGCTTGGTGAGTGTCACTTTCTCCGGGTGTCTTAAATAGTTATTCGGCAGGTATTCCGTATTCGGTAAATAGGCATTCGGTATAAGGCAGGAGTGATATTTTCGCTGCAGGTACATGGAGGTGCACCACGGTCAACAGCCTTATAGACATAATACAATATCTGAAACGAACGGCAAACATACATCCATAATATATACGTTCGTCGTATTGAGAACACGGCAAAAGGGATGTCTCGTTCGCTTTCTACAAATCCTCGGTATCTGAGGCACCTCTTGAGAAAAACAAAAAACAAAAGAGATTCTGCAATATTTTTTGGAGGTAGACGTCCAACTCTGCAGCCAGGCAGTGAAACCGAGGAGGTTGGACGTCTAAGAAACTAGAACACCTCTCGGTGTCACATGGGAAGTGTTTCTGCAAGGTCTGGAATGTTGAGGGTTTGATGGAAGATGAAAACTTGAAAACCTGGCTCCCACTGGCACTGGCTGGCACTGGTGGTTCGCTGAATGTGTTTACCGCATGTGTCACTCTGCTTACGAGGACAGCGCTGAGCCCATACTCAACGGTGCGCAGGAAAAGGTTTGAGCCAAGCGCCTCTCCCGTCCGCTCGAGCCGAACCCCGAGATGCCGCCGTCTGGTAGCGTGAACTGCAACTATTATAACTGTGACGACAGCGATCTCCGAAGAGGTGACCGCTTAAGGCGGACTCATGCCATCTAGTTAACGTTCGCTTAAGGAGAGGGTTGGCAGCACCGTCCCAAAAATCGTTGCCTCCGCTTTGCTTTTGTCGCGCGCTCTAAGGAAGTAATATAATCGGCGTCAGCCTGCAGAACGTGCTAGCCAACGACAAAGCCATTATTTTCATTCGCAGGGGTCTGGAAAACTGCAGCAAGCTTGTCGAATTTGTTGATTGCAATCGATTCCCAGGCTAGGGAATGACATCATTTTGGCTCATATACCATGGGCGGGCGACCGGGTCGAGAGAAGCGATTTTATTGCATCTCCCTTAGACTCCCGTGTATTGAAAATTTGAGAAACTTTAGTCACAACATTGAGTTCACAACAATGAACCTTTTCCGAGTAAGCATATGCGCATGCTCAACCACCTGCAGGGGGCTGGCATGTCATTTTGGGGTAGGTAATCTGTGCCAACAAGAGATTTCAAGGCGATCGCTCTGACCCAAAATGGTGCCACTGGCCTTGGCGCCGCCCATCATGTGACGTCAAATGGCGTGCTCTGAGACAGGATCCTCCCAATGGCCAAACTCTCTTAACAAACGGCTCTGCTACAACTGTGACGACAGCGACCTCCGAAGAGGTGGTGGCATAATATCGGGCTCCCTTTATAGAGGGAGATGAAGTGTCCAGACGAAAGGCTTGGAGTCGACAACAATGAACCTTTTCCGAGTAAGCATATGCGCGTGCTCAGCCACCTGCAGGGGGCTGGCGTGTAATTTTGGGGTAGGTAATATGTGCCAAGGTTGCGCGGACGTTCGAGGCAAATACATGACGACGCTTTGTACTCGTAATCAGTAGAATACCCTTTCACTCTTTACGCATTCGTCTTACAATCTTCTCTTGGTGCTTTCCCACGCGACGTGCCAGTCCAAAAAGCGCCCCTCGCTCATTTGGGGTTAAAATATGACGTTTTGCATTCTGTCGCCAGGGCCAACACGTACATGGAAATGGTCCATTTATTTCAACAACACTCTGACTAGCCATACGGTACTGCCTATCCTTACGTTGGGAACTGCGTGCGTTTATTCTTGCATCCAGCGGGCGACGTCCCATGTTAGACGTTCAGTGCGCTGCTTTCTTTCAGGATGTTCTGCCGGTCGTACCCTGAGTCAGGTTTACTGTTTGACCAGGCTTGGGAGGTCCTGGATGTGGGAGCTGCAGGTCGGTCTCTGATGCTAGGCCGCAGTATGAAGCTGATGCATAGTCACCTCTGTCAGCTCTCTGCTGTCGTAGACCCGTCGACTTTCACTCTTCCAGAAGCACTTCCCTAATTCAGGTCACGCACCACTTGCTGCCCCTTTTTTCCTACATGAGAAGCGATGACGTTCCCACGCTGTCCTCTCAATTCACAGCGGCTGTGTTCCACTTTTCAAGGTCAGCTGTCCTCAATTTCAGCGCTTTTGCATTACTGCCCAGACAGTGGCTACTTTGGGCTTTGTATCCAACTGCACCAAATCCCATGGCGACCTTCGACGTTCCGCTTTGTGACCGTCGCTCTTCTTGGCATTCGGGTCTTGCTGCTTCGTAGCCGCGGGCGATCGCCGCGCCAGAAAGCCGCGTAAAGAGCCCCAACAAAGACCAAGTAGAACCACAAAGCTACAGATTTTGACAGTGGAATATTATGCATTCGTCCCTTGTGCCCATATTTGGCATGGCACGGCAGCAAAAGTGAATCATATACTTGTATCCTGTCTTTTGCATTGAACGCTTTATTACGAGTCAAGCCAACTGCGTCTTTACAGGACGGCATAAGAAAAGAAACAAAAGAGACACACACACACAAACAAACACCACCCTATTCAACAAACCCTATTAAACAACTAACCACGTTTCATTCGCTCCTGAAGTGATGATGATGATTATGTATTTTGTTTTTGTTTTTTGCGCAAAAGCTACTAGGGCTAGGTACAATACAATACAGGGCAGCAACATTCTTTGTTCCTCCAAAGACGCTAGTGGTAAGCACAGACGCTGGTCGCGCATCCATTGCGCCTGCCACAAACACCTTGGCACCACCAATCCGCTGACACGGTCCGGTCTGCAGGTACGCGACCTGAAGGGAAGCTAAGCAGTAACCACATCCTCTTACGTGCCTGCACTACACGGAGCTCACGCTCGCACCTTGTGCGGAAGCAAACAAACGGTTTCTGACAAAAGTGTTTAAAAGAGGCGAGCCACCGAATTTTTGTTCTGCCTGAACATAATTAGTCAGACAGGACACTGCAGAGTGAAGTGGTAGCCGCCACACTGCCCGTTGTCCTCTATCCGTCCTCATTTGGTATAGGTGCGAACATATTCAAGTCACATGTTAGCATGAATCAGCGTAACCAAAACACTTGAAGAGATCATAGTAAGGCAAAGCATATCACTGCAGTTTACGGTGTGCAAGTTTCGTAATAAAGAAAATAATAATGGGGAAACATTTAATCTTTCGACTGTTGACTTTTTTCTTGCACTCGAAATTTGTACCCGGTGTCCTTGGATTATAAACTTTGACACACAAAGATTAGTTGTTTCAGGGAGAGCACATGTGAAGAATGGCATGAAGCTGAGTTGAAAGGGCAGCACCCTAGCATGGTGTTGCCCCCGTATTATTTCCATTCACGTTGTGATTACGCTGATACATTTCATTATGCATTTCTCGCAAAAATTAGGCCGGTCTATTTCTGGCACGTCGTTGGTGCACAGGCATTACAAAAAAAATGACGCTTCGCGATACAACCACTTATCTATTCCCGTTATTAATATGCCATGTCAATAATTTCCCCAATACCTCTAACAGGGTAATGCCACGATTCGTTCATTTAACGTCCAGTATATCGCTTCGAGACCCAGCCAGCAATGAAGACTATTTCGCACCAGACTTCAACTGCTTGGCTAAGACGTCTTCCAGCAAGTCCTTCACCAACCTTTTCCAGGCATACTCAACTCGATCTGAAAGCTTTGCCTTCAGACCATCCATAATACTTTTACTTTCATCATCTACACCAGAAAGATCGATTGTAGCGCTGTCTGCTTCAACAACACCCACTTCAACATCATAGGTACAACTAGCACTTGAGACGTCCTTTTCGGTACATTTCCTCGTAACAGATCCTCCAATAAGAGCCCTCTGCGATGAAATAGTGATTGTTGATTTGCCCAAGCACTTTTTACTCGTAAACTTTATATCGAGCGGCTCCGACGTGGCCAGTGTGAAACTAACAGCAGGTCCGTCTGCGGTACAGGCACTCGACATCGCCTCATTGAGCGGGAGGTGCTTGAGTCCCTGAAAGTGCGTCTCTTCAATGGCAACACCGAGTGCTTTGGGGAAATATTTCAAGTGATTCTTATATTTCTTGTCTTGCAATTGATGCAAAGCGGTTTGGACCACGCCTGTGAGGTCCTTGGCTTCATTGATGCAAAGCTCACGCGTCTCTTCACATGCTTCAGGGTAGAAGGAATGCGGACATCCGGGGTCGGCGAAGGCAGGGTCGTCTATTGCTGCAAAGAATTGAGACGTGACTTGTCAAGTGCAAAGAGTTTCTCAACATGCTCTAGCTTTCCAGATAGTTTTGTATTATTGAACGAGGAGATAGGATTGCTACTTCATTCTCACAAATGTTTGTTGTGGTGAAGAACCGATCTTTCGTCGTACTAATTAATTACGCTAACATTTCGAACCGTATTAAAAACTGCGAGTTTGTTCGAATACTGCGCTGAAGTGGTCTCGTATTTAGGAATGACAACGCAACGTGTGTCCGTGTCCCATGCCACGCGCTTTAGCTCCACGTATATCACTAAACCCAACTTTAGGTTCAGAAGTAGTCGTTCAGTTTATTGTTTTCAGCTGTAGAGGAGATGGTGTCCGCCTATATGATTCCTGAGCGGCGGTGATGTAGTGTCCCAGTGGGCTGACGTTCGTGGCCTCACGCTAGGACGCATACACCTGTCTCTGTTTGCAAACAAATGACGTCATAGCGTTCGATAGCGCCACGAATTTGGTAGATTTCAACTACGCTCGAAGCTAGGCGCGAACAAGGTCGTGCCCGAAAGCCACGGTCTTGAGGGAATTACGATGGTCCCTGAAAGGGACATGACCTTCGGACCTACTTTTCTTTCAATAGGAGGCAGCGAACAAATGCTCATTCGTGGGACCCAGCCCTCCCCTTACGATTTGTTTCGGTTTCAGTCTGTCTACCAACGTCATGATGACGTTTCTCGGGTTGAGGTCTATAGCTTGAAGGTAATTGACATCAGTGACACAAAGAGAGTTCCACGCAACTGACGCATACTCGAGTATAGGAAGAACAGAAGATTTATAAAGTGAATGGGACCAATTTAGAAGTATCGGTGTGTAAGGCTAGCTAGTAATGGTCGGGACAGGAAAAGAAACATTTCGCACGTGTATTGTCCATGGATGCGAGCGAGCAACGGGGGAGCCGCCCTAATGTGTTTCCGTGCGGAAGCCAGACAGGAGCGTATGTGTGAAGTATCATGTGGGCATGGAATGGGATTTTGCTTGCTGAGCTAGGGTATCGTCCCGTGCCGGTGAAACTCCGAACTCATCACCATTCAACTAAAGTAGGGTTCTTGTTGCTTGGTGAGTGTCACGTTCTCCGGGTGTCTTAAATAGTTATTCGGCAGGTATTCCCTATTCGGTAAATAGGCATTCGGTATACGGCAGGAGTGACATCTTTGCTGGAGGTACATGGAGGTGCACCACGGTCAACAGCCGTATAGACATAATACAATATCTGAAACGAACGGCAAACATACATCCATAATATATACGTTCGTCGTATTGAGAACATGGCAAAAGGGATGTCTCGTTCGCTTTCTACAAATCCTCGGTATTGGAGGCGAAGGCCGATATACTGGGGCACCTCTTGAGAAAAACAAAAAACAAAAGAGCTTCTGCGATATTTTTTGGAGGTAGACGTCCAACTCTGCAGCCAGGCAGTGAAACCGAGGAGGTTGGACATCTAAGAAACTAGAACACCTCTCGGTGTCACATGGGAAGTGTTTCTGCAAGGTCTGGAATGTTGAGGGTTTGATGGAAGATGAATACTTGAAAACCTGGCTCCCACTGGCACTGGCTGGCACTGGTGGTTCGCTGAATGTGTTTACCGTATGTGTCACTCTGCTTACGAGGACAGCGCTGAGCCCATACTCAGCGGTGCGCAGGAAAAGGTTTGAGCCAAGCGCCTCTCCCGTCCGCTCGAGCCGAACCCCGAGATGCCGCCGTCTGGTAGCGTGAACTGCAACTATTATAACTGTGACGACAGCGATCTCCGAAGAGGTGACCGCTTAAGGCGGACTCATGCCATCTAGTTAACGTTCGCTTAAGGAGAGGGTTGGCAGCACCGTCCCAAAAATCGTTGCCTCCGCTTTGCTTTTGTCGCGCGCTCTAAGGAAGTAATATAATCGGCGTCAGCCTGCAGAACGTGCTAGCCAACGACAAAGCCATTATTTTCATTCGCAGGGGTCTGGAAAACTGCAGCAAGCTTGTCGAATTTAACGATGAAAGATGAAAGTCACTGAAAAGGTTAGCCAGCTGTAGGGATCGAACCCACATCTGTCCCCTCCATGTTGTTCCAGCCTCAGAACATCAGTTTATCTCTTGTCGAATTTGTTGATTGCAATCAATTCCCAGACTAGGGAATGACATCATTTTGGCCCATATATCATGGGCGGGCGACCGGGTCGAGAGAAGCCATTTTATTGCATCTCCCTTAGACTCCCATGTATTAAAAATTTGAGAAACTTTAGTTACAACATTGAGTTCACAACAATGGACCTTTTCCGAGTAAGCATATGCGCATGCTCAACCACCTGCAGGGGGCTGGCATGTCATTTTGGGGTAGGTAATCTGTGCCAACAAGAGATTTCAAGGCGATCGCTCTGACCCAAAATGGTGCCACTGGCCTTGGCGCCGCCCATTATGTGACGTCAAATGGCGGGCTCTGAGACAGGATCCTCCCAATGGCCAAACTCTACTAACGAACGGCTCTGCTACAACTGTGACGACAACGACCTCCGAAGAGGTGGTGGCATAATATCGGGTTCCCTTTTTAGAGGGAGATGAAGTGTCCAGACGAAAGGCTTTGAGTCGACAACAATGAACCTTTTCCGAGTAAGCATATGCGCGTGCTCAGCCACATGCGGGGGGCTGGCGTGTAATTTTGGGGTAGGTAATATGTGCCAAGGTTACGCGGACGTTCGAGGCAAATACTGGACGACGCTTTGTACTCGTAATCACTTGGTAGTGCCGTTTCACTCTTTACGCATTCGTCTTACAATCTTCTCTTGCTGCTTTCCCACGCGACGTGCCAGTCCGAAAAGCGCCCCTCGCTCATTTAGGGTTAAAATATGACGTTTTGCATTCTGTAGCCAGGGCCAACACATACATGGAAATGGTCCATTTATTTCAACAACACTCTGACTAGCCATACGGTACTGCCTATCCTTACGTTGGGAACTGCGTGCGTTTATACTTGCATCCAGCGGGCGACGTCCCATGTTAAACGTTCAGTGCGCTGCTTTCTTTCAAGATGGTCTACCGGTCGTACCCTGAGTCAGGTTTACTGTGTGACCAGGCTTGGGAGGTCCTGGATGTGGGAGCTGCAGGTCGGTCTCTGATGCTAGGCCGCAGTATGAAGCTGATGCATAGTCACCTCTGTCAGCTCTCTGCTGTCGTAGACCCGTCGACTTTCACTCTTCCATAAGCACTTCCTTAAAGGGACCATGAAACGATATTTGACAAGCCCACGATCATTTTTAATTAGTTCCCCTACACTAAAGCATTCACTCTGTGAAATATGAAGTTGAAAATCTTACAAATATCGAAAATATTCGATATTTACCACAGGCGTGAACAGCAGCTGCTACGGCCCGCCTCCGAGGCGAACTGGCCGTGACATCATACACAGAACATGTTGCCGATTCGCAGACGGGCTTTTGTGAGCAAAGTGCGAAATTTTCAAACAAGCTTGTATACTTCGTCATGAAATATGTTTTAATTTGACTTGGACACAAGATTATAACTAACCGTTTACACAGAATCCTACGAGAAATGTAATATAGCCGTTGACTGTCAGCATGGTTACCGGAGCACGTTTTCCCCTTTTAACTTCATCTTCGTCAGAACATACTTTCGTCGGTGACATTTTATGAGCTGCTGCGTACCAAACGATCCATAGACGCTGTGTGTGTCGCATAACCTCTTCCTCCATTGCTGATAATTTGCCTTTCGCCATACTTCAAGTGATTTCGACGGGAGATATACAACGTCGTTGTTGTCCTAACCGAAACCATGCACCCACGTGGTCCGGCGGGGTGTGTCCTCCTCGTCGTTCACAGTTGGCTGAGAGGATTGGATGGCGATGACGTAAGCCCACTTCGAAGGCATATATCCAGCGGTCACGCCCTGCTATATTTGTCTGATAACTGCGCCCCCGTTGTACTGAATACGGCCAAAAGTCGATGTGTGTACGATAGTGAGGGATCATGAGAACGGTTTCCTGCAGAGTACTCAGATTTCTCGAAAATCATTTCATGGTCCCTTTAATTCAAGTCACGCGCCACTTGCTGCCCCTTTTTTCCTACATGAGAAGCGATGACGTTCCCACGCTGTCCTCTCAATTCACAGCGGCTGTGTTCCACTTTCCAAGGAAAGCTGTCCTCAATTTCAGCGCTTTTGCATTTCTGTTCAGACAGTGGCTACTTTGGGCTTTGTATCCAACTGCACGAAATCCGATGGCGACCTTCGACGTGCCGCTTTGTGACCGTCGCTCTTCTTGGCATTCGGGTCTTGTTGCTTCGTAGCCGCGGGCGATCGCCGCGCCAGAAAGTCACGTAAAGAGCCCCAACAAAGACCAAGTAGAACCACAAAGCTACAGATTTTGACAGTGGAATATTATGCATTCGTTCCTCGTGCCCATATTTGGCATGGCACTGCAGCAAAAGTGAATCATATACTTGTATCCTGTCTTTTGCATTGAACGATTTATTACGAGTCAAGCCAACTGCGTCTTTACAGGACGGCATGAGAAAACAAACAAAACACACACACACACACAAAGAAACAAACACCACCCTATTCAACAAACCCTATTAAACAACTAACCACGTTTCATTCGCTCCTGAAGTGATGATGATGATGATGTGTTTTGTTTTTTTTGCACAAAAGCTACTAGGGCTAGGGCTCCTGAAGTACAATACAATACAGGGCAGCAACATTTTTTGTTCCTCCAAAGACGCTAGTGGTAAGCACAGACGCTGGTCGCGCATCCATCGCGCCTGCCACAAACACCTTGGCACCACCAATCCGCTGACACGGTCCGGTCTCCAGGAACGCGACCTGAAGGGAAGCTAAGCAGTAACCACATCCTCTTGCGTGCCTGCAGTACACGGAGCTCACGCTCGCACCTTGGGCGGAAGCAAACAAACGGTTTCTGACAAAAGTGTTTAAAAGAGGCGAGCCACCGAATTTTTGTTCTGCCTGAACATAATTAGTCAGACAGGACACTGCAGAGTGAAGTGGTAACCGCCACACTGCCCGTTGTCCTCTATCCGTCCTCATTTAGTATAGGTGCGAATATATTCAAGTCACATGTTAGCATGAATCAGCGTAACCAAAACACTTGAAGATATCATAGTAAGGCAAATCATATCACTGCAGTTTAAGGTGTGCAAGTTTTGAAATAAAGAAAATAATAATGAGGAAACATTTAATCTTTCGACTGTTGACTTTTTTCTTGCACTCGAAATTTGTACCCGGTGTCCTTGGATTATAAACTTTGACACACAAAGATTAGTTCTTTCAGGGAGAGCACATGTGAAGAATGGCATGAAGCTGAGTTGAAAGGGCAGCACACTAGCATGGTGTTGCCCCCGTATTATTTCCATTCACGTTGTAATTACGCTGATACATTTCATTTGCATTTCTCGCAAAAATTAGGGCGGTCTATTTCTTTCTGGCACGTCGTTGGTGCACAGGCATTACAAAAAAATGACGCTTCGCGATACAACCACTTATCTATTCCCGTTATTAATATGCCATGTCAATAATTTCCCAATACCTCTAACAGGGTAATGCCACGATTCGTTCATTTAACGTCCAGTATATCGCTTCGAGACCCAGCCAGCAATGAAGACTACTTCGCACCAGACTTCAACTGCTTGGCTAAGACGTCTTCCAGCAAGTCCTTCACCAACCTTTTCCAGGCATACTCAACTCGATCTGAAAGCTTTGCCTTCAGACCATCCATAATACTTTTACTTTCATCATCTACACCAGAAAGATCGATTGTAGCGCTGTCTGCTTCAACAACATCCACTTCAACATCATAGGTACAACTAGCACCTGAGACGTCCTTTTCGGTACATTTCTTCGTAACAGATCCTCCAATAAGAGCCCTCTGCGATGAAATAGTGATTGCCGATTTGCCCAAGCACTTTTTACTCGTAAACTTTATACCGAGCGGCTCCGACGTGGCCAGTGTGAAACTAACAGCAGGTCCGTCTGCGGTACAGGCACTCGACATCGCCTCATTGAGCTGGAGGTGCTTGAGTCCCTGAAAGTGCGTCTCTTCAATGGAAACACCGAGTGCTTTGGGGAAATATTTCAAGTGAGTCTTATATTTCTTGTCTTGCAATTGATGCAAAGCGGTTTGGACCACGCCTACGAGGTCCTTGGCTTCATTGATGCAAAGCTCACGCGTCTCTTCACAGGCTTCAGGGTAGAAGGAATGCGGACATCCGGGGTCGGCGAAGGCAGGGTCGTCTATTGCTGCAAAGAATTGAGACGTGACTTGTCAAGTGCAAAGAGTTTCTCAACATGCTCTAGCTTTCCAGATAGTTTTGTATTATTGAACGAGGAGATAGGATTGCTACTTCATTCTCACAAATGTTTGTTGTGGTTAAGAACCGATCTTTCGTCGTACTAATTAATTACACTAACATTTCGAACCGTATTAAAAACTGCAAGTTTGTTCGAATACTGCGCTGAAGTGGTCTCGTATTTAGGAATGACAACGCAACGTGTGTCCGTGTCCCATGCGGACGCGCTTTAGCTCCACGTATATCACTAAACCCAACTTTAGGTTCAGCACCCAACTTTAGTTTCAGAAGTAGTCGTTCAGTTTACTGTTTTCAGCTGTAGAGGAGATGATGTCCGTCTATATGATTCCTGAGCGGCGGTGATGTAGTGTCCCAGTGGGCTGACGTTCGTGGCCTCACGCTAGGGCGGCGACGGTAGAACTGATGATCGGGTGCTCAGGGCGCGTGTCCATCCTCGTCGTTGTCCACGGTCCGCCACATCACCCCCCCCCTCCGGGTCTGACGCGGAGTGGCGATAAAGCAGAAGAAACGTACGACATCACTGGAGGAGGACACAAGCGAGACCGTGGAAACGACGAGGATGAAAACGGGCCTGGAGCACCCGCTCCTCAGTTTTACAGTCACTGTCCTAGCGTGAGGCTGCGAACGTCAGCCCGCTAGGGCATTCCATCACCGCCGGTCAGGACTCATGTAGGAGGCACCACTTGTCTGACTTAACTAACACCATTGTTTTTCGAAATTTTACGCTTTAAATATAGACAGGCAAAAGACCAGTATTTAGACCATAGCCGTCTTGGGCCATAACCATGTTATTTCGTAATGGTCTCTGTTCGCCTCATCCTTTGTAATCCTCTACAGCTGTAGTGGCGCTAGTCTGTTTCAAACTGGTGTGAGTATGTGCAATTGCAGAGCGAACATCATCATAACGTACTTCCCCAAACCTCACCCCTGTTCCTTGCATAGCTCCATAGCTATAATCAGATCCCGGATTTATGCACTAAAAATTCGCGAATTTATGTACGCAAATGTGCAACGAAAACTGTCAGAACACGCAGTGAAATATGGAGCACAAACATTGATTTTTTCCTCAAGTTCAATACGCTCAGTTATGGTGCTTTAAGTTCCCGCGACTGTTTGTCTTGTAGGATCAGCTTGTAGGCGGAGAAGGTCCTCTTAACCTCGATCGGGGTTACAGGGAATTAGCGCAGTTGTCGCAACCCGTGCACAAGAGAAGCATACCATACATCATGAGCTACTTGTCAATAACGGCCACTTGGAATGGTTACCTCACGTGCATCTCATTTACATTTTTATCTCGATGTACCTTCCTGCTCGATGTACCTTTGTACGCTCGCTCGCTCGTTCGTTCGTTCGTTCGCTCGTCCGTTCCGTTCCGTTCCGTTCCGTTCCGTTCGTTCGTTCGTTCGAATGTTGACTTTAAAGGTAATGGATGTAAGATATATGCAATTATAAGAGAACTTATTACATTGAATATTACCGAAGGGAACCGCAGGTTGCACGAGGTACTAAATGTAATTAAAAGTAAATAACGTCAATTAAAGCAAGTACACGTAATTAAAGGGAACTAAACGAAATTGAAGATTACCTCATGTAATTAAAGGGTAACTGAAAGTGATTGAGGCTAATTAAAGGTTAATTATATGGACTTACATGTAGTAATTGAAAGTGTCGAACCGGAAGTCAAGTATAGACCGAAAGTGGACAACTGAAGGTAAGCTTACACCGGAAATGGACGACCAGAAGTGGGTTTAGACGGGAAGTGAATACCTTGAAGCCAAGTATAGACTGGAAAAGGCGCCTCAAGGGATACTTCGGAACAACAACAACAACTTTATTTTCGGCCTTGGAGAGTGGGGAGTTTCATCGCAACAGGCGATACTCTACCCCAGTGCTTGGTGGAATGGGGGAATAAAATAACGAGCCCCTTTACAATAACGATCGAAGTCCGATGGTGTCCAGAAATGTCAGAAGAGCTTTGAGCGCAGAGCGTTGCTGGGCTGGATTGGGCCAGGGACCAAGCAATTTCGGTAGGGAGAAAGGGCGAGAGTCCAGCTGACGAAGAGACTCGGAGAGTGTGATTCGGGAAGGTTCGTAGTGAGGGCAATGAAGAAGAATGTGCTCCAGATCCTCAAGAGCACCACAGTGGCAACAGGTGGGAGAATCAATTTGTCTCAAGCGGTAACGCCACTGAGCTGTAAAGGCCACATCGAGGCGCATGCGGTGGATTAATGCAGCATCCTGACGACATGTGTTTCGTGGCATGCGGAAAGCGAGCATGGGATCAACTCTGTTCAACATAGAGGGGGGAAGAATGTCGGTTGTCCGTTGGCGGGAAGCCAGGGGTGTCACTAGACGTCGCAGAATTGAACGGCGGTCTCCTCTGAGCAGAACAATACGGGTCCGGTTCCGAGACGAGAGTGCTGCTTCTGCGGCGCTGTCGGCCTGCACGTTCCCCACGACACCACAATGTTTACGTTATTACGTTATTTACTTCGGAACAATCGGTTAAAAACTTTCTGCACATCGTAGTTGATGCATCACATCCATAGCTGCCAATCAACTTTGTTTCTTTCTCATCTGACGAATTATGCCTCAAATAAGCGAGCAATCAAACCGAAACAGGAATGTGGAGACGAGTCGCATAAACTTTCCCCTTCGAAGACCAGCGCGCTACGCACCCTGCATGGAACGGACAAGTAGTACACCACGCTGGTCGTACCAGCTGTGTCGCATTCCCGAAACAAAACTATGGACGAAGATTCGCGATCTAAGAAAAGATCTTCCCGGAACAGCACCGCAAGCAGTACTTCCCCGACGATCAGATCGACGACGATCGGGATCTATATATGTATTGGCATCATCGTGGGACGATCGGGATCAGATTACTCAGACACTAATGGAAAGAAACAGCGGTCACCTGCTTTTCCGAAAGTCAGGAAACCGCGCAGGAATTGTATGTCAAAATGCACGGTGACGTTAGCCGAGCAGAGAAAGAAAGAAGAACTACCATCAACGCTTGGTGGGAGCCGAACTTCCCCAAATTTCAAAAGTCGTTTTTTTTACGATTCCACATTCGTTTCCAAGTGAGATATTTTACAACTGTGTTCAGTTCGTGATCGTGGGAATGCCGCAAGCTTGAAATCCATTTGGTTGCGATGTCTCCCTTTAATGCAAACTCATTCCTCTCGCATTTACAGTTACATGGCCACTGAATTTGTGTGTGACATGCAAGCTATCCTCAGACTGTGTCTCTGCTCACTATTCCGTGTCTCTTAATCAGCTGCACTCTCGTCTCCTCTCTTTGGCAAAATGGATTGGTCCATGACCAAACCCAGCCCACAAGTGCTCTGCCCTCAATGCCCTTCTGACCTTTTTGGACACGTAGGGCTTGTCCTCACTGTGATGCACCACATTACCACCAGCAATGGGATAGAAGATCGCTCCTGGCAATGAAACACCGCAATCGTCATCATAAAAGAAGGTTGTTGCCGTTGTTTCACTCTATGGAGTCGTCAAATATCACTTCAAAAGTTTTGATTTTCCACATGTATTCTAGTGAGCGGACCACCCGCTGTTTGCAAACAGTCTACGTCACAACGCCAGATGTCGTGACCCGTCGTTCGCAAAATAAAGCCACGCGCGTGTGGCAGCCGCCGATCACATGAGTTGTTTTGATGGCTGTTTCCGATGGTGTGTGCCATTGCGCGAAGGAGATACGAAGGAAAACTTCATGTACGAGGCATATACTACCGTGACCTCCCCTCACGAAACGCGAAAACCACGAAATTACACGACGGCAACAGCCACGTGCACTTGCTTTGTCAACGATCCACGCTTTCTTAATCTCATGATAGCTTGACGTGACGTGACGCGGCGGGTGGTCTATTATGAAAAAGCAGCACTTCGTACGCATTATCAACCCCACAATTTTCTAGAACTGCCAAGGATCGTTGACGATATTGCATGAACTGTAGAAAGCGTATTTTATATAAGTGCAACAGGAGATGTGCATGTTATGTCTCAAAATTAAAAAGTGCAACACAATAAAAGTTTACTACTACCAAACTACGTAAATCCTATACACACTATGCTTAGAAAGCCATTCTTGACGTGAAGAGGGTTTTTCTTTTCAATGTGCACTGTCTCTGTACAAAGCAACCAGAGCAAACAATTCTCATGCATTTTTTATCGTGTAGCTTAGCTGCCTAACAATCAATCCATTCGTTCCAGCTTGATCGCGAACCACGTGCATCATCTTAGGTATCCCTATCTGTCATGTGTTCATATCGACAGGGACGTGCATATAACAAGTCTTACCTGAATCTGGAGAAGCAGTTCTACCCAGGGCGAAAAGATAGACAGTGAAACAGATGGTAAGATGAGACGAAGAGTGCTCAAAAGCCATGTTTCTAGTAGTACGTGATACCTTCTAAGCGTTACATCCTTCACCCACCAATGGCTGAGACCAGGAATAATTTGCGGGAAGCTGGGTGGGTAAATCACCACCAGTCTGCTCTAACGGAACACAAACTAAAAATGAATGTTAAGGGTGTACGCACGGAAAGGTCCGTGACGTAAATCACCCGCTTCCGGAACATATTTTGTGGTTCAGACGGCACGAAGTCGCCTCTCGGTGAGCGCTTTCTGAACAGGCTGGCGCTGAGCACGTCCGCGCGTTGTTGTGCGCTTATGTCAGCATTTTGTTTCTACCGCTTTGTCAGTCAGCGATAAACCATTTGTCCTTGTGCAATGAACAGCAGTCATCGTGTTACGCACATTCGTGTTCGCAAGGTACACGCACTGCAGTTACTTCCTCTTTGCCATGATCGATATGGCATGCAGTATACATACGATACTGTAACACAACGCTTTCCAAGATAACCTACGCAACATTGACTGGACATTTTGTGATACGAGGAAAACTCTGCGGGAGGTGCTCTTCTCTTTTATGGGATCGTGTGTTTCTTTTTTTCGTTTTTGTTTTTTATAAAATGGTAATATGAGCCTCGATCCCTGAGCTGCAGCAGTTTCCTCTGCACTACTACTGCACTAATATGCATTGCAATTACAATGCAATGAGGCACGCGCCGCCTCGCCTTTCTGATGCGGGTTCTTGGTTGTGTGTGTGTGTGGGGGGGGGGGTATATGTTTATTAACACAAAAATTATTGCGGGTTTTGAGACTCCGAGTAAGATAATTTGCGTCCACATTTTAACAGCCTCTCTGCCACTACAGTCGTGTCCAACTTAAAAAAGGCACAGTTGTCTGGCAACGTAAATCCCCGAGTTATTTTATTAACTTTAAAAGAAAAGATATCTAGTTCGTCAACTCTCAAAATATTGCTGCGGCACGGATATGATGGCTGGACACAGGGAGGACACGCTCCCACCTGCGCCAGATAATATGTAATCCATCATATTCACTCTGCTTCCGTATTGGCCGTTAAGGCCGGCAGCGTGACACTACGCTGCGGCAGAAAGTGCGCTTTTGCGGCTGATGGCGCATGGTGGCGCTCCAGTATTTCTCCTGCCGCGCTACAGCATCTCCTTATCTCCAAACATAGTATCTAATTGACGGACTAGGTTTTTCTTCCTTCCTAAGTCGAACACGACTATAGAAGCCAACGGGTGCACGCTCGATTGATATACTGACTGATGTACTGACACACCTTATGTGTAAATCTACCCCAATTACTACAACGTACTTGAAAATAATAAATATTAATGAGTTTAGGCGCGTCTTTCTTTCTATTTTAAAGGGACGGTCTCGTAGAGCCGGGACGATTCTGAAACTTAGCCAAAACTACCTTCATGAGTACTGTACACATAAAACTGTTCAACTTCCATTCGGAATAACGAAGTCGTTTTTGAGGAATTTGTCGAAACCAATCGAAACGTGCCGCAATAGCAGACGACGAAACCTGCGCTTCTCTCATGCATACGTCACGCATAACGTCGGCCTGCGGGTACGTCGTCGTTGTCATAGTAATTGTAACTTCCAGAAGCACCTTGTGTTGAGTCATCCCCTTTGCTCTCGAAATGGGGACACTAAGGCATATATATCCGCGAGCGGAGAATGTAGTCCGAGCATTGACTGTGGGGTCTCGGATAATGTGGTGCATAATCGGATACATGGAAGCTAAGTCACGTGTTTTCTTTCCGCGAGTATTTAATGCGGTTTTTAAATAAACACGAACTCCTCCTCCATGTACGTCGTCAGCGACACTTCATTTCGAAACATGATCAGTGTGCAACAGGGAGTGTCATGGAAGCGCGCGTTATATGTTTTTGGTCGGAGCTGTAATGCGAACGCGCGTGCGGATGGCAGGGGACTTCAGATTTGTGATTGTGGGTGGGGTTGTCCTGCGGCTTTTAACTTGTCTCTGAGGATTAACACAGTTGTTCTAAACCACCATGTTTGAAACTTCCTAGAATGTGCGTTTTTCACCTAAGAACTGAAAGAAAATGTACGAGAGTTGCCGCGGTCCTCAGCAACTTCTGAAAGCCGTCTGCTCACGCCGATGCACTAGCGCGCGCAAAAGCAGACGATTTCTGTATCCTATCACGGACTCTCCCGCAGAGCGACGTGGCCGTTCTTATTGTTGCCAACACAGATCGTGGCATGCTCCGCAATCTTTATCAATTGAATTCGATTATTTAATAACTGTAACGTGTTTTGTCCGGTAAATTCGCAGTATTCCATTTTCAACAAAGAGCAATCGAATGGTACACTTTATGAGAGGGGCAGGGGGTACGAGACCGTCCCTTTAAACAGTTTTTCAACTCATGATGTGCCTGCAATGTTAAGGGGAAATCACTTCTTCAGAAATCTATGGGCGATTGTTGTCCGCACAAGACCCGTGAGCGCTCTAAATTAGCATCTTAAGAGTGGTGCAGGCGTGTTCTCTTAGCTTTTCTCTAGTCAATGACGTATTTTTTAGGGGACAAGGTTGAGCCGTTGATTTTTAATAAATTAAAGTTTGGTGCGTCTCGAACATGTGCTGCCATCTCGGTACAGTGTCACACACTAAAATATTTGCGAATTCGTGCTCAATACAAATCAACGGATAGTCCTGGAATTCTACAAAATGTGTCATTGACAAGGGTAAATCAAGGAGAACACGCCAGTACTTCTGTTTTTACGATATTTTACACCGTTTCTGAGCGGTGTGCGACTTTATCTATTGTCTTGCGCAGAAAAGATTCCCCTTTAAAGAGAGCTGTTATCAGGCCCATTTGTGTAAAAGGGACAAGAGTGTCAGCGTGAGGAATTCTTAGTTCGTCTCGTAGTTTGAGCGCAAGGCTGCGCAGAAAGGGGGTTATATTGACACGCCACACCAGGGGGGAAAGGGTTACAAGCCTTACCCACGGAACAAACACGCACGGTGAGTGTGGGAATCAGAGTTATCTTATCAAAAATGAGATCATCCGAGGGCTTGTAACCCGTTTCCTCCTCGTGTGGCGTGTCAATGTAACCTCCTTTCTTCGCAGCTTTGCCCTCAAACTACGAGCCGTCAAAAACGAGGCGGAGCCAAGGGCTCATTTCCGCGGATTTTCGGCGAATTTATTTCGGCAATTGCAATGTGCATTACGAGTGGGATTATGTGCTATACTGAGTAAAATGACCATGGGGAACCCATTTCCTCAAAGAAAACGTTAGGTTGCCTCGGTAAATTTCGGAGTTCAATTCAAGAAATAAAAAATAAAAAAATGTTACCAATATTTGGCAAAAGTTATTGGCAGAAAAAAATCCCTTGACCGCATGTCTCTCCGGGCCCTACGTTTTTTACTATGAATTTCTATAATGGTTGGAGGACCACCCTCTATATGTATACACTTCATACACTTCCTGAGGCCTGTGTCGTAAGCTTTATGAAGCATAGCTATACATAATAACACCGCATTCAGGAGGGAAAACTCCGCACTGTCGAGCTGAAGTAGTCGCTCAACTTCGACATGCGTCAGTTCCTCCTTAATTAAACGAAAGAAGAAGAAAAATGACACGTAGACAAACACAAAGAAGTTATCAAACACAGTAAAGGTTTTAATAACATGAAGCCTTCTAAATACCCATGTCCCATGTCATATCCCATGTTCCGTGTCTCTCGGTTTTTCGCTCGTTTAATCATCATGCACGAGTTAGTCCTCGCCCTCTCCCTGTTGTAGTTCCTCCTTGTTTTCGGTTCTTGATATCCCTGTTGCAGTTTTCCTCAGGGGATCTTCCATGCTCCGCCTTCTGCTCTGCCGATGCCTCGTGCCGTGACTCTAGTCTTCTGCACAAGGCGGACAAGAACATAGTTGAATGTGACGTCGCATTCGAAAGTTCTACAGTGTCATCCATTACTCTATCTTCATACATGGGTTCTATGCAGGGAAAGGTAACAGAAACGGAAACGGGGGGGGGGGGGGGTATTATCCCTGAAATATATCAGGTAACCATAACAGAAATGGAAACGACAATAATTTACGGTAATACGTCGGGTACCGCAGGACCCGAATTGTTGCAATTCTTTACCATATCATGTAGATAAATTTATGAAATAAACCTCAATGAAGGAAACAAAAATTAACTGAAGAACTAAAACTAAAATGTACTATCAAACTGGAGCATATAATTAAGTAGTATACAGTAAATAGAAGAAAGATAGTTATTATACGCTTATGGTGACCTGGAAGTTGCAAGCGTGAGTAACATTCCTGGAAACCTGGAAATATTAGCTGTTCACAGAAATCACGTACCTATATGTGTATTTTGAATAAACGTTGTCTCTTGTATGCATGTATCCCTCGAGTCCTCAAAATAAACTTCAGAACGTAGAGTAATTAAGTTTTGTCACGGTCTCAATGCTCTTTTTTTGAACAAAAAAGGAAAGGAAAGAAAGAAGGCAAACAAAAAGCTGGAGGTGGGGCGGTACCGAAAACCGAAACGGAAACGTAACGGAAACGAAAGCAACAATGGTGGTAACCGAAACTGAAACAGAAACCAATAAGGGCCAGTAAACGGAGCTGGTAACGGAAACGAAAAAGATTCCGTTACCTTTCCCTGGTTCTATGCCGTGTCCGGTCACTATCTCTCGAATAGAATGACTTTCATTAAGATGTTCCTTGTACCGCGCTAAAAAATGGAACCTTGCACCACATTTCTCTCGCACAGGTGTCTAGTCAGTCGAATGTAACGAAACGCGCCATTAATGGAATCTCATATCTGACCTGCTACTGACCTCAGAAAGATGGGCTAAAACCGAGCACTGTCGGAAACATGTTTCGTTAATTTACGTTCATGCGAATCTCGTTTTCAGTCAATTTTGCTCAAAGCGCCAAAATATTTTCCACGCGTAAAAACTACAACAAAAACGCTTCTACATACAGTATCGTCTAATATCGATTGTGGCGTTCTTGGCATTGGTAATGGGAAAATGGAATTGGGAAATTGGAATGGAAATTACTGCCATCAGGTGTGATGCAGTCACGTGGCTTTGCTGGTTTGCTTGAGCTTGCGTACGTGGTGTTAATTTGGGACAGTGTTATTTAGCGGCCAGTGTTGGTTATTCTAACATTTGTTGTTGTCGTTATGTTGTATTTCAACTCTATTTCTACTATGCTCTACTTCTGGTAGGTGAAAGAAGGCTCGCAGTATGTATACAGTGAACCCTCGGTAATATGACCCTCGTTAATCTGACATACTCGCTTTATGACCGTTTTTGTGGGGAAGCGTTCCGCCGGCATGTAAATCCCCCTCGTTGATATGACAATCCGTTTATCGGACAATGACCAAGATTTTTGTCACAAGTATAGGGTCAAACATAGGCATTATCTTCCCGCTATTATGATCACGTCACATGACCCTCAGAGTAGCCCCCAGCCTCGTTATTTTTTGAGCAGATAAAGGTCGATAACGTGTCCGTGTGGTGCTATTGTCCATTTAGAAAAAATCAATGACTGACAGTTGTTTGACGTTGTCATTGTTAACGGACTTTTCAGAAAATAAATCATACTTACGTCGGCTTTTGTTGTGCGTAGCGGTGCGTTCGACCCGCGGAGGGTGCGTTTCTCGTTCATATGACAATTCGCTTTATGACCAAAATCCGCGAGAACGGCAGTGGTCATATTAACGAGGGTTCACTGTAAATAATAAATAAAGAAAAGTGTGTTATGATGTAATAATGATAGTGACATTGTAAAATGTAAAATGTGTATAAGGTGACGAACCACTCAGCCGTCCGTTTTAATGTCCTCTTTGTCAATCACTGTGGTTTCAGCGAAGGACGCAGTTCGCAAACTGTACTTCAGAATTCGGGCGACTTACTGTATAATGTGGTATAGATGCCGATTGCCATAACTTTATCTTCATACATTTCTTCAGCGTTTGATACTGTATCTCGTGGCATCCTCTTGCGTTGGTTTTACGCTCACGGCTAGTGATGTCGCATATACTCTTGGCCGGCCATTTTTTTAAGTACTAACTTATTTAAAATAATGACGTAAGCACGGGTTGTTGCCGTTTCTGATACATTGGGTATACTCATCTCTCAGCACTTGGGTCTTCCGCAAAGGTTGATTTTAGCATGACCAGTGTTTAAAATAATGGTACCGTGATATCACATGTAAGGTTTGTCTGCCCGCTGCGGCAACATGCTGCACGTGCCGCAGGGTAGGACTGCGGATAACTTCGACCTCCCTCCTGGACTTCCTTTGACGTGCGCACGAAATCTCCGACACACGATGCTGGAAGCAATGTTTGCCTCCCCCACATTGCTACCGTCCTAGGCCGGAATCCAACCCGCGATCTGGACCTCAGCAAGCCAAGACGTTAGTGACTGAGCTACCGAGGCCGGTCCAATGTTTAATGTATCTATGTCAACGACATATTTAGGATTATGATATATTGTCAGATGTTTCATGATGACACCCGTGGTGTCAACACATACATCACATATCTAGGTCATTAGGATTCTATAAATAGATATCAGTGATGTTTGAAGCGGGCTTTCTACAAGAAATATGCAGTTCAGCCCTGATTGTGTTATCCGTTTTCACGTGTCGTTCTAATAGCCTCGGCGATACACGTACAATCCTGGACAAAAGTTTACGGAACACGTTCTGACGCATTGCTTCCCGAGAGTGACACGCTAGTAGTGAATGGGACCGTACTGACTTAGAAACATGTTCCTAGGCAACCCAGTCACCTGTTTGCAAGTCTGTACTGTCCAATTTCCTGCCTGCTTGTCACTCAGAGGACGGAATGCGCTGAAGCGTGCTCCCTAAACTTTCGCCCAGCACTGTAGATACATCGGCAGTACATGCGCTGTTGGGAGGAAATCGTAGTGCCATTCTTGGACATCTAGTGACAGCCCTAGCTTCCCGCCAATGAACAACTGGCATTCTTTCCATCTATGCTGTGCAGAGTTGATTCAACGCTCCATTTCCAGATACCACGAAAAGCCTCTCTTCAAGATGCTGCATTGAATGCACAGAACGCGACTCGATGTGACTTTCACAGTCCACAGCCGATACCGCTTGAGACAGTTGATTCTCCCAGATGCTGTCACTGCGGTGCTCTAGGAGATCTAGAGCACATTCTTATTCATTGCCCAAACTATCAACCTTCCCGAACCGCACTCTCCGGGTTTTTTTAATCAGCTGGACTCTCGCCCCGTCTCTCTCTCAAAATTGCTTGGTCCATGGCCGAATCCAGCCCACCAATGCTCTGCCCTCAAAGCTCTTTTGACCTTTTTGGACGCAATAGGACTTCGATCCTTATTGTGAAGTGGCTCAATATTTTATTCCCCACATCACCACCAGCAAAGGGGAAGAGTATCATCCCCTGGCGATGAAACAAGAAGTTGGTAGATTCGTTGCATATATTCTGGACTGAAACCGTCCAAATGACGGGAACAGTCATCTTTATTACCTAAAATATACACTGGCACACACAACATTTAGAACACCTTCAAACGACGTTTCGGAATCTCTTCGGATTCTGTCATCAGAGTGGCATGCGACCGCCTCCCCAACCTGCCTGATTGCTACGCCCCCTTGGTACTTAAATAGGCGGAGGCAGGCGCTCGCATGCCATTCATGTGATGGAATCCGAATGGATTCCGAAACATCATTTTAAAGTATTTTAAATGTTGTGTGTGCTGGTGTGTATTTTACGTAATAAATATGCTCTGGACTACAGTAATTTAGAGTATTGAATATCTCTGTTTGCCCACGGAATCTTGGAACACTATTCTAAGAACTTGTTTGAAAAGCATTGCCTATAAAAATTGTTCGATTGGCTATTCTGGTGATCTTTCTACTGTACTGATACACTTTGGATATCTTCCTTTAAAATTTCGGTCAAGATAAATTGCTCAACTAGAAGAAAACCGTTCAGTTTTGTTGAGCCTTATTCTTTTATGAAATACGAGTTTCGTCGCAGAGCGGTGTTATGTGCCTTGCATTTTTCACGAGCTTCCGATTGAGTTTTCTATGATTCAAACAATGTCTAAAGTCTGTCATGTCAATGTCATCTCTAAATGTCTATTGTTAAAGTGAAAACAACGGTGCATCATATCTACTATTTATTGCATTGAATGAGTTTTGATGTGAGGTATTTTTGTACATGGCTAATTGTGCACCCTGCTCTGCTGTTGACTCCTACCGGTCTGTCGGCTTAGGGGGGAGCTCATTCACTACATCTCGGTGAAGTCTATTGAAGTCTTGGTGAAGTCTCGGTGAAGTCATCTCGGTATTAGTCTACGAAGACTACAAGACCAATACGGGCTGTTGAACCACCGATTTAAGATTTCAAACAAGTGTGTCGCAAGCGGTACGTCGCGTAGTCCATTTAATCCAATGCAGACTAATATCCCTGTCACACGGGCAGTCTTCAATGATTATTGAAACCCATTGCGGCTGAGCACGCGCGTAGCACCACAAGGTGTGTAACGTGGCAACTTCTCAATGATCATTGTAACCACTGCTCCATGACACATTCCACGTTTGATGGCACTATGCGCATGTCCAAAAATTCATTCTATTTCGGGTTGACAGATTGCGTGATCGACGACTATCTGGCAACATTCTCAGATGATTCTTGCATAGCCCACACCTACAATTGGCATAAGTTGTCGCCGACCATGAACAGCTTGAGCGTCGGAAGGACAATTTCAGCGTCCCGTACCGTAATCAAAAACAGGTTGGAAATGCGGACGAAGCATAAGCATTTTAAGAACTATAAATAACTATCTCAAATAGCACACGGGACGTATATTTGCAGGTCCTTGTACAAGAGAGTGCGAACGTGGAATGAGATATAGTGCATCAAAAATATGTCATGTTCAACTCCACTGACATCGCTATGTCAAAGTTTTGGTCCTGGAAAGTACAAAAAATATTCCGCTTGCAGAACGATGTCACGCGCGGAGCGTACCATTGACAGAAGAGCAGCATTTGCAATGCTGTTTGACAAGCCAATTCGGGTGGCACAAAACGAGCGGAACCGATCGGGACAGAACAGGCATGCGCGCGACAAAGGAGGGCACTGATATTAGACAGTTTTTCCGGGTTCCTACTGTTCAGTAGCGCGAACATTATTACTGAGAAAGGGGTACTACTATCTATATAGTAAGCCGTGATGCGGATGAATCTTGGCGTGATCTCGTGGTTATGTACCGCGAGCGACGTACTTGTCTGGGATCGGCAGGTCGTGATCTATCCTACCTGAGATATCCAGGTGTTACAGCATGATTTCTCATGACGAAAACAATCGTGTGGCATACGGCTCACCTTCAAACATAACATTGGTAGAGTCCCTTCGAAGACGACAATACCAGTACGGGCTGTTGAGCCAATGATATTTCAGACAAGTGCGTCTCAAGCAGAGCATAGCGCGGTCGATTTAATCCAATGCAATGTGATAACCCCCGTCACACTGGAAGTATGCAATTATAATTGAAACCAATTGACATTGAGCATACAGGTAGCGGCACTAACTGTGTAACGTGTCAACTTCTCAAACATCATTGGATTGGATGCTCCATCACAGGCTGACACATTCCCCGTTTGGTGATGCTACGCGCATGTTCAGTGGCAATTGGTTACAGTGATAATTGAAGGCTGCCCGTGTGGTTGGGGCATAGAAATCATAAGGAGACAGGCTTGAAGAAAAGCTGGAAGAGAGAGAGAGAGTAATGGGGGAGAGTAAAGGAGTTGTACGGAGGCGAGACCCTCTCTCAGCGTCCAGGTCTGAGAGCCGCCATGATCGATGTTGTGGATTTGGCCACAGCCTTTCCACGTGTAAAGACGAGGCGTGTTCGGCGCCATGGTATCCAATCCAATCCATATCGTGCTTGCACTCTAAATCCGGTCCCCCTTATCGTCCCCCTTAACGGCCTGTAACCTGTGTTCCAGGGGTTACATTGGCATTTCCCCCTTAAATCCATGGGTTACTTCGTCTAGAACCCATTCCAAGGGTTACATGAGCCCGCTGTAACGCTTCGGCACCGTGCTACAAGGGTGACAGTGACGTGTCATCGATGTCACCCTTCAAATATCACCCTTACGTAATTCCAGTCACCCATACTCTCAACCGTAACCCTTATTACGAGGACAAGAACGAATTTGCTACAAGTTTCGCGTCTTCTGCGCCTGCGCTGAAACATTCAAACTGAACGGACGCGGACGCTCGGAGCTTCGACTCCAGGCTTGGATCAAGTTGTCTCTGCAACTCGTTGGCTTTGAACTCTTCCGTCTTGTTGTTGCTGTAGTGATGTTCACTTCCGAGGACATTCGCGGCAACTTTTGGGGTCGATGCAAGCAAAATGAGTGTGATTGTGCTGAGTTCATGAAGAAGATTGAGGATCATGCCGGCGACCGCACTGGATGGTGTGTGTTCTGCGGCCATTCACCTTCAACACAGGGGCGTCTTGAATCAATTGGTGAGTGTCTTCCGCAATTATTAAAGCCATGAATTGTGCTGTCGCAAAACAAACAAGTGGCGGTGCTTTTTGTAGACGTGCCTCGCGTTGAGGAGACGGCTGTGGCCACCATTCGGGACGAAACAGTGAGTTTGCAACAGTGTGTATCTCTCCTCTTTTTACATTTGTCCCTCTGTTTCTTTTAATGTGTGACCGGCTCTTGAGAGCGAGTGTAGCTGTCTGACGTCAGCTAAGGCTTGTTCATGCATGTGTCTTTTCAAGATGCAGAAACAGTGATGACCTGGGTACACCGGGATCGAATTTCACGGCGCAGTAAGCCTCTGTGTACAACTGTTCGACTATTCTAGAATGATTTGAGTACAAGCTACGGTACACCACCAGGATAACGCAAGCCGCAGAGTGAAGTCTCATACAATATCTTGCATGTACTTGTCAGCATTTCGTATATGGTTCCCAGGAGCAGATTTGTTGTCAGTAATTCAGATCCGTCATGTTGTCAGTACTCACATCCGCATCAACAGACAGCTGGCTTAACGAAGCAAACTAATGTTTCCCGACTCTGAGTAGTTGTGAAATAATTTTGTAATTTGTCATTTAGCCATAATAAATCGATGTGTTCCATACTCGGATTTCATGTACAAGTGTGCATGCGTTTATTTTATCACAAACACAATTTTATTTTCATGCCTGTACACTGCCACTTCTCTAGAAGTACATGAGCTGGGGCCACACGGCGATGCACTCAGCGAGCGGGCTTCACCACAAGCTACACTGCTGTGAAGGGAAGAGCGCTGCAGAGGACTGGTAACCCATAAAGCGGGGTTCAGCGCCTACGGGAAGGGTTGCGTTTCGTAACCCATAAGGCTAAAAAACTGCGGCCTTGAGTGTCACCCTTATGTGCAGGCCACGCCTACATAACCCGTACAAAAGGGTTAGACCATAACCCCTGATGTAAGGGTTAAAAAACGATCATTTTTTAACCCTTACTATGGGTGACCAGATTTAGAGTGTGCTTCCGCTGGGCTCCGTGTGTCATGCCATATGCGAAGTATGTTTGTTTTGTCTGCTCTCACGTGTGCGCTTGGATTGAGTCTTTTTTTCTGTAAGGAACGAGTATCGTACGGTTTAAACCTTGTGTTGTGACATGAAAGAATGGCGCACGGAACTCGTAGGAGACACCGTTCGTAACACGCTAGGCCTAACGTATCGATCGCGGCGGCTCACAACGACTACTTTATTTTGAGGTGATGAATGGGGAGTTTCATCGCCAGGGGCGATACTCTACCCCATTCCAGGTGGTGATACCGGGAATGAAATAATGAGCCCCTTCACAATAAGCATCTATGTCCTATGGTATCCAGAAAGGTGAAGCGAGCTTTGAGGGCAGAGCGTTGGTGGGCTGGATATGGCCAGAGACCAAGGAATTTTGTGGAGAGAGGGGGCGAGAGTCCAGCTCGTTAGGGTATCCGTAGAGTACGGTTCGGGAAGGTTGATAGTGTGGGCAATGGAGAATAATATGCTCTAGGTCTTCTACAGCAGCAGTGACAGCATCTGGGAGAGTCAACTTGTTTCCAGTGGTAACGCCATTGCGCTGTAAAAGCCACATCGAGGCGCATTCGATGAACTAATGCGGCATCTTGACGAGAGGTATGTCGAGGCATGCGGAAAGCGAGCGCTGGATCAACTCTGCTCAGCATAGCTAGGGGAGAACGTCAGCGGTCAATTGGCGGGAAGCCAGGGGAGACACGAGGCGTCGAAGTACGGACCGACGATCTCCTCTCAGCAGCGCAATACGCGTCCATCCCCGAGACGACAGTGCAGCTTCTGCGGCACTGTCGGCCTGTTCATTCCCTTGGACACCGCAATGAGCTGGAACCCACTCGAGGACCAACCTGTGCCCTGCTTCTTAGGTAAGGTTGTAAGCCATTAACACAACCATCACCAAGGGTGCGGATGAGGCTCGGATGCCACAATTTTCAAGTGCTAGGAGCGCAGATTTGGAGTCGGTAAAGACTGCCCATTCCCGCGGTGTAAAGTCAACGACGAGCTGCAGAAGGAACAGTATGGCATAAAGTTCCGCACCTGTGGATGAAGTTTCACTGTGGATGACGTGTGGATGACGGCTCACATGTTGAGATACCCCCCTTCGCTGGTTTGCCCCCCTCCTAGTTCAATGGGCTGGGGTAGAATTTAATGCTCTATGCCCCCGCGCAGGGCAGATACCATTATATTGGGAGGCAAACCATTTGTCACCGCCGGAAGTAAGCGCTCGACAGATATGCGTCATGGTGCAGTATAAACTCTCTCAGCGGAATTCGCCGTTAGTGTGTGTTCTGACAAGGTTCTTTTAAAAATCGGAGTGACATAAAATGAAACAAGCGTTCGTAATTGTGATAAAAAATGCTATGCGTATTTTGTTTCAGGTGTAGGGATTGTTTGAAAGCATAGATAACGCATAACTGCGAAGACTCCCGCTATTTCAAGAACTTCACCTATTCACGCCGTCTGAGACTCCTCTTCCCCCTGGAGGATTAACCCGTCGGAGGGATTTATCTGCGTTGAGACTTACAGCCATAAAACACCGCTGATTCGGAGCTAGGTTTCTGCCAGGACGCCTCGAAACTCGGGTATCGAAGTGGCAGTGAAGAGAAGGGAGTGCTACTGGGCAAAGCCTTCAGGCGTTCTAGAGTTAAAGGGGCCGTAAACAGGCCACCAAACATTTCTGAAATAATGATACCCCATGAAAGAACGCAGATCATAATACCCAAATACACATTTCGTTCGGCTCGTGTCAGCTCATTGACCGATATAACTGCTTTCAAAGATGAGTAACCAGCGACCCTCTCTCCACCACGCATAAGTCACATGGCTACGTAGCGTTTTGCCGTCCAATCGGGGGGCCGAGCTGCGCACATGACGTTTCAAATTACCAGCCGATAAACATACTTCGTCATCAGCTGTGGCTCGGAGCGCTCAGTTTGTTTGTGTGAAACGACGTTTTGCTCTCCGTGGTTTCGAAATTCAACGTCATGACATCTTCAACATCTCCGGCTGGCGCTCCAGTCGTGTTTTTCTGCTACCCGTGCTCTCGCAGAGAGGAAGTAGTAAGTCTCCCTCGAAGAGAAGTAAGCTCTCGCACCCGAAAATATGGCAAAACATTCATTATGCGGGCACTTTCATGCGAAATATGGCACAACGTGCAAAACGTGCATTCATATGCACATGGCTTAGTGTGCGTCCTGGGCCGACTTCAGGGGCAACTGTGCAGACATTAACCTGCAAAATCTGCCGGAAAACTCAGCGAAGCCCTCAGACAGCACAGCCGGTTGTAGGATTCGAACCCACCACCTCCCACTCTGCAGGACGACTGGCCGACAAGCGGACGCTTCCATCCACACGGCCTGGTAAAGTGCCCGTGGTAAAGTGGTAAAGTGGTAATCCCATGGTAAAGTGCGAGTTCGCTACGGCGGCGTAGGTGAAGAGGTCAACGTGGTCTGCATTTTTTTTTTTTTTTTGCAACATCACATTGAAGAAACTCTATGAAACAATATATTAAACAAAAAAAAAGTAAATAGGATATTCAAAAACGAAATGTTAAAGGTAAATTAAAGAAATACCAGTATATTGAATAAACACTCGGAAAACGAACACGAATTCGCCTCTCCAGCTGGCTCCTCGCCACCTAGCGGACCCCGGCAGAAGCACTCAATGAATGATAGTAACAGCACGCGACAGGTATATTTCGCGCTGACCCGAAACTGCCGCAACTTCCCTTCGTACGCGATGGAGTTTTCCGGCTTACAGAACTCAAACGGCAGCAGCACTGCTCAATTCCGCAGTGCTAAACTATTGCGGAGAAGAATATTCAATGTCGGGAAGGGAAAGAAGAAAAAATGCTATCACAGGAGCGGCGTGAACGAAAACAACGAAGACAGCAGGAAACCACGCTCGAGTTATGTTATTTGTACAAGTTTGCGAGAGTGTCTCGTGGAAGAAGGCACGAAGCGGGGCGATTTACTCATCGGCAATCATTCTTTTCTCCGCCATCTTGAGGAACGACGCGAGCGCCTCTATAGGTAGTTGGAGAGCCGATTCAATGAACACGAACGCTGGCGAAGGTACGGAGTGCAGACGACGCGGCCCATTCGTTGTCGAAGGGACCGCGAAGCGCTATAGTGTCCAAGCTGCACCGGAACAGACTGTACCGAACAATGCATGCTCTTGGCAGCATGTGCGAAACTTTCAAGAACTGCTGCGGCGGGCCTAATTAATCGAAGAGGCTTAACCATATGCCCACGGCTCATGTCTCCTCCCGCCTACACTATTAAAAAAAAAGTGAGGTGGTGTACTTTAACTCGTCCATCGATGCAGCGAAATAGGAACGAAGACAACGTTAAGACAGCATCCTGTCTCACCTACACACAGGGTTGAAAAAAATCCGGATATCTTGAAAAATATCCTCTACAGTGGGCTTTTTTGGATAAAATCCGGATATTTCTGGCTATTTTTTTAGAATATATACGAGGCTAGAAACGTGACACAGAGTAAAAGCAAATGTGCTTTGCTGTTCTGGATATCGGGTGACCTCTCATAGTTTCTGTCTACGGAACTGCATGTCCCATCATTGTATCAGTTTCTTTTGTTTTCTGGAAAGCGGAGTTCCATGCACGCGTGGTTGAATGGCGTGTATCGTACACGCCTCAATTAGCCGTCGTTTTTCGGCGCACTACAGTTACAGCGCCTCCAGAAAGCGGAAGGAAGTCTCTCCCTGAAGATGTAGAAGAAAGCGGGAAAAAGTGTAACCTGAAAAGTTATAAGTTAGAAAAAATTAGTTAAATCGTTACAAAGTTAAAACAGTTAAAAGCTAATGTTGCGCGTATCTGGGCTTTTGCAAACAGCGAACACTACAAGAAAATAAACCGGGAGTTTTCCGTGTGACCTTGAATTCAGATTGTCTTTCGCATCACATCTGGAGAAAATCTGTAAAAAAAACGGAAAAAATTGTGTTAATAAAATCCACAAAAATCTGCCGAATAAAATCTATATGAATTAAATCCAAACAACCCTGCCTACACACCTCTTGCCACGTCTTGTAGGTGAGACAGGACGCTGTCTTAATGAGAGGCTACGCGAACGCAGGGGCAAAGTTAACAACAAAGACACACAGAATTCCCAATTGGTATATCACGATGTTGTGTGTGCATTCGCGCCCGTATATATATAAAGATACGAAAGTAATCAGATTTTTTCAAATGACACGCACAAACGCAAAACACAGGCGCCACGTAGTTGAAACAAAAACGACAACACAAGAAGGAGATAACTGCGTGAGCAAAGCAACAGCGCTTCTTACAGATAGCAACGTGTTCTTGCGGAGTTGGAATGATTCCGGAATGATTCCGGATTTGCCCGGAATGGAATTGGAATAGAATGGCGGAAACTGTCCTAGGAATGGGAATGGAATGGTCTGGGTGCCCCGGTGGCAGTGTTGGTTTCAACGTGCTGGTTTCTTCCCTCGCACCCTTTGCACTGCACCTGCACACGGTCAAGAGTGAAATAACCTTGTCTTTGTGCTTTTTCCGTGATTGGTAATGTCAATCTCCTCTAGCACTGCTAGACTTGCCAGTATGGTTACCGACCTTTTCTTTTATTGAGGGAATTAACGGAATGGAATTGGGTTGCCAAGCCATTCCAGGAGTAGGGACTGACCATACCTTTTCATTCCGAGGAATTGAAAGGAATGGAATTACAGTGAACACTCGTTAATATGCCCCCCGGTAATATGACATACGCGCTTTACGACCATACTCCTGGGGAACAATGCAGTGAAATCTCTGCAAATCCCTCGTTAATATGACAATTCCGCATTATGACCAAAAGTTTCGGGAACGACCATGGTCATAATAACGAGGGTTCACTGTATCGCAAATCTCCGTTCCTCGGAATGGAATTGGAACGGAAGGGGAAACCCCACTCCGGAACCCTGGCTCTCATCAACTCAGAAGCCTCTTACGGGTAGCGTCGCCATTGATTGAATAACCGGAAATCATATGTTCACAGTGCCTCTGAAGAACTCCCATCTTTCTTGTTATTGTAATAAACCTGGTTGAAAGTGTAGCCTGTCTCTCGTGTTGTCCTTGTTCCTATTTCGCTGCATCGACGGATTATGTATCAACCTGCCCATCTACTAACGAGTACGTTAACTCATTTCCCTTGCCACATGTATCACTCCCTTTTGGAGAGTACAATTACTCTCAAAAAGGAGTCTCCTCACTCCCTTCAGACCCTTTAACTCCCTGCTGGAGCGTAATATTAATCTCCAGTATGAAGTTCAAGGGAATCTTCACTCCCTGAAGGGAGCGAGGAGATTCCTTTTTCAGAGTAATTGTACTCTCTAAAAGGGAATGACGTATGTGGATACGGAAAAGGAGTTAAAGTACACCCTTTTTTAAGAGTATAGATTACTTTTTTTAGCTATAAGATGATGTTTGTTGAATACTGACTTTGGAGAAATCTTTTGTCGCGCGTGCTATAAAAGAATGGAACGCTTGTCCTGAATAAAACTGTCAGCGTACAGGTAAGCAGATTTCAAGCAGCCATTTTTTCCTTACTTGCTCTCAGATGACATCAGGTTCTATTTTTTTTTGTGTGTGTGTGTACTAAGATACATTTGCGTCCGCCAACGTTCTGTCTACCTTGAGATAAATCTCATTTCCTTCATGCGTGAATATGTTGTCTTCGAGTGTGCCCACTCCACTCTCCCGGGCTCCCTTTGGGCCCCGACTGCAATAACACGCAAAACATACCAAAGACTCGAAAGAAACTACAGTAAATTTGCCTTTGCATTCTATAGCACAGGTGTATGGAACCAGACACCTTCAGAAATAAGTCTCGCGAACCATGTTTCTTTGTTTTTTTTTAAACAAAGAAACATTATTTTCATTCTTCAGATGAAAATTACTATAGGTACCCCATCCATGAGTTACTAGGTAGTATACAGACTGCTTTTATGTTGTGTCCTTAGTTCTCATTGAATAGCTTGCGATTGTGAAATGCTCATGACATGCATTTCTTTGATTTTTGGAAGGCGTCTTTAGCCGGGAGCTCTAGCATGTGGCTACCCCTGCTGTACTTACTATTGTCTAAGTGTTTTAGTTTTCTGTTTTTAAATAAGATTTGAATTTGGATTTTAATATACATCAACAAATAATTTGATGCTGAACGTCACGTGACCTTCATGCACTTGAGTAACGCCCGAATGACAATTCAACACGTTTGATTAAGGAGGTGAGAATAAATGGTGACAGAAAACGTTACGGCTTTTGAAAGTCATTTAGGGGCGCTGCGAAAAACAAAAAAAAAATGGCCACGCTGAAAACATCAACGCAAAGACAACCTATACTAGACGAACGCGCAAGCATTTTTTGTCTCAGAATATTAACGCACTTTCTCCGGTTTTTCTAAATAGCATTCTCACGGAACGAGTTCCCGCGCAACCACTTCATATATTCTCCCCTTTCCTTAATAAAACGTGTCACTTGTGTTGACAAATTCACGAACAGCCAGAAGCAACAAAGTAAATTGCTTGCATCGCAATCTAACGGCAACGTATCTTGTTCTTTGGCATTATTTACACGCGTATACTAACGTGTGAAGTATATGGACTGCGGGAAAATGCGACGCGAACGCTGTGTATATTTAATGTATCAAGCCTTCCTTCGCGCGAATATGAAAAAGGAGCCGCCTGCAATATATATAGCGTGTTGATTCCCCTGCTCTCCCAAAAAGCTCGGTTCGCCCACCCTCTTCTGACGGGACGGAGGAAGAAAAAGGAAAAAGCCGTCTCGAGTCTAGACGGACGGCCAGGCGAGAACACCGCAGACATGCCGAAAGGGAGGGAGGAAAATTGGGGATAAAAAAGAAAGAAAAAGAAGGGCGGCGATAAGAGTAATAAAAGGTGGCGGAGGAATATGTAGAACTCTTGTCTGGCATGAGATGGATAGCACGTTGTTAATTGTCTCATTTGTTTTTGTGTACTTTTACTTCTTCCCTCGACGACTTTTATTACCGGGATAAAATATGCGCTGACTGTGCCAGCTATGTTGTAAAGTACTCGTGTAGAGGGGGCGCGTCTAGCATTAAAGGAGCAATGAGGCGACAATTAACGTGGTTCGAAATCCTGCCTCATCTGTCAAGCTGCCCACCAGGAGTCACCATGGAAAATATTTTCGCTCTGCGGTTCGTTATAGCTGTGCAGTCGGATTGACAAAAAAAATAATAATACAGTGGGAAAAAGATGTGGGGGATGGCCGACACGATGCTCTCGTGACGTATTGAAGACTCCGTGCCTTGTTTCTTTGTTTTTTCTTCGAAGTTCACGCGCTGCTGAGCAGCAGCCGCGGTACGCCACTGATCACGTGAGCGGAGTAGCACACGTCACGACGTCCTCTCGTTCTGCGATGCGCTATTTTCATGAAGAAAAGGATTTCGCGAAGGTGTACGAAATGGAGTACTCGCGCTAGCTCTGTAATATCCCAGACAGACGGGCACGGGTAAATATCATTTCCCGTAGCATTCGCCGTGCGTTGAAATGACATTTATCGTGCCCCTCTCACAGGGGTATGGGCCACCTGCGCTAATCGTTCTTTCGCAAGAACTCATATTATTCGTTGGAGAACACTCTGCACCGAAAAACGAACAAAAAAATTGGGCGAGGGGGTCACGTCAGCACTCCTTTGACTTTTAAACTCGGATTCTACTTTCTCTATGCGGGGTGCGTAGACCGTAAAGCAAAAACCAAAAGCCGGTCATTCAACAGGGCGGTTGAAGAAAGAAAAATGCAGTAAGATTAAAAAAAAAAAGAATCGAGTGATTTATTGTTGGAAGTCGTGTATCGTTGTCTCCAGTATTTTCTATTTTGTTTGGTAAGTAGATCACACTGATTTTCAAATACTGGAGCCGATGTTTCCAATGCGCCTTGCCCCTAGCGGTGGAATGCTGAACGTCGTGTGTTCTACACAGTGGTCGTGCCGACGGTCATCCGGACGTGAACGCTGCAAAAGAAAACATAGAGATTGCCCCAATACACAATGTGGGCTTTGTTCTTTCAGAACACCTTGGAGAGCGCTGCAATCGCGGCGTGTGGGTGCGTTGTCATGCGCTTATTCGATTTATTAAATTCGACTTCCTGACCTTGCTGTGTAGGACTTAGAAAAAAATTCGCATGAAGCTTGATAAAAAGGATAAGCTCCATAAATTTCCACTAGTCTATCTCAAGGTGGATGAAATATATATATATATATATATTTGTCAAACGTCGCCATGCCAGTACTAGACAGCTGTTTCGGCCTGGTTGGGCCATCATCAGCAGTACGCAGGCAGGCAACGTTTGAGCGGATGGCGTCAGAAGGTCACGTGACACGTGATGCCTCCCGTCAGGGTGTCCTAAGACTCTGAAAGCCCACTGCAAAGCCAGTCATTAGTCCACTGCAAACGGATTATCAAACGGACACGAAGTTTTACAGAAGTTGCAAAAAAAAAAAAAAAGACGCGGAAACAGATTTTAGGGAAGTTACAGACCCTAGTTTATTACTTAGGGAGACGTTAAAAAGTAAAATGGGCAAGGGATCGACGTTTAGACAGTGGCACTGTCTTCGTCAGGACAAAAGATGCGTAGGTGGTTACAGGTTACTTAAATAGGTTTGGTATATGACATCATAATCGGTACGAGCACGCCACAGGCGTTTGTCAGTGAGTCAGATTCGGGAATATTCCAGAAGGTCAAGTCCGGGTGGTGATGTCATTCGCCGTAGGTCACTGTCCGCTTTGGGGAAAATTCCTGGGCAGGGTGAGCGCTGCTTCGAACTTTGCCGAAAAAAAAAGAGAGAAAAGAAAACAGAAAAGAAACGAAAAGGAAGAAAGTGTAGCTCATCTAGGTGGCCCGATTTCTTACCGTTGAAAGTGCTCCCAGATCTTCGTTAATGGTTGACTGGAATTTGTAAATGAGATAAGATTCGCGTTGTTCCCTGCACCGATCTGAGCTAAAATTTGACTGGGGGAAGAGGTTGGACAAACAATTGGGAGAACACGACATAAAAAACCTCACCAACCCGGCAGGTGTGTCAAATGAAAGATGAAAGTCACTGAAAAGGTTAGCCAGCTGTAGGAGTCGAACCCACATCTTCTGGATTGCTTCACTTTCATCTTTCATCGTTAATTTCTTAGGCAAATTGAGGCTTTGTATGTATTTGCCCCTTCTATGTTGTTCCAGCCTCAGAACATCAGTTCTCTCATGTTCAACAGGTGTGTCAAAGACCGCCGTTTCGCAAAAGTCGGCGAGTGGTGGGACTCGAACGCACACCTCTCTGATTGTGGGTCAGGTGTGCTATTATACTATGCCTAGAGCCACTGAATAGCTTCAGAGTACTGCATCTGATGTACAACTGCGAGTTACACGCTAGGGGGCGCCGTGTGGGGACGCCATAATGGCTTCAATAAGTTCGTCTGCTATATTAATGACGGATCCCATCTGTAGACGTTCGTCCGTTCTTCTTAACTCGACCACGCTTTTGCGGCTCCTTTGACGACATTGGATCAAGGCCCTCCTAACGAAATCGCCCGTGCTGTTACGGTCAACGCGCTGCAATTAGGGATGTGAAATAAGTTTGCCGCAACATATGGTCGTTTTGCCTGCGCAGAAAGAAGCTACACTCTTAAAAATGAACTTCACCGCATAGCACGCTCCTGCCAAGCATCATCCCAAATGGCATCGGTCTCTCTCTTGATTTGTTGAAAACGGGATGCGTGCGCTTTTTTTTTTTTTGTACCGCTTATGCAGTACATCATTTGTACAATAATGGTATACGCCTCCCGTTTTCAATGAATCAGGGGCGAGAACGATGTCACCAGGGATGGCTAGGATCGTGCTATTCGGTGAAGTTCGTTGTTAAGAGTGCGCGTCCCCGCCCCCCCCCCCCCCCCCGGCGTGCCGACAAAATGCCGCCGAGCTGCAGATTTTGTCAAATGGGAGAGCAGCGCTCTCAATGTTGCCAGACAGCTGTCGGCCTAGTGTCGTAGAGCAAAGGAATGCGATACTCTGAGCGAAGCTATTCACTGTGCCTCTAGTGTATACGTCAGGGGTCTCATGATCGGCCATGCCACGGGGATCGGTCACGTCACGATGTACCGTCTGCTTTCACTTACAGGCGTTTTGGAGAGTGGAGAATCTTTCAAAGGCGTGCAAAACAGAATCCTCGCGCGAGCGCTGTAGGTTATACCTGCGCTCGCCGTACTTTCGCTCGAGCTCACTTTATTTCTTGCAGAATAGGCCGCAACAAAAAGCAAAGGCTATTATGGCTCAGGGCTCCTATAACGAATAGTACTACAAAAAAATTTCGAGAGTACGTCTCACACGGCATGCCAGGAGAATGCTGCAATCCCCATTGAGCTTGCCTTCTTTGGGGGTTGTCATCCGTGAAATTCGCACGAACGCAAGTTTCGCTTACTCCTAGCTTTCCGATTTCTGATATAAATGTAGACCGTGCATTTTGTAGAAACAGCGGGTTTTGAACAGGAAGGAATGCGCTGCTATGTCGGATGGCAGTATGATGACATATACTTTTGTGCACAACGATTGGTACGAGTTTGTAATTTGAGATTTGGCATTTTCCGCACTGTGATTACGTGCGTTTATGTTCCACTGTTTCCCAAGAACGGCCCACTGTGACTTCATTACCCGTAGAACAGCGTGGCGACCGGAATTTTGACTTTTTTTTTTAAGTCTCAATGTAACCGCCTTGAAAAATCAGATTTTTCTACGTAAAATAAATGTCGATAAGCAACGTCAATTTTCCCTAAAAATAAATGACGCGTGCCAGGAACCCCAAAGAATACCCTGTGTAAAGTCTCAGATATGCCCAGATATTTTTTTTTATTCACTCACAACTATCGTACACGTGTAATTTACTTGATGCTCGCATATGTGCAGGATGTCCCAACCCATGAAGAACCAAGCCTGAGCTTGGGCAACACAGAAGCGGCATACACGCGGTGTCTGTCCCACGCTCAGTCTTCCTTCTTCGTGGATTTTGTCCACCAGAGCTAGGCTGCGTCTACTCCATTTTATCAATATCCCGGTCCTCGCAAAATAAGCACCAAGGTTTAAAGGTTAGACCAGCCACCCTACACGACGGAATCCAAGTGAATGTTATTTGCAGTCACGTGCAGTAGTCGCCAGTATTTTGTCCACTGTGCCTAAGTAATCATTTACATGTTTCAATTCTCCCTCTTCAAACAAACTTCAACAAAGTTCCGACCGGTGTCGAGAAGTGCGCGAATCTTACCTTATCAACAAATTCCAATCTATCATAAACAAGGACCCTGGTGTACTGTCAACAATAAGAAACTTAGATAGTGTACTGCTGCTTGTTCCCTTCTTTGCAGAACGACAGTTCACAGCCCTTGTATTCCATCCCACCTCCCGGACGATCAGCTCTCCACCGGACATGACTCAACGACTTCCTTCTACTTGACCTGCTGACGGCCGCCAGGTGGCGGCACCCCCCGATTGTGACGTCATTGTAGCATTGTATAAAACTCCAAGTGTCATTTGCCATTCTTCAGTCCTGACGAAGGCGGAGCTTCCGCCGCAACGTTGACTTCCCCCTGGGGGTAGAGGTTGTCCGCTAGCGTGCCCGAGGTGAAGCGAGGGAGATGGGCTTCGCCAACAGAATGGTATGCTCGGCAGTCTCGCAGGATGTGTTCCATTGTTTCAGGTTGTTGACAGTGGCCATAGCAGGCGTCACCCCTAGAGCCGATCTTGAATAGTTGAGAGTTGATGAACGCAAACCCAGTGCGGCGCCTATGGAGCATGGCATGTATGTTTCGAGGAAGGTTTTTCATTGGACGAAGGGGACGATGATGTCCCGTATCCCAGGGTGGCGCAGTTGAAGAAGCTGCAGAAAGGCCATTTGCATGGCGGTGTCGTCCGGAGTTGGGAAAATATTGCTGCAGCCCAGGTGTGCCGAGGACGCCAGCTGGTGCGTCCTTTCGTTGCGGCCGACGCCGACATGGGACGGGGTCCATTGGAAGACGATATCGCCTCCGGTGGTGGAATCGCATTGAGGAACTGCTTCTCTTCGTCTGACAGACGAACGGGTGCATTGCTAACACAGCAGACAAAGAGAGGGTATTGATAAGTGCTTTTTCAGTGTGTCTCGTGTGTGTAACAGAGCGTCGAACCGAAACCGGAATTAACCGTTATTTTTAGCTGGAACTGAACCGTAATTACTAGCGTCATCTTGGAGCTGAGCCAGAACCGAACCATCTAAAAACTTTGGTTACCGGTTCGGGATACCGGTTTGGTTCGGCTTCGTGTGTGCCGCCTGTTATCTATCTAATCGTCTGGTGGTGACATCCGTTTTATGTGACATAATGCTTGAGATCTGGCAGTCCATTCCGTAGCGCGGGACATACAAGGCCAAGGTTGAAGGAAGTTGTCCTCTCGCCGCCGCTTATAGAATATACCTGTTTTGTCTTTCCTACCTTCGAAAGTTTGAAGCAGCAGTGCATTGTAAACAACATCATGCGTAAAATTAAAGGCGTAGAAAATAATCACTATGTTCAATAAGGCTAGACTGCACTGCTGCCGCAAGTGTGCCACGATTTGCCTGTCACAGCAGTTAAGTCCTCCCATTTACAACTTGGAAGTGCCCCGGTGCCGAAAACGGCGGCTGTGGTGTGGCATACTTCTACAGTTGCGATTTTATAGAGGTGCAGACGCTGGCCGAAGTTGTGGCGGTCTGTCAGAACGCACACACAAGGAAGGCGAAAGGAAGCACACGGAAGTGAATGCAAATTCTGGTGAGTGAAGTCCGTCCAACTAAATATGTGTTAGTGCATCAACCTAGTGACCCCCAACAAGGCAAGTCTTAAGGCTTCAATGGGACGTTGGAAGCTCATTTGAGCAATAGTGACTTGTTAATTTGCTATATGAAGAAGCTACATAAAAAATACGTTCCGCTTCCATATGAAGTGTTACCGCTATAATCTGGGCATATCGTTCTCTCTTTATGTTTTTTTTTTTGTCTTTCAAAATTTAAACCGTATCCCGGGAAAGGGGGTAGTGACGCGCGCATTCGAGCGATCTGCCTGCCTAGATTGGCGGTACGTTGCTCGGGGAAGGGATGAAAGGAGGTTCTTTTTGTCGAAAAATTGAAATAAATGCATTAAAAAAACGTAACTGAGAGATATTGCGTCATTCTTAGTAGCTACCTATAATTTTGTGACATATTAGAACCTCGAACCGGTTTACAGCCACTGAACCGGTTAATCGAACCGATATATATGAACCCCGTGAGCTGAACCGGAACCGAACCTTTATGGCCGAACCCGAAAGAAACCGAAAGGCGTTTCGGTTCAACGTTCTGGTGTGTAATAAAGCTGTTGTTAGTGCGCCACCTGTGTGTGTTCTTAGCACTTCTAATTTCCGGATGTCCCACCAACGGGGGGCGGGGGGGGGGTTGTAGGGGCAAAGCGCGGTCAGCCTGCTGTAAGTCACAGACGTGTCCCTCCATCATCATTTTCAGCATTAAAATTAGAGATGGGATGAACCCAAAACTTTCAGAATTCGAATACGAATCCAAGGAAGGTTCCGCGAATCCACGAATCTTACGCGCTCTTGAAAATGAACTTCACCGCATAGCACGCTCCTCGCCAACCATCATCTCGAATGACATCGTTGTCGGCCCTGATTTGTTGAAAAGGGGGAGGCGTGCGCCTGTTTCTGACAATTATGAACAACATAAGTGTCACAAAAAAGGCGCACGCCTCATTCGAGATGATGGTTGGCTAGGAGCGTGCTATGCGGTGAAGTTCATTTTTAAGAGTGCGGTGCCGGCTCTGCTGTCTGGGGCTTTTGCTGGGATTTCCTCAGACGCTTTGAGACATATGTCGGCACAGTTCCCTTAGAAGTCGGTCCAGGACGCACATTCCCCCAGGGTGTCAGTCGTGACGTTCCCCACATCTGTGAGGCCGACAACGGCGAGCCCTTTCACCCTCACCACCACCACTATCATTTATAATAGTGCGAATCTCGAACCTTTAGAATCCTTTCTTTAAAAAGAGTTTAAAAAGCCAGAGGGAAAAACACTTCTACTGAAAACTGTTTGCAAACAGAATTTGATATATGTGTTTAATTAAAAATAAATTAAATAGTAGTTCACTTTCAGGAGAAAACACCCATATATTTCTTCTGAAATGTAATTGCTTTAACATGTTGTTCATCAACTACAGGAAATACAAAAACTCAAGAGTCTGAATTATTTCCCTACCTTTTAAACTCGTAATGTAAGAGTCCCTGCCTGAACTTTTTCAGTTCATAGCAATACTGTGTGTACAATAGCAGCAGTGTGTGTAGCAATACAGTGTGTACTGAGAAACTACGGCTATGAGCGGCAGACAGATGAAAAGAAGACAGCAGGAACGAGTAGGGGACAGGGAGGTTAGTATGGCTCCTGGACCGACTTCAGGGAGAGCTGTGCCGACATTCTTCTGGAGAGATTGCAGGAAAACCCAGGGAAAACCTCAGACAGCATAGCCGCTGCTGGGATTCGAACACGGATCACCTTCCAGTCTCACCGCGGGAAGCGATCATCCTAAACACCATACCACGGGAGTTGGAGATGGTAAAATGAAGGCGGCCGACAATTTGCTCGACTGGAAACGACAATTTTCGCGCAACTTTTTTTTTTTTCAAGGATACTGCAGCAGTGAGTACTGCGTTTTGTAATTGAATAGGATTAATCCGACAAACAACTTCAGTTTCTGGCGAAAAGTGTTAAGTTCGAATTTATGTACGAAGTAATATATCTCATTATCAACAGCCACTCATTCTTCTCACGCACTAAAGTTAAGAGAGGCTCATTCCAGGGTAGCTTGTTTTAAGTTTCACTTTTTTTCTCCCGCAAGATTCATGGCTCGAACGTTTTGCCATTGGCTACGGTATTCGGCACTTACATTATCACCTTTCGTAGACATGCTGTCGGAATATAACGTCATTGGTTATAGAGCACGGCTGGTGATATCAAATGTTTGTGTGTGTACATGTGTCGTGTGTACCCATTCCTGTTACGGTCCCACTATGAACCAACAGTATTGTTAAAGGGACTGTCGCATCGACCGCTGATCGATTCCAAAACGACAGTGAAGTGCGATTCCCCGTCCTTCACTGACCATGACTCCGAAAGTCACATCCCGATCGACAGAATACTTTTTGCGTAATTCGTGTGTAAGCGGCGCTAGAGCAGACGACGGATGTGGGCGTCAAGTGGAACTCCCTGCTGAGAATCTTTAGCAACGTCATAATGAATCTGACCAATAAGGACGCGGAGAGCCAGAGTCGTCCGCGCGGCTTGCAGCTTGCACGAGTAAGGTCAGGGAGGGGAACGCACAAACGAAGATGTCGGACTCGGACTGCGGAAGTGGCGAATCGTGCTGTTCAAATGCCTTTAGTAATAGCTCCGGTGACGAATACATCTTTGATGACGACCCATATTCGACTGATCCGCTTCCTATGCGAGTGGCTGGTGATGTACGTGCCGCTGCTGCGTTAGCGCAACAGAACGAGCCTCAGGACCACGGATTTAGGTAAGTTCATGATGGGAGTGCTCAATACTTGTTCCCGTGACATTCACTACAACGCCGGAAACAATACAAGTGCTTGTGCGGAGTCCGTGCTTCCCAGGAACGGGATGAGTACCTATGCTGCAGTGCTGGTAAAGTGGCAGAGTTGTGCAATGACGGCGAAATACAGTGTAGCACGCAGCACACGCTGTTCCCAGATCTCTGTCTTCGGCCAGAAGTTCTGGTGGTGTATCCACCGCACTATTGCAGCGACGATCACAGTCTTCGCCTACTGCACCCACGAAAGAACAGGTACGTTACAGGTACGTTGAGCAATCCTTATTTTCGTCGTTGTTTGCACACACGACGAATGCCCCATGAAAGTTACGAAGACTCTAACCAACTGTGCAATTCAAGGGCCTGGCTAGGGGGCTTTGAGGTAGAATGATTGTCAGGAAATTACTGTACTACGTGTTTAGGAACGTGTCCTTTCTTTTTACAGCTACCTCGGGTTCACTGCTTATTGCGTGTCTACAAGCTGGGTTTGGGGATTCCTTGGACCCAGGAACAGACGACAGATACTTGGGTGTGTCGTCCGCATGATTCGCCAACGTTTTGCATCCCCGTCCTATCAGGGCTATCATCGTTTGTGTGCCTCATTTCCTGTACACACATACGACATAATCAATTTGTGCAGTTTCTAATTGAGAAGTGAGAAACAGAATCTGTGTTACCACAGTCATCCCCAGAAGTGCAAAGAAATATGCAGGAGCAATAAAATACCTGGTCATAAGTGACAGTTATGCTTTTAACGGCAGTGTCATACTTCTTATCGTTGACAGTATTATAGCATGTAAGGGACATGGCATGTCAAATAATTTCAGGTAACGTTTCATAGCTTCACTAATGGTTCAGTTGCTCCTCGTCATCATAGTAAATGATACTACTGTCTGGGAATGTCCACAATGTGTCACTCCCATGGAAGATTGTTCTGCCTTGATACAGCAAAACAAATTTTGATACCTGTCATTGATCCACTTTTCTTAGTGCCACTGTTTTGAAAACAGTTTGCAAGACTGTAACTTCAGAGATCCTTGGCAGAGCATCACCTCTTGTCTCGGTATTATAGGAATCATTATAATGGCAGCCAATAAGTTACACAAATTTGATTCTTTGTCTGTGTTGACTGAGTGTTGTCCATTCAATAGTCATTGCATAGGTGCACATCCAACTCTTCATGCACACATATTTATTACTATTTATAATTTGCCATGCACAGACTGTTATCAGCGTGATTTCCTCAATTTCCCTGCCCCACACTGGCAATGTCCCTTGGCATCTGAAGCGGGGACTCACAAAAAACAGATTCGTAAGGGCTTCAACTGGAATGGAACTTGTACGGCAATGAAAATCTAGAATTGTGTGTTCCTTACATTTCTGGACGGTTGCATGAACCTCGGGTAATTAACATGGGGTAGACAAGTTCCACCTTGACGTACCTTTCCCAAACGCACAATCAGTAGTTTATTCAGAAACGCAAGCTTGGGGGAGGGGTTGCAAAAAAATGGGGGTAACGGTGGTACACAGGGAAAAAATTTGGGGTGTTGGGGGGGATCTGGATAGATCTCTGAGGACAACCATGTGTAAAATTTTGGAAGGGTTAGTACATCCTGAAACGACCCCCATGCCTCAGCCCCCACTGCTCGAAAACTGCACCTCCCCCTTACAGTAAGAGGCCTCTATACTATCTATGGCATATCCTATCAAAGCTCACAGAAGAGCAAATTTGGCCAATGCCTATGTGATGGTGCCTCGTAGAACATGTTGCTTTTCTGGTGAATTGACACAATATCTCTGGTAGCCCATGTTTGGAGATAGGTGCATCATTTTACATTTAACCAGCAGTAATGTATAGCATTGCAAAAAAGGAAACAAGGGCTTAATCTCAACGCTGCGTCAGCATCATTCATCATCTCGCAGTAAAGTAGTTGTTGTTGTCAGCCCCTGCACAAGCATTTGGGTGGACCTGAAAAGGGACTTTTTTTCTTGCTTGTTTTTCGTTTCCTTCCTTCGAGTTATGTTGTCCTGGCATGTAGCTCTGATATGTGAATGGATGTCAGTGGAAGCCATCAAGTCATTCCCCATTCTCTTTACTTCTTGAACCTGGATGAAGAAAGCACTGTTCTGGAAGATCGTAATTTGTCAGAGGCATCGTACAGGCCTTAGTGTACAAGCAAGGTCTTTCAGCAAAATTGTCATGCACACACGTACCTTGTTTGATGCCGTTTCAGGGATGGATGGGGCTTAGATCAGCAGCACCTGGTCCTTCTGTAACACAGAACGTCAAAAAGTGCACCTGAAGTTGGCCACGAGAATCGCAAAAACCGCCTCCCTACAGCACACAAACAGTTCACAAACAGGGAGATAAACGGAAACTGGGAAGTGGTTTTATGGCGCTTATGTTATGAACAGACGGTGCTGCTTGTATATATAGGGCCTGTTTCTAGCACAAGCACAGAAATAGCGTCAGTTCTTCCTTTTAGTGATCTGGGTTCTTAGTTTGTGAATTGTTCTGTGTCCAAAAATTGTAAACACAGTATATATGTAATTTAGTAGTATACCTACCACTTCCGCATGACTCTGTCGAGCTGCCTGCGTGTTCCTGTAATACCAGAGTTCGAGGTAACTCGTTACAAGTAACTCGTTACTGTAACTAAGTTCCTTTTTTTGGTAACTTGTAACTTAACTCGGTACTTTTGCGCCGTGCTAACTTTCAGAGGAACTCGTTCCTTCTTCAGGGAACTTTGCCAAAGTAACTTAAGTTAAGTTCCAAGTTACTTTTCACTCGCTTTTCACTCACATCCACATATTTTCTTGCTTTCTCTCCGGTTCCTTCATGGCATTTTTTACCATAAAACGTGATATTCAATCAATGACAGTATTTTATTCAGGAAGTAAGAACCGCTGCCATTGAAATGAAGCTGAACCATTGTGCGCCCACAGGGAGTAAGATGCAAAGCGTTCGAGTAGACCTCTACCAGAGAACCGTCATCATTACATTGGTAGTCAGACTGAACCGAAACAAATCGGAAGGAGAGGGCTGGGTTCCACGAACGGGCACTTGTTCGCTGCCTCCCATTGAAAGAAAAGCAGGACCGAGGGTCGCGTCCCTTTAAGGGACCATATCGTAATCCCCTCAAGACCGTGGCTTTCGTGTGCGACCTTGTTCACCTCTAGCTTCGAGCGTAGTTCAATTCTACCAAATTTCTGGCGCTGTCGAACACTATGACGTCATTTGTTTACAAACAGGGAGAGGTCTATTGTTGGACATAAACGAAAACGATCTAAGCGTGCTGCACTCCTCCGCAGGCAACTCAGGGTCTAACTCAACTGCTCACTCGCGCTGCACCTTCGTAATGCTATTTTGTGTCCCAACTCCCAAGTAACTTGGAAGTAACTCGTTCTTTTTTTTAAGTAACTCAGTAACTGCGAATTACATTTCAGGCTGAAGAACTTCGTTATTAACTTAGTTACATTTTTCACACGGTAACTTAACATGTAACGAGTTCTTTTTGACGGGTAACTTCTCAATCTATGTGTAATACAGATGAAAACCAATCATATCTACCACTTTCCACACGAGGAGACGAAAGTCACAGGTTCAGTAACAGGGAAAGTTTCATGATAACGCGTCCGGTAACGAGAAAAGCCAATTACTTTCATATGAATGACATCACATTCTTTTACTTATTTATTCTATTTTATTTATCTGTTTATTATTGATAGGTTAGGGGATACGTTATATTGAACAGATTTAGTCGTTTGCTCCTAAGTAGTGCTCATGCGCAAGAGTGACAGATCCGATTGGAAAACTACGTAGACATTATGACTTACTGTCGAAGTTGCTGGCACCCTTTGTTCGTGGAACACTGTCGGAACGGCGTCAAGTTTCTGTTATTTTCTTCTTTGTGTCAATCCAAGTTGCACTTGCATGATGTTCGCATCCGGGTACGCACCATCGGCGAAATGTGAGGAGCATACGCGGACAGCATGAATACTCCTTGCTTCATCTGGATACCTGCTAGTGATATAGCTGTTTCCCATTTTCGCTTCGTCTGGCTGTCCCTAGGCGTGCGAAATCGACGTCGAGGTTTTCGAAGGAAGTTTTCCTGCAGCCGGGAACGCTGCATCGGTTTCCGGACGGCATCTCACGCCAAAGATGCAAGCGCAGAGATTCTCCCGATTCACAAAAAGTGTCCGCATCACTAGAAAGTGAACCTCACATGTGAACGCGGGCGACGTGCAGGAAAAAACAAAGCAGCCCCAGACTTGACGGCAGACGACAGCGTCCTTGACTGCGGATTAGCCAGATTCCACCTTGCGTCACACGATGTTGTTGGCGCTGGCGCTTTCGAGGATCAAAACGAAACCCGATCTTTTAAATTCGATTTCTCATCGCCCGGGCAGTTTTGGGGGGGAGAAAATTTGGCAAATAGCTCGTGGTAGTATGGCGAACAAATTGGTATTGGATTCGTAACCACGGATCCGGATGCGACAGTCCCTTTAAATAAAAAGTTGACCTGGACAATTTCGAAGTGAACTTCAAGAAACGAAAACTTCTTTTACTGAAAATTTTGATAAAATGCTTCTGGGACGTTGCAATAGTTCCCAACACACAAAACGTCGTGAAGTGCATATCTTCATCGAACGTGACTTTCGTATAAATTTTTTTGACACATTAATACTAAATTTTGTTTGTTTGTTTGTTTGTAAGAAAGATAAAACAAGGAGATTAATAATACTAAATTATTTCCTAACATTTCCTGGACTACTTGTAGATGATCGGATATATTGTCTAATAACACTCGTTGCTGCATCACCGGTACAGCCTACAGCGATATTACAGTGAGCGCTGAGGTACTAAATTTCTTCCGCTATTGTGCCGTATGAAATACAAAGAAAATATTATATCCTGAGAGTTGAAATTATATCAGGCATACTGCGTGCTGCATTATATCGCGCCATATAAATGATTGTCTGCCTGATGCCAGCCAACGACGTAAAGCGTCGTTACAAAGTTGCAACACCACATAGTTGCGAAGCAGACACCCCCAATAATTCACGCGGTCTAACGCAGCCCAGCGGTAGTTACCACTCATCATCCACCTAAATCAATAGAGGAGCCCAGACGTATCAAAACCTCCTCCCATTTCTCCTCAACCTCTCTTGTCTGTGTTACAACTTCGTGCCTCACCACCAGCAATCATCTGGAAATGCAGTCAACCTGCCAAACTATTTGGACAGCCTAAAAAAAAAGAAAGCTCTATCCAAACTCTGTAACATAATAACGTCGCTAGTTGCTCACAAGGAGGAGCATTAATGCGCGCCGGAAGCAAGAGCAACAGTTCCCAGACGGATCGTTCGCCGGCGTTTGGAACGTTGCACAAGGTTGTCAGACGCTGTCTGGCGTGAATTTACTCGCGTCAGAAATGGCGATGTTCCTGCCTTCTTACATCTTCCCGTCTTTCCAAAGTCCCGTCCGCAGACTTATGCAGCGCAGAGCACCCCCTTTCTTTTCGGCGGCAGACGTCATCGTCTGCTTCGCAGACGACATGACCATGAAAACAGGGCAGACGGTCTGCGTCTTGCTTTTTGGAGCAGACGACCGAAAGTACCCGTTTATTGGAGGCAGACACAGTAACAAAAAAGCAAAGCAAACGGAATCGACCGCCTGCACGAAGCAAAAAAAGAAAAAGTGCCGAAGAAGAAAGCCGTAAGGACGAGAGGAAGGCAAATACATTTTGCAGCAAGAGCAAACTGTTACCTTCGCTTCCTGAGGCGGAAGGCGGAGGGTCGGCGCTTCCTGCTTTTTCTGTCGAGTGAATCTGAGAGGAACGGCGTGGCAGTGGCGACATCTATCGAGGGGCGGCTCTACTTCTCCGGGGTGCCCAAAACGCGGGAATTTTAAACGTTGCGACGTTAAAGCCGGTGGTGGGAAACCGAACAGTGCAATCAATGATCGCATAACAAGCTATGTGCCTGACCGTGCGCCAATTTAATTGTCATATATTCCTACATGCACGTGTTACACCGGTTACAGATTTAGAAAACATTTCGATAAGGATTGCTTGTATTACCATCTTCAAGGCCGATGCAGAAATATCGGTTTTTATAAAAGAGATACATATCTTCAACGTTAAGCAAAAACTAACACCAGTTAACTATTGTCAGCGCGGTACGCCAATGACCGCGTCTTGGAATATGGCCTGATGGTCGTGTAGCAGTATTGCTACAGTACTGTTCCCGGTACTGGTCCCGGTACTGTTCCCAGTACTGTTCCCCCCATTGGGCCGCGTCTTGGAGTACGGCCTAACGGGTCGCAGAGCAGTGTTGCTACAGTACTGTTCCCGGTACTGTTGGCAGTACAGTTCCCGTCATTGACCGCGTCTTGGAATACGACCTAACGGTCGTGTAGCAGTATTGCTACGCTACTGTTCCCGGTACTGCTCCCGGTACTGTTTCCAGTACTGATACCCCATTGACCCCGTCTTCGAATACGGCTAAACGGGTCCCGCGTACTGTTCCTGGAAATATTTCTTTCCTTCTTTTATTCAAATGTCATAACAGGCAGATATCGGTTCTTCACCCAGAACTGCATCGCCGTGAGTTGCAACCAATGGGATGGGTCATTAGATTAGTCACGTGGTAACACCTTTATCGCCGACATGCATCTTAAGCTGCATGAAATAACGAAGCCCCCCCCCCCTACCCCCCACCGCCAAAAAAAGGTGTCGCAAAATATTTCGGGAATGTTAGGGTCTGGATCATTTACTGGCCGACACCAAATTTGCCTAAGCATAGGGTTGGCAAGAAGGTGCTTGCGACAAGAACTTTACAAATGTGTACGGGAAATTGTTTTTAATGAGAAGGCAGTGACAGAAGGCATTTACCTCTTTATGTACAGTGAGTGGCTGCCGAATCAACTGTACAAGAAGACAATAGGAATTTCATTTTCATCCAAGAACGAAAGCTCTTCTTCACTGGAGCACGAATGCTACCCATTATCCGGATCAACATCTACCTCGATGCTGGATTAGCCGCTGAACAAACCAGAACATGAAAACAGTGTATTTGGAACAAATCCGATTATTGTCGGGATGCCTGCCGTGTGACGAAAGTGCTCACGCATTGGGTCATACAAGCTTAAGGAGCTTACGCTAAGACACAGTCGAATGCCTTAGAAATACTGCAGTTACATAAATAAAACTGAGGTTCCTACAAAATGTTGAGGGATCCTGCTTCTTTTGTAGTAACCCTGCATAATGCGCCACTCCTGGCGCCTTAAAGTGGGACTCCGCGACAAAATCACCACAAAGGTTGCAATCTATCCGTAATGTTTGGGATATCGCTAACATGTGAATGAAATATCTCGGTTCAAAAGTGCGCATATCTTATTCAAACGAATTAATACGAAGCGAGCGCTTCGCCTCTGTGAGGCGAGAGGGCGCTGAAAGCAACACAATGCTGACATCATCCGGCATCCAGCAAGGGAGAAATAATGCAGGCTTGCAAGCAGACGACAATGCTGGGTGACGTCACGGAATCCTCCTCTGGACAAACCGCGGTAGTAGGAGCTCTGTTTTCCATTCTTCGCACTTCTGTTTGCGATTGTCATCATTTACGAACTAATTACTGGCGCAAAAATGAATGTTGTATTCGGTATCGAAAGGGTGGTTCCTGTTCGGAATGATGCTCACCGATTTTTTTTTTTTTCGAATCCTTGCGAAGTCTCCCATTGAAGGAACCCAGAAAGCTATCTCAAAGATTTTCTGTTTCTGACACATTATGAAAGGATGTGACATACGACTTGACAACTTACAAAAAAAAATATGTATGCAATACTTTCTTTTGCAAACAAACATGCAAAAAACAAAAACGACACCAACACCGAAGGCCGCGTTCCCGTTCAGCTCGCACTGCATGGTGAAACGATGACGTGTAAACACGTCATTGGGGGAGACATACGGTCACAAGGGTGACAGGCGTCCAATCGTGGCGTGTGCTTTCGGCCATCTGTCAGGACCAATCAGCGGGCTGTACCGTAATCAAAGCGACCCGGGCGGATAGTTGCGGGCATTGCCACTGTTGAGCACAGTCGCGATTTTTAAAATCGAATTCTGCGATATTTGAGCATTTGTCGGATCAATCACTTCGCATTGTGCATTTTAATAGGCACGCTAATGGCCTAATTTAAAAAAAAAGGCAATAACTGAAGAGTTTTGTGTGCTTCGTTAATGACAGTGGAGCTAAATGAAAACGGCTTTGCGTGTTCATCCTGTCTTGAAGCAACTCCCAAGGACATGTTATGCTGGGGATGGGTGCCGGGGGACAGAATTGGCATCAAAAGAAAACGGCGCCAGGCAGTCACATTGCGGAAAAGTCAACATCGAAGTGATAGCCGTCAGGACAGGATGCAGAACCTCTTAGTATTTCCGATCGTTGACTTTCTCCCTACCAGAGTAGGGAGCTATGCTCAGGGAACTATACTCTATCCCGCAGAGAGATTCGCTCATTGGAATATCCGGTGAATTGTAAGGAAGAAAAAGAGAGAAAAATTCCTAACCTCTTATTCAAAAGAACCAAATTCGTAGTTAAGGATAATCGAGAGGTGGTAAGCAAAGTAGATGAAAATGTAGGGCGTACAAAGAAACCACAGGGTATCAGACGTCTCGAAGCATCAGGTATATAGAGAAAGGAACTGAATGAATAAATAGATACCCAAAATCTCGCGCTGTTGCTAGGAGAGAGATGCCAAATGTCGATGACGTCACCCACTATCGGAGAATCCGAATCTGTTCAGTTTGAATCGAACAACACAGTAAGGAGGTGATGATGCCAGGATTGGTACCTGGGCCTTCTTATTTCCCGTCACACTCTTAAAAATGAACTTCACCACATAGCACGCTCCTAGCCAACCATCATCCCGAATGACAACGTTCTCGCCCCTGATTTGTTGAAAACGGGAGGAGCCTCCTCCCGTTTTCAACAAATCAGGGGCGAGAACGTTGTCATTCGGGATGATGGTTGGCTAGGAGAGTGCTATGTGGTGAAGTTCATTTCTAAGAGTGCTGATATGCCAGGGTTCGAGTCTCTCTTCTTCAGCACCTTCTTCCTGAGTTGTGTGATTTAATTTATTATTGGACGTTGCAGGCTTACGTGCTCGTGTTTGTCCTTAAAGGGCACTAAAATGCAAAAACAAGTTCACTTCAAGTTGCGTTACACGCTCTTTCTTGCTTCGGAGCTAAGCAGTGAAGGTCGTTTCAGCTCGTGCATCGGTGTTTTTAGCCGATGCTGCGCGTGCCACGCCATGAAGCAGTCCTTGTGAAAAACATAGTGCGTTGCGAAAAACATAGTGCGGACTGGCGTCGCTGTCCGAAGGATATGTGAAGAGAAATATTGTCAGTGGAACATTCGCGAGAACTGTTGTGGGCTACAATTCAGTGAATCGGTATCGAAAAATGCAGCCGTTCATTTGAGAGCAACTTGTTTTTGCATTTTAGTGCCCCTTTAAATGTAGCGTGGCTCGGCAAATTCCCGTTGTTTACGTTCTGTTAAGTTTGCCGGCTTCTTTTGAAAACTCGCTGGAACGCGAAATGTCCTCTGACGGCACCTGTATCTTCCGTAGTGAGCCTTTGAGCGAAGTTCATTTCTAATACGGACTAAAGTTGTTGAAAACAACGGGAGTTAGCCGACGCAGGCTACATCGAAGGATTAAAATTATTCTGTTTTATACGGACAAATCAAGCGTGAAACCGATGTTAAGCAGCCGCAACGTAATCTAGTACTCGCGCACGAATTGGTGCTCGACATGAAGCATGCGTCTGAACCCTAGCAAGTGCGTTCACATTTCATTTGCAAAGCGAAAGAAAACAATCATAGGACAGTATTAGATAGGCGGAGATCTGGTGGGTGCAAAAGCTTCAACTAGACATTTAGGTGTCACTTTAGCGGCAGATTGCTAATGGCACTTGCACGTGTACATGGTCACGAAGGGAGCGGGCGCACTCCACTTTGTTACGAGAAACTTAAGTTCTTGGACCCCTAGCCAAAACAGGTGGTGGTGGTGGTGGAACAGCTTGCCGTAGTCGTCGACGCTCAGGCGGTCAACGGCACGACTATCGCAGGGGGGCGATCGTAGATGCGTTTGCATGAACTCGACAGGAGCGGGTTGAGTTGAACTGTCGAGCTAACTCTCTCATGTAAACGCTGTCGGTTCGAGCTGACTCTGCGTCATGTCGAGTTGAGTCAACTCGACAGTATGAGGTGGGTTGACGCGCTCGACTCGACGGCCGAAGTGCATGTAAACGCTGTCGGGTCCAGTTCGCCGGACGCGAGGAACTGTGGGATCGAGTACAGCCATCGCTCTACGCAGGCGGCGGCAGGCGTGAGCAGAAAGAGGAACCGGAAGACGCTCTCACTGCGCTGGCAGCACAACTCGACGCGGGGCGTCGCTGCGATCGTCTTCCGTTATAGCAAGTTCATGTAAACAGCGCCGGGTCGAGTTCAACTCGACCCGACAGTCAACTCGATCCGCTCTGTCGAGTTCATGTAAGCGCTGCTTGCGCGTCCTGGCCCTACAGTGAACCTCCAAAGTCTGACACCTCCCTACCGCGCACAACTCCCCATGTCGGGCAAGATTTCATTGCACCGGCGGACTCCTATTGAAATTACATGGGGAAGAACTTCACTATCCCGGAAGTAGGACAGGGTTTTCCCTGCTGAGTTGGATAGAACGCTGTCCAAATTACCTCACTTACGGCCCATCTTTGCACCAAAAAGACACCAAATGAGCCAGTGCCCATGACTTTCGCCCCCACCCCCCCCACCCCCACCCCGATATTGATCTCAGCATTTTGTTGTTTCAGTTCCTCGAGTCCAAAAACACGGGTGCTGTCAGTCTACATTGTAACTGTTCTTTGTGTGAGCACTTGTCTTCAGTTTCACTTGAACCTTTGAACGCGCACTGCAGCAAGGCAATGAAGAGTGCGCTGACGCTACCGAGACAAGTATTTTGCTTAATTCTAAGTATGCTTAAATCCTCAAGCAAGCAGCATGCTGCGCGAAAAGCTCAAACGTAGACTATACAATTCTGAGCGCCCTTCTCGGTCGAAATGGGGTGTAATTTGGGTCTAAATCGTTTTGCACGCCCCTGTTACACCCTTCTGGACAAAAAAAGTTTGCATGTGGGCGTTGTATGGGTGTAATAGTTACTGAGCTTGATCTGTGGCTACTGGTGTGAAAAGGGTGTAACTAAGGAAACCCTTTAACATTGTCCTGGAATATGAATGTCGTGTGCGCTGAGTCTAAATTTTCCCTCATACGAAAACCAGTAAGAAACACAGACGTTATCTTGATGGTGAGTTGATACTCCAAGGAATTCCTCACTTCAATGTTTTTTTTTTTTTTTGTCTATATAATCAAATTCAACATAGACACCTCATCCTTCGTTTTGACTGGAAGGCGAGCAGGACTATCAAACTTGCAGGCGCGCGCAAGACCAGCAATGTACATAGTATCCGTTTTCTTTTAGAAAGGGAATGCTTTTCTAAGCGAGCTTTTGATTAGTTATGCCTTTTATGTGATGTTCCAAATTTATCACTAATTTTAAGCGCGTACATCCTTATCTGCATACCATACCGTATATTGGTCTAATAGGGCACCAGTACGGAATTGCTATCGGGAGAATTTGTAATTTGTCCACAATGCATTACATTTTCATGTTATGCATTTACTTTGGTTGGTATGCATGATACACTCACTATGGAAACAAAGATGCACACGTTACACCATTGTTCAAGGGTGTTGATGTACACCGAAAATGGATCAGTTACGGTACCACTTAGTTACACCCCAGATTGTGTCAAATTAGCACCTCTCTTGAAGGGCGTCCTAATGTGTTGATTTACACCAAAAAGTAATCAGTTATGGTATCATCCGATTACACCCAAGAAGGTGTACAAAATTTGAGAGTGTAATGCCGTTGGGTCAAATCTGCACAGAACTGAATACACCAAAATCAGCAATAATTATCAGTGAAGAGTGTGTAGAGACGTACCACCACAAACTGAAGAATGGGGATATTTCTGGCAACACAGCTGTGATCTTTTCAATTTTTTGTTTCCCTCGTATATACCATAACTCTAGCACCTCCCTAAGTAGGACCTACTTTGGCTGCACCGCCAAGATAGGGAGGCTTCCCTGTTCTTCACGGGAAACTGTGCCGACGTTTGTGTCAAGCGTCTGAGGAAAACCAAGGGAAAAGACAGCAGACAACACAGCCGGCTCCCGGATTCGAACGCGGGTAACCTAAAAAGATCTACTTATCTAACGTGTGTTTGTCCATCCAGGAATGTGATTACGTTGTCTGGGACCATTCCCAGAACAGCATGATTGAGAAGTTAGAGGAAATCCAGGATAGGGCGGCTAAATTCGTTCAGTCAGCACCCCCAGGACACTCGGTACAGGACTGCAAACAGTCCCACGAAAATGAAGCAAGCATTAACACGGGATCGAATCCCTTGCTTCTCGCTGAAAAACAAAGGTCCCTGCGGAAATTAAGTTTTATACTTGATTTTTGATTATAAATAAGAAGATTTAATCGCACGATCGCACTATCAGCACAAGCGAAATGACCATATGTATAATATCAGAGACTATTCCACAAGGATGCTTGGAAATTCCATTTTTGTTAAGGTCACTGTGAAGTAGAGCAAATGCGCTCGTTCAAAGAAATAATATTTTTTACTCATTGTAACCTCCTGCTGTACGCCTTGGTGTAATGCGGCTAAGATCTTGAATAAAGAATAAAATAAATATCATTATTTAGTAGGTAGTGGCACTTGGATGAGCTTTGAGTTTTGTGCCGTGCAGAAGACGATCTCCTGTCATGTTTACCTTAGCAGCTGAAGCTGTAAAAATAGTAAAAATGTCCTGGAGAAAGGTAGCGTTTCTATCACAAGAAAGGAGGCAGATTAATATTTTGGATGGAAATTGTATAAGCAGGGCTTAAATATGCAGGGGGTTCATTATAATCCGCTACATTTCCTTCATAAAAAACTATGCGAGCAGCATACACGGCGGTTCTTCTTCTTCTTTTTTTTTTCAGGTGCGTTCTACAGCCAGAAAGACATCCTCTCGAAGATATGTCTAATTACCGAAAATGCATTATTGAAATCTTTAAATAGGGTAGTTCGGGCAAAAGTGAGGTAGCAGAATGGTAGACAATCCTAGTTGAAAGCCATTTTATCTCTTAGATATCCTAAAGCGAGCGAGTGCTGTGAGATCTCCTGCGGGGCCAGGACGATTCGATTGGCCTTTTGCTCGCTTCAGGATGTCGACATCACAAACACGGGCAGCGCAGACGAATCCTGCACTACCCTACACTCTTAAAACAAAGCTTCACCACATAGTACTCTGAAAGCCAACCATGTGCCACCAGAGTGATACCATGTGCAAAGCCACCAGAGTGATACCTCTATCACTCTTTATTTGTGAAAACAGCGAGGCCTACACCTTTTTTTGACAATTAACATTTCTCCATAAGTGTCACAAAAGGCGTATGCCTCCTTTTTTTTCCCCAACAAAACAGGGTAGAGAATGATGGCACTCGGGATGATGGTTGGCTAGGCGCGTGGTAGGAGGAGTGTATCTGCTGTATACTGGCAGCGACAATTAGGCTTCTTCCAACACCCAAATGAAGCACTGCGTGGGGAGTAATTGTAGGTTTTACTCCCCTAGACAGCAATTACTCCCCATTTTAGTCCCCTAACCCCGACATTTACTCCCCAGGACTACAAATAGTCAATCAACTTCGCAAATGGTCTGCTGAATGCAACAGTCTATGTAACTATGTGCTCTACGTGAATTTCATGGAATAAAACTGTATAACTGAGCTATCTTAGCAATTTTGCACCCACACAGAGCAAAAATGACAAGAGATACTTGAATACCCTATGGGAGCTCCCCTTCACAACGCTACACAACCCTCCAACGACCCCTCCGAAGCGCTACACAACCCTTCACACAAGCCTACACAACGCTAACGGGAGGCATCGTTCGCAGCCAAACGAACCTTTCGTGTTTTCTCCGATTCAGCTTCGCCTATATACGAACAACCAGGTTTCTGCCCTCACTTTGTTTGCCCCGGAACTCAGACAACGCCAGCTCGCTTGTCTAATCCACTTATGTTCAAATTTTCCGTTGAGTTCCCGTCGTGCCAAAAACTAAAATTTCTTGACGTGACTTTTTGGTCCGATTTTGGCTTATGTTGGAGTTATGGCAAAGAGGAAGCAAGGTCCCTCCAGCCTTATTCAAGTTCGCAGTATAAAATTGTCAAACACGGTATTGTCTCTTCCTTATGTTAATATCTGCGAGTTATGACAGAAATGTTATCGCATCTAGAGCTCTGTTCTTGTTACGTAAGTTTTCTGGTCTCAATGAACCTTGTTCACATGCGCGTCGTATCTTAGCGGCTGTCCAACGAACTATGCTCGGCGCACGTAAAAAAAAAAAAAAATCCACGTGGGTAGCAAAAAGGACCAAAACCGGTCGGAGTGGGGCCGACAGGCTTGCGCCATTCGTGCGCGGTCTCCCCACTGGTCCCCACTTCTGTCATCCCCATAGTGCGCCATCTAGTGAAGACGGAGATAATCCTCTCCGGCGCCTCAAGGTAATACGCATGCGCAAAGGCCAGGGTGAAAAAGGTCCATAAATCTCTACCCGAGAAACGTCATCATGGCGTTGGTAGACACACAGAAACCGAAACAGATCGGAGGGGATAGCCGGTTTCCACGAATGTGCACTTGTTCGCTGGCTCCTATTGAAAGAAAAATAGAACCCAAGGTTGGATCCCTTTCAGCGATCATCGTAATCCCCTCAAGACCGTGGTTTTCGTGCGCGACCTTGTTCGCCCTATAGCTTCGAGCATAGTTCAACTCTACCAAGCCGGTAGCGCTGTCGAACACTATGACGTCATTTGTTTACAAACAGGGAGAGGTCTATTCTCATGAACGTCCTATTAACGAAGAAGCTGTCACTAAGAGGCTGTCGCCAGACATGACTCTCCCGTTTTTCTGCTGTTTTCAAAGGCTGCATGTTAATCATCGCAGCCCACTGGTTTCCTGCTGCAAATCTCTTGTCTATTGCGTCCCATTTGAGGATGGTATGTGTAATGCAGGGCAAAGTTCTAGGTGTATCAACGAGAGGCTTAGAGAGCACCAGCTTACCATTGAAAGAACCCGTACCGCTAGCGAACTTGTTGAACACGTCCGTGAATTCAACAATTATCAACCCATATCTCCCAAAGCCCCCATTCTTTGGAAAGAGGAAGCAACTTCGCGAAGGCTCTTGATGAAGATAGCCACACGAGCGAATTGTGTCGGTAATCCCTCATTGATTCCTTTGCCCCCTGTCCGGAGGCTTGTGAGTATAGTAAACCTCCGATAACTCAAAGTCGTTAAAACCGGAAAAAGTTTCGAGATAAGCGAGGTTTCGAGTTAAGCAAACAACGAAAATTTCGTTGTCAGAATGTTACCACAATGCACTATGTTCTAAAGTGTAACAAAAGCGTTCCTACAGTGATAAGGCTTGTAGGCAATTCCGAAACCATTTATTTTTCAACATCATCCGAGAGGGAAGAACTCCGAAATAGCAACCTGCTTGGCATTCGCGCAAGCATCGGGAGCAAGAAAACATCTTCAACACTGAGATCACAGGGGTGATGTCCAATGTATTGCTCCGTAGATGAAAGCGTGCCGTGCGAACTCAATGCGTCCTGGACAGGTCCTGATCACGCGTCACAACAAACGTCACGGCACACCTTAAAGATGGCGGCGCAGTGATCGGCGGCCAAACCGTTTGTAAACAATGCGGTTGTTGTTTTTGCGCGACGTTTCGGATGTTTTTCGGTGACGGTAATTGTTTTTGCCCGATAAGCTCGCAGTAAAACGCACAGTTTTGCACATAAGGTCTCGTACTGTTGACGACTTCCAAAGACGTGATGATGACCGCGCGTTAAAACTCACTGAGCCGATGCGATGTACTTAAACTAAGAAGAAATAGGCTACCATGTTGCGGAAGAAGCACCGCATAGTTTACGCTGGCAAAATACGTTCATCTCTCCTCGTTATGACGACGGTCGGGAAGCGGCAAAACGGCATATAAACAAAGTCACATGACCTCAAAATGACGTTTTCTATGACGTGCGACCAGGACAAGATGGCACTTTTGCCAAAAGCACCCGCTTGAGGGTAGTTACAACAATGGTGGGTTTGTGTCACCCCTGTGCATGAGATGCTCCTCCACGCACATCACTAGCGGGGACACTCTCGACGATTTCAGTGTCACTCATGTCACGGCTTACTGGAACATCGGCGTCGTAAAGCGCATAGTCTTAGATGTTCAAGTCCTCTAAGCCACTCTCCCCGCAACATGCGATGCGCATCACGTCGTTGCATAATACATCACAGCCACCGAACTCGTCTGCTGGCTCCGGTACGGCTGTGGAAGACGAGAAGCCCGCAGAACGAAACAGTTCAAGATAGATGCTTGATGAACTTGCTGCCATGCCTTTGATAAGTGCCACCTTCCTCTCCAAAGACAGGGACTTGCATGTGGGTTGTTCAGCCATCACGTCAGAGGCCGGTGAAGAACGAAACGAAACTGAAATACTCAGGTGAATGCAGAGGAGGAGGAGGAGGAGTGAAGTTGGGTGGAATGGGGAGTGCGGTCTGCCTGCCACAGCCAACACCCCCTAGATAGAGAAAGCCTGCGCATTGCCTCCTCTCCCTCCTTCGCTACGTGGACATATATAGTTGGAATTCGTGTGCTCCTGCGATTCACCGCCTGCATACCTGAATATTAGACAAAAATTATTAGACAATTATTATTTAGACAAAAATTGCCAGACGCTTTCCAGAAAATCAGTTTAGAGAAAGATTGAGACCGTTTTGCGCTTTATATACCAGATTGCCCATTTAGTACGCGAGGACGTTCGATCACAACTCGCAGACGACAGTGGTGGCTCTTCGCCATTGACTTCGTGACTGGCTATGACCGTTGAAAACACAATATTGATTGGCTGACTCTTAATTGTTACATCACCTCGACGATCGCGCAGGTTTTCTGTATCTACACTGTTAAAACAGAACTTCACCACATAGCACGCTCCTAACCAACCATCATACCAAATGATATCATTCTGTGTCATGATTTGTTCAAAACAGGGGGGAGGCGCCTATCTGGGACAAGATAATCTGTCCCAGATAGGCGCCTCCTCTCATTTTCAACAAACCAATGCAGAGAATGATATCATTCGGAATGATGGTTGGCTAGGAGCGTGCTATGTGGTGAAGTTCTGTTTTAACAGTGTACACTCTTAGAAATGAACTTCACCACATAGCACGCTCCTAGCCAACCATCATCCCGAATGACAACGTTCTCGCCCCTGATTTGTTGAAAACGGGAGGAGGACCCTATTTTGTGCCGTGCATAATGGCACAAAATAGGCTCCTCCTCCCGTTTTCAACGTTGTCATTCGGGATGATGGTTGGCTAGGAGCGTGCTATGTGGTGAAGTTCATTTTTAAGAGTGTAGGTGGTGTTACCGCAGCTAGTAGCATGTTGCAAGGGGGGGGATATAGGTTTATTGCAAAAAAAAGAACAAATAAAGAGGGGAAAGGTTAGCCTGGCGCCAGAAGCCGACTTGCTATTCCAAGGATGAGGGCCAGCACTCACTTTGCGATGCCCGACGCGGCGTCGTGAAAGGGCTACGGAAGTAGAGGGGCATTTCCGGCGTTGGGAGAGGAGAGACGTCGAGCCAAAAAAATGCCATGTCGACGTCTGCGTTCACGACGTCTGCGAGAGCTGCCGAGAACGATACACTGGCAGCCAATAAGGTGATACCGAAAGGCCACGGCTCGTGGTTTTCCGTCTGCTTTGGACGACGGAATACCACTTTGGTGGGAACATGAAAATCGTCCGCTCTGACGGGGCGGCGGAAATGCGCCTCAATTTCCGCCGCCCGCTCACGATGTCGCGTCCGGCGTCGCCAAGTGAGAGATGGCCCTGAGAGTGAGTAACTGGGTCTGAAAGGATCTGACGTTGACCTAGACTGGGGGACCGAAAAATGCACGTCATCACCAGTAGGTACGATGGCCTAGCGGCGATGGAATTTCGGGATATCTGTACTCGAGCAAAAAAAGAAAAAGGATATAAAGGTTCGACTTAGAAGGGCACAAATAGGCTGTATGCCGAAATAAATCTGTTAAAATAAAACATAAAAAAATCCACGTTTCAAAATTTCATCCTTCAAAATCTATTCTCGGAAATAAACGCTTAAAAATACACGCCCTCAAAATAAACACTGTGAAAAATAAATCATCGTTAGGCTTAGCAAGGTAATGTTCCGTATGGTAGTTTATGGGCGACACGATGTTCTTTTTGGCGGAACATGCTATTATGATGTTTCTCACTCATGTTTGCACTGTTATCAAGTACATTTCTTCAAATAACAACTTTGGATTTCTAAATATCCAGTGTAAAAGTGATGAGGACGATGCGCGGACGAATACAGATCACACGCTCTTGACCCTTCCAGCTGAGAGCTGAGCTGTGAACGAGGATAACAGGCTTGGGGGAGGGGGGATGGCTATGGCGGTGTTGTAGACGTATTGCGCGGCGACGGTCATTCGCACTGAATATTATTATGCCTGAGAGAGAGAGAGAGGTAAAGACGGCCAGGATGCACGACCAATAAAATTCGCCAGCCGCCCAATCAGAAAACATTCCCCCCCACTAAGTTGGGAACATTGGCCACGGGTCACACACAGAGAGACAACCTACTTCCGGTGTAGAAAAATCCTGGTTCACAGTTCTTGCCCCGCAAGCCCCAAGCGCGATGAGCGCACTATTTTCCGCGGCGGACGTAAAGCAGTCGGCTGTCCACCAATCAGGGACGGTAGATTTTAAAAGCTTTAATTCGAAGCGTTTATTCCGCGAAGTCTATTTTTCAGATTTTATTTCGACTGCGTAGGTTTTCTCATGATTTATATTGAAGAGTTTATTTTGAAAGTTTGACCTTACTTGATATTTATTTTTGAACGTTTTATTTTGCATGATTTATTTCGGCGTCATCCCCACAAATACCTAGGAAGCATTGGGACATCGGGACGGAAAAAAAATCGAGATAACTGCATGATATTTCAAGATAAGCGAGTTCGAGTTAACGAGGGCTTACTGCATAAGGTTTGCTGTCCATTAAACTGGCTGCTGTGTAACGAGATTTAGTCTGTACTCCTTGTCTCGGGTTTAGTTCCCATTCGATTAATATCCCTAGATTCACTAAATAGGGAGCAGAGTAGCGACACTGAGCCACTCCGGCGAGCGAGCCCGCCATCTTGAGTCAGACGCGTCTGCGTCGTCTAGCAATGGGACACCGAACTCCCCCTTCTCAGGTGAAGAACAACGCGTAGTCCAGCCAGTTCGCAACCCAGGAAACCGGTTTTGCGCTGAGGTGACTCAACATGGAGGGCGAGTTTTTGGTCCGGGAAACCACGTGACACGATCAGCCCAATCGCGGACACCGAACGGCGGCTCTGGCGTGGAAAAGGAATGCGATACTCTGTACCCCTATTTAGTGACTCTAGATATCCCTCGCTGACGACCATTACAACGCGAGAACGCTTCCGACACTGCATTTATGATATGAACTTGTGCAAATTGCTTTTGCGGCCAACACGTAGCTCAGTAAAAAGCGGGCTACACTCTTGCTCTCGTATCTTTCATGGATGTCGTAGTAAAGGTACGGTCTCCTTCGTCCCTGTCGATTCCAAAACTATATAGGGTAAGGTGGTCTTTTGCTGGACCTCGCCTGTTTCCGAGACGTGTTGCTATATGCGCTTGAAACGTTACTCATAGGTGGCTCTTCATGTCCGCTTTATTGGACGTGAGAATTTCTTGTTCTGTGTTTATTTTAAAACCAGCCACGTCCGTTCTGATTTACAGATCAGAAGCTCTAGACCTCTGAGAATGTGCCTATGGCTATTTTTTTTCTAAACACTAAAAATAAGAATTCCATATTCAATTGTGAATTTTTCTTCTTATCTTGCCCCACCTTCCCCTATACTGGAACCTTATAGAACTTTACCCAAACGTCACTGTGACGTAATCATGACGTTAGTAGACGCAGCGAAACCGCACGGAGAACTACGCCGTTTCACTAAGGCCGAGTTCCTACACGTGTTTCGCGGGTCTCTTCTCCCTATGGAAAATAATTCCTGAGGTTACCTCAGAGTCTGAGGTCTTGAGGTATTATGGTGTAGAGGACGATGGTATTCCTCTACATGAGCCCCGACCGGCGATGATGGTATGCCACGGAGAGGCGATGACGGTGCCCTATCTCCATGGCCGCGCCGGTGGAACTGAGACAGGTGCTCCAGACGCGTGGCCATCTTCGTCGTTGTCCACGGCCCACTACAGTGCTCCCCCCTCAGACGCGGAGCGGCGATAAGAAAGATAGAAGAATCACGTCTGTACCGGAGGGAAAGAGCAAGAGTGACCGTGGATGACGCGCACTGCTGGACATGTCCACGGGCGGCACAGCACACGTTGCAGGCAGAGGTCGATGAGTGGGGCGGGAGCGGCCGAGATGAGGTTTGCCAGAGATGAACGTTGACGTCGTCGAAGGCGTGGTCTGGCGTTGGAGTCGTGGCCTGGGGTGCCGCAACCGGCACGGGAGCGAGAGCTCGTAGGGTCCCAGGAAGTGAGGCTGCGTAGCCGTGAGGACATCTGAGGTCTTGAGGTTGCCTCAGAGTTTGAGGTTCTGAGGTTACCTCAGAGCTTGGGGTTACCGTAGCACGACTTCGTGTTCAAATACTTTTTATTGGTATTGAGGTCATCAGGTTCTAAATATTTTTCAGACACTTTAATTTGTCGTTCAGTGTCGCGACTCTCTTCATTTTCTTTCTGGTTTCTTAGCCTTCCTCCGCTCTGCTCTTGAAGCACTAGGGGTATGCACCTAGAAATAAAATTCAGCTCTGGTATACGATAACCAAAGAGGTAATACAAAATAATACACGAAATACCGAACAGTGATTACCAAATTGAGTGAGCATGTCTGCATCCACGAAAGTAATTTGCTCCACGCAGTGACAAAACTATAAGAGTTCATTACGGTAAATTGCCATGCTCAAAAGGTAGACAGTTGTGACCACAGGCATACCTAGAGTCTCCAAATAAGCTTAGTAGCTCTATGCATACCAAGAATATGCGCATACGTTTTCGGCAAGAAGAAATAACGATAAATGCTTGTCAAACCAGAGAGAATAGAGTATAGGTACACACAAATGGCTGACGTTTTCAGCCCCGTTGGTGCCTTTGTGAGCATGCTCCGTGTTCCAAGTCCACCGAAAGAAGAGGCTCCCACGCAAGAGCTGCGTCGTCTCCAAAGTGAATGTCGTAATCTTGTGCGGAATATGGTTTGTACGACCTAGTGCCCGCTAGCTTTTTGGAAAAACAGCACGTGTATTTCGAGAGATACACGTATTCCTCTGGGTCACAAACATGAAAGAGCACGGTAGCCATGTATTTAGAAAAAAACGCCCAGAGAGATAAGGCTACCGGTAGACTGGAACAGAACAAGGCCATACAACTAATGAAATGTAAGAAACTGCATCATATTAATCACACATGAAATGCTATGCTTTAATGTCGCCTTCTTATTACTTATTAATATTTTTTATTCTAGTAGTTCCTGTCTACCAAGCTGGCGGCGCTGTTGTAGCATCTGACGACATTTGTTTGGAAAAGATTGAGGGGTATATACATACCTTGTTGATCGCTGATCATGGAATATTGAAAATCCCATACGGATTCCTGGCGTAGTTGTGGTGAAATTTCATGAAATGCACAGTAAGAGCCGGCCCTCGCTGTTGAGAGTTCGAGAGAATACCCTATCTGGAAAAACCGGAAAACGTCGTGCTGTAAACGACCAATGATGTCACGCCCTTCTGGAGGGCGTCTGGAAGGCTCTGAGCATACAAGCTCGGAAATAATCGTCTGCGAGTCCAGTCGGCTGTAAGATGCCCTGTGATTGGCATACTGATGAAGGTACGTCCCCACGATGTCCTCAACCGGTGGGTCTCCCTCAGTTACAGAGGCAACATGATAACACATGAAACTCGATTATTTAATTTATATGCACTTTTCGGGAGCGAAAATTGGCTGAAAAGACTGTCGAAGAATGCCAAACATTGTGCATTCTTGAGAGTGAACTTCCTCCATATGCCGCATAGGAGGCTCCTAGCCAACCATCATCCCGAAAGACATCGTCCTTCCCCTTATTTGCTTAAAACGGGGGGCGTACGCCATTTTTGTGGCATTATGCAGTTCATAATTTCCACAAAGATGGCGTACGCCCTCGTTTTCATCAAATTAAGGGAGAGAACGTTCTCATTTTGGATGATGGTTGGCTAGGAGCGTGCTACGTGGTGAAGTTCATTTTTAAGAGTGCAGATTATAACGAGCATGTCATAATCGGCAACCCCTATGAGGAACTGGTCCGCACGATCCGCTAGGGGCGGTACTCATTGGTCCGCGAAGTCTACATCATGACTGGACAATTGAAATTTGAACGCGCAGAAGCGGACGTTCGACTACCGTAGCAGACGACAGCAACATCTCCTGTGAAAACGCGTAGAATGATGATGATAATCAACTTTTGAAAGAAGCATCCCCCGTGGGACGTGTACCGCTTGTACAAAAATACTAAGGTAAGCTGAAGTACAAAGTATTGCAGAAATTGAGGAAGCAATAACCGGGCCGATGAGTAGCGCCACCGCTAGCTTCCAAATGCGGCGCGCGCTTGGGAGAGGTGCCTATGACATGGAGGTTATAATCTAGCAGGTCGTGTTTGCGACGATGGTTGGCTAGGAGCGTGCGACGCGGTGAAGCTCTGTCTTTAGAGTGTGGAACTTGTTTCACACACACGTTTCTTGAGGTGTCTGTCACTTTAAAGCTCATTGCTGGTTTGAGTGTTGTGCCGTCCACCCGTTTCAGAGTGTTGTTTTCGCATCCCTCAGTTCCATGAGCTCTCAAACCTCGGTAGACGTCATCAGGGTGTGCGACCGAGATAAAGGATACTGATGACTGTTTTGGGATGTGATAATACGTAATGAGGAGACTTTGTCCCGAATCGGTGGTTTCGACGTTTGGTCGAACAAGAACCACTGGCTAAAAGATAGAAAAAAATAGCTGCGAATTTAATTGAAACATTTCGCTCTGATCATCACGAGACACTATGTAAGAACTGTATATTTTAGTCCGAACAATCTCGACACGAACTAAACCTAAACAAAGGCTGTTTCATGTTTTCTAATGTCTCATGGACAGTCTTCAATCAACATTGAAACCAATGACCAACATGCGTGTAGCGCCCCAAGCGTGTAAAATATCAACCTAGAAGGAATCATTAGATCCAGTGCTCTTGGAGAAGTTGACACGTGACGCGCTCGGTGGCGCTACGCGCATGTTCCATGACCGTTGATTTCAATGATCATTGAAGGCTGCCGGTGTGACAGGGGCGTTACAGTGCTCAAAGCCATTGTGCTAGATAATATAATTAAATTCGCAGCCTATTATTTATAATGAAATTCTTTTTTCTGAGTGCTTTCACTGCTCTGACGTCAATCGCAGTAACTTCCGGTTTCTATTCTGTGAAGCGATCAAACCACCTATTCCAGACATAAGTTGCTTGTTCCGTTCTACGAACCATACCTCAAAACAGCCCTTTGTCGCTCGTAGCTTTGACGTCCGCGAGGGGGCGGTAACTCAGTCTTTCGCTGACGGCAGATAATTTAATCAGAGTTTGAAATTTCCTATATACACTAAAACGAAATATGGATTGTCCATGCATTGGAGATTGATAATTACGAATATTTTTCGAATGAACTTTACTTAAAATTCGAAGAAAGGGTCATCCGCGTGGCGACGAAGACGTTTCCGGAGGAGGCGAGGCGCTCGAGTGCGGTGGCGCATTAACGCGTCGGGCGCAGAATCGCCTTCAGTCCCGGGAACGTCCTTAGCCACGGAAAAACGTCGCCCAGTGCGTTGCTGAAACGTCTTCGTCGTCACGCGGATGACACTTTTACAAAATGACGCGGATTACGAATTACGCGGTTGACACTTCACCTGTTGGAGTTCTCAGTGAATTTCCTTCGAGAAATTAGTAATTATCAATCTCCACAGCATGGAGAATCCCTATTGCATAGTAGTGTATACTGAAATTATCAAACAAATTGATTAAATTCTCAGTGATGACGAAAGGCTTCTTAAAACCTTCGTGTGTCAAGTCAGCGAGCTAAATCTTGCGTATTGTGGAAATTACTCTTTATACAACAAAGTTCGTAAATTGTAACACCCGTTCAATGAACACTTAGTGATGTGTTGTAGTCTCCACTTTTTTTAGCATTTAATGCACAATCAAATATGTTGTATAGGATGTCTGACTATGTACAGCTTTTTAATCCGTATTTTTAAAAATCTCAAACTTGTTAGAAAGTATGTACAGTTTTGACTTTGAAAATTTAAACAAGAAAATTAGCCTTTGTGTAGAGTTTGCGTTTTACCTCATTATGAGGTAAAAATCTATAAACTTAAACTATGCCCTTTCCATTTGTAGTGTTCGTAAGCTACGACACTATGACTACACTCTAAATCCTGTGATGGACACGTGCCGGTTAAAAAAAGTTCCCTCAGAAACTGCAGCCGGTATACACAGCCGTAACCGTCTGGAAACAGCCGTAATAGTTATCAAATAGCAAGCACAGCGATCCTCATCGCCAAATTTGAGCTGGTACAGAGCCGTCACGTCGGTATGAAACGGGTTTGTGCCCGCTGAATAATATGTGTGCCTCCTGAGCCGTGTACCCGTGTGCTTGTTGAACAATGCGTGTGCCGGCTGAATATGTGTGCCTTCGTTGGAACATACTACGTTGCTCCGCGCTCCGCCGGTGAGGAGTAACATGGCAGTGATGGCATCGCGTATTCTTCCGCAGTGCAAACCTCCGTGCGTCCTTGTCCGTTGTCTGCGCTGCAACCTCGCCTTTGAGAAGGATGATAACCGTGCTTTTTAAGTACAGGTGTAATGTTTGCTTAAGGTAAGTCAACCTAGCTGTGACGCATCGTACGACGCCCGCGTTTTACTTGTGTTTAACCATCAAAGCACATTCTGTTGCAGACGGTGGACGCATTGCAAATAGCGGCAGGAGAGGATCGGCTACATCGGTGAAGCGACGATGTACATTACAAGCGAGGCTAATTGTATTCTTTCGTCATAGGTGACCGTGGGACTGTATCGATTGCAAGGACGTGAGTTACAAAATGGTGTACTATTCCAGCCTTCACGTTGGAACAATACCAGCGTGATATTCACTTCGTTTTTTTTACAGGTTCTTTCCTGTCTCAACGGTCACACATACGTGTGCAAAATTGCAACTGCTTCTCACATCAAAGCGTGTCTGGTGCCACTTGCTTGGACAATTGTTCATCGGCTATTTCGTTTGAGGAACTGTCGTGTTCGTCACTAAGGATGATCTTGATTGAGCATTGCAGTGCCAGCCCGTTCGAAGTTTCGAGGATTGTGTGTTCGATGTTTGAATGACTGCCTGGTGCATCGGATGGGTTGTGTGTCCGCGCAACGTCTGCTCCATATGTATGTGTCGGGATTACTGAGCCCTGTATGCTTCCCATTCGGCAAACGATGATGTACTGGATGCAATTTGCGCACGCCAATAAAATTTGGTGTTTCAAATTCGATGTCCTTGGTGCATTTTCTTCCTTTCCTTTTCTGTTTTCTTTTTTCGCGAAGCCTGAAGGTCATTTTTGGACCTCGAGAGGCACAATGTGCCTCGTGTATTAGTGGGTACAAGTAACCCTTCAATACGTCCGGTATACTGTGGCTCCTTGCGTCAGCAGGGATGTCGTACCAGTTGTTTCAGGGGGCACAGAGCACCGGCAGCTTCCGCAGGTACCTCGGGCCTCTTGAAGTCATCTGAAACATTTTTTACAAAATGTGCCAGTTGATCAGACGGCACCTATCCGTCACGGGTTTAGAGTGCATAGTTTTTCAGTACGTCTTCGGGAAACCTCAGGTACATTTTGTGAATTGGATAACTGACCTGTGCTGCTTATAATGACTAAGTCTGGAAAAAGAATATTTGCTTATAAAATATTACAATTAAGTTTACATATCTTCCATGGCGCGCATATAATGAGCATCATGATGCTAATCCTCTTTGTATATTGGTTAAACATTTCTGATGATAATTGTGTGGTTCGCTTCTCCCAAAATCCGATTGCCAGTTAGAATTTATCTCATATTTGTTTTGTGGTGTGTCTTACGAGGATTGCGTGATTAGAAATGTAGACTCCGCCTGCACGTCATGCTTGTAAAATCCCCCATTTGCATCCCAGCATTTGATAATAGATTCCTCTCAACATACGAGGAGTGTTCAAGTCAAACCGGGACTTTTCAATTTTCGCAAAAGCAAAATGAACGTACAGGCGAGAAATTAGTTTTATTTTTCAACGTAATCTCCAGCTGGGCACTAGTGCACTTGTCCCAGCGTTTCACGAGGGCTTGGATGCCAGCAGCGTAGAAATCCTTACCGGCGCGTAGCAGCCATGATCGGACCGCATTCTTGACGTCGTCGTCGCAGCTGAAGTGGCGGCCCCCAAGGAACGCCTTCAGTGGCCCGAACAGATGGAAATCGCTGCGGGCGAGGTCTGGGCTGTAAGGCGGATGTGGCAGCAGCTCCCAGCCAAGTTCCTGTAAGGTGCGTGTCGTGAGATGCGCGGTATGCGGGCGTGGATTGTCCTGTAGGAGGAGGACTCCTTTTGTGATGAGGCCCGGATGCTTTTGCTTCAGCGCCTTATGCACATCCCTGAGAACCTGGCAGTAATATGTACTATTGGTCGCTCTATATGCACTATTCATATTGAGACATGTTATCCGTCGGTCCTTGAGGATCAAGCGCTCCTCAAGTGCTTCCTGCCAGTGATGGCCAGTAGTTAACTACATGTAGTTAAACTACTAGTTAAACTACCTGATTGTAGTTAAAAAGTAGTTATCAACTACTTGCAGAAATGTAGTGGCAACTACTAGTTAAACTACTATTTTAAGTAGTTAACTACAGTAGTTAGGTTACTGAAGGCGCCAACTACTTCCGATTTTGCCGTAAGCATTACGGCACGATTGTGCTTCCGACTTTTACCTTGAGCTACTTGTTTGATGAGAACGGAGGTGCAGAGCAATTGTGTCGTGCATGTGTACTAAATCTTTACTTTTAATGCTTTAAAACAGCCCAAGCAGCACAATGTACTGAAATTCGAGTGCAATAGGGGTGGACGGTATGTGTCTTATCAATGATCTTTAGTTTCATCAGTCTGTTCAAGGCCTTCCACCTACCCGTCCACCCCTATTGCACTCGACTTTCAGTACATTTTGCTGCTTGGGAGGTTGCTTTAAAACAATGTTTAAAACAGGTTGTTGAACGTACACCATAGCTGATCTGTTCTGTTTCCCACCACTGTACTACCGCACATGCTTTATCTGTTGTTGTTTTTGTAACGTCCGCAGTTTGATTCCAAAGCGTAAGGATTTGTGTAGTTTGTTGCAATCCTGTGAATGTGACCCTGTTGCACTTACTGAAACTTGGTTATCGCCAGATATAAGAGACAGTGAGCTGTTACCAGAGTGTCCTGGCTTTACCTTCTATCGCTGTGATCGCGTAAATAGACGAGAAGGTGGTGTTTGACTCGCCGTTAAAAACTGTTTTAAATCATATGCTGTTCATTTTACACTTCCTATCGAAGTAACGTGGGTATTGATTGACTGCGTCACGTGTAGATTAGTAGTTGGTGCATGCTATCGACCTCCCTCAAGCAATGCATTCATCCCAGAATTACACAAATCACTACATCATATATTTCACAAATTCCCAAATTCAAAGGTTATTCTTCTTGGTGATTTCAACTACCCCTCAATTAATTGGAGATGCACCCCAGCCTCTGGCAGTGAAGAACGTTCTTTCATTGATTTGTGTCATGTGTTTGACCTTCATCAGGTGGTTCATGAACCCACCCATGTAACTCCCACCTCATCAAACATCCTAGACCTAATCCTCACTAACGACCCAGATATAGTATGTTCTGTATTTTCTCCATGCGCCTTGAGTGATCACAAAGTACTACACTTTACAATACCTGTCCCCAGCGTGCCCCGTCGTTCCTCGTGCAAACGCATAAGATCGACAAGGGTAACTACGACCAAATAAATTCTGAATTATCCAATTACTTGGCTAACTTTCTCGCTAATTTTGAAGTACGGACAGTTGAGGAAAACTGGTACTTATACAAATCCAAGATTAATGCACTTATTGAAGCCTATATACCCTCCATTATCATCAAGACACATTGTCATGCCCCATGGTACAATCATGAAATCAAACTGCTCGCCCGTAAAAAGAAACGTCTGTACAGGCTTGCTAAGCGCAGTAAGTCTGCATCATCACTGCTAATATCAAGAGTGCGCCCGGAAATACATCTCATTGGTGACTTCTTCAAAACGCAGGTTCTATAGCGAGGGCCTCGTTAACCTCTTGAAGCACAACCCCAAAGCATTCTACAAAATTATAAACCCAAAATCTCCATCGGTAAACATCCAACTGAAAGATCGTGATGGTAATTTTGTTAGAGATAACCAATGTTCTCTTATCTTCAATAACGCATTTGCAAGCGTGTTCACCAACGAAGACACAACTCCCCCTGCCGCGCCTCCCACATCCATCTCCAATAGCATGTCACCGATAGCGATATCTCCTGCTGGCATTGAAAAGATTATCTCTTCCATCAAGGTTTCCTCCTCTGCTGGTTTTGATGGAATAAACAGCAAAACACAAACCCAAGCAGCACAATGTACTGAAAGTCGAGTGCAATAGGGGTGGACGGTATGTGTCTTATCAATGTTCTCGAGTTTCACGAGTCTGTTCAAGGCCTTCCATCTACCCGTCCACCCCTATTGTACTCGACTTTCAGTACATTGTGCTGCTTGGGAAGGCTCACTCGAGCAGATTTCTTGCTGCAATATTCCAACAATCACTTAATAGTTGATAGATGGGTAGAAATCCAGCGAACCGGTAGAGATGTAGGAAGGGAGTTGCCTCAGGACAGAAGCCGCCGATATTCGAACACAGACTGTTCTTCTTCTGGGCACCATCCTCATCATTGGCATGATTTAAAGGGACAATTCCCATGAACCTTTGAACACGTCACACCTAACCCTTTATATACCTAGCCAATGATGAGGACGGTGCCCAGAAAAAGAACAGTCTCTGTTCGAAATATCGGCGGCTTCTCTCCTGAGGCAACTCCCTTCCTACTTAATACAGTCGGACCTCGTTTTATGAACCCTCGATATACGAATTCCCTCAACCTACGAACGGCTCCACAGGGAACCAAACTTTTTCCGTGTATTTTGACCTCGTTTTACGAACCCTCGATATCCGAACTATGAACGGATTATTAGAGAACGAACCCAAAGTAGCCAAGCCATTCTGACCTCGATATACGAACGGGCGTTACGAACGTACAGAGGACAGGCCAATGGACCGGAGGATAATGAAAGTTCCTCAGTACATGCTGCCAAGGTCAAACATACAATGTCCCAACGCCACTACGTTCCACAAACATGATTCACCATTTCCTGAAAGAATAATTCCGTCGCTTACAGCCGAACGGTTGTGAGTTTGGACCAGGTCTCCGAGATGGAAACATATTGCCATTCCAAGAGAAGGCGTTCAGTCCTGACAGCCGGTGACAAGCGTGATATTTGCCGTTGAAAACAGTCTCACCCGCGCGGGATACGGTACTTTGAGGACCGGGTGGATGAGTCAAGTGTCAGACTTCTGTCATCGTTTCTAAACACGGTAGACCCTGCAGAAAGTATGGTGCAAAGCACAATTACGCAGTATTTTCAAAAATAAAACTTATTCAAATCAATTTCCCGTGGTTTTGTGAGGTATTTGTGCACTGCACACCTCGGACCTCGATTTACGAATACCTCGATTTACGAACGATTTTCTGAGAAACGAAGGGTGTTCGTAAAGCGAGGTTTGACTGTAGTTCAGTTCTGCCAGAAGACTGGCGTCGGGGAATGATAATACCAGTGCATAAAAGTGGTGCCACTCATTCACCGTTGAACTATAGACCAATCTCCATTACCCGCGTCCCCTGCCAAATCATGGAACACATTATATATTCGCAGGTAATCAACTTCCTAGAGTCAAATGCTTACTTTTCCCCCTGCCAGCATGGCTTCCGTAAAAATTTCTCACAACTATATAGCTGGTTTTATCCACGACCTCCACTCAAATATGGACAGTTCTACTCAAACAGATGCCGTGTTCCTGGACTTTGCTAAAGCCTTTGATTCTGTACCGCACGCTAGACTAATGGTTAAACTCTCACAACTAGGCCTTGATGCACATGTTCTCTCCTGGATTAATATGTTCTTAACTGACCGCCTCCAGTCCACTTTCGTGAACAACCATTCCTCGTCCTTTTGTCACGTATCAACTGGTGTCCCCCAGGGTATGGCCTTTGGGGTATGTGAATAAATAAATAAATAATGCTTGTCTAGTGAAGCCTCATTTGCTGTGAAATAATTCTGCAATTTAGTTTATCGCGTAGGCACAAAAAGAATTTCGCCGCAAGCTTTGTGTTTGACGATCGTAGCAATGGCTTGAGCCAAAGTTTATCATTGCTTGTGATTCATATTTACGTGTCCAAGAACACTACAAGGGATTGGTGTTGATGGACAACGTAGTTATAGATGTAGTTAAACTACATTGCAGTAGTTAAAGAAGTAGTTTTAACTACTCCCCTGAAAAGTAGTTGAACTACTAGTTAAACTACTCAATCGCAAAGTAGTTAGTAGTTATAGTTAAACTACTGTAGAAGTAGTTAGTGGCCATCACTGCTTCCTGCACTGATGTACGGCCGTCTCGGAACTGTTTGCACCACTCAAGCGCTTTGCTGCGGCTAAGTGTATCGTGGCCACACTGAGCCTGACGTCTTCTGTGAATTTCAGATGACTTTACGCCTTCTTTCACGAGAAACTTCATGACAATTCGCTGTTCGATGGGCACGCTCACCTCGTTGTCGGCCATCTTGTCCAGCACGTGTCTTCTGTTTTGCACAAAATTTGGACCACCACGTGGTGAACGCGGAGGCCTGTCGCGTGTGAAAATGCCGAAAAAGGAGTAGCGCGAGCCATTTGTACACTCAGGAGACAGAAAGTCCCGGTTTGACTTGAACACTCCTCGTATATTGTCAAAAGATGGTATAGAAATTCTTTCAATTATACATCTGTCATGGCCCAAGAATAAGAGAACAAGAGAGCTAGTTCGTTTGGTTGAGAAATATCCATAGTGTGCAATTTAATTCACAAAATATGATAAGTTTTCGCAAAAGATTAGTGATCCTCTTTTGCAAACAAAGACTGATGTATCATGTCTCTGAATTCAATGACATAATTGTACCGGTCCCTCTCCGTCAATTCTATCCTTCTGATGTTGAAGTCTTAAAAATTATGCCTGTCTGCGTTCTATTGTTGACAGGAGAAAGAGAAATAGTTTATTGGTAGTCGGGTAAAACCCATTTGATGGTCAGCTCTGATTCCCTATGAGGATTCTTGCAGATAGTGTGGAATATCCGTTTCCTTAGCAATCATTGTTCTCAATCTAACCATGCTAAATACAATCGCAATGTTAGGAGTAGCACAACAATTCGGGAGACGAGTTCAATTTCTCCTCTTTTTTTCCTTACCGACAAGCTAAAAAACAAACAATCGCAATCAATTTGTTTTTGTTGCAATGCATAGAATTCGTTATAGTGAAGATTCTTGAGTGGCGTACAAGATATCATTAAATGGAAATCGTCCGGTGGTCCACCGCGGTTGATATCGTCGTGGAGTTTCAATAAGTGATGGTACATCAGTCCTTGTACAGCAATAGTGAGCTGCTGCTCATTCGACATCATGGCTAGAACTGTTAGAAGAAAATAATTGCATAGCCGTGGTAGTGGAACATATATGGAAGTAAGATTTGTTTGTTCGTTCGTTCGTTTGTTTGTTTGCTTGTTTGTTTGCCTTTATTACATTTCCATTGGAAACAAGGAACATGCACAAAAGGCAGAAACCCTTACAAGGTACCTGACCCTTTAAATGTACTTTCCATGTCAATAGTTAGATGTAATTTCAACAAATCCATAATGAATCGTGCGATATAGACATCTTGCATATCGTAATTTGGTTTCGCTGCTTTCTTGATTAAAGCAATGCCCTTTGCAATGATTACAATTACATATGGTGTCGAGTACTTCAATTCTTAATTAGCCGACCTCAAAACCCTCAATCAATCCCGGTGGTGCTTCCGATGACGATGTGCAGATATTTTTATAACTAGTATAAATTCGGCGTACAAATTCTTGCACCTGCAATTCCGTAATTTCCGCAACCAAAATACGACCATGTATACCATGTATCGAAATGCAGTGATAATGGAATGATTTTGAGGCTTTTCTTTTTTGAAGCAGTTTGTTATCGCATCCTCCCACGATTTATAGTGACGACTGCAAGATCTGTCCATCTCTTCGATATAAGGCAATTGTACTATTCTGTTTTCAAGTGTGCGTCCACACTTAATTAAAAACACATCTGTAGTGGATGACGACGACTGAGGCATCAGCTGGAGGCTCTCGCTCTCGCACATCTGACCTTCAGCTGTTCGACAGCAGCACATCCAGCTGATCGTACCAGACGAAAACGCTGCCCAAGCGCGAACCCTCCCGTATTGTGTTTATTTTATAGTTTCAGCACCACGGCTGTTACAATATCTGTACTCGTTCTATTGTTTAAAAATGTGTTATGCTATGACGTTTAGAATGTTATTATTATCCCGCCCATGTCGCCATGAGAACTATGGGAATTAATTTTCAAATATATGTGATGTGTGAGAAAAACGTGTGCTCTCAATGATTCTATGTACAAGACATCTGCATTTTTTTCTTTTACAAATCAAATCAATCTATGTAAACATCCACGCGAGAATCCTCCTCTCCCTACAGGTGTAACCTCGACGGGAGTGTGGGGGAAGTTTATGGTCGGCAGCTTTCATATCTCACATTATTGTTCGAATCCACTAGTTGATCCTGTTTGTCCATTAAAAAGACAAGTTTCTGTACTCATTCTGTGGTGTATTCACGCTGCTTGCTTAGAAATGACTTGCCTGAATTAATTATTATTTTGACTTTCGTTTCAGGTGTTCACTCGATTGATATTAACACAAATATTAGGTGAGTTAGGAATTATGTATGCAGGATGTATGAGTTGTGCCTGTTGATTTCCTCTGTAGGAAACTTTTAAATATTTCTCGCTTTTCTCGTTAGAAAATGATTGCCTGAAATAATTATTGTCTTGTATTTGCTTCAGTTGTTCACTCGATTGACATTTATAAAATAATGATCTTGAGTCGAATATTCTCTGATGTGTTGTTTCTGTATGGTTCATCTATGTAGAGCTGTCTGTTGCAAGATACTATAAGAATACGAAGTGAATTAACTAAATTTGCAATGTCTCTCGTTTTGACTGAGTATTGCTTCACTGATGTTATCATAGTATTTCTCGCTTGCTTAGAAAATGCTTGTCTAAAACTGGTTTGCTCTGATATTGATGTCGGTTCTTAGTTTTGCCTGCTATTGATTGTTATCATAGAATTCTTGTCGTGTTATTCAGAATCGAATAATGCTAGCATCTATTTGCGATAAATGTTGAAAAAACTATCGTCTCTGTACAAGCTTGGCTGGCAAGCGGCCTTGAGAGCGTCCTCCTTGGTGAAAGAAGGAAATGAATGTGTGATAGAGTGACTCCCCCACCCCTTGCAGTGACAAAGCATGCACAGTTTCTTCGCTTTGGTTCTATAGAGAGAGATGAGGTGTCCCCGCTTTGAGAAAAATGAAGGAAAAGTGAGATAGCTGCCTTGGTTGTTTCTCATTGTACCATGTCTATTTCCTGTGTGTTGGATGCATAAAGCAAAGTAAGGTTTCTAGCGTCTGTTAGAATGAAAATTGTATTGTGTTCGACTAGATTAATACCCCTGTCAGACGGGCACGATAAATGTCATTTTCAATGCACGGTGAATGCTATGGGTAATTTCCTTTAACGTGCCCGTCTGTCTGGAGTATAAGTCACGAGGATGATTTTATGGTGGTTCAAATGATAGATTATTTTCCTCTGTTGTTTACCAGTTGGAGAATGCGCCGCTTAAAGAAACCAGTTTGCTCTGATATCGATGTCTCTTCTTAGTTTTTTTTTTTTTTTTGCTTGCTATTGTTTGTGTTCCTCTTTTCTTCAGCATTAAGTCTGTACTAGTCACAGTTGGAAGTTATTAAACTTGTAATGTTTTTCGTTTTGATATGTTGTTTTGCTATTATTTTCCTACGTGTATCTGTTGTTTGCGTGTTGGAGGATGCACAGGTTTGGCTCTCTATTAGTGCTAGCTGTTGAACGTGCTGTGTTGTTTCTGATTATTTCCTTACGTCTCTGCTATTCACTTAACAAGCAAAGTTGTGTCATGTTGGAACAAAATATATGCAACTTAGATTCCATGTTGTTCTCAAAATTCCTTACAGCCCTTAATAAGAACGTCCTCGCTACATGATAATGAGGAAATTGTCAGTGTTGCAATAATGGTGATCACGACTCAGACTTGTTATAATAAAACTTGTAATTTTGATTATGATCGTATTGATTTAGATTGCCTTCTTTCACTAAATGTAGTGTTCCATGTTATAGATTTTATTTCCTCTTGTGTTCGTGTCGTCCCTCTGTGTTCCCGTGGTCTTTCAGGGTCTCTGTTGTGCACAATTAATTATTTACATCTATCGGCACTTGTACTTAAAAGTCCACTATTGTTAGTGTCGGAATGATGGTGGTCCCGTATAGGAATCTTAGACTTTTTATAATGAAACTTGTAATTTTGATTGCAATCGTATTGATTAACAATATCTTCTTTAAGTAGATGTGGTGTCCTTTGATATAGATTTTAATTTCTCTTCTGTTTGTACCGTCCCTCTATGTGGCCCATGGTCTTCCATAGTCTTTGTGGTGCACAATTAATTACTTACATCTATCAGAACTTGAAATTAGAATTAAAACCCCACTATTGATAGTGTCGGAATGATGGTGCTCATGTATAGGAATCTTAGACTTTCTATGATAAAACTTGTAATTTTGATTGTTATCATCTTGAATCTTAATAATATTCTTGATTGAATTAAGAATACTTCTGTGATTAAAAGTCACGCCCTGTGATATAGATTCATTGCAAACTTGTGTGTATCATTACCAATAATAATAAAAAAATATTATATGCATTGGGTTGGATTCTTTCTCTGTGATACCTCTTCAAAAGTATAGCATCATACAGGTAATGAGTAAGTATATTATTTATTATGTGAATTGTATTGTATTATGTTTCTTCTGTTTCATATCGTGAAGGTTTTTTAGCTAGATTTTTCCCCTTCACAGATTGGCATTACAATTCCCAGCACCATTGGCATTAATAAATATATTTCCATTGTATTTTTGTATAAGACTGTCCTTTGCATGCCATTACTAGCATGTAAACTGCTCACGCACCACCCACTGGTCCATGAAAAAATTCGCGAAAGAAGTCGGCGCAGGCGGAAAAATGTGCGACAATCAGCGCATGGGCAGCCCTTCGCCCACGCGCCACCCATCGCGCTGGAAAAAAAAAATCGAGAGTGAAGTCGGCCCAGGGGTCAATAAACGCGCCGTCTACTGGATAGGCCGTCACCTCCATGACCCTCTATACTACTAGTGTTCACTTTAGTGTGTGGATCTTTCAGAGATTCCTTTCGGAAATTGGGTTGTCTCTCGTGTATTTTTGTGCATCGAGTGTATGTGAATTTTTTAGTGTTTTATTTTTTAAGATTTATTTCGGCGTACACCCGTCCCGATGAACTGACCTTACTGACCTGTCATATCCCTCACTTTTTGGCGCTTGTGATCAGTAGTAATCTGGAAGGCCGAGCGTGTGAACCTGGACACAAGTGTAACAAGAAGAGAGGACGTCCGATCAAGGGTACTGAAAAAGGTTTCACGAGATCCGTGCCATGATTTTACGCGATATGATGTCATCTTTCTTTACACTCCCACCCCTGAATTGGCGATGTCGATGAAGCAGATGAGAGACCCTAGCAATTAATCTTCGTCTGCCACTAACTTGTGTAGCAGTTGAATTGGTCTACAGACAACTTTGCCCCCCGATATCCTGACCTGACAAGATCGGATGCGGCCATCGGCGCTCTCTCTTGTACTTTCAACGCGGCCAAGGGGCCAAGACACCCGAGGCGCATTCTCCTTGGCTATGAGAACGATGTCTCCTGTCTTGACGCTGCACGATGAAAGTGGCCTGCGTATGTTCGTGTATCTCAGGTACAGGATATACTCCTTGGTCCATCTAGTCCAAAACGACTCCATCAAGCGCTCGCGGTACTTACATACTCGCCTCAGCTGGTTTGACGTCGAACGCAACTCGACTGCAGGCTCGTAGGGAAAGGCTGTAATACGTTTACCAACCAGGAAGTGACCAGGCGTGAGCACGGAGAGATCGTCTGGATCCTCGGAAACATAAGTCAAGGGCCGTGAGTTCAGAACGGCTTCCACCTCCGTGACAGCAGTGGCAAGCTCACTGTATGTTAGGGTGCTTTTGCCCAGTATCTTCCGTAGACACACCTTGGCGCTTTTTATTAGGCGTTCCCAAAAGCCTCCCCACAAGGCAGCGCGCACAACGATAATCTTCCAGCTGATCCGATGTACCGTAAGGAACCCCTTCACATCTGGATCCTGCGACAGCTGGCCAACGGAAAGTTCACGGGACACACTCTTGAAGGTGCGGAAATTATCAGAGTATACTGTTCCTGGCACACCTCGTCTCGATACAAATCTCTCGAAGGCCTTCAAAAAGTCTTCGGCAGTAATAGATTCTGTGAGCTCTAAATGAACTGCCCTAGTTACGGCGTAAGTGAAGATGAGGATGTAACACTTTCTTGAAACATTGCTCTCTCCATAGGGTGGTCTGTAAAAGAGTGGCCCAGCATAATCGGTTCCTGTCACATCAAATGGCGCTGCAGCTGATATTCGGGCCCGAGGCAGGGGACCAGCAATCTCAGTACACGCGCGGGCTTTCGCTCGCCGGCAAACGCGACAGCCGTGCACCACCCTCTTTACCACTTGCCGTCGTCGAATGACCCAGTCGGCCTCCCGTAGGCCAGTCAGTGTTCATTGGACGCCAGCGTGCACCAACCGTAAGTGAGTCTGCCTGATAATCATGGCTGTGACAGGGTGGTCCGAGGGCAAGACTATAGGATGCTTGACTGCATGAGGAAAGACACCGTACTGGAGACGTCCTTGCATGTGGAGGATCCCTTCGTCGTCGCGAAACAAGGAGACGTTCCGAAGAGAAGTTTGGGTGGTAGGCTGCAATCCAAAAGACTCACGCTGAGCATTTCGAATCCAATAGTGCTCTGCCGCATTAATCTCTTCTGAACTTGGCATACCCCTGTCCTTGATGGAAGGGCTCCTGCTGTTGTGGACAAACCGTAGCACCCATGACGGAACCCGGAGCAGTCTGGAGAACGAGCTGTACTTTCGTACTTGCAGGATGGGCTCGTTGATCACTGTCATCACTGCGAGAACGTCGGGGGTTTTAGCCTCGGAGTAGACATCTCCTGAAGCATTGGCTGTAGAACGCCAACCTCGCGCCCAGGATTCAGGACTGCACAGCCAACTCGGGCCATTCCACCAGCACGTAGTGTCCAGAAGGCGTCGGCATGACACACGCCTCGTCAAAAGGTCGGCAGGATTGTCGGGACCAGGACAGTGTCTCCATTAGCGGGTTTGTGTCGAAGATTGAATCTCAGCAACGCGGTTCCGTATAAAAGGTTTCCACGCCGAGGGAGATCCGTGGATCCAATGCAAAGCAACCTCGGCGTCTGTCCACAAGATGGCTTCCACATCTAAAAGTAATAACGTCTGCCGGACAAACTTAAGCAGTCGTGAGTCTAGAACGGCGCCCATCAACTCGAGGCGCGGGAGGGACGTTGCTTTCACCGGGGCGACTCTGGTTTTGCCCAGCAAAAGACATTGAGAAACCGTTGAGAAACCAAGTAAACAGCTGCTCCGTAGGCCTTCTAGGCCTTGGTGCTGGCATCGCCAAAAACATGCAGACTCCTTGCAACCTCCATCAACGGAGCTGTGGCACCTGTTAGCTTCCGAGGTAGCCGGAAACGAGCCAGCGTAGGAACCTCTTGACACCAATTACTCCATACAGACCTTATGTTGTCAGGAAGGAGATCGTCCCACTGAAGCTTAGCAAGCCAGATGCCTTGCAGTGGGATCTTGGCCGTAATGACGAACGGCGCCACGTAGCCCAGAGGATCAAAAATCCGAGAAACAGCCTGAAGCACGTAACGCTTAGTGTCAACCAGACGTTCCAGAAAATCGGATAATGATTTCATGGAGAGCTGTATCTCATCAGAGTCGATATCCCAATTGAGTCCGAGCACCTTTTTAAGAGAAGTGGTGGATGATGAAGCGGTACTTTCCGCTTGAAATAGCTTCGACAGGGTGCTGTCTTTGCTGGTCCATTTGACGAGCTTCATACCTGCTTCCATAAGGATGTCACGCGATTCACGGTAGAGCGTATTTCCTTCGTCAACGGAATCCACGCCGACAACCAGGTCATACACATAAAAGTGACTTGATAGAAGAGAAGCCGTTCGAGGATATCGTGAAACCACAGATTGCAAATGATGCCGGATAGTGGCGGCCAACAAAAACGGGCTGGACTTTGCGCCGAACGGTACCCGCATCATTCTCCAAGTCTCTATAGGAGGCAAAGCCTCGTCTGCCTTCGCCGCAGTGGCGTACCAAAGAAAGCGCAAAGAATCGCGATCCTGTGGATCGAGTACGATCTGTAAAAATGCTTTTTCAACATCAGCTGTAAGAGCTATTTGATATGCCCTGAACTGAAGGAGCAAATCTAGAACATCCGGATTCAAGTTGGGTCCAGCGTGAAGAGCTTCATTTAAAGAGACTGCACCAGATGACTTTGACGAAGCGTCGAATACAGTGCGTACTTTAGTCGTCTCCCGATCTCTTCGTATGACAGCATGATGAGGCATGTAATATATAGGCCCTCCACCGGTGTTCTCCGTCTCAGGTACGCTCTCCGCATGTCCATTTAGCAGATATTGACGAATCGTAGTATCGTACTCTTCCATCAAACTGGGATCCGGTAGCAGCTTCTTGGTGGTGTAACTCAACTGTCGGAACCCGAGTACCTTTTTATCGCACAGCATGTGACGCTTCTCCAGGTTCCAGGGGAGACGGACCATATATCGCCCGTTCTGTAGGCATGCTGAAGTGCTGAACTCTTGAAGAATGGGGTCATTGTAGGAACTGGACGTTGAACACTGGTCCGTGATGCCTAGATGCTCGAGGTCCCAAAATGCCTGTAGTTGCGAATATATCCTGTCGGTATCAACCTCGACATCCGTTTCCACGCCAATCTTCATTACTTGAATATCATGTCGTCCCTTCGTGCCATCGGACGAACAGACTCCTTGGATGGTCCACCCGAAACGGGTTTCAGCTGCAACCAGATGTTTCGAAAGTCGAACAGTTTGTCCAGTGACGACTTGCCAGTAATAATCTGAACCAATCAGGAGAGAAATCTCGACAGGCGCCGAAAACGGTCCATCAGCTAGCTGAAGGCCAATATCTTTCAGTTGTTTCGACATGTCGAAGGGTAAAGACGGGAGGCTGTCAGTGCAAATCTGGTCGTACTCGATTGCATCCATCACAAGTGTGTGAGAAGCGTCCTGGCTTCGCAATAAAAGTTGTACACAACGGTGTTGTGTTCTAGCGGATGTGGCATTCCTAAGGGTGTGAATTCGTAGATCTTCTGACCGTACGTCTTTACATTCCATGCGTTTTGATATGTCGACGCGAATGAAACTTCTTTGACTTCCCCCGTCAAACAAGACCCTGATGAGCTGTTTTCGTCCACGTGGTCCCACAAGCCAAACTTTAGCGGTTTGCAGAAGGACTTCTGAGCACTTTGGAGTCTTCGAAACTTCTGATGAAGAAAATGAAGTAACTACGTCCTCAACAACCGTTGTAACCGAAGTTTGATTCTGAGCAGGCACTGAAGGACCTGGACATAACTGCATAAGGTGTCGTGTGTTACACTTTCCACAACGAAGCCTCCAGCAGACCCGGCAATCCTTGGACAGGTGGGACCTCTTTCCACAAAGCAAGCATCTGTCTTCTCGACGAAGAATGATTCTTTTTTCCTCAGGAGTGAGTATGGCCGTACAACTTTCAAGCGCATGATCTTTTGACTTGCACAGGACACAGCTCTGCTGCGTAACAGTTGCCGCAATAGATGACGCGGAAAACGAGAGCGATGATTTTCGTTTGACACCACTTGCTCCTTCGGTTTTCGGTCGTGATCCAACGTTGTCTAATTCTGCGTCTCTGCGAAGGCGTTCATGGCATTCGATTTCTTTGTTCAAAAAATCCATAAGATCTGACAAGCTTTCAGGAGCGAGGGTCGCATCTCTTCCGTGCATACGATAGTGCTCGAGCTCAAGCTCATGAGGAATCTTGCGCACAATCGCTCGACGAACAGCGACGTCATATTGATTCGTCGGAACGCCTAAAGCTTGCAGATTTCGAACCCGAGCAGTTACAGTCCCATGTAAGTCTCGTAACCCTCGGACATCCTGAAAGTCCGTAACGGGCTTAAGATCGAATAATGAGTCCAGATGATCGTTGATAAGAAGCTCGTCCTTGCCGAAGCGTGCCTTTGGGATGTCAACAGCAGTGGCATAATTTTGATCAGTGATGGTCAAACCTTCGATGGTCGTAGCAGCAGATCCAGACACAAGCGACACGAGATATTTAAGCTTGTTGACTTGCGAAAGTCGTGAGTTGTCGTGTATCCTTGCTCGGAACTGGTCCCAAAACCCGTGCCATTTTGAAAGCTCACCATTGAAAGTGTCGATATGGAGCTTGGGCAAACTGACTCCATCACACCGTGCCCATGTTGCGGTGAAGCCTGATGACCGTCATGGTGGTTGATTGAAACTGGACCTGCAGATGCCGACAACGCCCTGCGGACCTGTACTGTGATAGTCGTGATAGATTCAAGATATCGATCGCAGGCTGTGCATTCGTCTTCTACAAGGTTTTCGTCGATGATACCCTGTATTCGGCCATCCAGCTGTGCCAAGGTCGCTGCTTTAGATTCTAGGAATGTCAGCTTTGATGTGAGCTGATCGTGGGGTAAAGGAGTCGTAGCCAAAAGAGCTGTGAGGTCCGAAGTAGTGCGTGTCACAGTTCCCCGACAAGCAGTGCGTAGGTTCTTCAACATCTCCAAGTCCTCCATAACGATTCCGGTATGACGCTCTGCTCCGCCGTGTAGTCCAGTCAGTACTTCCTGATCAGGTAAGACCCGCTCCTTGGGTTTCGGCACCAAATTGTAACAAGGAGAGAGAACGTCTGTTCAAGGGTACTGCAAAACGTTTAATGAATATGAAGATGGCGGAAGAATCTCAAGTCACGAGATCCGTGCCATGATTATGAAAAAAATAACACCTTCGTTTCTGTTATAGAGGAACTTTCTGACCGTGTGCATTTTAATGCATGCCGGGTCTCGGTGCATAGTTTCTGTTGGTGATTGTTTTCACAAGTGCCTTGTGCCACCCATACTACACATTTTGACTGTTCTTTCTTTTAAGGAGTGCGAGAGGAGACTGCCGAACGCATTCTTGATGCTATAGCAACGCAAGATTCTTCGGACCTTGATTTGTCTGAAGATGAAGTGAAAGACCGTTCACTTGTTGTATCTGGGGGTACGGCAACTCAAGTGGAAGATGCTAATGAAGGTAGGTGAAAGAGAGGTCTCTCGAATGTATCTTAAATTTTTATGAAACGAGTGTTATGTAGCTTTTATTCCGTTCCTTCACAGACTCTTCCAACGATGATGAGGAGCCACAACAAAGTTCGAGCAGAAAACGGGCAACGGTGTGGAAACGAACATAATCTTGTCACTCTTCTATTTGCGACATGCCATGTCCCCCCGACACCAGTCCTAAACTTCGACAACATTGGCAGCCAATGGACTACTTTTCCCTGTACATAGCCGAAGATGTATACGACAAGTTCGAGGACTCAACAAATGTTGCGTACCACCTGAGGACTGGGAAACTCCTGAGCACATCAGCCGCAGAATTGAAGAACTTCATTGATGCTACATTTCTTATGAGCTGCCTAGGATACCCCAAGATGCGCTTGTACTGGGCACAGGGAACCCGGGTTCCAGTTATAGCCGACATGATGTCAAGGGACCGTTTTTTTACCCTGCGAAGCAACCTGAAAGTGGTTAACGACTTGGATGTTCCAGATGATGTCAAGAAAAGCGATCGCTTGTGGAAAATCAAGCCAGTCATTAACAGCATCAGAGAGGCGTGTCGCAAACCTCCGAGGCCATCAATGGTGAGCATTGACGATCAGATAATTCCCTTTACTGGCATCACAACCCTCAAGCAGTACGTTCCTGGGAAGCCACATATTACCGACTTGAGAAACTTTGTTCTGGCTAGTCCTAGTGGACTGGTGCTTGACTATGAAATCTACCTGGGCAAGTCAACCCTGTGTGGTGGGAAAAACCAAGAACTGGGAATTGGAGCAAACGTCATTTTACACTTGACAGCAACTCTCCCGCCTGGAACAGCAGTACTTTTTGACCGGTATTTTACAACGATTCCCCTTCTGGATGAATTAGCTAAGAAAAACTTACGAGCAACTGGGACAATAATGAAAAACAGGCTACCAAAAGGCACCAAAATGGAAGATGACAAGACTCTCAGCAAGAGGGGCAGGGGCTCCAGCTGCCAAGTTGTCAACAGCACTTCAAGCACCTCTTTGGTAAAGTGGATGGACAACAAGCCCATAACCCTTGCATCTACCCACATTGGTGAAGAACCTATTGGGAGCTGCCGAAGGTGGTCCAAGAAAGAGAAAAAGTACCTAGATGTCCCGCGCCCTGCTATTGCTGACGAATACAACAGGTACATGGGTGGCGTAGACTTATGCGACCTGATGCTGAGTTTGTATTCGACAACACAGCGGACCAAGAAGTGGACTGTCCGAGCAATGATTTTTCTTCTTGATTTGGCAGCTGTGAACTCATGGCTGCAATACAAAGAGGATTCAGTGCTGCTTGTCAGGTCAAAGAAGAACATCCTTGGTTTTCTCGAATTCAAAATGGCCTTTGAACATCATCTGCTTGCGGTGGACCATGGTGACACAGAAACCTGCGACGCGCCTCCAACAAAAATGCTCAAAATGAAGGTTACTCCTTTGCCTCCAGTTCTACAAAGGCACTCGTACGCAAAGCACATGCCGGAGCTTGTCAGCCAGTCATTGTCACCAAGGTGTCGGAACCCTGGCTGCCAAAAACGTTCAAAGGTCAGGTGCACTACCTGCGACGTGTTCTTATGCATGACAGCAAACAGAAACTGTTACAAGCAGTTTCCCACTGAATAGTGAATAAAAGCATGTTTTCCAGCACTGAAAAATAAATTCCATAAGTCACTCCAATTTCTCAACATTTGTGTGTACTGAGTCCCACTGTGCATTAAAATGCACATGCTATTCCACAGAAACTACTCACACTCCAGTTTTGAAAGTCTGGAATTGATTTCAGTTGGCCATGAGGACCTCAGAAATTAACTTTTCAGTCAGATGAATTATTTAATCCCTTCTCGGGTCTCAGGAGGATATGATGTCATCTCTCTTTACAACAAGTTTTGGCGTTTTTTCCAACTCAAGGGTGAAACTATTTCTTGGCCATTGCAAGCATGTGCAACAAAGTTATGATTAGACTCTGTACTTGTGATGGCCCGAAACGGATATAGTACTCAAGATGTCCTTTGTGCGAATTATTCGAGTCCCTCTAAACGAAGAGGTCCACCAGCAACCTAACTTCGTGGACGTTCCAAGCATGGACGCCAGTACACTGCAAATTAAGAGAGAGAAAGAAGAAAGATGATGAATGATCAGATCAGGAGCTGAACAGAGGAACCGCACACAACGAGAGCCAGCTAGTGTTACGTTATATTACGTTGTGTGACTGTCAACGTGCGACGGCATAAAACGAAACTTGTGCACATGTGGAGAGAAATATCATATGGTCAATTTGTCTCATGCAAAGGTCAGCGAATGCGATCACTACGATATATACTGAGCAACCTTTCATGCGTGCCTCCGTGCACCGAGTGGTGCGTCGTGTCGTGACGGAGGCAACAACAACAACTTTATTACGGGATGATAGCTGGAGAGTTTCATCGCAGGGGGCGGTACCCAACATTGCTGGTGGTGATGCGGGGAATGAAATAATGAGCCCCTTCACAATACGGATCGAAGTCCTGTGGTGTCCAGAAAGGTGAATAGAGCCTTGAGGGCAGAGCGTTGGTGTGCTGGATGTGGCTAGGGACGAAGCAATTTTGTGAGAGAGGGGGGGGCGGGAGTCTGGCTCGTTGAGGGATGCGGAGAGTACGGTTCGGGAAGGTTGGTAGTGTGGGCAGTGGAGAAGTATGTGCTCTAGATCTTCGACAGCACCGCAGTGGTTGCAGTGGGGAGAGGCAACTTGTCTCAAGCGGTAGCGCCACTGCGCTGTGAAGGCCACGTCGAGGCGCATTCGATGAACTAATGCGGCATCTTGACGAGAGGTATGTGCAGGTCACAACCGGCCTTCAGCCTGCAGCAGGCCCTGATACACGTGACGGAGACCATAGCAAAACTAGTGTTGGGTTTAATAATAATTGGGTGTTTACGTCGCGAGACAACTGAGATCATGAGCGACGCCACAGCGGTCGTTCTGTGGATTGCTTTTGCCCACCTGAGGGTTCTTTAACATGCGATGAAAGCTCATCACACGGCACCCCGTATTTAACGTCCCTCGCGGAAGACGGCGTGTCTAAGCAACTTGCACCCTGTCACCAAGTTGCTGGCGTCCTCGGCCGGGTTCGAACCCGCGATCTCGGGATCAGAAGGCGAACACGCTACCGACTGAGCCACCGAGGCCGGTAGTGTTGGTTTTCCGCTCTGTAATCGGGGATGTACACTTCTAGCGTCTATAAAATTTATATCGTTAGAAACGAAGTATATTAGTGAACGGATACAAATTTTCTCGCTCAAATTTGGATGTGGTGTTCTTCAGGAACCGACTTACAAACTTCGCGTATTTCCCCGTAAAGTGCATGGCTCTAAGACATATCGTCTAGTAAATTATCTACAGCCTCGCAAAAATATATGTTTTGAAAGCGCTATTAATATGATCTCGTCTGGTGGTCTAAAACCGGTTAACGTCAGATGTATAGCGTTCTTGAAACGGGGTTGGGAATTTTGAGGACAATTGCGCTCGGAGCAGCTTTGCCAACTTTGATAAATATTATCGCCTGGGACACACAATAATTTTAGCGATAATGTTTCAGTGCTGCATGCGTAGAATGCACGAAATAATTATTGCACCTCGTACTTCCACGTCCAGCGAACGAGGCGCCCTCCAAGTGCTAGGGAAGTGCTGCTCGGCTAATCACTGACGACTGTTATCTGAAGTCCGAGACCAGTGCTATTGTTCATCACGAGGGTGGCGCTTTCCCAGCAAAAAAAATAATCAGGAAGATCGAAGAACCGAAGGGGACCGGCCTTGCTTGAATTGAAATGAAAACACCCCGTATGCAACTACTTGACGACTAATTAGCTAAAAGTCATTAATTAACTTATTAATTTGATGTTTTCTGGGAAATGCTGGATAACAGAATGGGAGTCAATCATTATTCAAATCCATCGTCCTTATTAAACACCCTGAGAAGTTAACGTACTTCGAAATATAAATTTAGCTATCCGAACCGGGGGGGGGGGGGGGGAGAGTGACGTGGGGATTTCGAGCGGTCTGCCTGCCTAGATTGGCGGCACGTTGCCTCGGGGAAAGGATGAAGGGGGTGGGGGAGGGAGGTAGGCGAAGAGGAAGCCCCCCCCCCCCCCCCCCCCCCATGTCCGGTTCTGCAGTTCCCTGCACTACAACCGACCGTGAGGGTCCACCGCCTTCAGAAAGTTGAGCAGGGCTTTTTGTACGGATTTGTGGTGCTGGAGGTTGCCGCGCGGATGGACGATCTCCTCAATCTGCAGCTCTGATGTTTCAGGGTGCTGCTCTGCTTTTTGGAGTTCCCGTCTGTCGTCGGATGTAGCCGAACACACCATTATAATGTGTTCTTCCATCTCTGGCTCACCGCTTCGCGACAATTCGGACTGGAAGTACCGCAGAGTTTGAAAGTGTGGGCGCACGTGTAGGCACTACGAGATTGGATGCAAAGCAGGAGAGAAAGGTGGAGAGACCACTCGCTGCACAGGGTGGGGGTGCAGACCCGTGTCCCGTTCGCTTATCGGGATGTAGCCTCCATACGTGTCTCTTGATATCTCTGGAGCAGGCCAAGCTACTTGAATGGGCCTGGCCTTTTTGGTTTTGTAGCGGCTTTGGCCAGCTCATCAGCTCGGTCATTCCCTGAAATTCCCATACGAGAGGACATCCACTGCAGCGATACCGCAGTACCGCGGGATGTAAGTCTTGTCAGCTGGTGCCCGGCCTCTCCTGCGAAATACCATATCTCAGAGTGGCGATCGAATGCCTGAGATAGCGCCTCGTGAATCCGTCATTACGACGATGTCTGACGACTTCGCGCTCTCTGCAGCCCTAAGCGCTTCAGTAATTGCCATCAGTTGGGCGTCGGTTGATGTTCGCTCTCCTTCCAGGCTTTCTGCCCACTCTAGCTTCAATGGTGGTATGAGGTGCGCTATGCCGCATTTGCCCATGCCGTTGTCAACGCTGACGTCAGTGTAAACGTGGGTGGCAGTGCCGTAGACGTCGTGAACACACTCGGCGGCAAGGTACTGCCGAAGCCAGGACTACGCGCTACTCGAGCGCAGAAAGAGCGACAGCTAATCCACGGGAGAGGCTCACGTGCTTTGCAGCGATGGAGGTAATTGGAGTAAGCGCTAATCTGTTAGCCAGATACACCCGCTTTCCGACCCAACTTCTTCTTCTTTCTCTTTTCTTCTATTCCTTTACTTCTCTTCTTTGTCTTCCCCTCTTCTTTTCTTCTTTTCCTTTTCTTTTCTTTTCTCTTTGCCTTCCCCTTCCCTTTTCTTCTTTTCCTTTTATTTTATTTTCTCTTTGTCTTCCCCTTTTCCTTTCCCTTTTTCTCCATTTTTCTTCTCCTTTTCTTTTCTTCCTTATTTTCCTTTTTTTTGTATAGCAAGCCGACCTCCATGTGGGCGACCTCTCCTTTCTTAATAAACATATCTTAATAATAAATAAACAAATAAATAAATAAACAAAATCTTAATAAACATATCCCCCCCCCAACAGGCAGACAAACCTTACGCGTAACATCATGGCACCATTATTATCAGAATTTTTCACCGATGGAGATAAGATATCCATGTCGAAAGTGAAGATCGCGCCTTTTCTGCGCTCGAAAACCGCGTGTACTTCTACTTCTTCGGCTCATTTGGATAGCGAATTTTGACAATTTGCACGTTCGCTCCACAGGATATTTAATGAGGACGGTGATAATGACTGGCTCCGAATCTGCTTTCTCGCATTCCGCAGAGAGAATCTAATTAATAACTTCATTAATGAATTTTAGCGAATTAGTCGTCTAGTATATTTGCATACGCTGTCATACAGGATATGCGCCTGGTAGTATAGCCCACCAGCGAAAACAAAGTTTCACGTTGCAATAATAGCCTTTCTTTTTTTTTTTTAAATCTGCCCCGATAAAAAAAAAACAAAAAAAAAACACCCTGCATAGCGAAGGAACAGGAAAGAGAGAACAGCAGTTAAATGAAGTTAAATGACCCTAAATGCTTGAACCATCGACACCTACAGATTGTCTCCCGATATGAATATTGATTAAAAGCAGAATAAAAAAAGAAATAAGCTAACGCATTAGTATGGGAAGGATACTTCACTGCACAACATTTTCTGCACGATTTCGCCATTTGGCTATCAATCCAATTGTGTTTCACGCTCTCTCTGTCCTTGCCTCGTTGTGCAATCTTCAATGACTACATAAAGCAACTCTCTTTCCCTCAGCTCCTTCCTCCTTACCCTCTCTCTCTCTCTCTCGAGGTAACATTCCCTGCGTTCGCGAAGAGATTCCATGATGTAGACGAGAAAGAAGGATCGCAATTGCACAACACGGGGCGTTCACCGAAGCCGTTATGTCGCAACGAAAGGGAAGAAAGGGTGAGATGTGCGAGGGGTACCAAACGGCGGAACACTGGAGACCAGTTCGGTGGTCTTCGTTCTCTGTTGCTCGACGGGGCGCGGTGTGGCCGTGCAATCTGTTTATCCGTCGGCGGAAGTAACTGGCAAAACGCTTTTGTAGGTAAGTGCTGTTTATCCACGTGTATTTTTTATGTCTTCATTTCTGAAAAAGAGGCAACCTCGTCTGTATCTTACTATACTTCACTCATAAAAGAGAACTTCACCACATGGCACGCTGAAGACCCTTATCACTCCTGATATGTGGGAGAAACGCAGGACGTCCACCGCTATGTGATAGTTATAGAGAGCACCACCTCCCGTTGTATAGTGGTTAGGGTAATCGCTTTCCACGGCGCTTTTCACCGGCTGTGCTGTCTGAGGTTTTCCCTGGGTTTTCCGAAGACTTTCCAGTCGAATGTCGGAAGTTCCCCCTGAAGTCGGCCGAGGACGCATACTAACCCCCCTGTCATTCACTCTTTCCTGCTGTCCTCTCTCCATCTGTCCACGTGTGTACGCCACTCATAGCTACAGTTGCTTCGCTGCGCTAACACGGAATTTTAAACAAAGTTGTAGAGAGCGCATTGCACACTCTTAAAAATGAACTTGACCGCATAGCACAGCACGCTCCTAGCCAACCATCGTCTCGAATGATATCGTTATCTGCCCCGATTTGTTGAAAACGGGAGCCATACGCCTATTTGTGACACTTATGCAATAATGATGAGTGTCACAAAACGGCTACGCCCCCCCCCCTTTCCAAGAATCAGGTATGATGTGCAATGGTTGGCCATCAGCGTGCTATGTGGTGAAGTATTGTTTTAAGAGTGTATACACTAACAGGGGGCCGTCTTGACCACATAGCACGCAGTGTGCCAATCATCATCGCGGATGATATCGCTCTGACTCCCGATAAGCGGAAAAAAAGGGCGCACACATTTTCATGTATCAATTTTATTTCCTATCGGAGGATAAAACGATACGATCCTGAAAGTTGGTCGGCTTAGAAGGATTTATGCGACGAAGAGCGCAACCTGTTACTGCCTGAAAATCCGCTCTCTGGAGATAATAAACATAACTACACTCTAAAAACAGAACTTCATCGCATAGCACGTATTTGCCGCGAACGATAGGGTTATCGCTTTTGATTCGAGGAGAGAGGGAGGCGTACGCCTTTTTGTGGCAATTATCATGTACCCAAATTGCCACAAAAAGGCGTACGCCCCCTTCTCTCCTCGAATCGGAAGCGATAACCCTATCATTCGTGGCAGTGGTTGGCGCAAAGCGTGCTATGCGGTGAAGCTCTGTTTTTAGAGTGTACACTCTTAAAAATGAACTTCACCACATAGCACGCTCCTAGCCAGCCATTGACCCGATTTGTCGAAAACCGGAGGTGTACGCGCTTTCTTTTTTGTGTGACAATTATGGACAGCGTAAGTGTCACAAAAGTGGCGTACGCCTCCCGTTTTCAACAAATCAGGGCAGATAACGATATCATTCGAGATGATGGTTGGCTATGAGCGTGCTATACGGTGAAGTTAATTTTTAAGAGCATTCAATCTTAAAAATGAACTTCACCGCATAGCACGCTCATAGCCAACCGTCATCTCGAATGATATCGTTATCTGCCCTGATTTGTGTCCCTATATGTGTCACAGAAAGAGCTTTACGCCCATGCACGTTTTCAAAATAATTACGCAGTGAGAACGATGCCTTTCGGGATTATTAAGGTTGGCAGGGAGCGTGCAGTGCGGTGAAGTTAAGTTTTGTTTTTAATTATACGTTAGCACCGCGAAACAACTATGGTTGTGAGCGGCGGCAAACGTGGACAGGTGGAGAGGACAACAGGAAGGAGTGGGAGGGAGGGGAAGGCGGATTAATATGCACCCTAGGCCTACTTCAGGGAGAACAGTGCCGAGATTCGTCTGGAAATTCTGCCGCAAAACCACTGGAAAACGTGAGACAGCACAGTCGGGGGTAGGATTCGAATCCACGATTTCCATCTCTTCAGCACGACCTTTGGTTCATTCTGTTTTAAGGGTGGAGCAATCAAGACGGAGCTCTAGAAGTATCCTTTTTGCGTAAAAGCGAAACTTCTAGATGGGATGACTATGAATTCGCGCGATTCGCGATTAATGATTACTTATTAATTATTTATGATTAATAATGATGATGTGATGACTATTATGTGTGACAATGTGATGACTATGAGGATTATGTGATGTGATGACTATTAATTCGCGTGATTCGCGGTTAATGACTGCTTATTAATTAATCATGATTAATTATGTGATGTGATGACTAACCGACATTGGTTCACATGGAATCGGGAATACCGTTGATCAACGGTAAGAAGAGAGAGAATTGGCGAAAGTTCATGTCGCTACACTGCAGCACTTATACCCCCGTATACAGGGTGTTTCAGTTAAAGCCCCGGACTACATAATTCACGAACGGCTGCACCAGTAGAAGAACTTTCTATTTTACAAGTATAAGTCCGATACCGCCCACAACCTGCGAACCGTGTGAATGAGTTGGAGCGCACATTATTTAAATAAAAATTCAAATGAGTTTCGTGAAAAAACGTTACTTCTAAAGCAGGGCGCCGTCGGCATTAAAATGGGTACTACCCCTTTTGGGACCTTCAGTGGACACCTTTTAGACAAAAATCTGCCACCGAACTGGGTAATTTGTCGCAGTAATTAATTGGTTCCGGTATACATATTTTTGTCGCGGCTGGTCGCGGTGAAGTGCAACACGGGGCTCTTCCATTCTCATAGCCACCAATGAATTACACGAATTACACAGTCCTTACACCAATGAGTTACGTCCTTTTGCACTTCACCGCGACCAGCCGCGACAAAAATATGTAAACCGAAACAAATTAATTACTGCAACAAATTACCCGCTTCGATGGCAGATTTTTCTCTAAAAGGTGCCCACTGAAGGTCTCAAAAGGGGTAGTACCCATATTAATGCCGACGATGTTTTTTTTTTCACGAAACTCATTTGAATTTTTATTAAATAATGAGGGACTCCAAATCATTCACACGGTGCGCAGTTGTAGGCGGTATCGGATAGATACCTGTAAAAAAGAAAGTTCTTCGATTGGTGTACCCGTTCGCCAATTTTTTAGCCCGGGGATTCAGCTGAGAGATGTACCCGGTATAAAATTAACAGCATCGTGTGAGTTGCGCAGGACTGATATATTGCTTTAATATTTATTCTCGATCTCCTAAGTGTTCAAGCGTTTTCGTGTTCTTGGCAAATTTAACATATGGGAATTCGTAATGTCACACTTCACACCTTGAGGCTTAATTTCCGGTCAAAACCCGCCATTTTAAAACAAAACTTTCTGTAACCGCACTCTAGAAAAAGAACTTCACTGCATAGCACGTTCTGCGCCAGCCATTGCTACGAATGATAGGGTTATCGCTTCAGATTCGAGGACAGAGGGAGGCGTACGCATTTTTTTTGTCAATTACCATATATTATGTAATATTTTTTTTTACATAATTATTATATATCCAAAGTGACACAAAAAGGCGCACGCCCCCCTCTCTCTGCGAATCAGGAGCAATGACCCTGTCAATCCCCAAACAGGAATCAAGCGGCTCGGAAAGACGGCAGTACACAGACAAAGGCGTAAAGGATATTTCATCAATCGTCACGCACCAGAAGCGCTGGCTGTTTTAACAGAACATTGGGTCTAAACAGCACCGACTGATTTGCACGACGTAACCATATTTACCAGCATGCGCACGTAGCGCATATTGCAATTACGACTCAGTCGACGTTTATCTTGTTCTGAGTTTCACGGACTCCGCACATATGTCCACTCTCGTCATGCTTTATGTATTTTTTCGAGTCAGAACTCCGGAAGAAGTCGCATAACAGATGAACTAAAATTTTAGATGCCACGGCGCACAAAACTACAGCAATTGCAGCCGCGACTCACCTACCCAGTTCAGAGCAGTTTCGCCGCTGAGTAGTGCCGGCGGCAGAGCGTCGAGCTGCCCCCTGGCGAAGTGCACGGATTCTATTCCCCGGAGCAGGGTCGTCGATAGGAATTACTGGCCCCGGGGATAGGCAATGCCCGGGCCCCCTCCTTACGCCTCGATAACATGTGCCAAGTATTTCTTCTGTATATGATTACGACGGGTCATGGGTCCTGTGGGCCCCTGAAGAGGTCCAGGACGCCATCCACGGCTGCCATCCCCCCCCCACACACACACTCTCGCCGGCCCTGCCCGGAGGTTGTGATGCTGAACAATCTACAAAAAATCGCAACGCAACCTCCTGCGTTCTCTCCAGCAAACGTGCCCTGCACAGAGACCACTCTAATGTACCCTCCATCCCATACCTGGGTAGTAATGTCATTACAGTAATGAAATTACTGTAATGAATTACTTTTCCTGGTAATTTGTAATGCAATGCATTACTTTTTACATCATGTAATGTACAATGTAATTTAATTACATTTGGGCAGTAATTTTAGTGACATTACTCATTACTTTTTACAAAAGAATCGAGTGTGTCCTGTGTTTGCACTTGGCAGAGAGTTGGGGACCAGCGAGTTAAAAGAATTCCAACGCCCACTATGAGCGGTGACGTACTCAACTGGCTCGTCGAAGGGAACTGACGTTCCCTTCGACGAGCCAGTTGCCTTAGGGCACCCACAAACAAACGTTCTTTAGGTCAACGGTTTGTAGCCTTGGAGGATCATTGTTTGCGGGCCCCATCCTCTAGAGAATCTTCATGTTGTCGTGATACTTTGTGTCATCGTCGTCTCTACATTGTGGAGCGATACGTCATACGTGGCATGCTAGCCTGACATGTAGAAGAGACAAATAGAAGAGTGCAAGCTAACTGTTGTTACATTGTCAGCATACATTTCCCCGAATTTCGGGGAAGGCAAGTTTCGAAACTTTTGTGTTTTTGTCCCTTGTGCATTCCACAAGACTCGGGAACATGTATGCCAATAATGACAAAGTAATTACTTTGTAATCTCATTACTTTTTCGTAGTAATTGCAATGTAACTTCATTACATTTCAGTTGCAGTAATGAGTAATGTAATTTAAATAACTTCTAACTGGAGTGATGTAATTTAATTACATTTTAGAAGTAATTTACCCAGGTATGCTTTATCCACAGTGACCATCGGACTTATTTATCTTTCATCTTGTACATACCTCACCTTGAACCCTTCACCCTTTTTCTGGTTATAGTCGTGACGATGCATATTCGCATATGGCCAAGAACAGCGAGCGAGTTTCGACATTACCCTCTACCCTCCGTTTCGCTAGCTTTTGCGTCAAGCGTTCTGCCGAAGTCGACCCAGGACGCATGATCCCCCGAAGAACATGCCGCCGCACCTACGGGCAGGCCATTGGCGACAGGGGAGAAATCCAGGGTATCCCTCTGTTTTGAGAGTTGTGTGATAGAGATGTTCTGGGCAGAAAGGCGGACGCAGAAACGATGACGTCGCAACAACAACCCATTGCGAGATGATTAATGGGGAGTTTCATTGCCAGGGGGCGATACTCTACCCCATTTCTAGTGGTCATGTGGGGCATGAAATAACCCCATGAAGCGTTGCTGGGCCGGATTAGGCCATGGACCAAGCAATTTCGATAGGGAGAAGGGGCGAGAGTCCAGCTGACGAAGAGACTCGGAGAGTGTGGTTCGGGAAGGTTGGTAGGGGGAGCAAGCAAGAAGAATATGCTCCAGATCCTCAAGAACACCACAGTCGCAGCAGGTGGGAGAGTCTACTTGTCTCAAGCGGTAACGCCACTGAGCTGTAAAGGCCACATCGAGGCGCATTCGGTGGATTAATGCAGCATCTTGACGAGAGGTGTTTCGTGGCATGCGGAAAGCGAGCGTTGGATCAACTCTGCTCAACATAGAGGGGGGAAGAATGTCGGTTGTCCGTTGGCGGGAAACCAGGGGTGTCACTAGGCGTCGCAGAATTGAACGGCGGTCTCCTCCCAGCAGAACAATACGGGTCCGTTTCTGATACGAGAGTGCTGCTTCTGCTGCGATGTCGGCCTGCTCGTTCCCCACGACACCACAATGGGCTGGAACCCACTGGAGAACTAGCCTGTGGCCTGCTGCGTAGATAGTGTGGTAAGCCATTAACACATCTGTGACTAGGGGTGCGGATGGATCTAGTATGCCGGAATTTTCAATTGCTTGAAGTGCAGATTTGGAGTCTGTGAAGACCGCCCATTCCCGCGGTGTAAAATCAGCGATGTGTTGTAGAAAGAAAAGGATGACATAGAGTTCCGCAGCTGTGGAGGAGGTTGAATGTGAAAGGCGTCTTCCGTACACTACGCCTTCGGATGGTATGACGAATGCTGAGGCGGACTTGTTGTTTCGGGATGCGCCATCGGTATATGCTGCCGTAAACGTAGAAAACTTCTCGTCTACCAGAGCATGAAAATGGGTTCGGAGGACTTGAGGGGGGACCTGATCTCTTCTTTCCAGAAGGTTTCGAAGGCGTACAAAAGTGGGCCGTACCGGTAGAGACCAGGGGGCTTCCGGCGGTATAGTGTCCTTAGTTATGAAGCCAGTGAGAGTCTGGCGTGTCGTCTGCGCTACTCGATAGAAGTCGCTTTCAGGGCGGTATCGAATTTTCCTGAGGAGCGGGTGGCGGGGAATGTGAGCACGCAAACGGAGGAAGTGCCGAGCCGATTCACGTTCACGGAGAACCTCAATCGGGAGCTCACCAGCTTCAGCCAGTACTTGCCGTGTTTCAGCCATTCTTGGAACTCCGAGGCATCGTCGAAGGCTTCGAGCAAACATGGACCGAAGTGTATTTAATGAAGTTGTTGGTATCCTGTGCAGAATAGGAAGGCTGTAAAGCACAGTCGCCTTCACCAATGCCGCGTGAACCGCGAGCAGGGAACGCTGATCACAGCCCCATCCTCAGCCAGAAATATGCTGAATTGCGGGGAGCCATCGCTGCACTTTAGTTTCAAGGTGTTTAATGTGCCGAACCCAGCGCAAGTCCGAGTCGATTACCACGCCAAGGAAGCGGTGGAAGCGTACCGGCTCAACAACAACAACAACTTTATTTTCGGCCTTGGAGAGTGGGGAGTTTCATCGCAACAGGCGATACTCTACCCCAGTGCTTGGTGGAATGGGGGGAATAAAATAACGAGCCCCTTTACAATAACGATCGAAGTTCGATGGTGTCCAGAAATGTCAGAAGAGCTTTGAGCGCAGAGCGTTGCTGGGCTGGATTGGGCCAGGGACCAAGCAATTTCGGTAGGGAGAAAGGGCGAGAGTCCAGCTGACGAAGAGACTCGGAGAGTGTGATTCGGGAAGGTTCGTAGTGAGGGCAATGAAGAAGAATGTGCTCCAGATCCTCAAGAGCACCACAGTGGCAACAGGTGGGAGAATCAATTTGTCTCAAGCGGTAACGCCACTGAGCTGTAAAGGCCACATCGAGGCGCATGCGGTGGATTAATGCAGCATCCTGACGAGATGTGTTTCGTGGCATGCGGAAAGCGAGCATGGGATCAACTCTGTTCAACATAGAGGGGGGAAGAATGTCGGTTGTCCGTTGGCGGGAAGCCAGGGTTGTCACTAGACGTCGCAGAATTGAACGGCGGTCTCCTCTGAGCAGAACAATACGGGTCCGGTTCCGAGACGAGAGTGCTGCTTCTGCGGCGCTGTCGGCCTGCTCGTTCCCCACGACACCACAATGGGCTGGAACCCACTGGAGAACTAGCCTGTGGCCTGTGGCGTAGATAGTGTGGTAAGCCATTAACACGTCGGTGACTAGGGGTGCGGATGGGCCTCGTATGCCGGAAGTTTCAATTGCTTGAAGTGCAGATTTGGAGTCTGTAAAGACTGCCCATTCCCGGGGTGGAAAATCAGCGATGTGTTGTAGAAAGAAAAGGATGGCATAGAGTTCCGCAGCTGTGGAGGAGGTTGGATGTGAAAGGCGTCTTCCGTGCACGACGCCTTCGGATGGAATGACGAAGGCTGAGGCGGACTTGTTGTTTCGGGATGCGCCATCAGTATATGCTGCCGTAAACGTAGAAAACTTCTCGTCTACCAGAGCATGAAAATGGGCTCGGAGGACTTGAGGGGGGACCTGATCTCTTCTTTGCAGAAAGTTTGGGAGGCGTACAAACGTGGGCGGTACCGGGAGAGACCAGGGGGCTTCCGGCGGTATAGTGTCCTTAGTTATGAAGCCAGTGAGAGTCTGGCGTGTCCTCTGCGCTACTCGATAGAAGTCGCTTCCAGGGCGGTATCGAATTTTCCTGAGTAGCGGGTGGCGGGGAATGTGAGCACGCAAACGGAGGTAGTGCCGAGCCGTTTCCCGTTCACGGAGAACTTCAAGCGGGAGCTCACCAGCTTCAGCCAGTACTTGTCGTGTTTCAGCCATTCTTGGAACTCCGAGGCATCGACGAAGGCTTCGAGCAAACAGGGACCGAAGCGTATTTAATGAAGTTGTTGATATCCTGTGCAGAATAGGAAGGCTGTAAAGCACAGTTGCCCTCACCAATGCCGCGTGAACCGCGAGCAGGGAACGCTGATCACAGCCCCATCCTGGGCCAGAAAGATGTTGGATTGCGGGGAGCCATCGCTGCACTTTAGTTTCAAGGTGTTTAATGTGCCGAGCCCAGCGCAAGTCCGAGTCGATTACCACGCCAAGGAAGCGGTGAAAGCGTACTGGTTCTAGCTTCTTTGAGCCAAGCCAAAGTGGGAAATTGGCCATAGCTTTACGCGTGAAAGGGAGCTCGACACACTTTTCGGGTGAAAGGTCCATCCCGAGGTGCGTCAGGTACGTATGGATATTGTTTAAAGCGAGCTGCAGGCGGCGCTGGAGAGCCGGGCGTGATTTTCCTACTGTCCAAAGGGCGACGTCATCTGCATACACGGAGAACGACACTTTGCGAGGAATTACTGATTGTAGGCCGGCCATCACCACGTTAAACAGTGTCGGTCTGAGAATGCTTCCTTGGGGGACTCCTTGTGGAACAGGATGCTGAGGGCTTTGGCCTTGGGACGTACGGACAGCGACAGTTCGGTCCGTAAGGAAGTCTAGGAGCCAGATGAAGAGCCGACTGAATACCCCAAACGAGCGCAAGGCGTGCAGCACACAAATGTGCGACACGGTATCATATGCGCGCTTGATATCAAGGAAAACCGATAGGACGATCCGTCGATGGGCACGATCATGTTGAACTGTAGAGACTAGGTTGAGAACTGGATCCATATGGAGCTTCGGTGGCGACGAAATCCAGCCATTTCTTGAGGGAACGCACGTTGTTTTTCGAGCCACCAGTCGAGGCGATGCAAAACCATTCTCTCCATCAGTTTCCCCATACAGCTTGTCAGGCTCACAGGGCGAAAGGAGGATAGGGCATTTGGGGGATTGCCCGGTTTCAGGATGGCAACAACCAATGCCTCCTTCCGTGTATGTGGTAAAAATCTTTGTTGCCAAGACGTATTATACACATGAAGTAGAGCTTAGAGCCCGTCAAGGTTTCGCAGGGCGGCATTGGTGATTTTATCGGGTCCAGGGGACGAGCCTGCGTTCACAAGCTGTTCACAAGTGTTCACAAACAACAACTTTATTTTGAGATGATGAATGGGGAGTTTCATTGCCAGGGGCGATACTCTACCCCATCGCGGGTGGTGATCTGGGACGTGAAATAATAAGCCCCTTCACAATAAGGACTGAAGTCCTCTTGTGTACAATGAGGTCAGAATACCTCTCAGGGCAGAGCGTTACTGGGCTGGATTTGGCCAGGGACCAAGCAACTTTGAGAGAGAGAGAGAGGGGGGGGGGGAGTCGAGCTGATTAGGAGACACGGAGAGTGCGGTTCCGGAAGGTTGGTAGTGTGGGCCATGAAGAAGAATGTGCTCCAGGTCTCCTATAGCACCGAAGTGACAGCATCTGGGAGAGTCAACTTGTCTCAAGCGGTAACGCTACTGAGCTGTAAAAGTCGCATCGAGTCGCATTCGATGAATTAATGCAGAACTTTGACGACAGGTGTTTCGTGGCATGCAGAAAGCGAGCGTTGGATCAACTCTTCTCAGTATCATGACATCGCAAAATCTGGCGCTGATAGCCTGAAGCATAAAGCGTCGTTCACACGGGATAACAACTTTTTCCAGCATTTATGAGCAATTTTCGAGTTGCTTGGCAGTCGGCCGACACCGGCGTCCTCCAGCAACTCGAGTTGCTCGGAATCGCTCCCCAACCGAAAGCTTGAGAAGTTGCTCGTGCACCGGCCAGCCAGCTAGGGGAGCATTACCACGTGACTCCTGATGGCGTGACGCGGTTTCGTTCGTAGGTTCATGGGTTCAAATCCTGCAGTTGACCACTGACGACACACAAACATATCAATAGCGATTTTTTGAAGATAACGACGACCTTTTGGCGTAAAAACATACTAAGATTTGACAAACAGCAGCTAAAGAAAAGACACCAGCAGATTCTCGTTTCCATTACGGGCCTTTCAATTTCGTTTGCGTTACCTCTTCTAGGAATAGAGGGTGCTAGTAGACCATTGAAACTTGAAAGTGTCACTGGAACCAATGGCAGTCTACATCTCTCAGAATTTCGTGCGTTGATTGGTTGCGGTACATACCGTACTTCGCGTTGATAAGCCAAGTTATCAACGGTCTAGTAACACTCTCACGAAACGGCTCTAATGAAGATGCTGGTAGGCACGCATTTCGCATTTTTAAGAGGGTGCTTGACGCATTTCTCTTGCATCTCGCAATAAAGTTGTTAGAATTTCCGTTGCTGTCTTCGGTATTTGGAGAAACCTTGGATGCTTTTCATTTTCCGCTACAAGCTCTTATTTCGTAAAAAGAAAAAAAGTTTGTGTTGCCATCACTGCTGCCCACCTTCAATTTCACAACGCTTTGCTGACTGCTCGGTGGAACAACGACTTGTCCGCGATGAGTTTTCCATGGCGTAATCCTTAAAAAAACTCCTGAAAAACAACAACGTAAGCTAAGGTGGTGATGGTAGTGCTGAAAGTGCTCACCGTTGTCGGCCTCATAGAGGTGGGCACCGTCAAGAGTAACCCCCTGTGGGGAATGTGCTTCCTGGGGCGACTTCTAAGGGAACTGCACCGACATTTGTCAGACAGCACCGTCTCAGGCAAACCCATGAAAAACCCCAGACAGCACAGCAGGCACTGGAACTCGAACGGAAGCTAACACTTGCACGTGATAGCAAACTACATGGAAGAAGTGAACCCAGACAGGGAATATACACGCGCCTGCCACATCATGGTGCTGCTCAAAATCTGAAGGCAACGCGTCTACATACAGACTCGCAAGCAATGGTTTGCACATTGTGCAGCTTAGCCAACATATATGAGCACTGTGCTATAAAACATTCGTAAACATCTAGCCACAGTGAGAGCAAGCAGAACGCCATGTCAATGCCCTAAACTCTTAAGCGAAGGAGTGTGTTTCACGACGTTTGGGGGGCACCCCGAACCCTATCCTGCAGCGCCATTTGTGGTCGTGTAGCCCGAGGCTTTTCCGTACAGGGGCATGTATCACCTACACTGCGGCTCGGGAAATTCGTGGCGCAAGAATTTCCACAAGAGAAATGACGTACCCGGTACGGCGGTAATGCAGGGAACACGCCGGACACGACCGTCTAATAAGGGCGCTCTACACTAGAGGAAGGGGCGCTTCGGTCGCCGGACGAAACTTTAGTGCAACCGGTCCATGGAGCGCACCTGGAAACGGAACAATAGGGGTCGAACGCGCCGTTCATTGCTTTCGCTCTTTGGTTTTGAAGCTTGCCAGCGTAACAATGCTCACAACGTAATGTTTTCATAAGCCGTCGAAGAGCGACTCATCCCCACACGTGCCGAGCGTCCCTCTCTCATTCATCGCTGAGCGCTTTCTCCTTCCCAGAGCATAAGCCAGAAAGATTCCAGATAATCACACGGACAATAATAATTCCCACTCCGAGGTCAGCCACGCGCGCCCTAGGAGAAACACATGCGCGCGACACTGCGCCGTCTCGAAATGGCGCGGCGTAGTTCAGTGATACGCCGCTGTGATCGTGCTGGGCTCTGCATTCTCTAGCGAGAACAACAGCATGCGACGGTTTAAAATCGACGGCGTGGTGTCCATGAATTCTGCTGAGCTTAAAGCGCAAAGTCAAAAGAAAGCAAAAAAGCGCGAAAAATCCCGTTGTACTTGCCCATGTATGCGCTTTTACCAGCTGCGTACCGGTGCTCCTTCAGCTCTTACATCCACCTCCACGTGCGCATCTCTCCCACCTGTGTGATGTTTTCAAACACCGGAGCTGAAAGCTCACCTCCGCACGTGCCGTTCGATCAATCGAAAGATTTTGTTCTTTCTTCTCCTTCTCATTCCAGGCGCGACGGCGTCTGTCGGAAGCGCTTGGGTTCCTCGGCGATCAATGTGAATCTCCTCCTCTCTCTCTCTCTCTCAATGAGACCAGGAAGAGAGGGAATACGGCGCGTGCCAAGGTTACTCCAGAGTCCGAACCGTCAGCAGCTTGTCGGTGGTGCCAAATTTTCGGCACTGCCTCGAGGAACCACTCCGGTAAGTACCGTTTATTATTATTATCTTTTTTTCGAGTGGCGAATTTCGCTCTTCGTTGTCGTGTAGCGCAGAAGGAGTGTACTGGTGTATGTTCAGTGTAAATACGAACGGAACGGCAATGAAACGTGACGCACGTTGTTACGCTAAAGCGACAAGCGCATACCCACATATTAAAAGTCAGCAATGCCGATATCCTAAATAGTCGAAACAGTTGTGATATTCTGAAAGCCCACATCCAGGTCTCCCCAAAATACACCTTCATTCTCCCAGTTCGGTACAGTACCATGTAAAAAAAAACATAATTCATTCCGAAACAGACATGGGCGCAGCCATTTTTATGACGTAGATGCACCCGAACGGGTATTGTGACGTGTATGCGTCTTCGTACTTGTCAGTGGATTCCAGCTATGGCTTTTCGTGGCTTCACGTATCTGTGCTGGAAGATGGCGGACAGCCGGGTTCCACTGAATCCGCGATGAGTAAACAGTGCAGCAGCTGCGAACTCCTTCGTGAACGAAGCTCTGTGCGATGTTGTGACTGGAATCCGTCGTTTGAGTTTTGTGAGCTCGAACAATTTGTATCAAGTCGCGTCTGCGTTAGCCCCTTTACAGCGCTTGCCCAGTGTAGGATCAATTATTTTGATGAAATAGGCGTTTCTACAGCCGTTTTAGCAAGAAAATGCGGACAACGTTTTATTTTTGCAGGAAAAAAGCATGCTATGTATTTGAGAAACGCCATAATGCTATGGGACACGTTTTACGTACGATTTATCAATGTGTAACACCGTCGACAATGTTATGGAACGACGAGCGGCGTAAAGCAAAATACCAATCGCATCTTAAACTTTTTTTGTGGGATTCTGTGCATTTTCGAGTAGCTTTCTTTGAATTACAGGCTCCCATGTCATGCTGCGTCGTGTAGTACTCCAAACTACCGCATTTCATGTCTCGCATCTGGATTTTGTTGTTAATGAGCGCCGTAGGACAAAAACATGCACACGAAAGCTCCAGAAGCCATGTGGTTGCACACCATGCAGGCGCAAAACACCAGAGCACATATTGCCACTTACAAATGTTGTTTCGGTGGTCCGAAGAGTTTGGGCATAGCAGGGGTCCTAGAAATCAATCAGTGAGTGCACCTTATCGCTTTGTAGAGTGCTATTTCAACTCACAACTCAGCCCAAGTGTTAGAGGCAATTTGTGTAACTGTCGCCATGCGTGACATCACTGGTCAGCCTCTGAATTAATTCTGTGCGCAGGAATTATTACACAAATCACTTCGTATTTAAAGGGACCGAAAAGTGAATATAAACCTATCGAAACTTTATGTTCAGCGAAAAGCTTGAACCTTCAAAAGTTCAAATGTCAAAGAACTCCGCTTAAATCGCTGTAGTTTTTCTGTAATCGAATTTTCCATAATCGCATGTCCAGGGACCTAGTAGGAAACCGAGCAGTCTGTCAACAATGGCATGACCCCGCGCCATCTGTCGAGGACGCATGTAATACGCGCACTTCCGGGCGCTAATCCGGCGAAAACGAAAATGGCAGTGGGCATTTGTGACCGCTTTCTACGTCGAGAATGTCGACCCTCTTGGACATAAGTGCGCTGGAATTCCGCATTCGAGAACTGTCACTCACACAGAACTGTTGTTCGTGCGTTAGCGTGCTGGAAAGTGTGTTCTTCACAGCAGAAGATTCCTCGTCCAGAGATTAATCGGAGTCACATTCGTCCTCAGGAGTAGCTCACCGTGCCGTGAACATGGACTGCTTTGTGAAATTTCCATGTATCAGGGAGAAGCACTTATGTAAGCCGAAACAAGCGCTGTTTTTTCGTCGTGCAGGTGTTCATGTGTGAAATGCAAACCGACGGATACTACGGTGGATACTACGGTTTTTGCTGCCGAGAGGTAGAGAATGCGCGTGAAAAGCAGACAGACGATTGCATCAGAACTAACGAATATTCCGAAATACTGTGCTTTGACACCGAAGTACTGCCAGTGTCTTTTACATACATCCGAGAAACCGAAGAGCATGGCAACGTACACGGCAGCGCCATGTGGTCTTTACGCGCTACTTGAACGGCAAACTGGACGGAAAACCCTCATTTCTGCAGGAAATTCCGTTTTACCACCCGTTGGCGATTCACGAGGATATGGGGTGCTCCGTGAAAATACAATAGAAAATACTCCACTGGATCTCGATCTGCGTCATGCATGCTATTAGGGATGCTTTCCCATCAGTGCGCTGACCTGTAGAACTGTTGTCAGCACATTTTCATTTCTTGTTTGCTGCAAGTTTTCCTCATTGCTTTTTCTTTGCTGTCACAGCATATTATAATTACTAGTTTGTACCTGGAAGGTTAAGTAACCTGTGGGCATAGATGTATTTGTAGGTTATACTCATGTCTCACTTGTATATGTGAGGAGTAAGTAAGACAATTTTCATCAGTGTCATTCAGCTGAATTGTGTTCATAACCTTCTAGTATACTTCTTAGTGACCACGTTTCCAAATGTCAACTAATAATTGAACCAAGATTGGGATTTAACACTTAATTAACTCTGTTTTGCTAAACGGAGTACTTCATTCATTCATTATCACGTCGCCAACTAACATTTGTAAAGAAGGACTTGAGGGCTGACTTCAACTATTATTAACCCTTGATCTGGGTTCAAAGTTAACAATGCACCATTGGTGTGCATAGTACTCCAAAATGGCTAAATAATTTATTGCATAAGTTCTCTGTTACTGTAATTGAGATGTACTTTTGTAAAGTACTTTTGACAGCTCTGCAAATTGAAACTGGCTTCACTGTACACTACAAATGCATCGTAACATTTAACTGAAATATAATATAAGAGCAGAAGCAACGTTTTGTCCCAATTCAAACTATATCTTTTTTTTTTATTGTCCAGGGATTTAGGAAATAGAGTAGGACTTCCTGCCCTCTGATGTTTTGACGTACTTGAACGTACAGTTGTAAAACCTACAACAAAATAAACAAGAGAAGTATAAACAGTTTCGTCTTTCCCTTTTGAATTTAACAAGCTAGTTATATTTTACCATTTGTTCACTTTTGTATTCTCTGTTGGTGAAAAGATTACAGGAAAAATGATGCTGCAGATCAAACAATGACCTGTCATCTTGATGAAGATCAGAACATTTCTTCAGGCATGCTAAGTGAGACAAAAGAAATGTACAATGAAGGTTGTACAAAAACAGCAAATCTCCGTCGACTATAACTTTATATATGTGGATGTTACCACATCGTGTAGTTTCCACCCAAAAGTAGGACAAGGCAAGGTTGTTTGGAAGGTTGTTGGGATGTTGATGTGCTATACCGTTAGAGCACATCAATATAGATGAGGGGCAAACACAGTAGACAGAGTAATGGCTGCAAACTCAAGTGAAGATTTATTCAACAGAATAAGAAACCGAAAGCATGAGCAGAGAAAGGCAGTGCCCATGCAGTGTATGGTGAACCATATTCATTTCTGAGAAGGTAGGATCGGAAGAGCAATAAAGAGAAATGACAGTTGCGCCCGTGATAGGGGAACTCTGCAAATTTTGGGACCAATATGATGTGGTAACCTTGCATGGCTCACTGCAGCTCTGACACACATTGAACAATTCCAGTAGTTGCGGCTTCAAAGACAATGAACGTTTGCTGTTGCACTGGGTATTCAAGTGTAGAGGATGCATCTCTAGAAAATTAATTAGTGTTCCTTAGTCATAAAGTCATAACTCCATCTCAACAGGAACTGTTCTCGTACCCTTCAAACAAGCTAGTAGTTCTCATCTGTTTCTTCTCCTCTTGTTGACGTCATTGTTCTGTACCTGTTCAAAGACTAAAAAAAAAAGAAAAAATGTCACAACGTCTGCAACACGTAACAAATCTAGTGCTTCCATCTGTGGACTTTGCATACCTGCTTTCAGTTATTTCTGTCATGCCAACTTGAGTGCCTGGATCACACGTACGAAGCAGTCTTGCGCCACTTCAGCACTGGAAGGCCCCTAAAATTAAATTTGTTGATGTTGACAAAGTTGAGTACGGGACAAGTAGGATAACATAAGTTAAATGGAATACGTCGTCGCTATATTATAACTTATATGTGTGTGACGCCTGTACATACCTAAGACGTTGTGTTGAACTCGTCACCTCGGTGAAGCAAAATCACTGGATACTGAGCATCAGTGTGCTTCGGACGTCTTCGCAGTTCGCCCTCTACGGCATCTTCGTAGTCATCGGCAGCAAAATGAGCTCAGCACATACCACACGACTACTACATCTAATAACCGAGTGCGTTGAACCACATTCGTTTTCGCGCACTCTCCTGTTGAATCTTGTGGTAGAAACGCCCGCCGCCGATGGTGAACGAACATGATTTTTGCATCCACGAACACAAAAACCACACCACTCATATGTAGGTCTCTCGAATAATTGACACAACAACCACGAACATGTTATTCACTTCTCTTCGCGCGGCCAACACGACCGCCCACGACGTAAACAATAAACGCGATAACACAGACGACCTTGCAGATGGCGCGGCGGATCGTAGCTCGTAGCGGCGAAGTAGCTGAATGCTTTATTAACGTAAAAGCTATGGAAGTGAGCGTCATTTTTTAAAATAGTGTTTAGCTGTAAGATAATGTGTGCCAGCTTCGTTCTCTACAAAATTAGCTCTCACTTGGTAAGGGTTGACCAATCCCTGGGAGCCCTGGACCTGAAACCCAAGTTGCTCTTTTTCGCCGTTCGCTGGCACCGTGGTTCGCTGGCCCATGTTCCGGCAATCTTCAAAATATTTATACGTAAAAAATATGCCGAATTGAGAAGTAATGCTTTCTGTGTCTTATCAAACAACGATGTTGTGCACAACAGTGGGCAAAAATATGGGGGTTATTTTTCACTTCTCGGTCCCTTTAATATTTATCATGTAGGACGTGATAAGCATTCACGACTGCCTTTTACCTTTACAGTTAGAGACACGTTACCAAGTAATTCACAAAGGCCAGTTTTACAGGGCTCGTGTAACTAGAGTCTTCATGGAAGTTATGCTTTAGCATACCCATTGCACATGAAGTACAGTTATATATTCTTGGACGTCTAATATTTAGTTATTTATTTATTTTAAGATACTTCTGGCTCTTTTTGAGCCATTGTAGGATTTGGTAAATTCAATAACATAGGACGTACACTCACACATGACAACAAATAAAAGGAAAAGAAAAAGGCAATAATTGATCAGCAACTGGTATCAAAGCCGTCTAGGATCCTACGATGAGAATTTGAAATGGGAATTCAGTTTTTCTGTAAAAGCTGCATATCACTGGGAGCTACAGATTTCATATTGTAGATTGTTCCATTCTTCAATTGTTAATGCATATGTAGTGCATCATCTAATCTTCTGAACCATATGTGAGACTGCGTACGAAATTATTTTTTTTATGCACATGCTGTACCTTCCTAGTCATACATGTGCACACGAATGACAGTGAATATATGTGAAGTGGCAAAAAACAATGCTACACTCTACCATCATTGTGCCCATACAATCCCTTGCCTTGCAACCTATGTCTTGTGAAAAGAAAATATCTTACTAGAAAAGACGACACTTGCGTATAGTTTGACAAGAACATAAGTCTCTTTATTTACATTTTCCATCAATCCACAATGTTGGGACCTGGTGCAAATATAAATGTCAACAAGGAATGTACCTACAAAGTATTCCTATATATTCAAATGGAGATATGACAATTCTCTTTTTGTACCTTGGCACAGTACAGCTTCAAAATTAACAAACTGTACAGGATCAGCAATCTTAAAATATCTCAAGAGGGGAATCACATAACGCTCCAATAATAGGCTGGACAATCAAAGCTCCAAAAGATAAAATAATTCAAAAATAAAATAAATCTGAATAATTGATTGCCATTGTGATCTGTACTACTATGTAGAGTTCATGAATGGAACATATTACCTCATTGCATTGCCTCCATGTCAGCACTAGAACATGCAGGTTTCCGCTCTTTTCGTGTTTTTCTATGGTCTTTTTTTTTCTTTTTGCAATAGCAAACATGGCCATAGTGAAACACAAGCAGCCAAGGACACGATGAGACAGCTACAACGCAACTGCTAGCTTTCAACTGATATATTAGCAGACTCTGGGATATACACACATGTGCTGCTAAACAAATGACAATTTATCCAACAGAATAACAGACAATAAAAAATTGTTATACATCCTCCCCCTCTCCTCATTCTATTTCACAGGCAGCCCTAGTATCATTCTGAGTGTGCCCGTGCGCGTCCCTTTGAGTTAACGTATCTTGGACAGAAGCAAATCGAACAGCGTACTGTTTACACATGCAACTGTCTTGGATTTCTCTAACCACTTGTTGTTAGAGACACAGCCTTGATCTCTGTGTTCTGGAAATTTAGGCAGCATCCAGAGTCCCTACAATGTGTTGCCAAGTTTCTCGAGGGCATCAAAAGTCTGTCCCTGGCTGCCTGTGTTTCACTATGGCTCTCAGATACAAACTACCCCATTTCAACGCAGTAGGAAACACCGATTTGCATCTGTCGATTACACTGTACGTACCCACCATATAAAGGATCATAGTGTATACTACATCTTGTGCGATAATGTCAGGAACAGAGGAAAGCTAGATTTGAAACCACTCTCACGTCGTAGTAGTAGATTTGTGTGAAGCTACGCAATTCCTGTCCACCAAATAATTTAAACCTTATATTTCATCTGCCAGCGTGATAATCCCCTAAAAAGCAATCTCACTTGGCTGGAACTACCGGTTCTAAAACCTATCCCTAACATGTGTAGCATCAGAGAGGAAAACCAAGGGGCATGATGGAAAAGACAAACACACACCGGCTATGTTCTCACTGCGTAACAGCTGCTCTGGCTACTAAAATTAACATGTTCAAAATTAATACAAAATGGCTTTACATGATACGCTGGTAAAAGCAAAAATAATTAAAATGAGTAGTTAAATGTGCAATACATAAACACTTGTCGTAACATGACAGTTTCCTTCCTGCATTCATATGCAGCCATTCCTCCCACTTTAAAGAAGTAATGAACTATATTACTACATTACGGGGCATTACACGCTTCTTTGACAGAACAGGATTACATAGCACAGAATAAAATTACAGTGAATATTATTTGTGGCTTTCCATTCGCGCTTAATGGCCGCAGCAACAGTGCAGGAAGGCTACTGCAAAGTTGTGTTGAGAAACACCGCTTCCTGTTTGCCGTGTCTAAATGAAACGTACCTGACCTGATCCAAAGTAACTGTTCTGAGGCTGGAACAGATAAACGGAAAAACACAACACAAGCCGCAACATTACCAGATAGGCAAATGAGCTGTGGCGAGCTCCATCTTGGGACAAAGTGAACAAGTAATTCACGAAAAGTCAATGAGTGTCTCAAATGTGACATCCCTGACTGGTAGCAGGAAAGGCATATTCAATTCCTGGTGCTACACTCTGAACCCAGAGACGGATAGGTGCCGTCTGATCAACTGGCACATTTTTTTTTAATGTGCCAGATGTCTTCAAGAGGCACGCGGTGCCTGCGAAAGCTGGAGGTGCTCTGTGCCGCCTGAAACAACTGGTACGGCATCCCCGGTGACGCCAGGAACCACAGAGTGTACCGGACGTATTGAAGGGTTAATTGTACTCACTAATACGCAAGACATATTGTGCCTCTCGAGTTCCCTAACCGAAAAATCGCGAAAAAAGAAAACCGAAAAAGAGAGGAAGCAAATGCACCAAGGACATCGAACTTGAAACACCAAATTTTATTGGCGTGCACATACCTTTAAATCCTTCAGTGCATCGTCGTTTGCCGAATGAAAATCATACACGGTCCACTAAACCCAACACACACATATGGAGCACACGTTGCACGGACACACAACCCATCCGATGCACCAGGCAGTCCTCCAAACATCGAACACACAATCCTCGAAACTTCGAACAGGTTGGCACTGCAAAGCTCAATCAAGATCATCCTTAGTGACGAAGACGATAGTTCCTCAAACGAAATGGCCGACGAACAATTGTCCAAGCAAGTGGCACCAGACACGCTTCGATGTGAGAAGCAGTTGCAATTTTGCACACGTATGTTTGACCGTTGAGACAGGAAACAATCTGTAAAGAAACCGAAGTGAATATCACGCTGGTCTTGTTCCAACGTGAATGCTGGAATAGTACACCATTCTGTAACTCACGTGCTTGCAATCGATATAGTCCCACGGTCACCTATAACGACTCCCTTGTAATGTACGAGTACATCGTAGCTTCACCGATGTAGCCGATCTTCTCCTGGCGCCATTTGCAATGCGTCCACCGTCTGCAACAGGATGTACTTCGATGGTTAAACACAACTAAACCGCAGGCGTCGTATGATGGGTCACAGCTAGGTTGACTTACCTTGAGCAAACATTAAACCTGTATTTAAAGGGACCGAAAAGTGAATATAAACCTATCGATGGATACTACGGACCAGTGTTTGTGCTGCCGAGAGGTAGAGAATGCGTGTGAAAAGCAGAGAGACAATTGCATCACAACTAAATAATATTTCGAAATACTGTGCCTTGACACCGAAGTACTGCAAGTGTCTTTTACGCACATCCGAGAAACCGAAGAGCATGGCAACGTACGCGGCAGCGCCGTGTGGCCTTTACGCGCTACTTGAACGGCCAACTGGACGGAAAACCCTTATTTCTGCAGGAAATTCCGTTATATCACCTGTCGGCTATTCACAAGGAGGATATGGAGTGCTCTGAGAAAGTACAATAGAAAGTATTCTTCCTGCCTGCGTCGTGCATGCTATTAGGGATGCTTTCCCCATCAGTGTGCAGACTTGTAGAAATGTATATATTGATGTCAGCAAAATTTCATTTCTTGCTTGCTGCAAGTTTTTCTCATTGCTTTTTCTTTGCAGTCACAGCATATTATAATTATTAGTTTGTTCCTGGAGGGTTAAGTAACATGGGGGCATATCTGTATTTGTAGATTATACTCATGTCTTGTATATGCGAGGAGTAAATAAGATAATTTTCATCAGTGTCATTCAGCTGAACTGTGTTCATAACCTTTTAATATACTTCTTATTGACCAGGTTTCCAAATGCCAATTAATGTTTTAGCCGAGATTGGGATTTAACACATAATTAACTCTGTTTTGCTAAAATGAGTACTGGTATCTGATTCATTATCATGTCACCAACAAACATTTGTAAAGAAGGACTTGAGGGCTGATTTCAAGTATTAGCAGCCCTTGATCTGGGTTCAAAGTTAACCATGCAGCATTGGTGTGGGCAATAGTACTCCAAAATGGCTAAATAATTTTTGCGTAAGTTCTCTGTTACTGTAATTATGTACTTTTGTAGAGTACTTCTGACAGCCCTGCAAATTGAAACAGACTTCAGTGTACACGGCAAACGCATCGTAACATTTAATTTAAATATAATATAAGAGTAGAACCAACATTTTGTCACAACCTCAAACTATATCTTTCTTTTTTATTGTCCAGAGATTTAGTAAACAGAGTAGGACTTCCTGCCCTCTGATGTTTTGACGTACTTGATAGAGCTGTAAAACCTGCAACAAAATAAACAAGAGGAGTATAAACAGTTTTGTCTTTGCCTTTTGAATTGGACAAGCAAGTTATATTTTACCATTTGTGCACTTTTGTATCCTCTGTTGATGAAAAGATTACAGGAACAATAATGCTGCAGATAGATACAACAATGACCTGTCGTCTTGATGAAGATGATAACTTTTCTTCATGTGTGCTAAGTGAGACAAAAGAAATGTACAATGAAGGTTGTACAAAAACGCCAAATCTCCGTCAACTAAAATCTTATATACGTGGATGTTACCACATCGTGTAGTTTCCATCCAAAAGTAGGACTAGACAAGGTTGTTTGGTTGTTGTTGGTAGGTTGTTGGCATGTTGATGTGCTATACCGTTATAGCACATCAATATAGATGAGGGGCAAACACAGTACACAGCGTGATGGCTGCAAACTCTCAATTGAAGATTTATCTAACAGAAAAAGAAACCGAAAGCATGAGTAGAAAAAGGCAGTGCCCATGCAACGCATGGAGAACCGCATTAATCTCTTAGAAGGTAGGATCGGGAGAGCAATAAAGAGAAACGACCGTTCTGTCTTAGATAGGGACACACTGCAAATTTAGGACCAATATGATGTGGTAACCGTGCATGGCTCACTGCACCTGTGACACACTTTGAACAATTCCAGTAGTGGGGCTTCAAAGACAATGAACTTTCGCTGTTTCACTGGGCATTCAAGTGTAGAGGATGCATCTCTAGAAAATTAATTAGCGTTCCTTAGTCATAACTATACCTCAACAGGAAGTATTCTTCTACCCTGCAAAGAAGCTAGTAGTTCTCATCGGTTTCTTCTCCTACTGTTGACGTCACACCAATGTTCTGCACCTGTCGAAAGGCTCCAAAAATGTTACAAAGTCTGCAACACGTAACAAATCTAGTGCTTCCATCTATGGACTATGCGTACCTGCTTTCAGCTATTTCTGTCATTTCAACTTGAGTGTCTGGATCACACACACACAAAGGAGTCTGGCGCCACTTCAACACTGGAAGGCCCCTAAAACTAAATTTGTTGATGTTGACAATGTTCAGTACGGGAAAAGTAGGATAACATAAGTTAAATGGAACACGTCATCGCTATATTATAATTTATACATGTGTGACACCTGTACATACCTAAGACGTTGTGTTGAACTCGTCAACTCGGTGAAGCAAAATCACTGGTTACTGAACGGCAGTTTGCTTCGGACGTCTTCGCAATTCGCCTTCTACGGCATCTTCGTAGTCATCGGCAGCAAAATGAGCTCAGCACACACGACACGCCTGCTGTATCTAATAGCCGAGTGCTTCGAACCACATTCGATTTCGCGCACTCTCCTGGGGAATCTTGTGGTAGAAAACGCCCGTCGTCGAAGATGAACGAAGATGATTTTTGCATCCCCTAACACCAAAACTACACCAGGAATATGTAGGTCTCTCGAATACGTGATACAGCAGCCCACTGATCTCTATGTATAAAGGCTGGATCGCGCATGGGAGAGAGACTCGTGGGGGAGAGGCACGCATTCGTGCCGCCATGTTGGTGGGTCCTATAAGACGTTGTGTGTGCCCATTGGAAACAATGGGAGGCAACAGAGATTGTGAGTATTTATTGCGCTGCAAGCGTTGATCGTTGTTTGTCATCAGACAATTTTGTAAGGTGCCAGTACACTGATGTATCCTAACCGTGTTTCACAGGTGTCTTGCCGTTCGATTCTTCATTACGTTATGTTTTGTATTCCGAAACTTAGTCTGTCACTGCAGTGGAGCGCTGGGGATCGTGGTAGAGCAGGTTTCACAGCCAATATTTCAATAAGAAACGATGTGAGGTTTACAACAACCATGTATATAATCTCTCGTGCTGCGTTCTGGACAAAAATTGTTCCAGAAAGAATGGTCCCGGAAAAGACATACTCGCGTGGCAGAAAGAGATCGTCCTGTAGAATCGTAGCAAGAGTCTTTTAGTGAACGACAGCGGTGTCTTCGACGTAATGCCTCGCAAATATGGACACACCGAAGCAGCCCAAATAATTACTTCACGCAATTAAATCACGCTCGTTAGGACAGTTAATCAGGTAGTGATGTAAGCTTATTCAAGTTACTTAGAAAGTGGTAATACTTCCTTGAGACACAAGACTTATCTCCTTTTGAAGGACAGCTCTTCTATTTTTATGGTTTATTTCAATTATTTATTCCAATTCCAATTTTCCAATGGGCCAATTGGCTACTCCAGGACGCGTTATTAGGAAAGCGAAAGAAAAGGGAAACTACACAAAACTCGACGCTTTGCAACGGAATGGAAACAGAATAAATGAGAACATCGCCACCTAGCTTGGCACCAAAAGCGAAATCTCAATGCACAAAAACAAAGAGCGTCACAATCTGTCAGAGAGGTCCGTCGAGACGAGAAATTGCACAAGGGCGCGCATGGCAGGTATGAGCTGATTTGCTGGCCAGCATCCAAGAACCTTTTCGGTGGAGTATGGCCGATTATCCAGGCGGGACAGGGACGACACAAGGGTACAACGGTGTGCACTGTACCTCGGACAGTCTTGGAGTATATGATCCACGTCCTCAACTACATCACACAGACCGCAGTTGGGGGACGGGACCATGCCGAGCTTAAACAAAAGTCGTCCACTGTATGGTACGTTGAGGCGAAGCCAGTAGATGAGCGACGTGATGCGCCGAGGAAACGCTGACGGCATATAAAAACGGAGATCTGGGTCCACCTTGCGCAGGAACGACGTAGAAGGGACACTGCTGCGCCAGTGTTCGCTGCACAGACGTCTCATAAGAGTACCAATGGCTTGTTTCGCGTCCGCTTGGGTGAAATACGTGGGGTGCGTCGGTACGCCACGTGCCACATGAGCCCGTCTCGCAAGTAGGTCGGCAGCCTCATTCCCAGGGACGCCACAATGACCTGGGATCCACTGCAAGGTGATGTTATGTGTCTGTGTGACATCTTTACTAGTTTGAACCGCACCGGCTTTCAACAAACATAACAAAATACAGTTAACGTTTCGGGTCCCATTCGGGTCCCATCATCAGAATGACGTGTCTGTGTGACAGCACACGAATACTCCCTGAGGACGTCACACACCAGTGGAGCGAGGGAGCTCGAGCTCATGGTGCACTGCGGAGCTTGGAGGGCGGGTGGAGTGAGTCACTGTATGTGGCCCAGTGCATGAGTGGCTGACGGGACACAATGAAGGAAAGCGCCATAAGAATGGAATGCAGCTGGGCCGCAGCAGCCGACGTCGGGTGCGACAGCGTAGCGCTTCGTTCAATCGAGAGCTCAGGGATTACGAATGCACAGGTAGAGTCGGTCTGTGTCGATGAGCCATCAGTGAAGATTTTAATTCTGCCTTCATCGCGATGAAGCAGGCTCAGAGTGAGTTGGCGAAGAACAATAATTGTTGTAGCCGATTTTCTGGAAGTCAAGCCAGGGACATTGACATGCACAGGTGGTGCATGAAGGGCCCATGGTGGGACTGCGGGTAGAACCAGTTTTTCATGCTTTGGAATGAGGCTGCGGTGAGCTAAAACAGCTTGGCAGTATCCGGATGCTGGTCGCCGAAGAATGTCGCGCACTAATGTGTGACGGTAGTGGCGAGTGGAGAGCCTCTGAAGTTTAATGAGACGAGACTTTCACGCAGAAGGCTGCACTTCTTCAGGTCTAATATGAAGTTACAAAAGAAGAAAAGAATATATAACACATGTTATAAGGTAGAGATCAAGAAGAGCTAGGGTTGGTACAAACATACAAATAAAAATACAAACATATATAGTGCAATAAAAATTCGGTACGACACCATCAGTTTCAAACAGACAAGGGATGAGTTGTGTAGATAATGCATGAGTGACCACGGTGGTCAGGTCAGTTGGCACAAAAGGCATTCACGGGCGACACATTCAGGGAAACAGTGCTACAGTGTATTGTCAACTTCTCCCTTGCCGGCTTGATACTGATGGAGTTGTACTCCCTTTTATTTTATTATCTATGTTTGTATATTTATTTTTATGTTTGTACCAACCCTCGCTCTCTACCTTACAACGTGTCTTATACATTCTGGAATTTTGTAACTTCATGTTAGACCTGAAGAAGTGCAGCCTTCTGCACGAAAGTCTCGTCTCATTAAAATTTAGATACTCTCATCCGTCTGCTTTCTGTTGTGAATCATCTCTATCACGGGTTGCTACGATACTATGTACTACAATTTTGCAGTAAGATTATGGACTTTGGATAAGGAGACTACACAGCACTGCTCAGGTATTTTTGCCTAGTGAGCAGCACCCACTAAAAATATATGACTGTGGCATTGCCCACAGTAATGCACCAAGTGCAACACAAGTATTGCAGAATGCAGGTATTTTAGCTTACATGCCAATCCAGTACCACTATCCAGTTTGACGTTGTGACAAATAAACACTTCCCATTTTTCATAGCGATCAGAACACAGACAGTGAATTAGTAAGAGTAGACAATGTTAACATGAATTCTGGGCAATTCTTCAATCAAAAATGCACATATAGTAAATGCACCTTCCTCAATGGAGGTTGATGACAGTGATAATTCTAAAACGCTATCGGACATGACATCGGCTTCTGCGTGTAAGAAAGGATTGTATGTCCAACAGTAATCCAGCTAACAGTAACAAAATTGTGCAAAAGGCACATTAACTGAACTAATGTAACGTATCAGACAGTGAAGCTTGTACCACCCCATCTACAGGAACCAGTGTTTGGACAGCAAAAGTGCTTGAACTGGGAGATGGCAGTTAATCGGAATGGCGACCTTTGTTTTCCACTCTGAAGGCAGAGGTTGTAATGTTGAGGGCAGATTTAAGAGTGGCGCCAAGATGTCTGCATGAGAGCTCTCATGAAAAGTCGAATATAGGTGAATGCTGAAATTATAACATCATATTGTCATACTTGTTGGAGGCAGCTAGGGTGCAACTAAGGTGTCAGCAATTTCTTAATGCACCAGATGCAAGCCGGACCCTGCCTTCAGCGTGCACCTGAGGTAATTCACAAGTTAGATTGTCAATACTGCTGCGTTGTTAATCGTAGCTATATCAGAGGAAGCGCAGTAGGTCAGCTGCACAATAGATTCATGAAGCTTTTGATTTTTATATCTGAACCTCGACTTACGTTTGCTCTTGTTTTTTGCCCTGATCCTCCGTTCCACGTTCAAAATTTGTGTGCCGTACATCCTGACTTCAGACGATTTCGTGCCGAGATTCCAAATTGCCTCTGGAGTCGCCCGTAACCTATGATAACATTCGCGGACGAAATCCTCGGAGTGGAACTCAACTCAGTCCGCATGGCTGCCGCTGTCAGCCAAGAGCTTGGCACTGCTTGGTCTTTTTGCAACTTATAATAGGTAACACTTGAATGCTCCGATGAATTGTTCTAAAAGCGTAGCACCGTCGCATTCTCGACAACTTCGCCGTGGGATATCACGTATCATATCGCTTCAGCTCATAAAAGGCAAGGTCAGCAGAGGGAAGTGCGCTTTCCAAACGACGTCGTGCCAAAGAAATGTTTACATGCTTTGTTTCCGGCTTAGCAATAACATAACAGCTGTTTGCCAATATACAATGCACACAGAACGAAACCAAGGAAGCAAAGCGGCCAAGCAACGAGTTCATGCCAAGCCAAAGACAGATAAACCTAGGGGAGTGACGTCGATGCGCCTGTGCGCAGGGTTTGCCGACGGTTTGACTGGCGGGCGGGGAAACTAAAAAAGAATGTTTCCTGAAAAACAGTTGGTCCAAGATATCTTGCACACAAATTCACTGTTCGCTAATGAACAACAGCGCGAGTATCGCTCAGTTCTGCGACTCTTCAAAATCGGCATATCTGACACACTCAAGCCAGTGTAAGCTGTCATGCACTGCGCTGATTAGTGGAATTCGCCAAATTATCGAACTAGTTTCCGTCTGGTGCTCGTGCATGTATACAGGGAAAAATGTATACAGTTTCGACAGAAAGAGAGGGGGGACTGTGGTACCCTAATCAGGGCACACAGGGAACGAGATATTTTGGCGTACTTCTCTGTAGAGGGCGCAGTGGATGTACCAGGTTGTTGAGCAAAAGTGTTACTGTCCAATGCATTAGCACGTGGTTTAGCTATAGATGTGTAGACAAAAACACTGAAGACGTTCTTCAATTTATTACGGTACAAGTTTTTGTGCAGTAGGCTGTACACTCTCACAAATAAGCCGGATAGTAAGCGTCAAAAATCGTCAAATTTTTTAGCCATATTCTAAGGGTCAACACCTTACGCATACAAGGATGACTGATAGTAAGCGTAAAAAAACGTCAAATTTTTTACCCTTATTTTAAGTGGTGTTTGATACCGGTTATTCTATGAGCTGTTTGGCTACCCTTATAATACCGCTTACTGCACCCAAAAATACCACATAGTATAGGTCAAACCTGAGCACCTTAGACGTCACGTGACCTCACGGTCCTTGTACAGGCAATGGCTGCAATTCGGAAATGACCCGCAATGCGGTTTTCCGGCGGCTGTTCTGGAAACGGGTATGAGGTTCCCGATTGCCAAAAGTAGTTTCCAGAGCAATAGCCGGAAAATCGGATTGCCTGTCAATTTTGCATGGCAGCTATTGCCTGCCCAAGGGGCGCTGACATCACGCGGCGCCTAAGGTTCCCAGATATGTTGCGTACTGTGCGGCATTCTGGGGGTGCAATTCTCTGTGCAAAGACGGCATACGATGCAAAACCGTTCCATAAAAAAAAAAAAGCTGCTACAGCAGGATTTCGATTATACGAATCTCACAGGGCATGAAAAAAGAGTTCGTGTCATTCGAGACTCGTCAGCAGTACCGCATAGGTGCACGAAGCATGTATATACACGGAAGCCCGTTCACTTTTATATGCTATCGCTTAAAAGATATCCATGGCATGACTTTTCTACTTCACTCCGCTAATGGCCTCCAAAACAGAGTGGCCTAGTGCAAAAAATCCCAACGCTGGCGCAATGTCGAAACCACGTGATCCTCAAGGACTCACGTCAGGGCCAATGCGCCAAAAGCCACAGTTGCTTCGCGGCGCTAACACAGAATTTTAAAAAAATAACGGTGTGCATCACGGTAACAACCAGAATCATTGGCAAAGTTCGCAAATTGTACACACGACCCGCACCCGGAGAAAAAGGGAGCGTAACGCTCCTGTAACGGTGAGAGGGCACGCGTCTTAGCAACTTACAATGAATCTGTAATTCCTTCACATCGCCCAGCTTGAAACAGCAGTATTGAACCCTATCAAGTATTGTGTTGAGCTGCCGCTTACACTGTCGTGGAAGCTCCTTCGCCGCCCATTATATTATTATTATTATATTTTTATATTATATTTTTTGTGTGTGGCTTGATGTGTTTCCAACTCGACTAATTTCCAAATTAGCAGCATATAGACCGTACAAATAAGAAATGTTTGGTGTCAGAATGTTTCGCGTGACCTCAGGTTAGGTCTTATCAATATTATTGTGTTTTTTTGCCCTCACATGACGCATACTGTTAATATTAAAGACAGAGAAATGCTTCACCAACGATTACCAGTGGAGTGCCAATGAAGGTGCATTGGTTGAAAGCTGTTTGCATTGGCACTTTGGTTTTATGGCAGACCAATGTAACGCCAATGAAGCGCCACCGTTCATTGAGCAATTTCTGAATGTAATTATATGGGCAACATGGCTTCAAACTTCAATAACAACGGCATTCTGGTCATTTTCCAACGTGATGCACTTTCTTTGTTCAGTTTTGTTCACGCCAACAGAGCCAATAATAGTTGTCCTGTGGTTCATACGCTGCCCTACAGGAGTCCCGTCTGGCCGTATAACCCAAATCCGAAAACGAAATTTACAAAGCTCTAATAGTTTTTCTTAATAAAAAAATGCGTTGCCCTACTGAAAAAAACCATAAAACTCTGTACGAAATTACTTACGGGTTTGTACAGAAAGATATGGATTCCAACGGAAACCTACAGAATCGTGCGGTCACTGTACGGACCCGCCGTAGCTGTCGTACAGACTCCATACGTAACGTCTATGGAGCCTATGGATTCGTACGGTCACGTACGGATCTGCCATAGCTCGCGCGTACAGACTCTGTAGGAAGCTTCTACAGAGCCCAGTGGAGTCGTACGGTCTCGTACGGATCTGCCATAAGTTGCGTACAGACTCTGTACGTAGCCTCTACGGACCCCATCGGTTGTGCGATAACGTACGGATCTGTCGTAGCCCGCCCTGCCTCCATCCGTAGCGTCTACGGACGACGAAGACATATATGCGTAGGAATGTCAGCGTTACGGACTTCGCACAAATCACTCGTGCGGACCTCTGGTTATGGTCACGTGACATCCACGAGACCCCTACGAAATTCGCATTTGTTAAGTGTAAGTGTATGTAGCACTACATATAGCCTTCATTTTCTCGATCATGTCACTTAATTTTTATACAATGAAAACAGACTGACAACAACATAACAATGAGAGCAATTTTGGATGGCAACATTTTTGCCCCTGACAGCAGTTGTCAACGAGGACGAGAACGAGAGTTTCGTCATCGCAAAACGACGGTTTTGGATGACATAAATACTATTACAATTGTCATTTCTGTCACGATGTCAATCTTAATTGTTACTGGGCCGGATTTACAGTGGAGTTAAGCAAATAAATAATTCGGACGTTGCTACAGACAACCACAATCACGATCGAGCAATGCCATCACAGTGATCGGTCTGTGGAATAATTTTGCTACCCGAAGGTTTTCACACGATGCACACGGCTTAGCGTCCCGACCGCTTGCTACCCCTAACCCACCGATTTCCTAGCCTCCTTAACCGGGATCGAACCCGTGACCTTGGACAGAGGGGTTAAGGTGTCCGGACAATCCTTCCCCGTGACTTGCCAACTTGAAACTGATCGAGGTTCAACTGCACCAATCCTAGCATGCATTAGGATTAGGAGCCCCATTAGGATTCACACCTGTGCCTCATGACACCCAGGGCACAAGGGGCTCTGCAACAGCGCTTTGTACATCATAGGATAGGACCCACCATATTCACCAGTTGTGACGAGTGCTGGGAAAGTGCTGCTGTTTGATCCCTCCCCCAGTATGTCCTTTCATATCAGCATGCGTGGGTGTCCCTGGCTCGAACTGCCAAAAATCCTGTCTTGTGTCCTTTTACTTTTTCTGGTTTTTTAATTTCCATAATGGGAAGCGGCAGTGAAGACGTCCGTGAGCACGCAGTTACCATAAGCTAGCCAACTTCGTCACATGACAATGCAACCATAAATATGAAAGAAAAATTAAGACAAGACAGATATATTTCGCAGGTGCATTTAATAAAGGTCAGCAATCCAGCATTTCTGCTTACCAAATTTTTGGAATATATAATTAGGGTTTCTGGTGCTTATTTTTTTAGAGAAATGGTGGAACAAAACGGTGGTTATTCCACATGCCACGAAGCAGTGCTTTTGATGGAAATATCTTAAACATCAAGACTCTCTGTGAAAATCAGCGAGAAACGACACTGGTGCTAGCTATACACTCTAAATCTTGTTACATTTAACGTTACCTTCAAAACAGGAAACTTTTGAAATAACGTTACAGTCTTCGAACGTAGAAGTTACATTTACGTTTAAGAGTTATTTGGGTGCACCGAAATAATTCATAAACATAAATGTTGCTTGGGTGCCATTCAAGGTTACTGGCATATAAATGAGGGTCGTTACCTCTTAAGATGACGTAACACATAATTCTACTCCCTTCCTCCTCACTCTCTTTCCAAGACAAGAAAGAGGGTCACAGCTTACTGAACCCGCAGAAAGGACATCTAATTTTCCTTGTTTTGTTGGGTATATATCACACAAAATCTAATGACAAAATTACAAAACCACAATTTATTTACAAACATTATAACATCACTCAAAATAGCACAGCACAGAAGCATAGCACACGTAGCACAGAAGACCTCCATTCACAATTACTGTTCCCTCAGAATATTTACAACACTATTTGAGTAAATAAAGTGAACAAAATGCATATTACAATGTAGCAGTGACAACTCAGTCCTGAGCCATCTGCTGTTGGCTGTGTGTGTGCTCTACTCCTTTCACTGTAGACCTGCACCAGCAAGCCTGTCTTTATGGCTAGTTAAAATTTGCAGAAACAAGTGAGTGTTTGCAAAAGGCTTTGATGGACAGCGCATTCATCCAACGATGCACATATTCAGTATCTACAGGACTTTTGCTCATCAAGATTCAGTCAATCGTTCTTTTCTTGCAAACACTGAAGATATCAGGAGAAATGCAAGTAGGGCATATGCCAGTCAGGCCTGAGCACACGTAACCCTGAAACGGTGGTGCACTTATACAGGGTGATTCACAAACAGCGGACCAGAGCACTTCACAATAAGAGCAAGGAACGGAAACTGGGGGCCACCTTTGTGGCGAGGAATAAACAGCTGCTGCATCAAAAGCAGCACCTGTTTGCCACTCAAGCACCACAAAGGTGGCCTCCGATTTCCGCTTATCCCTCCCACTGTGAAGCGCTCTGGTTAGCCGTTCACGACTCACCCTGTACATTGTGGCTACACACAAAGTTGTTCCTTGTTTGCAACAATGCTTCCAACAAGGTGGTGAGAAGGTGCACAAGTATCATACAATGCAGGTGACTGTTTAACAGGCGCTCGTGCTCCCAGTTTGCAAGTAACAACATGCAAAATGTGTATTGTGACAGCATTGTCTAGATGGCTCCACCATTGCCAAATTTGAAATTTGGCAGTGTCGCAATGCAGTCACGTACTGTTTGTAAAATTGTCTTTAATCTGACCTATAGCTGACAAAATTCTGCTGCTTGCCGTCATGGAATGTTGTGTACTCATTAGCACAGGACTTACTTCTAAGTGTGCACAGACCAGTACTGGTTAGTACTGGCACGGAACACAGCGAAAAGAACCCAATTCATTTACACCCTGCCATTGGAACAGATATACAGTTGATAACTACCGGTGACCATGCTGCAAAGCCATGTCAGCCCCATCCGCAATAACAATGCTAGTCCCGCTCTACTGTGTTCGGCAAGAGGCACACATATGACACATCCTCAAAGGGGAAATCTATAAACAGACAAGGTTGTGCAATCACAGATGGCTCGATGGCAACCAGTGTCCTCTGCTCTGACAGGAAGCAGCTTTTGATGTGACCAGGAAACTGCAGTAAGCTTGTCATGCTTTCTACTACTTTCTTACACAGGAGGTAGCACTTGTGCTCACCATTCAATCTAACACTCAGAATTCTCTGAATCTTGAGAAAGTCCCCAGCCTTCGACACCACTACACTACTGTCACTTTTCTTTGCCTTTGTATAGGCGCTGCTGTGGTACAATTGCTTGTCCAATACAAAACGATAATATTCTAGAGCTGCCATCACCTGCACATTCGTCACTTGAATGAGAGCTGCTTGTTCATCATTGGTGAAATATGTGACATGTTTGGGAGCTCCGAGCATACATGCTGCCCCGATCCTGTCAAAGTGTTGCAATGGCTCATTTCCAAGCATTCTCTCACACATTTTCTTTGTGCTTGCAGAGAGTGGTGCAACTGTTAGTATTGTGTTGAGCTGCTGAGACATAAGTACCCTTTCTATGACCTGCTGAGGCATGCCTTTTGCTGCTGTTATATTCTTTACCAAAGTCCCATTCCCACCTTCAAAAACAAAAGCGGAGTGAGTCCACAGTGGACCAAGGTATTCGGCTCCTTTTGCGAGATGTAGCAGCTGGTGCACATTGTACGTCATGCTGCTATCACCGTACAGCCTCCTTGTCCGACCAACAAAGGCCTTCAGAAAGTTATCTAAAACAAAGAAAGCAGCACATTAACAAATTATATGCTATTGAAGAGTTACAATGCAGTGTTAATTCCTTTTATTCATTAAGGAGTTTCCCAAAGAGAACAAGAAAAAGAAGCCAGAGGCTGTTTCTGGTGCACTTGTGCTACACACAGGTGCTAGTTTTGATGTGGCACCTGTATCACGCGTAGCACAAACACGGTCCACAGTTCTTTTTTCCTGCACTCTGTGTGAAGTGCTCAGTTTTCAAAAAGAGAGCAAGGAACATACTGTTCATACAAGAGGCAATAAGCACATGTGAGATTTTCACGGTGCCCGAAACATGCAAGATGAGGCCTAACGTGCCTCCAACTTTGCCAATCGACAGCATTCCACTTAGGTTTTATTAGGAATTTCATTTTAGAAATTTAGATTTTTAGGAACTAGGAAAAATTTGTGCTCAAGCACTCTCGAGTACCCTCAAGCACTCTCGAGTGCTCACATTGTCTGAAACCCGCCATTTTCAGCCATGCCCACTCGAGTTCACGTTGGCAATTGTCAGGGGTGCAGTTAGCATAAGAAATCAGAGTGTGTTCTCACTAGATTTAGGTCAAATCTTGGTTTTGCAATGGATCCCTGTGTCATTCCGTGTATATCTGGTGACATGGACTTGAAGCGGACAGGTATAGCAGTGTCCAGCCTCATGTGAGATTGAAAAGGTGCCTATACAGTGGCACTGCCAGATTTCCGGGGAAGAGGGTGGCCCTGGGCCACTACAGTCATGTTCACCCCAAGAACTGACAAAACTGGGTCCCGTCCCAGCACATATATACAGCATGGTGCACCTACGAGTGTCCCCATATTTTTTTTTTTTTAGTTTTCAAGTTCAATTAAGGTAGTTAGGCTAATTAATGGGTACAAGGATGATGAGCAGCAGCTGCTGTTCATCAATGTTCATCGTCAATTGGTCTAATTATCTTAGTTGAACAGGAAAAAGAAAACGATAAAAAAAGGAGACTAAATGGACACCTAAGTTACAAAGTGAATTACGCCACTAACTTACCAGCATGATTTAGCAAGCTTGGTGTAATTTCAGTGAGTAGCAGATGGTGCACTGCTTCAACAAGTAGGCCGAGGTGCCTCCAGTATTGTATTGGCAGGATATTTGCAGTACATGGCAGGCAGTAAAACAGCAGCCAGTGCCGCCACTCACTGGCTTTCCAATGCTGCCTGTCTGCAAGGGATCTTGGAAGTCGTGTAAAGCAATGCGGTGGGCGAATGGCAAGCAGGCGTTTGTTCACTGCTGTTTTATCACCTGTAACATAATTATTCACAGACACTTTATCATTGCTGGCTTACACTAAGGATGTGCAGGGTGGTAATGCTGACATTCATCAACAAACCCTTATGCCACCTTGCATAAATTTACTGCTGCTGCTCCTCCATGTCACTAGTGTTGCGATACATGATTAACTGACGAAAAAATCTCTATCTAGAATAACAAAAAGTTCATTTTAACAATTTTTTCCATCCATCAGTGTGAACTGTACTTTCTTAAATTCTACTTTTTTTTATCTGAAATGTCCAGCACTGTGGGGTACCTATGTCCAGGTCAATGTGCAAGTCAAGGGCAAGGATTAGTACCAGAGCTGAACCTGAACTGTAAAAAAGAGTTTTCTGTTGAGCTTGAAGTGAACCCGAATGAACTTTTAGCTTGCCTTAAACTGAATTTTAAAAAAAGTGGATACAGCTACCGTTTCGAGAATGCTCCTCATTATAGCTGGAGTGGCGAGTTAAGGGTGAACGCGCGGAGCTATGTTTATGTGAATTTTTTTCTGGGAAACAATTTGCACACATCAAAACCTTTCGCGCTATTTGGTATAATGACACACACACTTTCATCAGATGTCTTAATCTGAATTTTTTTTTTGATGGCCCTCTGTACTCCTTTAATGCATACCTGAACTGAGGACTGTCAAGAGGTGCTCGGTCAGTTGTTTTGCAACACCCAGCAGAACACAGTGCATATAGTCCACCGTCTGTCCCCAGACGAGGTGGAAATTCTTGAAGTTCATTAGGGGTGATGGTCCTTTAACTCCATTTACAGGGAACTCTATGTCGAGGGCCATCTTCATGTCTCTCAGAACCAGCTCCTGTGTACGTTCACCCTCTGACTCAGCATCAAGAAACCGCATGCTCCCTGAAACATATTTGATACTGTTACGTTCTCGAAACACAGGCATATGACAATTTCAGCGTGATGTGGAGGTGATAAAATGCTGCATGTATTCTTACCATCAATGTATGTTCCACGAACATAGCACCATGTGCATGGGAAGTAACCATTAAATGATATGTGGTTCTGCACCATGGCACGTGCTGGAGTGTCCACACAGCAACATAGTGGTAGCACCTTTGAAGTAATGACTTCTGCATCATGTCTCCATACAACTGTATTCCTTTCATTGGCTTCTTCCACGAACTTGTCGAGGAACATGGTCATGTTGGGATGCTTTCTGCCAAACCAGAGGCCAACCAACATACAGTTTTTAAATCTCACTTCAGGAGGAAGCTCATTTACGATGTACTGTATTGGCCAGACAGACATTTTTGATGATGACCACACAGGGCTACCGTCAGTGTTGAATGTTATGGTAAGGTCCATAGGAGATAATGATCCATCATTCTGTAACCTTCTACGCAGTGTAGCATCAGTGATGTCTGTCACTACGTCTGAGGGCACGGAAGATTCCATCTTTTTCAGGTTCTCATACAATGCCTTGGAATTCTTGGTGACAGCATGACTCATTTGGTCTGCAAAGTTTAGGATGCTGAAGAAGTTTCCTGCATTTCTAAGGTCACTCTGATCGTAGCCTTTTGCGCATACATCACAGGTCAATTTCGTGTCACTAGTTGCCGTAAGAGGTGCGCTGCACTCCTCACAATAATAATGATGCTTGACGCGTGTCGCTGGGTTTCGATTCCAAAGTTTTCGCAGCATATATATGCTTCGTGGCAAAACTTCACATCCGAACAATGTGTTGATGAGTCTCAATAAATCATCTAGTGCTGTCCACGTTAGTCCATGTCCTACAGCAAACGAAATGATCAGGGCGATTGCCTCAGATTTCTTTGTGCTGGCATTTGGGAGCGTTTCATCGCCAAATTCGTACAAGCAGTTTACCAACAGCTCAGCCTGTTCCGATAGTGGAGTGTCGTTCAGTCCATCTTCATGTTCAGATAGTGGCGTGTCGTCCTCTCCATCTGTTCCTTCATGTTCTGACTGCTGCGTGCTCTCCGCTCCATCTATTTCTTCGTGTTCTGATAGTGGCGTGCCATCCACTCCATCTGTCTCTCCATAGTCATCAGAGCACAAGCCGTCACCTCTTTCTCTATCATAGTCTTCCTCTTCTGCGGGTGACCTGAGCGACTCGTTCCCAGAGTTTGTGTCGTCGGCCGTTGCGCTCAACCCACGTGTCGGCGTTCCCCCATCAGGAAAACTATTGTTCGGCTGCGAGGCTTGACGTTCTGCTCGTTTTCTCATGCGGTACCTTGTTGACCGTGGGACGATAAAGGGTGCGCCTTTATTCAAGTATTGTTTCCTCCGCTTCACCGTCGGTGACTGTGTGTCGGAACTGTTGGAATTCGATTCTCCCCGTGCCTCAGGGTCATTTTCGGCAGCTTCCAAAGAATCCATACCTGAGAACGCACGCAACGTATGAGCAAACGCGTACGCGTGCCTTTCGCAGGATCAGACAGCGCAAAGCAAGAAATATTAACACTTAATTAACCAGCGGCATGTCCTATAATAGACCGCGAAGCTCAAAAGCTGCTCAAAAGAAAAAAGGAAACGGATATCGGTGATGATGATGATGATAGTGACCACGAACACTCATAAGCTCATAAGTGCTGAATTTCCTGATATTATTTTGGTTCAACGTAGAACTAAGAACAGCTTTCACAATAACGTCGCCGCATAATCTCAGCGTGCAGTGGCATTCTTCTACTGTACTTTTCTTTGAGTTCAAGTTCGTTTTCGCTTTCAAACATGCATCCATCCATGCATGCTTTGGAAACATGGTAGCCATTCCTTACGAGGCACATAAGAAATATACAGGCTTGAATGTATCTATAAAAATAAAATTATATTAAAGGAAAAATAAACTGCAGGAAAAAGACGTTGGCGACAAGTGCATCCCGTCGCATGGGGGACACATGTCGCTTTGTTGTCCGTATGGCGGGTATGTAGTTTCCCAACAACACGTGGTAAACAACGAGATTTAGCCGTTCTGCGTTTCACCTAGTCCGTCTGTGCTTGTGAATTTCTCCTACTGCGTACATATTTTCACGTTTGTAAATTACGATGTATGCCCACATCAAATACGACGACACGGTGGAAGCAGTTGTGCATGTGACGAGGATTAGAAACTTTAACCCGGCTTCCGTCGATGATTTCGACCCCTCACAAGTTGTGTACGCTTACTGGCGGAGCAAAGATGGAGAAATAGAGGACTATTATCCTGCAAAAATAATTATGCTGAAAGGTAAGCTACAGGTTTCACGAACTTGATGGCCCGGATTGTACTCACTTCTTCCTGTTTTGTTTGCCAGTCTGACTTTTTGATTGCTACCGCGGCATATTTCAGAATCTTTGAAAGAGCTTGGCAAGGCTCTATGTGCAATGCATAAACAAGTACCAGAGATCTTTGAGGAGGAATGTCGAGGTAAAACGAGATGTGCGGTAAGTGTAGATGCTGGTCATTTCAAATCTGTCGGCGTCTTGTCTCGTCGTGCTATGGCCGTCATGTTTGCGTTGATAAACGTCGCCATCCACGTCATCATTTCTTTTGTAGTTCTCTCGCTTTACATGTATTGTGTTCTTGTTTGTTTGTTTGCACATTGCAGCCGTCAAAATCCGCTACACAGAAGGAAAAGGCTGCAAACGTTAGGACGGCAAAAAACAGAAGCCTTAAGCAAATACTGGAGAGGCACAGCAGAGGCAGCGATCGTAGCAGCGATGAAGAAGTTGACGCCTTGAGGAAGGAGAACGGAGATTTAAGAGAGCAGCTACGGAAGACTCAAGATCTCCTGGAAAAGGAACGGGCTCTCTGCCACGAACTTCATGCCACCCTGCTGAAAAAGTTCGGTAAGAAGTTGCATGTGAACGCGCTTTTCTGTTACCGTGCTGTTTACCTTCTGGATGGTAGAGTGTCATTCTGTGTCAACATTTTCAGATATTGTGCCATCCACATATACATGTGCAAGGTGCGCACGTCCTGAGCCCACAGCAACGACATCAGCATTTCGAGACCTGAGCACTGCTCTGCGGTTAGTCGCAGCTGATGAAGAGGGTCATAATGCTGACAGCAATGAAACTGGTAAGTTTGCAGTGTTCTTGGCTGGAAGTTTTCAGACCTGGTAGTTTTCTGTGAAATGTGTATGCTTAAAAATACTTCCCTGCTACCTGTCAATGCTTTGCCTATACACAGATGATCCAGTCCTTGCCGAAGTGATGACGCACAGGGAAATATTTATAGCACCCTCTGTTGACATCAGTACATCTTCTCGTAATGGACTGCCCCCGAAGCAGGTGAATTGCAGTTTGTTTAATTGAAAGTGACAGTCTCGTACACCACCATTCCGACGAAAACATCACTGCAAATTTACTTGTTGAACTAGGTGGTGGCAGTTGAATAAATCACTCAAAATTATTGGGAATGAAGCTGCTCCCCTCTTCCACTACGTCACTTCGATTGGGAGCCCGAGCTAGTGGATAATTGGGGTTTTTCTTTTGTTCTAGCCCCCAACCCTATTCAGAGCAGCTTACTAAGCCCTTGGCATCCTCTTTTCTTAAGGAAGGGTTCCTTTTTCATCTTGTTCATTCTAAATGTGGTAAAGAGAGGGGAAAGTCACAGCACGTGCCGTCCGGCCTCTATATTTCTTCAGCATTCTCGGGTAATATTCGGTTTCTCAGGCAGGGACTTGTATCGTTGTCTGTCTCTAGCACGTGAACCTAATTTCAGTGGAGTTTCAAAATCACCCTGTGGCCACGAGACTGTTTCTTTAAGCTAGACACGTGTTGCAAAAGCGAAGGTGATTGGGCCTTGTTTTTTGAAAGCATGCTAAATGTACAGGTTGTTTTCGGTTGTACTGTGCACGGTAGTGTGAAAATTATCCTCTCATTTCAGGGATTTCAGGGTGATGGATATCTTGTGGCGGCCCCTAGTCATGTTGTACCAAGTACAGGAGCAGTTGACAGCATAAGCTACCCCTATCCTGGCTCCTCCAATCCTGTCACTTGCAGTGCAGATGCTACATGCACCACACAGGTGAGTTGTCCATATCAGGTTTGCCCAGATGTAGACACCACAGTGCTGAACTGATATTTTCTCAACTTGGTGAATGTTCAACCGTCCGGCTATGGCTCCACTTGTGGATGTGAAAAAATATCGGTTCTATTTTGGCAGGAATAAGTTTCATTCGACAACCTGCTTTTTGGACACCATTTTGAAAAGGAGCAGCACCCTCTGTGGTTGTTGGAGTTGCCAATATGTACTCATGTGGCTCTACTTTATCTTCACAGGAGCCAGGTTTAGTGAGCATGGAATTGCACGATGGCGTGACTGGTGCGCAGATCCCACCTTTGATGTCCTTTGGTTACAGTGAGGTAGGTTGCATTCTGGAACCCTTTTCATTCTCAGGATGGTGAAGCTTTGGGCACGCCAAAAATAAGACTAAAGCTGCTCCCTCGTTCTCGTATGTAACCGTATGTAACTATACGTGATATTGTGTTGTTATGCTAAACTTTTGCAGGGACAGGTACCAGTGGGTGCAACACCACAGAGCCCGGCACAGGTCCCTGAAGTCATGGCTTCAATTGGCAATCAGGTGAGAGTACCTCTGCTGGTACTTCCAGGGCTACAAATTTTATTCTTAGAATGTTCATGACTTACATGTCAGCTGTAAATTTCAGGTTCACTTAGGCGGTGGGATATTTATTCCCATGGACAAGTGGGATTGTGCCTCCAAGGCTACGTCTGATTCCAGGTTTGTGAGGGAATTGACACGGGTGATATGGTCACCTGAGGAGCTGCGCTGTCGGAGCATTACAGGCAAGCCCTGCCAAAGGTTTGCGAAAGCAGGCGCAGCAGGCAGGAGGGCCCTAACTCCTCAAAAACTAACTGCACTTACGAGTAAGTGTACTTTCGTGTGTTCGTGTACTTTCATTGGGACTGATCTGATTGCAGCAAAGACCCAGATTTGGCCAGGGCTTGCAATTTTGAAACATTGTGTAAAAATTCAGTGAAGCATGTGAAGAATAGCGGCTGAAAACACAAAAACGTCATACAGGCAAACCAATGTTAATCGGGCCCTGTGTACATTGGAAACATATCCAGAATGGTTACTACCTGTGAATTAAAAATTATAAAGCATTGCTCCAGCAAGCAGAAGTGGTCAAAAGTCCCAGACACATAGATAACCGAAATCCTGCAACAGGATGCTCCAAAAGACGTTCTCGGGCAGATTTGGTGAAATTGACTTTCTCGCTATAGCCACAAGGCTCCGTCTCTCCGTAGTAATATTGTAAGCATGTAGATATTCTGTAAAGATCGACAAGTAACGACACTAGTGCTCGCTATACATACAATAATGCCACGCCTTTTCAGCTTTTCCCAACAGTAGCATCTCGATCAGTAACCTTTCCACTCTATCCACAAGTCTAAACAACGTGTGTTAGCCCGCAAGTTTGAAGCTTTCTAAATGCGATGCAATCTTGTATTTCTCACTGAAACTTTGGCAAATGTAATCATGCATCACCTGGTGTGTTTGATAGTTCTTGGAGTGTAATCTGCAGTGCAGTGGCCCAGTTTCATATTTGCTGCTTTTACTGTTGTCCCCCTGTGGCTCTTTGGTGTCTTTGGATAACTGCCAGTAATAATGAATCTGCCAGCGCGATTACATGATGAAAACAATGCGATTGGCCTGACGACGGATGCGGACAAGCATTCATTCTCGTCTCTATCGCGTTGTGTTCATCGTGCATTTTGACAAACACTCTCTACATCTTCTCGGGCATGATTACAGCGTTGCTAATAACAGTCACATGTATTTTTTCCCTTCTCAGATGCTTTTGAAGCATACATCATGAGAAACCCTTGTCCGAAGGGTATGAAGGCCAAGGAACGTGTATGCCGCAGGAACCGGATCCTGGCAGATTACCTGAAGACTTTGTAAACTGCTGTTAGTTCAATGTAAATAAATTTGTTCACACAGTCTACATATTAGTCCCTATTAGTCTACATATTTGTTTATGCAGTGACTATGACCCATGCAGCCTTGCGGAGACTGTGCAGACCTGCGCTGTCCGTACGGCCCTGCGGAGTCTGTACAGTCCTGCGGAGTCTGTACAGTCCTGCGGAGTCCATACAGTCCTGCGGAGTCCGTACAGCCCTGCGGAGTCCGTACAGCCCTGCGGAGTCCATAACCTACAGACTCCGTAGGACATGTCTCCTAATTCCGTACAGCTGATGTACGCAGAAAGTCTCTATGGTTTTTTCCAGTAGGGTGGCTTAAAGAAAGCACCCTGTATATGAGAGAACTGATGTTCTGAGGCTGGAACAACATAGAAGGGACAAATACATACAAAGCCTCAAATTGCCTAAGAAGTTAACCAAGAAAGATGAAAGTAACTGAAAAGGTTAGCCAGCTGTAGGACTCGAACCCACATCTTCTGAATGGCCGGTCCAGGGCTCTACCAATTGAGCTAAGCTAACACGCCTTCTCAGCGACTTCCAGGGTGCGTCATCTGAAGCGACAAACCAGTCACTCTCTCTCACTCATCCTCCTTTCACTCTTACATTTTTGCTCACTCATACACACATTCGTACGACAGGGATCGACGCAAGCGGCAACTGTTGAACATGAGAGAACTGATGTTCTGAGGCTGGAACAACATATCCAGAACGGCAATCCAGAAGATGTGGGTTCGAGTCCTACAGCTGGCTAACCTTTTCAGTGACTTTCTTCTTTCTTCGCCCCCTGTATATTCAATGTGGTTGTCGCTTGCTTCTAAGCTGAAGAAGCGCAGTTTCGTACACGAACGTCTTGGCATTCATAAACAGATAGTTGTTCCTAAACGTCTTCTTCTCATTTTGAAATACTATAGGGTGACGTATGAGGTCTTTAGAGGTTATTAGAGATAGCTACTAAATAGGGATACAGAGTATCGCCGCCTGTTTTGGCGCCAGAGCCGCCGTTCGGTGCCCGCGATTGGGCCGATCCTGTCACGTGGTTTCTCCTTTCAAGAACGCGCCGTCCATGTTGAGTACCTCCAGTCCCCACCATACAAAACTGGTTTCCTGAGTTGCGAACAACAACAACAAGTAGATCATGACTATGGCCTGAGTTGCGAGCTGCTTCGACTGCGCCCTGTTCTGCGGAATAGAAGGTGCAGATTGGCGTCACAATGTTAGGCGACGCAGCCGCGCCGGACACAAGATGGTGGACTCGCTCGCCGACGTGGCTGAGTGTCGTTACTCTGCTCCCTATTTAGTGACTCTAGTTATAACCATGTGTGTACGTTCAGCTTTGCACTAGATGACGTATGCGACACAAATAGGTATCATAACAAACTCGACTGAGTTTTAAAGCTGCCCCGCAAAAATGGATGCAATATTACGCATTTGAAGTTTCGCGCGCTCGCGCGTTACCCGAGACACCCACTCGACGCAGCCTATCAGAGGTGACAAGCGCTAAACAACAGCAGCAACGCATTGCGACATTCGCATTTCGAGAGCAAATGACGGAAATTCTCCGTTCTGCATCTCGAGAAGCGCTGCAATTCAAAAAGATAACATGCCACTACAAACTCCATAGATGAAGACCTGCAGAAGGGCGTTCGTACAGAACGTCCAGTATGCTATTATTGGAGGTAACCATAACTACAGGGTGTTTCTATTTATCTGCAACACATTTTCATAAACAGTGGAGTTGCCTTAGGACGCTTTTACTTTTGTCTTCCTTGTTTTAGTTTTATCTTCCTGATATTGAACGTCATTGAAGAGCGTCGGCTGTGATGGGCTTCTCGAAAAAGTGTCGTTCGAGTTCTGATTCACAGTTTCCGTCGTTGTAGTCGATGCATTTTGTTCGGTTATTTCCAGCTGCATATTGGTATGTTCCACAGGGTCGTTGTAGTCATGCTAAAATGAAGTAGAACGTTAACACCACACGAATCAGCCTCCTCAAAACAGAACGCCGAATTCCGTAGCTTACACGCACATTCATGGGGCATTGGATGAGAATGTCCAGCAAATATGATTGAAGTTTGTTTGCCCTGGATGTGCAAGATGGTACAGGTCTATTTCGACTGGGATCTGCGACCTTCATATCACCGACAACAGTAACTGCGACAACAGTCACCTCACGGCTTCAAAACCACTGAGCAACAAGCGCGATTCAGGAAATGTTCGTTCAGGATTGGGCCTGCTTAGGCCCAATTAAACTGGGGCAGTGCCAATATTGGACCAATATTGCGTGCTGCTTAGGCATCGAAAACTAACTAATATACGTCACACTTAACGTAGAATTATCTATTAACTCTGTGTGGCAATAATAAGTATAATATGAACGTAATATCATGCGGTGGCATGATCAAACCAGATTGTTGTTCATAGCAGTAGGAAAGAGCCCGTCCTGTTTTGCAACAGATATACGTAACCCTCTTGTGCAAGATCGTATATTTGATCGACACAATTGGGTGTTACCAAATAGCGAAGTGTCATTGTTCCTCTGGCCTAATAAGCCGGGCGGCGATTGCGTTTTTACAAGGCGTTTGCGTAAGGCGTTTTAATGTAATTTTCTTCGCTCGCGAGAAAACTGCCAATTAAAACGATCCCGAAAGACACGGCGGCTGCATATAGTTCCGAGCCAGCTTGTTGGTTTTCGCTCTACGTGTTACATAGTGTGCCCCCTCGACTTCGAACAAGCCAACGAAAAACACGACAAGTAAGTGACCAGATTTTGTTGCGCGTTCAGCCGGATGGTAACGATGCTGATCCTCAACAGCCTTGCGGATGTCGAACGGAGGCAGATGCAAGGATTTCAACGAAACAAGGACGAAAGTGAATTTTCAGAATATGCAAGGGATCTCTCTTTGTGAGCCGCCCAAAGCGGCACATAATCTTGGCTCAATGTTGTCTAGACGTCGGCTACACTGGCCCAATATTTTTCTTGTATTCTTAAGATTTACTCATTATTGGATGTTTATTGGGTATAACGGCCCAGTGTGCCCAACATTCTGCCAATATTGGCAAGATACTGGGCATAGTGACCAAATATTCCCAGTGCTCTATGTATTGCTGAATAACTGTAAGGGAGATAATTTTAAGAAATATTTTCGATGGATTTACTGAATGTCTCAAACCAAAAGCAGTAAGAAACACAGTTGTTATGTTGTATAAGAAACACAGTTGTACACATGTTATATAGATGGTGAGTTAATACTCCAAGCAATTCCTCAAATCAATGCTTTGTGTGTTTGTAATCAAATTAAACTAAGACACCTCACCGTTCATTTTGACTATGAGGCGAGCAGTACTGTCGAATTTACGGAAGCTCGTATACGACAAGCGATGTATAGTATATGTACTCTTAGAAAGGAAATGCTACTGCCTTTGTAAGTAAGCTTTTGCTCGAGTATCCCTTTTTTAGTGATGATGCCCAAGAAGGCCCAAACAGCTGCCCAGTACTGGCATGGCGACGTTTGACTTACAAACATATACATGCGTATATATATATATGAAGCCTGATCAGAACTGTTCGTAAATCAGACAACGCTAGGCAAGAGAAAATTCGTTTGCCAGTATAGGACCAACAGAAGATACAGTGGCAAGGCATTTGCAGATCTGGTTGGCCAATATATGTTCCCTTTATTGGTCCAATATGAAGCCGTGTTGCAATTGCCATATTTGGACAATATTGGGTTTTCATTACCGGACCAGTATTGATCCAATACTGGTGTGGCTGGTGTCCGCTAAAACGGCACGAGATAGGGCATGAAACACACCGAGTGGTACCTCCTTCATACTCTGATCAGTAGGTATAAATATGTCTGGTATTCATGCTATGTATGTGTTTATGTCCATCTACATACTACAACTCGGCCGCGTGACTACCACCTACCCGAGGGTTCCTTTAGGAACGGACCCGAAGCCCGTGGCCCTCTGACGCTGAATGAGCGCTGTGCTTCCTGCGCTCTCGGTCGCCGCGGTTTCGGCTCTTTGAATATCATTGTTCGTCGATGGATATTTCAACGCGCGTTTCAGGATTCTTTAAAATGGAATAGGTTTCAACGAGGTTTATCTTCTATCCTGCTATCTCACATTTTGCCCGTAATCCCCTAGTTCAAGAGTTCATGAATGAATTTTTGGTGGTTGGTCATCTTGTAGTTACATGTTCTCTTTGAGAGGGTGTCCGACTGGCCGTATAACTCAACTGCACTTGAACCCTTCAGAAGACGCCTGACCACTCCTCTGGTAAAATCGACCGGGTACCCTGCCCGCGAAAGTCTTAGCAGCTGTTCCCTCAGGCTAGCCTCGACTCGATGTTGACAACTCTTAACAACGCATGCCCTCACCAAGCTGTTTACGATGCCCATCTTCACCATCTTCGTGTGGTTCGAATTGAAAGGGAGTAACGGTTTTTCCGTCCTCTGACCGTACATCCAGCACAGGTGTCGGGCTTCTCTAATCAACCCCAAGTCTAAGAACTGCAATGTGTCCCTAGCGGGTTCCTCCAGGGTAAATATTAACCCAAACTCGTTGGTCTGGAACAGCCGCAACACGGGGACCCAGTCCACTTCCCCCAGAGAAACCAGAAGGTAATCGTCCACGTACCTACAAACTCGTATCGTGTTGGGTGCAGCCCTTTGCAGTCTTCCCTGAAGTTGCCTATCGAACGCTGCCAGGTATATGTTGCTTAGAGCCGGGGCTATCCCCCCTGCACACCCCCTTCTTTTGCCGGTAGATTCCCTTCTGGAACTCAACTGTGGTGGACAATAAATAAATGCTAGTTTAATAATGCTAGTTTAATAATAGTAGCTCCACGAAACTCCGCGAGGACATCCCGGTTTTTGTTGAAAACGTGATCGGGTTTACCCTGTCCAGCTCCTCCTCCACCAGCCTGAGAAGAAGTCCAGTGTCCAAGTTGAAAAACATGTCTTCGACGTCAAAGAGACAAAAACGATAATGCAACTTCAAGATAAGTGCGTCAATGCAGCGACGGCGACCCTGACAGAGAGACAACGACATCTTATCAACTCCGGACGGGTGTTCTGAAGGGCGGTATCGTCGATGATTGGCGGTATAATCGCTGATTGGCTGTTGACGCAGTGTGCGGCATTCAGGTATGGAAGAAGAGGGGGAGGGTACGGATGAGAAGATTGTATTTGGGTTCATGTTCTGCTCATTCCAGTAAAACTGGTTGAAAGTTGCGAGCTGTTCTTTCTTATTCAGTTCTAACCGTGTGTACCTATTCTTGTCGCTACAAATGGAGTTGTACCAACCGGCCCTACTTTTTCTGTTGATGACATAGCATCTTAACATAACGTCTTCGCTTTCTTCTGTTCCGAGATCGTTAGAATTACGGTTGCATTACCTGCTGGTGGATCAGCCAGGAGCCATTAGAGAAACCACAGAAGTGCATGCTGTTGTGACTATTGTCTACTTCACAGCTCTGGGGTCTATAAAGTACTACTGGCCACAGACTGCAGTGAAATACCTGATAAAAGCAACAGCAACTTTATTTTTCGATGGTGAATGGGGAGTATAATTGCCAGGGACGACACTCTACTTCATTGGTGGTATGGTGAAGTGGGGGATGAAATAATGAGCCCCTTCACAATAAGTATGTAAGCCCTATGGTGTCCAAAAGACGTAAAAAAAAGCTTTGAGGTCTGAGCGGTGGTTTGCTGGATTTGTCCAGGGACCAAGCAATTTTGAGAGAGGGGGAGGAGAGACCATCTGGTTACGGGACCCGGAGACTGCGGTTCGAGAATGTTTGTTGTGTGGACAATGAAGAGGAGTGTGCTCTAGATCTTCTACAGCCCCGCACTGACAGCATCTGGGGAAGTGAAGTTGTCTCAAGCGGTAACGCCACTGAGCTGTAAAAGCCACATCCAGTCGCATTCGATGAATTAATGCAGCATCTTGACGAGAGGTGTTTCGTTGCATGCGGAAAGCGGGCGTTGGATCAACTCTTCTCAGCATAAATGCGGGAGAATGTCAGTTGTCCATTGGCGGGAAGCCAGGGGTGTCACGAGGCATCGAAGAATGGAACGACGGTCTCCTCTCAGCAGCGGAATACTCGTTCGTCTATGAGACGAGAGAGCTGCTTCTGCGGCGCAGTCGGCCTGTCCATTCCCCACAACACCACAATAGGCTGGAACCCACTGGAGAACCAGCGTGTGCCCTGCTTTCTACAGAAGGTGGTAAGGCATTAACACATCAATCACTAGGGGTGTGGATGAGCCTCCTATGCCAGGATTTGCAGCTTGCAGTACACATTTTGAGTCAGTGAACACTGCCCATTCCCACGGGGCAAAATCAACGATGTGCTGCAGAAAGAAAAGGATGGCGTAGAGTTCCGCAGCTGTTGATGAGGTTGAATGCGAAAGGTGTCGTTGTTGCCTTCGGACGATATGACAAATGCCGAGGCGGACTTGCCATTTCTGGATGCGCCATCTGCATATGCTGCTGCAGACGTAGAAAACTTCTCGTCTACCAGAGCATAAAAATGGCCTCGAAGGACTTAGGAGAAACCTGATCTCTTCGTTCCAGAAGGTTCGGAAGACTTATGAAAGTGGGTGGTACCGACAGAGATCAGGGGGTTTCCGGCGTTGTTACGTCCTCAGCTTCGAAGCCAGTGAGACTGAGGCGTGTCCTCTGCGCTACTCGATGAAAGTCGCTTTCAGGGCGGTATCGAATATTCCTGAGGGGTTAGCGTGATGGGGAATGTATGCATGCAAACGTAGGAAGCGCCGTGCCGTTTCAGGTTCACGTAGAACCTCAAGCGGGAGTTCACCAGCTTCAGCAAAGACTCCCTGTGTTTCAGACATTCTTGAAACTCCAAGGCAGCGACGAAGGCTTCGAGCAAACAGGGACCGAATGGTATTTAACGATGTTATGGAAATCCTGTGCATGATTGGAAGGCTGTAAAGCACAGTCGCCCTCAACAAACCTGTAAGAACTGCTAGAAGGGACCGTGGATCACAGTCGCATTCTGAGCCAGAAAGATATTGAGGGAGCCATTGCTAAACTTTGGTTTCAATGTGCTTACTGTGATGAGTCCAATGCAGGTCCAAGTCCATGACCACGCAAAGGAAGCGATGGAAACGTTGTCACGATGGCTCAAGCTTCTTGGCACCAACCCATAGAGGGAAATTTGTCGTAGCTTTGCGTGTGAAAATGAGCTCGACGTACTTTGAAAGCAAACACACGTTGGCTCTCTTTTATGGTTGCAGTCTGATCTGTGGTGAGGACCAGCGCACATGGCACACCGTGTAGCACCTCGGCAATTTCGAGCGATATGGCCAACTCGTTGGCTGTTAGAGCACTGCATTGGGCCTTCTATGTATTCGTGAACCATGAAGGTCTAAAATCCGAGAGGAATTCGGTGGGGAGGATGGATTGTGGGTTGAAAGGTCAGGATGACGCTGCGTAACGGAGTGAAGACATCACCACCATATTCTGCCATGGAACGTCGAACCCGTAGCCTTGCAGATATAACCCCTGCGTGCTTGAGGCAGAGCACGAGATCGTCGTTCGTGTACTCTTTGGGGACATCATAAATCGTGCCCTCATTTCTGACGCACGATTAAGTAATGATGGTAGCACAGTAATTCCAGCTAAACACTTAGCTGACAAAAGGATGCTGGCAGCAGCTTCAGACCGTAGGGAGACGAAGAGAGAACCATATCGGTAGAACCGGTGATGCATAACCTGATGTTGGGCTACCAGGCGTATCTCACTAGTGACTTAATTAGGATTCACCTTGAAGAAGGAGTAACCACTAGATGCTGGCCGAACTTGTATGAGAATACAACCGGCTCGGTTCTTCCTGCAGGTGACAGTGGTGAACGGGTTATCAACAGTTGTAGCAGTGTGGGCATAGTTCATCACATCTGTGCGGCGGGGTATGCCGGTACCGAAGTGTCCATGGCGTTACCAGGAACATTCATGTCTTGCGGATTGTCGGCATCACCGCAGTTAGGGCTCTCCACCCGTTGTCGTTTGGCAGGGCTGGTAGGAACCTGTCGACCTGTAGGAAGCGTTCACAGTAAACTTTTTTACACTTTTTTGGTGTAAATGGCTTGTCCCATGGCGCACACCTTTTTGGTGTTGCCTTTACACTCAAATGATGGGTGTTTTCTAATGCACCCTTTAGTTAAGTGTATTCCTAATAAAACACTGTTATAATGGGTGTTTAAAAACAAAAACACCCTTAAAATGGGAGTATTCTATTGAAAACACCTTTTATGATGGAATTATTTGCTAGCGAATATTCCATCGCAAATAGTGTAATAGGAGCTTCCGCGGCAGTATACCGACACCACTGGCCGAGACATACAGGTCGACGTTCTTGCTTCTATGGCAAGCAGCACCGCGAACGCGGTAGACTTCCAGCCGTGGTTCCATCGTAGAACCTAAACCGGAGTGCAATGCGTCGCAGGCACGCCTCGTTAGCTTGCTTACACTGTGGGACCAACGTGAGTGCAGAGGCATAAAGAGACCTGGGGCACCCTCAGTAGCCTATATTGGCGTGTCGGATGTATCATATACTGAAATAAAATTTGTTGGGGGCACGTTCGTTACATGTGGTGGGGCGGTAAACGTTTGTAACGGTGGCGGGAATGTGTTTTTGCAATTAACACCAACGCTTGCAACGAGTCAAAGGTATAAGCTAAATTTCTAACATCACTTCCTGTCAAATACTGTGTTTTTAACTCAGGTTATCGTCTATAATGTGATTACTTGCTGAGCGGAGCTGTGAAACCCGCATAATTTTTCTCTCACGAAATAAAACACCATTTTTAACACCATACTCCCAATTCAAATGGGTGTAAAAAAGGTGTATTCGACGGAAAAAACATGTTTCAACACCCCACTTTACACCCTTAATGATCCACATTGGATAAGACGTGGTGTATGTCGATATTACACCTTTAGTAATGCACTTTTTGCACTCTTTGTGTAATAGAAAAGGGTGTTCTTATAAGAATACACCTTGTTTGAGCAAATAAAGGTGTAAAATGATTTACTGTGTTATACAGACATTGCACCTCCCATCCATATTAAGGCGGGAGGTCCGTGAAACGTTAGATTTCTCCTTTCAAAAACCTGATGACTCCAAATAAGCCTAACCCTATAAATCTTGAATCTATTCCGGAGTATGCACAGGAAAAGCGTGACCTTACCCTTGAACTTCTTCCCGGGAAACTTACCATCGCTTATCACCTGCGTAGAGGCCTGTTCCGACATACAGCTGCGCGCTAATATAGCGCTACAAAACAGCGTTCACTGTTATCGGACGGTTCACACTTGCAATGCGGCGCTAGTGCTATAATTTAGCGTAAGTTCGGTATTTATTTCCGGTCTCTCCCATCATGGCGCCTCCGGAGTTCGACAGCATGCGCACGAACAAGTTTAATCAACTGACTGAACGAAAAATTACCAGACGTTTTGGATCACAGACTGGCCGGTTCCAATGCGGTCGCCGTTCAGTGAAATGCGGAAGCAAAGCAACTCCATTGGCCTCCTCATTGGCCAACACGAATGTAGTGCTAACGTTTGCGCTGAAGAAGTTGACTCGAGCTCAACTTCGGCAAGCGCTAATTTTTAGCGGTTTCGAGCACTGCCAGTCTGAGGAAAATATCGCACTATTTTCTAGCGCTATATAGCAAATCGCTATATGTCGGAACATGCCTTTATCGTTGATGTCAGTTACATTGCAGAAGGCAGCGACTCAGCCATTCGCAAAATCAATTTATTCAATGCACTGCGTTTAAAAATCGCGTGACTGTAGTGTCTGTCAAAACCCCGAAGGGGACCCTCGCCATGGAGGCGATGATTTTGAGCGTCCAGCAAAGGCTCGCTGTAAAGACAGAGTCGCTCCCTTTGGAGTGCCAGAGCCAGAGCTTCACGCGCCAAATTACAACTTTTTCAAGTTATATCTTTGAAACTAACGTTGTTCTTCACCTCCATATCTCACTTTCTCTTCACTGGAACGTCCTCTCGATCTTGAAGCGTGTGGTCTTCTACCACGAACATGTGTTTAATAAACAGATTCTCCTTGCCAATCGTAGAAGAAGAGTTGAAATACGAGGAAATTACTGCGAAACAGCCATCCGAACACTTACGGTCGAACAGCCAAGGCGAACAGCGACAAGAGAGCTCCAGTTCTGTCGCCTGTGGCGCCGTCGCCACATAAACTCATTGGATACACAGCTGGGTCAATGTCAACACAGCACTATACATGCGCTTCCGCACTTTACTGAACCATATTTTTTGAAACCGTAATTCGTTATTCGAAAAGCAACGCAAAAAGCATAATGGAGCAGTAAAACCGAAACCACGTGATTACTTCACTGCTAAGTTTTGAGAGAAGCCTTCTAGTGCGGTGTCATTCATGTTGAAAACCATCTACGAGTAACGTTTATCAATGTGAAGAGTACCATAAAAAAAGTAGCACTTATACCTGCGATGAATCGCTCCAGAAATCTCGAAATTCCTCGCCAGTTAAGGTGGCACGACAGAACACATTTGTTACTAACAACGAAGACGCCGGGGTCTTCGACTATGCAAACACGATCGGTTGATGGAGCCACATCATTAGTCAGATTCGAAAATATGGGTCACGTGATTGCTACACTCGGCACCCAGCAGTCGTAGAAGAGAAATCTGTTGCATCGCCTCAGTCATGTGACTGATTTTCTGGGTCAGAGCAGCATTGGGGAGCGATCCTATATTGTTGGTCAGACGATCGTCAGGCGGGAAATGATCACAGCGGCGGTCTACATCCTCCTTTCCCACACGGATGGGAACCAGTGGGGCACTATGCCCGTTCAGGAGCCGACACGTTCCCATTCTTTCCCCGACGTCCTGTGCTGCCTGGGCGATAAAAATAATTACCGCGGTCGAAAAACGTCCAAAACGGCGCAGAGAAACAGCAAACGCGTTGTTCACAAACGCGGCCATCTTCAAGGTCACGTGTGCGTTGACGTTTGCTGTGACGTGTGACCATGACTTGTCGAGAATGGATTGCGTTCGTCCAGCAGGCTTTCGTCTATGGAGCAAAACACTGGAGGACACTGGATTGGGGAAGGTAACGCCATGCTTTCCATTTCCTGCATCGACATTGGACCAACTATGGCGGTCGCAGCATGGGTTGGGATCACAGGGGTGAAATCCAGTGTATTGCTCCATAGACGAAAGTGTGCTCAGCGAGCGGAATGCATTGTGGACAGGTCATGGTTACGCGTCGCAGCAAACGTCGCCGTACACGTGACCCTGAAGATGGCCGCACCCGTGATCGCCGGCCAAAGCGTTTGTAAAGAACGCGTTTGCTGTTCCTGTGCACCGCTTTGGGCGTTCTTCAATCCAGGTAATTATTTTTATCCGATAATATCCCAGTAAAACGCGCGCTTTCGTACATGAGGACTCGTGCTGTTCACCACTTCCAAAGATGTGATGACGATCCCGCGGTAAGACACACTGTGTCGATGCAATGTAGTTAACCAAAGTAGAAATGGGATTCCATGTCGCGGAAGAAGCACTGTGTAGTTTACGCTGGCAAAATACGCTCATCTATTGGCTTTATGCCAACGGCAATATGTCGGCAAGTGGCAAAATGACACGTAAACAAAGTCACATGACCTCAAAATGACGTGGCCTAAGACGTGTGGCCACGACAAGATGGCGGTTTTGCGAAAAGCACCCGCTTGAGGGTGGCAGGTTTGTGGCATCCCTGTGATACACTCTTAAAAATGAACTTTGCCGCATAGCACGTTCCTAGCCAACCATCATATCGAATGATATCGCTGTCTGCCCTAATTTGTTGAAAATGAGAGGCGTACACCTTTTTTGTGACACTTATGATGTTCATAATTGTCACCAAAAAAAGGCGTACGCCTACCGTTTTCAACAAATCAGGGCAGATAACGATATCATTTGAGATTATGGTTGGCAAGGAGCCTGCTATGCGGTGAAGTTCATTTTTAAGAGTGTAGGCATGCTACGGCCGCCATTAATGATCCAAGGTCGCGGCGGTAAAGATCAGAGGACCGCTGTACTTTCCCCGATCCAGTGACTTTACCGGCACACTGCTCTGTGCGCCCCCTGAAGGCTTGCACGGCGCCCCGAACTCTAAGAAAAAAAGGAGTCATTTTACTCCTTTTGGGGAATAAATGCATTGCCACAAAAAATACTCCCTTTCGGGAGTAAATGGATGTCACAGTGTGGAGACTGCATTTCACGCTCTGTTCTAAGAGCCCCATTTACGAAATTCGTGTGCATGCATTAAAATACTTCGAATCATACCGTCAACCGTGATATATCAAGTGGTATAAAATCTCGCGACATACAGAGGTTACAATTTCGCGAGTTTCTTCCGCTGTTTAGGTGGAAAATTGCTAAGTTGGCTGAGTTATGCAGCCTTATGCCATCAAAATAACCAAGAGCACGTATTTACGTAGACTGTTGCATTCGGAAAACCATTTGCAAAGCTCAGTAGCAATTTGCAGTTCTTGGGGGTAAGTGTCTGGGTTAGGGGACTAAAATGGGGAGCAATTGCAGTCTAGGGGACTAGAAGCTGCAATTACTCCCCATTGTACTCTTTTTTGTTTCTTAGAGTGTACTTGAGCGCGTCGTACAACTACACATTGCGCTTGCGGCAAAACGATGTCCCGACAACGGTTGTACGCATTCCTGAACGACGTGTTTTTCGTTCCAGATGATGAAGCTACATTGCAACACTCATAGATGCTTCGCCTGCCGTATGGACATCTATTGTTCTTCAGCAAGAGCCACGCAGGAGCGACTACAAGCGCATTCGTCCCATATCACATGAATGTAAGTCACATTCCTTCCATAAGAGGGCAAAAAAATCTCTTTGGTAAGTAGAAAGATGCAGTTACCTTGAGAACAATGCAAAAGGAACGGCGTTTGTCCGTTGCGTCGTGCGTTATTAATGCGCGAAGGAAACCGCAATGTGCACCTTCCCTCTTCCCTAGAAGCACGACAAGACGGAGCGGCGTGCTATTGGTCTCCTCAAACGATCTCGCACGATGATTGGACTAATCGTTTGAGGCGACCAATCGGACGCCGCTCCGCATTGACGGTGCCGGTAGAGCTGAGGCTTCTTCTGGTGGCACGTGTTCGTAGCTTGGTGACTACGTCGTCGTCCACGGGTCGCCATACGCGCATGAACTACGAACGGAGCAACGGACGAATGCCGTTCCTTCTGTATCGCCGTGAAGGTAACGGCATCCTTTATTCCGTGACGGGAATTTTCGCACTTAGTGCCCCCTGATTTCAAACTGTAAAGGCCTGTTTTCACGTACAGCAGTCTGCTCCATAGCGCTGTAAAAGAGCGTTTAAAACCGATCGCTGTTTTCTGCCTTCGCGATCTCACTTGCACCGTGGAGCATACAGCGCTCTCCCTATCTCTCAGTCAAGTCACGCGACATCTCGTAGCAAGGTGATGCACCAGCATTTCCGTGCTGCCCATTCCACACCGGCACCACGATATGGAGGGATCCGGAAGAAAATCATGGCACAGCTTGCGCAACGTCATAGCAAACAGGGCCTCATGATTGGCTAACAGAAAACTAGCGCTAAAAGTAGCGCTTAAAAAGTTGCAGGAGCTCAGCATCGGCAAGCGCTGTCTGCCATCGCTCCTTAGCCAGTGTGAGGAGGAAAAACAGCACTGTTTTCTAGCGCTATGCGCGGTATGTGGAAACTGTAGCCGTAACGCTTGCGAAATGGTGCCTAAGAACAACTTAGCGCGAAAGGCTGCTCCTAAACTAAGGTCTACACACACTGTCGCGAGCGTTCTTGATGATGTACAGAGCCATTGTGCGAAATGCTTCAAATATATTCGCAGACAATCATCTGTAGTAATTGAATTTTATAGCCAGCGGTTTCCATGTCATGATCTCAATGTCAGTACCTCCGGGGTATTCGCTCACCGTGCAATGAAGACATCGGTTCGGACAATATCTAAAAATGTGGTCAATAATGTTTATTTTTGGTTGAATATTTCATGTGTAGGCGGTACTTAACCATTAGCGGAATGGAACTCTAATATCCAAACCAGTAGGCTTTCCCAGACTGTCCGTTTGAAGGAACGATTTCGTACACTCTGATCGGATACGGAACTAAAGTGAAATTTATATTCGTGAGTATTACACAAACTCCGTTTTAATTTTAAATTAAGTTTTCATACAATGGTTGTTCTTTCACTGGTCTGAACAATTTGTGAAAGTACGCATGCACTCTAAGAAAAAAGGGTGTGAAAATGTGGTAACTTCTATAGTTACCACCTAGTTCAACATAGCGTCTGATAAATAGTGTAAAACAGAGGTAAAAGCAATTATCATATATTTAAATTGTTACAAAAATGCGTACGCCCCCCCCCCCCACACACACACACCGAAGAAGCGGTGAGCGTATCATTCGAACTTTTCAACCTTTTAGGCACAACATATGCGCACAACAATTGCCTCCTGAAAGGTGTAACTGCTCCACCTTTTCTTCTAAGAGTGTTGGACAGTCATCGCGCCTCGAACGTTATGTGCATATTAAAGACGTGACTATGCCTACTACGCACATCGACGTTCTAGCTTTCGCTGCTAAGCGGATAATCCATATAGAGGCTGCTGCACACCTGTCCATGCCCTCGAGGCGCGAATTCCCTATTAGTCGTCGGCTTACTTGGTTAGCATTTGCTTTTCGCATTTTCCTATCGAAGGGTTTTTCTATAGCACTGCTTCATGAGAAGAGTACGTATGTATGGGAGTGTTTTTCCCGGGATTCCTCATACTATCGCGTTGTTTTCTTGAAGCTGAAGGGTTGTACCACGTAGAAAGAAGCAATTCCCGCAAAAAGGCGGGAATTGCTTCTGAATGAATTGCTTATGCATTGTATTCGCCTATTCACTTTATCCGAGTACCAAGTGTTGTTTCTTCCAAACTCCGTTTTTCAACGATGAGAAACACAAAGTTATGACGAAATTTATGTGACGCATTCTAGTTTTAGAACACGTTCACTAAGAAATCCAGTTGTAGGAACAAAAATCAGTTTTTAGTTAATTTTATTCAGTTTAGTGGTAAATGCGAGAGAAATGCGTTAGCACTAAGCGCCGTTTCCGGTCCATGCTTCACTTCCGGTCTAAACTCAACTTCCGGTTGTCCACTTCCTGCCAAACTCGACTTCCGCTTGTCCAGTTCCGGTGTAATTTGCCTTCCGGTTGTCTACCTCAGATCTATACTTGACTTCTGGTCCGACATTTTCAATTACTATATGTAAGTTTATTTAATTAACCTTTAATTAGCCTCAATTACTTTCAATTATACTTTAATAACCATTAAAATTTGTGTACTTATTTGTACGATTTGTGTACTTATGAAGAAAAAGAAAAGAAACAGTGCGAACCTCGGCGAACCTGGTGAAAAACTCGAAAGTTCGTCAAACCTCGCGAACAATTGGGTTCGTGTGCAAAACTGAGGTTCGCAAAAAGTTAGCGACATCTCTAATTGAAAGCAATAGGCATTGAACAGAAGCGTCGAAGCGTGCAACGTGTCAGCTTCTCACAGAATACCACAATTGACACAGTTGACACATTACACGCTAGGTGACGCTATGCCCGTGCTGAATGGCCGTTGGACAGCCCGTGTGACAGTGGTATGACTGAACTGCTTCCATTGTCTTTCATTGGCCCGTGTGTGGATGGTGGTTTCCTCTAAAAGCCCTCTATGAAGCCTCATCGTGTTTTCTTATTCGTGTTATTTTTACCGCAATTCGCGAGAACAAGCAAAACACTAGGCAAGTAGGCCACCTATCTGCGCAGCTCCCCAGATTCCCTCTCTCCGTTCTTTCCTGCGGAACTACCTGATTGGCTCCTCTCACAAAGAAGGGAGCAATATTTCAAGGTGATGCGCAGCACGGGACTTCGTCTGTGGAGCCATGCTCATTTACGAATAACCCAAGCCTCCTTGTAATAGGACAGACGCTTGACAGAGACAAACTGTCGAAACGTGTTCCCGTGACAGATATTGTTATTTTCTTCCGTGTTTGCGCCACGAAGCAACTGTGGCTATGAGCAGCGTGCGTATATGCGGATAGATGGAGAGAGGAGAGCAGGAAGGCGTGGGGAGACAGAGGGGGTGATAGATTTGTATTTCTCACCATTATTTCAGTGATTTAGTCTGCTTCTTTTCGCATATTCTTAGCTGGGTCATTCCACGGGGAATGGTCCAAGGTTGTCAATCGACCATCACCAATATGTTTTAGAAAAATAGGGTGCGTGGGGGACACTGTCAGATTAATCGTACCGTATGTCCAAACTCGAAATATTGATTCCATGTGTTTTTAGAGCAGGTCAGAGTTTGCGCCAGGCGAGAAAACCATACCACAGGTTTTTGTCCTCTTTTCGCGCGTGGTTGCTTCTATATACGAACCAATGTGGTTTTTATGTCATCCGAGGATTATGCAGCATAAGTTAAGCAGGGCATGCGAAATAACTCTCTCCCTCGCCCTCTAAAGTCGGGCCCAAATGTCGCCGTTTGTGCAACTTTTGTGATTTTATTCCGCATTTCCTGCTTACCTTGTTGGAAAAGTAGGTACGGCTCCCTCTTTACAAGCACATGGGGAACGCTAACAAAAAATTTCGCATGTCTGGGATATACACTTGTTCTGTGAGAACCGTTGGAATGTGACACACATCAAAACTTTGCATTTTACAGAAGAAGATTTCGAAATGTGGCAGACCACTTAAAAATCGCCGACCTTACATCATTCGATAGCACAATGCTTCAGCTACAACATATCAAATATCTGGAGAATTACTTTTTGACAAACGCAATAAATGAATTTTTTTCTCGACCATGGTTTGCTTGGCGTTGGGCGCGGAGAAGCACCCTTCCAGGCACATTCTGACGTGTATACTTCCGCGTCACGCTAAAAGAGGAAAAAAGTAAAACCACAAGGTGTCCTGCCCAAAACACGCCCTGTCGAAAATTAACTCTCAGCACAGCTATTGTTGTTCTTAGGCCCCTTGCATACCGGGAAAGCTTTCCTCTCAGAAGAAAACGCGACTCTGCACTCAGAAGTTGGTTCGAAGTGGTGAAACTTTCTTGTCCCAGGCAATGCAATGCAGCGGCTGTGTCTTTCGGCAAGGATGGTCCTTTCGCTTAGCGCTTGCTGGAACTTCTACGCAACATCACACGGCAAGGGGCCGCGCGACGGAGTAGGAGGAACTGTTAAAAGGCTCGCTGCCAAAGCCAGTGTCCAGCGGCCACAGGAGAGGCAGATCCTAACACCAAGGGACTTGTATATGTGGGCAAAGGACGCGCTGAGCATAAATTGCCTGTGGGTATCAAAGGACGAAGTTGCAGCAGAAAGGACCATCCTTGCCGAAAGACACAGCCGCTGCATTACATTGCCTGGGACAAGGAAGTTTCTCCACTTCGAACCAATTTCTGAGGGCAGAATCGCGTTTTCTTCTGAGAGGAAATCTTTCCCGGTACGCAAGGGGCCTAAGAGCAACAATAGCGGTGCTGAGCGTTAATTTTCAACAGGGCGTGCTTTGGGCAGGACACCTTGTGGTTTTACTTTTTTCTTCTTTTAGTGTGACGCGGAAGTATACACGTCACAAGTGTAAATAAAAGACGAACCGTCGAAAAACCCAGGAAGACAGTAGTACCAAGCATATAAAACGAACCTGTTAAAGGGTCTCTGCTTAACAACGCGTCAGACCAGAACGTGCCTGGAAGGGTGCTTCTCCGCGCCCAATGTCAGGCAAACCATGGCCGAGAAAAAAATTCATTTCTCGCGTTTGTCAAAATGTAATTTTCCAGATTTTTGATATGTTGTAGCTGAAGCATTGTGCTATCGAATGACGTAGGTCGGCGATTTTTAAGTGGTCTGCCACATTCCGAAATCTTCTTCTGTAAAATGCAAAGTTTTGATGTGTGTCCTTTCCAACGGTTCTCACAGAACAAGTGTATATCCTAGACATGCGAAAATTTTTGTTAGCGTTCCCCATGTGCTAGTAAACAGGGAGCCGTACCTACTTTTCCAACAAGATAAGCAGGGAACGCGGAATAAAATCACAAAAGTTGCACAAACGGCGACATTTGGGCCCGACTTTAGAGGGCGAGGGAGATAGTTATTTCGCATGCCCTGCTTAACTTATGCTGCATAATCCTCGGATGACATAAAACCACATTGATTCGTATGTAGAAGCAAGCACGCGCGAAAAGAGGACGAAAACCTGTGGTATGGTTTTCTCGCCTGGCGCAAACTCTGCTCTAAAAACACATGGAATCAATATTTCGAGTTGGGACATTCGGTACGATTAACCTGACAGTGTCCCCCACACACCCTATTTTTTAAAAAAATATTGGTGATGGTCGATTGACAACCTTGGACCATTCCCCGTGGAATGACCCAGCTGTAAATATTTCACGGGCTGGGTAAATCACCCACATCCCAAAGATTAAAGGGACTGTCCGTCACATAAGCAGTCCTAAAGAAATCTGTCGAATGGCCTTTCCTGTGATGCTCAGAATCACGACGGAACAAATCTTTCAATTAAATTCAGCGCCAGTTGTTTGTAGCCGAATCTTGCAGCCAGCGGTTTCCCTCCTTTAACATTACTGTCAGTACATTTTGAGTTTTGTCCCTCCAAGTGTTAATAACAGGGAGTGAGAAGTAATCCTGGGTGTAACTGAGTTTCGCTTTCCTTTTACGATTCAGGTTTTCGTAACGTGACAACAGAAAAAAAAATAAAAAGCCTTAGGAGAGCTACGTTAGATCGACCCCGGGTACAACCCCGGGTAGGTACGACCCCGTATCATTCGCAGCAGCGCCATCGGGTTTTTTGTTCCATGTTAGCACCGCGAAGCAGCTGTAGCCATGAGCGGCGTACAGATATCGACAGATGGAGAGAGGACAGCAGGAAGGAGTGGGAGACAGGGCGGTCGGTATGCGTCCTGGGCCGACTTCAGGAGGAACTGTGCCGACATTCGTCCGGAAAGTCTTCGGAAAACACAGGGAAAACTTCAGACAGCACAGCCGGTGGTAGGATCCGAACCCACCACCTCCCACTCTTTGGCTACCACCTTGGCTACCACCGGCCGTCGGATTTTAGGGAAGGTTACCATTTTGTATTTATGAATTCCGTGAATGACTGCATTTGAAAAATTTTTGCAGAGCACTTCACATAGAAGGTATAGACTGGTCGTGAATATATTGCGGAATATGCCGCTAATTTACGTTACATGTGGCCTTTCGTTGCTCACAGTCGCCATTACACTCGAAGGAGGCTTTGGAGGAATGAACTCGTTTCAGCTAGCATCAGGCGTACGCTCGGAACACGTATTCCTCCGCGATTTATCCCGCTGAGCTGCGATTGGCTGTTCGTAGGGAGTAGGAGTCGGGAAGTCTCCGATATCCCCGAGCAACACGCCGTCAGGCACATCACTCGGCGAAAGAGGAGCAGGAATCCTGATATTCCCTCCCAATAAGACTAAAATGAACTGGTCACTAAAAAGCACCCGCGGTCCCCCAGGCCAAAACACCCTAATTCTTTTGATTGTATTTTAACTAGTGATGTCAGGAACTTTTTCCGAAGCAGTCCCAATAACCTTCAAATTTCTGGACAGGTTCGCCAAGATTCGCAAAGGTTTTTGCAGGCATTACCTTTATAATCAAAAGTTAAGAAAGATGTTGCAGGGATCAGGAGGGCGCGTCTCCAAGAGTCATGCCCCTGGTCCGAGGTTCTTGTGTGTTGTAATGTCTTGAACGAACGCGTGTGTTGCTTAGTTGTGGATGCAACACGCAATAAAAAAAAAAAAATCAAGAACCTCGACCTGATATCGAGCACCACTTGAGTCTACCAACTTGTCGTTCCCTACTTTGCCTGCTTGCCACGTGTAAATCCCACTTAATCGTACACCACGTGAAGCCCCACTGCAAAACATCGCAAAAGCACCACCACAAATACATCGCGTTTAATCAACCCACATCCCATTTAACTCTTGTGTCCAAGTACAACCAACCGTTCCACATCATCCATTCCTTTTATATATCCCGCATACATTAGCACAGCCCATTTATGGTCCTGGGATAACACGACGAATCTAGGGCTGCGCTCGATAAATTCCCCCTCTCTCTATACCTCTCTCTCTGTGTCCCCGGCTTCAGAGTAGCTTGCTGACTGTTGAGCAACCCGCTACCGCCGGATTGCTTCACGCTTTCCGGTCAAGCCACGAAAGAGCGTGTGTAGCAATGCAATGCAGCGTCTGCTGACATCATTGCGCAAAATTCCGAAGAGCCATGATGTTCCGACTTCCCAGTCAGAACGGTGGCAGCGCCCCCCGCGGTGTAGTCGTTTCCCTGTGGTTTCCGTCGTAGTCCGACTGGATGCGATTTGATGGATGTTGATGGCTTGTCCACAAGTAAGCTTGTGTTTTCTTGATTGCCTTTGCGTTTTGTGACGATGTCCCGATGTAAAGCTCGTCGGAGATTTTAAAGGAGCAGTGAGGGGATCCGTGCAAGCGGTCACTGGATAGGCGCGCGCAACGCAGAATGATTCTCTGGGAGTTGTGCTGGCCTAACCTGTATGCAAGTGTAACCAGTCTCTGAAAGACGCTTGAAAGTTCATTGAGACATCTTCACAAGTTTGGTGCATTATTGTTCGCGTGAGAATGTGTAGAGCGTGCAATCGTGATTAGGCAGCGATTGCGATCGTCCTCATGTGCGGACAAAGCGAGTCTCGGCGAAAGAGATCAACAACGCAGACACTTGTCCCGCGTTCGCGAACATGATTACGCACTTCAAGGAGGGTTGGCGCAGGCGCAGTGGCTTCCTTTCACTTCTTCGTCTACTATCTACTCGCACTGCCGGTTCCGGGCTGGCAAGATGGCGGTGATCTCAGCGGCCCGAACGAAGAAAACAACATGGACAAGCGCTTAAACAGCCGAAATAGAATTTGCATTAATGCGAATATATTTCAAGTAGACATCCTGGACCGATGTTTTCTTTCAATTTGAAACTTAAGTGGGTATTGTGGAAAGCTCTCACCAGACGGCGTCAAATGAAAACCTGGATCACGAACGTGAAGGCGCAGCGTGTCCAGCGGGATTGCGCCGTCCAGGATTGCTGGTCGATCCAGATCGTGTGCGACAGTGCGTTTTGGGCACAACATAGCATGCTCTAGTGCTGATATTTGTGGCTGACCTCGCACTTTGCAAGGCTGGTTTTCGGGGGGTGGGGGGGTTCCGTTTTTTTCGCTAAAACACACAGGGCCTTATGCATACTCGTCTCTCGACAAAATCATTCATACCGCTGTTGCAAAGAAGAAAGTAGTAGCATTACTGATGCATGCGAAATAAGAAAAAGTAACTGTTTTGCATTACTTTACAAAACTATAATGAGAAATGGTGATGCATTGCAAAATAAAAATAATTTCCCGGACTCTTATACCGGGTGTCTCAGTTAAATGCCCGGGCAAAATAACTCGCGAACGGGTGCACCAATCGAATGACTTTCTTTTTTACAAGTATCTGTCCGATACTACCTACAAGCTGCGCACCGTGTGACTGAGTGGGAGGCGCTCATTATTTAAATAAAAATTCAAATGAGTTTCGTGAAAAACATAACTTCTAAATCAGGGCACCGTCGGCACTAAAATGGATACTACCCCTTTTGGGACTTTCAATGGAAACCTTTTTCGATAAAAATGTGCCACCCAAGCGGGTCATTTGTTGGAGTAATCAATTTATTTCGGTTTACATATTTTTGTCTCGGCTGGTCGCGGTGAAGCGCAGAAGCACGCTCTTCCACTCCTTTATCCACCAATGAATTCCGTGTTCTTGAGCTTACTTCGCAACGGGGAGTGCTGAAGAAAACGTTTGGGCCAGTGTAAAGGATTGAGTTGTGTTTGCATGACCATTATGAGAATTTGTATGAGAGAAGTATGTTATATTTGCCCAAATTGTAACATCTGGCATCATCCGCCCACGTCTGGTGTTGTTGGGGGATGTTTGCTCATTTTCCTAACGAGCCTGCGACGAAGGTTGACCCGACTGGTAATGTCAGTGGGGAAAGGGAAAGGGAATGACATCGTTGCAGGTGCAGGGGGAGCTGGGGTCCTCCAGGCAACTCGATTCGTCGCGGCGGCCATAATTCTGGGTTCTGGCGCCGGAGGCATGCACTGACCGAAGTTTGGTCGTGCACGGGTTGACACCTCGAAACGTTGGTTGTAAATCGCGTGGAGAGAGTGTGCAATCGGGCGGTTCTGGTCTGGACAAGTATTTAAACTGGGCCAACCATGAGCTGTAACCCTTTGAACCCAGGCCGCCCGATTGGAAGCCTTCAGAGGGGGTTGTGGCCCTATCTGTCACCCTTTTAAGCGGCCGCAGCGACGGAGAGAGGACTGGGAGCCGGTCTTCGGAACATGTAACATCGAGTACAGTGTGTAAATCTTGTAAATATCCCTATGTACCATAGTCTCCAGTGAATAAAGCCCGTATCACCGTCATCTGAGTCGGGCTTCAATCAGTGCCTATCGAGCAGATTTCGAATCATCCCTTCATCGAACTCGGAGTGGCGGAGAAGGATTTGGACACTTCGTGCACATCGTCATCGCCCATCCGTCTCCCGCCACTCGGGACGAGAAGAACGGACAACAACAACTTCGAGTTCGAGTTTTTACTGCCAGTGCTGTGCTAGTGGAAAGCCTGTGATATCAAGGTACTGAAGGAAACAGGCGGGACAACCTTCATGTTGCGTGATATTCAAGAAAGTGATTTATTCGAGAGGAGATCGTGCCGGAAACGGCTCGGCGCGAGAGAATAGCGATGGTCTTATCCGCCATCTCTGCCAAGGCTTCCAGGGACACAGTGGAGGACGTCGTGAGGATCATGCGCACGGTGTTCGGAAGTCGCTGCAAGAACAGCTCGCGCAAAATCGATTCGTCCACAGCTGAAGCACGATCGCCCAAGAATTGCTGCATGCGGCGGAGGAGTTGGGAGGGTCTCTTGTCGCCCAGGACTTCAGCAGTGAGCAGCTGGCGGAGGCGCTCTTGTTCAGAAGCTGTGGTACGACGGGTCAAGGCTGTTTTGAGGGCGTCGTATGGGCGCTCCGTGGGGGGGACGGTGATGATGTCCCGCACCTCAGAAGCCTCGTTTGGCCCGAGCGCTCCAACGACGTGATAGAATTTCGTCAACTGGGCAGTAATACCGCGGAGTGCAAATTGTGCCTCAATGTTGGCGAACCAGAGGACTGGGTCAGCCGGCCAAAACGGGGGAATCTTGACGGTGAGGGCGTGCAGTACAGGTTGAGGCCTATCACCGTGTGATGGAACGTCGTGCCCGGGAGGGATGCTCGGAGGTGCTGGTTGAGATTCCACTGAATATCACGTTCGGGTCACCAAATGAAGGAAACAGGCGGGACAACCTTCATGTTGCGTGATATTCAAGAAAGTGATTTATTCGAGAGGAGATCGTGCCGGAAACGGCTCGGCGCGAGAGAATAGCGATGGCGCTGTATGGCGATGGCGCTGGAACCGCTACAGTACTTTGCGATAAAGTGTGTTTCGACCGTGCGATCATAACAGAGAAAGGGCGCATATCAGTCAGAAACGCGGGGTGGGGGACTGGCGAAGCTTGTATGACGCTGTTACTTTTGCTTCGGCACTCCCGGTTGCGAAGTAAGCGCAAGAACACATAATTCATTGGTGGATAAGGGAGTGGAAGAGCGTCCTTTTGCGCTTCACCGCGACCAGCCGCGACAAAAATGTGCAAAGCAAAACCAAGTAATTACTGCAACAAATGACCCGCTTCGGTGGCAGATTTTTATCGAAAAGGTGTCCACTGAAAGTCCCGGAACGGGTAGCACACATTTTCATGCCGACGGCGTCCTGCTTTAGAAGCTATGTTTCTCACGAAACTCATTTTAATTTTTATTTAAATAATGAGCGCCTCCCAATCAATCACACGGTGCGCAGCTTGTAGGTGGTACCGGACAGATACTTGTAAGAAAGAAAGTTATTCGACTGATGCACCCGTTTGCGAATTATTGATCCCGGGGATTTAACTGAGACACCCTGTATACTGCTTGAACAGCGACGTCACTGCCACGGCAATATTTTGCCCGTAAAAATGATGCGTGGAATTTTTAATGGCTCGCTAGTACGTCGTTGCTCAAAGGTGGTGGCACTATGTTGTTTTATAGGAGTGGCACACTGCGAAATGTGAGAAATATATTTGGAGACAAAAAAAACAGAGCACACCAAAACTTATATCATGCTGTATCCTCTTCGATCTCTTGTATTACAGTTCAGAGTTTACACATTTTACAGGTTTGAATATCTGAAACACTTCCACTGAGCTAGATGTGAACATGCACGACCTCTTTAGCGGAAAACCGGCCACTGTGACCGGTTTTCCGCTGAGCCGACGCGAACAATGGGAACGTCACCGATTTCCCGACGACAGCGGTGGACATAAATATCCGGCGAAAGGCGGAACCGGCCGCTCTGCGGCAGCCAATAGGGCCGCTCCACGTGCGCACATGACGCGCATTTCGGATGCCCGTATGACAAACCTGGGAAGCATGGGAAACTGTCGCATGCCCGCCGGCTGCTGTCTGAGGGCGCTTTCGTAGCGCTTGCTTTGCGAATACGCTTTGGCAGCAATAAATTCTTCTGTGTGCCATTTTAACTTTTCTATGTGTAGCAAAATATTTATCAGTTAATTTGAAATCAGTATTTAACACAGACTAATGAAACGCCCGCAAGGGCGCCACAGTCCGCCGCAGTGGGAATCTGTGCATGCGGTTCGTCCCACGGTTTCCCGTCGAGAAATCGCCGTATGCGGTTACCGCTTTTTGGTATTATAACACATGCTGCATGTGTAGCGACCACATTCGAGCTGTGCACTCGTTTCGAAAAAAAAAAATCGACTTCGACCAAAGCCAGCTTCATTTTGGTTGCGGTAGTGGTGCCAATGGAAGAACTCGCCGTTGTGGGCCTCACAGTGGCGGGCATTGTCATGACTAAGGCTGTGGGGGAATGTGCGTCCTGGGTCGACTTCCAAGGACTTTATGCCGACGTATGTCTGACAGCGTCTGAGGGAAACCCAGGAAAAGCCCCAGGCAGCACAGCCGGTACCGGGATTAGAACCCGGGTACCTCCCAGTCTCGACGTGACATGGCGAGCACGTTAACCATTCAATTTGGTTGCGGTCTGTATGTTTCATACGTTCATCTCTTACGATTGTGCAGGAAATGCGAAGCGCAGAGGAATAATTTACTCTACAGGTAGTTCTCATACTTCAGTAGAATACAATCATTTAATATATCAACATCATCATAATCATTTCCTTTAAAATGGTGTCTGTAGACGAGTGCCCCTTCGTCCTCTAACCAGTCGACATCGAACTGCGCAAGGTTCGCGGGGAGAGCCGTGGGAGAGAGCAGGTTCGTCAGAGAGCATAGCTACAGGTTCAAACAACCATCTCCCAGTACTTTAGAAGAATGCCTGCTCCGTGCCTCGTCCGACTTCTACGCAGCGCCGACGTGCAAAGCCACCGTGTTGTCCAGTTCCCCCAACCGCAGTAGAGGTATTTAAACACATAAGACACTGGAGCAGTGCCGGACTGTTGCTGTTGTATGGTTCTATGTCTTGGAGACTGTCACCGTTGCCTCTAGTGTCTGAAGGCATCGCCATGGACACGAACTGGAAACTGCTGATGGTACACCTGTTATGTCACTGCCTTCTGGAGCAGTTTCATGGCTATAATAAAGCCGAAAAAATAAGGCTACGAGCCCTACCGACGCACCCAATCCCTGCTCGTCTCCACCGGTACCAGCGCTGAAAGTGTGACTGGGTGCGTCAACTAGTGCCCCTACGCTCCGCAGCAGATGACACTACTAGACCCTCCAAGGGGACTCTGGTTAGCGCTCTAGATGGGCGCGTTTAGTTTGTGCTCCGGGAACGTTCCCTCTTTCCCGAGATCACTTAATGGAGCATGGGAGTGACATTTAACGTGGCACGAAGCCCTGCCTCATCTGCGAAGCTGTCCACGAGGACTCACCATGCAAAATATTTTCGGTCTGCGGTGTATTGTCACTGCGCAATAAAATTTACAAATGGCAGTCGGAGCACGGGCTCCGAGCCGGACAGTCACGAGCCACGCGTGACGTAGAATCTGCTCAGTGCCTTTTTTCTTCTCGGCTCGCGCGCCGCTTGTACATGCTTGAGCTGTGCCGCTGGAGATCACTGGTCAGGTGCCGGAGCCCGTGATACGTCACGACGTCTTCTTGTTCGCCGATGCGCTCTTTGCACGTGGAGTTTTTTTTTTTTTATGTGTAATTCCAATGGCAGAGGTGGAGCGAGCGGCAAACTCCGCAATGGAGCGGCTTGATCTGGCCTAGAGCAAGTGATCCGAATCTGCAAACTGGAACACTTGCGCTCAACTTGGAGTTTAGCCCTGGCCAATCTCCCTTGGTGGATGACGGCCAAAGACGGAGGAAGAAGAAGGTACTGATGTTCCACTACAACGCCATGTTTTGCAACATGAAGGTCCTCCTAATCTCCTAACGTTACCCTGGTAATGTCTGACTCATCGCTTTCTTCAAGAAACAAAATCGCCAACGTACGTCGCGAAATACCAGCCACGGCGAGGATGCATTTCGAAGCGGCCAATCTTAGCGAAGCAGAGACAGGAAGTAGGAAGCGCGAGCGACAAGTGGTACGTCAAGGAGAGTTCCAGTGGAATCTGCCTATTTTGACGGAGCAGTCTGGGTTGCTCCTTGGAGCGACCTTGGCTTGAATGACACTCCAAAGCTCCCATTCGAAGACTCCGGCACTGTTTCCAATCCGCCATTGGAATTCGACATTAAAGGAGGTAAGAACTCCTGTCTGCAGTTATTTAGTTACGGGTGTAATACGTGTAATATTGTTCTTCTACGCATCGTAATTCTATTTACAATTTATTGTTCAATAATTCTCCTTCATAACCTGTGCTCGTTAACAAAAAAAACGCACTTTTTTTTCCGGTTGCGGGCGAGTACACGTACCGCCATCCAGATACCTCTATCCATTGTTACGTCATCTGAAGAATTGTAGCACCGAATCAGACGCCAACGCGGAGATTCACATAACTTTTCTAGCCAACCATCATCCCGAATCGCAACGTTCTCGTCCCTGGTTTGTTGGAAACGGGAGGTGACGCCTGCTTTGTAGCCGTACATAATGGCTACATAATAGTCACCGCCTCCCGTTATCAACAAATCAGGGGCGAGAACGTCGTCATTCGGGATGATGGTTGGTTAGAAGCGTGCTATATGTGGTGAAGATAGGGACCTATCTGATTCATCTATACGAAAGCTGTCACAACCAACAGGTTAAAATTGCCGTTTGGAGCCGACACAGTCGGCGGGCTAGCTTGGTAGAGTTCATAGCCCCTTTAAAGGTGTGTGGAAGAGAGCCTTGCGCGTGCTCTGTATGTCATCTGCGCTCATCGTTCTTTCGCGGACCTCATTTTACTCGTTGCAAAAAACGCCGCAGAGAAAAACAAAAATATTTTTGGGGTGACTTCCACCGTTCTTTAACACCTCCAAAGCGCCTTCCGCTTCGCATTCCCGGGTGCACCCTGTGCGCCAAGCGGAACCGCTTCCCGCCCGTGACACATTTTTCGGTGTACACGCTGTTCGTCGGGCTTGATTGGTTGTCTCAACTCTACTGCCCTTCACCGTGTTTACAGAAAGCGGACTACAGAGGAAAGTCCAATATGTGGGGTGTGTGCGGAGTACTCGGCTTCAGAATAGCATGACATATACGGTTAAAGGGAGACTCCGGGACAATTCGAGATTCTTATAGTGACTGTGTAAATAAGTTCGGCACATTCTAGAGAAATGAGCAACAAAGTTGGTTTGGCGGTCGGGAACCCGTTAGTTGCCAGAAGACCAAGAAAATTATGCCGACGTATGTCTGACAGAATGGCGTAAATGCAGGTTAGCTGGTGGATAAATTCCATGATAGGTAAGCCTGAGCGATGGGCAAGACACGTAAACAAACACAAACACGAAGGCTCACAACCAGCAAGACGTTTAATTGATAACAACGAACTTCATGAACATGTAGACGGTGCGAGGGAAGACACAGAGAGGGGAATAGGGAATTGAGGACAAAATGAGTTGAAGGAGGTCAAAGGAGGCGCTTGAAGGCCGGGTGGATACATACAGACGGCACACTAATACAATTGCCCACACTATGTATGGCCAACGCTTCCCTCAAAATACGTTTTCGCCTGTCTGGTTCCCACGCCAGCACCGCCGTCAGGGACCATAGGGGTTGACTATTATTACAGATTCTTAGATGATCCGACAAATTTGAATCTGGGCTGTTTTTATGCTGGCCCAACCTTTGGTTAACGCATTGAGATGTTTGACCTATGTATACAAAGCCACGCGCTAAGAGGATTCTATTGTTGCGGAAAGTGAGCAGCCACTGGAGTGCAGCGTGATCAGTCCTGAGTGTAAAGTGGCGCCCATAAAGGTAATGATGGAAATGCTGTACCGATTTGACTACGGCCAACAATTCTTTCCGTGTCACACAGTAGTTCCTCTCCGGTTTTCGAAGTGCTCTGCTGAAGCATGCCACCATCTTCTCTTCGCCTTCCTGCACCTGCGACAGGACGGCCCCTATGCCGGTCTGGCTAGCGTCAGTGTCCAAGATAAATGGAGCGTCCGGCAGGGGGAACGCTAGTGGCTCCGTTAGACAGGATTTCAGAGCAATGAACGCTTGGTTGCAAGCGGGTGGCCAATCAAAGGTGCGTGTCTTGTTGAGCAACTGGTAGAGGGGATCAGCTAATTCCGCGAAGTGCGGAACAAAACGACGATAATAGGAGCAGAAACCCAGAAACGTTCTGAGGGCAGGCTTGTCTGTTGGCACAGGCCAGGACTGGATGCACTCAACTTTTGCTTCGTCAGCTTGCACTCCAGCTGGTGAAACACGGTGTCCCAGGTAGACGACGGAAGGCTTGAGAAACTTGCACTTTTTAGGATTGAGCTTCAGATGAGCCGTACGTAGTCTGTGAAAGACCCGCCGCAAGCGATCCATGTGCTCAGTCAATGTCCTGCTGTGTACGATGATGTCGTCAATATGTACCAAGCAGACCTCAGGAGGTGGCCCAGACAAGACAGTTTCCATAAGTCGTTGGAACGTCGCAGGCGCATTGCATAAGCCGAATGGCATAACTTTAAATTGCCACAGTCCTCGGCCTGTGGTTAATGCCGTCTTCTCCTTGTCCTCCGGGGATACTTCAACCTGCCAATAACCGCTGCGTAAGTCCAGGGTGGAGAAGCACGTCGCACCTACCAACGTATGTAAAGTGTCGTCAATGCGGGGCAATGGATAAGAGTCATTCTTCGTAACTTCATTTAGGCGCCGGTAGTCCACACAAAATCGTGTGGAACCGTCCTTCTTTTTGACGAGCACTATGGGCGATGCCCAGGGACTACAAGAGGGCTCGATCACGTCTTGACTCCTCATGTCTTGGATGAGCTGGTCGACTTCCCCGAGGCTACTCAGTGGTAGTCGTCGGGGCACCTGCTTGATGGGACGTGCGGTACCAGTGTCGATACGGTGCGAAGCGGCGGTGGTCTTGCCAAGGTCAGCGGCAGCAAACGAGAAAACATCGTGAAACTCTAGAAAGAGGAAGCGTATCTTCTGTTTGTGGCTCTGTGAAAGCACCGGCTCCGTACTGTTGACAAGCTCGTCGATATAGCTAGCTAGACATGAATCACCACAGGCGGAGGGATCTGCGGCACTGTCTTCTCCGGTAGCGGGGTGTATCTCCACGACCTGGCTACACCTCGCTAGGCGTTGTCCTCGCTGAAGCACAATGGGTGAGGGAGTCACGTTGAGGATGCGGATTGGTACCAATGGATGCGCGTGACGAACCAGGCTGCGAGCAACGATGATGCCAGCGGTTGGAGGCCCTTCCAAGCACTGCTCGACAACGGAGACCTTGCATTGTTGCTTGGACGGCGCCGTTCCAGGAACAATCACTTCGGCATACGGTGGCACCATGACAGTCCGACGACACAGGACATAGGGGTTGGGGTCAGGTGCAGTAGTGGTGCACGAAGAAAGGACTAGCTGCCGGGTCCCCTGCCCAGGGCTGCGACCGGGCAGGGATATACTATATATAACATATACTATATACAACATTTTTTGCACAAGGAACAAACTTGATGGTTCTGTATTCAACATTGCAGGCAGACTCTGGTTTTGAAAAAGGCGTTAAACGATCTAACCTGAAGTTGTTCCTAACGAGGAGACGGACCCCCATCTCATTCGACATAGCCTTCAAATTATGTGAAATCTTGTGGTAGTACGGAACTACTGCCATTTTCTTGTTTTTCTCATTTTCTTCCATTAAGCGTTTCGGGCGAGCTTGAAACTGAGCAAGTAGATTGTGCTGTATTAGCTTAAACTCATATCCTGCTCTTTGTAATTTGGCGGTCTGTAGCTTGAGACCACTGAACACAAAATGCGAGCAAGATTTGGTCAATGCACTGGTTATCAAGGAATTTATCAAACTATTTTTCACCAACTTAGAATGGCAACTCCTTCTTGGCAGAAGGGGTGTTTTACTTGGTGCACCATATTACCAGCATAACCCACCTTTGAAGTGTAAGGTCAAATCTAAAAACTTCAACTTCCCGTCGGTAGGATGCTCTTCCGTAACTGTTACGGGGGCCGATTCACGAGCCACACTTTGCCGTTCTACCAAGCAGGAGCGGGAACGAGACATAAATATCAGATCATCATCGTATCTAGCCACGAAAACAGTGTGGGGCAAACACGAATCTACAAAAGCACTTAAATGAGGGTCGAGGCAACCTAAATAGATTTCAGATAAGAACGGTGCAACAGACGAATCTATGAAAACACCATCCTTTTGGGTGTATAAAACGCCATCTATGCAAGTTAAATTCAACAAAATCGCTTCTCTCAGGCACGCCCGCCCGCCATATTTTTGCCAAAATGATGTCATTTTCTGCAGTAACAGTCGGGTAATTGATTGCGATCAACAAATTCGACAACCTCACTGCAGTTTTCAAGACCCCTGCGAATGAAAATAATGGCCTTGTCGTTTGCTAGCATGTTCTGCACGCTGGCGCCGATTACATTACTTCCTTAAAGCGCGGGAGGAAAGCAAAGCGAAGAAAACAATTTTGGGACTGTGCAGCCAACTGTATCCGGAAGCGAACGTTAACTAGACAGCATGAGTCCACCTTAATTAATCTAATTTCTCTGCGGTAGTCCCTCTCTAGCGAATCCTGCATATCCTTGAAACAGGTTTTTTTCACGCCGCGTTTGAGTTCGTCCGCAAGCTTCGAAAATTATTTTGCACTCATGTTGAAAGTGCTGTACATGCACCGCAAAGAGGACAAGATTATGCAGCAGGCAGCAGCGACAGTGATCAAGGGTATTGAAGACAACGAGTGGACTCGCTCACCTGTAAGAGCATGTAGAGATAACGGACGGTTTTGTAGCGATTTCTCGATCTCATCCTATAAATGCTTTTTTTAGCCTTGCGGGCCCTCTTTGTCCACCTCTTCGCGTTTGTCATGTGCATTTACATACAAAAACGAAGAACGACGGTGCTTACTATGCTCCATTTTTCGTGCGACACGCTTCTACGATGCTCGTGCAGTAAGGCCTGGTTTTGACCTTCGACGACCACGGTAGAGCACAGTATAGAAACGTCGCGCAAGTGTGCCATATTAGGTCCGTGCGCAATGATATATTTTCTTCTCTTTTTTTATTCAAGACCATGGGTTGCTTTCAATCGGGTAGCTGGAGGCACTTTGGTATTGTTCGGTACTCTGGTTAGCTAGAAGATATTCAGAGAGAAGAAGGGATCAAGACAAACAGCCTTTCTTGGCATTTCGAAACCTTCACGTCCTGCTGCAATACTGAAAACATGATTCGTTATAGTGTACTTTCAGGACAATGAGCTGTTAAACGAGCTCAAACACTAGCTTCCCATATCGTGAAAAGCTTTACAAGAATGTCAATATGCATATATTCAGAAGAACGGGCCCATTTTCTCTTTTTACTGCCTATTTTGGTACTTCTGGGGCTTAAATGGGCACTAAACTGCAAAAACAACTTGCTCTCAGATGAAAGTCCGTGTTTCAATTAGCGTAATGAAAGCAAAATTAGTTTACACAGCGCTAGCTTTTAGGAGAAAAGTGCAGTGAAAGCTGAGCCGTCTTTTGCGGCAACGAATTGGATCCCCGGGAGGCAAAGATTGGCGGCATCCAATGAGACAGCAGGAGAAGCGCGCACATAGCTATCGTGGCCATGTGGATTTGGAACGGGTCCGATCGTAGTGTTCCGCGTATGCGCGGCGTGATGCGCACTACTGCATTTTTGAACACCGATTCACTGAATTGTAGCCCACAACAGTTCTCGCAAATGTTCCACTCATAACATTTATCTTCATATCCTTCGGACAGCGACGCCGTTCCGTCTCGCAACGCGCACTATGATTTTCACAGATACTGCTTCATGGCGTGGCACGCGCGTGCACGCGCAGCATGGGCTAAAAACACTGATGCACGAGCTGAAACAACGTTCACTGCTTAGCCCCGAAGCAAGAAATAGTCCAGTGCAATTTCGATGGTAGCTCCGTAACGGAATCAAAGTTTCGAATTATGATAACATTTACGAAATTGACATTGTGTGCAACGTAATTTAAAGTCAACTTGTTTTTGCATTTTAATGCTCCTTTAAATGCCTGCCTGTTTCGGGACTTTTTAGTGCCTAGAAATCCAGTCCCTACTAATTAGTTTTGAACATTTCTAAAAGCTGAAACGTGGTGACCTTCGACTGTCGCCGAGGACAAAGTGTCGCCGGCCCCGGATTGCCGGACAGATGTCACGTGATATTGAAGTACTACTATGTAACGCATTTGAGACAAGTAGTATAGGACTTATGTTAAACTCAGACAATGCGAAACTCAGACATTGCCGCCAGGGCAGCGACACCGTCGCGTCTGGTTCGTTCGCGCATTTTTCCCCGCGCGGCGCGTGTACGGAGGGTTGTCCGCGCGCTTATCGGCGGGGGGAGGGCTGCGTGCGCGCTTACCCGCTCACATTTTTCAGCCTGGGCCGACTTCTTTTGTCATTTTTTCAATCTGTGCCGACATGAATCGCAATTTTTTTCCCGCTACAACAGGTGTGCAGTAAGCGGTTTACATGCAAAGGATAGTCATACACAAAAGTACAAGTGAAAATATATTTATTAAAATCTTTAGTGTCAGGAATTATGTTATGACTCTGTGTGAAGGAGAAAAGCTTAGCCAAAAATCTGATGCAATAGCACTGCAGGGGTATCACATTTTTTTAGTAGTGATAATCACGCAAGTTTTCAATTAAGCAGAAAGAGTAGCACATTTTAATCAAAGAAGATATTTTTAATCAATACGATTACAATCAAAATAAAAAGTTTTATTATAAAAAGTCTCACATTATTATACGTGAGCACCGTAGTGGAGTTTTAATTACAAAGTTCTGATAGGATGTGTGTAACTTCAAGATCAATAGCTGATCCAACTTCTCTAGCGATTTTTTAATTATTCTTTTTTCAGCGCGCAGGTGAGGGGCTGTCCGGGTGCTTACCAGCGGGCCGACGGGCTGGGCTTGCCGTTATCGTTGTGCACCCTGGGCCGACTTCTTTGGCGATTTTTCAGCCTGGGCCTACTTCGTTCGCATTTTTTTCAGGTGCTGCGTGAGTGGTTTACATGCAAGTAGGTGGGTGAGGGGGGTCCGAGTGCCTACCAGCGAGCCGGAGAGCAGCGCGCGTCCTTATCGTTCTGTATTTTCCCCTTGGGCCGACTTCTTTGGCAATTTTTCACCCGAGCCGACTTCGTTCGCAACAGCACAGAGCTAACGCTGAATAGCAGAACCGAAACCCATCACGTAAAAAGAGGTACACGAAGGATAAATAATTGAAAAAGAATCTATCAAAACGAGAAACATGACGAATTTAATACAGCACAGAGCTAACGCTGAATAGCAGACAAACACTTTGAACGGTGCATCATCCACACGTAAACAATAGACAGGAAAACAATATCGAAACAAGATCAACAGCTAATAGAGAGCCAAAACAATGCACAATCCAACACGTAAACAAGAGGTACGCAAAGGATAAATAGTTGAAGAACAATCTATCAAAACGAGAAACATGCACGCACTTAACACTGAATAGCAGAGAAACACTTTAAACGGCGCATCTGCCAACGTGTAAACAGCAGACACATGCAGGAAAAGAATTGAAAAATAATCTATCAAAACGAGAAACATGCACGGAGCTAGCACTGAATAGCAGAGAAACACTTTGAACGGCACACCATCTACACGTAAACAATAGATACATGCAATGAAATAATGAGAAATACAATCAACAGCTAATAGAGTATCAAACAAATGCACCAAAGCAAACAAGAGGTACACAAAAGAAAATAATTGAAAAACAATCTATCAAAACGATAAACATGCACGAATGAATAGCAGAGAAACGCTTTGAACGATGCATCTGCCAACATGTAAACAACACACAGGAAAATAATAGCGAGACAAACTATGAAACATTACAAATTTAATATATTGAAATGCAAATAATATATATTTTCAACTATCATAAAATCATCCTTGCCACCTAACAATATACAATTTTCGTCCTACTCGGGCACTATAAACATTACCTTGACGGATATATCCAACACATGCAGTACAGACAAGCTTCACACAGTACAACCAGACTTGAGCCCGGTGGGGTCACTCTCTCCCTCTATACAGCCCAAAGCGAAGAATCCGCACATCCTTTTTCAATCTAAGGGGTGGGGAAACCCTCCGTCTTTTTCACATTCTTTCCTACAAAAGGAAATATTCTTAGGACCGGTGTACAGAGACGAAATTTTTTTTATTGATCGCAAATAGACATTGGAATTATTCGATTCTCAAGAACACAATAAGAATTCTATCAACAAACAATAGCACGCAAAGAGAAAAAAAATCTAAGAATAGACTTTTATGTCAGTGCGAACTGGTTTTAGAGAAACATTATCTAAGCAAATGAGAAATATTGCCACATATCATCTTTGAAGCGACCACACGGAACAGTAATAATGGACGGCGAGGCGGCCTCGAAGAAGCTTCGGTATTTCCTTCTCTCCACCGACGCGTGTTTTCTACGTGTGTTCACTGCTGTGTATAAAAGCTTGTGAGCTCCCACTCGGAGCATTCTTTACCTTGGTTCTGTCTAAGAGCTAACGCTCTTGTGTTAGCCAGCTAAGCAGCTAGAATAAAGTGTTCGCCGATTATTCGCCGTCTCGCTCGTCTGTTTTCATCCGTGACATATCTGATGGAGATGCAGGGTAATCCACGTTCAACGGCCTGGAAGAACAGAAAGGACTGAGTCGAAGACAGCGTGGCATACCTGCAGAATTTGGCCCATTGGGACCCCCAACCCGCAAGAAGATGAATGGGACAGCCACCATCGGGAGCGCGGCACGGCAACATCTGGGCGCATTCGCGACCCGCCCAACCTGCACCACTCCGCTACCCGCCACGCGCACAGGGAACTCGCAAGACAGACGGTACGGCAAACGTCAGACTTGAGGCTGCTTTGCCGCCACTGTGGAGAAGCCAACCACGTCTACCACCGTTGCCCGTACCGACGACTGGGTCTACCCTGATTTTCACCTGACGCCTCCCGCCCTCAGCGTGCTAGTCGCCCCGCCGCAATTGAAGACTCTCTACGGCAGCAGAATGCTTCTGCTGACTCACGACGCGACCACTCCCCGAGCTCGACGAACTCGACGAACAGCAACAGAGACCGCCGCGACGCTCGAAACCTTACCAGCGACCTGCAAATACTCATCGACGGCAACTAGACAACTGCGTTAATCGAGAACGGCGCCGATGTGCTCCGTTGGCTACGAGGCTTCGCTGGGTGCAAACAAAATGCCATGACCGACACAGGTTCTAGCATCGGGGCGATGCCACGTCTACGGAGGGGGCAATGCCACGTATCATATTTGAAGCGACCTCACGGAACAGTAATAACGGACGGCGAGGCCTGAGCGAGAAGCTACTGAAGCGGTACTGCGGTCCCTACAAAGTATACTTCGACGCATTGGAGGCCTGGATTACGAAGTGGTACCTGAGGGCAGCGTTCCCACTCGACGACCCCCGAGGACTGAAATAGTTCACGTCGTTCGACTCAAGCCGTACTACAGCAGGTAGCTCTGAAGACTGGCTGGAAGGAGACAACATGGCAAAAAAAAAAAAAAGGAGAAGAAACGGCATCGAGACAATGCCACGTCTACGGAGGGGGCAATGCCACCTATCATCATCGCGAAACTCCCAGGGCAGGCACGAAACGGTACATCTCATCCCGGCGCATGCTGAAGAAGAAGCAAGAAGCTTCCAGACACATCGCCTGCTCTCTGGCAAACGCACGTGCTGTTTCTAGACTTTTCGGCGCGACGCTTAAATGCTTGTGCGCTCCAAGCTGGAGCATTCATTCTTTGGACTCAGTTGTGTTCAGAGAGCTATCACTCTTGTGTTTTGCTACCCAGTAGTCTAATAAACTGTTCGCTGTTTATTCGACGGCTCGACGACCCATTTCGCTTCGTGACATTTCTGGTGGAGATGCGGGTATCGATCCCCGCACCTATCACATGAGGCGGCCTTGGAGAAGCTTCGGTATTACCTTCTCTCCACCGACGCGTGTTTTCTACAATGTTCACTGCCGTGTATAAAAGCTTGTGAGCTCTCATTCGGAGCATTCTTTACCTCGGTTCTGTCTAAGAGCTACCGGTCTTGTGTTAGCCAGCTAAGCAGCTAGAATAAAGTGTTCGCCGATTATTCGCCGTCTCGCTCGTCTGTTTTCATCCATGACAATATTATCGGCGCAAACAATGCTCAACCACGAGAAACGCTGCATTTTACCGTATTTCAGATCTGACACGACTATTATGCATATATTATTCTCAACTCACAAAATATCAATCGAGTGAATATCTGAAGCAAAAAGAAAAAGTCAAATCTATTCAATGATAGAAACAATACTCATTCGAAAACGAGAATCAAATTTAATTACATCGTTTTATGATAACTTCGCAATAGTAATTTCTATACGCAGAAGCCACAAACAAACAACTCATCTGAAACGCAAATTAATGTAAAAGTTTGCTACAGTGAAAATCAACTCACACAACTTAAAAATAAATTCCTAACTAGAAGAATATTGTTATTAATATCAATCGAGCGATCATCTGAAGCAAACTCAAAGCAGTAATTAATTTAGGGAAACACTTTCTGACCATTCATTCATTCATCTTTTTCATTCAAAGCCCGCTAAAAAAAAAGAACGAGTGAGAGAGGGAAGCTGTGCTCCCATGCAGTTTCGCCAAGGTTACGCCCCGCAGGGAGTAGGGGGATGCCACAATGGTCGTGGTCAAAGTCATAAACTAACTGCAACAACTCAAGCCGGGAATTGAGGGTTCTAGCGCGTTTAAACCTCGCGTTTTTCTCGCTCATCACATCTTTTTTGTAAATTGACTTTCATAATTCTCACGACAGGTGGATATTAGTAACATTCTTAACACGATAACGTAATAAAATTTTAATTAATAAAGTTAGCACCGATATGATTTAATTAAGTGTCGAGGCACACTACAAAACAGAACAGACAATTGCTATACATTGAAGAGATGGACGGATTTTGTACTCGTTACCATAGGTCATGGGAGGGCCTGATAAAAAGCTGCTTCGAAAAGGAGGAGCCTCGAAACGATTCAATTATCGCTGCATTTCAATACGTCCTAGACATAGTCGTATTCGGAGATATAGTGCAAATTATGGAATTCAAGATGCGAGAACTTGTATGCCGAATCTACAATAGTTATAAAAATATTTGCACGTCAACATCCGAAGGACCACTGGGATTGATGGTGGAGTTTTTGAGGTTTGCTAACGAAGAATTGAAATACACTAGACCAAACGTAATTATAATCATTGCAATGGGCATTGCATTAATCAAGAAAGCAATCAGATCAAATTATCATATACAAGCAGTCTATATCGCACGATTCATTACGGATTTGTTGAAATTACACCTAACGGTTGAAATGGAAAGTACGTAAAAAATCTTATCAGGTGATATATTCCACCCTAGAGCCTCTACACATTTATTTTATTCTACCAGTCAATGATGTCGAATGAACAGAAGTTCAATATTGTTGTGCAAGGTCTGATGTATCATCACTTATTGAAACTCAACAAACATATCAATTGCGGTGGACCACCGGACTATTTTCATCTAATACTCTCTTGTACGTCATTCAAGAACTTTCATACAAAGAAAGGAAACATCAATAAGAGACTGTCACACATCAGTAAGTGTTTAATTAATATTTCAACTCCTGCCGCAATTCACGAACTGAGTTGTAGAAAATGTAATTTCACAGCTTTAGCTGGCTCACTTTGCTACGCGAAGGTTTTAAGAACTCTTTCACGATGACAAAGAATTTAATCGAGCGTATTGATATTTTCTATATACTCTATAACGTAATGTGAATTCTCCATGTCGCGGATAGTAAAAGTTATGAACATTTTTCGAACTAAATTTACTTAAAACTCGAAGAAATGGTCATCCCCGTCGATTTTCACTGTAGCAAACGTTTACATTAATTTGCATTTCAGATGAGTTGTTTGTTTTTGGCTTCTGCGTGTAGAAATTACTATTGCGAAGTTATCATAAAACGATGTAATTAAATTTGATTCTCGTTTTCGAATGAGTATTGTTTCTATCATTGAATAAATTTGACTTTCTCTTTTCGCTTCAGATATTCACTCGATTGATATTTTGTGAGTTGAGAATAATGTATGCATATTAGTTATGTCAGATCTGAAATACATTAAAATGCAGCGTTTCTCGTTTTGGTTGAGTATTGTTTGCGCCGATAATATTTCTCATTTGCTTAGATAATGTTTCTCTAAAACCAGTTTGCACTGACATAAAAGTCTATTCTTCGATTTTTTTTCTTTTTGCGTGCTATTGTTTGTTGATAGAATTCTTATTGTGTTCTTGAGAATCGAATAATTCCAATGTCTATTTGCGATCAATTAAAAAATTTCGTCTCTGTACATCGGTCCTAAGAATATTTCCTTTTGGAGGAAAGAATGTGAAAAAGAGAGGGGGTGTCCCCATCCCGTAGATTGACAAAGCATGTGCGGATTCTTCACTTCGGGCTGTATAGAGGGAGAGAGTGACCCCACCGGGCTCAAGTCTGGTTGTACTGTGTAAAACTGTACTGCATGTGTTGGATATCTCCGTGAAGGTAATGTTTATAGTGCCCGAGTAGGACGAAAATTGTATATTGTTAGGTCGCAAGGATGATTTTATGATAGTTCAAAAGATATATTATTTCCATTTCAATTTATTAAATTTGTAATGTTTGATAGTTTGTTTCGCTATTATTTTCCTGTGTGTTGTTTACATGTTGGCAGATGCATCGTTCAAAGCGTTTCTCTGCTATTCATCCGTGCATGTTTATCGTTTTGATAGATTGTTTTTCAATTATTTTCTTTTGTGTACCTCTTGTTTGCTTTGGCGCATTTGTTTGATTCTCTATTAGCTGTTGATTGTATTTCCCATTATTTCATTGCATGTATCTATTGTTTACGTGTGGATGGTGTGCCGTTCAAAGTGTTTCTCTGCTATTCAGTGCTAGCTCCGTGCATGTTTCTCGTTTTGATAGATTCTTTTTCAATTATTTTCCTGTATGTGTCTGTTGTTTACACGTTGGCAGATGCGCCGTTTAGAGTGTTTCTCTGCTATTCAGTGTTAAGTGCGTGCATGTTTCCCGTTTTGATAGATTGTTCTTCAACTATTTATCCTTTGTGTTCCTCTTGTTTATGTGTTGGATTGTGCATTGTTTTGGCTCTCTATTAGCTGTTGATCTTGTTTCGATATTATTTCCCTGTCTGTTGTTTACGTGTGGATGATGCACCGTTCAAAGTGTTTGTCTGCTATTCAGCGTTAGCTCTGTGCTGTATTAAATTCGTCATGTTTCTCGTTTTGATAGATTTTTTTTTCAATTATTTATCCTTTGTGTACCTCTTGTTTACGTGATGGGTTTCGGTTCTCTATTATCTGTTGATCGTATTTCTCGTTACTTCCTTGCGTGTGTGCTATACACATCATAAGAAATTGATTAATTGTGTCGTGTTGGAATATTCAACTTAGCTTCCCATATTTTTTATTATGTGTATTGCATTCCTTCTGCTTTCTTTTTTTGGCTGGGTTTTTCGCCTTTACGCAGAGTTACAACATAATTCCTGACACTATTTGGCTTTACTATCCTTTGCATGTAAACCGCCTACTGCCTCACCTATTGTAGCGGGAAAAAATTAGCAATTCAAGTCGGCCCAGATTGAAAAATTACGATGGAAGTCGGCCCAGGTGTGATGGTATCGTCGCCTGGATGGATGAGAGAGTGTGCATCTCCCTACTTACATGTAAACCACTCACGCGCCGCCTGAAAAAAAATTGCGAACGAAGTCGGCTCGCCTGAAAACTCGCCAAAAAAGTCGGCCCAGGTGGAAAAATACAGAACTATAAGGGCGCGCGCTGTTCTCCGGCTCGCTGGTAGGCACTCGGACGCCCCCTCACCCACCTACTTGCATGTAAACCACTCACGCATCACCTGAAAAAAATGCGAACGAAGTCGGCCCAGGCTGAAAAATCGCCAAAGTCGGCCCAGGGTGCACAACGATAAGGGCACGCCCAGTCCATCGGCCCGCTGGTAAGCACCCGGGCAGCCCCTCATCTGCGCGCTGAAAAAAAATAATAAAAAAATCGCTAGAGAAGTCGGCCCAGCTATTGTTCTTGAAGTTGCACACATCTATCAGAACTTTGTAATTAAAACTCCACTATGGTGCTCACGTATAATAATGTTAGACTTTTTATAATAAAACTTTTAATTTTGATTGTAATCGTATTGATTAAAAATATCTTCTTTGATTAAAATGTGCTACTTCTTCTGCTTAATTGAAAACTTGCGTGATTATCACTAATAAAAAATTATGATACCCCTTCAATGCAATTGCATCAGATTTTTTGCTAAGTTTTTCTCCTTCACACAGTCATAACATAATTCCTGACACTAATGACTTTAATAAATATATTTTCACTTGTACTTTTGTGTATGCCTTTCCTTTGCATGTAAACCGCTTACTGCACACCTGTTGTAGCGGCGAAAAATTTGCGATTCAAGTCGGCCCAGGCTGAAAAATGTGAGCGGGTAAGCGCGCACGCAGCCCTCCCCTCGCCGATAAGTGCGCGAACAGCCCTCCGCACACGCGCCGCACGGAGAAAAATACGCAAACGAACCAGACGTGACGGTGTCGCTGCCCTGGCGGCAATGTCTGAGTTTCGTATTGTCTGTGTTTAACATAAGTCCTATACTACTTGTCTCAAAAGCGTTACATATTAGCACTTCAATATCACGTGACATCTGTCCGGCAATCCGGGCCCGGCGACACTTTGTCCTCGGCGACCGTCGAAGGTCACCACGTTTCAGCTTTTAGAAATGTTCAAAACTAATTAGTACGAAAAGTATGAAGAACTCATAGGGCCTGGATTTCTACCTATAGTCCTATACTACCGAGACAGGTTACTAATTACTATTAGACCTGTTTTGACGAACAGCAGCAACTATTGAGGGGCTCGCTGTAAACTGTTAACTGTTGTTAACCGTGAGAGACAAATGTGGGATGTGCGCCATCTGTTGGCCTTTCTCTCTCACACTGCGTCTGTGTGTCGTCTGCTCCTCCGCCATCACCCACTCTCCCTGCGGGAAAAGTAAATAGAAGATGGAAACTGTGAAAGTTGTTTGGTATCGCTGCTGTCTACCTCGCATCCCGGCGATTTATACGGATGTTTGGTTTACGTTCTACTGTTACGGGTTACACCAACCGTACACCTTAGACTACGAAACGCGCACCGCCCTCACGACGACCGTCACTACCTCACGTAGATCGCTCAAGTAGTTGCTTGCGTTTTCAATAGATCGCGCATGAGTCGCCTCATGGTTGGCGCGTCTGGGAGTTTGTAAGCTTTGCGTGGCGCGGGTACCTTTAAAATGCAATTGCTGAATAAAATCAGACAATGAGAACAATAACTCAATATACAGCAGACCTATTATGCATGAGAATGGTTCAAGTTACAAAGCCTTCAAAAAATAAACAGTATCTACAGAAGAAAGTCACTATAAAGATCAGCCAGCTGCAGGACTCGAACCACGTCTCCTACTGAACAAGAGACAACCACGTCTCCTAGATTACCGCTACGGGGCTCTACCAAATGACTAAGCCAACACGCCGCTTCAATGACCTCCAAGATTGCGTCATCTGAAGCAACAAACCACCATCCACTCACTCGCTCATTTCACTCTCATTCTTCCATGTTTTCTCACTCAGACACACACACATTCATACGACGTGGTGACGCAAAGCGGCATCTGTTGAACACGATGGAAGTTGATGTTCCGTGGCGGGAACACAGCAGAAAGGAAAACCACACAAAGCCTCAACTGCCTAAGAACCATGAATGAAGAAAGAGGGAAGTCACTGAAAAGGTTAGCCAGCTGTAGGGCTCGACCCGGGTTTCCAGAAGATGTGTGTTCTTGTCCTGCAGCTGACTACCCTTCTCAGTGACTTCCTTTTGTCTTCTGTGTTTGTCCTTAGGCAGTTGAGCCTTTGTGTGTTTGTTCTTTCTTCTGTGTTCCCGCCTCAGAACATTAATTTCCGTTCCGTCAGTTTCTACGAGTACGCCATTCTATTGACGACCCTTTATGCGAAGTACGTAAACGCTCTACAGGGTGCGTCACGAGAAACTGGCTACTATTTCCATAAACTCTGTGGTGTCTTGACAGGATTTTCTGTATCGTGCCCAACGTTGAACAGAACAACGACCGAGCTAGGCTCCTTTCCGTCCGTACACTTCAATGCTTTATTTTCGACCCTCTTCATACCTCTACATTTTCTCCCATCGTATCTGTTTACAGACATCGTGTTGGATCGACGCGCCTACGTGGCGGTGTGTACCACGTTAACTTCGATGCCATCCGTGTATGTGATATTATATGTTCGGTTATACGAACACTACATCCCCCCCTTGCTTTATTAAAGTCCTTCATTCACAAGAAGAAGTAGTCTGCAAATCTTGTAGGCGGCTTTCCGCGATTTGCACGTTCGGAACTACGGCCGTTTGTCACTGCTGCTGTAGTTTGGTTGCCGGTTGTGGGTTGGTCCGGGCTCGCATCAAAAGGGCTGCTGCTATCTTCTATATTGGCAGGAGGAACAGCTGCATGGGCAGGGTGCTCCGCTGTTTGCCACTCGTCCGAATCCTGGGAGGGGATTTCAGGAACCTGTTTAAAGAATGAGGCATTCCTGACAATTTTCTTGTTGTCGCGTTCGGCGGTGATCGCTGTTCCCTGGACCCTGATGACTCGGTAGGGTCGAGGGTCATATGCAGACTCACACGACAGTGGCGACTGCCGTCTCAGTAGCACAGTGTCTCCTTGTCGAAGTTCATGGTGCGCTACATGACGCTGCTTGTCTGGATATGCTTTCATTTGCTCTTTCTTCTCCCGATCTCTCTTTTCCAGGTTCTCATGGGGTTTCTTTTCTGGCATCTCAGGAATTCTTGTTCGAATTTTTCTGCCGAACAGAAGTTCTGCTGGAGTAACGCCAGTCGTGGAGTGTGGCGTTGCTCTGTAGTTCAGGAGATAGTTGCTGATTTCTTCTTTCCAGTTTCTTCCGGAGGCGCCCGCCGCCTTCACGGTCTTCTTGATACTTCTTATAAATCTCTCTGCTTCACCGTTTGCTTGCGGCCACAATAGGGTGGTACGGTGATGACGTATGCCATTTTGCCTCAGATAGCTTGCGAATTCTTTCGAGAAGAACGGTGGGCCGTTATCTTTTTTGAGTACATGTGGTAAGCCGTGTACTGCGAATATATCGTTGAGTTTTGCCGTCACCGCAGTGGTAGTCAGTGAAGACAACGTTGCAAAGATGGGGAATCGTGAGTACTGGTAGCTGTTTCCTGGCAAGGGTCCTGCAAAGTCTGCTGCAAGTGACTGCCATGGCCCATCGGGTAGTGGAGTCATCATCAGGGGCGAAACCCTCTTCTCCTCGACAGTTGTTTGACAGGCTGCGCAGCTCTTGATCACGGCCTCCGTATTCTGGAACTCTATGCCTGGAAACCACACTTTCTCTCGTATCAGCTGTTTAGTCTTTACCAGACCCTGGTGTCCCTGGTGGGCAAGGTGGATGACCTGCATTTGGGCTTTCTCGGGGATCACCAGTCGAGTTCCTCTCAGGACTATGTTGCTGTCAGTGACAGTTAGCTCGTCCTTGATTTGGGCAAAAGGTTTTAGCTTTTCATCTTTCTACAGGCGTTCACGAGACTTTCGATCATCTGCCCGTAGTGCGCTGATTAAACTGTTCATCTGCGCATCGTTCTTGTATGCATCTTCGATGTCATGCACGGTTAGTGCGTTTGGCGTGGCTGCCTTCATTACAAAGGAGATGTATTCTTCAACTGCGTCTGTTTCTCGGTAAGGCTTGGTTTCTTGCGGTAAGGAAGGCGGATGCCTGGACAAATAATCCGCAGGATTGTCCTTTCCCGGGATGTGCTGGATCCCGAACCGGTAGTGTTGCAATCGGAGGCTTAAACGTTCTAGTCTTGCTGACAGTTTTGCACTGGGGTTTCTCAGGATGGACACCAACGGTAGATGCCCAGGCAGCACAGCGCGAAGACCCAACGTCGGTGCGCCGGCGGCGACCGATCCGACCGGGTCGGCTCCCGACCATGGTCCGGCATACGGTTTGCAACACGGGGATGTTAATGGTCCGTTATCGGCAGCCTGTATCGTACCCCAACGATTTCCCGAAGTGCAGACAATGCACACTTACGGGTACCTCCTACCCCCCAAACAAGAGTTAATTTGCGCGATTTTTAAAAACAAAATCAATATGTCATTGTAGACAACTCTTTATTGCATCATAGTCACAAGATACATGGGTTCTTTAATGCATCACTTCACCAGCATTGAAAAAAAAAAAGAGTGTTACATTGAAAGTATATAACCACAAGTCCCGCATATGTACTAGTTACTTCACAAATATTCACTTAACACAGGTTATATGGAACAGAGATAGAAGTTGAAACTCGTTGCCAGTTAAGTTAGACTGTTGAAAGATGGAAGTCACTGAAAGGGTTAGCCAGAACATAATTGTAGGCCGGTTCCACGTTAGTTCAGACAGGGAGGTTCCATTTACCTCCTGAATTTTTATGATTTTTTATATATATATTTAGACGCTCATCGCAGATGACGATCAACATTGGCAAAATTAATCATTCGAATACTTTCCCCGCAAAAAATCAAGAAATCCAGCCCTGAATTCGACTGTTGCAATTTTGCCGTGTTTGCACGTGTATACATCCTGAGTTTTAAAAGATATCGTAGTGCAATTTTTTTGTTCTTTAGTATACCTACCTGCCAGCACTCCGAGCGCAAATTTAGGCGCACAGGTGCAACACTGTATCGTATAAAAAGCGGCGAACATGCTTTGTCGCGCAGTTTTGTTCAAACTTCGACGCTTCTTGCTCTGGCTGTATAGATATATCGGACACGTTCGTACGCAGTGGGGCCGCGTTTTAACGCGCTAATCAGCAGTATGCGCCTTTGGAGAAGAAGTTTTTGCGTTAGATGAAAGGCCTAACGTCGGGCCATATCCTGGCAAAATATATACGAAATCAAGTGGGACCTTTTTGAGAAATACACGCGCAAAATTCATGTTTATTTCGAAATATGCCTCAACATTTGCCTATTTCAGCACACGCCGCTAGGAAGTATATGCAGGATAGATATATCAGATGAAAGAGCATTAAAAGCCGAGTGAGCTGACCAAGTATTGCGATCAGGGACATCTATAGCCAGAGATATCAGGCGTCGAAATTAGGACAAAAGTGCGCGAGAGGGCATGTTCGACATTTTTTATAGCACACAGCGTTGTACCTGCCCGCTAAAATTCGCTCTCTGACAGCTGGCCTGTAGGCATAATAAAGCAGCATCAAAAATTTCACAACAATATATCTTAACACTCGGGAGGTATACGCGTGCAAACACGACAAAACTGAAACATCCGAATTCAGGGCCGGATTTTCTCGATTTTTTTGCACGAAAGCTATTCGGCAAAAATGTTGATCATAATGTGCGATGAGCTTATAAATATAAAAAATACTGAAGACCCAGGAGGTCGATGGGACCTCCCTGCCTGAACTGACGTGAAACCGGCCCGTAACTAAATTTCAAACGCAGTTACACGTAATAAAACGTAATGAAAATTGACGTGAAGTTCCTAAGCTACTTTAGAAATGTAACAGGTTACCTTCAAGTTATTTTCTACTCAATATATATACTTTTCAGCTCTTGGCCTCTCTATATATTGTTAATTCATACCTTGCTGTCACAATGGGCGATTCAAGACGTTTGAAAATAGTCTTGATATACAAAAATGATATCAATATATAGACAGTGACAATATATAGACAATCGCCTGTGGCGATGAAACTCCCGACTCTCCAAGGTCAAAACTAGAGTTGTTGTTTGACAAAAGAAGACTACATTTATATGCTTCTTTAGGGAGGGATTTGATGATTTTCATCACGTAATAAGGCACATGAGAAAGCACAAAGCAAGTTTATGCTCTACGAGTTGTCCCCTACATACATATCGTAGAACCGTGCCAAGTTTTAATCCTGCTACTCAGTGCTCTCTATCATTATCAATACACTGCTTATCGTTAAGATGCGCGATACCTGAGCTTCCTAATCTTCGGCTAAAACATAATTTGTAACATTCACCGTGTAACAACGGGGGTTAGTGGCGCCGTGCACGTGCCATATTTCATCTCAAGGTATGGGGGGAGGACTCAGCCTGCGATGTTCGTAGACCAGAATCGAACTAAAGGAACTTTGAACTTTCTTCAAGTTACTTTGATGAACTTAACCCCCCACCCCCGAAACAGAAGAAAAAGAGAAAGGAACGAGGTCCTGAAGAAGTTAGTGGAGCTCAAAAGCAAAGAGCTATGCAAAGAGTTACTGAAAATAGCTAAGCCGAGTAGCCTAGTTACAGTATCGAGTTACTGGTAACGAGTTACGCCCCACGACAACATGGAACACGTGAACAACTTGAGAATCCGTACTACATGTGTCATGATCGTTCTAGACCTTCTTTAAGAAAATAGTCGAAATATTTGCGCACCTTTGCTAATACGAGAGCAACATACACACAATTTGGGAACCACAATCAAAGAAAAAAGGTGTGAGAAGGTGGTAACTCCCTTAGTTACCTCCTAAGCCAACATAGCGTCTGATAAGGGGTGTAAAAAGATGGTAAAAGAAATTATCATCTATCCAAATTACAACAAAAAGGTGTACGCCCCACTCGGTCACCGAGTCAGAAGCGGTAACCCTATTATTCGTGGCAGAGAGTCAGGTAGCAGGCAGCTTTGCAACCTTTTAGACACAACATATGCGACAACTATTACCTTCTAAAAGGTCTAATTGCTCCACCCTTTTTTCTGAGAGTGCAGTATGGCACATGTAGTGTGACTCGTACACTTGTCTTTAGGAGAAATATTAATGTATCAAGAAGATGCCTTTACTTATGGCTTTCTTGCTACGAAGGCCTCTTATTATGGATACTTGAAGTCCTTTTAAAAGAAAAACGACACAGCATACCAGATTGTATTCCTTTCAAGCAAGCATCACAGCGCGATAGGTTCATAGTGTTGTAACCGAAGTGCGGGGTGGATTCTGAAAGTGGAAGATAGCTTGAGGTCAGGGTTACACTGAGAAAAGTACACCACACCACAAGATGCACACGTTATTGAATACAGACCAAATAGCTAAACTTACAGTTTTCAGCATGACATGACAAGATCCGCTAGAAAAACCTTGACCATCATCACTGGCTATGAGGCAGAGATCTGGTGGTGGGCACTTCGGTGATACCTTCATCAAGGCATTGATTTCTTTAAGCACGCTCTGGTAGTAGTCCAGCATGACATTCTGAATGAAAGATCAGGATAGCTTTCATTCACTCAGTTTCAAACAAATTGACATATCATGCGTCGATCACATTACGCAAACGGATTAAAGCGTACTAATTTATTCACTTCGAAGGTTCCTTTTTTTTTTCTTTTTATTTAGAATGACTACAAAAACGAACCTTAAGCTGAAGTCCTACAGCATTCCAGTTTTGTACGCACGCAGGAGATGGAAAGCACAGCTGCAGCACGCAGTCGTCCTGAGAAATGGTTATATTTCGTTTGATGTCAAATACACAATACATACGATTCCACACAACCGTATTTTCACCAAAACGGAGTCCATTATCCTAAAAGCAACGCATAAACCACAATGGATCACTGAAACCGAAACTATGCGATGCTGCGCTGCTAAGTTTCGAGAGAAGCCTGCTAGAACGGTGCCACTCATGTTGAAAAGCATCTATGAGTAACGTTTATCAATGCGAGGAATACTACAAAAAGAAATAGCACTTACCACTCGATGAATCGCTTTAAAATGTTGGAATTCCTCGAAAGTTTCGGGAGCACGGCCGGATACAATCGTTTCTCGCAGCGAGAGCGACGGGGACTCCGGCAGTGCAAACACGGCTGGATGACCGAGGAACATTGGCCAGATTCGAAGCTGTCGGTTACGTGATTGCATCACTCGGCGCCTGACAGTCTGGGAAGACAAATCCGTTGCTGCACCCCGGTCATGTGATTGATTATCGTGAAGTGATCAGATCAGCATCGGGGAGCGATCCTATATTTTGGTCACATGACCAAGGCCAGTCCAGACCGGGAAATGATCAGAGCAGCATCGGGGAGCAATCCTATATTATTGTTTACATGACCAAAAGGAGACTAGAGCGGGAAATGGTCAGGGCGCCGTCGGGGGACTACCTTATCTTCTCTTATGTTCTACCTCCTCACTTCCCACACCGCTGGGAACCAGTCGGGCACTATCGCCCGTTCAGAAGCCGAAGCCCCCATTGCGTTCCCATTCTTTTCCCGAGGGTTTGTGCTGCCTGGGTGGTCTGTCTTTACTGTGAAGTGTCCCCCAGCGAGGTATACTCGGAAGTGTTCGATAGCCGACACAATTGCAAACATTTCCTTGTCAATCTGAGGATATCGCTTCTCAGTCGGGTTCAGTGCTCTGCTGTAATACCCCAAGATACTGGGTATCTTGTCCCTTTTTCTTTCTTGGACCAAAACGCCAGCTAATCCATCTGGTCCAGCATCGGTGAGGAGATATGTGTCTTTGCTGTCGTCAAAGTACGCCAGAGTGTGTGCTTGGGACATGGCCTCCTTCACTTTGTCGAGTGTCTCTTGGTGTTTTGTTGTCCAGGAGAATTCGGCGTCCCTGTGTGTCAGACTTCTCAGGGGCTCTACGAGTTCGGCCAGGCGAGGGATGTATCTGTCGCAGTAGTTAACCATTCCGAGAAGGCTCCTGACTTCGGTCGGGTTTCTAGGCGGTGTCATTTCAGCTACTGCTGCTACTTTGTCTGGGTCGACACTCACTCCCTCGGCCGAAAACACATGTCCGAAGAATTTGAGGACTCGAGCACCGATGACACATTTTTTCTTGCTGAGTGTGAGTCCTGCATCTTCAAGACGTTTCAGCACTAAGCGCAGACGGCGGTCATGCTCTTGGATTATGCGCCCTGACACTAGGATGTCGTCGCTTACGTTGATGATGCCATCTTCATCTGGCAGGACTTGTCTGATTGCGTCCTGGAATATTTCTGCTGCGGCATTCACGCCGAAGAGTAATCGTTTATATCTTCTGAGACCGCAGTGTGTGGCGAAGGTGGTAATGACTCTTGACTCTTCGTTTAATTCACGCTGGTGGTAGCCCTCATTGAGGTCAAGCTTCGAGAAGTATGCAGCTCCGTTTCGTATGTCTACTATGTCTTCTGCGGTAGGCATGACATGACGAACGCGCGTGATTGCTGTGTTGGGTTCTCGCATGTCGACGCACATTCTCACCGCTCCGTCGTTCCGAGGCTTGGGAACTAGGACTACAGGGGAAACCCATGGTGTCGGTCCTGTCACTGGCTCGATGATGTCGAGTTCCTCCAGCCGTGACAGGTCGGCTTCTAGCGCTTTTCTTAACCGAAAGGGAATCCGCCGGTGCTGACGGGCGACGGGCTGCACGTCTTTCGAAATCTCTAGTTTCACTTGGAAGTCCTTGAGCTTACCGAGTCCATCAAACAGCTTTGGAAATTCATTTACGGCGTCGACGGAAGACTTCTCGGCAATGTTCTGCACAACGCTGACGAGTTGTAGTTCTGTTGCTGTCTGGTAGCTCAAAAGTGATGTCTGTGACCCTTTTACAACGTACACTGGTGCTCTCGTTTTCGTTTCTCGGGCACTGAACTCAGCAATGAATGTTCCCAGCACAGGTATCTCTTGGGTAACACCGTACGGTACGAGACGTGTTGCTGTAGCGTCTAACGGTGTTCGGAGCTGTTAACGCCAGGTTTCCTCTCCTACAACGTTGACCCCAGCTCCAGTGTCTAAGTAAAAGTCTATTGGCGTATCGTTAACCTTGACGGTGACAACTGGAAGCTTGCTCGTGTTGGTTCGCACATGAAATAGTGACTCATCTGAGCCCGGGGCTTGCTGAGGGTCTGCTGTGGAGGTCGATGCAGCCAGGGATCGCACTGTTTCCTTTGTCTCTCTAGGGCCTCTGCACCATTTAGCGAAGTGGTTTTTCTTCTGACACTTATGGCAGGACTGTCCCCAGGCTGGGCAGTTTGTCCTGCCACCTTTGTGGGACCAGGTCCTTCCACATGCTGAGCACTTCTCTGCTTGGGTGTCTTCAGTGTGGTTTTGTTTCGGACGATTTCGTTGTTGATTTTTCTTCGGAGGCGGACCCTCACGCGGCTGCTTCTTTGGTGTGATCTTCTGCACAGGTTGGGCAGACGTTGGGCTCTCTATGCTGCTAGCTTGCACTTCGGAATGCTGCGTCCCGTGCTAAGAAGTTTCTCCAGCGTGATGTCCGTCTCGCAAAGTGCAGCCCTGCGCAGTTTCTGCGACGATGTGCCTTCTATGATCTGCGAGACTATCTCACGTTGCACCCAATCTTCTGAGTCGGACTTGAAACTGGTCCAACGTCTCTCCAGGCCCTTGTCTGGCCTGTCGAAACACATGTCGCTCGAATACTGTATTCCTCTTAGGGGCGAAGTGCTCTGTCAGGCATTTGACGGCTTGTATTTAACGTATTGTCTTGTCTATTTTAACGTATTGTATTGTGTCTTGCATTTGACGGATTGTCTTGTAATCCGTTCCCGTGTTAGAGAGCGACAGGAATATGTCGTACACTGCTTCGCCGGCATAGTCGAGCAGCATTGCGCGCTTGCGCTCTGCATCTTTGACATCGGCCGCCAAAATGAAGTTCTCGAATCGAGCTAACCACTTGGTCCAACGCTGAGCGAGCGAGGACACATCTGAGTGCGGGTCGAACGGTGGAAGTGTTGGTAGGGAGCTTGTCATATCGCTTACTTGACGATGCTCCGCGGCGTCTGTCGAACCTGCTTCTTGGCTTTGTTGTCCCGTTGCTTCTGACATGGGCTTCTCCGACGGTGGATTAACATCCCATCCTCGTCGCCAGTTTTTTTGTAGTGTCTTGACAGGATTTTCTGTATCGTGCCCAACGTTGAACAGAACAACGACCGAGCTTGGCTCCTTTCCGTCCGTACACTTCAATGCTTTATTTTCGACCCTCTTCATACCTCTACATTTTCTCCCATCGTATCTGTTTACAGACATCGTGTTGGATCGACGCGCCTACGTGGCGGTGTGTATCACGTTACTTCGATGCCATCCGAGTATGTGATATTATATGTTCGGTTATACGAACACTACAAACTCGTCGGTCAGTTTTCCTTCGAGAGACTCCCTGATAGAGATGGAACCCGAATCCAAGGAATGTTCTGCGATTCCACGAATCTTTCGAATCCTTTCTTTTAAAAAAAGTTGAAATACGCTTCTACTGAGAAGTATTTTGAAGCAGAATGTGATATATTTGTTTAACGAAAAACAAATAAAACAATAGTTCACTTTCAGGATAAAACATACCGATATGTTTCTTAATCGTAATTTCTGTAACATGTTGTTCATCGACTACAGGAAATACATAAATTCTCGATTCTGAATTGTTTCTATAAAACTAAGAAACAATCAACAGCAAAACCGTGCTGCTTTTAAGCTTGTAATGCAAGAGTTCCTACCGGAACTCTTTCAGTCCAGAACAATGTAAACAAACAAACAAGAAAACATCCGGCGGCCAATCAGGCTTTCGGCGGACTCCGCAGGCGCTAATTTTAAAAAGAAACGAACAAACATGATTGGCGGATCCCAAAGATTCGATTCGCCGTTTTGGGCACTGGGATTCGGTTGGCACATCCCTACTCGCTGCATAGGGTTATTACCGAAATAGTCCACGTTAGCGTATCGCTGTATCAGTAATTAGTGGAAGTATGAATTAACATGCATGTTTGACGTCCTTAATTAGTGAAAAGGAGTTGATGGTTTAATAGCAAAGTTATAGAGCGCGAACTTGAGGTCTCTCATTCACAACAATTAAAATCGCAACGACCCTCTGTGCTCCAGTAGAAAAGATGCGAAAATGCTACATCTTCGAACGTCTTGGGGCAACACCACCTAGACAGAGAAAGCCTGCTTGCTCGTCGCCATGACGTAACAATTAAGAGCCAGCCAATGAGGATAGTGTTTTCAAAAGCCGTAGCCAATGACGTACGTGCTTACAGCGGTCGTGCCCATGCAGACGAACCGCCGTCGTCTGCGAGTTGCGATTGAACGTCCCCCCGTTCTAAATGAGAAAACTTGAAAATAAAACGCAAAATGGTCCCAATCTTCTCGAAACCGATTTTCTGGAAAGCGTGTCTTGCACTTTTTGTCTTACTATTAGGTCTGCAGGTTCCAGGTGAGCTGCAATCATTTGCGGGTTGTTTATAATCAGTATACAACATGACGATACCTTTGCGCTGCACACCGACAACTGGACAGCTCTGCCACAAAACATGACGCTGATCACAATCGCATTGTACTTTATCTAATATTTTCGCCGAGCCAGTTCACTGCTGATACTGTGCAAGGGTACAAGTCACTGGAAGCACACAATTAGTTCACCTTAGGCGAGCTGTTTGATTTGGGCTTTCCGATTTGCTACCATGCACCGATTCAGGTTAGCGTCGTTTATTCCTGCACAGGTATCGTAAGGGAGTCTCACAAAGGCGATCTCAGGAAATCTTTCCATTTAACTGATCAAAATGATTCCAACAACACAAAAAACGATTCGGAATCAAACGATTTCTTCATTCTGCGTTGCGCGGAAACTGATGAAAAGGGATTTCGCCACCCTTTCCCCATCGAGTTGCGTGCCAGGAGGATACACGGCTTAGCGGCACGCACACTTTGCATGAAGACGATCACTCCAATTGATTGCTGTTTTACCCACACCAAGCAGACGACCTGCTGACTGCAGCGCCGCCGCAAGCCGTGACGTCACCATTGTGAATTGGTATCGGTCAAGTAGAAGTATCACGGATCACTAACGAGTGTCAGTACCCCGTTGGTAATGGCCGTATCATTCTGTGCAATGGTGAGTCTCGAGCATGTTACATGGCGAAGTTCTACTTTTAGAATGTAGTGAGAAAGATTAAATGAATGCGGCAAATTTTGTACAAGTGAAGCTCTCACGGGGTCATCGGCTCGCGCATTCTAGGCCTGTGACTCTTTTATCTGACCGCCGCTTTCAAGGGAGGCTGCGCACCAAAAACGTGTTGTGGTAACAGTGCGACATCAATTCGTACCGTATGATATTTCAGTGATGCAATTTCTCATCCCTAAGTGGCACATATTACAAAAGGGCTATTTTCCTTTAAAGTGACAGTCCGGTCGAAAACATAGGTCTGGGAAACACTGCCTTATGATTTCTAATACTCCTCACAACAACTGTCCAAATATTTCAGAAGAAATCGTATCGCACGATTTATAATCGACATTTTTCTATGCCGCAGTTGGTCCCGAGTAAAGGCCGCAGCGAGCTCTCGCGAGACGTGCATAAGAGCAATGCCGCACGTAACTTGCGCGATAGTTGATTGTTGCGTGCTAGCGTTTGTCCATTATGATGTTTTTGAGTAGCAATCACGCGTTATGCAGACTAAAATGCAGGGTAGCGTCAATGTAAACACAGGTATCACGACGTAGCCTTCCGTTCAGTACACTCATAGACAAAAACACCTCTCTGTATTCCCAGCAACGGCGCAGTCCTCCGCTCCACTTTGTCCATTGGGGACGTCATGCTCACGTGACGGCTGACGTACATAGAGGATCCTTGGGGCAAGGAGTATGCGAGGGAGAAAAACGAAACCGGATGTCTTCAGAGGAGTATTTTTTATTCGATATCTCGAAAACCACGCCGTTTTGTGAGCTGCAACTTTCCACCCAGCATGTAAGCTTCCGTGACAGTTGGAAAAAATCAACTTCCGGTTTTCCCGGACTGTCCCTCTAAGTGATTAGGCGTTCCTCCACGGAAAAGCACTGCACAAACACTAGGCTTCACCGCACCTGTATTCCTCACGTACGGCTTTCGATAGGTTTCGCTTTTACCGCTGGTGAATATTTTAGAAGGAAATGGAGGAAGCAGATGACTGATCATCCATGTGGCACGAAGAATTTACAACGCGCGCGGCCGAAAAACAGCCAGTGGCCCGCTCGATGACGTCACCCAGGGTACAGGAGGTAGGAGAGGAAACCTTCAGAAGTTTCGGTTTCATTTTGAGCTTCCCACTTCTTTTGGCAACTAACGAGTCCCCGAATGCCAAACCAACTTTATTTATCATTTCAGAAGAACGTATCGAACTTATTTACACAACCATTATAATAGTTTCAGATTTTCCTGGAGTCTTCGTTTAAACTTTCGTGATCCAGACGTACTGGCTACTACCCCGATCGACACTTCAATGCAACATTGGCACAAGGTTTTTAGCAGAGTTCGAGGTAACTCGTTACTGTAACTAACTTGCTTTTTTTGGTAACACTTAACTGAATCCGATACTTTTGCGCCGTGGTAACTTTCAGAGGAACTCGTTTCTTTTCCAGGAAACTTTGCCAAAGTAACATAAGCCAAGGTCCAAGTTACTTTTAATTGGCTCTTCACCCACATCCACATATTTTCTTGTTTTCTCTCCTGTTCTTTCGTGGCATTTTATGCCATAAAACGTGGTATTGAATCGATGACAGTATTCTATTCAGGAAGTAAGAACCGCTCTCTGCTACTCCTCCGGTAAAAGGCCGACGCGTCGTTATTTAATATTTCTCTTTGGTGTTCCGAGAATAGTGCGTCTATTGAGACACGTCAGATTCATTGTTCAGCCACTTACAGACTTTCATGCATCACCTGTGCATACGAATTTCGTATAACTTGTGAACACAAGGTGCTTATTTATTATTTTTATCAGATTTTTTCAAAAAAAAGGATCTCTGAGTACAGCATATAATAACGTTTTTTCAGGTTAGTTACACGGTCATGTGCACATTCCACCGAAGATTATGTATAATGTGTAGCTGCTGGATCATTGAGTACCTAACAACCATTAATTAGAGTAATGTGGGATAAAATGACACACATATTTACAATTGAAAATATTTTTTTTGTATTTTCCCTGTTTATTTGTTTTTTTTAACTGGCCCTAGGCGCGTTCTCAGGGGTCTAGAGCTTTTCACCCGTAAATGCGGAACGGACGTAGCCGGTATAAGGTAAACACAACAGAAAAAAATCAAAAATGCAGATTGTCTCATCTTGCCGCATCCCTCGGGGCAAGACGAGACATCGCGGGGGGCAAGATGAGACACACCATGGTAATGAATCACACAAGTTAGTTTTTGGAGTCGTAGCAGACAAAGTAAAACCGTGGCCCCTACACAATCCCCGTGAGCCCACAGTCCATGATGCTGCGCATTGAAACCACACAGAACCCGGTGCTGTTGCTCCACCGTCCTTTGCAAACAAGGCAATGCGAGTCTGATGTGTTGCTGGTCACTCCCTTTTGTGTACCCTCCTGCTTTGCTGGGAATATCGTAGGCAATATGAAAAAAAAAGAAAAAAGAAACCTGAGGAACAAGTACGTATAAAGCCACCTGATAGTTGAGTTATCCGTTTCTAAATCACATTAAATTTAAGTTAAAGTTAAATTGCATTAAATTTAAACCACATTAAATTGTCGTGACTTGTCCCGCGCATATCATCGGATGAAATAATTTTTCTGTTCAACACCGGAAAACAAAGAGTGCCCATATTTTGCATGTATCTAGATTAATTAATAAAGAACTAAAACGCGCACTTACATTGACAGAATAAGCCTGCAAAACGCTGCTGCACAAATGACAAGAAAAAGGACTCCATAAAATCCGGCTTTCTTTTGCGGGTCTTTGCAGTTCAGACAGAAGTAACCCGTTTTTTCTTCTTTTCAACGCATACACCAATCAGGACAAATCTAACGTGCAACAAAGCGGACATGCAGAGCCACCTATGAATAAAGTTTCAAGCGAGCAACGGAGCAACGCGTGTCTGAGACAAGCGGCGTTGGGCAAACAATGTCGCGTCTTGCACCGTGTCTCTTATTTGTGTCTGTTTTCTTTCTTCTTCTTCTTTTTTTTTTTTTTTGCCAGAGTTCGACAACTGAATGTGAGCCAATCGTTGTTTCAAAAATTTTCATTTTTCAAAGTTTCATTTTTTAGAAATCCTGAATCATATACGTGCGCTGAAGTATCAATCGCAAAATTTTTTTATGCAAATCAACCGAAACGGAAGCCGCGTGGCCCAGATTTGCTTCCGACGGCGAAAGTCAGGCGCTCCTAGGGCGCCCGGTTTTGGTTTCGACTCTTTTGCATAGCGGAATACGACGATGGATATTTCAATGCACGTGCTTGTCCCATAAGTTAATATATATATATATATATACACGGGGTGTTTTTTTTTATTCCTTACAATTTTTGTAAAGATATGAGATTGGCAGCGATGCCGCTTTTCCAGTTGAGTTTTACGGTCAGGCAGACGTCCTCCCTCAGACAGTATGTAAATTCTAGATGACTCATTAACTGAAATTCACCAATTAACTTTTTAATGACGGGGCTTAGGGGGATTTAGTGGCAGAAAAAGAAAAAAAAGGAAAAGGAAAGATAAAAGGGGAAAGGGCAAAAGCGAGCGTTGACTGTGCGGGACAATCCTTGATGACAGCCAGCCTACCTTCTAAAAACTCTGAAGTGAGCGACTGCGTTAAAATAGCCATCGCATGACATAGCTATGCAAAGGTGCGGAAAACGAAACTACTCGCCTGAAAATTGCGTGTCCTTGGCCCTCACAGTCTTATCTGGGCTTCAAAGCGGTTGATCTCGCCAGCAGATCAGCACCTGCTCCAGTCGTCTCATTCGCTCCAAAGCACGTGACCCTCTGACGTGAGTTGAACCCTCCTTCCCCCGCACATCTGGTTTGCGCGTTTTCGCTTTCTCCTTATTTGCGTAGCAATAATCGACAATGGATATTTGAACTCACGCGCTTGCATGAGGGTTTTGAGAAGGTGGAATGACTTTCATCCAGGATTGTTTGTCACTCTGAATGTTCGCTTTTACCCTATAGTCCCCTAATGAAAGAGTTAATTGACGAAATTTAGGTAATTAATGATTAGTAGTTATACAGGGTGTCTTTTTTTCTTCGGTACAGATTTTTCATCAAAAACTGTAAGGGCTATAGACATCCTGTTTTCACTTCTATCATCTCTAGGCCGGCGGATGTTCTTTGCGATCTGTTGTTCAACCGTCGAATGACTAATTGTGTACAGACAAACGTGTACAGAAAGGACAAAAGGCGAGGAATCAGCGTTGCATTGATACGTACATTTGCCACGCGGAATTGGGATGTAAAACTATCGGTGGAAAAATGTTGTACAGTTCACATTCCTTGAGGTGTAATTTTTGTACAGAGAATCAGCGTCGCGCTAACGTTCCCCTCTTTGCTGTTGTCCGGTCAGCAAGGAATATGAGTTAGATTTACACAGTGCGGTTCACGCGTTAAAATTTCACGTGTAACCAACGTAAATCTGATGTCGGAACTTTGCATTCCACATTCTACAACCATATAGGCAACGTTGAATTTGCATTCCATGCACCATATCTATTGACTGGGACCCCGCCCTTCTGAAATTTCCTGGAGCAGACCCGTTAAACCATACGGTGTCTGCGACCATTACCAGTAACGCACACCAATGCATCCACCCATTACTGCGGGTCGCTTGCTGGAGCGAACACACACACAAAAAAAATTATATAACTTCCTGATGTATCAATAGGACTTTCACGCCGAATTAGAGTTTTAAATATTGGAGGCGAGACCCTCACTAGAGGCGCCACTGTGCTGCCTCTTGGTGGGGATCCTCGTTTCGGTTTCATTTCTTTTACATTAAAAACTGTGATGTTGGAATGAAAATGCGACTTACTTGGAACACATACGTTTTCGTCACGCATTATCAGGAAGGATCAACGCTGAACAGCATCTTGCACGTGCAATGCCTTGACACGCAATGCAATGTGCGAATACTGGAATCCAGTCCTGGGGAATATACCCAGGAACCCAGGATACGGTTAGTTCAGTGAACACCAGGGGTCGACTCCCAAACTTCTCGGCGCCCCTTCACAGGCGAAGAGAAATTTAAAATTGCGCGCTGTAACACCACGCACGCCACACTCAGTCACGCGCTCAGTATCGTATCTCCACCTATCGTGCATGACGACTACCACATTGGAGAGGGATAGTCGTCGTTGAATTACCAAACTTACTTTCCAACACATATCGCTAACATGTATCACAGTGTGGGAGGCATGTGACAGTGTAAACAATGACTCATTAGGGCTAGTTCTTTCTCATCACGAACAGCACGTGATGGATGTGAAAATGACAGCGTTTGAAGTTCATGCACGCGTTCCAGCTGCTGCGGAACCGAAATGCGTATCTTCTCGGAATCGTCTCCGATGCAGCTGCGGCGCCAAGGAGAGCGATTGCGGTTTACAATCATCTCGTACAAAATTGATGATGGCTCCTGGAACATATCAAGGTTGTACGAGGAATCGCAAGTGTGGAACACGCGAAACACCTTGACTTGTAACCTTTCTTAACGTTGCCCGGAGTCCACACGTGTGCTCGCAACGTTGTTTCATGATGTAATACCTCTACAGGTTGATACAAATTGCAAGTTCTCTTGGCACTGCCTTCTTTTAAGTCATATAAATATTGAAGCGCCATAACCAATAGCGAATTATGCATAGGGTTCTTCGTTTTCGGGTTTTATGATTTTTCAAATTCGGGAGGGAAAAATCGGTTGCTATTTATACACACGAGAATTCGGGGAGAAATTTGGCGCTATGATCTCTGTTTCATATGTGACCTGCGAATTTTTGGGTGAAACGAAAGGCATATGAAACAAGCCGCCGCTGTGACACTGGGACGAGAAACAGGAACCTTTATATTTCCGCTCGGAACTAGGGCAATGAATGAGTCCGGTATTCAAAGACTTGCCCGAGCTCCACAAAAGCTCGTCTTTGACTCCTGCAGGAGGGGATCATAAACGGGGGACAAATAGGTTGTCACAAATAGCTCTCTTTGCTGATGTTATGATTCACTTTTCCGGCGGTTTACCGAAAACGACAAGTTGAAGGACAGCAACGATTTCGGGTAGATATAGGGCTTTACCCGAATTACTGAAAACTTGTTCGGGGAGGAACTATCGTGAAAAATCGGGTTTAACTCGAAAATGAAGAACCCTAATTATGCACCATGTTTCGAAGGTTCGAGTGCATAGGGTCGTCGGGGTCTCGTTGATAACACAGTCACAGTTCTGAAGATTAGACAACCAACAAATCCGTCGTTATTTTATGCGCTCCTCTAAGCAACATCAGGACCACTATACTGTTAAGCAGCATTGGGTGCACAAGCAAAGGTACTTGTCCTTATTAGGTTTTTGCCACGTCCTGATGTGAATGGCATGTATCGTAAGTTTAATTATGTAAATATTTGCGAACTGAACTCGGAAATTTGCCAAGTAAAGGTCACTTTTTTACACCACCAATATGAAGAGCGTGCCGAATTCACTCATATTCACGATAATTGACAGTGATATTCACGAGCTACACTCTAAAAACACAACTCCACCGCATAGCACGTAGTGCGCCAACCATTGTCATGAATGATAGGGTTATCGCTTCTCATTCGAGGAGGGGGGGGGGCGTACGCATTTTTGTGGCAATTTGGATATATGGTAATTGCCACAAAAGGGCGTACGCCTCCCCCTCTCCTCGAATCAAAAGCGATAGCCCTATCGTTCGCGACAATGACTGGCGCAAGTTCTGTTTTTAGAGTATATCTCATCGGAAAAAAATGCCGAATATCATGCTATTCGGAGCACCGGATCATAAAGCGGGACGACTTTTGAGCACAGTCTCTCTGAGTACGACGAAAGGAGGATCCAAACCCAGCCCTCACAGTGATAGTAGAAAAAGTGAGAGTTCCTGAAATTGGGAGCGGGAAAGCATGATCCCCGCGAAAGCCGGACGCGATAAGCCATGCCTGTGTTATCTCTTGCTGGGATGCAGATGTGGGCTGGGTTTCCAAACTCCTTTCGTCGGACTGACAACGATTGCGGTGAAGAATTCGTCGCGTGCTATCCCCTGGGAGCTCCGTAGAGCACGATGTTCGGCTATTGTTCCCGATGGGATAGCTCCTGAACATCACTGTCAATTACCATGAACTTGAGTGAATTCGGAACGCTCTTCACATTGGTGGGGTAAGAAAGTGACCTTTACTCGGCAAATTTCCAGTTCAGCTCGCAAATATTTACACAATTAAACTTACGATACATGACATTCAAATCAGGAGGTGGCAAAAGCCTAGTAAGAACATATACCGTTGACCGCATGATTCTAGGTGGCGTAGTTTTTTTTTTTTTAGTTATTATATTTCAATGACACGTTTTCTGGGACACCCTGTATGACTGCATACGGTGCTGAACGGGCCTCCGAAGACAACCCAAGCGAAAGAGTATACAGTCAACCCTCCGGTAGTATGACCCCCCCCCCCCCGATAGTGGGACACACACACACACACACACACACACATACATTGGATGGTGATGGGGTGGGCGATGGTGGGACATCTTCGCTTTATGACCGCTTTTCGTGGGAACTGTTGCGCCGCCATGTTGATACGGCAATCGGCTTAACCGACAATGACCGAGATGTTTTGTCGCAAGTCAAACACAGGTACTATCTTCTCGTTGTTATAACCGCGTCATATGATCTCGGTGTAGCCCCTCGGAGAAGCTACCACGTACCTCAGACAGAAGCAGACTTGTACATAACAAGTTACAAGTAATTGCGTTCTAGTAATTACTCTTTCAAGTAATTCGATTACAATTTTAGGTAATCGATTACCGAGTAATCGACTACTTTTAGACTAAGCTTTATTAAACCAACCAAAAGCCATTCCTATCTGCTATGCATTCCACTACCATGAGTGGGGGTCATTGTTATATAATTCCACATTCATTTTGAGTGCTATGGACATCTTAGTCTCTTTCTACCGCAACCGCAGTGTACAGTACGTCAAGCTTCACATAGTGAGTCACCTGCAATTTCCAAGTTCGAATGTAGCACGCCTCTATTGTGAACACCTCTCAAACAGGGATCGGAACCGGTATTTTTTTTTCGGTCCGGTTTTGGTCCGGGTTCAGGCATATTGGTTCGGTTCGGGTTTAGCTCCGCTGAACCGAAATTATCAGCTTGAACCGGTTCAGGTATATCGATTCGGTTCGGGTTCGACTCCGGGAAAACACCCCCCCCTCCCCGCATACACACAGACAAAAAAAATCGGTCAGCAGTCGGGCATTTACAGGGATTGGAACAGTTACTTTTTTCGGTCCCGGTTTAACCGGTTCGTGGGCAGTAATTTTGCTACCTGAAAGCGAGCTTACGCTCACCGTACACAGTTGTAAGAGAAAGGTGTGAGATGTGAGAGGTGGTGAGAGGTGTGAGACCGTTTCAGGTGAGTCAAAAAAAGGTCGGTCAGTAGTGCAATTATTTCACCCCTGAACCGATTCCCGCACCGGTAACCGTACGAATATTTTTTTGGTTCACTTCCGGTTCAGTTCAGGACAAGCAAAAAAAATTGTTCGGGTTCGGTTCGGGTTCGTCAGAAAATAACGACTTTTTTCGGTTTTCGGTTCGGGTTGAGTTACGGTTCCGATCCCTGCTCTCAACGCCTTAGAAGTAGAGCAACAGAGAGGATGTTCAAAACGTTCGTGGTTGCTATTGATCTTCCTCTTCGATACTGCCATGTCCACTAGCTCTCCTGATTTATCCCCATGGCTTCAGCCTATCGGAAATGTTTATGATGGTGAAGAGAAAAGACGAAAGCAATATGTTGTTTAAATGCGAGATGTGTTTGCACAAAGAAAAGCTCCTATCCTGTTCAAAGGCGACGAGTTCCAATCTCAGAAAGAGAGTCATGGTACGTGTCATTTCACGAATCTAACGGTCAAAGTAACGCGTTACTTGTTTAGCCGTTACATTATTACAGTTTGTAACGGTAAAAAATTACTTTTGCCGCCAGACTAGAGAGTCGAACCGAACCCGAATCCCAACCGAAAACCGTTATTAACCGTTATTTTTGGCCGAACGGGAACTTAACCTTTTAAAAAAAGTTACCGGTAACCGGTTCTAATAAAGGTTTATACGGAACTAAAGGCGGAACTTGAGTCTTGTGCATGAACTTAAAAACCATATTTTTCGTCTTTTTATTTTATTTTATTAGCTTCCTCTTGTTTGCTGAAAGAGTTGTGCCCTGCAGGAATGCCCTGGGTTTTCTGGAGTCGCAAAATAACAGCCAAGGTGCTACCTGAATACTGTTACGACTACTAATGCCTAAGACGTACACATGAATATATATATAGGAATTAGGGATCAACGACAGTTCTGGGTAGCATTCAGGAAGTGACATATATAACAATATAGAGTTTCAGCCGTTCAAGGCCTAACTGCAGAAATGATCGCTGACACATAGCGCTGTCAAAGAAAAAAACTGACAGTTCTCCTATGACGTTTGTGTTACAAAGGAGGTGATCTTACAATGCAGCACCTGTTTCTAACACAAACGTCATAGGAGAGGCGTCTGTTTTTCCTTTATAGCGCTATGTGTTACATATTATATCTACAGTTATTGTGGGCGTCCTGTAAAAATATGCGAGTACCGGACCAACCGATAGATATGTCTGTCGGGACTGACGGGAGGAGATAGATTGTGTCGTCCGCTGTTCGACTTTCGATCTTTCAAATTTTCTCATCTTCATTTGTTTTCTTTTTCTTCTTGTGCTCTTTTCTGTGCGGTGCATTGTGAAAGCAAACTATCTGAGCTCAACAACAGCATGCGTCCGTGTGTACGACACAGCAGGATAAACTCCCAGCATGCGTGTGTGAATTTACATAAGCCCCTTAGAAAGTAAAGGGCCAGCCAGCCTCACGCTGGTCAAAATGAAAAGAACATCCAAGCGAATAGCGCGAAGTGAGCTTAACAGATTTGCAAAACAGCAGGGCGAACGCTTCCGGCTACGTTTCAATAAGTTGTACATCAGCGATAGGAAGTATGAGTACGATGTTGATAAGAAAGCTGTAGTAGAAACAACACACATGCCGCCTTCGAAAAAAAAAAACTAGTTGAGCCGACGGCTGTTTCTGTATTGTGTGTCAATGCAAGGAGTGTTTTGAACAAGAGGTGTGCTATAGGGCTGTTGCAGTGAAGTTTGCACAGCGCCATTTCGGGCCCAAACGGCCGCGGATCACAACAGTAAGGAGTTCCATCAGCGGGTTTTGCATGGTGTGTCAAACGGTATGGTGTTAAGGAAGCTACAAAACCTGTAGGAAATCAACGGAAAAGCGGGGCTTCTTGAAAAGCGCGAACAACTCGAAACCGTGTACTTGAAAGTGCCGCGTCGTCTGCTGATGTTGCTGCTCACTCGCGCCACCTGGCCCAGAGCAACGGGTCCATTGAAGCTCTACTTCTTGAACATGACCCCGACGTAGTGGCGGTTACTGAGACATGGCTCTGCCAAAGTATTAATTCACAATAATTTTTTCCAGATGACTATGCAGTTGTTAGAAAAGATCGTGATACGCGTGGCGGTGGCGTTGCCTTGTTGTTTAAAAATAATCCTGATTTTATGTTTCTTCCCCCCACTGATATCGAAAGTGTTTGGTGCCGGCTTATCACAAGGCATGGTAATGTACTTGTTGGAGTTGTGTATAGACCGCCAGGTGCGGATGCGTCTGGTCTTACTCTCATTAACCGATTACCAAGCGAGTATCACGCAAATCAACAATAAGATAATAATGTGTGGCGATTTTAACTTGCACGGCATTAAGTGGTTTACTTTAACTAAAGGTGAATGTCGTGAAAAAGGCAATGCCGACGCCCTCATTGGTCTTCCTTATCAGTTTAACTTACAACAGGTGGTTAGTAAGCCTACAAGGGTGACGACTTCGACATCCTCGCTACTTGATCTGATGTTTGGGATACGTCTAATGGCTACTGTTACTCATGAAATAGTTGAAGAAATTTCAGATCATTACTGTACTGTTCTCAATTGTTACTTGTCCCCCCTAAAAAGAAATAATAACAGATGTGCTTTCTTTTACGACTTCAGTCGAGCAGCAGATACAGGTTATCGACTGCTTATCATCCGGCTTTGACAGATTCAGTGAAACGGATCCTCAGCTCTGTAGTGATGAAACGTGGTCAGTGTTTTACAATTTAGTTAATCACTGTTTACAGTCATGCATGCCACTCAAGAAGAAATTAGTCGGCAGGCGCAGACCATGGATTTCGAGATAAGTAATTCATGTGAAACGCAAGCTGAATAGACTAATGAAGAGAGGCAGCCCAATATACCAGGCAGCCCACCTATAACAACGCAACTAAGGAAGGAACTCAGAACTATGATTTCAAATAACAGAAACCACTTTTTCACTACAACCCTAGGAAGTTTTCTCAGGGATTCAACGCAAAAATATTGGCGTTATGTTGCTCCGAAGAAACGCAGTACAGCTGTAGATGTTAATCTCTCAGCGGATTTATTTAATCAGTATTTTTCTTCCGTGTTTCTAACAGATGATGGACAAATTCCTTCCTATAGTGAACTTAGGCACTTACCCCCGATTTCTAACGTGGTTTTCACATCACAAGGTATCCTTGCGTTGTTGTTGAAGGTTGGCACTAAAAAAGGCGCAGGGCCCGATAATATTGCTAATGCATTTCTTAGGCGGTATCCTGAATGGATCTCACTATATTTGCAAGTGATATTCCAAAAGGTCTACGATTCCGGAGTGCTTCCCAAAGCTTGGAAAACTGCCAAAATTGTTCACGTACCTAAGAAGTCTCAGTGTCGCGGCACTAGTGACTACCGACCCATTTCACTGCTGTCCAGTTGCTCTAAAATTTTCGAGCATATATTGTACTGTCACATGGCAAAGTTTTTGGAAGAGCATTTTGCGCTTAGCAAATGTCAGTATGGATTCCGCAAAGGATCCTCAACTACACATCAATTAATAGAATTTGTACACGATCTAGCTACGTCCATTGATAATTCAAAGCAGTCTGATGTTATCTTTCTTGACCTCCAAAAGGCATTCGACAGTGTGTCGCATTCTAAACTGCTTTGGAAGCTCAGCTGTCAATTTAAAAACGAAAAGCTCATCAACTGCCTTGCGTCCTATCTGACGGGCAGGCTCCAGCTCGTTTCTTACAATAATACATATTCCACGTCACTCAGTGTAATTTCCGGAGTTTCCCAAGGGTCGGTGCTCGGTGCGCTATTTTTTGCTTTTATGTATAAACGATACTGCAGAGCACGTAGATGCTAACATTAAACTTTTCGCAGACGATTGTGCGCTTTACAAAGTTGTTAATACGGTTGAGGACCAAGTAACCCTTCAGCGTTCCCTTGATTCTGTAGTCCATTGGTACGAAATTTGGCAAATGGGTATTAATGCGCAGAAGAGTGTTTACATGACGGTGTCTATAGGAAGAAGACCAGTGCCGTGCAGTGCCAATACGAAGTAAAGAGTGTTCCTTTAAAGCAAGTACATGCACACAAATATCTCGGCTTGACGTTCACCAGCGACTTGACCATGGAGCCAGCACCTTAAAGAAGTTATCTCCAAGGCTATAGTAGCAGGTTATACTTGCTACGGAGAACTCTTGCGGAAGCTGACTCCCAGACAAAACTAACGGCCTACAAATCTCTTGTCCGCTCTATCATTGACTACGGCTCTGTAATATGGTTTCCCGAGGCTATTACAAAAGTAAGAGAAATTGAGATGGTACAGAGGAAGGCTATTCGCTTTGTGTATAGCCGTTATTCTCGTTTAGACTCACCAGCGCAGATGTTGGAGTCAGTCAGTCTACTTTCATTGTGTACTAGGAATAAAATTCAGCGTCTAAAACTCCTATGGAATATCTATAACGATCTGACCGGTATCGCGAAAGACGGATACTTGCGCTTACATTATCTGTTCATTGCATGTCTTCTGTATTCGCGTTTGTACTGTCCCTCCTTCTATGACATTCATGCCAGAAGTATTACAAATAAAATAAATAAATAAAACATACCAAGCTAGTTTTCTTTGTGCATTTGAAATAGAAGCGGTAAAAAAGCAACCATACTGACTTCAATGTACAAACTACCAACGGGTAGGAAATGAGTCGGACTCTCTGTTTGTGCTTGTTCTTGCCCGTGCTGTTTGTTTCACAGATACCTCACTCTAACGGCGGCATGGTAACACGGCGACGGTCAGTGATGGTGACACGATAACGCGCGGGCCTTTTACATAAAGACCTCGGGCTCAGAATCGCGCCATTCCAATCGAACTACCACGAAGCGCATTTTGCTGATTAACGAGTATTCGCTCCTCCTGATTGGTAATCAATTATTTCAATCACATAAATGACTGAGGCCAAAGTGGAGGCCAATGACTGAGGCCAAAGTGGAGGCCAATGACTGAGGCCTTGATTGACTGTCACATTCCTGCACATTCTGCCAAAACCAAACCGATAATTCATGGTTATGCTCCATGTCGTAACCACTACTAATCTTGTTTTTCATATCGCGCAAAAATTTTCGAAATATTCAACGACCCCTGACGTTTCCCTCTCCGCTTACTATCATTGCCAGATTCAATCAAGGGAACCACCTTCGCGACTTTCCAATCATCAGGAATACAACCAAACTCTTAAAAATGAACTTCACCACATAGCACGCTCCTAGCCAACCACCATCCCGAATGACAACGTTCTCGCCCCTGATTTGTTGAAACCGGGAGGAGGAGCGTATTTTGTGCCGTGCATAATGGCACAAAATAGGCTCCTCCTCCCGTTTTCAACAAATCTGGGGCGAGAACGTTGTCATTTGGGGTGATGGTTGGCTGGGAGCGTGCTATGTGGTGAAGTTCATTTTTAAGAGTGCAGACTCTGACGACTGCATGGAAATGTGAGTTAGAAATAATGTCGAACGTTTGGCTGTATTTTTCGAAAACCTTGTGTTAATATTAGGGATGGGCCAACCGAATCCACGAATCCTAGGCAGGGATTCGAGATTTTGGAATCAGAATCTGAGTGTCCGAAACGGCGAATCGAATCTTTCGAATCCGCAAACCACGTTTGTTTGTTTCTTTTTAAAATTGGCGCCTCCGGAGTCCACCGAAAGCCGGTCGGTGGGTGTTTTCTTGTTTGTTTGTTACATTCAAACTGTTCAAATTGTTACATTCACTTGTTTGTTTGTTACAAGACTTCAAGCAGGAACTCTCATTACAAGCCTTGAGTAACATGGTTTTGCTTTGATCGTTTTCTAGTTTCACGGGAAAAAAATTCAGGCTCGAAAGTTTCAGTATTTCTTGTAGTCGATGAACGACATGCTAAATTAATTACATTTAGGAAGAATGTCACATGAAGAATGTCACATTTAGGACATGTCTGTGTACAATGAATGGCTGGGCAGACCGTCTGCCCAGCTATTTATTGTACAGACATGTGGCACCATATCTCCTTTCCCCTTCCCTTTCTTTGTACAGCAGTGTGTTTAGTCGTGTATATGTCTATACTATATATACTTTTGTGTGTCACCACTTCACTTTGTACCTGAGGAAGCGTGAACTTCCACACGAAAGCTTGTACAAATTAAACTTAAACAAAAATCTTCAGTGTCGGCTTCTGTATTTTGTTTATGTGATCTACAGGACTTGACTCCCCTCTTCGTATACGCTTCAGTATTCTGTCAGTGAAGTCTACAACTTCTGTAACTTCACGGTCAACACTGTATACTCTGGGCACTGCATGTTCCAATGAATGTACTCCCAACTGTCAGCGTTATGTTCAGTAACAGATGGAAACATGTGCTGGTTCTAAGAAAAAAAAAAGGTACAGGAAATTCACGACGTAAACATTGAAATCAGGAGATGCGAAAAAATGGAACCCGAGAACCCGAGAGCCCTTTTGTCAGGAGACGCACACAAAGCAGGCTGCATGGATCATGTTGAGTAACTCTCAATGCAATGTAAACGCGGAGAAATGGCCGAGGCAGACCACACAATGAGGGACGACACGACGAGTGGTTTGAATTCTTCATGCAGTTCATCCCACTAATGCAGTCTACCATACACAACACAGGGAGACCCATCTCTCACAATACGTTATGCTGTATAAAAAGGCTCACAAACTTGGAGCAGAACATCATCGAATGAGCACAACACCACAAAATATTTCCCCATGAGGTATTCGAAATTTGTCGAATTGTGCCTTTTCTGATTATTCGAATTCGGTTCGCCTTCTGAAGACATTATTCGGATTCGAATGGCAATGGAAATTTTGCTATTCGCACAGCTCTCCAAAATACCAATAAACATTTATTGAAATACTGATATTTTTTCTCAATATATGCCGGTATCCTAAACAAAAACTGACAATTTATCAAAATTTTAGTAACTTCGATTGAATCAGAGAGTGATATCAAACGGTAGGAGCAACTTATTTATTTACACATGGTAACGAAACTTTCGTGCACGAGACTGCACTGAAGAAGTGCAGTCTCGTGCACGAAAGTCTCCTTACATTGTGTAAATAAATAAGTTGCTCCTACCGTTTAATATCACACTTTGATTTACTCACCACCGGCAACTTGACATCGCCTATTTTTCTGCCTTCGTATCTTCTAAATTCGATTGGAAAGAATGTCGATTATATCGATATTGTTCCATATCCGAACGTGTAACACATTACTGAATTCAGAGTTTCGAGAGATTTTGTGTCAGAATCAAAATCTGCGATTGCCTTGCCAAGATCTCAGTGGAAGCCGCTAGCCTCATCTGCGCTGTTGACTTTCTATGCTGTCCGGAACAATAGATCTATCTACTGCTTTAAACATACGATTTTCCTGCTCCTGGCGCCCGCTTCTGTATATCATTATTGTAATTGTTTCGTGCATGTTGTACAACTAGAGGGAAAGTTCTAACATTTACTCTTCTGTCTTCTTCGTCCTCTATATCTAATCTAATCTGACATAATCTACAACCGCAGACGCGGAACAACATGAAAGGCTCCGACTCGTGAGCTACTTTTTTATTGATTTTGATTTTGCTGCATTCAAATGCAATATTTTGACTAGGGCTAAATGTACAAGAAAATATGGAAATGTACGTTTCCCACCAATAGAAACACACGCACACGCATACACACGCACAGAAGTGGTCCCTAACGTGCTGAAGACCACCACCTGCATTCAGTAGGGGTTGTTAATAAAACAAAATGCACTTCTATAGAAGTACAGAGAAAAGTGTGTTGGCCTCTCTAATTCAGTTATCCCGTCTACCGACTGCAGCTCTAACGCATTGCCGTCAGCATTACTGAGAAAATCAATCAACTATAGCATTTACGGTTTCATTTTCAGCACACACCCATTGCTAGTGAGTGACGCAGCACGGCATTGTTCACTTCAAAGTGCTAATTGAAATTGAATTTATTTATTGTTCAGTTTACTGGACGGAGGGTGTCTGGAGCAAAAAGCCATCAGCCAAATAATGCTAATAGTCGAGAGTATAGGTTTACACCAGGTTAATATGACCACCCATAATTTGACATGCTCACTTTATGACTGTTTCTTCCTTGGAAACCCTTCGGTCGTCATATAAACTCATCCCGTTAGTATGTAATTTCGCTTATCCGACGGTGACACTTCTCTCACAAGTATAGTGTGAAACAAAGGTATTATCTTCTCATTATTATGACCACGTCACATGACCTGGAGAGTAGCCCGAGGGAGAGGCTACCACTTACCTCATGCAGAGGGCGACACGTGTCCAAGGAGGCCGACAAGGTTTGGGATGACTCCTGATGTTGTTGAGCTGCAATTGTAGTTATAAGCAAAGTCCCCCCCCCCCTCCCCATCGTCTTTTCCCGAAAAAAAGAGAAAAGTTAGAAAATTGTGCTCAAAGGGAGCCTCCGCACCAAAAAACGTGTTGAGGTAAACGTGTGACGTCAATCCGTACCGGACGAGATTTCAATGAATACAATTTCTCATCCCCAAGTGGTACATATGATTAGAAAAGGAATATTTTATTTCGTCTGATTAGCGCACTTCTCCACGGAAAAGGAGGCCGAGCAACACTGGGCTTCACCTAACCGGTATTCCTCGTGTGCGGCTTTCTGTAGGTTTTGCTTTGACCGCCAGCGACTATTTTAGAGGAAAATCGAGGAAGCCGATGGCTGTTCATCCATGTGGCACGAAGATGCGCTACAAAGCGCATGCCCGAAAAAACAGCCGGTGGCCCCCACCAGGCTGCCAGTGACGTTACGCATGGTACAGGAGGTAGTAGAGGGAACCTTTAAACATTTACAAAGGTTTCCGATTGTCCCGGAATCTCCCTTTAAAGCCCGGAGGCGGAGTTCCTTCAGCAGGAAAAGTTGACTGGCTGCAATATTCAAAATCTTAATTAGTTACACATTCAGCAAACACTAAGAATATGCAAACACAGTGAGATGTTTGTACCATTCGTAGACAGAGCTACTGATGTTACTGCGCGTAATATAAGTATAAAATATATGATAGGCGAACTACAGAAGTAAGAGTATTAATTAAATGGGTATTTAAGAGAAGGTTAAACGAGTTTCTTAAAAACATTTAGTGGAAACTTACAATAATGTGAACGCTGCTGCGAGGCCCCATCGTCCGTACCAAGAAGGTGATCATGTTGATAATAAAATATGTAAGCTCTTATTATCTTGTTATTTTGGTTTTGTTCTTGATTATCCGTACTCGTACCGTAACTAATCAAATCTCCATCATTTCCGTCATTTCAACCATCTGCGTCATTTCAAAATAAGCGTGAGGTACAGCTCTCGCCAACCTTATTATTAACACCGTAAAAAAAAAAAATTCGGTCTCATTTCCGGGCGCGACAACATCCACCCTGGGGGCACTGGGGGAATGTTAAGTGAACGCAATCCTTGCGTTAAACTAACAGAATAACTTTGTTCACTTAAGATTTCCTCCTGGCCCTAAGAGTTGATGTAATCCCGCTCGGGAACGAGACCATAGATTTTCCGGTGTTATTATTAAATTTGACGAGAGCTGTACGTGCATTATTGCTGCAGTAGGGATGTTTCACCTGACGCGATAAACTAATCTTATTAAAAATTTAGTTGTGATTTACTTCCCTGAACAATATGGGGTCAACGCTAATTATTTAAGTGGAGATTTTGCCCTTACTTCTGAGCACTTTTATGAAATTTATTCCCGAGAACTTGAAATTTCCCAGTCGAACTTCGAAATTTGCCAATTCAGCATCACGTATTTTTTTACAGAAACAGAAAGCGCATGGCAGATTTACCCTATTCTATAGCAAAGTACGTTCACTACTACAACGGTAATAGCTGGGGGGGGGGGGAGCGAAAATCGTCGTTTCGAGGTGTGCAAATTGCCGGCCGCGCTGAGATCTCCCTTACCAAGATGTACCTGGCCTTTCGCTCTCCCTTTTCCAAGCTTCCGCCGATAACCGCAGCATGGTTGGCTGCGTTCCAAAACGAACTCCAGAGTAGAGTCACGTGACAGAGTTGTACCACGTGACCATGGGAGTAGGGGAACCATGGGGTAGGCCGTGGAACGGGCACGAGTACGATGTGCAACATGGCGGCAGCAGACGACGGTGACATTTGGGCTCGGGAAGCTCAGAACCGCTAGTCACTGCTTCGCTTTAGTGTGATGGTGTTGACCTCGGTATCGGGGTCATTTGCGTGTGTTCATTATGCATTCACGTCATGAGTTGAGGACATTTATCGCGCACTTCGAGAAGCGGTAGCGCTGTTCTCGTTCGCAGTTAGCTCTAAAACGCGTAGAACCAGCTTTCGATCTTCACATGCAGCGAGCTGGTGTGTGTTGTATATGTGGTTCCGTGCTTCTGAAGAAAACATCAGGTCGGAAAACGCTTTCCGGGAGTCCTCCATAATGTAGCCGAGGCAAGCTGCAGCAAAAGCAGACGACCACGGATTTCATGCAGACGACAGCCTTTGACGCCACTACGCTTAGCTACCCCTGCCTGATAGGGAGTCGACTCCGAGTAGCTACTCTCGAGTAGACTACCCGCTTAAGGAACGGGGGTCGTGACGTCATTGAGTAGGTTCCAGAACGCGGAGAGAGCTACTTCCTACTCGCGGATCGACCCGAGTAATTTCTGGAACGCAGCCTATCTCAAAATAAGAGCGAGAAGGTACCGGGAAGTTGGGGGTGACCATTTTCCTCTCGCCGCACCTTATGCATTAACTTGACGGATAACTTTTGCGGGACTCGAAACGGCAGTTTCCGCAATTCTTTTCAGCAATCCCTACAATACCTACTGCTAAATGAGTAGTGATTGTATTTGGCAATGCAATGCGGCAAATCGGACGTGCGCTTCCTGTTTCCGTAAAAAAACAACAAAAAAAAAAAAAAAAACGCGAGGTTGACGTGGCAAATTCCGGACATCAACTGGGAAAATTCAATTTCTCAGTGGAATAAGTTCAATTTGATAAAAGTGCTCACAAGTAACGGCATAATCTCCGCCGAGATCGCTGGCGTTGACCCCGTAACATTGAGAAAAGTACATTCTTTAATAGAATATTTTATCACTTTAGGTGAAACACCCTGTACGTGAAGGACAAAGTGCTACACTGGAGACATACTTGAAGTAAGATGCAGAGTATAATCGGGATGGACGCACATGAAGGTTACTTTGTGCGCTGAGCGACCAGCGGCCGTCAAGACGGCGCCGGCTGTTAATCGCCGGACGCACTTCTCAGAAATTCGCTGAGGGTTTACGCTGAGGATTTACTGTCTGCATGGTAGGAGAGGGGGGAGAGAGGAAGAGAGGAGAAAGACAACAACTGCACGTGCGGTACGATGCGATTCGACGCCTTGCCGGTTTTCTGCGGCGCTTGCGCCTATATGCGAAATGAGCCGTCGTGGCAATAGACCTCTCCCTGTTTGGAAATAAATGACGTGATAGTGCTCGACAGCACCACCAAAGATAGAGGAGGGCGTACGCCTTTTTCTGGCAATTTGGATAAATGAAAATTGCCACAAAAAGGCGTACGCCCTCCTCTCTCTTCGAATCACAAGCGCTAATCCTATCATTCGTGGCGATGGTTGGCGCACAGCGTGCTATGTGGTGAAGTTCTGTTTTTAGAGTGTACCTTTCTTTCAATAAGAGGCAGCGAACAAGTGCCCAGTCGTGGAACCCTCGCCTCCCCTTCCGATTTGTTTCGGTTTCAGTCTGTCTACCAAGGTTATGATGGTGTTTCTCGGGTAGAGGACTATGGTCGGGGTACGGTCTTCGGTGTTTCATCCACACGGTGATGTTCCATACGATATATATTTGAACAACGGCGAAGATTGTGCTCATCGCCATGACGTATTGTATCCAAAACCGCACCCATTCATCACCGACACGAGAGATGAAAGAACCAGGTGCACATAAGTGCTTACTTCCAACAGATGTTTTATGAGTTCGTGTGTCTTGGTCGCCACAAGCCAAAACAGGGTTACAAGTGAGGTTACTGAAGCAGGTCTTCAATCAGAACGCTTTTCGACACGATACGATATTAGTGTGCGGAATATGATACTACATATGAATACTGATATCCTGATTCACATATGTTTATTCTGTCTAAACTGAGATACAAAAAAATACAAGACCACGGGGCCAAGCCTGTAGGGTGGTCTTAACAACAAACCACATTACACAATATTGTGCTTGTGGGGATATACATACATATACAAACAGCATGAATTGGAACATACAGCACATGGGCACACAATTTGTCCACACAGCCCATCACAGCCTTACTGAAAAGTATATAAGATGGCAAAGCTGTTTGTTTGTTTGTAACGAAAAAAATAGGAGAAATTGACCTTGTCTCTCGACTTGTTCTGCTACTCTTAACATAAATTCTCACCCCCACCCCCCACTCCCTAAAAATACTTCTCATGTACTCTACTCGCAAGTTCGCTATTCTGAAGTTCACTATTCACTATCACTAGAAGTTCACTTGAAGTCCACTATTGACAATTATCACAAGATCATGCACAGAGGATCTGAAAAGGTGGTGTCCATCCCACAGCTCTGAACAAGTTTCACAAGTGCCGCCACGGCAGCATCCCTCGTGTTCGGTGCCCAAAGTCCCAACACCTTCACTATATTGAAGACACTGCTGTCTAGTCGAGCAAGTGTAGCTTTCGGTGTAGCTCTTTGAGACGCATGCGGAGTTGCAGTGCATTAAAATATGCGCACTATCCTCCACCGTTGCACAAACCGAACAATTCGATGAGTCGGCTTTTCCAACTTTATGAAGAAAATGACGGCCATAAGGCACATTCAACTGACACCGGCTCGTACTTCTAAGGAAAAGTTCCACTGCTTGGCACCACTGTGTCTTATTCTATGTAGTCCATAGTTTGTTCGTTATTTTGGAAGACGCAGTTACAAATTGTCTGAACGATAAGAGTAAGCCATTGACCATCTTACAACTTCAATATTTTTTTAAATCAATATACCCGTGAACCAGTTTGTACATAAGCAATAGTGTGCGAAATCTCACCAAATGAAAAATTGGTTTGATGCGAAAGAGTGTACAAGCAAATGTAACAGATTGTCTAACGGGAACACCCAATGTAACTCAAAGGCCGGCCGTCTTTTGTTTTGTAAAAGGTAAATACGGTTTAGAACTGAATCATACGTTAGACCGTATACTTCAACAGGGTACGTCAAAGGGGGGGGGGGACGAAGTAGCTTGCCGTTGTTGGCCGCACTCAAGTGGGCATCGTCACAACTATAGCAAAACAAAAAAGAAAAAAAGAGGTAGAAGAGAGTTGATGATTTCAAAGTGAGGCTTACGTCAAATGTGAGTGGACTAAAGCGTTATAGACCAATAAGAGGACGTTGAGAGACAGGATATTTCTGATCTTGATGAGAGCAAAGATGCCGGAATACGATATTACATGTGGAAATTCAGCGACAGTAGACAGATGCAAAAGCCGCAGCTCGAGGATGTGTTGAACAGACACTTCCTCTATTGGGATTTGTCCTTATATTATACCTGTAACAGTACAGAAAATGTGTTCTGTTACCGAACTGCAAACGACGCATTTATATGCGGACAGAAGATCTGTATTTTGGGAAGGCAGCGGCTCGGCGACTTTGGCGACATCCGACAAATTTGTGGGGGTGTTGGGGGTAATGGCAGGATAGGCTCAGAAGTGGGCGTCGTCATGATTATAGCAAAAAAAAAAAAAGAACACAAAACAAAACACAAAGAAAGGACGGACAGGTGGAGGATAGAGGAGGATGAAGGATGCGGATGCGGTGAGGGTGCACGAGTGCGTCGGGGAGAGCAAAGCATTAGATGGGTCGTTGAGCAAGGCCTGCGTTCTGCAGAAAGAGAATGAGGTTTCTTGCTTTGGCGGAACGTTCGGCAGAAGAACCAGCGGGGTAGAGGATGTCCGCTAGCGTGCCCGAGGTGGAGCGAGGGAGATGGGAGAACTTAAAATAGAGCTTCACCACATAGCACGCTCCTAGCCAACCACCATTCCGAATGATGTCATTCTGTGTCACGATTCGTTCAAAACAGGGGGAGGAGCCTATCTTGGACACGCATGTGTCCCAGATAGGCGCCTCCCCCGAAGTTTCAGCAAATAAGGACACAATGATATTATTCGGAATGATGGTTGGCTAGGAGCGTGCTATGTGGTGAAGTTCTGTTTTAACAGTATATAGTGAGTGACAACTTAACTCCTACAATTGGAACTGTTCACTCATCCGTGGAAGGCTCTTGCGTGATGTAGCCGCTTCGTGATGCAGCGCCGGCTCTTTCTCTCCCCTACCCCAGTTCCCCCCGCGTTGCTGGCAGCAGACCACTAGCCTGCACCTGCACTCGCTTCTTCGTTTTGGAAGCGCTACACTCTTAGAAATGAACTTCACCACATAGCACGCTCGTAGCCAACCATCATCCCGAATGACAACGTTCTCGCCCTTGATTTGATGAAAACGGGAGGAGGTGCCTATTTTGTGGCCATTATGCATGGCACAAAATAGGCTCCTCCTCCCGTTTTCAACAAATCTAAGGCGAGAACGTTGTCATTCGGGGTGATGGTTGGCTAGGAGCGTGCTATGTGGTGAAGTTCATTTTTAAGAGTGTAGTGCTGAACCTACACTTGCACGGCGGCGCACGCGCTTGCAGCACACCGGCACTCTCCTGAACTAGTGCAGGAGGTGCAGGCCAAATCGAAGATACCTTATAGTTAACCGTTTATAAAACCCGGTATTGAGGCACTCGTTGTGTCAACTTAAGGGTAGCTGGGCGGATAAAATATTGGGACCAGAACTTTGAAAGTAGTTTATGCCCACGAAAACTTTTCGGAATGAGTCTGCGACAAATTTCACGGCGTGTTTCAAGAATCAAGGGTGTTTGCTGTACAAAGTTTATCCAGATGTACGCTCCTTCTTGTCGAACGCGTGAAACGTTACCTCAGCGTTACCTGTACAAAGGTGCACATGAAGGTATAGATTTGCGAAATGGTGTAATCCTATTGTAATTATCTCATGCAATATGCGGGTTTAAAAATCATCGATTAATTGCTGATTAATTTTAATGAGCATGTATCCTTTTTATTAGTTGTCATTTATTACTTTTATTACTCATTCCCTGTAAGTGCCGCGAAGCGATCTGGCCATGAGCGGCATACAGACTTGGAAGTGTGGAGAGAGGGTGAAGGGGTAGGAGAGAGGGGGTTAATGTGCGTCCTGGGCTGACTTCAGAGGGAAGTATGTCGACAAGGCGGCGTCTTCAAAGCCTCCCGGAAGCCCCAGGGAAAACCACAGACATCACAGCCCGTTGTACGATTCCAACACACCACCTGCCAGTCTTCAGCACGACCTATAGGCTACCACTAATGAGCGAACGTTTTCACCCTTTCGGCCATGCCGCTGATATATTGGTATTATTAATTAACTCGAATAATAATTAACTCATGCGGGTTTACACTCTTACTGACTTACCACACCTTGTTCAACATAAAATTCGAACGCCTCCAACGAACGGTTTTGTGCAGGATCGTCATTTGAGGGATGGGTTCCACATCCACAGCGAGTATATCTCCGGATATCTCACCGTGCATATATGATACCTTCGTAGGAAAAAAGGACGAGGAAGCGTTGTAAAAATTCTGGAGGGCCCGGGTGCTGGTAAAATCGTTCGATGAAAAATAATCCTATCAAACAGCCATTAGCAACTGTCTCTGTTCTTCGTACTGGCCCCCACAAGAGTTTAAGATACACGCGATTAGTGTATTTTCCATAGTTCGAGGTCACTCGTTACTGTAACTATGTTCCTATTTTTGGTAACTCGTAACTTAACTCGGTACTTTTGCGTCATGGTAACTTTCAGAGGAACTCGTTCCTTTTTCAGGTAACTTTGCCAAAGTAACTTAAGCTAAGTTCCAAGTTAGTTTTAACTCGCTTTTCATTCACGTCCACATACTCTCTTGCTTTCTCTCCGGTTCCTTCGTGGCATTTATTGTCATAAAACGTGATATTCAATCAATGACATTATTTTATTAAACACTGTCATTCATTCTGTAGCCGAAGCAAGAACCGCTGCCATTGAAATGAAGCTGAACCATTGTACGCCCACAGGGAGTAAGATGCAAAGCGTTCGAATAGACCTCTACCAGAGAAACGTCATCATGACATTGGTAGACAGTTTGAAACCGAAACAAATCGGAAAGAATGGGCTGGGTTCCACGAACGGGCACTTGTTCGCTGCCTCCCACTGAAAGAAAAGCGGGACCGAGAGTCGCGTCCCTTTAAGAGACCATATCGTTATCCCCTCAAGACCGTGGCTTTCGGGCGCGACCTTGTTCACCTCTAGCCTCGAGCGTAGTTCAATTCTACCAAATTTGCGGCGCTGTCGAACACTATGACGTCATTTGTTTACAAACAGGGAGCGGTCTATTGCTGGACATAAACGAAAACCATCTAAGCGTGTTGCACTCCTCCGCAGGCAACTGAAGGTCTAACTCAACTGCTCACGCCCACAGCACCTGCGTAATGCTATTTTGTGTCCGATGCAACTTGGAGGTAACTCGTTCTTTTTTTAAGTAACTCAGTAACTGCGACTTACATTTCAGGCTGAAGATCTTCGTGATTAACCTAGCTACAATTTGCACACGGTAACTTAACTTGTAACGATTTCTTTTTGACCGGTAACTCCTCAATCTGTGGTATTTTCTCCTTGGTGCTACATGCTAGCGGCAAGCGGAAGCGGGCTTGTTCACCTGGTCAGAGGGGTGGAGAAGTGCGCCGGCAGCGACACCAATTCAAACCACGTGTCCAGCACGTTCAAGCCATACCGAAACTACCGCGGTGTGTCACTAACAGCGCGCTCGTTCACCCCGCTGAACGAGTACAGGAGCCAATTTCCGCTCGCAGGTATGGTGTCGCACCGAGCGCGTGTTCCGTAAACTTTTGTCGGGACCTGTACCAAGTGCCGAAAGAAAGTAAAGCATGAAGCATTGCATATTTCAGCCTCACTGGCCGGTTTCACCTCAGTTCAGGCAGTGAGGTCCCATCGACTTCCTGGATTTTCATTATTATTATTATTTTTTAGGAGCTTATCGTACAAGATGATCAACAGCGGTAAAACGAATAATTTCTACCGAATAGTTTTAGTGCAAAAAAAGAAAAAGAAACAATCGAGAAAATCGGGTTCTCAAGTTTTGCCGTGTTTGCACGCGTATATCTCCTGAGTTTTATAAGATATTATAGTGAAATTCTTTTATGTTTTAGTATGCCTACTGGCCAGCAGTTTGAGCGCAAATTTGGCTGCGTATACCTCTTTCAGGTATCTGCAGAAACAGGCAAATGTTGAGACATATCACGAAAAAAAAAAAGACAAGGAATTTGCGCGTTCGTTTCTCGAAAGGTCCTTTTGAATTCATTTATATTTTGCCAGGACATGGCCCGATGTGAGGCCTTTCGTCTGATGTAAAGAAAAACTGCTTCAAAAGGGGTACACCGGCGATGGGCGCGTTAAAATTCGACCCTGCTCTGCGTGCGTGCATGCCAGAGCCCGGCTGGCGGTACCGCGGGACGGCAGGTCTCTGTCGATGTCGTACAAAATAAGGGACAACTTTGTGTAATCAAAAGTGGTAGTTTATGCCGATATATTTACCAGACTGCGAAAGCGGAAGTAGTACTCTGCGAAGACAGCGACAAATGATTTCGCTCAGTTTCACTTTTCTGCATTCACCGTCCAGGGTACGAGATATGAACGTTTCTCGGCCTCCACTTTCTGATGTTTTGCTTTGCCACGCATGCGAACCTTGTATGCCACTTTGATGTGGCATACATTTGCCCATTCCTTTTTCTTTTCCATTCTAAAAGAAGCCACGTCCTCAGCGCGTAGATGGAGTAAATGGACGCGATTTAGGTGTTTTGGCTAGCACGTTATCATATCTTGTGACCCTAGGATGACATCTTGCTCGGGAGAACGCAAGTTAGGTGTCGTGGCATGGTGCTTGATTATTTCACCGATCCTTTCACACGCATTTTTGTCGTGGCCTGTTCCTGTGAACAGCCATGTCTCGCTCGCAAAAGTAGATTTGGAGAGCTCATAGAGCCTATGCCGATTTTTAAAATAGCTGGCCGCTCCCTCTGACACGTAAATCATTAGCCGCAAAAGGAACATTCTCGTCAAGCCACTCTTGAATAGCGATGGAAACTGACAGTGAGTGTGCTGAATTGTGACACAAGTCTTCGCTCACCACACCAAAACTGTTTCCGTGCCAACTGTTACCACGCATGTGGATATGGAAATATGTTTCTCCCCAGTGGCACGGTTATATTTCGCTAGGCATAGCTATACTGTCCAATTTGTTTCAGCGAAATCGAAGTACATTATGTGCTATTTGTGAGGTGGATTAGTATTTTTCTCCCGTATGGCTTTGCTCTGAACGTCTCTAATGTAATTATGACAAATGTGAGAACCCGCCCGCTTGCTTAGCTGTGAGAGGAAATATTCTGCTGCTACTTCAGCACAGAACACGCATTTTTGTGCTTACTTAACTTAAAAATATCGTAAAATGAAGTAAAGCAATCTTGGTAGGAACTTGCGGGAACCCTGGAAAAAGCAACTCCTAACTCGATATTTATTTATACAGTATGCGTATCACTGTGTACACCATTGAGTCCCTGACCATTTAGTCGTTGAAATACGGCTTTACGGCAATGTAGGATTTCACACATATGTTTTGTGGGAAATAACTCCCAGGCATGCAAACTGTCTTCAGCAAGACGTCAAAAGTTTGCTGACGAAAAGCTCAGGTAAGGCTAAGGAGAGAGAGCCTTGCCCAAACAGAGGACTACACACACAGAGAGACTTTTGCCACAGATTCAGGCCGTTTGCATTCACGTCACACATTAGTTAAGCTAATTTTGCCAATTGAACTCGAAAATTAGCCAAGCAAAGGTAACGTTTTTCTTCATGAATTCCGAAGCCAATGGCCATAGCACACTATTCCAACTGAAATCACAAGTTTTTTCACAAGATTTGTACAAAAATTTGACAGCCGCAAAACCGTCACTTCGCAAGGCGTGCTCCATGAAATTTGCGTTTGCGTAAATGCTGGCTCTGCCTTTATGGAGAGAAAGTGGAAACAGCCATACCCGATCGAGGGCATTACAGCGGTAACCGACGCTATCAGTGGCTGGGGACTGACGGTATGCATGTTGATAAGGGCGGAAAGCGTGACTATGTCCTTGTTCGCATAGGAGGGAGGGTATTTGGATGGAACGAAAAGTTCCGCAAACGTAAATATCAGCAATCGCAACTGGCACGGGGACGGTTTTGCGGCTGTCAAATTTTTGTACAAATATTCTGAAAAAACCTGTGATTTCGGTTGGAATATTGTGCTATGGCCATTGGCTTCCGAATTCATCAAGAAAAACGTTAACTTTTGTTGGCTAATTTTCGAGTTCAATTAGCAAAATTAGCTTAATTAATGTGTGATGCGAATGCAAACGGCCTGAATCTGTGGCAAAAGTATGTGTGTGTGTGTGTATTCCAAGTAGTTTCATAATTTTCTGAAGTTAAACCTATTTTTAGAAATCTAATGACACTTTCTCACCGGACACCCTGTATATTGCACGTGTCGTCTGGTGTGATCTCAAATAAATTTGTCTTTATCCTTATAACGACTACATACACCTCGACGTTGCAAGCGTCGACACCCACTTTGCAATATCCCCGTTATTTATTTCTATATCCTTATTCGACGCAGAATTTTTTTTTCTTTCGTTCCTAAAATTCGTTCGTCTTCTTTTGTTGTTACAGGAACATCGAGCTCAGACATAACCGCAGGGAAAATGAACACCTGATGGAGAGCTTCTGAGTGTAGTTCCGACGTTGGCACCGAGGTGACGCCATCATCCAATGCGCGCAACAGGTGACTCTCTCTCTCTCTCGCTTTCTCTCAGTGTGTTCTTATATCCAATCATGTCGCTTTTGTGAAATTTGTGCAGCCATATGCGTCGGCCATCTTTTTTCTCGGAATCCACGCGCCGTTTTCTTCTTACTCCCGTGTTCAGGCAGTGAGTCGATTGCTCTGTTTGAGGTTAACAAGGACAAGGAAGGACACTGCGTGTGGCTCGCATTGCGGGTTTATTATAATATGGCGGTAGTTTTGACTACGAAAGATAAAATTGGTCTATCGCTTTCCTCAGGGTCACTTGTTTTTTTTTGCAGCAAGCCACTGAGCGGCAACAAGAAATAAGATGCCGATAATGGTGGACGGTGCTTTCGTAAAATGCATAGGTTTCATTAGGTTTGCAAAAAAAAGCAAAACTCTGAGAACAGTAGTTGCGCCTCTCAGGCTTCGGATATGTTGTTTTTCTTTCCCCCTCTTTTTTTGCAAGGTTTCATTTTGAAATTGCGATGTATCTTTTCTAAACACGAAATTCATTCAGAACTCTGATGAACATGTATCATTTTGTTGGTTTTGAAGTCCTGGAATTGTTTGCAGAGGAGCTAGCACGTATGTACTCGAAGGCGCTAACAGGCATGTGACATCTTCTATATACTTCCCTCTCTCCCTACTTTATTTCTCAACTGCTTTTCTTTTTTTTTCTTTTTTTTTTGTTTGTTGAACATTAAATAGTGCTAATGATAAGCACATGACTCTGCTGCTGGACTCAAAATATCAAAGCACAATTGGTCCGTTGCAGCATTGGTCGTGTTGAATAGCAGTAATGGGTCCTCAAGCGGTGAAGACTCTCTGTGTATCCATGTTAGTGTCCTCTAGTTTGCATAAACGAGAAACTGTGAGACTGTGAATCAAAGGACACTTGTGGCACCTATCCTTTTTGAAGAGGGCGCCGCCCGCAAGGACCGTGCATCTCCCTGTATCACGGTACTGGCCCTGCAAAGCCTTTCAGCACCTCTTTTAAACTTGCCTGTGTGCACTTCGCCGTGCCAGCTTAATTATACGTTGATAACCAGATGAGACTATGAAGTCACAAACATCTATAGAGGGACCGCATCGCATACGACCACAAGTGAATTCATGATTTTCAAGACGCCCTGCATACCGAAGAAAGCGGGGATTCGTCTGTCATGATCCATCAACGTCCAAGCCAGCTGCACTCAATCCACGTGCCTTTGAAGGCACTAGAAAAAAAAGAGAGAGAGAGAGAAACAAAAAAAAGGAGGCACCACGGTACTGGAAACGCAATGCTAGAATACACACGTCGGGATCGTTACTTGTGTGGCACATGTGAGAAAAGTAATATTGTCTCGAGTTGGCAGTAACATGCCAGCAGTAACAACGCATTGTCACGGCGTCTCCGTGGAGTGAACCTTGGAAGATGAGCTTAAAACGCAGCTCCGGAGTTACCTCGAATTGTCGGAACTATTGCGGTATTCTGGAAGACCGTATCAAACTGTGTTATAAACCACACTTCGTTTCCATAAAACGGCCTTCTATTCTTCACAAATTAGAAGGATCCATTCCAAAAAACAGACAAGGGAGCCGCGATTTTTATGACGGCAGCTATAGTTTGGCCCTTCAAATTTGTGACATCAGCGATGTCAGTGTTCTTCTAAAACTCCTCTCTCCTTCTACGGTGAACCTGCAGGAAGCAGACGGCAGCCGTGGAACTCGGGTCACGGCGGCACGATTAGAGCGTCAATGTCGCATGCTTGAGCTCCATGGTCTTTAAAAGTTCATTTGGGCAGTAGCATGGAGGCTGTTACACGAAAAATTAGCCAATGTTTTAAAAAAAAAGGTTCAACGACGGACAACATAGTGTTACTAGTCGCGTGAGGATACCCAAACTGTTTTTGTTTTATAATTAATTAACTAATCGAGTGAAATTAATTAATCCGTATTCCTTACAATACTCGTTCGAATATGAAAACTTTGGCACTGTTTCTTGTTTCTTACTCTGCGATCTCGAAGCGTGAGCTTTGGGGATGGAAACTTGTCAAGTTGTCCTACAGCTGTTTCTTCCCATCCCACATCCTAGAGAAGAAATAACACTGAATTCAATTTAATTTATTTTCTGGGTTTGCAAAAAACCGACGCGGGACCTGTCGTAGAAGCGCGAGGAGCGCCGGTTAACATTTTTTTAAAATTTCAATGTTAGCGCCGCGAAGCAACTGTGGCTATGAGCGGGGTACAGACGTGGACAGATGGAGATAGGACAGCAGGAAGGAGTGGGAGACAGTGGGGTTAGTGTGCGTCCTGGGCCGACTTCAGGGGGAACTCTGCCGATATTCGTCTGGAAAGTCTTCGGAAAGCCCGGGGAAAACATCACAGCACAGCCGGTGGTAGGATTCGAACCCACCACCTCTCAGTCTTCAGCACGACCTTGGCTACCACCAACAAGCGGGACGCCTTAACCAGCTCGGCCATGCCGCTGGTGCCGGTTAACAGCGCTCTCGTGGGTCCTGTTATGGAACGAAGACATGTTTTTCTCTCTTTTTTTTTTTTTCCAAACTCGAAAGTTAGTCTACGGAGCCGGGTAAAATGGTACAAAGGTACAAAGTTGCAGTCAACAGGTTTCGTGTCGTTGTATCGCCCGCTACAACTGTCTCATTGACATTTTCGCTCTAATCGTTATGATTACAAAACTGACAAATTCAATTCACCTAATTAAGTATTTAATTACAAAACAAAAGTAGTTTGAGTATCCTCACACCACTGGTAACACTATGCAGTCCGTCTTTTTGGTGTGCGATAAACCATTTTTCGTGAACCACCCTGTATAATAACCCTCGCTGCGGGTATTGGCTGCGAACTCCAGTTTCTTGTGTCAGATTGTCTGCTATTGCAACTGGCAAGCGTCACCGATAACATTGCGTGCACACTTGCCAGTATTGTGAGATAAGCAGTGCACCACGTGGCACCACATTCCGGCGACCTGTCAAGTGCTTCCAAATGGTGCTTTGTAGCTAACAGCAGATAGCGCTTCCTGTTGGTCTTGACTCAACCCTCTTTTAAAGCAATAGAGCCCAGTAATCGCGGTAGCCGTGTAGGTCGGTACGCCACGTTTCTAGAGAGAGAAGAGGTAGAAGGGAAGAAGTTAGAATGGCACCGAAACAAGCGCTGAACATCGCAGCGCAGCGCAGAACAAGCGCAGAAACATCAGGATCAAAAAATGACCCCACGATGCTACAGCATTGAAACACAGTGACGGACCAGTGTGACGAAGGATACAAGAAGAGAGCATGAGAGGTACACAGTGTTAAGGTGGAAGGGTCGAATGCGCTGGAGGAGACGCAATGTGGGACAGATCCGTTGTGCGGCTACCGTGGGATCTCTCTGGATCTATGAACTGTACTGGGGATGGCGCAGACTCTTTCTGCAGGACCAAGTACCACGACCACGATCCAGAGGGTAGGGATGAAGCCAAGCTTCCCTACTGGAAAATTCCAGTATGACCGTGCCAGTATAACTTCGTATCGTAAATTGGTACCGGTATGTCTTCCCATACTGGCTACACTTGCATACCTGCTACAATTGAGCAGATGTGGCTGCTCCGCTGCTGCCCCCACGAAGAACTATCCATTTGACGCTTCTGACCAGGAGCACATCCGCGCACTGCCAAGACCGCCTATACAGAAAAAGCCTGCTTACTCGTCGATGTGACGTACCAACTAAGAGTCAGCCAATCTGGATCGTGTTTTCAACGGCCATAGCCAAAGACAACGGCAACGGCCATAGCCAATCGCGAACGGGCTATCAGCGGTCGTAGCCATGGAGAACGAGCCACCGTGAGTCGATTGGGCAGCCAGTGTCGTCTGCAAGTAGTGAACGTCCCCGCGGACAGTATGAAAACAAGATGAAGCGCAAAACGGTCCCATATTTTATGCAGACTATTTTTCTGGAGATGTGCAACACAAGTCTACAGTACAAGTCTACAGACTACAGACAGATGTTCCCTAGACTTGCACTGATGATGTCTCCCGCATAGGAGACGAAACGTCTAAATAAATTGTTATTTCCCGTTGCGTTAAGTCGGTGACAATTTTTTCATTCACAAGTCTACAGGTTCACATTTGCGAAGTTAGCAGCAATCCTTTGCGAGTCCTTGAATTCGCAGAACGACGAATCGCGGTAGCAGGCGAATAGACCTCTCCCTGTTTGTAAACAAATGACGTCATAGTGTTCGACAGCGCCACCAATTTGGTAGAGTTGCACTACGCTCGGAGCTAGGGGCGAACGAGGTCGCGCAAGAAAGCCACGGTCTTGAGGGGATTACGATGGTGCCTGAATGGGACGCGACCTTCGGTCCTACTTTTCTTTCAGTAGGAGGCAGCGAACAAGTGCCCATTCGTGGAACCCAGCCCTCCCCTTCAGATTTATTTTGGTTCCAGTCTGTCTACCAACGTCATGGTGACGTTCCTCGGGTAGAGGCCTATTCTGACTATATGTGCCCACGTAGCGAAGGAGGGAGAGGAGGCATTAAGCATGCCATCTGTATCTAAGTGGCGTTGGCACTGCTTCCCCCAATACCTCGTCTTCCTTCGTTTATATGTCAGAGCTACGAGAACTGCAACAAACACGTTTGGCCAAATACACAAAGATACAGCTGATTTTGTTCTTTGGCACTCATTTGAGGGCACAATGTTTTTGAATAATATATTCCGTATAATTTATGCCAATGTTCCAAATTGCATCACTATAAACCGCTGACATTGTACTGTTTTGCAGAGACGGAGGCGACCGACCAACCGTATCAGCCATTGTACGATGCCCCGACCAAGTATATCAGGCGCTGGAATAATCCGCTTTGCTGCATGGCACGTCTGCATATTGCCCAAGTCTTAGCGCGTCCGCCTCCGAGTGTCCCCAATCAGTCTCGTATTCTACGATCTCCACACAAAGTTACCAACACGCTCATTACCTGCAGCATCGAAGCCTAAAACAAAGACAAAAACGATGTCTTCCTGGAGTCACGTCCCGGAGCAGTGTGAAAGTGTAGTTTTCAAATGTTTGCTTATTGTGCAGTTTACGTGGGAATCCACAATGTGATTTCGTGCGAATTCTGTAACGTGAAAGTGTGTGACAGGAAGACATTGTGAATCGGAATGTGCGTAACCAGCTGCAGCGCTTAAAGGACAGATTGTGTGTGATACGAACAAGATCCATGGAAGCAAGGATGTGTAGCTGGTAGTAGTCCTACTGCCGTGCTGTGATGTTTCAAGGATGACGTTGTTCAGGAGTGATTAAAAAAATGAAATTTTCGTAATGTGAAAAGTGCAGTGAGACGTGACGTGGGTGGTCTTCGAGGCTCTCTCAAATTGGATAACATGTATTAAATGGCAGCAGAATAAGCGGAAATTAAAATGAAGTTGGTGCAAGAATGGTTGAGATACAACGAGCTTCGTATAACGAACTCATCCCTATGGCAAACTCTTCTTTTTAACGAACTGTGTGTGTGGGGGGGGGGGATATGTTTATTAAAGATAAAGAAAGAGGGAAAGGTCAGACAGGCCAAGGCCGACTTGCTATTCCCAAAAGAGAAAAAAATAAAATAAAAGAAATAAAGAGAAATAGAGAAAAGAGTTGGAGAAGAGGAAAAGAGAAAGTGTGGATTTTTACGTAGCCCTGTTCATAACGACTTTTTTTCTAAAAATTATCTCTGGCTTATAACAAACTCCTGTTTATAACGAATTAAAAAATAATGCGAACTCCTGTAAAGACGAACTTTTCCTCACAACGAACTCCTTCTTACAACAAAATTCTCTCGACTCCTACACCTTGGGCCTGGGTGTGAAAACGAAGTTCTGGTTTACCTGCTTGACCTTCATAGATTTCTCTGGTATTCTGCTGCCTGAGCGTAAGTACGCTAACACATATGTTAGAGATCGCTTACAGCGATTTTAGGTTATGCTGATTTGCAATAGACATGTAAGCAAAAAAAATATAAGGACCTTCCTTCCGAACGTTTGCCTGCCTGCATCAGGAGGCGTACGTGACTGATCGAAGAAGCTTGTGACGTGTTCACACAAATGAAAAGGAATCCGCTATTCTATTGAATGAACGCACTTAAATGCCAATGACTTTTTTCTGCTTCCAAATAAAATTAAACACACGGGAGAAACACCAAAGTCATTCATTCTCACCCGTTGTAAACACTAGAAATTCCTTTCCTAAATGTACAACGAATGGGAGGACTGGGAGGACTGAGTTCCGAGCAGATGCTCGTCCACTCAACAGAAAATTGAAAACAGTTTAGATCAGTATGAATTGATTATCCTTGTTGTCGCTATCAAAGCACAGAACGTGCTGAAGGCGCTAACTTCGTTCTTAGTAAGAAATAAAGAAATAATATTGCTAACTTCGTAATATATCTTCCGAGAGAGGGAGGGGGATGAGAAGATTTCATTTGATTTGAGTTGGGTTTTTCTGACGGGCTAGCTACTACCTTGATGCGCCCAGTACTAGTGGACGTTTTACCTAGGTAAAATTAAAATTTTTGTATTCACTAAAACTGGGATAAATGCTGGATTAGCAATTGAAATCAGAGATCTTTTAGCAACCTGGTATCTTTAAAAAGCATGGAGATCTTTTCATAGGGTACAAAACTTTCATCACCCAGCAAACGCGCCGGGTGCAGTGGTAAGGAGTTTCTATATAAACACACACACACACACACACACACACACGTGGGATGAGAAGAAAAACAAAATCTTCTGAAACGTCTCATTATTCGGATCTAATCTTTACATGCGACTCTTCACGGGGGTATCATCAATTTCCCCAAACCCGTGCCACGCCATGCTATGTTAGTCTTTTTTTTTTGGGGGGGGGGTACTTTGGGTACTAAAATGGGTACTTCCCCTTTTGGGAACTTCAGTGGACACCTTTTAGAGAAAAAATTGCCACTGATGCCGGTCATTTGTTGCAGTAGTTAATTTGTTTCCATATACAATTTTTGTCGCGGCTGGTCCCGGCTAAACGCAAAATGACGTAATGAATTGGTGTAATTCATTGGTGGATAAGATAATGGAAGAGCGTCGTAGTATGTAACCGAACAGTATGTAAACCGAAACCAATTAATTACCGCAACAAATGACCCGCTTCGGTGGCTGATTTTTCTCGAAAAGTTGTCCACTGAAGGTCCCAAAATGGGCAGTACCCTTTTTAATACCAACGGCACCCTGCTTCAGACAAGTGTTTTTTCACGAAACTCATTTTAATTTTAATTTAAATGAGCGTCTCCCACTCATTCACACGGTACAGAGCTTGTAGGTGGTGTCCGGCGTATACTAGTAAAAAAACAAAGTCATTGGATTGGTGCACCCGTTCGCGAATTATTAACCCGAGGGTTTAACTGAGACACCTTGTATATTGCTAGGTACACCTTCATATTTGGAAACACAAATCGTTAGCACGATAATCGTAGCGGTCCTGTCCGTGGTTGGGCTTCCTGAGGTGCACAGAAAAGTATACCGGCCGAGCGCACGTTCAGGTCACCTTGAGCGAGAACAACACTAAAACAAGAGCTCCTCATTACACGCTCAGAATAGGGTAAATCCCTGCGCACGCGGTGAAATCTCAATGTTTTTTTTTTTTATTATTATTTCTGATACATCACTGAAAACTCTTCGGTTCTGTTCTTGTCTCTCTCTTCGCTCGCAAAGCAAACAGGCAACAAACAGATAAGTTTACCTGTCGGCGTAATCTGAAAACGTGCCGTGGGCGGGGCACGAAAAACAAAGGAGGAGAGGAGGATTGTGTCCTTACGCAGCGCGTGGCGAACGTTCTGCGCACGCGCGAGGAGCTCGAGCCGGGGCTCCGTCGCCACGCGCGTTTCCAGTCTCCCTCCCGGGCTCGCGCGCGGCGAATCTTGCGCTTCATTCCTCAACGCTGCGGGTTCGGCAGCGTCGCTATCGATCGTTTCGAGTCTGGGTCGCCGGCGAGGTCGCGATCATGCATGCGGCCAATGTCGGCACATTCTCAAAAGAATTTAAGACTCGCCACATTGACGAGACAACCAGTCATTGCATATCGCTTCTATGGGAGCTTCACTGCGACGACTGTTGGCGCTTCCATCATGCGGCATAAATGTTTTAACTTCCTTTCTGCAAAGTCGATGTAGTCGGTGTAGTTTAAAGGAGGTAAGAACTCTTATATGCAGGTATTTAGTTACGCGTGTAATATGTCTACTATTGTTCTTCTTCTCTTCATAATTCTATTTACAATTTATTGTTCAATACGTTTCCTTGATAAAGCGTGACAAAAACGCACTTTTTTTCGAATACGAGCGAGTAGACGTACCGCCATCCAGAAACCTCTATCCATTGCTACGTCATTTGAAGAATTGTAGCACCCAATCACACGCCAGCACGGAGGTGCACATAACGTTCTGCTGTACGCTCTTAAAAATGAGGGGGGGGGGGGGGCTGTCGAGCTAGCTTGCCGTTGTTGGCCGCACTCAAGTGGGCATCGTCATGACTATAGCCAAAAGGAAAGTGGGAGAGGGGAGTTGAGGATTTCAAAGTGATGCATAGGCGGGATAACCGATACTGATGGGACGGAGGCACACTGTACACTCTTAAAAATGAACTTCACCGCATAGCACGCTCCTAACCAATCATCCCCTCGAATGATATGGTTATCTGCCCTGATTCGTTGAAAACGGGAGGTGTACGCCTTTTTTGTGAACTTATGCTGTTCATAATTGTCACAAAAAAGGCGTACGCCTCCCGTTTTCAACAAATCAGTGTTGACAACGATATCATTCGAGACAATGGTTGGCGAGGAGCGTGTTATGCGGTGAAGTTCATTTTTAAGAGTGTAGGTAAGAGGTGCACTAGAGTGGTCTCTCCGCTAGGCCCGTTTCTTGAAGAAAGCGCACCATGTTGCACGCTCCTAGCCAACCATCATCCCGAATGACAACGTTCTCATCCCTGATTTGTTGAAAACGGGAGGCGGAGCCTATTTTGTAGCCATAATGCCGTACATAATGGCTCATACATAATGGTACATAATAGGCTCCGCCCCCCGTTATCACCAAATCAGGAGCGAGAAGGTTGTCATTAGGGATGATGGTCTCTAGCAGCGTGCTCTATATATGGTGAAGATACGGACCTATCAGATTCATCGATACAAAAGGTGTCACATACAACAAATTAAACTCGCCGTTTGGAGCCGACACAGTCGGCGGGCTAGCTTCACTCTTAAAAATGAACTTCACCTCATAGCACGCGCCTAGCCAACCATCATCTCGAATGATAGCGTTATCTTCCATGATTTGCTGAAAACGGGAGGCGTACGCCTTTTTTGTGACAATTATGAACAGCATAAGTGTCACAAAATAGGCTCGGCACCACGTTTTCAACAAATCAGGGACGAGAACGTTGTCATTCGGAATGTTGGTTGGCTAGGAGCGTGCTATGTGGTGAAACTAATTTTTAAGAGTGTTGGTAGAGATCGTAGCCCCTTTAAGCGCTGCTCGATCATTTGCTTGGAACAAGTTTTTACAAGGTATCATGAAACATCATGTGAAAATGAAAAAAAATGGTTAGGAAGCAAGCGAGCTGGTGAAGATAATGCACAATGTAATTTGAGACTTCGTGTTGTGTCTGTCCCTTCGTGTTCCCTACACTCTTAAAAATGAACTTCACCACATAGCACGCTCCTAGCCAACCATCACCCCGAATGACAACGTTCTCGCCCTAGATTTGTTGAAAACGGGAGGAGGAGCCTATTTTGTGCCCATTATGCACGGCACAAAATAGGCTCCTCCTCCCGTTTTCAACAAATCAGGGGCGAGAACGTTGTCATTCGGGATGGTGGTTGGCTAGGAGCGTGCTATGTGGTGAAGTTCATTTTTAAGAGTGTAGTCTCGGGGTTTTACATTATGCAACATCACGTGAAATTCGTCCAATTTATACGTGTTCATTTTCACCGAAAATACATCAGCACAGTTACGTTTGTGTCAAGTTTGTGTCAGTTGCTCACAGTACACAGCTCATATACGCAAGTTTCATCCAAAGGGTTCAGCCCACCTTCGACAATTAACCGAGAATCGCTCGACACCGATGTCACTGTATCCACGTTGCTCATGACTTGAGAATGAATCAACTTCATCACACTTTAGAAGTAATGTTCTTGTGCAACGACACGTTCTAAACGTGTACACGGTTCAAACGCAGATATACCTCAAACAAGTATCCAGAGGGATTGTATAGAGATTGCGTAGAGTAGAGTTTTCTAAAAGCGGATATTGATAAAAAATATAAATTTCCGCAAGTAACGGTTTACTTTGGAGTATAAACAGTTGAATACCCATAATTATGATAATCCACGGCTTTACGTCGCAAGACAATAGGGAGACTCTCCGAGTCTCTTCGTCAGCTGGACTCTCGCCCTTTCTCCCTATCGAAATTGCTTGGTCCCTGGCCCAATCCAGCCCAGCAACGCTCTGCGCTCAAAGCTCTTCTGACATTTCTGGACACCATCGGACTTCGATCGCTATTGTGAAGGGGCTCGTTATTTTATTCCCCACATTCCCACCAGCAATGGGGTAGAGTATCGCCTGTGGCGATGAAACTCCCCACCCTCCAAGGTAAAAAATAAAGTTGTTGTTGTTGACAATAGTGAAGGTTGGTCCTCACTGTTGCGTTTTGACGCACAGGCATCCGTTCCGTTGGCACGCATCTTCAGCGCTCAACGCAGCGCAATGCGTTGACATGTTCTCACTGCCACGGACCTACGTCCGTCGGTTGACGGTGGTTGACACATGTGGTCGAGGAAGCGCACCAACGTGCGTTCAGTGAATGCCCATACAGCACAGACGAAGGCACAGCAAAGCAATATGATTCAACATACACTCTTAGAAATGAACTTCACTGCATAGCACGCTCCTAGCCAACCATAATCTCGAATGATATCGTTATCTGCCCCAATTTTCTGAAAACGGGAGGCGTACTCCTTTTTTGTGACACTTATGCTGTTCATAATTGTCACAAAAAGGCGTACGCCTCCCGTTTTCAACTAATCATGGCAGATAACGATATCATTCGAGATGATAGTTGGCTAGGAGCGTGCTATGCGGTGAAGTTCATTTTTAAGAGTGTAGTGTTTTAAAAGCGTTTTGTTTACGTGCAATGGTGCCTCGATATGGAAGATCCAGAAACGGATTCGCTGGATTTCTTAAGTGGCCCAATATTCCTCGGCGGCGCTACTCTTGCAGCAGAAATTGAAGGAGACAACAACACACGTTATCACGCTGCACTGCCTTTTTATAATCCAGCCTCGTCTTGTCACCTCTATTTCGCTGCAAAGCATTTACTGCACTGCAACGCCCATGCATACCAGATACACAAAACCACACAACGCTGCTCCGTTGGCCGCCATTGCTGTTTACCTACCACGTAAAAACTGCGCATGTGTCAGGTTCGCTGCTCTGATTGGTCTCCTTGCTGCGTCGAACGCGCTGCTGTGCGGAAAAGTTGAGCCGTTGCGAACTCTTGTACGTCCGTGCGTGGGAGCTCTCCGTTAGCTCGTTGTCATGGTAACTGACGGATACAGGCCAACGGAACGGATGCCTGTGCGTCAAAACGGATCAGTGAGGACCAACCTTGAGTGACTCGACAGTCGTTCGTGTATGTGCGCACCGGAGTCGGCTTTAACGTGCGCCGAAATCTCAACACACGGCACACCGTAGTTCACGTCCATCGCGGAAGACGCTGTGTCTACGCGATTTGTGCCCAGTGAAATACCTCAAAAGGCAGGAGAGCCAAACCACGACAACAAGGAAAATAGAAGAACAGTAAGACGCTTCTTCTTCGGCCACCAGACAGGTAAGAGGTGCCTTTCAGAGTACTGCACTCACTTGCTCTCACTTGCACTCACTTGCTCTTATGTACACTGTGTGATTCCAGTTAAGCGCACGGGACACAAATAAAGGTGATTCTCACATTTCTATACTCACTCGAAGACAACGAGATAAGGTGCTCACTACAGCGCAGATGTTCATGCAAATGCTTTTTGTTACATCGATATGGTTTCGTATATGGACGATGAAAAAAAAAAAACAGTTTTCAGATAGACCTCACCCGAGGAACGTCATCATGACGTTGGTAGACAGACTGAAACCGAAACAAATCGGAAGGGGAGGACGGGGTTCCACGAATGGGCACTTGTTCGCTGCTTCCTATTGAAAGAAAAGTAGGACCGAAGGTCGCGTCTCTTTCACGGACCATCATAATCAGGGATTTCCCTACTCCCCCTTTGGGGGGGGGGGGGGGTGTACACCCTCCCTGCATTTTTGCAACCCCCCCCCCCCCTGAAATGTCTCAGGTGACCCAAACAACTCGGCCACCAGCACGTTCTAGCTGGTAGTGAGTCCGGCGCAGCGAATTACATCATGTACTGTCAAACTTGGGCTGTAGGACCACAGCCATGCAGATGATCGTAGCATGCATTTCTCTGAAATCATTTGAAAGTGCCTGTTCAATATGCATATATTGCGCGCATATACGAGCAAAAATGCGTTCGGGCACGCAAACTCAATGTGGATCATGAAGAACCGTTTGCGCCCAACTCAATCAGCGAAGTATTCAGCTTTTTTTCGTCTAAGGTTTTCACCGTTGGTTGCCAGGTATTCATTGAGCTTCGTGAGACAAGGTGCTAGTATTTTTTCTTTGTCGGTCTGTCATTATGCATCTTAATGTTGAAATTGTTGAAATGCTGTTCATAATGAATCTGTATTCTAATGTACTGTGTTCTAACATGTACAAATAAAACGGGAAAGCTGTGCAGATATGTCACCATTGTGCCACGATTCTTTCCGTGTCTAAGAAAAATTCCGTAAACGGAACCTTCACCAAGCATACCCCCCCCCCCCCCCCATGAAAGCTCGACACCCCCCCCAGCAATGAATTTCTGGGGAAATCACTGATCATAATCCCCTCAAGACTTTGGCTTTCGGGCGCGACCTTGTTCGCCTCTAGCTCCGAGCGTAGTTCAACTCTACCAAACTTTTATTTTCTTTTTTTTTCTGGAAAGGGTTCTTCCCGGCCGGAAACTAATACGCGAGAAATTTTTCCAGGCGAAATCGCTCCATACTGTGAGAAGCGCGCGCATCAAGTTCCTCTTCAGCATTCCTCCTCTCCCGGACGCATTCTCCTGTGTGTCGAGCAACTATGCGGGCTGTGCTGCTGGCCCCTGTTACGTCACTGGTGTTGCGCAATGCCGAGCAATGGTGGTGCTGCGCCTGCCAGTCGCACATACAAGGTCACAAGGTCTCTGGTCGCGCCTGAGGGCTAAAGCATTACGTTTCTCTTCGTTGCAGGCGTTCGGATAACACACTATAATGAACAGGTTTTTGTGTGTGAATCGTTTGCTACGCTTGCGCTGGCAGGTATGACATGTGGGCTGCACTTTTTCGTTGAATGTAATCGTCTTCTGCTCGGGGGCCGTTCACAACAAGGAAAGCAATACCCACCTCCGTGGCTATGAGGTTTCTGCTGACGAGGTTTGTGGGACTCTAGCGATTCACCAATCATTTGTTTGTGGTGTGTCAATTAAAAATTTACACGCGGGTTCAATCCCGGCCGAGGACGCGCCATGATACGGTCTATTCTCAAAACATGCCGTCTTCCGCGAAGGATAGTGTTCGGTGTGTTGAGGTTACAGCGCACGTTAGAAAAAAAAAAAAAAGAAGAAGAGAAGAAAAAGTTTTCTCAGGTAGGCAAAACTAATCCACAGACCGACCACGTTGCTTTGCTTCAGATCGCGGATTTGGATACTTTGCATATTTTTCCTGGATATGCAGGACTCCCAGTCAACGATATTAGTATGTTTTGGGAATCATGGAAACGCAATAATAAATTTTATTGTGCATGAAAATACATAACTTTGGGTTTGTGCATAATTGGAGACAATGCATATTTTTGCGTAGTTTTGCCCTGAGCCGGACGCATATTTTCTCGTCGCTAATGGGTCCAAACTTGTAACTTCATCGAAATGACACCCAGTGCGTCTGTAAACAGGAACCTCGAAGGACTTCAACCCATTCAGGCCTGCAGTGCCGTTCATAAAACGAACCAGAATGGCAGCAGTGTCATGAAAATCACTCGCGCGTCAGCGGAAGTATAGTGGCTGGAATATACGAGCCACTATCGCGGAAGCATGCTACTCGCGGTCTGCGTTCGTGCGAGCTCATCCCAGCAAAAACGCTGGACCCTACTCGGCAAGTCGGCATGCAGCGCACACTAGATATCGCTTAGAAATGCCACAGGAAAAACGCCCATCCCGCAGTATATATACCAGCTCCGGTGGCGCAGCGGTAACGCGTGCGCTTGGAGACTGGGAGGTCCGCGGTTCGAATCCGCGGGCCGGCTGTGCCGTCTGGGGTATTTCCTGGGTTTCCCTCAGATGTGTAATAGGCGTATGCCGGCACAGTTCCCCCGAAGTCGGCCCATGGACGCAGCTATCCTCCCCCCGAGCGGATTCCGCTCGGTCTTCCACTTCACCCTTTCCTCCTCTCCGCCATCTTTCCCTTCTCGAGAAACATGCCGCCTAATCAGGCAGGCAGACCTCTCGGGTTCCTCCCAACGACACTCCTCCTCCTTAAATCCCGCAGTATCTTTTCGAAGCAGAAGTGGCTGGGTAGGTAATGGGAGGGGGGGGGGGGGAGAAAAGCAGTTTTAAACAATAGCCTGATAATGATCATGTTTCGACCTCAGTTGATATGCCCGTTTCTTTCCTGTGAACTCTGCTGTTGCAGATGAGTAGTAAAGGGGGGTGTCCAGGCTACATGGGGTCCACTCAGAAACCTGGACCCCTGACCCCTGCCCTGAGCCCTGCGCGGCGCGTGTGCGGAGGGTTGTCCACGTGATTATCGGTGGGGGAGAGCTGCGTGCGCGCTTACCCTTCACCCTGGGCTCACTTCTTCCACCATTTTCCTACTTGGGCCGAATTCCTTCCCGCGACAGGTGGGCGGTGCTCGGGTGGAGGGCTGCTGTGGTGGGCGGAGCGTGACCGGAGGGCTGCGTGCGCGCTTACCCTTGGGCTGACTTCTTTCACCGTTTCCCTACTTGGGCCAACTTCCTTCCCGCGACAGGTGGGCGGCGCTCGAGTGGAGGGCTGCTGTTGTGGGCGTCGCGTGGCCGGAGGGCTGCGTGCGCGCTTACCATGCACCCTGGGCTGACTTCTTCCACCATTTTCCTACTTGGGCCGAATTCCTTCCCGCGACAGGTGGGCGGTGCTCGGGTGGAGGGCTGCTGTGGTGGGCGGAGCGTGACCGGAGGGCTGCGTGCGCGCTTACCCTTCACCCTGGGCTGACTTCTTTCACCATTTTCCTACTTGGGCCGACTTCCTTCCCGCGACAGGTGGGCGGCGCTCGAGTGGAGGGCTGCTGTTGTGGGCGTCGCGTGGCCGGAGGGCTGCGTGCGCGTTTACCATTCAGCATGGGCCGCCGACTTTCGTCATTTTTCAGCCTGAGTCGACTTGAATCGTAATTTTTCCAGCTACAACAGGTGTGCAGTAGGCTGTTTACATGCAAAGGATAGCCATACACAGAAGTACAAGTGAAAATATATTTATTAAAGTCATTAAGAATTATGTTATGACTCTGCGTGAATGGGAAAAACTTAGCCAAAAATCTGAAATAGATGGAACACAATACACGTAACAAAGAATATACTTATTACAGGTATGATACATTAGCATTGAATAGGTATCACAAATCAAACACAATATTTTTATTAACAGTAATCACAAGTTTTCAATGAATCAGAAGTGATAACACATTTAATCAAAGAAGATATTCTTAATCAATATGATTATAAACAAAATTACAAATTGTATAATAAAAAGTCTAATATTCCTATACGTGAGAACCATCAGTGCAATAGCGGGAAGTTCTGATAGTTGTATGTAATTAAATGTGAACAGCACAGACCCTCGAAGACTATGGGACACGAACACAAGATTAAATAAAATCTGTACCACTACATTGATTAATCGATCAACAGAGTAATCTATCATTCAGAAAATCAGAAGAAAAAATCAAACTCATCAGAAAATAGACATGTTAAAAATGAACTTCGCCACATAGCACGCTCCTAGCCAACAAACAGAACAAAGAACGACACGAACACAAGAGGAAATAAAATCTATACCAATACATTGATTAATCAATCAACAGAGTAATCTATCATTCAGAAATCAGAAGGAAAAATCAAACTCATCAGAAAATAGACATGTTAAAAATGAACTTCACCACGTAGCACGCTCCTAGCCAACAACCAGATCTGATGATATCTACCCTGATTTGTTGAAGACGGCTGCGAATGGATGCATGGCAGACCACGGAACACGAACGACAAGAACGACACGAACACAAGAGGAAATAAAATTTATACCACTACATTGATTAACCAAACAACAGAGTAATCTATCATTCAGAAAATCAGAAGAAAAAATCAATCTCATCAGAAAATAGACAGGTTAAAAATGAACTTTGTGGTGTCGCCACTATGGCGCATGTGTAGAGGCACGAGTGCCATCGTGATCAATAAAGTGTTCTGGAACTGTGGTCCGAGCAAGACACGACATTTTGGCGACGTCGGACGGACCAACGTGGCGATCGAAAAGGGGTGTGCATCCATCTGTTCAGATTATAGTTATGAATTTCGGCGCTCCTGCTGCGGTGCCGCCGTTTCTTGACTGACCTTGCCGCCGTTGCCGCCGAGGACTACGTTACAGCTCTTCGAGGACTCGCCATTACTTGTAATTACGGGACGATGCTTGATGAAACTCTGCGTGACCAACTTGTCGATAAAGCTGTATTGCCGCAGGTACGGGAACGTTTACTACTAGAGGGCCCAGCACTTACTCTGGACAGAGCGGTTCTGCTAGCGGGTCATGTAGAACAGAGTCGGAGAGCAGCTCAACAGCAGCTTCATGAGGAATCCGCAACAGTTGGACGACTTTCCTACAATAGAAGGAAGAACTCAAACAAGCCCCGGGACAAGCTAAAAACAAAGAAATCAGCTGTCTGCTATCGCTGTGGCTCAACGCGCCATTTGGCTAACTCGCCAAACTGTATAGCACGGGATAAGGAATGCTTTAAATGCAAGAAAGTAGGTCACTTCGGAGCCATGTGCAAAGGTTCAAGCAAACAGCACCATGGTACTACTCGTGAAGTAGTAACAGATACCTCAGAGGACGAAGCCAGTTCTCCGAATACTGCAAGTGCTATGCTTCTCGAGGTGCATACGACCAAGAAAAAGGCCACCTACGTTTCAGTGGAAGCTGCAGGCAAGAATGTCAAGTTCTTAATTGATACAGGATCGTCTGTTTCCATACTATCCTGGGACGTCTACCAGTCCACCTTCTCGAAAGAGTTTTCACTTCGACCAGCTTCGATTCAGCTTCATGATTATTCAAGAAAGCAGATACCAGTGCGAGGGTGCGTTGTCATCCCTGTCAAGTACAAGACGCAGAGCGCTTCACTTCTATTTTACGTAGTGCAGCAAGGTACTACACTCTTAGGACTTGATGCAGTCGCAGCACTGGATTTACACATTGACGGAGCGCAAATGCGATGCCTAGAGACAACGGTCACGACGTCTGATTGCGAGCACATTGCGAAGTGCGAATTTCCCCAACTGTTTGCTCCAGGACTGGGCGTTGCTAAAGGTTACGCACACAAAGTGAAACTGAGACGAGAAGTGGAGCCCACTGTAGCTAAACTTCGAAGACTACCGCTAGAGGTAAGGAGCGATGTCTCCAAGGAACTGAAGAAACTCCTGGACATGGATATCATAGAACCCATTGATGCGTCACCATGGGTATCGCCCATTGTCGTCGCTAAGAAAAAGGACGGTCGTATTCGACTTTGTGTGGACCTACGAGGACCGAACAGAGCTGTCATACCGGATTGCTATCCTCTACCACACATAGAGGAACTTGTTAACAGACTCGCCGGTGCGAAAGTCTTCTCCAAACTAGACCTAACTGCGGCATACCACCAGCTACCGCTAGCAGAAGAAAGCCGTGATATCACTGCTTTTATCACGCACGATGGATTGTTCCGTTACAAACGGGTATGTTTTGGCCTGGCGTCAGCACCCTCTGCCTTCCAGAAGCTCCTCGCTAATGTGCTCAAAGACTGTAGTGGAGTACTACACTACCTTGATGACATCATCGTTCATGGAAAAAGTGAAGAGGAGCATGCCAGGAATTTACGCCAAGTTTTGAGATGTCTTTCGGACGCAGGTCTACGGCTAAACGAGAAATGCATGTTCGGTGTCAGGGAACTCACCTTTGTGGGTCATACAGTCGCGGAAGGAAAAGTTATGCCGCTAGAAGAAAACGTAAAGGCCATTCTGGAAGCTCCAGCACCCACCGACTTTCGCACATTGAGGTCATTCCTGGGCATGACTGGACATTATGCGAAATTTATAAAGAATTATGCGGACGAAGTGGAACCGCTACGTCATTTGCTCCGAGGCGAAAAAGACTTTCAGTGGAGCACAAACGCTCAATTATGTTTTGAGAGGCTCAAAAGACTCATGTCCACATGCTCAGCGTTGAGCATGTTCGACCCGACACTTCCAGTTACTGTAACGACTGATGCGTCTGGCTACGGCCTCGGCGCGGTACTGCGCCAATGGGATGGTAACTGTTTTCGAACCGTGTCTTTCGCATCCAGAACTCTAGCCGCCCAAGAAAGAAAGTACTCCGCTGGAGAAAGGGAAGCTCTGGCATGTGTTTGGGCAATAGAGCACTGGCACGTGTACCTCTGGGGTCGTCGTTTTAATCTGGAAACAGATCATCAGGCGTTGCGAACTCTGTTAGGCACCCAAGGAGCCGGACATCGACCGCTTGGAATTTCTCGGTGGTTAATGCGACTACTTAATTACAATTTCGCCGTCGTGTACAAGAAAGGAACAGAGAACCAGGTTGCAGATGCACTGTCACGACTACCCATTCCCAGTACTGAGGAGGGAATTCCTGAAGACGACACTGTCTGCCTAATTACAGAACGCATCTCGAAAGACGAACTACAGAGAGCCACTGCTGCTGACCCGGTATTACAGGATGTAATGCGCTACCTAAGCACACAGTGGCCAACGAAACGGACCCTCCCAGACAAATTAGCACCGTTTTTCAACCTTCGAGCGGAACTGTCTCAAGTCGATGAACTTTTGCTGCGTGGAGAAAGGATTGTTGTCCCTTCCACGCTAATCCCGAAGGTAATTGCCCTGGCACATGAGGCGCATGGCGGCATGGTGCGTACCAAGCAACGGCTTCGTCAGCTGTACTGGTGGCCTGCAATCGACAGCAGCGTCGAGGCTGCCATTCGCGAATGTGCCGTGTGTCAAACGGCTGACAAGTCGGCAAAAACAGTATCAGCCCCACTTACCCCGGTACCGCTCCCAAACGCACCGTGGGAAAAGCTCGGAATGGACATAATGGGTCCTTACGAGGAAGCACCACACGACTGTCGGTACATGATTACACTGATAGATTACTACAGTCGGTGGCCTGAAGTTTGTTTTTCAAGTGCGGTCACCAGCACGACCGTCATCAAGTTCCTTCGACAGGTTTTCAGCCGGGAAGCCTACCCCTCCCAAATCATTACGGACAACGGACCTCAGTTCGTCTCACAAGAATTCGAAAGTTTCCTTCAAGGATGTGGAATTCGACACACTTGTTCCTCTGTGTACCACCCGCAAGGCAACGGGATGGTCGAGCGGTTCAACCAAGTGTTGAAGAATTTCATACAAATATCACGCTTGGAGCAACGTTCAATCAAGGAAGCTGTTTTAGAGTACTTACTGGTGTACCGAGCCACACCTCATGGATCGACTGGGCTAGCACCGGCTTACTTGCTTCATCGAAGGAACATTCGCACAAAACTCGACATAGTTGGTTTCCCAACAACAAGATTTTTCGAAGATCCAGCTCACGAGATGGAACAGCTACGTCGGAAGGTTGAGGAAAAACAGAAGGACACAAAAACATACGTTGACAGCAAAAGAGGGGCGCAGCCAAGGGATTTTAAACCAGGAGATTTCGTACGTGTGAAACTCCCTCGTCACCAACGGAAAGGGCGACCTAGGTTTTCTGAGCCCAAGAAGATCATCGAGAAAAGAGGGCCGAACTCCTTCTTGTTGGATGATAAGAAAATTTGGAACGCAAGCAGGTTTTCCAAAGTACATAAGGACGTGGCACCAAAGTTGCTACAGTCAAGGAGTCCCGAAACGGAATCGACGCCTGTCGCCTTGTACTGGGAGCCGGAGAGCTCCACAAGAGAAGACCTCGTCGTCCAGGCTGGGGCACAGGTACGCCAGCCAAACCTTCCTGAGCCACCAAGACAAAACAACGAAGACTGCGCACCTCAGCTTCGTAGAAGTACCAGAAGACGCGCACTTCCAACTCGTTTAAAGGACTATAGTTGTTGATTTGATAAGATTTTACTGTTTTTCTTAGCATGTATTTTTTTTTTCGCGTGGGGGAAATGTGGTGTCGCCACTATGGCGCATGTGTAGAGGCACGAGTGCCATCGTGATCAATAAAGTGTTCTGGAACTGTGGTCCGAGCAAGACACGACAAACTTCACCACATAGCACGCTCGCAGCCAACAAACAGAACAAAGAGCGACACGAACACAAGAGGAAATAAAATCTATACCACTACGAAGAAAATATTCCTGATCAAAACAACAGTGTAATCTATCATTCAGAAAATCGGAAGAAAAAATCAAACTCATCAGAAAATAGACATGTTAAAAATGAACTTCACCACATAGCACGCTCCTAGCCAACAAACAGAACACGAACGACAAGAACACAAGAGGAAATAAAATCTATACCACTACAAAGAAGATATTCTTAATCAATATGATGACAATCAAATTACAAATTGTATTATAAAAAGACGTGAGAACCATCTTTGCGATAGCGTGAATATCTGTCATAACATTTCCAGCGCAATAGGGAATCTCAGTTTCATATTCCAACATTACTCAACTTTTAATTTCTTATTAAGTGAACAGCATAGACGTAAGGAAATAACGAGAAACAACACAATCAACAGCTACGATTAATAGAGAGCCAAACCTGCGCACCATCCAACACATAGAGAAATAATAGCTAATCAATCTATCAAAAAGGCGAAATAGCACAGACTTAACGCTGAAGAACAAAGGAACACGCGGCGACACGTAAACATCAACAGAGGAAAATAATCTATCATTGAACAATCATAAAATCGACCAATATACAATTTTCATTCTAACAAACACTACGAACCTTGATGGAGGTATCCAAGACATAGGAAATATGCACGGTTTTCACTCTTTTCCTCAAAGCCGGTAGACTTTATGTCTCTATCTATGTGACCATAGCACACCGCATGTTTTATCACTCAGAGGGTTAGGGGCCATATTACTTCGTCCAGCAAACGGGGCGCTCTAGAGGTCAGACAAGAGAGTTCAAAGGCGATATATTTTATTGTGCAGCGCAAATAGATGTCGATATCACTCGCGGGTGTCACTATCTTTTCGCATCCTTTCCCTGAAACGGAAATCTTTCGTCAAAGTGGTTGACAAGTTGAATAAGTTTGTAGAGATGCGATATTCTTATTGAACATGTAGAGAAAGTTTAAATTATTAATTGGTAGCAATGATACTCAATCAAAAAAAGAGAAACAAATTTAATTACATCAATTTTTGTAATATCTTGCAACAGAAATTTCTAATGAACCACACAGAAATATCAAATGTGAAATGCAACTTAGAGTTATGAGGCATTCCCATCTTAGAGGTACTTACTTATGTCAATCGAGTGAACACTTGAAACAAAATCAAAACAATAATTCTCACGACAGGTGGAGAATATAGCATTCTAAACCAGATAATAAAATTTTAATCAATAAAATAAACATAGATATGCTTTTAATTAAGTGTAGATGTGCACTTGAAAACAGAAGAGACAATTGCTCTACATTGAAAAGATGGACAGATTTTGTACTCGATACATAAGTCATGGGAAGATGTGATAAAAAACTGCTTCAAAAAGGAGGAGCCGCGAAACGATTTCATTATCGCTGCATTTCAATACGTCCTAGACATGGTCGTATTCGGGGATATGGTACAAACTACAGAATTGAAGGTGCAAGAATTTATATGCCGAATCTACAATACTTATAAAAATATCTGCACATCAACGTCAGAAGGGCCACTAGGATTGATGGCGGAGTTTTTTAGATTTGCTAACGAAGAATTGAAATACACTAGACCAGATGTAATTGTAATAATTGCAATGGGCATTGCATTCATCATGGAAGCAGTCGGATCAAATTATCATATACAAGCGGTCTATATCGCACGTTTCATTACGGATTTGTTGAAATTAAACATATCTGAGATGGAAAGTACATAAAATCTTATCACGCGATATGTCCCAGTACCACGGCAACGCAATTATTTTCTTCTACCAGTCTCTGCAACGATGTCGAATCAACAGAAGTTCAATATTGTCGTGCAAGGTCTGATGTATTATCACCTGTTGAAACTCAACAAACATATCAATTGCGGTGGACCACCGGACGATTTTCATCTAATACTCTCTTTTACGCCATTCAAGAATCTTCATACAAAGAAAGGAAACATCAATAAGAGACTGTGCAAGTTCATCGCGACAAAGTGCAAGTTGTTGAAGCAATACAAACACGGCGACAACATAGCGCCTGCGTTAATCAACGCTGGATTCAAGCGCCCAATAATCAGAATAAACTATTTAATGTCTTCGGAATTCATCAAAGAAGACAACAAACGAAAACTTCAGAGTTTGAAATAGAACTGTAATTTATCGAAATAAACAAGTGTATAACTGAAACAATAAATGTAATATTTGTCATCATTATAATGAATTCTGCGCACACTTTCCATTGGTGACGCTGATACAACCAATACAACGTTGCGGTGAATCGCTAGAGTCCCACAAATCTCGTCAGCAGAAACCTTATAGCCACGGAGGTGGGTATTGCTTTCCTTGTTGTGAACGGCCCCCGAGCAGAAGGCGATTATATTCAACGAAAAAGTGCAGCCGACATGTCATACCTGCCAGCGCAAGCGTAGCAAACGATTCACACACAAAAACCTGTCCATTATAGCGTGTTATCCGAACGCCTGCTACGAAGAGAAACGTAATGCTTCAGCCCTCAGGCGCGACCAGAGACCTTCTGACCTTGTGTGTGCGACTGGCAGGCGCAGCACCACCATTGCTTGGCATTGCGCAACACCGGTGACGTAACAGGGGCCAGCAGCACAGCCCGCATAGTTGCTCGACCCACAGGAGAATGCGTCCGGGAGAGGAGGGATGCGGAAGAGAAACTTGATGCGCGCGCTTCTCAAAGAATGGAGCGATTTCGCGTGGAAAAATTTCTCGCGTATTAGTTTCTGGGCGGGAAGAACCCTTTCCAGAAAAAAAAAAGAAAAGAAAAGTTTGGTAGAGTTGAACTACGCTCGGAGCTAGAGGCGAACAAGGTCGCGCCCGAAAGCCAAAGACTTGAGGGGATTATGATGGTCCGTGAAAGAGACGCGACCTTCGGTCCTACTTTTCTTTCAATAGGAAGCAGCGAACAAGTGCCCATTCGTGGAACCCAACCCTCCCCTTCCGATTTCTGAAATGATGAAAAATTACGATTCAAGTCGACTCAGGCTGAAAAATGACGAAAGTCGTGCGGCCCAGGCTGAATGGTAAACGCGCACGCAGCCCTCCGGCCACGCGACGCCCACAACAGCAGCCCTCCACTCGAGCGCCGCCCACCTGTCGCGGGAAGGAAGTCGGCCCAAGTAGGAAAATGGTGAAATAAGTCAGCCCAGGGTGAAGGGTAAGCGCTCACGCAGCCCTCCGGTCACGCTCCGCCCACCAGAGCAGCCCTCCACCCGAGCACCGCCCACCTGTCGCGGGAAGGAATTCGGCCCAAGTAGGAAAATGGTGGAAGAAGTCAGCCCAGGGTGAATGGTAAGCGCGCACGCAGCCCTCCGGCCACACGACGCCCACAACAGCAGCCCTCCACTCGAGCGCCGCCCACCTGTCGCGGGAAGGAAGTCGAAGGAAGTCTGCATCATCGCAGCCAGACAAGGTAATGTGTGTTGTACTCACGTTATCCGTGTTTGTATCATACACAATGCATATGTGGGTTAAGCTGGCTTGTTCTCTGTTCGCATACACAAGCTTAACCTTGCACCGTGCTGCCTCAGCCTCACTGTTGTCCAGCATTAAGTATTGCCACAACGTTATATGTTTTGTCATGGATTAGCTATTGCACAAAGATACAGGTCATGGATAGGGCTATGTTCATACTGCATACACTCTACATTTGTGATTTCTTCTGGCCAGCATGACCTCTTAAATAGTAAGCTTCTATGCTTATGTGCATTGTAGGTGGACATAGGGGGTGGAACCCTTGTCGAAACAAGTATCCTCGCTCGCCTTAGTGCCCACCACAAAGAGAACTCGCGATGCTATGCAAGAGACCTCCTAATGCTATTTACAGAAGAGGAGCCGAGAGGAAAATCTTTGACTGGACGCAAGGCGAATGCCCACAAAGACAAACCACAAAAGGAGGGATTGGACCCTGTGCGGGTGAATGCTGTGATTGGTATGCCACGCCCTTTTTCATGTTTTACTCCTCCGTGAGCTGTACAAGAGAATACTTGGTGCCATCATTTCCTCTTCATCTTCCCATGTTGTGATTTTCATATCTCTCTAGTGATGCACACAGAAATGTTCTCTGGTCCTCAGCTGGAGCAGTTTGCATGACTTCTTTCCTGCTTTTACTCAAGTCTCAGCCCTCTTGTCATACTGGGGCTCGCAACCAGCCCACCTGCACTTATGCTATGTTATGAGTGAGTAGGTGTTTTTATGCTTACCTGCTCATGCAGTGGAGGTGACGGAGTTCATTTTTGTATTGGAAAAGGGTTCTTCATGCAGCAGTATGCTCAGTGGAAGAGTGAAGAGCATAGAAGTAAGAGGTGTTTCCTTGACTTTGTTGCTGGGCTGATGCCATCACATCAACCACCCAAGGATGAACGGTGGCCACTTCATGTTTGGTAGTCAATTTAGCTTAAATAACATAGTTGTACCATTCCCATGCTGCCAGATTCCTTAAAAAACGCAGGCACACCTGAGGGCACTGCCTGACATGTGTAGAGTAGCGTTTTATTGCACTTTTTAATGTATGCGTATATGTGCATCTAGTTATTGTGAAAGTTTTGCGCCATGTGAAAAGTTTTATAAAGTACACTAAAATGTGTGTGTAGGGTGTGTGTACAGTAGTAGCATGTTTCTTCACTTCTTCGTTCTCATTGTATTCATTCTATCTGTTACAGAAGTGGCAGACTGTCTCAACCATGTGTAAAGTTCTGTAAATACTAAAATGCGTGTAAAGTGCGTGCACAATAGGAGCACGCTCATTCACTACTGCCCTCTCATAGTACAGTAAGCTCTCAATAACTCAAAGACCCAGTATCCAGCAGTGTTTGTTTGAGCTAAGCAGTAATTTCACTTATGGAATGCACTTTATAACAGTAAATGTACCAGATGCATCGTGGTGTGTTGAGTGAAGCATCAATTAAAACTTATCCGATTTTGAGTTAAAGAGAGTTCACTGTATTCAGTTTATTTTTCACAGAAGTAGCAGACTGTGTCAATTTTACAGCTGTGACTTTCTTCTTTGCTTCATGGTATACTTGTGCAAAATTCAGTGTTCCCCCACACACCTTGAAGAACAGCTTGAGCAACATGCTCATCAAGAAATATAGTTGTATTTCATCTGTCCTGTTATCTCTTGTTTCTTAATTTCGCGTGCCACTGACATTGCATGCAGATAATTTCCTGTCATATATCAATAAAATAAATTGAATCTGCAATATTGTGTTTCGGTTGCTGTGTAGCTCATTCACTGTTCGCGGGTACGTACACTCTTAACTCGGTACCCTTTAGTTAAGGGTAAAAAATCGCAATATTTTACCCTCTATTTCAGAAGCTACCAGGTACCCTCTGAGCAGTACCTTTTATAAAAGTTACAAGGAAACCCACTAATTAGAGGTTACGGCCTTCAATCCAGCACCTGCCCGTAAAGGTTACGCCAACGTGCGGCTTTTTATACAGGATGTTTATTTTTATTCGCAACAGAGCAGCGCTCATTTGGCAGGTGGGTTATGTGAATTTTTGCTAATTAATCGATCCGTAGTTACAAACACATGCGTCAGGAAATGTCGGAAATGTTTGTAACTACGGATGGGTTAATTTGCGAAAATTAACATAACCCACCTGTCAAATGAGCGCTGGTGGGATGCGAATAAATACAAACAGCAGTGCGTGGGATATGGACAGACCTTTACAGAACACACCAAGGTACCAAAATGAACCAACAGAAAAGGAGATCTTGAACATATGTACATTACAAAAACAGAAGTCTCTCGAGAGGTGACACATTGTGCAGAAGTGCGATTCTGATGTGAGGAGAAACCATGGTCGCTTTACCATGTATGTGGAAAAAAGAACTATCTTCTAAGTGAGAAGCAATGCATAAAAGTGCGAGGAAGCCAGCGAGTCAAAACGACTGACCTATGTTTGCTAAGCTGAACAGACCCAACGAAATGGAGAATTGCAGCAGAAAAAAATGTATTCCACATTCGTGTTGCAGAGGCGAGCGCAAATGGCAATACAGTAATACATAAAACGCACACAACTTTGAGGAATATGAGTGTACAGTAACGCAGGAGACACTACCTTACTGCGTTATCAGCGTTGGAGGCGCTCTGGGACGAGTTTGTGAGGTACTGCATTGCGCTGGTGACAGTATGTGAACCTGCATGTGGGATCCTGGGAACAAAAGTTTGGGCAATGAGAGTAACATTTACGGAACCATTCAAATCCGTACAAAGCACAAGCTATAAAGCAGCATAAATGCGGGAAGGCGTTCACTCCGCGATTGAGTCTTAGAATATCGTAAGAATACAACAAGTAGGAAGCTGCGAATTATATATCTCGATGCATATATCCGCAGCTCTCAAAATGCACGCCGGTTAGAGCTGAAAAGTCGCAAGCGTTAGTGGCGTTCATATGCAGGACCGCAAAACGCTTGCCATAATCACAACAAACATGCGCTAAGAGCTCTTGCTATCAAAATAACGCACGCACCTACCACAAAATGTGCACTTACCCAGTGTATGAAGTGTGTGAATTAGGGCTGCGCTGGTGACGTTCGCTTTCGGTTATATATTCTTTGCAGTCTTCGCACTCACTACACTTTCCCCTGAGAACACCGAAAATATCCTTGTTTGCAAGCGACATCTAGCTTTTCCGTTGTTCCTGACGATACTATGATAAACGCGAGGAAAACCACTGATTAAAACAGATTACACTTGTTAACGGACGGACGACGAGCGTTAAGCGTTTCAAGGAAACTGCTCTCAGTGTGGATAGACCTAGACCACGCTCGGCTACGCAGCGAAATCGGAAATCTCGGTGGTTGCGGCATTGACAATGGTTTTCCACCCTTTAGAAAGAAACATACTATCAGTATTCCAGACTGCGAACTTATAATCTGTGTTCATACAGCATTGATAACATGTAGTCGACCTATAGATGACGCTGAAACAGATAAAAAATAACAGCGTAGATTCGCAACTGTCGTCTCGAATGGGAGGCTGAAACGTGGCATTATGCTGAAAAACAGAAGGAAAACAAACGATAAGAAACTAACAAAATTATCGTTGGAGATTTCGCTTAGAAGTTACAGTGTCGGAGTAGAGGGTACATTTATAAGTTACAACAAGCTGTTTTTGTTTTTTCCGAGATGTAACTTCTATTCGTGTTGTAAAGACATGACCTTGGTCGCTTTTAACCTCTAAATATACGTTACAGTGGTGTAACCTATAAGAAATCTCGAAATCTACGTCTATATAGAAGTTACATGTTTCTAAAAGTTTCAATAAAAGGTACGGGTTTAAGAGTGATAGTGCCCAAGCACTACACAAATTTTCACCAATTTCGGGTACCACTTGCAAAGGTACCCATGAGGAAATATGAGTGATGTCCGAAGTCAGTTTAGAAGTAGCAATTGGCGTTTAATCGAAAAGCACTGCCAAAGCATCATAAAAAGCAATTTAGAAAAATCAATTGACAGCCAATCAAAAGACACTGGCCAAATATCAATCAAAAACAAATCAGAAGTCAATCACCTTGCGATGGGTGGCGAATTGACATCTTACTGCGTCGTGTTGACTGAGGCATTTAGCCAGTCAATTGAAAGCACATTCGTATTTTTGTAAGGGATCCATGATAGCGGCCGGTCCCCTATTCCAGCCTCTTGAAGTGTGGCGACGATAACGCTGTGCAGCACGCTTTCGTACGCCTTCATCACGCCGAAAAAAAACGCCAGCTGTTAGCTGTCCTTCAGTCCGAGCTTGCTGCACGCTGGAGACAATGTCTATGTTGCTAATGCAACGGACATATCATGATCATCATGAGTACAACAAAACTGAGCGCATGTCTCGCACATCACATCTTGACTATCATCCGTCGCGAGCGTTATTCATTCTGGAAATAAACATCGTCGTAACTATAGTCACGTCTCTTCTCGACTTGGTATCAACAGAAATTGGTGCCGTGACCAGGATACTCAAGGGTAAAAGAACGAAGGATACAAGGATTACGGCTCTGGTTCTCGCATTGTTGGCCACGGTGAGTTTTACGGTTTGACTTACTCCCGAGGATATTCGAATCGAGTCGACCATGGACAAGTTGAAGAGAGACGGGAATTTTTTACGCTCACAAGCAACAACATTGAGGAACGATATCGACGAGAAATTGGGAGCTGCCGGTACAACCGCGCAAGATATTGCTATACTAAGAGAGAAGCTCCAAGATATTTCTAGAGATTTGAAGGCTGTTGACAGGGAGCTCAAGGATAAATTCTCTGACGAAGAATATGAACGCGAGATGACTGCCACGACCGAATACCGCCATCAGATTTTGGAGACCATCACTCGCATAGATCTGCGCTCCCAAGAAGTTTCGACGGGCGCGTCGACTTCGGTGGCTTTGAACCCCAGCCCTGTTCCAGCTGCTTCTGTCCATAGGGACAATAAGATAAAGCTGCCAAAATTAGAGCTCCCCAAGTGTCATGGCGCCATAGACGCATGGCTTCCTTTCTGGACACTTTATGAAGTTGCAGTACACCACAACAACGCGCTTACCGCCACTGAGAAGTTCTGTTACTTGACATCTCTGTTAACTGGGAACGCCGCTGATCTCATCCGTGGATTAAATTTGAATGAGGGCTGCTATAACGAGGCAATTGAACTTCTCAAGAAGGAATATGGATCATCCACACGGCATAGCTGATGAGCACATAAGGAAGCTGACAAAACATGGTCCCAGTCACGCATCCTGCAGATATTTTAAAACTGCGGCAGTTCTATAATGAAATTCAATCCCGGGCACGAAGCCTTCAGGTTTTGGGCATGTTAACCGATGCCTACAGCGCACTACTTAAACCCATCATTTTAAGCCAGCTGCCCCAAGATATGGTCGTTGAACATCAGAACGACAAGAATTTAATGACAGTATTCGCGGCGCAGATGTGGCTAGTGGCAGTGCGGTACACCTGTGCGGACCTGATGGACTATTTGCGAGTCAAAATCGTGTCCAAGGAACGTGCATTAGGGTATACCAGTGAGGAGAAGCACGAAGGGATACCGAATATTCGTAAGGTCAAAACCACCGATATACCAACGGCTTCTGCTCTTTTAAACGCCAACAATTCACGGACATCAAATAAGGAAAATGACGATTCGTGTTTATTTTGAAAATCTGCTCAACATCGGACGGTCACTTGCGACAGCGATATCCCACTACAGGAGAAGAAGCGGCTATTAATTGAAGCAATATGCTGCTTAAAATGTACGAGACGAAATCACATTGCTAGTCGCTGTCAGTCGTACATCAGGTGTCGCAAGTGCAGCCGGAGACACGCTACGAGCCTCTGTGACCCAGACTACATACGCAATAGGAGCACACAGCAAGTACAAGTCAACACTGTTCCGGTCGACTCCCCGGGAGAGGTGGTTTTAGCAGCCTCCGCAGTTCCCTCTAAAGAGTCAAGCAAGAAAATTCTAGGCAGAACAATGGCATGCGCTAAGGGACCTGAAAACACATGCTGGGTACGGGTTCTGTTTGACAGCGGTAGCCAACGCAGTTTCATCACCGAAGAGCTCGCGAAGCAATTAGGATGCCACTCCTACAGAGTCGAAAAAATCAGCATTGGGTCGTTCGGTGGAGTAACTGTCACCAAGGCATTGAGCAAAACTTCGGTCAAGCTGCAAACTACACAGGGCACTGCCGTAGAAATTGACGTCCTGTAAACGCAGCAAATATGCGCCAACGTACTTCCTGCCATCGGTCAAGAGCATCTCAAGGGCACTTTCCTACTTGAGGAAGCATCGAATGTCACCACTGCAGATCAAGAACTTCCTATCTCCATTCTCATTGGGACCGATTGGTACTGGAGACTCGTGCAAGATGACATCAGGAGAATTAATGATGATTTAGTCTGTGTCCCCACCGAATTAGGATGGTTTATGCATGGCGTCGTAAACGACACCATGAATTCTCAAGCCCAGGTGCAAGCTGTAATGCTCTGTGCCCGGCTAGGCCTGCAACGTGTTTGAACCTAACTGAGTACCTAACTGAGATCAAGATCAACAGGTACTACGGCATGTGGACGACGAATGTATCGTTGCATGTTTTCTGTGACGCAAGCTGCAACGCGTATGGCGCCGTTGCGTACCTGGTTATTAAAACATCGGGCTCTGCTTCTTCAAACATAGTGCTGGCAAAGGCCAGGGTAGCGCCAGTCAAGACGCAGACGCTTCCAAGGTTGGAACTCCAAGCCGCTGTTGCAGCTTTGAAAATGTCAAGAATGTTGATGGACGCATTCCCAGGCATCATACAGGTTTTCTTCTGGACTGACTTGACAATCGTACTGTATTGGCTACACGGTAAGAGCGAGAAATGGAAGGGTACGTTCGAAGGAGAGTTAACGAAGTCAAGAACTATACGAAGCCAACACACTGTCCTGGGACCGAAAACGTCGCTGACATGCTCACTCGAGGTCTTCGACTGACTACACTGACGACCAACGACTAGTGGTGGAACGGCCCTAATTGGCTCACAGATGAACAAGCATGGCCTGAACAGTGCTTCGAAGCACCAAGCTGCCGGGAAGAAGAAGCGAAACATGAGCAAACAGCACTTGGAACAACGACGGCGCCAGCGGAGGAAGTTACTTGCTGCACGAACTTCAGCTCACTGAATAGACTCCACAGACTAACAGCGTGGATAAATATTTTTTATGGAAGCTGTAAAGGGGCTTCTATCGAGGGATCACTTACTACGGAAGAGTTTGAAAACGCTAAGAACTGTTGGCTCCGACATGTACAAGGCACAGCTTTCCCTGAGGAATATCAAACCCTGAAGGCCGCGAAATCACTAAAAAAACGACACTTCATGCAGAAGTACAGACCGTTTCTTGATGAGAACGGCATAATGAGGATTGAAGGGAGGTTACAGATGGCAAATCTTACGTTCGATGAAAAGCACCCCATAATCATGCCACGAGATGCTCACTACGTCTCATTACTCGTCGATCAAGCTCACCGAAGGGTCATGCATGGAGGAGTAGCAGACACTCTTGCAAAGCTCAGGGAAAACTATTGGATAGTTCGAGGAAGGCAGGTGTTGAAGAACATTCTTCATAGGTGCACCGTTTGCAGGAGATTCAACCAGACAAAAACGTCTGAGAACACGCCACCACTTCCTGCTGACAGAGTGCAACAATGCCATCCATTTACTCTTGTAGGAGTGGATTTTACAGGACCTCTATACGCCAGAGACACGCACAGTCATCAACGCAACGTGAAAATGTACATTGCCATGTTTACTTGTGCTGTCGTAAGGTCTGTCCACCTAGAAGTTTCCCGCGACATGTCGGTAGCAAGCTCGTTCACGTACTACGAAGATTCTTCGCACGGCGAGGGATGCCTAGAGTGATATACACCGACAACGCACCCACCTTCAAAAGATGCAACAAGGAACTTGCTGCATTATGGCGACGTATACGAGACGATGAAGTGCTGGACTGGCTTGGGACCAACAGCGTGAGCTGGAAGTTCATTCCTAAAAATGCACCGTGGTGGGGTGGATTCTATGAAAGATTGATAAGGTCTGTGAAACAGGCATTGAGGAAAACCATCGGCAGAAAATCATTGACGTATGAAGACCTTCAATCGTAGCAGAGGTGGAAGCCGTCATTAATTCTCAACCGCTTTCTTACGTGTACGATGACCCACATGAGATTCTTCCGCTAAGACAAGCGGAGTTCATCACAGGGAGACGCCTTACCATAGTGCCTCCAGAGATGACAACAGAGGAGACGGAACCCATCCATCGCACATGGCAGAAACGTGCAACATTGCTCTAAGCAGCATGGCGAAGGTGACAGAGGCATTACCTCATGGAGCTCCGCTCAGCCAACCAGTGCAAACAAAACAAGGGGAAAACTATGTCTCCAGGCGACGTCGTGATTTCAGAAGAAAGAAAGCCAAGGATGTTCTGGCCTCTGGTCCGCATTCAATCCGGACACAAGGGACAAGATGGGACGGTACGGTCATATACAGTGCGAATGTCTACTGGGCATGTGACTAGACGCGCTAGCAGGTCGCTGTACCCGCTTGAGATACAACAGCATGACGTTGCCGGTCCGCAGTCTGTTGCTAATGCAACGGACATATTATGATCATCATGACTACAACACAACTGAGCGCATGTCTCGCACATCACATCTTGACTATCATCCGTCGCAAGCGTTATTCATTCTGGAAATAAACATCGTCGTAACTAGTCACGTCTCTTTTCGACTTAGTATCAACAGTCTATGACATTATATATCGCCGCTCTTCCTTGACGAAATCCTGGCATGGTGTCTGGGAAATAGGCCCTGGTTTCAAAATACCAGTTTCAGCGCGAGTGGATCATGCGCTCCATGATTTTGCCTATGCAGCTGGTAAGGTCTATTGGGCGAAATGAGTGGATGTTGTGCGGAGACTTTCCTGGTTTTAAGATTGAATCACCATTGCGGCTTTCCATGGACTATGAACAGTTTTCGTGCACCAAGATTGGTTGATTATATTGAGGACTGTTTGCCGTTCACCCATTGGGAGATTTTGAATGGCTTTATATGTGATCTGCCCCTGCGGAGGCGTGCGTTCCGGAGTGTTGTACTGCAGAGTCAAGCTCTTTGATCGAGAAGAGAACGTCTACAGACGGTTCACCCGATGACTCCAGTACGATGGGAATGTCTTTTGCAGCTGCCAGTATGTGATTAGGTGTTGCAGTTAGGCGAGCACAGTACTGCTCTGCGATCTGTAGCTCTGTGCGTCCCGCAGCTAACGATAGCGATCGGAATGGCTGCCTCAGAATCACAGGTGCAGACGTTGAGCATGGGACGAGCAGAGGGACGACGCAAAGTTCCTCCAATGGTCGCGTTCAAGCTTGCATAAGTGTCAATGGACTACCTTATGTATTCGCTTGACTTCAGTTCAGTGAATTGGAAGGCCGGAGCGGCGGGCTCGGCGCTCAGCGTGGCGGCGGATGGCGCGAAGCTTCTCGTATTCTGCGTCTACGGCTGTGAACTTCTCGGGGACGCGGGAAACTTTCGTAGCGCTTTGAGTAGCTCTGACTACTGTATGGGAGAACGCCTCCTCGCTTGCGGGTGTAGATGCGGTAACAGCGTTCTCGACCGCGTCACGGAATCCATGTCAGTCCGTTCTTTTGGCGCAATGACCGGAACGATGTCGATGCGCTCCACGAATGCTGATCAATACCGGTAGATGGTCACTTCCTAGTGAGTCCACATCAACATGCCACCAGAAGCGGCGTGCAATTGATGCTGATGCAACGGCAAGGTCCAAGCAAGACGAGAGGAGGCTGGTCCTGATAAACGTTGGTGAGCCATCGTTAAGGTCACGTTCCATGAGGGTCCATGAAGGTTACGTTCTGAGAATATGTCGCCCAATCGCTGTCCCCTCGCATCGGATCTTCTACTACCCAGGATGGTGTTGTGGACGTTGAAGTCGCCACATAATACATATGGTGATAAAATTGTGTCTAATATATTGCTGCAAGGTCATTCACCTCGTAAGCGTATCCAGGAGAAAGGTACAGGGAGACAACTGTGAACACAAGATCCTGTATGCGTACCGTGGTACACACGTATACTCCCAGTTAAAGTATGGATTTTGAGATCATGCTAAGCAAAGTCTATTTTTATCAACAGTGTACTATGGTGAGCTAGAATGAATGGTGTGCTGAACGGCGTCTGAAACCGGGTCGTGACGACGGGCCTGCCGATAGGTGGCTACCAAGGGCTCGGCCCGCTGTCGCTTCTTGCGCCCTCACGGCCACGTGATCACATGCGCAAAGAGCAACCTGGAGCGCCCGGGAGTTCGCGTGATGGTCGAAATTGAAGCACCTGGCAGGTACAGGGGGAGAGAGAGAAAAATGTGGGCGTGCTGATACGTCACGCTTCGGAGATATGAATACGACGGACGGAGAAGTTCGCGTTTTGGAATGTTGTGGTAAAGGCAGTGTTTCAATGCCTTTCGATTCCTTCTTGGGACAATCGGGAGAAAATTTTCTTCGAGGGATAAGGAATATCTCTCGTTCTGCTACATCGGTTCTGCGCGAAATCCCCAAATTAAAGAGCTTAATTAATGAATTTCAGGTAATTAGTGACCTTGTAGTTACATACTTTCTTCGAGAGAATGTTCGCCTAGCCATATATAACTCGAAGAGAAAAAAAAAGAAAGACAGAAATAAAAGGGAGGGATTGAGTGGACTTTCACTGCTGCAATATATCATGGGGCCAAGCTTGTACAAGATACAAAAAAAAAAACAACGTATTCAAGTCAAGACACAATACTGCCTTTCAAAAGTATTTGTAAGATATCAAGTTACTCCCAAAAGCACTTAAGGTCAAGTAACTCGAGTAGAGTACTTTTGTTATGTGCAATTCTGTCGGAAGCTCTCACATGTATTGTGAGATAGCACAAAGGCATTCCATTCCGGTCTTCTAAACAGCACACTGTTGCCAGACCTGTCGTAGCAAAACGTTAGAAATTTGATGGCCACTACACCTTTTTCACACCAATTCTCGAAATTACACCCTCCAGAGCGGGACATACACATATTACACCCATTTCAGACCAAAAACAGGGTGTATTCTTTTTCCTGAGGGTGTAATAAGGGAGTAAAACAATTGATACACCCCAAATACACCCCAATTACACCTAAAAAGGAGTTTTATTTTTTAGAGTGTAGTAGAAGGTGAGATCCTGTTTAGACAGAAAGTCACATCATGTAGGAACACTCAGTCTCTTTTATACCTTCGTCGTAGAAGCAATGGTTTTCGGTTACGATTTCAGAACAGGGTTTATACACTATGTCATGGCTCTCTCCCTTTCCCGGCTTTTCGCGATGCAACAAAGTTTCTATTTCACAGATGATAATATAATCCGAATGAATCAGCTGGACTAGAAAGCATGGTATGCTTTCTAATCCAGCAGACTCATTCTGATTATATATCATCTGTGAAACAGAATTTCAGGATACTTTTTGTATACTGGTCTTCATATTCTTTAAGCTAATTGCATCGCGAAAAGCCGGGAAAGGGGGACAGCAGTGACACAGTGTATATACCCTGTTTTGTTTTCACCTTTGTTACCCGTACTAAAGGGGAAAACAAAAACAGTTCCGGCAGAATAGACTCTTCGTACTGGCTGAAGTGAGCGTTTCTCAACGAGGGCGCACTCTCAGCGCAACAGCTCTTAGTGCTCGCTCCATGCTGAGCAGTGACCTGTACTTTGTTTTCATGGACGCCACCACAGAGCAGCCGCAGCAAGTTCGCAAAGTACATCATGACGGATAAAAAAAAAGAGAGAGAGAGACAGAGAACTTTCATAGCTTTAGTGCTCAGGAGCAGATGTCTTCCTAACAAAGCCGCCCAAATTTTGGAAGATAGCTTCAGCAGAACCAGCAATCCCAAACGGGGTCAAGTCCGGGCCACTCCGCGAACGCTGCTAAATCTACGGCGGCCCTCCTGGTGCTGGGGGTCACTATGTGTTAGAATGTGAAGTGCCCTTTTATGCTGAAATGGCATGCCGAGACTGGGAGGTGACCCGGGTTCGAATCTCGGAGGAAGCTGTGCTGTCTGAGGCTGGGCTTTCCTCGTACACTTTAAGACAAATGTCAGCACAGTTGCTTATGAAGTCGGTCCAGAACCCCCCCAGCCCGAGCAGCATGTGCCGCCAGAGAGGCAGGCCAGGCAGATCGCTCGGAAGTATCTACCACCTTTTGTGCTACACAGACAGTGTATACCGTCCTATTCAGGTTTACCAACGCATTCAGGGCTACCCCCGTAATTTCACTAACCTTTATCATTTCCAGAAATACATCGTCTCGCTGTTATCAGGTATCATGATACATGCAGAGCGCCGCTGCTATTTCCTTCATCTTAGCTCTTAAGGAAAAGTTTGCTGTGCCCGCTGCAAACGAAGCTGTTCCATAATTTACAGTCTTTTTTTTCTTCAGAAATTCGACCACCAGTATTGTTATCTGACTACACGCACTTTCACTCATTCAGCTGGTGAATATTCGGGGAACAAGGACGCTATAATGTTTCTTTTATTGCAGATTTTGTCTTGTCGTTCTTACTTCCAAATTTAGCGACGCTCTTCCATTGCTTGCTATTGAATACTGGCATTCAACAAACCAGTTACACATAAAGAAATTTTATTGCCCTTATGTGATGGTGTGTACAATAAAAAAAAGCGCGAGATGTACACATACAGGCTGTACGGACTAAAACAATGAGTGGGTTCCCCGAACAGACTTCCTTCGGTTCTTACATGGAGTCTCATTTCTGGAAAATAGCGAGCAACGGGCAGTAATTATGATGTGTCTGTGAACAGCAGGCACATTATCACCGAAGTTCTTTCCACTTGTACGTACGCCAGCTAAGGAGTTCAGAACAGGATGAATAGAAAAGCAACGAAACGTCGGGTTTCTTATCGTTAAGGTATAACAAGTAAATATAATGTCGCATGCTTAGATGTAATTTATATCGCATCAAATACATTGCGGTGTGGTACATATGGTCGCGGTATATTTGATGAGGCAATCGTCTGTAAAGCACTGCGCGGTCCTACGTTTGTCACCCGGTCAGTGTCCGAAGCGACGAGGGTTTATCTGACCCGTTATTAAACCGTGGAAAACTGTTTACCCGCACACCTGGTGCGCTTCCCAATTTTCCCAGCTACTTACCGGCCTAATAAAACGTGAAAGAATTCTCATCACAAACCCTGACCACGTTCAGTTGTTTGAGGTCAGGTTGTAAATTCAATTCCGGCTGAGGAGGCTATCAGTTTTTCGGCGAGGTACAAGTTGCTTATAGATTGTGCACGCGCAGCGCGCGAACGCCCAACGCAATAATGCCAATGCTAGTGGAAGAGTTCCCCGAAGCGCAAATATCCCTCAAGTCTGAGCGAGAATACGGCGATATGCACAGACCGACCACTGTTGCATCGGTTATGATCATTGTTGTAAGCAACAAATTATCAATTGCAAGAGAGTGAGAGATAACCTCAGCAAGCAACGACCTTGCACTGAGCCCGTGATGCCCTTGATCAACCACCCATCGACATAGTTCCGTTCCTCGGCCGGTGCGGTGCGATCCTCTGCATTTCTCGGAAAGGGCATGTGATACGAAACAGATGAGTACCTCGGATCCCCACAAAAATCCTTCCGCAAGGCGCGCAGCGAGCTTCAGCGCATCCATGTAAACAATCGCACGTGGTCGAGTGTCAAGTCCGCGACCAAGCGCTCCCATGCATTGGATAGGCCGGCAAGCACACCAGTCATTCTAGCTCACCATAAGTGTACCACCTGAGTTTAGTGACTAGGTTCGGTATCTTCTATTTTATCTTTTGGTGTTACTCTCTCTCTCTTGTGTCTTGTGTGCCGTAAGCGGCCGTAAGGTTCCAAGCCGCGCAGATGAGAATTAACACATTTACACAATCCTGAAATCTGTGGTAGAATTTGGACCACACGGACTGAGAGATCCTTGTTAGCCCCAATAACGAAAAGTACTCACACTTTTGCGCCGTTTAAGTGGATGTTCTTTCCCCGGAGTGGACAGGTATTGTGATGGCACTACACCTTGTTTCAAACGACACTGAGCTCGGTATCCAGTACGTTAAGAAGAGATTCAGCGTCCCCTTCGTAATCGCAGTCATGGAAATGTTCGCTACTAACACGAGCAGTCGATGGCACCACACTATCTTTCCATACCGGCGGTTCGATTGCTTCCTGCAATCAAAAGTTCTCCGTCTCGTCACTGGGAAGCATATGACATTGGATGCCCCGCGAATATTAATGTGAATTTGGGCAACCAACCATCCAACATCGTCTCGGCATGTCGGCGAAAACCACAGGATGCGACTGCCATAGACTGCGACCATCGCGCGGAAGCTGACGTCATAGAGATTTCCACTCCCGATGAACGCATACGCGAGATCCTACGGCGCATGCTCCTGCTTGGACCACGACACGTCACGATGACGTGTCTCGGACCCAGCCGTGGTTCCGTCAAGTTGATCGCTCTGTCTCCGCGCGGCTGCTCGCCACGGCACGTCGCCAGCTGTGCCAGCTGAGAATACTCCTCGCATGAGGAAAGTAAAATTTTGGTTCTAGAGTCAGAAAAATGTATTCTTTCTGATGAAAACGAGAAAAAATCATTCCATAGTTTCTTTAACGCGTAGTAGTAAGCAGTAGTAATGTAACCCTTACCTATCCCTTCCGCGGGCTTCTTACTCGCGCCTGCATCACTCGGCCGTAGTCTCACCCTAACTATCCCTTCCGCAGGCTATCCACTCGCACCCGCATCAGTCAGTAGTACTAATCTTATCCTTGCCTATCACTTCCATAGGCTACAGTCGGCCGGTTGCAGTACCAATGTACCCTTATCATATCCCTACTGTGGGTTACCTTATCGCGCCTGCATCAGTCGCTCGTGTCTACTACTAATCTAACATTAACTTATATTCTTACCGCAGTCTACTTCATCGCTTCTGCATCAGTCGGCAGTATGCAATACTTCTGTGAACGCTAACCTATTTCTACTGTAGGCTAGTTCACCGCACCCGCATCAGTTGGCCGTATGCAGTACTCATCTAACCTCAATCTATCGCTCTTTCAGGCTATTTTGTCGCGCCTGCATCAGCCTATGCAGTACTAATCTATCCCTAACCTATTCTTCCGGGAGGCACACAGTCGTGCCTGCATCAGTCGTCCGCATGTAGTACTAATCTAACCTTAACCTATATCCTCAGTGCAGCCTACTTTCAAGCTGCTGCATCACTCAGCCGTATGCGGTACCAATCCAACCTCAACCAATATCCGTAGCGCAGGCTACTTCCCTGCGCCCGCATGATTTCTCCGTATGCAATACTTATCTGAACACTAACCTGTCCCTACTGTAGGCTACGTCCTCGCACTTACATCAGTCGGCCTATGCGATACTAATCTAACCCTAACGACTCCTTCAGCGAGGCACTCACTCGCGCCTGCATCAGGTCTCCCTTACCCTAACCTGTACCCTTACAACAGTCTACTTCCCCGCTGCTGCATCAGTAGGCCGTATGCAGTACTTATCTGAACCCTAAACTATTCCTACCGCAGGCTACTTCATCGCGTCCGCATCAGACGGTCGTATGTAATACTTATCTGAACGCTAACCTATTCCTACTGTAGGCTACTTCCTCACGCCCGCATCAGTCGGCCGTATGGAATACTAGACTAACTCTTATCGGGAAAGGGAGGGAAAGCTTTGTCTTTCAAAATCACTCGCGGGCGAAAGAGGGGACGGGTATACAGGGTGTCCCAGAAAACGTGTCATTGAATTGTAATAAAAAAACTACGCCACCTAGAATCATGCGGTCAACAGCATTTGTTCTTATTGGGTTTTTGCCACCTCCTAATGTGAATGTCGTGTACTCGAAGTTTAATTATGTAAATATTTGCGAACTGAACTCGGAAATTTGCCAAGTAAAGGTTACTTTTTTACCCCACCAATATGAAGAGCGTGCCGAATTCACTCATATTCATGATAATTCACAATGATACTCACGAGCTATCCCATCGGAAAAAATAGCCGAATATCATGCTTTTCGGAGCACCGGACCATAGCGCGCGATAACTTTTTGAGCGCAATCGCTCGCAGTGCGACGAAAGGAGGTTCCGAAGCCAGCCCACAGAGTGATAGTAGAAAAAGTAACAGTTCTTAAAATTGGGAGAGGGAAAGCATTATCCCAGCGAAAGTCGGACGTGATACGCCGTGCCTGTTTTATCTCTTTCTGCGATGTCGGGGAGGGCTGGGTTTCCAACCTCCTCTCGTCGGACTGACAAAGATTGCGCTGAAAAATTCATCGTGCGCTATTCTGTGCGACCTCCGTAGAGCATGATGTTTGGCTATTTTTTCCGATGGGATAGCTTCTGATTTTCCCTGTCAATTATCATTAATTTGACTAAATTAGACACGCTCTTCAGATTGGTGGGGTAAAAAAGTGACCTCGACTAGGCAAATTTCCGACTTAAGCTCGCAAAAATTTACATAATTAAATTTATGTTACACGACATTCACACGAGGAGGTGGCAAAAACCCAGTAAGAACAAATGCAATTGACCGCATGACTCTAGGTGGTGTAGTTTTTTAAATATAATTCAATGACACGTTTTCTGGGACACACTGTATATTAGAAGCTGTAAAAATAAGCCGGTGGTTTCGTGTCGGGGAAATCGAGACGAGAGAGTTGAAGTCGGCTGAAATCGTGCACCACGCCACCGTTCATAGCCGGGGCTGCTTCGCGCTCCCGACAAGGAATTATGGGACAAGTCGATCAGAGATTCGTACAAGAGGAAATGTCGCCTATATACTGTACTGCAACGTGGACGGTCTGATCTTTGGTATTATTCGCTCATACGGCGTGCGCGAGGCAAATTACACGTTGCTTTGGAACGGAATTTCGTTATTTATTTATCTATTTACAAATAGACCTACTCCTCTCGACGGTACTATAATAAGGAAGGGATTAGTGCAACGAAAAAGGAAGAGGCAAAATACGAGGGGTGTTCAAGTCAAACCGGGACTTTTCATTTTTCGCAAAAAAAAAAAAAAATCTTACAGGCGAGAAATTAGTTTTGTTTTTCAACGTAATCTCCAGCTGCACTAGTGCACTTGTCTCAGCGTTTCACGAGGGCTTGGACGCCAGCAGCGTAGAAATCCTTACCGACACGTAGCAGCCATGATCGCACCGCATTTTTGACCTCGTCGTCGCAGCTGAAGTGGCGGCCCACAAGGAACGCCTTCACTGGCCCGAAGAGATGGGGGCGAGGTCTGGATTGTAAGGGGGATGTGGCAGCAACTCCCAGCCAAGTTTCTGGAAGGTGCGTGTCGTGAGATGCGCGGTATGCGGGCGTGCAATGTCCTGTAGAAGGAGGACTCCTTTGTGATGAGGCCCGGCTGCTTTTGCTTCAGCGGCTTATGCACATCCCTGAGAACCTGGCAGTAATATGCACTGTTGATCGCATTATATGCACTATTGATATCGAGACATGTTATCCGTCAGTCCTTGAGGATCAGGCGCTCCACAAGTTGGGTGTTCTCGGGAACTCTGACACTGGGCTCTCAGCCTCCCGGCCGGGATCGTCCTGCACTGATGTACGGCCGTCTCGGAACTGTTTGCACCACTCAAACGCGTTGCAGCGGCTAAGTGTATCGTGGCCACACTGAGCCTGAAGTCTGTGAATTTCAGATGACTTTACGACTTCATTCATGAGAAACTTCATGACAATTCGCGGTTCGATGTGCGCGCTCACCTCGTTGTCGGCCATCTTGTCCAGCACGTGTCTTCTGTTTTGCACAAACTTTGGACCACCATGCGGTGAACGCGGAGGCCTGTCGTGTGTGAAAATGACGAAAAAGAAGTAGCGCGAGCCAAGAAAGTCCTGGTTTGTCTTGAACGCCCCTCGTATAATTGGACGTCCATGACACATATCTGCTCTGTACACACATTCAGATACAGGATTGAGCACACACTGACTTTCGAAGTGAAATCAATGATTCGTATTGCAGCTATTCACCACATATGACGCCTACACTGTCTTTACATTATAAAAGCTTCGCGAGATTTAAGACCTGCCCGCATGGTGCGTGTTTCTTTGAATATCGCGCTGCGTAAAAACCTGCATGGCCACGCACCGTGAAAAAATACGCCTGTCAAACCACATGGGTCGCGAATCCCGCTGCTGCGTGCACAGCGGGTTTGGCGTATGTGCTTTACGAAGTGTTGGCGACATTCTCCTGGACCCTGTGGGAACCTCGGCCCACAAACCCGGGGTGGTTCCGTATTCGACCCCGCCGTAACCCCGAAGAACACTGACACAGCAGTTGAACAAAAGAAAGTTTATTGCCTCACATCAGAGCTGCTGGCCGTCTGCCCGCTTCGTCGCTCCTCGCTTCTGTGACCGTCTGCCAGCCTGCCTGCCGCACGAATCACTCTTTTCCCGAGCGCTCGCTCTTTTACCTCTTGTGCTATCTGCGCTATCGCGCGGAAGTTGCCGGGTTATCTGCGCCCCCCGCAACCCTTACGACCGAAAGTTGTTGTACTTGGAGGGTTCCTTCTGCAGCATTTTCGTAAGAGTAGCCATTGCTAAAAAGGAAATAGGATGCTGGGTCGGAACCAGAAGTGAGCTGCTACGCCGTGATTGGTTGCTATGTACACCCGTGAACTGACTGCTGCGTGAAATATCAAACCTGGGGCTCAATCTTGATGTGCACATAGCGATCGTTATAGCTATTTTTCAAAATTTGCGGGTTGATCCGTCAGGCGGGTTGGCCGTCAACCGGGGAGCACGAGCGTTTAGCGAGCGTTACGGGATAGCGAAAAGTTCAAAATCTAGCCCATGATGCAGTGAATCACGCGCTACGAGCAGCTGCGACGTACAAAATTTAGCGCTGGGCGTAAAAACTCAGCTTTTACGCAAGAAAAACGCACCATGCGGGCCGGCCTCTAACTGTAATGCACGAGCGAGAGGCTCGTAAAGATGCCAGCGGTGCCAAGCATTGATGCTGGCTCCGAAAAACTGGGTCTCGTCGCACACTCTAAGGATAAAGAAAATGAATGGAGTGTAGGTATGTCTTTTGCTATCTTTCTACTCTTTTCTGCTCGTCTTTACTCTGATCACCCCCCTTACTCTTCCACGAATCAGTTTATCCTGTCAAGGTTCCGTTACACATAGAGTTCCTGGTCTCCGGTGTTTACCGAAAAACACCGATAAACGTACGTCGGAAAATTTTTGCAAGTTCGGTAGAAATAATTATTCACCGATCGTCGACGAAATGTCGACTTCAAATGTCTTTAATTCGTTTCCTGCCCCTTGGCTCTAAGCTGGTTGGCAGCGGAGAGTGATCGTGAGGTCGCTCGTGAAAGAACAGATATTTCGTTGAAAGAAGAAAGTCACTGAAAAGGTTAGCCAGCTGTAGGACTCGAACCCACATCTTCTGGATTGCCGGTCCACGGCCGCCCCAGGGCGGTCTTTAGCTTCCCACGGGGTCTTAATGTTGCCGACAAAGTCAGGACCCAGGCCAGTTGCAAGTTGATCTGGATAATAAGAATAGGTCTGTTCGGTCAGAAAGTGTCTTAGCTAGAGCCTAGAGACCATGGAGTGTACCAGAGCGAACTATTCGGCTATTCCACAAACAGTGAAAACTAGGACACGGACCCACTGAAAGATTTGCCTTCCACAAGAAAGCTTCGATGATAATTCTTTACAGTGCAAAGAGCGGTGTGCGATGTCACCTGCGTCGCTAACACCTAGGCCTACCTCACAAACTTATTAGCCCCTGATCTTAACAGTTCGCATTGTAATAAAAAAAAAATCAAAGACATCAAGTGTTCATTCATAGTATGCATGGGAAACTCCAGTCACGTTCCTTGTTGGTTTCCGCCGAGTGTCTTCACGTTTCAAAATATTACCACCGAAAGACACCGATTCTTGATGAGCGAAATAGCCACTGATTTCACCCGCCGAATCTCTGAAAACTTAAGCACCGAAAACCGGGAACCCTAGTTACACATCAAAGAGCGTGAACGATACTCTCATGGCGCTCAAAGGTACAGAGACAAGAACTGTTACTCTCCTCTTTTACATTTGTATTGTGGGATATACTCTACTCTTGCACATCATTACCTGACTTACTATTCTGAGGTTCCCTTTCCTATACAGTTTGCTAGAGAACGTAGCTACAAGCCTAACATTTCTTTGAAAGTTAACTTTTGTCTCATTATTTCATTCTCCACGACACCAGCAGCATTGGGGTAGCGTGTCGCCCCTGGCGATGAGACTGCCCATTCGTCATCTCAAAATAAAGTTGTTGTTGTTAGAGTTAATATTTGTCCAGCACGGTTTGTTCCTTTCAAATAGAGCGAAATTTGTGGTGCTTTACCGTTGTCATTCCAAAATGTAAAACATGCATAGGAATTTACTTCAAACATAAGCTCAATCTCCATCTATTTTGCACTCGTCAAAAAATTACTCGCCTCTGTTTGTTTCACAATATATCTTATCATCAAAATACACCTAAGTGAATCGTTAATCCAACAGCCTTCATACATCTCAGCTGGTACCGAACACCAACAGAACATGAGAGCTGGCTAACCATCAGCTGGCTAACCTTTTCAGTGACTTTCATCTTTCATCGATAATATCTTTCACCAACAGGAAGTCGGTATTGCCTCATGTTCAACGAGATCATTTCATGATTCATTTCTTCCTAGTACATCGTTGGAGTGGAACCGCCTTCCCGGTACCATCCCCTCCATTATACCGAAGTCAAACAATTTAAGAAGTGTCTAAGCGATTATTTCGCTGTATAGCAAATTTCATTCTATGTTGTACATTTCTGCTGTCCCTTTTTTGTCCATTTTTCTTTTACATATACAAATCTGTGCAATTTGTGCAATAAGTGCAACTTTGTTTATGTGGACCTAATTTGAATATATTTTGTAGGCTGCTTGTATTAACATCTTTTTACAAATTATTAACCCACTCCCCCCTGTATTGCATCACGGCCCTGAGGGTAAATAAATAAATAAAAAAACACTGTTTTGGAAATGCATTTCCTCTAGCACGCGTTCTACATTTTCGGGACCGCATCAGGGGTCGCTGGCCCGACTTCTGTGGTCACAAGGCACCCAGGTATCCAGAGCAGGTCTTGCTTCAAATCCGCGTCCTGATCGATTGTCGGTGAGGAGGGTTCGTTACATAATGAACACATGCTCATCGTTTCTAGGACGAGGCCCCAATATTTTCGTAACGCGATGTGATCAAGCTTGTCCCATCCTCCAGGTCCCATCCTTGTCCCGTCCTCCAGGTAGCAATGCAAGGTACCCAGCACCAGTGCCGTGTATGCAAAAGGGAGTCTGGCCATTAATGGGACCTGCGTATACGTGGAGATCCACCCGCTTTTTTAGGTCTCCGGCCAATCACGAGCCAAAGTACAGTTCGCAATTAATCCCAGGCTATCCATGCTATATACAGGGTGTCTTTTTTTATATACAGATTTTTCATTAAAAAATTATAAGGGTTGTAGCCACACTGTTTTCACTCCTATCACCTCTGGGCCGGCGGACGTTGTTGGCCATATGTTGCTCAACCGTCAAATGACTAATTCCCTAAAATCGTGAATTAACTTTAAATTATAAAAGCTACGAAGTTGTGGCAATGAGAAGAGCTGTTCCTTTCGGAGACTTGACATCGTAGCCATTTTGAGAACAAAAATCCGTTCGGTAGATCGTCCACAAGAAATTCGTGAAGGAACACCATATTTTTCTTTATTTTGTTCATTGCGCATCTTCGGAGACCCGTCTTTCCTTCACCCCCAATGTGAGAGGGTGAAAGAGCACACTGTCGTCTCTTGCGTCCTGGAAATGGAAAAAGATTAAAAGAAAACAGAAAATGCAACCCGAGATAAGGGCAGTTCCGATAGCGTCACCCGATACATGTGTTTTTGTTTTGTTTCCACAAGTTGAAGCTCATCTTCGACATGAGGCGGCACTGTGGCGGCATCTTCGACGCATGAGGCTGCTTCACCCTCTCACATTGGGGGTGAAGGAAACACGCGTCTCCGAAGATGCGCACTCAACAAAATATGAAAAGAATGGTGTTCCTTCACGAATATTTTGCGGACGACCTACCGAACGGATTTTTGTACTGAAAACGGCTACGATATCAGGTCACCGAAAGGGACAGATGTTCTCATTGGGATAGCTTCGTAGCTTTTATAATTAAAAAGGTAATTAACAATTTTTAAGTAATTAGTCATTTGACGGTTGAGCAACATATGGCCAACGAACATATCGAACGCCCGCCGGCCCAAAGATGATAGAAGTGAAAACAGCATGTCTATAGCCCTTATAGTTTTTTTCTGAAAAATCTGTATAAAAAAAGTAACCCTGTATTACCTGTATTCACTGGGTACCGACATTTTCGGGAAACTGGATTGGATTAGATTGAATAGGATATTCTCTATCGACCCACCAACATAATGGATTTTGTGTCCACTTTTAAAGTCTCCATCTGGATGAAGAGGGGCGTGTCGGGAAGACACAGACGCAGAAGTTGCACAAGTGGCAGAAGTGCTTGCTAGCAGAAGCGATTGGTCGGCAGAACCGCTTGTTGGAACAGACTGCTGGTATTATGCGTATTTTAACTATGAAACATAACAAGATTGAATCAAGAACGGGAAAAGGTGTGCATAGCAATAAAAGTATGTCATAAAATGCAAATTTTGGCCATCCGTAGCGTTTTTCTTGGTATTTGCCTGTGATCGCTGTCTTCGCCTTCTGATCCCGAGATTGCGGGTTCGAACCCGGCCGAGAACGCCAGCAAATTGGTGGCAGGGTACAAGTTGCACAGACACGCCGTCTTCCGCGAGGGACGTTAAATACGGGGTGCCGTGTGGTGAGCTTTCATCGCACGTTAAAGAACCCTCAGGTCGGCAAAAGCAATCCACAAACCGACCGCTGTGGCGTCGCTCATGACTTCAGTTGTCTCGCGACGTAAACCCCCAATTATTATTATTATTGTCTTTAGTAGGCCTAACAAGGACGACGAAACATATTATTTTCAAGTAAACATCGACAGTGGAGCATAATTTAAAGGCAATTTGCAAGATAATTGCAACAGAATGTTCACTTACGAAATCAAATTTAAGTAATTTGTAGAAAACAAATTGTCATGAAAACCTCGCTTCGCCGTTAAAGCTACACTCTTAGAAATGAACTTCACCGTATAGCACGCTCCTAGCCAACCATAATCTCGAATGATATCGTTGTGTGCCCTGATTTGTTGAAATCGGGAGGCGTACGCCTTTTCTGTGACAATTATGAACAGCATAAGTGTCACAAAAAAGGCGTACGCCTCCCGTTCTCAACAAATCAGGGCAGATAACGATATCATTCAAGATGATGGTTGGCTAGGAGCGTGCTATGCGGTGAAGTTCATTTTTAAGAGTGTGCGCCGCCATTTTCGGGAAATTTTTGGTGTCATGCCGGCCCGCATAGGAAATAGCAGCCAATGAAAAACGCTCAATTTGATTGACAGGTCTAGCCTGTTTTTTAGGCTCCTCCTAACGGCCACACTCGCGTTGTCATACGCGCACTGTCCAGCGCTATAGTGCAGCTTCCCGAAACTAATCTGATACGGCTGCGGATGCTATGGACATGCTACGCTGGCTGCGGTGGTAGCAGTACTGTGACCTTGCCGCACACAGGGGTGACGTAAACCCGCCATTTTTGTAACTGCTCTCAAGTGGGTGCTTTTCGCAAAACCACGACCTTGTCCTGACCCCACGTCATAGGAAACGTCATTTTGAGGTCATGTGAGTTTGTTTACATTTCGTTCAAGCACTGGCCGAGATGTTCCCGTCGGCATAAGACCAAGAATTGAACGTATTTTGCCAGCGTGAACTGTACAGTGCTTGTTCCGCAACATGGTTGCCCATTTGTGATTAGTTTAAGTAGATTGCATCGGCTCAGTGCTCATAATGCCGGGTCGTCATCGGTCCTTTGGAGATCGTGAAGAGTACGAGGCCTGCGCAAAACAAACTGGGCGTTTACTGTGCGATTATCGGATAAAAATACTATAACTTCTGTATGCAATAAGGGGATAAGTCGAATTATCCCCTTTTTAGTATTTTTGTTGCAATGACATCTACATACTAGTATGTACCTGTCAAAGAAAATTTAGGACCGTATTCCAATTTATTGACTCGCTACAGGAGGATAAGAAACGGGAAATACATGCTTGTCAATGGGACAGACACTCAGATCAGGCCCCTTTCCTGCACATGCATACAAATGGTGTAGCTTAAATTTTGCTACGATGGGGAAATGAATTCTGACTTCCGCTCGAAAAACGTGTTCTTCCTACGTCACGTGACCGTGTCAGCAGTGGTACTGAGCCTTGTAATCGGAAAAACGTGTGCGCTATGCTAATATGTCATATTTTGCTGGCCATACAGAACATTATTTTCAAGACTCTCTCACCACACTCTCCGAGTCTCTTCGTCAGCTGGACTCTCGCCCTTTCTCCCTACCGAAATTGCTTGGTCCCTGGCCCAATCCAGCCCAGCAAGGCTCTTCTGACATTTCTGGACACCATCGGACTTCGATCGCTATTGTGAAGGGGCTCGTTATTTTATTCCCCCCATTCCACCCAGCAATGGGGTAGAGTATCGCCTGTTGCGATGAAACTCCCCACTCTCCAAGGCCGAAAATAAAGTTGTTGTTGTGGTTATTTTCAAGATTGTGCTCGTTTAGCAGCACGATACTCAAATTCTAGGCTGCTCCACTGCACAAAGGTAGCTTCGCCCGTCCTGGCGTCACCATGAAAGTCGGACTCGTGAAAACTTTTTTCCTGCACGAAAACCCTGTGCGCGCGGTGTTACATAGAAAAAGGGGATATGTCATGCTCCTGGGTTTTGTTCAATTTCTGCTAAGTCACACATCCAGAAACGATGGTAACGGGACATGCATGTAGAGTAGACACATGCATATATGTTACACATTTTGCATTTACGTTATTCGAGGAAACCCAACTGCAATTACTTTACCAAACATTCACTTGCAGTTTTCTCGGTTTGGGATTTTTCGACTTAACCCCTTATTGCATACAGAGGCTCAATTACCGGGGTCCAAAGACATCCAAAACGGTGTACACAAACTGAAAAAGCTTTGTTCACAAACAAATTTATTGCGTTGAATTTAGTGCGTTGACGTTTGCTGTCTCGTGCGACCAGGACCTGTCCAGAATACAGTACGCTTTCGTCTATGGAGCAATACATTGGAGGCCACCCTCGGTCACCGCAGCTCATCCATAACTACCGTCCAACGAAGGAAGCCGCCATAAGGCGTCTCCGAGTTGCGCGACGAGAACTGGCGGAGAGCCCGCTAGTTTTGGCGGCACAAATCTGAACGACTTTCTTGGTTCATGCTTGTCGTTTTTCGCCGTGTGTACCAAAGAAAGACATGTGTAACTTGCCAAAAAACGATTAAACCAAGGCTCGGTCATATCTTATGTTTTTCTATTGTTCCGATGTGGTTCTTTTAAACCGTCCTCCCACATAGTTTTGTAACTGAGTCTACTTAGCTTTCGGTTTCTATTCCGTAGCCGTCCAACGGTCAAGGCATAAAGCGCGTCCAATAACTTTAATTGGAGCGCTTATCGGCAATTACAAGGACTTCTTGATTAGAGATGCCATTAAAAGGAGCCGAAATCCGAAAGATTCCACGTTCATTTTCGGAAGTCAGCAGCGTCAACATGCCCAATAAATGCACCATAGAGAACTGCAAGCAGAGCAGAGAGAGAGGATCAGGAGTATATTTCACCAAGTATGTAGGCTTATTTTTCTACTTTCATCTGTGTGAAATTCTCCCAATATGTGTTTGAATGAATTAAGTTTGTCTTTCCCTGGCTGTAGAACGTTGTACATCAGAGGGCAAAGGTATACAAATACTCCTTTATTCTTGTAATATTTATCCAAATTTATAAATTTCAACATTTTTTTTTTACTAACAGAACCCTGACTAAAGGGCACACATGCCACCCACCTCATCCCAGTTACTTATATTTGTTTGACACCATCTGTCATATTTTTGTTCAACCATACTGAAACAAGCAGTACAAGTTACTGAGAAAATAACTGCATTTCAAATATAAGTACAAACACATAAAGAACCACCCTGTATTTTCCTCAAGATATACATAATACAAGCACTCAGATACTTTCACTCTGCCCACATGCCAAGCAGAAGCTGCACCGTCCCATGAGCAGCTCTACACAGGAAGGCTCACTTTTGATGGGGATGCATGCACCTGTATGCTGGAAACCCTATAACCTTTTCCGACACATTTTAAGGTGTATTATGCATGTGTTAGATAAGGGAAAAAGGGCACTACTTCTGTTGTTTCTGTTATAATATTACTGAAAGTTTTTTCGCCCTTACAGGCTCGATACGGAACGACATTCGAATTGGGTTCAGTAGCTTGAGGAAGTGAATGCGAAACCCTACACGTACTGCAAACATGTCTTCATGTGCTCAACTCATTTTCACCAGCCCTCCTTTCATGGTGGACACAGTCGAGCTGTACTGAAGCCAGATACATGCCCTAGCATTCCGGCACCACGTCAGGAAAGCATACATGTTCGGGTGAAGGAGCTTACACTCTTTCTTTCTTTTTCGTGTTAACGTGCCTCTGTACTTCTCTATGAATTTTCTCAATTGTATCCTGCTTGTGCTTGTGTGTAGGTCATACAAGGGTACCAACAGCGAAGTGCGTCTGAGATGCTAGCATTCGCTACGAAGCCACGACAGAGGAAGGGCTTCACTTGGGTGGACAAGCAGTTTGTGTGAGGCATATTCATCCAGCCCATGTTAAATAATTAAAATTTGTTTACTAACCACAAAATTATGGCTTAGGTTTTTATGCAATGATACCAAAACCAGGGAAGAATCTCCAGCAAAGTGCGCGGGCACTACAACTGTCTACATCAAAGAGCCATGTGCTACGACATGTTTTACATCTTGCCCGCTCAGTCATTCATCTTCTGTATATGCGGTGTAGTCGACACTGACTATGTAGCATTGCGTGATGAGGGCGCCAGTGTTATACAGTCACAGCCCAATACAGAGAAAGTCAATGCACTGATAGTTTCATTGAAACGAAATTCAATCATCTCTTGATCGGTGAAAGTTTCAATTTAGGAGTTCCTTCGTTTTAGTAACAGTGCCCTCTGAAACAAAACGCATTCCCCTCACAATTACAAAATTGCAAACCTCGATTTATGAATCTCAATTTATGGGAATATTTTGCAGGAACATTGAGCGTTCATAAATTGGGTATTACCTGTGTTCGATACAATAATGATCGTCATGCATTTTTTTTAAATATAGAGCTCTGTGTCGAACCATATCGAGCAGCCTGTATACTTAGGACATTACTTGTGACTTTTTCGGGTTAAGCTCATGTCCTACCGATTATTACCCCAAAGGTCTGGGTTAAACATGATTTCTGTCCGAACTCCAATCACGTATCACATCTGCTAGTTAGTGGCAGGGATGGGCATAAATACATTTTTTTGAGTAATTAAATATAAATACGAAATACTTTGTTGAAAGGGGTATTTAAATACTCGTCATAAATACTTTTCAATGTGAGTATCTAAATACAAAATATCAATACAGTATTTCAATGCCGTAACTAATGCCGTAACTTATACGAATGTAAAGAAGATGGCATCTGATGGAATTACAGAACAACACATCAGCAAACAAAAATAACATTTATTTGTTAGATTATCGTGGTGATTTTAATATGAGAAGTTTCTGTGTTTGAAATTGTGATTTGCATTAATAAACAGATTTTCTTTGTTGCAACAAAGTTGAGTGTGGCTGCCTCATTCACGTGCACGTTTACCTCTACTTCGTGACCCAAATACCTAGTCTACCTGGATCACGATAGATTTCACATCGGGCATCGACCTCTGTGCCAAATACCGTCAGCATGCGCAATTAATTTTTTTCCCTTTAAACTCATGTGTACAAAGATGCAAACAACTTGATGCGTCTGTTAATAGTTCAATTGCATGATGAAGCTAGCACTATCATCCATGTGCTGCATACTTCACTTCGCTAGTTGAAACGAATTCACAAACACGAACGTAGGTCACTGTGCACGATAAAAGCTCAAAATGACATGCAAAGCCAAAGACCACAGCACCGACAGCACTACTCTAATAAGCGTGACGTAAATACGTCTTGGCGCCACGGAAGCCACAAATCACCAATTTCGCAAAACTCTGCAGCTAAATGAAGAACGTCAAAATACGTTTCCCGAATTCAGAAACCGACGATTTCGCATAATCTTCGCCTTCGCAATGCTTACTGTTGACATTAGGTTCATTACCCAGGCAAAAATCTGGAGTGGGACCACTTCGAAGTGGATTATTGGACAGCAACCAATTGGAATGTGGAACCATTCACAGGCTGGGACCAGTTAAAAGTGGAACCAGTTTCATCGTGGTCCCAACTGAAGTGGAACCAATGAAATTTATCCAGTGGTCCCCTCTGCTAAGTGGTATCGGATCCGACCACTTTGCAGCTCGGATCACTAAATGCATGACCGAAAGTAATGCGTAGAAAATCACATACTGTTCAAGTAAATATTGTTTATTCTGCTATGAGCATACACTATGTATAAAGAAGTAATCGATACATCTCTCACGTATTTTACGCGTAATCACTCACTGCGTCCAGACTAGGCATATTCCTGTGTTGACTGTGCGATGCACTCACGCACCACAGGAAGCATGGCGTTTTGTTGACCGCCTCACACCTTGTATTTTCTAAGAGAAGATGAAACCTCCGTCCATGCAGGTCGCGACATGTACCCTTTTCCTCTTCACCAAACAATCCTAACCTTTATAGACTCTTCTTAACCATGTTTCTCAGGTTCCTCTAGCTCCTGAAATAAAACACATAATCAATAGTAATCGAAGCATCACGGTAAGCACTTATACCTGTTAACGTCAGAACAAGCATTATGCGCCGTCCGTTTGGCGTTTCATCGTCCGGACGCCGTGTCGTCTTCTTAGCTAGCGTCAAAACTTCTCCGAGAATATATTTCACATGAATCATTGTCATCACGTTGTCTTAGAAAACGCGCTAGAAACACGTAAATACTGCACAGGAATGTCCGATCTCTGCCACGGCAACCGAAGAGAAAAAAAACAACTTGTTACGAGGCGTCCAAGTTCCAACTGACACTCTCCTCTCTCTGCTCTCTCTCGCCCATAGAAATCATAAGGAGAGGCTAGAAGCAAAGGCCTGAGGAGGAAAATGGGAGAGAGCAAAGGAGTTCAACGAAGGGAGTATCCTCCTCAACGGAAAAGCGCGGGCTTCGCCATATTGTAGTAGCCGAAGCCGACCGGAAGTGCATGAGCGCCAGATAACCAAGCCAATCCACAAACAACAAAAACAAAAATGGCAGTTGGTGCAGGTATGTATTCGTTTTTCGGCCTCCCGAATGTGCCTCTCCAAATATTGTACGCTGCAACTTCATGCTAGCGTTTTATGTCAGGTCTCGTATACCTGTTTCAACCGCAGGTTGTGCTAGCATGACAAATAATGTCTATAAACACGTACGCGTACCCACGTATATAATACACGTACGCACGTACATAATCCCGTAGTTTCTTACGGGGATGGAGCGTCACTGCTCAAATTTTCAGTCCGCGTTACCGATATAACTTGGCCTGTGCAAGAAGTTTACATATTGTAAGCTACTCTGTCATATTGAAAAAATACATGAACGGTGATCTGCGTTGATATGTGACCTTCATTGAGCTCGGCGTTCTTCACTAAGCAGACACACACACACAGGAAAATGGGAGGCCTTAAAGGTGATAGGTGCTGTCATAGTTGTAGCATAAATTCTGAGTAAACGTAGGATGTTTCTCGCCTAAATATTGAAGGATAATTTGCACATGTAACGAAAATGACTGGTTGAGCTCGTTTATTGGTCTTGTCGTGACCTCCGCCTCACTGGTTCATGAAGAGCACTTGTTTTGTCCATGATGTAGGCCTTCTGGGATTTCTTTGTTATCTTGCGAGACAGCTCGTGCATCCTCAACAGCAGGAACCGCTTCATGATCACTTTCACCAGTGAGATGATATGTTCGGGCTCAGAGCTGTAGTGGTCCAACAGATGTTCTTGATCTATGTAGTGGACTTTATGGTAGGTAGAGTTATGCTACATTGTTCATGACAATGTGATTAACCAAAACAGACTTCGGCTCAATTCATTTTCACTTGAAGGAATTTCACCGCACGTATATGCATGTAGAGACTGTGTTTTCAACTCTGTTGCTTGCGCGCTCTCATTTTCAAATGTTTGAAATCCTAATTTCACAGGCTATGGACACTGCAGTCATATGCTCTGGAATGACATTAATGTGGCACCATGCCTCGCAAACAGGCGAAAGCGCTTCATCAGCTTCAGAAGAAGGTATCACCAAAGTGTGGAGCCAAGCATTAATAGTAAAGCTTTGTACCACAGAACAACTAAACATTTTTCAGTATTTGCTTAATCATTGTAATACTTCTTAGTTGTACTTTGCTGTACTTAGATGTGTACACTAAAGTGTGTACTTTACTGTACTGTCTTAGGTGTACTTTACAACAGCCAGTATCCAGCACTTCTTGTTTGAGCAAAGCAGTAATTCGACTAGTGGACTGCACTTTACAACGGAGTGAATATCCCTGTGCAGTGCAACATGGTGCGTTTGAGTTTACCATAGGTTTCAGCTAATGTTACGTCTGACTGAAAGAGCATTCACTGTATAATGCTCGAAATTGAGGTATTGATTTTGAACTTGCACGTTAGTTACACCTCAGTCATAGCTATTGAATATCTCTGACATTAGTACTTTTGTGGAACTGTTACTTACTTGTACTACAGTCAAACTCCTTTACAACGAAACTCAGGGGACAGCAAAAAAAAATGCAGTAAAGGTATTTTCGTTAAAAAGGATGTCCATTATTGGACTTATAGGGCTCCAGCGGGACCGCAAAAAATTTGCTGTAGTGGTATTTTCGTTAAAAATGTGTTCGCTATAAAGGAGTTTGACTGTATAATACAAATCTTGATTATTACTGCCTCCTGGTGACAAGATGTAATTATGTAAGTAAGAAAACAAATGTAAGTAATTACTTTCTTGACAGGCATCGTGCGTGTACACGACCTCATTCTTGCGCCAAGATTGCTTTCGTCTGTCCTGTTATTCAAAGGTCATACCACTTTTTGCATATGAAATAAATTGTAATGTACCACATCTTGTTCAAGTGTCTTTCCTGCATATTTCATGGTGAAGTGTAGAATAAACATCATGGACCCCCGACCACTTGCAAACGCTGCCAATACCCCGAAAGTGTGTATTGAACTCTCTGCATCACAAAATGAAATTAATATACTACCGTGCTGCTGTCCTGTTTCCAGGAGAAAATAGTGGGGATAGCACCTGGCTTCAGCCATTTTTTGTTGTGGCTAAAGTAAAAGCATGAGGGCTCGAAGTGTTTGGAACATATCCTTTGAGTCTGAGAAGGGTGAAAAGACTGCTCAGATACGCTTTGAAGCCACTGTCTCAACAGTATGGGGTCATGGTGGGAAAACCTGCAATATTGACAGAAGTAAGACCTATGGCACCTCAACAATTCCCATCGCCTATGAATAGAAATAATGATTTGATTATTTCTATGTGTCCAATAAAGGTGTTAGGGAATGTTAGTGAATAATGACACTCACTTGTGGAAATATGCTCCAGATAGGGCAGAATGTCTTGTGTGACACCTTGGAAGCGCGCATGACATGGGCATGACTTGTGCCCGAAGCACAAACACAGTTCGGGAAACAAAACTCCAGATACAGTGCAGCAAGATTCGCAAGTCCACCAGCCAACACCAAACACATTATTACAAATGAAGAAATGCTGACATGACAACAACAGTGGGAATAGTGGGTATTGCCGGTGCACATTGAAGACAAATATTTACCACGATCCTGCGGCCTGGGAAGCTTCCTTGCACTGGCTTCAAAACTGTAATCCAGATCTCCAGGAAGCAGGCTATTACATTAAAAAGAAAGAAAGTCAGAGCCCCAAAGAATTCTCGGCGAGCCTGTGCTGTGAGGTACCACCCCTTCCCCGGGGGCGCCGAACCCGTAAATCATTCCAAATCGCATTATGTAATCTTTCTGCAGTGTTCGCTATTCCACTGATACTCCCCTTTTCATATGTTGCTTTTTCAATGTCAATTGTCATTTCAATGTGTCATTGTGCAAAAGTTTATTGAAAGAGTAAACAAAGTCCTAAAGCCCAGACCAAAAAACACATTACAGAGATACCAAAAAACCCTCATGGACAAAAGAACCACACATTATGAAATAATATAAAACATACAGGCGCATGAATGCCTCTGGCTTAAAAATCAGGCAACTCTCGACAAGCGTCTCTGTACAACAATACACTGTAAAAAGAAAAGAAAACAAGTCGTCGCACTCGAAAGTTGAACGTGAGAGCGTCAGGCAGAGAAATCATCAGGAGAAATTATCCTTATGATTTCTATGGTGTCAGGGTCTTTAGCGACGACAGAATGCAGAATGCAGTCTTTCAATCGTTTCATTACTCCGTCGGAGTTTCCCCTAATTGCACATGTTCTAACGTTCTAGTCAACGATTTCTGGTCAGTTGAGCCGCATTGTTTCTTGTGATGCAGTGAGCGTCAAAGTCGCACTCCGCGTAATTAGCTTTAGCTGATAACCGTGACCGGCTCTCGGCAACTCCGGAATCGAAACTGTGCTAGCTTCCCCTTGTACTCAAGGACGCCTTTTCGTTCTAGAACAGGTGATTACAGCACGGGAAGGGCGCAGTAGTACTTACTTCATGTTTATTTTATGCTTACTGCACATTTGTTTCCTCGTAAATTGATTACAGTAACAATATTCACCATTGAAACCGAGCTGCCAAGGACAGGGCGCAGACAGCACTGGCACATGGCAACACTGGCCTCCATAATATGGCGCATCCCTCGTCTTGACGCACAGCCAGCGCCACCTTTGCTTAGCCTCTCCTTATGATTTCTACGCTCTCGCCTTACCGCTGCCCGCCGTTCGAATTTGAATTGAGAGCCTCCCGCCGCACCGTGGCGCACTCATAATTATTGCGCCTGCTTTGGATCAGCCCGTGCAATTACACCTTTGGTTCTTCTAATTATTTAGGAATAGGAATAGGAATTTATTTAACGTTATTTAACATAAGATACACAGACGTTTGCCTAAGCCTCAAGGGCTTGTGGGCAGAACCCGGCAGATAAGTGACAGGCACAGTAAGTTCAATATAACCAAACATATTCCTAGATTAGTATTATACAATTCAAATATTACATATTCCATGCAGTTCAAAACTAAAGAAAATTAAACAAGCAAAGGTTTCTCTATTAACAGAGAAGTGAATCAAGAGCACTTTTAACGGAACAAATGGACATTAAATTCAAAGCATCTGACGGCAATAAATTAAATATAGTGGGAACATAATAGGAACGTAATCCCTTGCCATAATTTGTAAAAATTCTTGGAATTATATAAGTTTCAGGACGTCGAGAAGCATAATACATTGTCCGACAAACCCTAAACATATCTGTCCAATAATATTTTAAGATCACAGTGCGGACAAATAAGTTGTGAAAAGTTGGCATATGATGAAGTTGAAATAGATTTACAGACTCCAGACTGTCTCCAGATAACACACCATATGACAAACTCTTCAAAGCTGATCGCAAGATACGGTCTATTCTGTTCTTCCAATCCAAGGAACAATTAGAAAAAAGTGTGATTCCATATAGTGAATGAGAGTATCCAAGTGAGTATAAAATTAATTTTTTTGCATAGTAAGGAATGTAAGACTTGATATGATATAATAGGCAGGCCACACTACGTAATTTTTTTACAACGAAAGATAAATGGGTGTGCCATTTCATATTGGAGTCGAAGTGTATGCCCAAGTGCTTCATAGAGGATACGTACTCTAAAGGTTCACAACTACAGTTGGTGCAGTCGGATGTATGGAGATATATTGAGAGGTCACAAGGCACTCTTTTTACAGGGTTATGGAAGCAGATCAGTTTTGATTTTAATGGATTTACAAATATAGCGCTTTTGCGAAACCAGTCCATTGCAAGGCAGGCATTGAACTGTAGAGATTGTATAGCATGCGGGTAGGAAGCGTGAGATGTTAGTAATAAAGTATCGTCCGCATACTGAAAAACATGTACGTCCTTTATGGTTGTCCAAAGATCATTGACATAAATATTAAATAAAATCGGCGCAAGGCACGAACCCTGTGGTACTCCGGCTAGAATGGGACTAAGTTTACTCAAAGTCCCCTTTATTGCAACCCTTTGCGTTCTGTTTTCTAAGTAGGAACAAAACCACTTGTGAAACGGACCTCTAAACCCAATAGCCTCGATCTTTTTTAATAGATTATGATGACTTATTACATCAAAAGCTTTAGACAAATCAAGAGCTAGGGCAGTTGTTACAAGATTATTATCTAACGCCTCGTATATCTTGTCTGACATGTCCCCTAGTAGCGTTATCGTACCTTTGCCCTTTACAAAACCATATTCAGTTTTAGACAACAAGTTAAATTTATCCAAAAACGAGTTGACTAATTTACAAACATGCTTTTCCATTATTAGAGATATAGTGGGCAATATCGAGATTGGACGATAGTTCTGTAACAAGTCACGCTTCCCTCCCTTAAACAAAGGACGGACAATTGACATTTTCAATGTGGAAGGAATGGACCCCGAATGAAAGGTACCATTAATTATGAAAAGGAGCACTTCCTTCAGAATATTGAAGTTCCGCCTTAGATCGCAAACCCTAATGCCATCTGCTCCAGCTGACTTACTAGTTCGAAAACCACAAATAATTGACCACAAGTCCGCCTCTGTCATGTCATAAAGAAACGCTGATGCTAATGAAGAGGACGCTATAGAGTAATCACAACCGCGGCTACGTGTACCCGACGTGCTACCAAAATGAACCTTAAATTCATCTGCCAGCTTTTTTCGACAGGAACCAAAATTTCTAACAAGAGCATCATCATTATTACCCGATGGGTCGGAACCACGCAACTCATTAATTAATCTCCAAGTATCCTTGGGATTTCCATAACTCTTGGCAAAAGACTGTAAATAGTGTCGCCTCTTCGCAGATTTAAGCAGACCGTTAACTTTATTTCTTTGAGCTCTATATTGCAATCTTATCTCATCATCACTTGGTTTTTCACGCACTCTTTTCCAGAGGGCATTTTTTTCCGCGATTTCATCCAAAATGTTGTTGGTTAACCAGGGATAGTTGCGACGTTTTCTTCGTACTATCGTAACCCTCGAAGACTCATAGAACTCCTCAAAACGTTCAGTCAGAATTTCATATGCCCGAATATGATTCTCGTTTTGAGTGATTGCAGTCCAATCAAAATCACCTATTAATCGGTCTAAAATCCTGTTGTCTATTACTTGAGTCTGGGTTGGCTCCAAGCCATGTGGTGTAAATGAATTAGTTGGGATTGAAATAAACACGAAATAGTGATCCGCAAGTTTCATTGTAATTACCGCACTAAGTAGACAGCACTCTTCAGTTCTTACATTTATATGATCCAAGCAGGAAGTATGCAATTTACCTTGACAAGTCTCTACCCTTGTTGGAGCTTGGATTGTGGGCTGGATCCCAAATTGTGCTAACAGATCAAGATAATCTAAAACCAGTGGATTCCTATCATTGAGTAAATCAATATTGATATCACCAGTCATACACATAGTAGAACACATATTTATCGATGTAAAAACCTTACGTAACTCTAACAAAAATTTCTTCACATTAGTGGAAGGCGGGCGATAACATACCAACAGTGCCCAAAAAAATCGATCACTTGATAATTTCAGTAAAAGTAACTCTGATTCGGCCACAGATGGTATTTCAATTTCACATCTCCAAAGCGTTTTCACAAAAACGGCAATCCCACCGCCCCTCCTATTGTTCCTAACATGAAAATATGCATCAAAACCATTTAGTTGGTAAAGAGCAACTTCATCATCACGTATGTTAACCTCCGTAATTGCTAGCACGTCAAGGACGTCGTAACATTGATTAACAAACGCAACCAGTTCATTCCAATGTCTACGTAAGCTTCTGATGTTCAAATGCAGAATATTCACATTTGTATCAAGAACATCATTAGATTCTGACAGACAATTTCTCAGTGATAAAGCATTCGTGACCGTATGAAAAATCACCGTCATGTTACACAAAGCAAATAATCATACACAGCTTCCGTTCTAGGAGATATTTATCAAGTCATCATTGCGCTTTATGTGTACAGCTGAGTCACCTTCAGCTTTCCGAATGAAGATTTTACCGTTTCTAACCCATGCGAATTGGTAATGCTTCTCTTTGCACCAGCTTCTCACTTTCCAAAAGAGTTCTCTGTTCTTCTGTGTCAAGTTATCATTAAGATAAATCCTAGATCCCAACCATTCAAGTCTCCGGTGCTTTGATCGGGCCATCATCCAACGATTCTTTGCATCTATAGTTCTGAATCGAACTATTATATTTGGAGTTACGTTTCTTATGGACTGTAGCAAGGACATGTACTGCAAGGACATCGTCCATTACAAATCCCGTTACATTAAACTCCTGTGCAAGTCCCTGCAGTACCGATTTCAGATCTTCATTTTGCGAAACACCTATGCCGTGAATTTCCATGTTCTGGTTCCGGCTACGTTGTTCGCTTTCATTTAAAGCAATATGTACATCATGAAGCTCCTTGGCTTGGTCGTTCATTTTCGTTTCAAGATTGATTACCTTGCTTTTTAGGTCTTTTACCACTTTACTGTGCTCAGTTACTGTGGCGCAGAGCTCATCATACTTGTTCGAGAAATGCTCCAAAGATATTTCAATTGACTGCACAGTGTCTTTAAGGGAGGACAGGCTTTGAACTGTGTCCTTAATAACCATCAGCTCATTTATTTTCGTCGAGATTTGGTTCAAGTTCTCCACTGCGGACTTTAGTGGTAGAAGCTCATCGAGTTTTTTGCATATTTCAGCCATATCTACAGTTGATGAAGACTGTGAACTCCGACCATCGAAGGTACGACACGTGCGACATTTCCAGCTCTCTTTTTTGTCAGCGCTCATAGATTTAAAAGTGTTCTCTGCTACTCCAGAACACTGCTGACTCAGATGATAAGAGTATTGGCATTCACAACATTGTAAGAATCTTCCATCTCGCGGGAGAGTTCTATTACACGCTACACAATCATGTTGTGACATCGCAATTCACAGGTTGCAGTCAGTGGCAGTGAAAGTAGCAAACAGATAGAGAATACAGATTTCTCACCTGCCAGAAGTAAACAGAACTGTTAGATAATGAAGCAGTGCCTGCCACTGACTGCGAAGCGTTCCAACGCTGGGACTGCTTATATAGCTGAAGTTGGTTGATGCACCTGCGCACTGGAACAGGTAAACACCCGTAGACACGTTGCTGAAGCTGATGTCGATATGTGCACGAGTAGCTTCGTTGATACAGCAAATCCAGATACGGGAATGGGGCAAGGTAAGAGGAACCGGTCTGCCAGAAGCACACACAACTGCCAGAAGTAAACAGAACTGTTAGATAATGAAGCAGTGCCTGCCACTGACTGCGAAGCGTTCCAACGCTGGGACTGCTTATATAGCTGAAGTTGGTTGATGCACCTGCGCACTGGAACAGGTAAACACCCGTAGACACGTTGCTGAAGCTGATGTCGATATGTGCACGAGTAGCTTCGTTGATACAGCAAATCCAGATACGGGAATGGGGCAAGGTAAGAGGAACCGGTCTGCCAGAAGCACACACAACTGCCAGAAGTAAACAGAACTGTTAGATAATGAAGCAGTGCCTGCCACTGACTGCCGTAGCCGTTAGCGTAGTTTGTCATCTTTTGAATGTGTCTTTTAACATTTTGCTGGTACTTTTCATGACGTTCACCTTTAGATGAGAATATGAGCACGAATTGAAGTTACAGCATACATTTTGTCGAAGACATAGATGGATAAAAAGCAATAAAAATAGATGTTACGTGTGCTAAAATACATCAAAATAATGGACCAAACAAACCACAGGGGTATATGGCAACAGTGGACTCTTCCTCCCCTAACGAATCTCAAAGGGAGGAGGAGGAGTGTCGTTGGGAGGAACCGAGAGGTCTGCCTGCCTGATTTGGCGGCATGTTTCTCGGGAAGGGAAAGGTGGTGGAAAGGAGGAGAGGAAAGGGTGAAGTGGAAGGGGGGAGGATAGCTGCGTCCATGGGCCGACTTCAGGGGAACTGTGCCGGCATACGCCTATTACACATCTGAGGGAAACCCAGGAAAAACCCCAGACGGCACAGCCGGCCCGCGGATTCGAACCGCGGACCTCCCAGTCTCCAAGCGCACGCGTTACCGCTGCGCCACCGGAGCTGGTAATCTCAAAGGGGAAGCTGCCCAACTCGGAATCTCAAGTGGTTCAATCGGTTCAATTGACCATTGTGAGAACAAAATGGTACCTGTGAGGCTCCCACTGTAAGTTCTGGAACTATTTGAGGCCAGAGTGGTACCACTGATTTTACCAATGTGGAACCAGCCACTCCACTTGGGAATCCAGCTGAGACCATCCACATTCAACTGGAACCAGTCCAGATCAGTGATGGGCAAAGTACCTCAAAATTATACTTAAAGTAAAATACCAAGTACCTGGTGTCATTAGTACTTCAAGTACAGTACAAAGTGCCCAATTCCAAATGTACTTCAAGTAAAGTACAAAGTACTAGGCAAAGTACTTCAAGTACTCATCAAGTACATCGCCAATTTAATTTGTATCAGTTTGCATATCACTGTTTAGTATCTGTGTCTTGCTCTTTTGGCAAAACTTTTTGTGAGCATTCTTGAGAAATGCTCTGAAACTATAAAGTCCTATTTAAGTGCTAATCAGATATTATAACTTGCAGTTATATGTAGAGAGTTAAATAGTCAGCTGTGCTGTAATTATGCAAAATAGCATTATACCCTGACTGATCCAAGATCACCCGCCCCCCTAGTGTGGTGTTCCGGTACTAATCTTCGGGTATAGGAGGCTAGATAATTTCAAGGGGGAAAAGTACAAGCCAACAGAGATTATACATTTCTGGTCATTCCTTGCTGCTTTTTGAAATACAACATGTTTAAAAAAAGAATATGACGAAAATTAAAAGAGGATGAAACACGATGTAAGCCTTCATTTTTATACGACTGTGATATGCAGCAATGTAATCCATGTGACCAATTACAAAAACGCAAAATGTAAAAATGGAAGCATATGTGTCTTTCAGAGTGTTCATCGCGTATGCAATCACACGTTGTGATATAAATTGATTATTAATTGCCAACGAAGGAAACAATATAAAAAAAAAGCATAGAACCTTGCATGGGGAGAGCTCAAATGACAATTGACCAAGTCATTGTGCTGCCGGTTGCAGTGTCATAATGTGTGCGTGTCTTTGCATTCCATTCATTTTACTCAGTCATAGAAGAGTTGATACTTTTTCAACATTTCAAGCCTCTCAACAACAAATTTGCTTCAACAAATATGCTCTTTAAAAGCACCCCTTTTGGTAAAATGTCATACTGAGAATCTTGGTACTGCATTTCACTAGAAGCGCTAAAATGATGGCAAGAAGACGAAAACTGTGTATTTAGCGATATCTGTGTGTTTTCGTTTTCGTGTTGTCATTTTAGCGCTTTTAGTAGGGAGATTTTTGATACTCTTTTGCGATTTTTTGTCTGGAGTTCATATTTGGGTACTTGATGGGAAAGTACTGGAAAAAGTACTTTAAGTACAGTACAAAGTACACGATTTCAACTTTGATTTGAACACGATTTGTACTTAAAGTAAAGTACAAGTACACAGAAATGTACTTCAAGTACTACTTGAGTACTTGGTACTTCAAGTACAGCCAATCACTGGTCCAGATTCAACTGGAACCATTCTGTAACAAGTCCAGATTTTTGCCTGGGTAGGCTTGCCTTGGACAGCTTGGGTGGCTTGGATTGAATCTGTAATCCACTTGGATCCAACCAATGATCCGCCATGGAGCATAGTGTGTCCAGACCCGTTACTTTTTGCGCAAACTATGGGGGAGAAATTTCTGTGCTAGTAACTGTGGGACGTCTGATGGCTTCCGCCTGGGTTTGACGCGCTGAATAGGCGGAAATGCGTGGGAAAATGGCGACTTACGCCCACCTGGCTACCTCTGTGTTGTCATACCATGCTAAATGCGCAGGTTGTCGTCTATTGACTACCTGCACTTCTCTGTAATATAGCGCCTTGTTGATGGCCGCCAAGGTATGAGCGTGCTAGTGAGCCGTCCTCTTTGACTGTCCAAGTCTCATCGTCTGTACACCAGTCCGTATAACCCATCTCACCTTGTATACGAGCTCATGACGACATCAGGTGCAGCGCCTCAACGTTAGCGGGGCCCTCTTGATCCGTAAAGAAAAACCAAACACAGAGTGAAGTCAGTGAAAGTCAGGTACATAAATTTACCCCATATCGCCGCTGGCTGATTTTTAATCCTTTCTAGAGTTAAAGAGGAACTAAAATGCAGAAACAACTCGCTCTGAAATGAAAGCTCGCCAATTAGCACAACTGAAACAAAATTAGTTCACACAACGCTACCGTTCAGAAGAAAAGTGCAATAAAAACAGAGCCGTCTTTGCGGCGGCGGCTGTGGTGGTGGTGATGGTGATGGTGAAAAGGTTCGCCGTTGTCGCCACGCGAGCAGCAACAAATGGGCAAATGGCCGCAAATGGGATCCCCAGGAGGCAACCAATGAGACAGCAGGAGAAGGGCGCGCATACCTATCACGGGCGTGGGGATTTGGAACGTGTCCGATCGTAGCGTTCCGTATACGTGCGGTATGATGCGCACTGCTGCATTTTTCAACACCGATTCACTGAATTGTAGCCGACAACAGTTCTCGCGAATGTCTCACAGACAACATTTGTCTTCAAGTCCTTCGGACAGCGACGCCTGTCCCCTTCGAAATGCGTACTACGCGCGTGTTTTTCACCGGGACTGTTTCATGGCATGGCACGCGCGTGCACGCGCAGCATGGATTAGGAGTACAGGTGCACGAGCTGAAGCGTGGTTCACTGCTAAGCGTCGAAGCTAGAAAGAGTCCGGTATAATTTTGATTGTAGCTTCGTAACGGAATCAAGTTTTGAATTATGATAACAAGTACGAAAATCACATGGCATGTAACGTTATTTGAAATAAACTTGTTTTTGCATTTTAAGGCCCCTTTAAGTTCCACTCCTGGACGGCAGTGTAGCATTGACGCTTTCGAAAAAGGCATTGAACGTTACGCTACATCAGAGTGATATGAGTGTCAAACATTTTACTCGGGCAAGAAAAGCTGTGTTTACCTCGCGTGATATTACCTGTGCAGTCGATCCTGGACCGTAAAGAAACTCCTATGTGTACAGATATACGGACATAGACAATTACAAAGCGAAAAAAGTTTTCCTAGGTAGAGGCAGTAAAATCTCCGTTATACAATAATTTGATTTAAAAACACAGACGTCAGACTGTACACTCTTAATCTGGTTCCCTCTAACGTTACTCTGAAACAGTGGCGTAGCCACGGGGGGGCTAGGGGGGGGCTAGGGGGGGGCTCGAGACCCCCCTTCCTGCCACGGACCGACCCACACAATTCGTGCAAATCCGAGAACATAATATATGTGTGTGTGTGTGGGGGGGACCACTGTGACGATCGCGAGAGTTCTTGCAGTTCATGGCGTCTATCTAAGAAGCACTCTTGAATGGTTTTCAAAGTATGAGCTTTTCAAAATACTTCCAATCTCGTGACGCCACCTCATTGGTCATGACAGCCTATAGATTTAATCGTACTGTGAACGTCTAAATCAACTATTTTCGTTCCTTTTTTTAATCCTCAGTTTGCAGTGTGCACAAATATGTGTGTGTTGTCGACACAGGATCAGCGGGGGGGGGGGGGGCGAGTTTTCGTATCGATCCCCCCCCCCCCCTACCTTGGACGTCTGGCTACGCCACTGCTCTGAAACGACCCGAACTTGTGAAATACAAGTTGAGTTTGAGTTTGATTATAGAGAAAAGTTAAATACAAGTTATTTGTGCTCGATGTAAAGGTTACAGCACATTCAAAGGTTACATGTGGACGTGTGCTGCCCTCTTACAGGTTACATTGCGAGAGAAACAGTGACGTTACCCTTAAGGACGTCGTTACGCTTTTGGAGAAGTTACCAGCGTTACTTATGAAAGCGAAGTGGTCCGCCGTTTCGCGAAAGTTTCGTACTTAGGGTTGCGAAGAAAATCAACTAATTTGCTCAGTGCAAGCATTAATATCTTCCATACGATTTATAACTCATGGTTACTTCATGGTTCAGTAAGATAAATGCGTAAGAGGTCAATAAGGAAACAGTGTGAACTCAATTGGCAATTGGAGTGGATTGATAGTGCAGTGATTATAAAATGTACGCTCTAAAACAATTTTAAACCGCATAAATATAGTGATCCACGCGAGGGCTTCATTCAGGGATTGAACTTGCTAATTATTGTGTGATGTACTTGACGTATGGAGAAGCTGAAGTCGGCAGGTGGCGGTTGAACGGCAAGTGGCAGTAGGCAACAGCGTGTATCAGAAAAAAGCGGGAGGAGCGTTTCGCTTGCTGTGTGGTATCTTGCCGCTTCGACATCCGTTGCATTGGAAACAACGGTATTCAAAGTAACGTAGTAAGCAACCTTCCGTATTTGCTATTATAGTTTCCTGCGTAGTTTGCTCTCATGTTAGTGTAGTGTTGCATGGGTGAAGCTCGCATGTGCATATATGATGTGACGGACGCACACAGACACTCGAGGTTCCACACGGGGACGTTGCACGAACGCCGGCTGTGATTGTGATGCATCTATTGCAGAAATGGACGAAAATGGACATGCATCGGAAGTAGTATGTTATTGTCACCATGCACGAACTAAGCACGCAGCACTGACTAACTAAATCGGTTCGACGCTCGCAGGTACACCTCGAGATCAAGGTTACTAAACGAAATATGATACACTTGCAAATTCACGTTGCCACCCAGGTATAATACAACAATTCACGTTGCCACACAGGCTCTAATAGAAACAGTTCACGTGGCCACACAGGCTCTGCTACACTTTCTAACACTGAGTTGCCACACAGGCTGTTCTGATACACTTTGTAAAACAGCTGCCACACAGCCTCTGGTACACTTTCTAAAACAATTGCCACACAGGCGCCTTTGATACACTTTCTAAAACTAAGTTGCCACACAGGCGCTCCTGATACACTTTCTAACCAAAGTGCCACACAGGCTATTACAAATATAGAACAACTTGAAAAAGCGTCTTATCTGAGGGCCAGGAATTTTTCCGAGTTGGGGTCGCCGATGTCGTCTTGATATTCCTTTGCACTCCTCGATGCCTTGCGGTCACCCTTCGCCACACTTCACAAGCCGGAACACACTTTGAGGTACTTCCACTTTGAACATACGAGGGTGGTTCCATAAGTTTCCGACCCGACCAACTTTTAATAGTCATAGAGACGAAACAAGTGCATCACTTTTCGACATAGTCACCCTTAACTTCGATGCACTTTTGACACCTTTCAACCAGCATTCTTATACCCTTCAAAAAATAGTCCGAAGTTTTATCCGCAAAATGCTGGAAAGCTGCCTCTTGCACCTCACTATCGTTTTGAAATCTCCGTCCTCTGAGATCCTTCTTCAAGTTGAGAACAAGAAGTAGTCACTCGGTGCCAAGTCTGGACTGTAGGGTGGGTGGTGGATTTCTTCGAAGCCACACTCCTTCAGTGCAGCCTTGGCAACAGAAGCCGTGTGGACAGGGGCATTGCCTTGGAGCAACCGGACACCTCGACTCAACCTGCCGCGCCTCTTTCCCTTGATGGCGTCTCGCAGTCGGTGCAGGAATGAAGCATAATAAGTCACATTCACTGTGGTGTTTGTCTCTTTAAAGTCGATGAAGAGGATCCCTTGACAATCCTAAAATATTGTTGCCGTGATCTTCTTTGTGGATTGTGTGACCTTGGCTTTTCTTGGTTGTGCTTCTCCTGGTTTGCGCCATTCGATCGACTCCTTTTTCGAAAGGCGATCATAGTAGAGCACCATAGTCTCATCCCCTGTGACAGTTGACTTCAATATTTCTTCTTCGTTCTCTTGACAGAGCTCCAAAAACGCTTTGGCACAGGCGACGCGCTGTTGCTTTTGAACTGACGAGAGAAGTCGTGGCACCCATCTCGCACTGACCTTTTTCATGTAAAGGCCCTCGCCGATTATGCGAAAAACGGATGTTTTGGAAAGCCCCAGCCCTTTTGAGGTTTCCTTCACCTTCAGACGCCTGACGCTCAGCACTTCCTCCTCGACAAGAGACAAATTTTCTTGTGTCACCACTTCCACTGGACGACCATCGCGTGGATAATCTTCAATGGACTCTCGCCCCAGTCGAAACTGCTTAGCCACGTCTTTTACCGTTGTGTACGACGGAGAGGCTTCCCTGTACACGTTGTCCAGTCGAGCTTTAATTTCTTTAGGCGAAAGTCCCTCTTTTGTCAAGAATTTTATCACAGCGCGGTACTCGATTTTCTCCATTTTAACTGAAGAGTGCACCCTGGCTGTTTAAAATACCGCTCTCCAACCGACAAAAGCATGGAGATGGTTGAGGGTGGTGCTCCGGCCCTCCAACAGATGGCGCTACGCGTCCTTAATCTCATTTTCAAATTCGCGCGCATTTTCTACCTCGGGCCGGAAACATATGGAACCACCCTCGTATGTCTGACGTTACGTGGCTTACTCCCGCGTCCAAATACTTCCCCTCCAGGTTGCCGTTTACGCATCGCCTAGCTCAGAGAGCGACCTCTCCGCTACAAGTTCCAATGTGTACCTCCCCCTGCCAAGATGGCGGTTCCTTAAATAACATTTCGACAGACAAACTAAACAACAAAAGGGAAACAATCTCTTAATTGAAAACACATGTCCATCTGCACCTGGGCTCTCCTTGTCTTCCCCCAAATCCCGTTTGCTAAGCTTCCGCAAGCTTGAAGCGTCCACAGCTTTCCCCAGAAATTCATGGCTAAGGTGACTTTCACCCTTTTGTTCCTGGGAGACAGGCAGATGTCTTTCAAGGGTGTTTTGACTGCTACTAATCCCGGAAGAGCACCCACACATTAGCCCAAAGTAAAAGACTAGTCTGGTGGCCTTGCGACTTTGTTCGTTGCAGAAAACTTGTCTCCCCTACCTCTGAACCCGTGGATTCCATTAGGGAGGAATTCGTTGCAAAGCAAAAAATAGTTGCGAAGGCTTAAATATCTCAATCATAAGCCACATCATTGGCGCACCTGTGACAACGAGGAGAAAACGCAGCTAGCAGTTAGCAGTTAGTATGAGCAGTTATCTTTATGCATGCGTTGAGCAGGTGATGAAGTTAGATTAAGAAACTTCGGGCCTTGTAATCTGTGCAGAATATTGCAGTAAAAAAAAGATAATTCTTCGCAGGTGACTCATAGCGCGGCTCCACTTGTTCCAACTTTGATGGACACAGCCATGGGTTTCCTGGCAATATTGTGGCAGATGGTAAGGGAAAAGTGTGGGTAATGGTTCCTGCATGTAAACAGTGTGGATGCGTGTAAAAATGACATAATGAGCGAGCCCCGTTTTGACGTGGCTGTTTCTATTTAGGTGTCTCATGCCGCAGAAGTACATACGAACAGTCCAGCAGAAATACAGCAGCAGCCCAATCTCAGTCTATAACTCAGCAGAGGCTCAGAGAGAAAGCAGCACACCAGGTCCTTCCCACAACTCTCCGCAAGCTCGGGATTCATGGCAAACCCAGGCAGCCAGCCAAACATGTACGAACCCATATTTGCCAACATTGTAGGTTGTCAACTGGGTATTTCCAGTGCTTTCGTGACCACGTTGTTCAGTGTGGTGCGTCTGGCTTTCTCCCTTCTTGTGATTCTTGTGAGACAACATTTGAAACCATCTAAAGATAGACGTCATTTGATTTTTTTTTTTGTTTTTAGTTAAGCACACAAGTACAAGATAATGACAGCCAGCCAACAGAATGTATAGGTGAGATTCCTGAGGAGATGGAAAGAACAGATCAAAGTTCGCAGAGTTCTCTCAAAAAAATTGGGCTATTTATGCCGTAACCCAGAGAGCCACCACATGTGATCCAAGGTGGTTGTTGATTGCGTTATAAGCAGCATTGAGGAATTGTTTCAGGAAATGAGTGATGAGATTGACACCCCTTTGGTAAAATCACATCAGGTTCGGAAGTTCCATTATGAGGAATGTGGCCTTTATGTGGAGACATAGTTGATAAAAAAGTTCTTTCGGAGCACTTGACGAGACATCCTGAATTCCTTAGTTACTTTAGGTCACCTCCTGTGTCTGTTGAAGATAGTACCCTTAATGGCTGTTATGGCGGTCTAAGAGTCAACCACTGAGAGTCACTAAGAGTCAAATAATAGCTCACGCACGTTTTCTGCGAGTCCACAGATCCTCATTGTGAAAGCGACATCGCACCAGCTCTCATAGTTTTGCTATGAACCTTCAACCAAAGCACTTCGCATAACACTGCTTTTCATATTTCGAGTTCGATAGGATTTTCGTTAGGTACTCTTTCTATGTAGAGGACGTGCACGCTAACTACATAGCATTCCCAGCTTTCGTGGACAGCGACGCCTTGCGCCCTCTCGCGGCCATTGAGTGAAACTTGCCGTCAAGGCAAGTGCTGTAGCAGCTGTTCTATCCAAGGTATCGTAATATTCTCCAGGATACACGTTCTGACACCTATTGTAAGCTTATACAAACGAAAAATATCATTATACATGAAATACCTTTGGGGCCCCAGACATCCCGCTTTTCGGACCGTGAATACATGGGGGTATGGGTATTTTCACGCAGGAGACGATTTCATCGCTTAATATCTCTGGTAATGTAGGATGCACCGTAATATTCCCGTGGATATGCGTTGTAGGGTACCACTAGATTCAACATTTGGAAGAAGTGCCAGAGTCACTCAACCGTCTGCGGTTCCCTTGTGCTGCAAACTTGTCAAGATGCCAAATTTCGGAAACAGTCAAAGTGGCTTCTCTGCGTTGCAGCGGTGTGTAGCAGGGAAGTTCCCTTTACGCGTCCGTTGAACTTTTCGCTGCATATTTAGATTTCGTAACTGCTTTTGACTTCAGTTCTTGAGTTAGACAGACTTTCGTGAGCCTGATTGGTACATTATGCACCCGCGGGTGGAACACGAATTTTGAAGTGTAATCTCTTGTCATATTAATTACTAAGATGTCGCTGTTCGATGAATTCGTTTGTATTTAACGTATTTGAGAAAATTTTAGCAGTAGACTTTTCGTTTATCGACAATTGCCATTCGGTTTTAAGAACATCTGACAGCACAACAGTGCGTGTTCACGTAATTATACTGCAAACACTGATGATAACTTCCCAAAGCATTCCCAGAACTGCAGGGCACAGCTTCTTAAAGTTGGCTTGAACGACGCACACGCTGCCCTCTATTGAAGCAATGCATTCCATCTGGTTTCGTTAAAATATCTGTTGACACTGAGCCTTAGAAAGAAATGCTCACACAAGGGTGTTGCTGTGAGAGGTCCTTCGATGGCGGAGAAGTGGAGTGGAAGCGCAAGGATGTCACAGTTTTGTTCCTGGAGGACTTATTTTCGCCGTGTTGGCTTCGCGGCAGAATGCATTGGTGTGCTATTTTTCTCGTACTTGGCCAAAACAATGGGTTCTGCAGAAAATGCCCACGTCAGGCATGAAAGGCGAAGTTGTCTTGTAGCGGGATCGCAATCATCATCCTCGCGCACCAATGATCAAGGCGCGCGGTTAATAAAACACCACTGCACGACCAGCTCGGGCCGTTGTCCGGCTGGCCGGTCTCCCCTCACTTCTGTGTACTGTCTTGTGCCTCTAGCACTACATTGGTGACCCGAACAATTTCTCGAACAACCCCAACCCTCTCCGACGATGTCTCAAGGCGACAACGGGGCGCCATCATCACCGCACGTAGCCGCTGTTGCCGTCAAGCTACCTCCATTCTGGGACCGTAATCCAGCCATTTGGTTTGCCCAAGCCGAAGCGCAGTTTCATCTGTCCGGCATCACTTCCCAGACCACTCGGTTCTACAACGTCATCTCGGCTCTGTCTCCAACCGCCGCCGAAGAGGTGCACGATCTCATCACCTCCCCACCACCCGAGAACCCGTATGACCGACTTAAGGCTGCCTTGATCAAATGCACTTCCACATCGGACCGCGAGCGCCTCAGGCAGTTGTTATCTGCAGAAGAGCTCGGCGATAGGCGTCCAACGCAGCTTTTACGTCGGATGAAGCACCTTTTGGGAGATGACGTTTCCGCAGTCAGTGACTGATTCCTGCACCAACTTTTCATGCAACGCTTGCCAACTAACGTCCAAATGGTTCTGGCCACCGCGTCGAACCTACCCCTGGACGAGCTTGCTTCCCTTGCTGACGTGGTCATGGAGATCGCCTCACCCCACAAAGTCAGCGTTCTTGAGCGACCTACGGCTTTAGAGACCGCCACTCCTGCGCCACAGGCCGACCATCGTCCCCCCCTTTCTCCACCCGACATTCAGGTGATCAGCCACCTCACGCAGCTTTTCGCATCACTTGTCACCCGCCCGCGATTCCCAAGTCCGCGCTGCCCTCGACACCGCAGAGCCGATCGCAACGCCGATCGCGTTCTTGGTCGGACAGTTCAGGAGGCCTCTGCTGGTACCACCGTCGCTTTGGTGCGGACGCCAATCATTGCCTGCTTCCTTGTACCTGGACGGGAAACCCGCCGGCCTCCCACTAATGGCCGCAAGTGGACCCGGCCTTGACGGCAGCCCCCTCTTTCACATCGTCCACCGTGCCAATGGCACTCGGTTCCTAGTCAACACAGGTGCTGTAGTCAGCATTATTCCTGCCAGCAGCCGCTTTTCTCGATCTCGAAAACCCTGCTTCTCTCTCAAGGCCGCCAACGCTTCTACTATACCCGTCTACGGCCAGAAATCTGTCACCCTGAACATCGGGCTACGAAGAGATTTCCGGTGGCTTTTACTCATAGCGGACGTCACTCAAGCCATTCCTGGAGCTGACTTGAATGATTTTCAGCTGCTCGTCGATGTCAATGGGAAGCGCCTGATAGACCGTACTACTTCCTTATCTGTTCACGGCCTCAAACTGCCGATTTCTCCATTGCGCGTCTTGTCCTGCTCTGCTCCAGACTTGCCCTTCGCCTTCATATTGAAGGAGTACCCGGCTCTTACCCAACCGCCGGACTGGACCAAGCCTGTGCAGCATGACGTTCTCCACTACGTCACCACCCGTGGCCTTTGTTTATTTTTTTTTCTGGTGCTACTCAAAAGGGAACCAAATCCCTGTCTAGGCGAGAACACCAGGCCTACCAGCCCATTTCCGCCCGCGTCGCTAGCACCCGAAAAGTTCAAAGTAGCGAAGGCCGAGTTTGATCATATGCTGGAGCTCGGCATAATTCGACCATCATCCAGCACGTGGGCCTCGCCATTACATACGGTGCCGAAAAGCACCGGCGACTGGCGCCCGTGCGGCGCCTACCGTGCCCTGAACCGAGAGACGCTTCCAGACCGATACCCCATCCCCCATATTCTAGACTTCGCTGCACAGCTGGAAGGCGCCAATACATTTTCCAAGATCGACCTCGTTCGTGCCTATCACCAGGTTCCCATGGCCGAAGAGGACATCCCTAAAACAGCCATTACCACCCCTTTTGGCCTGTTTGAATTTCTCAGGATGCCCTTCGGATTGAGGAATGCCGCCCAGACCTTTCGGAGGTTCGTCGACAACATCATCCGCGGGCTTCCTTTTATTTATGCCTACATTGACGATATCCTCGTCGCAAGCCGCTCTCCTGCCGAACATGAGCAACATCTACGCGCGCTTTTCTCCCGCCTTCAAGACAGCGGTGTTATCATTAACGCAGCCAAGAGCGAATTCGGCGTTTCGGAACTTGATTTCCTTGGCCATCACGTCAACTGCCAAGGAATCAGGCCACTACCAACTAGAGTCGCCGTATATTAGAGATTTTCCTCTGTTCACTTCGATGACCAAGCTGCGCCAGTTCTTGGGCTTCATAAATTTCTATCGGCGCTTTATCCCATCCTGTGCCGCCAAGCTCTGCCCTCTCGAAGCCCTGCTCACTACCAAGCGCGGCAGATCTCCTTCTCGTTTACTGTGGACACAAGAGGCTACCGCTGCATTTGAGACCATCAAGCAGGAAATTGCATCCGTGTCGCTTCTGTTCCACCCACGCCACGACGCCCCAACCTCGCTCATGGTGGACGCGTCCAGCGTAGCCGTTGGCGCCGTTCTTCAACAACACGTGTCCGGGGCCTGGCGACCGCTGGCCTTCTGCTCCCGTTAACTTAAGCCCCAGGAGACGCGTTACAGCACGTTTGGCAGAGAGCTTCTCGCCGTGAACCTGTCAATCAAGCACTTTCGTCACTTCTTGGAAGGTCGCACATTTACGGTATTAACTGACCACAAACACCTCGTCTACGCGTTCTCCTCTGCCAGCACCACATATAGTCCCCGGGAACTTCGGCACCTTGCATTCGTGGCAGAGTTCAGCACCGACATCCAGCACATCAGTGGTGCCGACAATTTGGTAGCTGACGCCCTCAGTCGTGTCAGCACGATCGGCATTCCGACCTCCCCACCGTCTCTCGACGATTTTACGCAAGCCCAGCTCACCGACGATGAGCTGGCACAGTACCGCGCAAACCCCACATCCGGCTTAACAATTGACGACGTCGCCTTACCTGGTTCGGTCTGGCCTGTCGCCTGCGATACGTCTCAAGGTCGGCCACGGCCTTTCGTTCCCGCATCACTCCGACGTCAACTCTTCCAAGCCTACCACGATCTTTCCCATCCGGGCATACGCGCCTCGCAAAGCCTGCTTACCCAACGATACGTCTGGCCCAACATGCGCAAGCAAATCAAGCACTGAGTGCAGACCTGCCTTTCTTGTCAGCGTTGCAAGATACAGAGACACACCCACCGACCCCTATCCCAGTTCCTTCCCCCCGACGACCGCTTCGCGCATATCTATATGGACCTCGTGGGACCACTCCCAATCTGCGACGGTCACCGCTACATGCTCACTATCGTTGACCGCTTCACCCGTTGGCCAGAAGCAACCCCGGTCCCCGACGCCACCGCGGCCACCGTCGCTTCTGCCCTCCTAACAATATGGGTGTCGCGGTACGGCGTTCCTTCCATCATCACGACGGACCGGTGCGGCCAATTTGAGTCCGTCCTCTTCACCAGCCTCACCAACATACTGGGCGCCAGACGGATTCATACTACCACGTACCACCCGACCTCCTATGGCATGGTGGAGCGGCTTCACCGTCAGCTAAAAGCCGCCCTCCGGGCGTCGACTCAAGTCCCGTGGACCGAAGTCCTCCCCATTGTCCTTCTCGGGATCCGATCGGCTTTCAAACCCCACTTGGGTTGCTCAACAGCCGAGTTGGTCTATGGCACCTCATTGCGACTCCCCGGCGACCTCATCTCTGCCACAGCAGACACGGCAGCCGTACCACCAGCCGGATATGTGTCCCGCCTACGAGACACGATTAATGCTCTTCGCCCCAGTCCCACCACGCCCTGCCACCGGTTTCCAGCACCCGGCCCTCGAAACCTGCTCGCATGTTTTCCTTCGGTGCGACGCCGTGAGGAAACCCTTGCAACAACCCTACTCTGGTCCTCACGCCGTACAGCACAGAGCCTCCACCCACTACACCATCCATGGGCGGATTACTGGCCACTTGTCGGTGCGTAGCCCAGCGTCGTCTCCATAGTAACGCGTGCTGCACGTGACCCGCTTCGTCGTGAGAAGGAAGAAGTTACCTTACTCGCAGCCTGCCACCATCACCGGGTGTGTGGCGTTCGTAGCCATTGGGCGAGGAGGTCAGCCGACGCAAAACGTTGCGATGTTCGTCGTCGAAAATGTCGCTAGCGTACGCGTTTCTAGAGGTCTAAGGAGCCGCTTCAGTGAAGTCAACGAGGACATTTCGTGCTCACAAGGATGTCTTCACGTCGTTGTCAGAAGAGCAGTTTGTTTCTTTCTTCCGACTGTCCAAAGCCTCGTGTATATACAGGGTGTATGCTATAAAAGGTCAGTCACATTTTCGCGCGTGGCGCGATACCTACTTGACAGACAGACTTCCGCTACCGCAGAGTGAAGAAGTTACGGCAGGAAACCCTACAAAAAATCGTTGATATCAGGAACTGCGTAACAAAATAAATATGGCCACGCAAACTTTCGTCTTCATGCCTTTCCTATACGCTATACCGACGTAAACACGCCAGTCTGTCGATAGTTGTTTGTAGCTTCCGCATGGTGCGCGTTGTGACGTTGAATCCACATGTGTAGCTCCTGAACCGTCAACTGGCGCACAGCAAGGCACAAAGGATACAAAATACGACAGAAACAAATGGAACACGAACAAATATAATAACGGGAATAATAGAATCCAATGAAACTGTATAGAGACACAAAATGAGTGAAATAAAAACGTTAGAAAGGCGGCTAAAAGTGTCGTTCTCGCAACAAAGCAATCGCAAACAGACTGTCGTCTGCTAAGAGAAGAAGCAGAAATGTTTCGCTAGGAAGCGGCATACGAGCCGCAACATGTGCAGGAAACATCGAAAACAAATCGTATCAAGCTTTGTTAAACGTAAATCCGAATGCGTACCACGGGTATGTACCGTGCATAACAGAAATACGCGCCCACATGAGTTTGTATCGGATTCAACGTCAGTATGTGCAAGAAGGTTGTGCACGAAGCATGTCAGCATGTGTCAGCGAAGTATGTGCAAGAAGGTTTCTTTCCACGCGGTAACAAAATTTATATTTGTTAGAGGTAAATACAAAGTAAGTTCATGTCGTCAAATTTAGGCTTTTTGCTTGACAGACTTGCGTCTGCCACCGAGAGTAGCGTCATTGCTCCTCGCGCCGGCGAGGCTCGCCTAGCCAGTGGACGACGATGGCCTTACTGACCACTTCAGATAGTGCGTCGGCAGCGCTTGTTTGCCCGACGGTGGGCGTTGCCACGTTATGCCGACGCAGCGATGCAATGGCCAGTAATCCGCCCCTGCTTAGAGGCCGAGTACAAAGTGTCGTGCTGGAACGCCTCAAGCCAGCTTTGCTCGAGGTCCCTCAAGAAACATCCAGCGCTTGTTCCCTCGGTGTTCCCGCGGAGCTGGACCTTGGCCATCCCACTATCCCTCCCCATCGACCCCCCCCCCTCGACTCCTCCTGCCCTCCGCAACAACCGCAAATGGACCTGTGGCAGCCGACGAAGACTAAGTTGCCACCGCTACGCGCCGCGCGACATGCGCTTCCCTGGCATTCTGTGCCAGTCAGTTCAGTCCTCTGGCAGCCACTGATCGCGCTGCCCAATAAACTGTGGCTTCCTACTTTGCTGCCTGCCTTTCTTCACCACACGCCCACAGTTTTTGGTGACCTGGTACTTGCAGCGTTCCATGGCGCACGTTCCCTCCACCGATGCATCAGCAGGCCCACCGCCTCCCACTGAGCCTCCCAACGCAGGTGCCACAGCGTCGTCGATCCATCACTACGCCATTCGCTTACCACCCTTCTGGAGCCACAACCCCACCTTGTGGTTTTTACAAGTCGAATGCCAGTTTGCGTTAAGCGGCCTCACCTCCCAGCTGGCCAAGTTTCGGCATGTGATGAGCGTCCTGCCCCAGGAAGTTGCCGCCCAGCTCATCGTTGTTCTCACCGCGACCCCCGCCGCAAACCCGTACGACGCTCTCAAGGCTGCCTTGCTCGAACGGACCACAGCCTCCGAGCGAAAGCGCTTCCAGGAGCTTTTGTCAGCCGAAGATCTGGGCGACCGCCGACCGACAGAACTCCTGCGTCACATGCAGAACCTTCTCGGAGAGCGAGCAGTGACGTTCGATGCAAGCTTCCTGAAGCAGCTGTTCCTACAACGACTCCCACCAACGGTCCAGATGATCCTTACGTCCGCTTCAACACTCTCGCTTCCGGAATTGGCACTCCTGGCCGACAAAGTAATGGAGGTTGCCCCCCATTCCATCTCTGCAATTCCACCTGCGGCAATCACAAATCCTCCCATCCGTCCACACCCTCAGGCCTGTCCACCCACTGCTCTGCCGCCCGGGGACCCCATTGTCCAGCTCCGCGAGGATTTCGAGCGCCTATCTGCTATGGTGGCGTCCGCTGTTGCGCCGCGCAGCCCTCGACCGCGCCATCGTAGTCCACGGCGTTTCGGCTCCCGTTCATCCAGCCGCAGGCGTTCACCTCGACGTACTGCCGAAGACCCGCCTATCGGCCCGTGCTGGTACCACCAGCGCTTTGGTACCGAAGCCCGCCGCTGCACGAGGCCCTGTACCTGGTCGGGAAACGCGACCGGAGACTGGTAATGGCTGCGACCGTCTCCACCACGGCGAGCAGCCGCCTCTTCTACGTCGTTGACAGGGTGTCCCATACCCGGTTTCTCGTCGACACCGGCGCAGACGTGAGCGTACTCCCTTCCTCCCCCGCGGACCGCCGCAGGCCTCCACTTTTCTACCTCACCGCTGTCAACGACACCGGCATACCAGTCTTCCGACAGCAGTCCGCCACGCTGAACCTCGGCCTTCGCCGAAATTTTCCGTGGCTGTTCCTCGTGGCTGGTGTCAAGCAGGCCATCCTGGGCGCGGATTTTCTTCACCGCTTCAATCTCGCTGTGGACGTTGCTCGCAAGCGTTTGGTCGACACCTGCACCCATCTGTCTGTCCAAGCCCTTTCCGCCGACGCCGTCTCCTGTGAACAAGGCGTTCCCATTTCTGCCTTATCCTCTCCTTACGCTGCCGTCATTAAGGAATTTCCATCTCTCACGCAACCACCCGACTGGAACCGACCCGTTATTCATGATGTCGTTCACTACATCGAAACGACAGGACCACCCATCTTCTCCCGCGCCCGTCCTCTTGCTCCTGAAAAGCTAAAGATCGCTCGATCAGAGTTCGACCATATGCTCTCCATCGGCGTCGCGAGACCATCCTCAAGCAATTGGTCCTCAGCGTTACATATGGTACCCAAAAAGACCGGCGACTGGCGGCCATGCGGGGACTACCGTGCCCTAAATCTCGTCACCGTGCCCGACCGTTATCCCTTGCCCCGGTTGCAGGATTTCACGGTGAATTTGCACGGCACGCGCTTTTACAGCAAGATCGACCTCATGAAGGCGTACCACCAAATCCCCGTCGCAACCGAAGATATCCGGAAGACCGCTATAACAACCCCCTTCGGTCTATTCGAGTTCCCGCGTATGCCCTTCGGACTCCGCAACGCGGCTCAAACCTTTCAAAGGTTCATTGATTCCGTCGTCCGAGGCCTCCCATTCGTGTTCGCCTACATGGATGATTTACTGGTTGCGAGCACGAGTTCCGAAGAGCACGTTCAACACCTTCGACAGCTTTTCGCGCGCCTCGAATCCCACGGCATCGTCGTGAACCTCCAGAAATGCGAATTCGGCGTCTCATCCATCGAGTTCCTCGGCCACACAGTCTCTCCCGCTGGCATCGCACCACTCGCCAACAAGGTCGATGCCATCACCAATTATTCGAAGCCTACATCCATCCGCCAGCTCCGCCGATTCCTGGGTCTGATTAATTTTTATAGGCGCTTCCTTCCACACTGCGCCGCCACCCTCCGCCCCCTGGAATTTGTCCTGGCCAAGACGAAAGTACAATCAAGAACTTTCTCCTGGAATGCCGAAGCCGATGAAGCCTTCGCCAAGATCAAGGCCGATCTTGCGGCGTGCACCCTTTTGTTCCACCCGAAGCACGATGCTCCCACCTCACTGATGGTGGATGCTTCAGGAACAGCTGTTGGTGCAGTCCTCCAACAACGGATTGAAGACTCCTGGCGCCCGATCGCTTTCTTTTCAAAAGCCCTCAAACCTCCCGAACAACGGTACAGCACTTTCGGACGAGAGCTGCTGGCCGCGTACCTTGCCGTGAAGCACTTTCGGCATTTCCTGGATGGTCGATCGTTCACTATCTTCACTGACCATAAGGCCCTCACGTATGCCTTCCGCTCTGCCAGCAGTCGCTACTGTCCCAGGGAAATGCGGCAACTGGCCTTCCTTGCGGAGATGTGTGCCGATATCCAGCACGTCAAAGGCACCCTGAACAGCCCGGCCGATGCTCTCAGCCGATTCCCGTCCCTGTCTGCCGTCTCCCAGCCCGTGTCTCACGCTGCCCTCGCCGCAGCCCAGGCTGACGACGACGAGCTGAAGCAGCTACGCCTCAATCAAAACACCTCTCTCCACCTCCAGGATTTTCCTCTCCCCGGCGAGCCGCTTACCATCTCCTGCGACCTATCAACTTCACGCCCAAGACCTTTCGTTCCTGCCGCATTAAGGCGTCCCATCTTCGCCTCCATGCACGATCTCGCACATCCTGGGATACGCGCAACCCAGCGACTTATCGCAGACCGTTTCGTCTGGCCATCAATGAACCGTGACATCCGCGATTGGGTCCGCGCCTGCCAATCCTGCCAGCGCTCAAAGGTCCACCGTCATACTTTCACACCCATCGGCAAGTTCGACATACCCGACATCCGCTTCGACCATGTTCACCTGGACATCGTCGGCCCCCTACCTCCATCGTCCGGGTACCGTTACCTACTCACTGCTGTGGACAGGTACACCAGGTGGCCCGAAGCTACGCCCATGGCGGACATGTCAGCCGAAACCGTGGCATCGGCCTTCCTATCATCCTGGGTGTCCCGTTTCGGCGTCCCGTCCCAGATCACCACTGACAGAGGGCGTCAGTTTGAAAGCAGCCTCTTCAACGCCTTCACAAAGCTGCTGGGCACCACCAGGCTCCGCACCACTTCATACCATCCTGCATCAAACGGCCTCGTCGAGCGCCTTCACCGACACCTCAAGACCGCGCTCATGGCTCGCGAGGACCGTGACCATTGGGTTAACCACTTACCCCTGGTGCTCCTGGGCATCCGTGCCGCCCTGAAGCCCGACCTAGGCTGCAGCTCCGCCGAACTTGTGTACGGGTCTGCTCTTCGCCTCCCCGCGGATTTCTTCGTCCCTCCATAACACCCGCCCGCCCCCGCGGAGTATCTCCAGCGCCTCCAACGTTTCTTCGCCTCCCTTCGGCCGACCCCCACCCGTACGGACTCCTCCCGCAAGGTCCACGCTCGCAACAGCGACACACGTCTTTCTCCGCACAGACGCCGTCCGTCGGGCGCTCACGCCTCCATATTCAGGGCCACACACCATCCTCAGCAGGGGCGAGAAGACTTTCCGCATTTCCATCCGTGGAAAGCCTGAAACCGTATCCGCTGATCGAGTCAAGCCTGCCTTCGTCGAATGCCCTACCATTGCGGCCTCAGCTCCGGAAGACGCCTCCGACGCCCCACCACGGACACCTACACCCACGTCGCCACCCTCCACATTCGCTCCGCCTGCCCCCTCTCCTAAACGGGTGCACTGGTCGGACAGCCCTTGTCTGTCTCTAGCGGGGGGGCCTTGTGGCAGCCGACGAAGACTAAGTTGCCACCGCTACGCGCCGCGCGACATGCGCTTCCCTGGCATTCTGTGCCAGTCAGTTCAGTCCTCTGGCAGCCACTGATCGCGCTGCCCAATAAACTGTGGCTTCCTACTTTGCTGCCTGCCTTTCTTCACCACACGCCCACAGACCCTCGCCCCCGAGTTTCCTGGGCACCACACCTCCACACCGCTCATTGCCTTCCTGCCACTCGCTAGGGGGGAGCCCTGTAGCGGCATCGCCATCATCATCCCTGCGCACCAATGATCTAGGCGTGCGGTTAATAAAACACCACTGCACGGCCAGCTCGGACCGTTGTTCGGCTGGCAGGACTTCCCTCACTTCTGTGTACTTTTTTGTGCCTCTAGCACTACAGTCTCTTACGCTTTGCAACTTTGTGAGCAACTGCGGGCCGCTGCAATGTTGTTCCCACAACAGAAGTAGTGTTGAGAAGCTCAGTGTGGCCGGCGAAGCGTCTGTATCTTCATTCCTGAAGCTGATAGCAACGGGCGGTGTTGGCCCACTGATGGGGATGTTGGTTTAAGCTTTCGAGGTCTGTGGTTCGATCCGCGGACTGCTTAGTTTTTTTCTAAATATTATTTTATTTATTTATTTTTTTTTTATTTTTTTTTTGTGGTGGGAGTTATGAGGGTAACGGCAGGCCGAGAGCGTCAGAGTTTTGGCTTAATAATGCCGTACTGGCTCTATGTCGTACTGCATGCTGTTCGGTCTGATTTAGTTGCGGTTATGCTCGGCGATTTCCATTGCACTCCGACCTAGTGCACCGTTACAGGAATCCCCGTTCTGCACAGTGCCGCGCATGTTTGTTGCAATGTAGATTATTCTCAATCCTTTAACATGAATTTCGAACTTGTGGCTTAAGCGTGCTTTGTTCCCTGTGAAGGTGCAACTCATCAAATTTTCATTCGAGATCGATGTGACGACGGAACCAATTATGCGGGTCAACTTTGGCGCGCTCTAATGGTAAAGGGAATTAGGATGAACAACTTGCCACGCGTGTTTCTTGCAGTGTAAATACATGTCAATCATTTAGCATAAATTTCGGACATGTGGCTTAAATTTCCTTTATTTCCTAACTCACCAAAACTTTCGTTCTCAGCATTGTGCAAGGCCATTGTGGTGTCGTCCCAATCATGCAGCCACCACCTTCATTCCACATTCCATCCTTTCATGACCATGACCATAACGATGGGTCTCCCCAAAACGTGCCACATCACACGACATCACACATCCCCCCCCCCCGTAAAAAAAATTGAGGTCCGTCCTTGGTGCGAACAAAAATACAAACAAAGTTCAGAGACACGAAAGTTCACTCAACCCAACACAAATAATTGCTACGGCTTTCTAGTGTCCGGGTAGCGCTCCGGTGCGGTACGTTGGCGTTTGCTCCGTCGAAGTTGTGGCCCTTGTTCTTGTTCCTGAACAGTGCCGGGGGCTGGCACTTCTGGCACAAGCGGAGGATGTGAAGAAGCTTGCTCGGTGATTGCCCACCAAGAGCTAGTGATGAACGGCTGTTCCTTCTGCTCCTCCATACGCTGGGCAGGTAACCTCTCTGCGCCGTGGTGTTTCGTAAATTTGGACGAGTGCCATACTTTGCCATCCTCCAACAGATAGGAAAGTGGTCCTCGTGGAGCAATTATCTTCAACGGCGGCGAAAAATTCGGATGCCCCTTCTTTCGTCGACCAGGAAGGCGCACTCGAACGTAGGTACCGGGAGTGAATATTCGACACTTAGCAGATCGTTTAGAGTCAGTGTATAACTTCTGCTTTGACTGCTTACACTCCACCCGCTGCCGGACTTTCGGCATGTCCACGTCGACTGACTGTCCTTCAAGTCCCACCACATTTAGGCGAGTTCGTATGGCCCTCCCGTGAAGGAGGACTGACGGTGAAACACCCGTGGTAGCATGAGGGGTACTTCTATATACGGTGAGGTACTCGAGAACTGCTGATTTCACGTCCTTGTTGCGAAGTTTTGCAACTTGAATGACGTCCTTGAAAACACGATTGAAACGCTCCACTTGGCCATTTGCTTGTGGGTAGTACACTGAAACTGTCGTTTGACGAATGCCACGATCTTGAAGAAATTTTTTAAATTCTGCTGAAACAAATTGCGGGCCATTGTCAGTGACTAGTTCTTCAGGAAAACCCTCGCGACTGAAAACATGCCGGAGAAACGTTTCTACTGTGGCGGTCGTTACAGTTGATGCAAACGAAACCTCCGGCCACTTGCTATGGTAGTCAATTAGGGTAATGGCGTAGCGACAGGAGTGAGGGCAGTCCTCCAACGGTCCGACGATGTCTACACCTAACTTTGCCCATGGCTTGGCCGGAAATGGGACCGGGTGTAAAGGTGAAGGCGCTGTCCTGGCAGACTTGTCAGCGGATTGACAGGTAGAGCAGTCACGCACCATCTTTTCAGCTTGTGCGTCCATTCCAGGCCACCAGTAGAGATCTCGGAGTCTCTGCTTTGTCCGCACAATTCCCGGATGGGCTTCGTGCGCGAGAGTGAGAATCTTAGATGTTAACGCCTGCGGAACAACGATGCGTTCTCCACGGTACAGCAGTCCATCTACAACAGAAAGCTCGTCTCGAAAGCGGTAATAGGGGATCATGCTTCGAGACATCTCAGCACGCGGTGGCCACGACCCTCCTTCAAGTGCGTTGATAACTGCACTGGCTTCAGGATCGAGTCGAGTAGCATCTTGGAGCTCTCCCTTGGTGATCGGATTGGAGACGGTGCACACTATCTCCTCTTCAAATTCTTGCTGTGATGGTAACGGTAGCCGGGATAGAGCGTCCGCTACGTAGTTTTCTGCTCCCTTCTTGTATTCAACTTTGAAGTTGTAGTAAAGTAGCCTCGCAGACCATCTGGAAATTCGAAGAGGTCTGTGGCCTGTACCTTGGGCCCCAAGAAGCGTCACTAACGCTTGATGGTCTGTACGCAGAGTAAACGGGCGTCCCCAAAGGTAGACATGCCAGCGCTCGCATGCCCACAGGCAAGCAAGCGCTTCACGTTCTCCAACCGAATACTTCCTCTCCAGGGGAGACAACGTGCGAGAAGCAAACGCAACTGTGCGAACCTGGTCCCCTTTAAGTTGCTGCAAGACGGCGCCCAGTCCGTAAGACGAAGCATCCGTCGCCACGATCACAGGGAGTCGTGGGTCAAACATGTGGAGGACCGGACAGGAGCTGAGCACCGACTTCACTTTCTTGAAACTTTCATCCGCACTTGACGTCCATATGAATGGCTTGGAGTCTCGAAGGAGTTCTCGCATCGGTTCCACCAGTTCAGCGTAGTGCGAAATAAATTTCGAATAATACCCTGCTAATCCAAGAAAAGACCGTAGAGACTTCAAGTCTGTTGGGGCGGGAGCGCATTGCAGAGCCTCAATTGCAGATGCCTGCGATAACAGTCCTTGACAATTAACAACGTGTCCCAAGAAGGAAAGTTCTGAAACGTCGAAGACGCATTTATGGTTTAACTTCAGTCCTTCAGCAGACAAACGTTGCAGTACGCGGTAAAGGTTCTTCTGATGCTCCTCTTCAGTCCGTCCGTAGATGATGATGTCATCGATATAGAAGAGCACGCCCTTACAACCTTTCAGTACAAGTGACATCATATGTTGAAATGCCGATGGTGCAGAGGCAAGTCCAAAGCATACTCGCTTGAAACGGAAAAGACCATCATGAGTAATGAAGGCAGTTAGGTCTCTACTATCCGGGTGAAGAGGCACTTGGTGGTACGCCGATGATAAATCAAGCTTTGAAAACTTTGTAGCGCCGGCTAATGCGTTTAGCAGCTCATCAGTATGTGGCAACGGAAAACAGTCCGGCACGACTGCTTTGTTCGGTTCACGAAGATCCACGCATAACCGAATGGAACCATCCTTTTTCTTCGCCACAACTATTGGCGAGACCCATTCCGAGGCTGTCACTCTCTCAATCACATCCTGCTCCTCCAAACGGCGTAATTCCTCGGAAACTTGTTGACGTACAGTGAGAGGTAGTCGGCGTAGCTTCCCAGCAACAGGCTTCACATCAGGGCGCGTCTTCACCTTGTGGATGTAATTCTTGCACAGCCCAAGAGCTCCGTCGAAAAGGTGCCCGAACTCAACTGAAATACCTGGCGGTACAGAAGGAGCCGACGTCGTAGTACTGAAGCAGGTGTGACTCATGCCGTCGATGCACAGATCCAAAGATGTGACAGCATCCATCCCCAAAAGGGTAGTCCCGTGGGACACTACGTAGAAGGTCAGGTGTGCAGAACGATCGGCGAAGGACACCGTCACCGTGAAGCATCCTTGAACAGGAATGCAGTGCTTGGAGAAGTCATACAGATTTACGGACGGCGGTTTCAAGGGGTGCTTTGCTGAAAAATGCGTCTGGTAGGTGTCAGCGGACATTATCGATACGGATGATCCAGTATCAATGAGGAAACGTATGTCTATATCCGATACTGTCAAGGTGATGAAAATCCCAGGTTTCTTCTTAGTAACGCCACGTTCCAGATGCAGAACAGTCTGGGCATCAGCACAAGAAGGAGAATCCTGGGCAGGCTCTTCGCTAGTCAACTCTCGTAGGTGTCCTGCAGAACGGCAAACTCAACGGAAGACTGAACCTCATCTTGCTGCGTTTCAACTGTAAATTCTCGGGACTCCTTCTGCGCCTGTTGAAATTGCCGAGCCAGTGCGAGCGTCCGGTTCAGCGTAAGGGAATGCCCTTCTAGGAGAAGACGGTCGCGTAGATGTGGAATATTGGTTGACTCTACAATCTGGTCGCGGAGCATAGAGTCCAGTGTCGTTCCAAAGTCACAGGTACTGGCAAGTTCTCGAAGCGCAATGACGTAGTCGTCGATGGCCTCACTGGGTAGCTGACGGCGATGGCGAAACCTGTGTCGCTCAGCAATGGGGTTGACCGCAGAAGCGTAATGGGTATCCAAAACTTGCAGGGCAAGTTCCATTTCATCTGGTACCGTGCTCGTGGAACCCACTGACGTGGCAGCAGGCGAATCAGGTAGAGGTAACAGGTCGAATATTCTCTGGCCTTCCGAACCAAGGCAATGGTAAAGGATAGCCTTCCGTCGACCGCTGGACTCGCTGTCCAAACCAGACGCAATTAAGTAGTTCCGGAAAGCTTTCTTCCATGACGGCCAGCACATCGCAGGTTTGCCGGGCCTCGGCAAGAACAATGAAGGTGGCGGTAATCCCAACATCATAAACAGCAAACAGGACGTACCCGAGGAAGCAGAATCTCCGCATGCAAGGTGATTTACCAGTCGTCGCCAAAATGGATAGCCTGTGGTGTCGTCCCAATCATGCAGCCACCACCTTCATTCCACATTCCATCCTTTCATGACCATGACCATAACGATGGGTCTCCCCAAAACGTGCCACATCACACGACATCACAGTCATGATCTCCTTACGGGTTAACTCGTTCTAGGTACCAAAATATATGAATATATTTAAAATACCATGCGAGGTTATTGTCATAAATGCAGGGTACGTGACGTAACACCGAGTAAATCCCAAAGCAGCAGCAGCAGCTCGAGTATGGCGGTCACGCTCTCCCCGAGCTCCGCAATTCCAATGGCCCATGGCCAGGTTTTCCAGCCCCCTGTTCCTAATTCCCGTCCTATTATTCCCACTGACTCCGTGCAACCCTCTGACGACTACAAAATTATTCTCCCTCGGTTCTCCGCCTCTGTGGACTTCAGTCTCTGCTCCGTTCTCCATGCCGATGTCACCGGTAGGCCTTACACTGTGACGGACTTCAAGCTCGCTCTTCGGCCCCTTCTCCAATTCTCTGACGTAGAAGATCTGGGTCAGTACCACTACAACCATGTCTGGCTCTTGCAATTTAGAACCCCTGCAGCGAAAACAAGCTTCTTGTCTCACCGTGCGCTCACAGTTAAAGGCAAGAAATGTGTCGTATTAGAGGCCACGAATCCAGTTCTTCATTTGCGATTGAACTGGGTTCCTACTGCTGTAAAGAAGCACGATATACGAGCAGCGTTTCTAAACTACGGCGACGTCGAGGAGACAGCTAAGAGCACCTCGTCCAATCCTGAGTTGGGGAACGTTGGTTCTCTTTCCCGAGCTGTAAAGCTCCGCCTGAAGAAAGATATCACGCCTGAGGACGTCCCCCATCTAATCAATATCCGTGGTAGTCAAGTGTTAGTCCTGTGCAAAGATCGGCCTCAACTTTGTCTGCGATGCAAACGCCTGGGACATATTCGTCGGGACTGCAGCGTTCCCCAGTGCAGCAGTTGTCCACGGTTTGGACATGAAGCCACCTTTTGTCCTCGGTCTTATGCGGCTGCTGTAGCTGCTCACGATCAAGGGACGGAGCTAATGGACCACAGTGCGGATGAGGATGTGGAGGTGGTGAATGAACACCCCAGTGCCAGTGGACTATGTGCGCCGGCGGCTCACCCTGAGTGCAGCCCTCCGAATCTTCTCGCACCAGAAACCGGGAGAGCTGTGAATGCTGATGCTGGTGATCGGAACATTCCACGGGAACCAGTGACCCAAGTGGCATCTTTGGTTCCTGCTTCCTGCGCCGGCGAGGTTGAGTGCATGAGTTCATCCTCGTGGGCGGACACTATGGACCACCGTGACGGCTCTTCGAAGCGGAAGCCATCGACGTCACCGGCTGGGGTCGTCGTCAAAGCTTTAAGACATGATCTTCCAAGCGACCCCTTGGAGCACTCGAGCGACACACTTATTAATGAAGAGATGACGTCTGCGGGCGACACAGATTCGTCCGACATTGCGGACGGAAATGCTGCTCGGTGGATGCTGGTGTCGCCTCGAAGAGGCCGCAGGCAACGGCATAGCTCGTCATAACACTACCTCCACACCGGCCATACTTTGTCCCCCCTTCTCTTCTGTCTTTTTCTCTTCTCTCTTCTGTCTTCTGTCTCTTCTCCCTACCTGCTACTGTTCCTTCCTTACTGATTGTGTGGGCACGGACTGTCGGAGAATGTTCAGCGAACAGTGCATGAGCTAGCTTAGCTGCAGTGGAGTACAAGTCAACTACCATCTTTCAGTGGAATTCGAGGAGTTTGCCGTCTAAGCTCCCCGATTTCCGCCAGTTCGTGTGGCGGCACAAGTTCCCCTTGATATGCATCTCCGAATGCAGGATATCCGAGTCTTTTCGCTTATCTGGCTATACTACGTACGTCTCCAAGCCTGGTGAAGGTCAAAGCTCTGCAGCCCTTTTCGTTCGCTCTGACATACCCGTCATACATAGACCCTTGCAAATGAATGGCAGAGGAGAGTGCGTCAGCTGCACAGTCCGTTTGGGCTCTATGGACGTCACTGTTCTGTCTCTTTACTTGCCGCCGGCGTCAGCCTTCAACACAGACAGTCTCGAAGAACTACCTCACTCTCTTCCTCCTCCCTACGTGCTCTGCGGGGACTTTAATGCCCACAACGTTATCTGGGGAAGTACGCGCTCTGATGCGAGGGGCCGGCAGTTAGCGTCTCTGTTTACGCGTTTGGATCTGTGCCTCCTCAATGATGGGTCACCAACATTCATTCAGGCAATGCGCCTGTCTTCGTGCTTGGACCTTACGGCAATGTCTTCATCTATAGCGCGGCGCTTCTCGTGGCAAGTTGGTACAGAACTCCTTGGCAGCGATCACCTCCCTGTGCTGATTAACATTCGTGGTGCGCAGCGCTCCCCACTTACACGCTGCATCAAGAGCTCCGACTGGAACGCCTTTCGGTCCACCCTTCAACGCAGCTAGAGCATCTGACTTCTTCCTCCTTTGCTGAAGTCGTAACCGACGCGGTGACTCGCACTACAACGGCGCGCCGTGTCCCCATCGCCTTCTCAGCTATTGATGCAGAGTATGAACGGTTGCGTGCTATTCGTCGTCGGGCTGAACGGAAGGCTCGTCGTTCCGGTCTCCCGTGTCACATCGCTGAAGCACGACGCATTCAGAAGGCCATACAGAGACACCTGGCCACCCTTGCAAGAAACCGCTGGCGGCGCTTTGCGAGCTCTTTATCTCCGCGGACGCCACTTTCCAGAATCTGGAGCATACTCAGGGCACTCTCTACACCTGTTGCTCAACGGCGCCCCTTTCAAGCACTCGCGCTAGCAACCTCACGCTCGGAAATCGACGTTGCAAATGAATACTGTGCCCGTCTAACGTCAGCTTCGATGTCTCAGGGATCATCAGCTCGTGCCATCCCGGTCGTCCTGGAATCCTCGCAGGAGCAATGTCTGGATGTCCCGTTCTCCTTCATGGAGTTGGAGGCTGCCCTAAGGAAATCACCACCTCACACCTCTCCTGGGCCTGACTGTATTACGTACAAGGCCCTCCAAAATCTACCCCTCCATGGCCGACACGCACTCCTTAAGCTCTACAATAATTGTTGGCGGGATGGTGTTTTCCCAGCAGAATGGAAGAATGCAATGATAGTGCCGCTCCTGAAGCCAGGCAAGTCTCCACACGCCATTGATGCCTTCCGCCCAATTGCCCTCACCAGCTGTGTCGGGAAGGTTATGGAACGGATGGTATCCGCACGATTGAACTGGTATTTTGAGAGCACCCGATTCTTTCCTGAAGCTATGGCTGGTTTCCGGCAAGCGCGGTCCGCGATTGACAATGTCATCGATCTCGTCTCCTCCATCCAGCAAGCAAAGTCTGATGGGCTCCTAACGGCCGCTGTCTTCCTGGATGTAGCGAAAGCATACGACAGTGTTCTCCATAATGTTCTAGTCGCGTCGCTTCAAGAAGCTGGTGTGGGTGGCTGTACCCTTACCTGGTTGCAAGCCTTCCTCTCTGACAGGTCTCTGTTCGTACGCACAGCAGATGGTGACAGTGCCAACTACTTTGTGCATCGTGGAGTTCCACAAGGGAGCGTCCTCAGCCCGCTCCTGTTCAATGTCATCCTGGCACATCTCCCTTCTCTTCTGCCCAAGCATACCAATATCACGATCTATGCCGATGACATTTGCATATGGACCTCTGCAGCGCGCCGTGATGCCATTCAGCGTCGTCTGCAACGTGCCTTAGACCTTCTTGTGGCGCATCTTGCTGACCGTGGGTTGTCGGTCTCGCCGGCTAAGACAGTAGCTATGGCATTCACGCGGCGCTCCTTCAACAAGTACCCCCTACTGCTAGCTGGCTCTAGACTGAACTACGTCTCGCATTATCGGTATCTAGGCATCATCATTGATAGGGGACTGACATGGTCGCGGCAGATCAACTCCCTTTCTGCTAGCGCCCGCATCTACTGTAATGTGCTCCGGCACCTCTGTGGATCCACATGGGGCCCGTCCTGTGCTGACCTCCATCGTGTGCACTGCTCCCTGTTGCTTGGCGTTATGCGCTATAGCCTGCCTGTCCTTTATGGGCTCTCCAACACTAACGAGCGGGAGCTGCTCAATATTCAAGCCAGAAGTCTCCGTCTCTGTTTGGGAGTGCCAAAGACAACCGAAACCTTCTCTGTTTTGGCGGAGGCACGCGAGCCATCGGTGCTTATTATTCGCGATAGTGTCGCCTTACACGCGTACACACGTTATCTTGTCCGCCATCCAACCCATTACCTCTGTGACATTGCGCAACGTTATCCCGCATCTGCATTCGGTCAAGCTATTTGCCGTTTACGAAGCAACATCCCCTCAACTTCCGCCCGGACTTCCTTTGCGCCACCCATGTGGACACTTCACTACCCCACTGTACAAACGTCAATTCCGGGCCTTAGGAAAAAGAAGGTTGTGCCAACAGTTGTGGCCTGCCAACTGACCTTGTTCCACATCTACAGTCACCACCGGCATCACACCCAGATATACACCGATGCTTCAGCCTCTCTAGTTGGGTCGTCTGCTGCCTTCTGCATCCCAGAGGATGGAGCTGAGCACGGCTTCAAGCTCCCTCTTATGTCATCTGCTGAGGCCGAGGCATTCGCACTACTGGCCGCTTTGAGACATGTCTCCTCGTGTGCGCCCAGGGCCTGGTCGGTCCTCACTGACAGTAAAGTGGCTCTGGAGGCGCTGGCCTCTTACTCTGCCGCAGTCATCAGTGACACCTATACCACGATCATCGCCCTGCACTCTGAACTTGTATCACTGGGACACGAAGTGGTGTTCCAATGGATCCCGAGCCATGTCGGAATTTCAGGCAATGATCGTGCTGACGCTCTTGCTCGGCAAGCCCACGACGCTGAGCAACCAACTGTCTTTCCCCTTGCACACTCTATGTGCCAGCTGAAAATCCGCCGCTTCACTGCCAACCGCACACAGCTCTTTCAGCAAGAAGCTATACGCACCAATGCCTTCCTCAAATCCATTGACCCTTTAATGACATATGCTGTGCCTGGCCGCATCCCGCGCATCGAGGAATCGCTGATTCATCGGCTGCGGCTGAATGTGGCCCGAACTCCTCTCCTCCTATTTAAGATGAATCAGCACCCATCACCTCTTTGCCCAACGTGCAACGTAGAAGCCGATGTGCCACACATTCTCATTGCCTGCCAGCGGTACGAAGTCCACCGATCGAGTCTCCGGCGCCGCCTTGCTCATCTAGGCTACCGAGAGCTTTCCCTCGCGGTGCTACTTGGCCCTACCCAGCACGCTGAAGTCACGTCTGCGCTGACACGATTCCTTCGGGAATCTAAACTCCTGGGCATTCTCTGATGCGCAACGATTAGTGAAGGAGCTGTTACTTCTGTATTTTTTGATAATTTTCTGTACCCCAGCTGTTTTCTTCTGTTTGCTTGAAAGCATTAGGGAATAGCAAGCCCACACCGTGGCTAACCTTTCCCTTTCCTTCTTACTTTGCATTAAACATATCCCCCCCCACCGAGTAAATTTTATTAAATCCGCTATTGACTTTTTTTTCGCAAAAGTCGTTCAATATATCTATTTCGGACAAGATCTACTCAATGGTTGTGGTTTATCAGTAAATAGCGCGGCCATTAATTAATATTCGCAATTAATCTTTGTGGTTAGTGAGAATCCGTTGACCGCGTAATTGCAAAGATTGAGAGTACAACCCTGGAATGTCTATCCCATAGGAACCGAAACCACAGCGCCTTTTTGTGCACTAGTAAAAAATGTGCGAAAATACAAAATAACTGAGCATTGTGCGGATTTTGCGGCCAATTTCTCCTCTCCCCGTCTCGGTGTCACTCCTTTCCAATTGACATCAGGTTGTTCCTGAAATCATAGAACAGCCCGCTTTCTCCCCAGAAGTAAGCGTCAGGAGAATTAGTGATGCCGTTTCTCAGTCTACGTTATCATAAAACATGCCGTCTTTGATTTTCTTTCCGTCATTATCTCGTTCGATCTGCTCAACACTGCCCAAGGCAGTTTGCGATTTGATGTGATAAATGTCAGGCAATAAAACTACCAATGTATTTCCTCGGAGATAACGAAAATAAAATCACGGATTCCGCTGCTCGATAAGTGTGTACGTTCTACCAGATTTTAACAAAAGAAAAACAACGATATCTACCAGGACGCTAGGAAGCGGGGTGCCCCATGTTTTGATGAACAGCGTGATGTCAGTGTTGTTAAAGGTTAACACTGAGAGAGCGGCAGGAAAAAGCGGCCGCCGAACTCGCGCAACGCTCGACGATAGGGCACATCAAAGTGCTACTGTTTCGATTCTTGCTAGACTAGACTTCTCAGGGTTGTGCTCTACAAATCCGGAATTGCGCGTTCAACTTGTTTTCAGGAATTGTGAAGATTCATTATAAACAACGTAATCAACGGTTGCACTAATTAGTGATACAACACCACCATTGAGTAGGCCCCGTCTGGAATAGATATATTCAACGACTTTTTGGAAAGAAAAGCAAACCACGAATTTAATAAAATTCTGGTCAGTCTCAAGTGACTCCCCCAGTACATATATATACTAGTAGACACATATGCCCGTATTCACCAGTCCCACTTAGCCACTGATTTGGTGACGTCTGGTTTAAGTTGATCACGTGATCTCTCCGGCTCTGAAGCCGTTTGACCACAACGCATGCGCATTATTCACATCGTCACGAGATGGTTGAGGGGAGGGAGAAATTAGCAGACGACGGAAGAGCCGCGAAGAGGAAGACCCCCTTTTTTTTCTATATTTTTTTTGTTATGAGGTTGATAAAGAAAAGTTCAGGCGGCGCTGGCTGGCGCTGCTACAGGTGGTTGCGGAATGGTGTGTGGGTGGCCGGCGGTTAAGCCTGCCTTTGTGTTTGTTAATATGATAAGTAAAACAATGTACAAAGAGCGCGTTTGCCATGTTATTGAAGAGGCAGGAGTACGTATTCTCGTGGAGGCGATCCTTGTACTTTTGTCAGTGTTCGGTCGCCGATTGTGGTTGCGTATAACTGCACCTCCATGGACCATCGCTTGTTTATCGTTTGTTGTGCGGCCTGTGTGGTGAATTGCAACGATCAAGATAGCCTTTCGATCGCTGGGGCATGTCAGCAGCGTGTTTTTACGCTTTCAAGTCTGGTGTCATGTGCGCAGCGTGTGTGCAGGCGCATCATCACGGTAGGCTGCCTGTAAGTAAATAGCAATAACATTGATGCAAGGGTGGCCATATCCTGCATCGGACCCCCACAGGCATAACTTTTATAGTGTTATGGGTTCAAGAAATTGACGTGGTACTTTACAAGGTGTCACAAATCTGCAACGCGTTAAAGCATCGCCTTGCTGGCTGCGTTTGCTCGGGCGCACGACTGAAAACGAACTGTGCAGTCCTGTTTACATCAGCGTCCTGTATGTGTGCGTGTTAGCGCTGTTTCGTTATGTTACCCAGGGTGCCCCTGCCTGTGAGTTGTGTGGAAGTGGCCAGTGTCGTGACCTCCTGTCGTTCTATCAGTGCGGTGCTATGGTTAATTGTGACCTCCTTTATCTCCGTATCTCTGCATATAACATTCTTGTACAAATCATCAAGCGCTGAATTGATTTATTCTGTTCAGCTAACAAAGACTGTCAGTTGCTGGAACTTAATAGAATGGGAATGTACACACTTGTCCTGCAGTCATATATTGAGCGCACTTGACATCACAGACGCCATATCTGCAAAAATAAAAGGGCACACTTTAGTGTCATTACAATAAATCCGAGCCATTCAGAGTTTGTTGTTTATTGAGACCACATACACAAAATACAAACAATCTTTTCTTTGCTGTTAAAATGGATCAAATATCTCATACAGAAGGTCTTATTTGTCTCAATAATGGTGTTTCAAGGGTGGAGCAAACATACAATGGACACAGGCAAACACATACAACAACAGCTGCAACATCAGCTACAAGCAAATCCGTGCTGTTCTTTGCATTGTGCTTTCTTGTTCAGAGTCATATATTATTGAGGAAACACTTACATACCTGGTCAGGGTCTTTTTCTGCGCTCATTCTTTATAAGCTCCTCTATTGACTTCATACTGGCATTGTAAACAATCTCACTTCCATTATCATTGCACCATTACATGCCGAACAATCGCCACCACCAATGCCTAAAAACTCCCCACAGCTGATGCCATGCTATAATATGCCAGCTGAGGCTTTTCATTTAGAGTTTTTGTTCAGAAAGAATTTCTATGGTGATGCAGTTGCATTTACCACTTCAATCTAACACAGGTAGCTCAACTTTGACATTAAAATCACATGAGAGGCCCGTGTGACCTCTGCTTCTCCTTTGGCAAGGCTGCTCTGAGAACTGCCACTGTCCAATTGTGCAAATTAAGGTATTGCACGATTACATCAGCAGCTCTATACAGCGTTCTTGAGAATTTTCTTTTTTAGCTTTTAAGTCTTGCTATAGTTCTCTGACTGTTCCCAGTTTTCTACTGTCCTGTATTGCAGACAACCTGAAATACAGATGGTAAAGCTCTGAAAAATTGTGCATGTGCCCCATGCATTTGTGCTCTGCGTAGTTACGCAGTGATAAACTGCACAGCTGTGTGCTGAGAGATTGTGCTATTTCTTGAGAAACAACACCGTGGAATATCAAAGTAAACAGCAGCATTGATCATTGTCTGCTAGCTTTCTGCCTTGATATGTAATGGACAGTAAGTGGAAGGCTGCAATGGACAAATGAATGCAATGCAAATAAGCTCATGTAAAGAAAAGAATGAAGCTTGAAATCAGATGCATCTTATCTACAATGTGCTGCCATTATTTTTAGGAAATACAGGATTGTATATCTTTCTTCCACATTTTCTGTTATCTTTTGAGACACTTTGGCAGTTTTTAACTTTGCAAAAGCCGACATATTCATTCAGCTGTGTCACCACAAAGCTACACAACCAGACAGTATATTAGGGTAGTGAACGCGGTGTACTGCATCATCAAGGAAAAGTCTGGGAGCAGAATTGTGGGACATTGCTTAATATGCAGAAAAATAACATAGATGTTTTTGCATGGCTGACCACCTAACTTCAATAGTCAGTGATGAACATGCGATGTCTTCAGCTGGTGTATTCTGGAAATTAATAGGTGACGTATGGGGAGGGGTGGATGGTTTGCAAGTTAACAGCACCCAACAGCAACAACAGTTTCACAGATTTGGGGCAAACAAATCTATGTTGGCACACATGAAGGGCATATAGTTATTTCATTACACTTTATTGAACTTTATGTACCCACAAGGGTGCATTACAAAAAAATGTGGGAGGGGGCAGGGTTACAAAAAGAAACAGAGGTAGAGGTAGTGCAAAACTCCTCTTTAGAAGAAAGGGAAAATTCTGCATACACAACCACGATATTCCTGAAGCAATGGTTTCTACTCTTACAGTTACATGGTTTTCATGCATTTAAGCAGCGTTAGTCACGTTCCAGCCACATATCTGTACGACAATTAGTTTTCTTCACGTTGTCTTCACGTCTTCACATTGAAGAACTGCTTTCCTGAAACAAACTAGATAAGAAGGTGTAACATATGTCACAGGCATTTTGTGCCGGTTATGCAGTAAAACTAGAATGCTTGAGGCGCCACACATTCTCCTGGTGATGATGTGAAGGAAGGAAGCTTCAATCTTTCGAAATATAAATGAGTGCCGTAGTGTCTTGCATTGTAACAGCATCTAGGCACTCTTTCCTGTGGGCTTTCGAGTGACAGATTCATACATATTAGACCCATTTGTAATGATGCTGATAACAACACCCTTAATTGCATCAGAATTTTGTGACGGTAGTATGCCCATATTGCGTTCATCCTTCATTCACTGCTGTGCATTTAGGGGTGGAGTGTGAGTCAAGGCAGAGGTGAGCTAGTACGCAATGGGAGTACCTGTTCCTATCCGGTAATATACAGGACATGTCAAAATGGAAGAACCGTGGGCACTTAGCACGTACCTGTACTGGTGTAAGGAGAACGAAGTTGCAACATAATTGAAAGTACAGTGAAGTGAAGTGTATATTAGAAGTGGCCATTGGTTTGGTTCATGCAGTATTATTACAATTTCTACTATTCTATACTTATTGCTCGAACTCAGCTATTTAGAACACATTGAAGACAGACACAACAGAACGAAATTACAGGCATTTGGGCATTCATGATGTGAATGTGAATGTGGATGTGAATGCAGATGTATAGAATAAATCTTGTGACCTGATTACACAGGGGCCTGTTTTTCTATTCCTAAGATTTGCGCCTTACAGCATATGAGACTACACAACAAGTGCACAGATCAGACCAGTGTAAAGCTGGAGTGTCGTTGACATCCGTGTCGCCACCATGTCATGACATCAGTGTCATGACAGCTGTCAACATGATACCCATGATTTAGCATAGATGATACAAATGTCAATCTGCCACGTGGTGGCTGTCCTCAGGATAGCTGCGTTTCAGACAGATCAATGTACTTGTGCGCCGCAGTACAAGGTGGAAAAACAGCATTACCAATAACAACAGGTCCCTGTGATACATATATTTCACGGTACTGGTAATTGTGTTACTGGTTCTCTTTGCATTGGCTCAGACACACCCTACATGTCCTTCCATCACAGTTCCCTTTTTCATGATCTCTATTTGTTCGTTATGTGTAACAGATAGCATTTCCGATATTCAATCATTCTTCATGTCCAATGTACAGCAGTAATTTCAACTGTTCAGTGTTGGTACTTCCTGTGCAGTAAGAATGTCAGCTAGTGGTTCTGCTTTTCATGCTAAACTGCCCAATAGAATTTCGCTCTGTTGCACTATGAATGCATTGGAGTTGTGTCTCCACGCACAATGTAGTAAATATTTCTTTTTTCCATAGCATGTGGCATGGGACAAACATCTGTACTTCACAACTAATAGTTGATATCCTTAATAATAATAATCCTTGTGGAAATGCATAACAAGTTTTATTGATTTAATGCAAAGAAACAACTCAAAAGCATGAGGTACAGGCACAGCTGTGGCCATAACAGATAATTTGGAAGAAAAGCAACCAAGTTTTGGGCATACACAGTGCTGCTCACACAATGAAGGGGAACACTGTGTGAATCATTGTCATGGACTTGTATTGGCAGTAATCGCATCCCAGAAATATGTTGCTTTGATAAAGTCTGCAGCCATGTCACTCGTGTTTTGTCTACAGTTTTGTCTACGGAGGCAGTCTACAGAGCCACATCTACTGTTAGCAGGTGATAAATGTGAGCATAAAAGCAAGTACCTTTCCCCTTGAATATTTTCTAATATTATGGTACATCATCATTGCAGAAATGTTGGTTGTTCGCATATTTGCCCTCACCGTCTGGTGTGGTGTGCTGGAAGCGGTAGAGCACACATTTTAGCTACACATGTACTTACATGTGCGTCCTTATAAAATTTTGAGACCTTCACTTCTCTGTGGATTTTCTCCTGAACCGGCAAGGTGAAACCTAGCTGCTCACAATTTTGCTCGCAGCATCTGCACACACCTGACAGTGGTATCGACATCATGACTACATGGGCTTCTTGACACTCTAGTGTTGTGTTTATATGCCCCCGTGAAGGCTCTCATTTGTCCATACAAATTCGTCGACACAAAACACTGCTCACAATATTTCCTTGTGCAGGATATTTCTACCTGTACTTTTATCGAATAACCACGTCTGATATCCTAAAGACACGCTTTTTTGTCAAAATTTCTCCCAGTCGACATATACAGCAGCACCCTGCACTGAAGCCGATAAGCATAGCCAGATTTCACCAGCACAAAATTGTGCCAAGAAACATGCTCATAATGATTTCCAACAAACATTAGTGCTTTCATAATGACAGAACACAATAGTGCTTTCCTATGGGGCTTGCATCTTTCTGGGCAAGCAAATCAAGCTTCCAAGGGGGTCTAGAGCTTCCTCCATATGGTGCCCTTTCCAGAGTCAGATCTGAAATATTGTACCTTGTTAATGCACTGGGACATCCAACATATAACTCCAGGTACCCTCTCAATGCTACTATTTTGGAATGTCACTCATAGCATTTCAAAGGCGAGCTACGTGCTTGATATTTGTGCCTTTACATGCTGGGTAACATGTACCATACTCCGCTGTATAGCTGTAAGGCACATGGAGGTATAACTGCTTCATGGAACCTCCCCTCCCTCTTGTGACCTCCGTTTAGTTTAGAAGACAAACATGATGGATGCATTTTTAACAGGAAACACTTAACAGTAATCTAGGAACACAAAGCTCGTTCACAAGTACCGGCGATCACTGTAGTGTGCAGCTAGTCGTTAAATGTATCAATCAGAACCAGTAACGGCAGCACAGTACGAACTATTGTTAGTGATGTATAACAGAGGCACTAGGGGCTGTATTAAGAGTACCACGCACAATCAGCGTCGTTTTTGTTGCTGGAGGTAACAGCTGTTTGTGCACGACCTCCTGTCAGCTTTGGATCGGAAAGTGACTTGTGTCTAGCTGCCAATGTTGACATCACTAACTTTGACGATGTTGGTCCTAAATTAGGAGAGCGGATTTCAAAATTTCACTTCATACCGATCGTTAACTTTTAACTTACTGGCGGGCTTATGACTTCACTTACTTCGCTCACCTGTTCCTCACAACGTTGTTTTTGCTTAATTTGTGCAATTTCGACTTGAAAACTATTGAAAACATGAAAACAGCGTCCAGCAAAAACAGTTTTTGGGTTGTTTCTCGAAAGGCTCATTCACAGCTGCTCCGCGGTAGACCGGCTTTAAACTACCCCCACCCCTAGTTTAAATCAGTCCTATGCAAATACATGGGAGTTAGACCATCGCTAGGCCGCCGGGTTTACGTCGTGTGAACGGCGAACGAAGTGAGACGTTGAGGGCAAATATTGATTGGAGTGCAACAACATTCGCCTTACAAACACTTCTAGTAGCTTTACAAGTCAAAACTTGCCTGTATTTCGCCGAAAAATTTCCGGCGAAGCGTAGATTAGGCCTATGCGTTGTGCACACAAACTCCATGGAGGCCGCCATGGGCCTCACGGTAGCCGGGTTAGACCAGCGGAGTGGTTGTTCGTGATTTGGCGGACGAAGTACTCTCGTGATCAACTTAAACCAGACGTCACTAAACCAGTGGCTAAGTTGGACTGGTGAATACGGGCAATAGTGTATGAGAAACGGTTGAAAGTTGCGTCATCGTTGTCTGTGCCCCTTCCTTTTGTCGTCTTGCTCAAGGATATATACTAGTATATCACTCACTGCGCTGCGGTCTACCCTCGCCATATGAACAGATTTTTAGTGATTCTGATATTTCAATCATTTCCAGAATCGCACGACACACCCTCCTCATGTTGACTTGAACGGCGTACACGCTAGCCTTCAATGAAGCTATGTATTTCACTTGGAATATTCGTTGGCCCTGAGCTTTAGAAAGACGTGTCAACACTAGGTACTTCTATGAGAGGTCCCCACGATGGTGTACAACTGGAATGAAGCGCAAGGGCGTCGGTTTTTGTGTGTGTGTGTGGTACTAATTTTCGCCGTTTCAAATACATTGGCGTGCCTTTGTGCTTGTATTTCGAGAAATTTGTTCCCCAGAAAGTATCGGCCTCTTCGAAAGCGTTCATGTCAGGCATGAAAGGCGAACCTGTCTTCTACGGTTCTTTTCGTGGCACTGTAGTATGCCCCAGCTTATTTTATTTGTTTTTATTCTTCTTCTTCTTTTTTTACACGACCAAAGAAGTAACGGCTGCTGAGTGTGCGTTCCAAAGCGGTTGCGTCTTGGTCCCTCACGATGACAACATTCTGGGCTTGTGGTTCAGTGATGCAGATGTCGATTCTAGTTTTGTGTTCCCTGGTTCGATCCAAGGGTCATGCCTTTGTTCTTTTCTATGAAGAGAGTTTTGAGCAGTGATGGCCACTAACTACTTCTACAGTAGTTTAACTATAACTACTAACTACTTCGCGATGGAGTACTTTAATTAGTAGTTCAATTACTTTTCAGGGGAGGTAGTTAAAACTACTTCTTTAACTACTGCAATGTATTTTAACAACATCTATAACTACTTATTAACGTTGTCCATCAACACCAATCTCATTCTATAGTGTTCTCGGACACCTAAATATGAACCACAAGCAGTGATAAAAGTGAAGATATAGTACGCATGCACGGCACAATTGCACCTCCGTTCTCACCAGACAAGTAGCTCAAGGTAAAAGCCGGAAGCACAGTCGTGCCGTAAAGCTCGCGGCAAAATCGGAAGTAGTTGGCGCCTGCGGTAACCTAACTACTGCAGTTAACTACTCGAAATAGTAGTTTAACTAGTAGTTGCCACTACTTTTCTGCAAGTAGTTGATAACTACTTTTTAACTACAATCAGGTAGTTTAACTAGTAGTTTAACAACATGTAGTTAACTATTAGCCATCACTGGTTTTGAGATTACGGTAAGGCAAGAGCGTCACAATTTACTTCCTGGATGGCCTGTTGTTAGGCACTATGACATAACATGACTAGTATGTGAAAGGTAGACCACTTTTCATTGCATCCGAATCTACTACATCGTTATAGGAAGTACCTGCTTTGCAGAATGCCAAGGTGTTAATATTGCAAAACAACAGCAGACAGAGCATATTCAACCGCTATCTTTGCAACAGCAAGGCGCGAGGGGTCGAAATTCTTGTTTCTCTTTTTAAATTTTATTTGTTCATCCTTAACAATGTGCTCTTGTTCGCACTCACAAGGCTTCCCATGCATTTGCATCAAACTGTCATGTCAAGTCATGCACGTCCCACGGAGACTGCGGGTTAAGCATCACAGTGCTTCCGACGGGTGAGAAAACTTGTACTTGCATCCGTGTTTTTGTTTACCGCTTCTCGATTACTACAAAGTGTCTTCATATGGGACTGCGAGGACTGTCGTTGCTTCCTGGTCGAAGTCTCTTATTTCACGTTATCAATAACAAGCACAATATCACTTTTAGCAGACCGTTTGTAAGGTTATCATACTTGCCGGTGCTAATTTGTAGTTATGTGAGACTCAGAACCTTATCCACTGATTGGTTCAGGCAAGCCACGTTATGAACGGTTTGGTAAAATTGTCTGTCATGAAGAAAGAAGGAAGTCACTGAAAAGGTTGGCCACCTGCAGGACTCGAACCCACATCTTCTGGACTGCCGGACCAAGAAGTCATTGGAGAGACGTGTTAGCTTAGCTCAATTGGTAGAGTCCTGGACCGGCAATGCCGGTTCGAGTCCTGCAGCTGCATAACCTTTTCAGTGACTTCCTTCTTTCTTCATTCATTGTTCTTAGGCCCTTGAGGCTTTGTATGTATTTGTCCCTTCTATGTGTTCCAGCCTGCGGGAACATCAATTTCCATTGTCTATCACGTTCACAATAAAGCGAATTAAACGCCCGCAAAAATTCCAGAAGAATGGCGATTATCTGCCGGAAACATCACGGAGGTTTGCACGACTCTACACTTGGTGCGATGAAAGGAAACTTTGATATGACGTCCGTTGCTCCCTGCCATCTTATCATTGCAGTTTGCGATTGCACCTTTCTTCCTTTTTCTCGGTTTCTCGGACTCATTTGAGCAGAGTTTACCCAACAACTCCAAGATAAGGAGAAGGCCCGCGCCCTGCGTCACACAGGAAGGCCCGATGTTACTATTGCGGATGCTGCTATGAAGTAAATGAAAGAGCGAACGAGAAGAAAGCTCGAAGAAGATAGAATAGCTGGACGCGCGTCCAAAGGTGACGTAAGCGCGTAGGCCCGCCGCTATCTAGGAGGTGTTGGTTTACCAATCACTTTTTGTGTCGAACGTGACTCTGCTGCCACCTGTAGATGTTCTGAAAATAAGCAGTTTTCTGCTTGTTTGTTTGTTTGTTTATTTTTAGGGGAGGGTTTTGGCAACCGACAAACCGTCGATGGTGGCGGGAAGAGACTATATGATACAGTGATAACTGAGTAACAATCGGTGGCTCAGTCGGTAGCGTGTTCGCCTTCTGATCTCGAGATCGCGGGTTCGAACCCGGCCGAGGACGCCAGCAACTTGGTGGCAAGGTACAAGTTGCTTAGACACGCCGTCTTCCGCGAGGGACGTTAAATACGGGGTGCCGTGTGATGAGCTTTCATCGCACGTTAAAGAACCCTCAGGTGGGCAAAAGCAATCCACAGACCGACCGCTGCGGCGTCGCTCATGATCTCAGTTGTCTCGCGACGTAAACCCCCAATTATTAATTAACTGAGTAACAAGGTGCAAGTAACAAAGTGAGCAGCAGTTACTGAATTCGTCTTCGTAGCTTATAGAGCATAATTTTGTGTCATCATAATGCAGGGTAATTTCTCAGGTTTTCCTCGGACGCTGTCACACATATACCGGTAGTTCCCTTAGAAGTCGCCCCAGGACGCACATTTCGCATCGTCGACGGCATCCCCATTCCCCACAGAGAGAGAACAAAAACAGATATTGACCAGCCTTACGAGTGCCAATCATCCCGTTCCACACGCTACGAGTAGCAACCCAGAATTCTGAGCAGCAATACCGCAAAGAAAAGCTTGGCAAAAGTTATCACAGCTGATTCATCACATTTTCATTCTGCGTTAGGCAATCACTGCTGATATCCAGGCTCCGCGCAGGATATCTGATGAACAAATTCCCTTTCTCGTCTGCCGAAGCCTCTTTCCATCTTCCTTCCTCCTCACCTGGTACTTTTGTTTCAAGTTGGCTTTTTTACATGTTCTTCTGCTATCAGGCAGAACCTGCATCAAAGGAGGTGTCCCTGAATGCTGGTCATGGAGATTCTTTATATATGGACAAATCTTTTTTTTTTTTCGCAGTTATAAGCAATGACAACATGTTCTGGGCCAAAAGCCACACCTTATGAGGGCACCAACCACCTCTTAAGTCGATATATTAAGTAGGTTTCGTTCATTAAATTTTTAATTCGAAATAAAAGCTCGGCGCAAACACAAAATTGGTTGCCCTCGATGCGCTGATGCCGCTGCCTTCTTCAAAATACGGCTGCGGACAACTATAGCGCGAGGATATGGCCTCGAAATAACTCCATTCCGATGGTAATTTTTGTGGCTCGGCTTGAAGCGCTCTTTTTGCCCCTTCCCCTGAACACGAGCAAGAAAGGGGCGTTCTTTCTCCCTCCCGCGATACTCGTCTCCAGCGTTCTTTTGAAAATGGCAGCAGCATCAGTGCACCGAGGGAAACCGATTTTGCGTATGCTCCAGCTTCTACCTCCAGTAATTAAAACTGTAATTAACGAAACATAATTAATATATCGACTTAGGAGGTTTTTTTTTGCCCTTGTAAGGTGTGGCTTTTGGAGTAGAACACATTGTGATCGCTTATAACTGCTAAAAAATGATTTCTCCATATATAAAAAAAATCGTCTGTAGTTCGCGCTGCACCTGTATATCGTACAAGAATTTCCTACATTGTTTCTAGTCCAGTTAAACCGATTTTTTTGTAACGTGCCTTAAGTGCAAAATGCGTTGGAGTTCTACAGGGTGTTACCCTATAAAAGTCTACCCGTGCCGCCATGCAGTATTCGCCAATTACTCAATGCAGGTGGCACATTGTGCGATCTTTATATAAAGCTCATCAGGACATTTAACCTTGATAAATTTCAAAGTGATTCAGTGCCGTAGCACGAAGTTATAACTCAAAACGTGCAATTCCCATAGTCAAAACAGTCAAGATGGCGGCGTTGAGACGAGCACTTGACACGCTGCTCCCCAGACGACGACGCGTCGCATATCCTGCCAGCCGGATGGAACTGCAGTTTTCATTTCGCTTTCGTGTAACTGTCGTATTTTGCTCAGAAGTAAGCAACGTGAGGAACGAAAAATGCCGACGTATACTCAGCAGACGACACCCAAAAAGGGATGTCGTCTGCTAAGTGAGAGGCGCCATCTTGGCTGTTTTGACTACGGGAACCTCACGTTTTGCGCTATAACTTTGCGTTACGGTGCTCAATCACTTCGATATTTACCATGATGGAATGTCCTTATGAGTGTTATACGTAGGCAACACATTGTACCGCCTGCATTGAGTACACTGTAAGAAAATATTCCGTTTCAAAACGGGAACGAATGCTGCTATCCGTTGATGCCAGCCAAGTGCCCGTAGTCTTCCGTTACGGCTCTGATGGTAGACGGTGCACAGAAATGCACCCGTGACTGAGAAAAACGGTGTTGAGTCTGTTGTGAACTGCCAACGGCTACCACTCAGTAAATAGTACATCATCACCGAAGTGCCGTTTGGGCAAGGTACTGCTATATATCAGTAAGTATAGGAAACTGTACTTGTGATGTGCCTCTTCATTACGGCAGCAATTCACTAATTATAATGACGGGGCGCTGTCCAGTAATGAAACGATGATTCCGCTTTAAAACAGGGATAAATGCTGTCGGCCATGATGCTAGCTGGTTTCCTGTTGTTTTCCTTTACAGTCCTTATGATCAATGCGAGATGTCCAGAGATTTTGTTTCATTGTTAATTGTTCAATTCTCATGTTTTGTGTGTCCAGAGAGGATAGCTTTTCAATAATAACCCTTTATTTTGGAAATTACTGGAAAGACTACAAATAACTTGTGCATGACTTTGGTGGCGGAACATTTGAGCGCTATGTATCACATGAGCTGAAAAGAAAAGAAAGTATTACTGAGCCTCCTTAGTCATAATACTTCCGCAACAAATTAAATTATTTGATGAATAAAGAAATGTAATATGCTCGTAGGAAGCATTTAAAACTTACATGTTCCCACTTCTTGCTATATTCATCTGCTGCCCTCACTGCCTCACACATTTATGTATGTAGCCCTCTTGATTTTTTTATGCCTGCTGGCTCCCTTCGTTCTCAATGCTACCAACCAGGTGCCTAAAATCACAACCAATTAATAAAATTTCCTTATGAGTATTCAAAATAATTGCATGAAATATTCTTAGTTTCACATGGTGTAATGATCAGGACAAACACTCCATTTCTCTACCAACTATTCCAAATAAGTTTATGAAGAACACTACATGTCCATCACTGCAAGTGGCACAACAAATTTCTCAGCACATAGAATTTTTTTTTCATCCGTGAAACATACTTATCAGCATAGTTCAGCATGGCAGAGACATCACCATATGTGAAGCATATGAATGTCTCTGAAAGGTTAGCAGTTGATATGGCCTCTGCTATACGTATGTGTTACATCGCCTGCTGTATTTACTGCAGTATGTATCGTACCAGCCGAGTAAATATGTAGTATAATATAAGGAGGGTTCTTGCGAGACAGGCACGCAGATAATCTAAGCTAGAGCAATATCTAAACTTCCAAACCAGTTTTTTGTTACTCTACTACATGACGTAAGTTCCAAAATGCTATATTTTACCTGTATGTGATATGCTCTCCTACAACATTTCAATGCATGTCACAACATTTTTTTTTATATCTGCTGTACTCTATCCAGGTAAGCCATGCAAACAGCAAATATACCTGTGAATAAATATCAGGAGTGCCTCCCACCTTCAATGGATATGCAGGGCCATGACGCTGCCATGTGTGCCACTTCCTGTCGTTGAGAGGGAAGCAGAACATTGTCTGCTTCCAATGCATCAAGTACTGTCTTGCTGAGGCTCTCCCAAGGGTAATAAATTCGTGAGAGCAGAGGCATTTGTGGGATTGGTGAAGGTGCACTCACACATGTTGACTGATCTAAACAGGAAAGCAAAATAAAAAATGGCACTTAAAGCCCCAAGCAAGAGGGCAAAGTGGCATCTGGAGATGTATGCACTATACCTTGTTTCCATAGTCCATTTTTAACAATGAAAATGTCATCGAGGCATTTCTCAGCACCAGCAACCATACAGCGAAGTGATAACTCATCCACTAAATACACCTAGAAACAAATAACTGGTGTTACAAAGATTTTTAGAACAACAATGCAATTGAAGCTCACACGAGCATTATAAACGTTATAACAAAAATGGCATACCTGTATGTCGCCTTCCTGACAAATTCGATGACCCACAGCAACTCTGATTAGCTCCTCAAGACATGTTACTGACACCAACTTTTTCGTTTTGTGATCTCTACTCCTGATCTTCAGAAACGCCTTGTAAAAAAAAGAAAGAGAAAAAGCAGCAGCATTGAGCAAGCTTTGAAAACCACACACATATGTAGCAATCACTGTAGCACGCATAGGGAAATATATGTACCTCTCAAATGGAACTTTCTGTGTCAGAAAACTAGAAGTTAGTAAGCGAAACCAGAAGTATTGTATATATTTGGCAAAAATTTGGTTAAACAGACTATATATACCTCCATAATCATGGTTGAGCAGTGATATCCTGGGGGACACAACAATAGAGTTTATTACTTCATAAGCTGAATATGGATGACTGTCCATTAATTCTGAGGGTCGCACACAACAATATTCACTTGTACCTGAGATTCAAGATGGTATAGCATGATGTCTAGTAGGAAGGTTGATGGCGTTATGCGAAAAAGAAAAATTGACATCACCTCCGGGCCAGTTTCCACAAAGATGTGTCCCAGTTTCCCATAGCACAGGTTGTACTCGTCTCTGGAGACCACAAGATAGTGTCCTGTTGTATGTTGAGTCCCATGAATAGTGACTGTCGAAGCACACAAGAAGGGACTGTCAACTCACAGTGCACGATGCACCTGTAATGAGGTGATGTTTTCAGCGTGCAATATGTGCTTCCTCACTGTCCACACTGCTGGCTGCAAGAAGTCAGAGAGCAAAACTTTTGAGACAATACTTTTTGTGTTGAATGTGTTGGCATTTTGTCAGGATGACACCTGGAGGAATTGGTTCTATAGTTCTTAGAAGCAGCATTACGTCCCTCTATGGTGCAAGGAACACCACTTGCAAAATCTTCATGTGATAGCAGATGGTCGAAAAGAGCTCGATGAGATGAAAATTTCTGCAGGAACAAAGTGCACCCGTATATCACCTACCAAGAGAGTGCAAAAAAGGGATCCATTTATGTACAGCCTTCAGCTGTGCGAGCAGGAAACTGTTACTGGTGAAAATTTCAACGCCGCTTTGACTAGTAAAGGTACATTTATCTGGAAAGACTGTGAAATGTGACCTCTTTGATGAATTGTAAACTGTAGAGGATTGCAATTTTGCAGACAGGAGGCCTTCCTATAGTGCAAATGCAACAGATTTCAATGGAAAGTATAACAGGCCATATTGGAATGATATCCACTTTGGAGATTGCGACACCTTCAGGTGAACCTTCCACAACAGAGGAATTCTGTTTACTCCAGCTCCAAGGGGGAAAATAGAGTCACAACATTTATCAATTTTTAGTGCGAGATCACAGCAAAACACAAATTATTTCAGTAGCCTCCCCCTGAATAACTGAAGGTTAGGCAACTCTTTACGTTTCTACTCATGATCCACACACAGTGACACACACAGACACTGTTCTCCTGCTGCTGGACACCGTTGCTGAAACGCGTCTGCAACGAAACAATTTTTTCAAACATGCATACAAGTGGTGCTTATTTGACTTGGTATAGTAGTGGAACAACGAAACAGAGTTTCAACTCACGTTTGCTTTGCGGGGGTACAGTCGGCCAAAGACCAAACACTAGATGCACTTCTAAACACTTAAAACTTCACGGAGCGTCTCATGCGTCTACGAGGAAAGAATTTCGCGGGCTTCCAGTTAGCGGCTCAGGTGACAATGCTGTATTGGTCCGCGCTGCGCACTCGCTGACGGCGAGACGCCGGCGTCCTTGAGTCTGCCGCATTCATCCGAGCAAAAAGTTACGCCCGAATATCGCGATATCAGTGTTGGATCGTTTAAAAACTGTAAATATGTGGTTCGCTGAAGACATGTATCGTCTTCCATATTTCTGCTAGTATAATCGTGACGTGGTCTGAACAAAATATTTCATTTTCAGCGATATTGCTCTACTCATTCCTGGAAAAGACGACGGGATAGCAACGGTTCATGTGCCGCTACGGAATTGGAGCAGCAATGAAAAAGAGAAGCTCTGGTTCCGCGGGCGCTTTTCCGTAAATTTACGGTCTTTTTTAACAGTGTAATTGGCGAGCACGGCATGCCGGCGCGGGTAGACTTTTATAGGGTAACACCCTGTATATCTCATGAGACTTTCACTTAGATGATTTTTCTACACGTCACGTGAGGATGACTACTAATTTCCTATTTTGATATAGTCAAAAAGTGACTTGTCGACTTAGTTCCTTTATATGTACATTCAGTGCAAGGTGTTCTGCAGTTTAGTAATACTCATATTTCATATGCGCCTTTTTTTCTACATGATCTTTATGCATGTCCTTAGGGGATTTTTGCTCCACTGAAGAGGAGACTTGTCAACTCGATTTTGACTTTCAGTGCAAAGTGTATTGCATCTTGAACTTTTAGTATTACTCCTGCTTAATATGTTACAATTCATTCTTTGAATTGTCTTTCCATGTGTCATATGAAGATGATAAGTAATTTTACGCTTCCTTTCTAGTCAACTGATCACTACCCAACTCTATTTTTCGAGTATTTTGTGTAGAATATACTATGTAGTAGGAACCCTTGATAATAAAGTAACTCTGTGTTTGTAAAGAAAAGCTTCATACTTCCGCTTAGCATTTCCTGTGTTTTATAGGGCAAGGTGTCCTTGAGAACGTGTCACAACATTTTAGTTAATGAAGTACTCTACATAGCGGCATGCAGTGAACAATATTTAGTTTCGTGAGGTTTTTGGAAACTCAAGACATGCCTTTAATTTGTTTTCACTGGTCCCATTCTTACTCGTTTGTTGCAACTGAGCTCCACAGTTCCTTAGTATTGTGACTTTTATTTTTTTTTTAAAGATGCGCGTATCGAGTTTACTCCGTTTCCAGTACAGGCAAATCGGCATCCACGAGGCTTAGCTATGATTACCCAATACTGTTAGCACACATTTCTCTGTGGTGTGCTTCTTTTATTAGGAGCTCGTGCAATGTTTTCAGGGACACCTCATCCCGCCTCCCTGTGTAGATAGCTTCACTGAATAACTTTAAGATAAAGGTTACAAATGTAGCAACGCAGTGGATGGGTATAGGTTACACTTTAACCTCTCTATAAGAGTTACATGGGCATCAACGTGGAAAGTGTCTTCAGGTTATGCTTTAACCTGTGTACGATATAGGAATATCAGAATATAGGTAGCATAGTTACCTCTAGAAATAGAGGTAAACAGTTTGCCAGTTTTTTTTTTTTTACTTCTATTTATGGGTTACGGACTTTAGAGTGTACCTGTGACTTTAATCAACGAGGTGAGTGCTCTATGCCAGCATACTACACTCTTAAAAATGAACTTCACCGCATAGCACGCTCCTAGCCAACCATCATCTCGAATGATATCGTTATCTGTCCTGATTTGTTGAAAACGAGAGGCATACGCCTTTTTTGTGACACCTATGCTGTTCATAATTGTCACAAAAAAGGCGTACGCCAGCAGCAAATCAGGTCAGATAACGATATCACTCGAGATGAAGGTGGGCTAGGGGCGTGCTATGAGATGAAGTTCATTTTAAGAGTGTACCTATACAAGGATAACCAAATAAATAAATCAACGGCGAACTTCACCTCATAGCACGGTCTTAGCCAACGATAATCTCGAGTGATATCGTTATCTGACCTGATTTGTTGAAAACGGGAGGCATACGCCTTTCTTTGTGACAATTATGAACAGCATAAGTGTCACAAAAAAGGCGTACGCCATCCGTTTTCAACAAATCAGGGCCGATAACGATATCATTTTAGATGATAGTTGGCCAGGAGCGTGCCATGAGGTGAAGCACATTTTTAAGAGTGTAGTGAATCACGGTCACGTGGGTGGATTCGGCCAATAAGCATCGCGTGCGCGAAGGCCGGCTGTACTCTGAAATTTGATTTTCTAGTGCTCTACTTGAGCCAATCGCTCGTGTGCTATGCATAAGTCCGGCGACGCCTTTACACCCATCGTGAGCTTTGTATGGGTTCCAAGAAGGTGACGCATGTAATTCGCGTTATTTCTCAGAAAATCATCGCAAACAAACCACATTGTAACGTCATAACAGGCTGCCGCAGAGCGGCTATAACAATACCTACGACCTTTTGTTGGGAAACATATTGTGAGGCAGACCAGGGAACGAGAGAGTCGAAATGGATTGACATTTCAATTTAGCACTTAATTTTATTTTCACATTATCTATTTGACAGGCCCGGAGAGAAAGTCTATTTCAAGAGGCAGGTGCGATAGGTTTCCCCAACGGCAGTAATTAAACTCATGTGTACAATGAACGGTTCGAATGAACTATCTGCGCTTCAGTACTGCTCATGAAATGACACCTAAATACAAGTATATGGCTGCAAAGCCGAATACTTGAACACTTTGTGATTTATGAACTTGCTAGAGTGAGAAACACAAAGTGCATAGATGGAACGAGAAGTAGCAAAAAACAGGCTTGTGTGTGGACGAGGTGGATATCCTGACCTTGAGCATGAGGTAGACAGTGGACACAAGAAGCTCACAAAATGATGTTTAGAGACTCTGCCCTTTGAACCTTGTTGTGGCAAGTTCTTATATCCAGTAATGTGTTGCCGTAGTGATAACTTAGAGACGCCCCCCCCCCTCTCTCCCGCCGAGCAAACAACCTTGATCGGAAGTTACTCGTAACGCAATATTAAAAAAATTTCGAAACAGCATGTCGAGCCAGGATTGCAGCATGGTTACACAGTAAACTTTTTTTACACTTTTTTGGTGTAAATGGCTTGTCCCATGGCGCACACCTTTTTGGTATTGCCTTTACACTCAAATGATGGGTGTTTTCTAATGCACCCTTTAGTTAAGTGTATTCCTAATAAAACACTGTTATAATGGGTGTTTAAAAACAAACACACCCTTAAAATGGGAGTATTCTATTGAAAACACCTTTTATGATGGAATTATTTGCTAGCAAATATTCCCTCGAAAATAGTGTAATAGGAGCTTCCGCGACAGCATACCGACACCACTGGCCGAGACATACAGTTCGACGTTCTTGCTTCTATGTCAAAAAGCACCGCGAACGCGGTAGACTTCCAGCCGTGGTTCCATCGTAGAACCTAAACCGGAGTGCAATGCGTCGCAGGCACGCCTTGTTAGCTTGTTAACACTGTGGGACCAACGTGAGTGCAGAGGCATAGAGAGACCTGGGGCACCCTCAGTAGCCTATATTGGCGTGTCGGATGTATCATATACTGAAATAAAATTTGTTGGGGCACGTTCGTTACATGTGGTGGGGCGGGAAACGTTTGTAACGGTGGCGGGAATGTGTTTTTGCAATTAACACCCACGCTTGCAACGAGTCAAAGGTATAAGCTAAATTTCTAACATCCCTCCCTGTCAAGTACTATGTTTTTAACTCAGGTTATCGTCTATAATGTGATTACTTGCTGAGCGGAGCTGTGAAACCAGCATAATTTTGCTCTCACGAAATAAACACCGTTTTTAACACCATACTCCCAATTCAAATGAGTGTAAAAAAGGTGCATTCGACAGAAAACACCTGTTTCAACACCCCACTTTACACCCTTAATGATCCACATTGGATAAGACGTGGTGTATGTCGATATTACACCTTTAGTAATGCACTTTTTGCACTCTTTGTGGAATAGAAAAGGGTGTTTTTTATAAGAATACACTTTGTTTGAGCAAATAAAGGTGTAAAATGATTTACTGTGTATGGAGGAAACGGAACCCGACATAGCCTACTACGCGTTTCTGTCGCTCTTCTAGACTGTTTATAATTCATGCTTTCTTTTTTCGGCACATAAGAAACGCAGAACAAGGAACCCACGGATAATACGTGAACTACATGAGGGCATTAAACATAGAAACAAATTGTTTCGGATATTCCTTTGTACAATAAACGTAAGTGAACCTTCATCTATTCAAAATATCACGACGTAAGATAGTTCTGACAACAAATGCACAAAATGTGGATATTACATGAATAACTTAGATATATACAGGGTGAGAGAACTGATGTTCTGAGGCTGGAACAACATAGAAAGGACAAACACATACAAAGTCTCAATTTGCCTTAGAAATTAACGATGAAAGATGGAAGTCACTGAAAAGGTTAGCCAGGCTGTAGGAGTCGAATCCAGAAGATGGTAACCTGGTAATCCAGAAGATGTGGGTTCGACTCCTACAGCTGGCTAACCTTTTCAGTGACTTCCATCTTTCATATACAGGGTGTCTTTTTTTCTTAGACGCACATTTTTCATAAAAAAAAACTATAACGGCTATAGACGTCCTGTTTTCAGTTCTATCATCTCTGGGCTGGCGGACGTTCTTGGCCAGCTGTTGCTCAATCGTCGAATGACCAATTACCTAAAAATCGTCATTTAAATTCTTGATTATAAAAGCTACTAAGTTGTCCCAATGAGAACATCTGTTCCTTTCGGTCACCTGATATCGTAGCCGTATCGTTTTCAGAACAAAAATCCGTTCGGTAGATCGTCCGGAAAAAATTCGTGAAGGGACAACTTTTTGTCACTTTATTTTGTTCATTGCGCATCTCCGGAGACCCGTCTTTCCTTCACCCCAATGTGAGAGGGTGAAAGAGTACACTGTCGCCTCTTGCGTCCTGGAAAAAGACGAAAAGAAAACAGAAAATGCAACCCAAGATAAGGGCAGTTCCGATAGTGTCACCCGATACGTCTGTCTTTGTTTTGTTTCCGCAAGTTAAAGCTCATTCTCGACGCATGAGGAGGCACTGTGCTCTTTCACCCTCTCACATTGGGAGTGAAGGAAAGACGCGTCTCCGAAGATGCGCAATGAACAAAATAAATAAAAAAATGGTGTTGCTTCACGAATGTTCTGCGGACGATCCACCGAAAGGATTTTTGTTCTGAAAACAGCTACGATATCAGGTGACCGAAAGGAAAAAATTTTAATATATTACAATTGGTGGTTTACGTCGCGAGACAACTGAGATCAAGAGCGACGCCACCGCGGTCGGTCTAGATTACTTTTGCCCACCTGAGGGTTCTTTAACGTGCGATGAAAGCTCATCGCACAGCACCCTGTATTTAACGTCCCTCGCAGAAGACGGCGTGTCTAAGCAACTTGTACCCTGCCATCAAGTTGCTGGCGTTCTCGGCCGGGTTCGAACCCGCGATGTCGGGGTCAGGAGGCGAACACGCTACCGACTGAGCCACCGAGGTCGGTAGGAACAAATGTTCTCGGTGGGACAACTTCTTCGTAGCTTTTACAATTAAAAAGGTAATTAACAATTTTTAGGTAATTAGTCATTCGACGGTTGAGGTTGAGACAGATGACCAAGAACGTCCGCCGACCCAGAGATGATACAGTGAAAACGGGATGTCTATAGCCTTTATAGTTTTTAATGAAAAATCTGTATCGAAAAAAATACACCTTGTATATACAGGGTATTTCACCTAAGGTGATAAAAATTCTAACTGGCTAGGTACTCGCCGATCGGCGTTTCGGCAATTACCTTCTGGAAAGTTTTGCCACCATTGAGGAAGACTTTAGACAGTTTGACATTTTTTGATTGTGCGAAATTTATTTGTTTCAATTGAACTTTGAATATTGGCAAGCAAAACTATGAAGTCCTCCGCGGATGACCACAGACCCAACCAAAACTGTGCACAGTATCGCAACGGAAATAGTGTTAATTTGTAAAAATTACGCCTCCCCCGCCTGCTTGATTTTCGCGGAGAGGCGCGCGCGAAATCTGCTCTAGACGAGAGAGTGTCCCCGCCTTTCATTTGTCTTGGCTTCTTTGTGATAAGACGGTTATTTTATTTTCTTTGTGATAAGTCGGTTGTCGCCGGCATCAAGGTCAAACCGGGGAAAAGAAAGGTAAAACAAGAGGCGGGAACACGTTCTCCTCTCCCTGCAAATACCTTGCGCTTTTCTTTGCGACAACGGAGCAGGCGGGGCTAAAGCCGTATTTTTACAAATTTTTTAAGACTATTTCTGTTGCGATACTGTGCATAGTTTTGGTTGGGTCTGTGGTTATCCGTGGAGGACTTCATATTTCCGTTAAAAAAAAGTGAGGTTCACTTGGCAATTTTCAAAGTTCAATTTAAAAAAATTAATTTGCCGCAATTAAAAATTCTCCAAAGCCTTCCTCAACGGTGGCAAAAGTTTCCAGAAGGTAATTGCCGAAAGTCCGACAGTCCTCCGCTGAGTACGTAGCCAGTTAGCATTTTTTTCTCACCTTAGGTGAAACACCCTGTATATACACGGTGTTTCACGAAAATCGACCGGCTAAATAATTCGTGAACAGGTGGCGCCATCGAAGAAATTTCTTTTTGGTAAAGATCCTTGGGACGTCGGCCACCCATGGACTGAGTAGTGAGCGGCTCATTTACATACGCTCACTAGTTAAATAAACATGCTAACTTTTAACTTTTACTTCGCACGCTTACGGAACCTCTGTTTTACGCATCTGGAGCTTCAGCGAAATCTATTCCAAGAAGAAAAAAAACGCATCGACACCTAGTGATTTTTCCGAGTAATTAATTGGTTTCGGTTCACGTATTTCTTGCGCGGAGCAGTGCACCAATGCGCTCTTTGGATCAGCTATCCGGCCGTCAAGTTCGTGTTCATCCGCTTGGTTGACACATGGGTTGACGGATGATAAGGAACGGCTTTGGTATTCGTTCTCAACGTGACTGGTAAACAGCGCTGGCGGTTCTGTCGTTCCGTACACTGTTAAAACAGAACTTCACCACATAGCAGGCTCATAGCCAACCATCATTCCGAATAATATCATTCTGTGTCCCTATTTGTTCAAAACAGGGGGGAGGCGCCTATCTGGGACAAGATAGTCTGTCCCAGATAGGCGCCTCCTCCCATTTTCAACAAATCAATATACAGAATGATATCATTCGGAATGATGGTTGGCTATGAGCCTGCTATGTGGTGAAGTTCTGTTTTAACAGTGTAGGTGAGATAGCGTGCTCTTATCATGGATGATGACGTATGCGCCTCGAGCGCTGTGAAATTGTGGGGTACACTCTTAAAAATTAGCTACACCGCATAGCACGCTCCTAGCCAACCATCATCCCGCATGACAACGTTCTCGCTCGATTTGTTGAAAACGGCAGGCGGGGCCTTTTTTCGCCTCATTTATTTATTTATTTAGAATACGTTAAAGACACAAACGGGTACAAGAAAACGGATGAGTTGGGCGACAATAACACTGTAAAAACTGAAAAAAAAGTAATTAACATGATCGGCAAACAACAAAAGAAACGTCAGATATACTAAAAAAAAAGGAAATACAACACTAAAGTCATCAAGACATAATGCCAAAAAACAGCAAGGATGTACACATATAGATCCTGTGAACAACAGTGTGAAAAAAAAAGAACGTTAAGAAGAGTCTGGGGAGAGATAACAAATTGGTGATGGCCGCCTGAAACTGGGGATGATTAGTGAAAAGTGCTACATGGTGCGGGGAAGGTCATTCCAGAGTCTTGACAGTCGGGGAATAAACGACTGGAAGCAGTAAAGGGTATTAGCATAACATCATTCTTGCGAAGTGGCTGTATGGCGCCAATAGTACGGGACATTCTCATCGCATACAACAAAGCAGTAGACACTGGCCACGACATACTGCTTCAGTGGATTCCTGGACATGTTGGCATACGCGGTAATGAAGCTGCAGATGAGATGGCAGACATAGCGCACCTATCGTCAACGGAACACACGGTGATATATTCCACGTCAGATGTGAAGCACATGTTAAAATTGCTGACAGAAGACATTTGCAGAAGGCAATGGTTACAAGTCGACAGGCGGTCATCCTTGCTTCATCAGATTGACCCGGATCTGAAATTCCGTGTTCCGTCCAGCATACCGCGACCTATACAAACACTCTTGCATCGGTTTCGCCTTAACGTTCCGTACGGTCAACAGTTTCTCCATAAAGTCGGCAGGGCTAGTTCAGCAAACTGTCCAGTGTGTGCATCTGTGGAAAACACGGAACACATCGTTATGCACTGCACAAGATATGCATCCCAAAGGGCTACATTGAAGTTTGCTCTAGACCGCTTGGACAATAGAACCTTCGATATAGTCAAGGTGCTGGGTGTATGGGAACCCGGGAAGAGAGATGCGGCATTGTCAGCGCTTGTCAAATTCATAGTGAGCATGTGAGATGGAATCTGTATTTTAGGACCGCATGCTAGGCATGTGTCGTCGAGTTCCCCGTTGCAGTTTTGTTTCTTGCACTTCAGCTCACTTGTAGGGGATGTAGCTACGCATATGCACGTACAGTTCGGTGATTGGGAGGGGTGATGTGTTTCTATTTTTAGCTTTTCACCTTTTCTTTTCTTTTCTTTCTCCTTTTCTCCTTTTCTTTCTCCTTGTGGGAGTAGCAGAATTCGTCAGTGACGAATTCAACATCTTCCTTTTTTTTTCTATAATCAAACTCAAACTCAACTCAACTCAGGGTATTAGACTTATGTAAGCAAACCTTATTTTCGTGATCATGACGTTCAGATACGTAAGAAGGAGGCTGTAATAGAGATGTACTTAAGATATGCACTCTTAAAAATAAACTTCACCGCATAGCACGGTCCTAGCCAACCGTTGTCGCGAATGATATCGCTATCTGCCCTGATTTGTTGAAAATGGGAGGCGTACGCCTTTTTTGTGACACTTATGCTGTTCATAATTGTCACAAAAAAGGCGTACGCCTCCCGTTTTCAACAAATCGGGGCAGATAAGGATATCATTCGAGATAGTGGTTGGCTAGGAGCGTTCTATGAGGTGAAGTTCATTTTTAAGAGTGTGGTTGTGATAGATTTTATGAAAGAGCGAATTATGTTCGGCATAATTGACAGTACAGAAAAAGAGTACGCTCCCATTTTCCTCAAATCAAGGAAGAGAACGTTGTCATTCGGGATGATGGTTGGCTAGGAGCCTGCTATGTGGTGTAGCTAATTTTTGAGAGTGTGCCCCACTAGATCACCCCAAGCAGCACAATGTACTGAAAGTCGAGTGCAATAGGGGTGGACGGTATGTGTCTCATCAGTGTTCGTTAGTTTCAAGAGTCTGTTCAAGGTCTTCCACCTACCCGTCCACCCCTATTGCACTTGACTTTCAGTACATTGTGCTGCTTGGGACAGCGCTCCCGGCGCATTCGTCATCATCCATGATAAGAGCACGCTATCTCACATACGGAACGACAGAACCGCCAGCGCTGTTTACCAGTCGCTTTGAAAACGAATACCACAGCGTTTCTTGCGGCGGTTCCTTATCTTCCGTCACCCCCGCGTGGCAACCAGACGGATGAACACGAACTTGACGGCTGGATACCTGATCCAAAGAGCGCATTGGTGCACTGCTCCGCTCAAGAAATATGTAAACCGAAACCAATTAATTACTGGGAAAAATCAGTAAGTGTCGATGCGTTGTTTTTTCTTGGAATACTTTTCGCTGAAGGTCCCGGTGCGTAAAACAAAGGTTCCGTAAGCGTGCGAAGTAAACGCTAAAAGTTAGCATGTTGATTTTATTAGTGAGCGTACGAAAATGAGCCGCTCACTACTTAGTTCATGGCCGACGTCCCAAGGATCTTTACCAAAAACGAAATTTCCTCGATGGCGCCACGTGTTCACGAATTATTCAGCCGGGGGATTTTCGTGAAACACCCTGTATATGAATATATAGTTGGGGTTTACGTCGCGAGACAACTGAGATTACATGTATCATGAAATAATTCATCTTTAGGAATAAGGGAACGGGAAAGTTTCGTTTAATAAGGATGCCCTACATGAGCTTCAGATCACCCATACTATTAATGATCACTTCAGGGTAGGGGGGGGATATGTTTAATAGAGTGAAAGAAAAAAACGGAAATGTCAGCCTCAGGGTAGGGGCTCCGTCACATGTAAATACCTAGCTCACACATTCTTAACATCAAAGTGTGTCAACACACTGTTCTCAACTCCAACCGACACTCACGCAATTAAGGAAATCCTATCTTTAAAGGACAGTTGCACCTGGTGCAGACGGCTTCAATTTAAAACCTGCCAAAGCCATCAGTACTCAGAGAGGCATCCCCCTTTCACACATTATAAACTTAAAATACTTGCTCCCGTGGCATAGTGATTACGATGATCGCTTTCCACGCCGAAACTAGGAGGTGACATGGGTTCGAATCGTTCCACCGGCTGTGCTGTCTGAGGTTTTACCTGGCTTTTCCGAAGACTTTCCAGACGAACGTCGGCACAGTTCCCCCTGAAGTCGGCCCAGGACGCATACTAACACCTCTGTCCCCCACTCCTTCCTGCTGTCCTCTCTCCACCTATCCACGTCTGTACGCCGCTCATAGCCACTGTTGCTTTGCGGCATTAACAGAAAAAAAAATTATAACTGGCATGTTTCCCGAGAAAGTGAAACTTACTCGAGTGGTCACAATTATAGCACTGCAACGACCGCATTTTTAGGCCCAGGCCCGTTCCGAGCGCGGCCTTGCTTTGATAGAGCCCCCCGTGTCCGGCTGCAGTGCAGGTACCCTGCCCGGTCCAGCCCGGTCCGACTGCATCGGGCTTTAACATTTCGCCGTGGCTAACTAAGAGAGGGATAATACAGTGTGACCTAGGCCCGGCATCTCTCCTTGGTTTAAAAGAGATAAGAACCCCTATCTGCAGGTATTCAGTTACGGGTGTAATAAGTGTAATATTGTTCTTCTACGCTTGGTAACTCTATTTACAACTTATTGTTCAATACTCCTCCTTCATAACGTGTGCAGCGTTAATACACTCTAAAAACAGAACTTCACCGCATAGCACGCAGTGCGCCAATCATTGCCGCGAACAATAGGGTTATCCCTTTTGATTCGAGGAGCGAGGCAGGCGTACGCCTTTTTGTGGCAATTACCATGTACCCAAATTGCCACAAAAAGGCGTACGCCCCCTTCTCTCCTCGAATCGGAAGCGATAGCCCTATCATTCGTGGCAGTGGTTGGCGCACAGCGTGCTATGCGGTGAAGCTCTGTTTTTATAGTGTACTCGTACAAAAACGCACTTTTTTTTTATACGGCCGAGTAGACGTACCGCCATCCAGATACCTCTATCCATTGGTACCTTACTTGAAAAATTGTAGCACCCAATCAGGCGCCAACGCGGAGCTACACATATATATATAGCGTTCTACTCTACGCTCTTAAAAATGAACTGCACCACATAGCTCGCTCCTAACCAACCATCATCCCTTACGACAACGTTCTCGCCCCTGATTTGTTGAAAACGGGAGGCGGAACTTATTTTGTGGCCATAATGCCGTACATAATAGTTACATAATAGGCTCCGCCTTCCGTACGTTATCAACGAATCAGGAACGAGAACTTTGTCATTGGGGGTGATGGTTGGATATCAGCGTGCTATATGTGGTGAAGACACGGACCTATCAGATTCATCTATACAAAAGGTGTCACACGTAAACAAGTTGAAATCGCCGTTTGGAGCCGGCACAGTCGACGGGCTAGCTTGGTAGAGTTCATAGCCCCTTTAACTTAAGTATAGCCTTAAGTATATCGCATTGGCTCAGTGTGTCTTAGCGCGCGGTCGTCATCACATCTTTGGAAGTCGCGAACAGTACGAGGCCTTATGTACAAAACTGTACGTTTCACTGCGAAACTATCGGATAAAAATAATTACCGTAGTCGAAAGACGTCCAAAACGTCGCGTAGTTGGTAGTGGTCTGTGGTTGCGGTGCAACTAAACTGATATGAAAAAGAGATAATTTTCAATACGATGAAACTGAAATTTGGTAACGCTACGAGTGTTAGCAGTCGTCTTCGTGGAACAGTTGGCAAGATAAGTGGGCCAAGACATTTTATCCCAAGAAAACTAAAGCGTCACATTTTTTACTTCCTTGATGCGATGTGATGCGATAAAGAACAAAAATGGGGATGTGAGTTTCAACGAAGCAGAACTGCCCAAGCAGCACAATGTACTGAAAGTCAAGTGCAATAGGGGTGGCCGGTATGTGTCTTATCAATGTTATTTAGCTTCAGAATTCTGTTCAAGGCCTTCCACCTATGCGTCCACCCCTATTGCACTCGACTTTCAGTACATTGTGCTGCTTGGGTGGCTACCCAGTACACTTACAAAAACAGATGATGAGATGATCAGAGATTATGTCCAGAGAAGAACAGAGATGATAATGGAGTTCAACATGTTTTTAGGTCCTTATTCGATGTCCTTTAACTTGTTGCCTTTTAGTTTGATCCTCGACGTCCCAAACAAACCTCGACAGTCTTCTAACCGCTCAAAAGCAAACCAGACGTGCTATTGGTAACATTAGACAGAGTAAAAAATGTACAGCGTACTTTGCGGCCAATGGCATACTGGATGTAAGACAGCTATTTACTTATATGATCTGAGAAATTCTACGTCTGGGAAGCGAACGAAATTCTGCATTTTCGATAAAGTATTCCACGAAAGGGAATCCGTCATCCTTCAGCAAAGAACAATACTTAACAGATAAAATAACTAAGCCGTATTCCCGCACAAAATTATGGTGAACGACGCTTACGATTGAAAATAACAGAATTGTTGAACGAATATCCAATTATTTCTTGCACTGTAATGCCTCTAGACGCAACGTAATTGAAATGATTAAAGCTGCTATAATAGAAGACAAATTGTAATGACTTCCAACAGTGTAGTCTGGATAGATTATCACCTTTTTAGATTATTAATGCACTGTTACCCCAAAGAGTAAGTTCGTTTTCTTGTGCTGTGCATTGTTATTGGCGATTTTCATTTGCGCAACGTTATAAGCTATGTTAACTACACAGGTTATTGTACTATGCAATAGAGCTACATGATTAGTGCTATGACCCGCTATGACTATTAATCTCTAAATGTGAATTGACCATGTTAGATTTTTCTTTTGTATTGCACGCCTCTGCTGTTAAGTGTCTTTCCGCTGTCCTGTTAAGTGTTTCTCCACAGTCCATGGCGATGTGGACTCACCTTGAGTAACTTGTGTCCTGCTTGTCATGGTGATACACAGCCAAGGGACGCTCGTTCCGAGAAACAGAGACAGAACCCCGATTTTAGGGACTTCAAAGGACGAAGCGCGGCCTGGAAAGGGGAACCTGCGCAGATGTTCTCTGGACGCCACTGATGTAGGGCTGCTCCGGGGCTTTTGAAAATAAATGTGACTGGCTGCTAGTCGTACTCCATTGTAATGTGTCGATAGTACCTACATCATCGGGACGGACAACACTCACCGCCACCGAACAAACTTAACTTCGGCCATCTGCATTTTTGTAGGGCGTGATCCCGTCCGACACAACATGTCTTTAGCTGTGCTTCCCCAAAACAAATCGTCTTCAATAAAAAATAATAATAATACAAACTAAAACTTCGCGTCTCTTGTGTGCCTTGTACAGATCCACGGATGTATCCGGCCTTTACGAGCGTGCCTATTTGAGCTTTAAGGCCTGGACAAGTACAATGTCAAGCTGGCTTCCCTGCACTCTAAGAAAAAAAGGGTGTGAAAAGGTGGTAACTTCTGTAGTTACCACCTAGGTCAACATAGCGTCTGATAAAGGGTGTAAAAGGGTGGTAAAATCAATTATTATATATCCAAACTGCTACAAAAAGGCGTACGCCCCCCTCGCTCACCGAATCGGAAGCGGTAACCCTATCATTCGTGGCATGAGAGTGAGGTAGCAGGTAGAACTTTGCACCCTTTTACGCACAACATATGGGACAACTATTACCCCCTAAAAGGTGGAACTGCTCTACCCTTTTTCCTGAGACTTATGGATTAAAGCCCCTCGGTCAGCCTTTAACCCTACCGTGGGTGCTCTAATAGCCAAAAGCCGTTCCTTACTGCCAAACAAGAATGACTCGGACACAAGAGATGCGACTTATGTGGTTTAATCCTTGCCGCCAAAGCACACAACTATATAACTATACATGACGTCCGTCACAGCTCGATTGTCTCTCCTGTTGTCTTCTCCCGCGTCCCTTCTCCTCCTGGGGTCCTCCCTTGACCTTGGGGACTTGCGGTCACCCAAGACCAATATGAAGCGTTAGCCTCCTACGAAGGTGCCAGGGAGGACCCGACAGAGTGCAGGACTGCCTTCAAACGGTGGTTTGAACAACAAGTTTTATTATAAAGTCTACCATTATTATACGTGAGCACCTTAGTGGAGTTTTAATTACAAGTTCTGATAGATGTACGCAACTTCAAGAACAATAGCTAAGTTGGGTTGTGCATTCGTATACCGTCGCACATTTTTCAACCTAGGCCGACTTCTCTAGCGATTTTTTTCCAGCTGCGCGGTGGGTGGTGCGCAGGTGAGGGGCTGTCCGGGTGCTTACCAGCGGGCCGAAGGGCTGGGCGTGCCCTTATCGTTGTACATTTTTCACCCTGGGCCGACTTCTTTGCCGATTTTGCCGCCTGGGCCGACTTCTCTCGCGATTTTTTTTCCATACAACAGCCATGTGGTAGGCTGTTTATATGCAAGTAGGGACACGCACACCGGCAACACCTGAGCCGACTTCATTCACATTTTTTTGCGTCTGGGCCGACTTCATTCATATTTTTTTCGCTACAACAGCGGTGTGGTAGGCGGTTTACACGCAAGTAGGGGCATGCACACTGACAACACCTGGGCCGAATTCATTCACATTTTTCACTCTGGGCCGACTTCATTCATAATTTTTTCCGCTACAACAGTTGCGCGGTAGACGGTTTACATACAAGTAGGAACATGCAGACTGGCAACCCCACCAAGCGATGGTGCCGTCACACCTGGGCCGACTTCATACGCGATTTTCGCCTTGGGCCGACTTCATTCATATTTTTTGCTAAACAACAGCCATGTGGTAGGCGGTTTACATGCAAGTAGGGACACGCATACCGGCAACACCTGGGCCAACTTCATTCACATTTTTTTGTGTCTGGGCCGACTTCGTTCGCAATTTTTTCAGGTGGTGCGTGAGTGGTTTACATGCAAGTATGGACACGCGGGTGAGGGGGCTGTCCGAGTGCCTACCAACACGCCAGGGGGGCTGCACGTGACCTTATCATTCTGTATTTTTCACCTGGACCGACATCCTTCGCTATTTTTCAGCCCTTGCTGACTTCATTCATAAGTTTTTTTGCTACAACAGCCATGTGGTAGGCGGTTTACATGCAAGTAGGGACACGCCCACCGGCAACACCTGGGCCGACTTCATTCACATCTTTTTTTTGCGTCTGCGCCGACTTCATTCATATTTTTTTTCGGTACAACACCCGTGTGGTAGGCGGTTTACACGCAAGTAGGGGCATGCACACTGACAACACCTGGGTCGAATTCATTCACATTTTTCACTCTGAGCCGACCAGGTTGTCGGAGCGAACCGAAAACCAAAACCGTAAAAACCGCTATTTTGGTGCGAACCGGAACAGAATCGAAACCGTATACGTTTTTTTCGCTCTAGACTGAAACCGAAAAAATAATTTGACAGTTTTCGGTCCAAGAAACAACTACACCAGTTTGGACTACGAATAGGCGAATGAGACTGACGTCGCGTGTTCTGAAGTCATATCACGGATACTTTACGAGGGATACAGTTACGGTGGAATGTATGTTGGTATACGAATGGACGTCGTCCTTCCAATGTACATTTCACGTCGAGAAGGCCTATTTGAAGAACAGACAGTATTTCTTTGTTTCAGGATTATTTCTTGAAGTTTCATGAAGTTCTTAACTGGAGCCAGGAGCTACCAATTTCTAAGCTGCCTATTAATACTCAATACATGTATGCGGAATAAACGGGTTTACATTATGCAACATTGTTTTTTTTCTGGGAATGCATATGCCCACTAGGGGTGGAACCGGTTAAAACCGGTATGAACCGTTACTTTTTTGCTCCGGAGCAGAACCATTAACGAACCGTTTATGATAGAACCGGAACGAAAAACGTTTCGGTTCGGCAGCCTGGGGCCGACTTCATTCGTACTTTTTCCGCTACAACAGTTGCGCGGTGTACGGTGTACATAGAAGTAGGAAGATGCAGACCGGCAACCCCACCAAGTGATGGTGCCGTCACACCTGGGCCGACTTCATTCGCGATTTTCACCTTAGGCCGACTTCATTCATAATTTTTTTTCTGCTACAATAGCTGCGCGGTGGACGGTTTACATGCACGTATAGTTATACAAAGGATAGCCATACAGAAAAGTACAAGATGAAATATATTAAAGCCAATAGTGGCAGGAATTATGTTGTGACTTTGCGTGAAGGAGAAAAACCCAGCCAAAAACATGAAACGGAAGAAATGCTATACACATAATAAAGAATATGGGAAGCTAAGTTGAGACAAAAACTCAACCAAAAAAGAAAGCAGAAGAAACGCAATACACATAATAAAGAATATGGGAAGCTAAGTTGAATATTCCAACACGACACAATTAATTTATTATGAAGTGAATAGCACACATGCAAGGAAATAATGAGAAACACGATCAATAGCTAATAGAGAGCAAAACCCATGCATCATCCAACTCGTAAACAAGAGATACGTGCAGGAAAATAATTGAAAAACAACCTATGAAAACGAGAAACATGACGAATTTAATACCGCGACTAGCACAGAGCTACCGCTGAATAACAAAGAAACGCTTTGAACGGTGCATCATCCACACGTAAACAATAGATACATGCAAGGAAGAAAACGGGAAAACGATCAACAGCTAATAGAGAGCCAAACCAATGCACTATCCAACACGTAAGCAAGAGATACACACTGGAAAATAATTGAAAAACTATCTATCAAAACGATAAACATGCACGGACTTAACACTGAATAGCAGAGAAACACTCTAACGGCGCATCTGCCCATGTATAAACAACAGACACATGCAGGAAAATAATATCGAAACAAACTATCAAACAAGAAACATTACAAATTTAATAAATTGATAAACATTATTAAATTATATTAATAAATTAATATTAATAAATTTTAAACAAACATAACATTAATAAATTATAAACATTACCTTGACAGAGGTATCCGACACAGTACAACCAAGCCAGCTGTCTTTGTTACTTGAGCCTGGTTGGGTCATTCTCTTTCTCCCTCTGTACAGCCCAAAGCGAAGAAACCGCACATCCTTTGTCAATCTATAGGGTGGGGACTCTCTCCCTTTCACATTCTTTCCTTCGAAGGGGAATATTCTTAGGACTGGTCAAGTTTCCATGAGGCGAAATTTTTTATTGATCAACTATCGGAAATAGATGTTAGTATTATTCGATTCTCAGGAACACAATAAGAATTCTATCAAAATAATCAAAAAAATCTACGAACAGACATCAATATCACTGCAAACTGGTTTTAGCCAAACATTATCTAAGCAAGCGAGGAATATTATGCTATCTTCGGTGGAAACAACACTCAATCAAAACGAGAAACATTGCAAATTGTATTTCAAACTATTGTTAATCAAACAAGGAATCAACAGTCACGACTAATAAATCATGCATACATAATTCCCAACTCACAAAGTATCAACTGAGTGAACATCTGAAGCAAAGAGAGAAAGTCAAGTTTATTCAATGATAGAACCAAGTCCTCTTTAAAAAAAACGAGAATCAAAGTTAATTACATCATTTTTTATGTTATCGTTGCAACAATAATTTCTACACGCAGAAGCCACAAACAAACAACAGATCTGAAATGCAATTTAATATAAAAGCTTTCTACAGAGGAAATCAACACAAATCTCAAGAATACCTTCGCAACTATGAATATTTTTATTAATATCAATCGAGTAATCATCGGAAACAAAGTCAAAGCAGTAATTAATTCAGGCAAACATTTTATAAGCAAGCAGCGCGATTACACAAAAGAAACATTCTCTTTTCTCTTTGAAAAAGAAAAGTCTTTTTCATTCAGGACCCACTGGTGGATTCGAAAAGGGAGGGAAGCTGCTAACCATACAATTCCCATACATTTTCGTCAAGGTTCCGCCCTCAGGGAGTAGGGGAATTCTCCGGCGGTCTTGGTACACAATACAGTTGAAGGCCATAAACTCGACCCCCACCCAAGTCAAGATATGTAGGGGCGCTGTGGCCTTTTGTACACAGCAGAGACATTGAAAGCACGTGTTTTTCCTTACACATCGCATCTTTTTGTAAACCATTTTTCATAATTCTCACCGCGAGATATTATTAATATTCCGAACCTGATAAAATAATAAATTTTTAATTAATAAAATGAGCACAGATATGATTTAATTAAGTGTAGAAGCGCACTAGAAAACAAAACAAGGAAGTTTCAGCGAAGAGATGGACGGATTTTGCACTCGTTACCATAGGTCATGGGAGGACATTGTAAAAAGCTGCTTCGAAAAAGAAGAGCAGCGAAATGATTCTATTATCACACCATTTCGATACGTCTTAGACATGGTCGTATTCGGAGATATGGGTCAAATTACATAATTGAAGATGCAAGAACTTGTATGCCGAATCTACAATAGTTATAAAAATATTTGCACGTCAACATCGGAAGGGCCGCTGGGATTGATGGTAGGGTTTTTGAGGTTTGCTAACGAAGAATTGAAATACACTAGATCAGGTGTAATTGTAATCATTGCAATGGGCATTGCATTATCAAGAGAGCAATCAGATCATATACAAGCAGTCTATATCGCACGATTCATTACGGACTTGTACACACAAAAAAATCTTCTCACGTGATATGTTCCACTAGAGTGTCTACCCAATTTTCTTCTTCTACCAGTTCTTGCAATGATGTCGAATGAGCAGAAGTTCAATATTGTCGTACAAGGTCTGATGTATCACCACTTATTGAGACTCAACAAACACATCAATTGCGGTGGACCACGGGACGATTTTTATCTAATACTCTCTTGTACCCCATTTAAGAATCTTCATACAAAGAAAGGAAACATCAACAAGAGACTGTGCAAGTTCATCGCAACAAAGTGCAAGTTGTTGAAGGAATACAAACACTGCGACAACATATTGCCTGCGTTAATCAGTGCTGGATTGAAGCGCCCAATAATCAGACTAAACTATTTGATGTCTCCGGAATTCATCAATCAAGAAAACAAACGAAAACTTCATAGTTTGGAATAGAACTGTAATTTATCAAAATAAGTGTATAAATAATAAATGTAATATTCGTCATCAATGTAATGTATTCTACACATCGCAACGAAAACGGCTTAATATTATGGCTAGATTGAAGAATGCTATGGACACGTTTATTTCACACTATGTACAAGGATCCTCGCATGGAATCAGCACTGACAATCAAAGAGGTTTTACTCGACTACACTCTATACAACATCGACATCCGAAGGATAGAATTGTAGAAGAAGAATCGCTAATTGGAATTTAGAGACATGTTACATCAATCTTTGTTTACAAAAGAGGATCACTAATATTTTGCGAAAGTTTATTTTATGAATTAAATTGCACAGTGTATATATTTCTCAAACGCTTGGACAGTTGTCAGTATATGTTGAAAGGAATCTATTATCAAATGACCCGATGCAAGTGATGGATTTTGCAAGCATGACGCGCAGGCGGAATCTACAATTCTAATTATCGTAACACGCGGCACACAATTGCATTCAAATTTTGGAAGAATCGAATCACACAACTGTCATCAGAAATGTTTAACCACTATACGATGAAGATGAGCACTATGCATAAACACAATGGAAGATATGTAATTATAATCAGTAAATATTCATTTTGCAAACTTAACCAAAGCAGCACAGATCACACATAAACATAGATCCAATTCACAAAATGTACCTGAGGTTTTCATTAGCCATCGTTCTATTAATAATGTCATCGCATATGAGACACTACAAATGGAAAGGGCATACTCTAATTTTAGAAGTTTTTAGCTCATAATGAGATAAAACGCAAACTCCACATCAAAGACCGTTTTCTTGAGGTCACTTTGGCAACGCTACTGGGCCCTCTGCAACGCCCGATTCAGTGGCGCGTCGGAAGGGAACTCGTACGCTTGCTTACTGACACAGGGCTCGCGCTGAGCCTGTGACTGCGCCTCTTCTTTCGCTCTTTTCGTTTTCTCTTTCTTTTTGTTCTTTTTATTTTTCCTTTTTTGTAAGCGGGAATAGCAAGTCGGCTGCTGGAGCCGGGCTAACCTTTCCCCTCTTTCGTGTTTTTTTTTGTTTTGTTTGTTTTGCAATAAACCTAAACCCCCCCCCCCGTTTTCTTGTTTAAATTTTTTAAGTCAAAACTGTACACTGTTTCTTACAATTGTTTTTTAAGATATAGATTAAAAAGCTGTCTATATAGTCACACATTGTATACAAGATATTTGTTTGTGCATTAATTGATAAAATTTATCAGATCACATTCCGGAGCAGGGGAGACTATCACACATCAGTGTGTGTTTAATTAAAATTTGAACGGGTGACGCAATTTCCACTGTGAGGTGTAATTTCAACAAGTCCGTAATGAATCGTGCGATACCTGCTTGTATATGATAATTTGATCTGATTGCTTTCTTGATTAATGCAATGCCCATTGCAATGATTACAATTATATTTGATCTAGTGTATTTCAATTCTTCGTTAGCAAACCTCAAAAACACTACCATCAATCCCAGCGGCCCTTCCGATGTTGACGTGCAAATATTTTTATAACTATTGTTGATTCGGCATACACGTTCTTGCACCTTCAATTCTGTAATTTGACCCATATCTCCGAATACGACCGTGTCTAAGACGTATTGAAATGCTGTAATAATAGAATCATTTCGCTGCTCTTCTTTTTCGAAGCAGCTTTTTACCATGTCCTCCCATGACCTATGGTAACGAGTGCAAAATCCGTCCATCTCTTCGCTGAAACTCCCTTGTTCTGTTTTCTACTGCGCTTCTACACTTAATTAAATCATATCTGTGTTCATTTTATTGATGAAATATTATTACGTTATCAGCTTTAGAATATTAATAATATCTCGCTGTGAGAATTATGGAAAATGGTTTACAAAAAGATGCGATGTGGAAGGAAAAACGTGTGCTTTCAATATCTCTGCTGTGTACAAAAGGCCAGAACGCCCCTCCATATCTTGACTTGGGTGGGGGGGGGGGCGAGTTTATGGCCTTCAACTATATTGTGTACCAAGACCGCCGGAGAATTCCCTACTCCCTGAGGGCAGAACCTTGACAAAAATGTATGGGAATTGTATGGTTAGCAGCTTCCCTCTCTTGTCGAATCCACTAGTGGGTCCTGAATGAAAAAGACAAGTTTCTTTTGTGTATTCGCGCTGCTTGCTTAAAAAATGTTTGCCTTAATTAATTACTGCTTTGACTTTGTTTCAGATGATCACTCGATTGATATTAATAAAAATATTCTACTAGTTGGGAAGGTATCCTTGAGGTGTGTGTGTGTTGATTTCCTCTGTAGAAAACTTTTACATTAAATTCCATTTCAGATGTGTTGTTTGTGTGTGGCTTCTGCGTGTAAAAATTATTGTTGCAAAGTTAACATTAAAAATGATCTAATTAAATTTGATTCTCGTTTTTTTTTTTAAACAGTATTGTTTCTCTCATTGAATACACTTAAGTTTCTCTCTTTGCTTCAGATGTTCACTCGGTTGATACTTTGTGAGTTGGGAATTATGTATGCATGATTTATTAGTTGTGACTGTTGATTTCTTGATTGATTAACAACAGTTTGAATTAATTTGATTAATAGTTTGAAATACAATTTGCAATGTTTCTCGCTTTGATTGAGTATTGTTTCCACCGAAGATAGCATAATATTTCTCGCTTGCTTAGGTATAATGTTTGTCTAAAACCAGTTTGCAGTGATATTGATGCCTGTTCGTAGACTTTGTTGCTTGCTACTGTTTGTTTTGATAGAATTCCTATTGTGTTCTTGAGAATCGAATAATACTAACATCTATTTCCGATAGGTGATCAATAGAAAATTTCGCCTCTGTGCAAACTTGACCAATCCTAAGAATATTCCCCTTTTGAGGAAAGAATGTGAAAGAGAGAGAGAGAGATATTCCCAGCCCATAGATTGACAAAGCATGTGAGGTTTCTTCGCTTTGGGCTGTATAGAGAGAGAGAGAGAATGACCTCACCAGGCTCAAGTAACAAAGATGGCTGGCTTGGTTGTACTGTGTCGGATACCTCTGTCAAGGTAATGTTTATAGTGGCTGAGTGGGATGAAAATTGTATATTGTTCGACTAGATTAGGTCGCAAGGATGATTTTATGATAGTTCAAAAGATAGATTATGATAGGTTTTGATAGGTTGTTTTTCAATTATTTTCCTGCACGTATCACTTGTTTACGAGTTGGATGATGCATGGGTTTGGCTCTCTATTAGCTATTGATCGTGTTTCTCATTATTTCCTTGCATGTGTGCTATTCACTTCATAATAAATTGATTAATTGTGTCGTGTTGGAATATTCAACTTAGCTTCCCATATTCTTTATTATGTGTATTGTATTTCTTCCGTTTCATGTTTTTGGCTGGGTTTTTCTCCTTCACGCAGAGTCACAACATAATTCCTGCCACTATTGGCTTTAATATATTTCATTGTGTACTTTTGCGTATGGCTTTCCTTTGTATAACTATACGTGTATGTACACTCTAAAAACTGAACTTCACCGCATAGTACGCTGTGCGCCAACCATTGCCACGAATGATAGGATTATCTCTTCTGATTCGAGGAGAGAGGGAAGCGTACGCCTTTTTGTGTCAATTTGGATATATGATAATTGACACAAAAAGGCGTACGCCTCCCTCTCTTCTCGAATCTGAAGTGATAACCCTATCATTCGTGGCAATGGTTGGCGCACAGCGTGCTATGCGGTGAAGTTCAGTTTTCAGAGTGTAAACCGTCCACCGTGACCGCGCAGCTATTGCAGCAGAAAAAATAATTATGAATGAAGTCGGCCCAAGGTGTGACGGCACCATCGCTTGGTGGGGTTGCCGGTCTGCATCTTCGTACTTGTATGTAAACCGTCCACCGTTACGAAAAAATTACGAATAAAGTCGGCCCAGAGTGAAAAATGTGAATGAATTCGACCCAGGTGTTGTCAGTGTGCATGCCCCTACTTGCGTGTAAACCGCCTACCACACGGGTGTTGTACCGAAAAAAATATGAATGAAGTCGGCGCAGACGCAAAAAAAAGATGTGAATGAAGTCGGCCCAGGTGTTGCCGGTGTGCGTGTCCCTACTTGCATGTCAACCGCCTACCACATGGCTGTTGTAGCAAAAAACTTACGAATGAAGTCGGCCTAACCTGAAAGATAGCGAAGGAAGTCGGCGCAGGTGAAAGATACAGAATGATAAGGCCACGTGCAGCCCCGCCGGCGCGCTGGTAGGCACTCGGACAGCCCCCTCACCCGCGTGTCCATACTTGCATGTAAACCACTAACGCACCACCTGAAAAAATTGCAAACGAAGTCGGCCCAGACGCAAACAAATGTGAATGAAGTTGGCCCAGGTGTTGCTGGTGTGCGTGTCCCTACTTGCATGTAAACCGCCTACCACATGGCTGTTGTAGCAAAAAACTTATGAATGAAGTCGGCCTAACCTGAAAAATAGCGAAGGAAGTCGGCGCAGGTGAAAAATACAGAATGATAAGGCCACGTGCAGCCCCGCCGGCGCGCTGGTAGGCACTCGGACAGCCCCCTCACCCGCGTGTTCATACTTGCATGTAAACCACTCACGCACCACCTGACAAAATTGCAAACGAAGTCGGCCCAGACGCAAAAAAATGTGAATGAAGTTGGCCCAGGTGTTGCCGGTGTGCGTGTCCCTACTTGCATGTAAACCGCCTACCACATGGCTGTTGTATCGCAAAAACTCATGAATGAAGTCGGCCTAGGCTGAAAAATCGCGAATGAAGTCGGCCCAGGTGAAAAATACAGAATGATAAGGGCACGCCCAGCCCCTCGGCCCACTGGTAAGCCCTCACCCGCGCACCATCCACTGCGCGCTGAAAAAAATCGCGAGAGAAGTCGGCCCAGGCGGAAAAATCGTCAAAGAAGTCGGCCCAGGGTGAAAAACGATAAGGGCACGCCCAGCCCTTCGACACGTTGGTAAGCACCCGGACAGCCCCTCACCTGTGCGCCACCCACAGCGCGCTGAAAAATAATCGCTAGAGAAGTCGGCCCCGGTTGAAAAATGCGCGACGGTAAACGAATGCACAACCCAACTTAGCTATTGTTCTTGAAGTTATGTACATCTATCAGAACTTTGTAATTAAAACTCCACTATGGTGATCATGCATAATAATGTTAGACTTTTTATAATAAAAATTGTAATTTTCATTGTAGTCGTATTGATTAAAAATATATTTGATTAAATGTGCTCCCCATTTTAGTTCTGATTCATTGAAAACTTGTGTGATTACCATTAATAAAAATATTGTGTGTGATGTGTGATACCCCTTCTATACTAAAGCATCATACCTGTAATAAGTGTAACCTTTGTTACGTGTACCGTATTGTGTTTCTTCTGCATCAGGTTTTTGGCTGGGTTTTTCTCTATCACACAGAGTCATAACATAATTCCCGACACTAATGACTTTAATAAATATATTTCCACTTGTACTTTTGTGTATGGCTATCCTTTGCATATAAACCATCTACTGCACATGTGTTGAAGCGGTAAAAAATTTGCGATTGAAGTCGGCACACATAGACGATGACATGACGATGACACAAATGACGAAAGAAGTCGGCCCAGGCTATAAAATGTGCGAGGGTAAGCGCACACGTAGCCCTCTCCCCGCGGATAAGCGCGCGGACAACCCTCCGCCCACGCCGCGCGCGGGAAAAAGCACGCGACGGTGGCCCAGACGCCCAGTGGGGTTCGAACCAGACACCTATGGAACGTATTGGACACCGGTCTCCTACGACACCCCCATTTATCACTGACAGCCGTTCCTTGATCGGATCATCACGTGCGATGAAACGTGGGTGCACCATTTCACTCCAGAGTCCAAACGCGCATCAAAACAGTGGAAGCATCCGGGCTCGCCAGCTCCCAAGAAGTTCCGAAACACTACGTCTGCGGGTAAGGTCATGGCCATGGTTTTCTGGGACAAGGCTGGCGTTGTTCATGTTGATTTTCTGCCCAGTGGTACCACCATGAATGGTGCATATTACTGCCATGTTCTCAGCGATGTGCATAAGGCGCTGAAGCAAAAGCGGCCGGGCCTCATTACCAAATGAGTCCTCCTCCTACGGGACAATGCACGCCCGCATACCGCGCATCTCACGACACGCACCTTACAGGAACTTGGCTGGAAGTTGCTGCCACATCCGCCTTACAGTCCAGACCTCGCCCCCAGCGATTCCCATCTCTTCGGGCCACTGAAGGCGTTCCTTGGGGGCCGCCAGCTCAGCTGCGACGACGAGGTCATGAATGCGATCCGATCATGGCCGCTACGCGCCGGTAAGGACCCTGCTGGTACCCAAGCCCTCGTGAAACACTGGGACAAGTGCATTAGTGCAGCTTGAAATTACGTTGAAAAATAAAACTAATTTCTCGCCTGTAAGTTCATTTTACTTTTGCGAAAAATCAAAAGTCTCGGTTTGACTTCCCCTTGACATCTCTCGTAGTTTACTCAAGAAATGTAATGTGTCAATACCTCGAGTTAACTTGGCTTTAAAAGTAACTCTTCAACGGAATGTGCTGTGATAGAATTCACTGAAGAGTACCACTGCCACGCGTACACGAAAAAGTCACAATAAGTACTTCACGCCTTAAAGGTCAGTTCCGGGGATACCTTGACTTCTTGAAACTGTAACGGTATTCTGGGAAGCCTATATCGAACTGTGTCTGAAACACCCCTTCATTTACTCAAGACAGCCCCGTATTTTAAGTAATTGTGAATTAACCATTTCGAAACAGACATGGGGCCGCCATTTTTATGACGGCAGCTGTTCACGCGGTCTATACCGCTGACGTAAGCGATATCAGTGTTCTTCAAGACATCCCTCCCTCTCTACGGAGCATACGGGAATGTAGACAGGCGATGGTGGCACGGAGCGGGTGCTCGATCGACGTAGGCTTCTTGATTTTATCGTTTTTTATGTGTGGGATGATCCGCTTATTGTCAAAACATTGATACTACTTGTGCAGTTAGGATTCGTTCAATTATGCTGTCGCGTTCCGGCCAGCTAGCGGCAAACTGGCGAAGAACCACAATGAACGTCACGTATCGTCAACCGAACTGTGCTACGCCTACATACGAAATATATTTTTATTCGCATTGTAGGTATGTTTGATAAAGTAAGTCAATTCATTGCTTAATTGAAGACTTCACTCCCTTATCGTTACGGCTCACCACTGCTGCATCACTTGCTCATACCTTTCTCTCCAATGCCTGGCGTTTGACGTTACAGGAACAGTAATCACACTTCTTGGCGTTATAATCGGGTGAACGAGTTGTGTTTGGCAACGCCATGTTATCGTATACACACTGTAGGTACGTACGTAAGAACTAGGCGTGAATGACAACCTTAGTGCAGATTCGCGATGAACGTATTTGCCGAAAGTTTACACTGTCTAGCGAGCAAGCACCAGATACAAGAACAAGCAAGATACTTACATGACGGCATACGTGGCTTATGAGAGCTCAAGAGTAGCACAAAATGAAAGGAAGAAAAAAATAAATGAAAAAAAAAAGACACTGCACAGTACGAGGACACCGTGCAAGTGTAATTATCAGGGATATCTTCGTACCTTATTTCGGCTGGTTTACTAGTCCAATGCAGCCATGCACCAACACATTAATGAACCACAAATGAGTTGCTTGCATATGTCATGTACACCATTATTGCATCTGGATCTGCGCACTGGTTTCAGGAGCCAAGTTACTTCTTGTATCAATGCACATCTCCACACATTCCACAGATACTGTAAGTTTACAGGTAACATTGAATAGACCATTATTTTATTGAATACACAGAGATAATAAAACTACCTGACTGCCCCACGTAATCCGTCACGATACGTAAACAAGTACACCCCAAGATGGACAGAATACAGGTGCAGTTGAGGTGTTCTGTGGTGAGTCTTACTTGCAAAATGAGGTCATTCCCCACAAACCAGTGAAAGGGGTTGCAACACCATCATGCCGCATGAACACAAAAGCTCCTTTGTACCAATGTGTGCTTTACAACCAAGGTGGGAATAGTGTGTAGAAAATGGGCACCTTGAATAGCGAAACTCAAGCAGCTTTGATGTCACAGCCCTTAGGGCTATCAGTTGAATTACCTGTAGCTCTGACGTCTTTGACATCTGCGCTTTAGTCGGGCACAATGAGCACAATGCGTGAGCAGCATTGAGCACAATGCATGATGCACCCATGGTGTAACAAACCACACCTATGAAAGTGTCCCAACCCCTTCAATTTCCCATGGCACTTCAAGTTGTTCAAATGGCTAAGGAACCTTGAGTACCATTTACTGTGTGCACGGAAACTTTGTGTTTGTTTCCCCATCCCCTACGCTTCTACAGAAGCCACCTATTAATGGTGAATGAGATGCCAAAAACTAAAAATCCTAGGTATGAGATTGTTTGTACACTGTTCACTGAAGCCCTTCTGTTGTCCACTTGCATTTAATGCCTTGCACAGTTGTCAGTGTTGTAGTGACTCATCCACTGTAACTCTTGCGGTGAGGTTGTGTAGACTCTTCCTTCTGTTCAGGGGCTCATGAACAGCCACGTCCACAGAGACGAACAGAGCGCCAGTAAGCTCCTGGACATACCGAGATGAAAATTAGCATTATTAGAATTCCTAAAACAGACAGAACCGGCTTGCGCAGTAAAGGAGCAATGCAATTCTATGTTTCAGTAGTTTTCTCACACACATTCCTCGTGTGTAGATACAATATGTGGCACACAAATAAGGTGGAAGTGGTGCTGGGATATCTTAGATACGTGACCGAGAAACAGCACTGAGGCGGGGCAACTTTTAGTACACACAACGGCGGGATGTCTTACAGAAGAGGAGGTACATCCACTATCCCATAGAACACTTCGAATGTTCCTGTTCCTGTAAGCGAGGAATGCAGGACAATTGCTTAGTAATCGCTGCTAGCTTGAAATACTGTAAATTACTTTAATGGGGTCAAAGCTGCTTTCCAATGTGTTGATGTGCACATCTTGGATGGAGACCTTGATGCTCATGAATATGTGAAGCAACGTTATGATCCAAATATCCATGATATGCCATAGTATCGTGAGCCATTTTACCAGAACCAGGTTTCCATTATTATTGCTTTTCCATGTGCGCACACATGTGCATGTTTACAATACTGTGGCACCATTATTGTAGCACCAGATGTTGCTTCACCAGCGCTGCTGTATGTAACTTTTTCCTGGGGCCTGGGCAAGGAGAAGCAGAAATTAGAATTATACCTGTTAAGGCTAATATTGTTAGGCAATGTGCAAAAAGCATCTACATATTTAGAAAATGTGATCGACAATGTTAACAGCATAGCTTGCCCCCAACTGTACCCCTTCTAATAGGAAATATGCTGTCAACCAATGTCACAGGCTGGACAGCATACATGTGTGTTGACGGTTTACTACATACGAAATGTGGCCCTCTTGCAAGGTGCCATGTGTCAAAACGATGATTCACAGATAGATGAGACGTTCTCATGACTTGACCTATTTGTGCCAATCTGTGATGAGCATGCTGACCGTCATCTCCCTTGCTGGTCAAGGTACCCGAACACCTTTTGAAGGCCTGCGGTTGCTGGAGTCAGTGGTTTATGCAGACTCCTTCTACAACCCCCCCCCCCCCCCAATGTTCAGTGACACCCACCTAACTTTTTCACCTGTGTACCCCCTTGCATTTTGAGATTTAGACACAAGTCGGTAATGCTATGTAAAGCTAATGATGTAACTATAATAATGACTCCCCCCCCCCAATTTTTGCCAACACCCCTCCATGCTTGGGATTCTGGATAAACCACTGGCTGGAGTCAACTTCATTAGTATAGAAGAACACAGTGGTATTGGTGGCACGCAATAACGCTACATTACAACTTGAATACACAGCACTCACAGACACAGCATGGCTTTTAAAGAAGAACAACAGTATGCTACCATGTATGTGGGATATGGGTAGTTCCATGATTGGGAAAAGGCTGAGTGTGATCACACACAAGTCCAGGCAGACACACAGCGTTTCAAAACAGGAACTCCTAAGTTGTTGCTGATTTCAGCTGCTGTGACCCTTTTGTCTTCCCTGTGCCCAAGCTCAGACTTCTCCAAACTCATGTAATTTCGCAACCAGCTTCTCTGGGAAACTGCGTAGTTTTACACACAACCGCGGACTATAGGGCTTAGCAGCCCCATATTTGTCGTTCACATTGTGTGCGAGGCATACTGCAAGTTCCTGCGGACACATACCTGCAACTTCGGTCCTTTGGTGCTATCCTCTTTGTTGTCGTCGGACGATGCAGGTGCCGCATCCCTTTTCAGCGACTTTTCGAGTCCAAATCGGCCGTCAGATGAACGACCTCGTAACATTCTGATGCAAAATGCTTCGAGCACACACGGCAGTTGCCTTGATAAATTTAGAGCACTCAGCCACTGGTTTCGTACCACCCAATCACACACAAAATCAACTGCGAACTTGGCACGAAACATCTTTGTTATTAGCGTACCTGCTCGTACTGCGAGAAACACGGCATTCTCACAATTCACTGACGCTGCATCTCTCTCAAAAAGTGACAACTTAGACGAGGTTGTGTGTACTGAATAGCTGGAGTAAAAAGATGATCGAATTAAGACGCAGAGAATGGTGCCCGTAGGTACAGGCGACTCTCGATTTCGCTTTCAGCGTGACGAGTGACGATTGCTGGCGATTGCGAAACTGCGAGCCAGCAAACAAGCCAAGAAGAGCCGAAGCGAAAGCTCAGCGTGACGTCAGCTGTTCAAGCGGACGATCGGACGGTAAACCAAAAACAGATTTCGCAGGAAATACAGGGTATTCGGCCAAACTATTTTGGAAGTACATTCAGTAGGCACCAGCCTTTGTGCCTGCTAGTTTTTGTTGTAATCTGTGACAGTAAGTTTCCTCCGGAACTGGCCTTTAAACCTTAATGTCACTCGCGCTGTTCCACACGGGGAACCCCTTAAGTGCTGAACGCATTAAGCGCATTTGTCTGAATGAGAGTTAATGTCTAATGAGGTCCCCACAACTCCGATAAATGCCTACTTATCCCATTACGTCCCATTATCTGCGCAGGGCAACAATTTTATTATTGCATCAATCACTTTGTACCATGCAGGACCAAACCATTTCATAATTTCAGGTTACACGACTATTAAGGAAAAAGCTAGAGTTTTAAATTTTCACCGAGAAAAGCAAAGGAGGCGGCATCGGCATCATGGTATATAATATCATTACAAACGCACTTGTGCCGTGACCTTCGTAGATAACGCTATTCGAGACCATATGACATTAGGCGATAATGTCATTTGTTCTCCTCGCATGGCACAGGTAAAACAGATTCAACTGTCTCGAATCTGCTCCTCGCTCCATTACTTATTGATCCAAACAAGGTATTTGTCATAATGAACCACGGCTATTTTCTCTCCTACTCAATGACATTCATGGTCCAGGAAACACCTAAATATCAGACTTCGAAATAACTCGTTAGAAGTAAGTCGATATTGTAACTAAGTTCCTTTTTTGCTAACTTGTAACTTAACTCGGTACTTTTGCGCCGTGGTAACTTTCAGAAGACCTCGTTTCTTTTCCCGGTAACTTTGCCGAAATAACTCAAGTTAAGTTCCAAGTTACTTTTAATTCGCTTTTCACTCACGTCTACACATTTTCTTGCTTTCTCTCCGCTTCCTTCATGGCATTTTTTTGCCATAAAACGTGATATTCAATCAATGACAGTACTTAAGAGAGAGAAGTAAGAACCGCTGCTATTGAAATGCAGCTGAACCGCTGTGCGCACACAGGGAGTAAGATGTAAAGCGTGTGAGTAGACCTCTACTAGAGAAACGTCATCTTGATGTTGGTAGACAGACTGAAACCGAAACGGAAGGAGAGGGCTGGGTTCCACGAACGGGCACTTGTTCGCTGACTCCCATTGAAAGAAAAGTAGGACCGAAGGTCGTGTCCCTTTCAGGGACCATCGTGACCCCATCACGACCGTGGCTTTCGTGCGCGACCTTGTTCACCTCTAGCTTCGAGCGTAGTTCAACCCTACCAAATTTGTGGCGCTGTCGAACACTATGACGTCATTTGTTTACAAACAGGGCGAGGTCTATTGTTGGACATAAACGAAAACGATCTGAGCGTGTTGCACTCCTCCGCAGGCAACTCAAACTGGTCTAACTCAACTGCTCAAGCGCGCTGCACCTGCGTCATGCTAATTTGTGTCCGAGGTGACTTGGAAGTAACTCGTTCTTTTTTTTAAGTAACTCAGTAGCTGCGAGTTACATTTCATGCTGAAGAGCTTCGTTATTAACTTAGTTACATTTTCACACTGTAACTTAACTCGTAACGAGTTCTTTTTGACGTGTAACTTCTCAATATAAGCTAAATATCGAGATACGTTTCTAATAGCAGTAAGATAAGAATGTCTAATCAATTACCTCAGGTTGTTACAACTAATCAATCTGTATTACACGGTTCAATATTGGGTCCTCTGTTATTCGTAATTGATAGATATACGACCCCTCTGACTATATTTGTCTTTCAAGTTACATTTTGTACATTACATTACATTTTATTTTTTACCGCCGTAGCGCAGGCTAACCTTTCCCTCCTACTTTTTTTACAAAATAAACATATCCCCCCCCCCCCGATATGGCATTTTGTTCAAATGATATTGAACCGCAACACAATAAACTTACCGCCGATCTCATCAGACATGCGATAGGGCGACATTAATAAATCAGGAGGAAGATAACGACTAATCATCATCCATGGTCCTCAACAGGAAAAATGCAACGCTGCTCTCCTTAAAATAGCAATGAAGTGCCCATCCATAAATTGTCCTGTTTTGTCCGTGTTGTGCAAATAACCGTTCCGTGAAGAAGCTAATTGTAATAGACTTGAATATAAATAAATAAATGTACCCCGTAGGATGTCAGGTATCTGCCTTTTCCATATTTTTTTTCCTAACAGTAATCTGCTCTCCTCAGATTGTTTGTTTGTTTGCAAGAAAAAAAAGAGGAGAGATTGAACTCGCCTCCCGACTTGTTCTGCTACTCCTAACATAAATTCTCACCCCCCACTCCCCAAAACTACTTCCCATGTACTGTTCTCGCAAGTTCGCTATTCACTATGCACATGTTCTCTATTCAGAAGTCCACTATTCACATGTTCACTAGCAGTCCACAATTCACAATTATTCACAATTCACATGCTAACTAGAAGTCCACTATTCACAATTATCCCAAGACCATGCACAGAGAATCCTAAAAGGTTGTGTCCCATCCCCACAGCTCTGAACAAATTTCACAACACGAGGGATGCGCTCCTCAGTGTTAGGCCCTTCCTCATATATCTTGATTTTCATAATTCACGCGGGCGCGACCATCATTCCAAAGCAAGACAGCAGTCTTCCAAAAATTATTATTACCTTGAACATTTCGTTGCACGCATCACCATGCGTGCAAGGAAACGAGCATCTCTTTGTCTCGCTTACTACGCCAATTAATTTTATCCACGGTGTAGCTAGCTTACTTGGTATTTAACTTATTAAAATCGACAGAATCATAACAACCTCGGTGCTGGATACAAGAAGCGATGAGGGAGAGAAATACAAGGCACTGACAACCAAGTGTTTATAAGTGTTTATTTTCCATGACAACACGCTTCAATACCGCGAAGAACATTTGACATCCCCTGCGATAGGAGGTAATGTTACCTTCCTGTGATACAGTTATCAACTTTCTCAGTGGCGTAAACCGATTCCTCACTTGCACAACCGCTACCTAGTCTGTTTTAATCAGTATAAGCTCTTGGTGCAGTAAAGGGCGCTCTATTATATTGATGTGTTATATTTCTTTCGATCAAGGCAGGTTCGCCGTCTCGACAAGCCTGGTATTCGCTAGATTTCCAATTTTCTTCTTCACATTGTTTTTGTGCTCAGTAGGTCTGGTGTTAATGCATCTTTTCGTTTGTGTTATGTATGATACCTCCGCATTCATTATTGGTATTTGGTAACTGATTATTTTCTACTTGATGACTGATTCTGTATTCAGTGCACTTGTCAACTGTCTATTTTTATGGAGTACAGCCAGACTTGTACACTTTACTAAAAAAAGTAATTGATTACCGTTACCGTTACCCTGTACGAAAAAGTAATTTTTTAGCATTACAAAAATACTCGCTGGAAAAAGTAATGACGTGACGTCTAGAAACGTAACGCGTTACTTTGCTAATTACTTTCGATATCTGAGATTAAAAGTACAAACAGAAGTGTCTGAACACCATTGCGCTTGATCGCGAGCGCAGTGCAAGCTGCAAGGCACCGATAAATTGCATGAGTTCAAGCTCCAACATATATTTGTATGGCGCACAGTAAAAAAAGTAAAATGAACTGCTAAAACGAAGTCCCCAAATCGCCAAATTAGGTAGCCTGTGGTTACCGTGGTATTGCTGAAATTACGGATCCACCACCTTCCCTCATCATTCCATACTCTATTCTATTTCCTTGTCCATGACGATGAGCATGTCCAAAGCTCACGCGCGCGGTATATCACAGGCATGAAAGCAGAATTTGTTTATTTGTTAGGGCAGTGTTCATGTTCAGTAGCAGCTGCTTCTCAAAATTTTCGTCCGTCAATTTCCCGCGCTTTCTTGTGAGAACGACCGTCCGCATCCACACTGAACACACTCTCCACCATTGGGCCGGAAGGAACTGCAGTGTTGTACCGTAGGGACACCTTTATTCGATGCTCTGCAACGATGGACAAAGGGGACGGTCGAAGAACCAGAAAGGTATCGAGCGACCTCATCGCATCCACTATCCGCCGCGCTTGCTGTGGGTCAAACGGTTGTGTTGATATTTGTAGACGGCAGCTGGTTTTGTCTTCCCGAACAATATGGATTCTTTAGTCTCAAAGTAATCGATTACTTGGTGATTGATTAGAGCAAATTGTAATCCAATTACAGTAAAACCTCTCATGTCGGACACCTCTGTATCTCGGACAACCCCCGAAGTCGGACGAAAAGTTGTTGCACCGGCGGGCTTCTATTGAAAATACATGTGGAGAAGATTATCTATGTCGGACACCTCCCTATCTCGGAAGTAGGACAGCGTTTTCTTGCTAAGTCGGACAAAAGGTCCCAGCGTCAGCTTCTCAAACTTAATCTGAATTTCCGCTCGGAAGGCCCGTAGCCGGCTGATCCGTTAACCTGCGAACAATTGTGCCCGGGTTACAAAGGAGAATGGGTTTCTGAACCTGTTTGACATTCTGAGACACCATTGAACCACTTGCGTCCTCGCGTGCTTACAAAAGGCCTGCAAAAAGCTTACAAACGCAATACCAGTCAGATGTCAGATGTGTACTTCCCTTCTGGCTGCAGACCTTGCGGGAGAGCTCAGCGGACCGCCCAGCAATGCCAAAGCGAAAGCTCGTAGAATTGATGCTCGAGAGAAAGAAAGAAATTCTCGACAGGCTGTACGGAAGAGCAGCATGCAGGCAAGTTGCGGAGGAATTCAAGATTTCCAAGTCAACAGTGTCCAAAATCAGTGCGAGCAGAGATGGAGTCTTACGCGCTTGGGAACAGAACTCCAACAGCAAGAGCGAAAGGATCCTCAGGAAGACGGACAATGAGAGCGTGAACGAACAGGTTCTGCACTTCTTTTTTGATTGCGATGGAAAGACGTTCCCGTTCCCGGCCCAATTTGCAAGAACGGAATACTTTCGATAGATACTGCTTCACATTCTGAGAATCTCTAGAATAAACTCTCAAATACCAACATGGCGTCCTTTGTGTCTCGTTTTTCTCGCCGTCCTAATGTTCGATTCTCTATCTCGGACATTAGGACTAAGTAGGACAGGATTTGGTTGCACCGCGAGTGTCCCATATATGGAGGTTTTACTGTAATAAAAAAAAAATGCTTTGCGACAAAAGCAACCGATTACGTTACAAACTACTAAAAAAAGTAATTGATTACTAGTAACGCAGTTACCCGTTACGTACAAGTCTGACTACAGCCCTTTCGACTTGTTTATGCATCACATAGTGCTAGTGCATTAGTGCACTACCACTGCTAGACATTGTTTTCACCCCGTTGTCCGTGTTCTGTGGCGCACTCTTCCTGTTCTCGGTGCATATTGTTGTTTTTTGTGGTTGTGTTGTAGCTGTGTTTTTTATCTGCTCTTGCTTTTGTACCCTAACACAGTTATCTAATCCCTTCGGTACTTCATCGTATCAGAAATAAATAAATAAATTACACTATAACACCTGAATAATCTCGAAGAGGGGCCCCTGCTGTGGCACACCGTCCAGAAACATTCCGCACCTTCAGAAACTTTGTAGGTGAACGAGGGAAGTCAACGTTCCTACGCGACGTATGTGGTTACCCTGGAAGGGCCGATCATGTGACTCACAACGTACCCTAGCGGGGTTGAAGCGCCGTAGCACTAGAAGACGAATTTTTGGCGTCCGTTTCCAGCTGCTCCGTCCGCTCCGCCTGCTCACTGCTGACGTCATGCGAGAAGATCGGGCGATACGGACTCTGCTTTTTACAGGCATTTTTGTAAGTTTGATTGCGCAGTGACAAAACAGCCCTGAACGGAAATATGGTTGGCGACCCCTGATGAACAGCTTCATCAATGAAAATATATTAAATGCCACTTCATTGTTCATTTTCCTTCGAATAAATCATGAACTCATAATACAAGATAACCTTATGGTTCTACAAAGAAAAATTCCCTCACACAGTCAGCCATATGTGGTCGTGCACTTTTGCCTTTGCCGTTTTCAGAAAAAGGATCGAACGAATACACACATATGCATCGCTTATCCTCGGGGGTCGTCCCTTATCGACCGGGAAACGAATTTTCTGATAAGCGAGTCCAGCAAAGTTCCAGGGAATTTTTGGGAGACCTCCTGACTACTCCAAAAGAAAGAAAACAAGGAAAAGATCGTCCCTGGTGTCTTCTACCTCAAAAACTTACCAGCTGCGTCTCTCAGTTCTTGGTTCCCGGGAATGCCACTTCGTTGTTTCCGGGAGCATGTTGTAGAATGTAGAAAGTAAGAGAAAGAAAGAGCAGCTTTGCTGCTTTTTGCCAGGCCCTCAGTATTCATGTATTTTTTGCATGAGTAAATAAAAACATCAGATCAGATCAGATCAGAAAGTATACTTCCCAAATCAATGCCCAGGGCGTTTTTTGGCAGAGACCAATGCCCGTATTCACCAGTCCCACTGACCCACTGGTTTAGTGACATCTGGTTTAAGGTGATCACGTGAGACCTCCGTCCGCCAATCACGAGCAAAAACCCTGTCATTCTAACCCGGCTGCCGCGAGGCCAACGGCGACCTCCATGGAGCTTGTCTCCACAGCGCATAGGCCTAATCTACCGTTCAGCCGAAAGTTTTGTCTTGTAAAGCTACTAGAAGCGTTCGTAAGGCGGATATTCTCGCACTCCAATCAGTAATTGACCTGCACTTTTAAAAATGAGGGGTGGGTGGGTGGGGGGGGGGGGGGGGGGTAATGGCTGGATAGGCTCGCTTAAAAATGAACTTCACCTCATAGCACGCTCCTAGCCAACCATCATCTCGAATGATATCGTTATCTGCCATTTGTTGAAAACGGGAGGCGTATGCCTTTTTTTTTTTGTGACACTAATGCTGTTCATTGTGCTGTAGTGCTGTACTACTGCTGTACTACTACTGTGCTTACTAGTGCTGTAATTGTCACAAAAAAAGCGTACGCCCCCAGCTTTCAACAAATCACGGCAGACAACGATATCATTCGAGATTATGGTTGGCTAGGAGCATGCTGTGTGGTGAAGTTCATTTCTAAGAGCGTGAATGTCTCATTTCGTTCGCCGTTCACACGGCTTAAACCTGGCGGTCTAGCGATGGTGTAAGTCCACGTATTTGCATAGGACTGATTTAAACTAAGGTTGGGGGTAGTTTAAAGCCGTTCTAGCGCACAGCAGCTGTGAATGAGCCTTTCGAGAAGCTGATGCAAATTGCACAAATTAAGCAAAAAGATGGTTGTGAGGAACCCGTGAGTGAAGTAAGTGGAGTAATATATCTGCTGCCGATACAAAAAGGTAGTGATCGGTATAGAGTGGAGGTGTGAAATCCGCTCCACAGATTTAGATCCAACATCCTCAAAGTTAGTGGCGCCAACATTGGCAGCTAGACAAAAGCCACTTTCCGCTCCAAAGCTAATAGGAGGTCGTGCAGGAACAGCCTGTTACCTCCAGCAACAAAAACAACGCTGATTAAGCGTGGTACTTTTAATGAAGCCTTTGTTATACCCCACTAACAATCGTTTGTGCTGTGCTGACGTTGCTCGTTCTGATCCATACATTTAACGGCTTGCTGCGCACTATAAGCGATCGCCAGTACTTGTGAACGAGCCTTTTGTTCTTCGTTTACTGTTTACTGTTAAAAATGCACTGGCATCAGTATGCGCTGCTTATTCTTGTTGGTTTCGTAGTGCATCAGAGTGTGAGTATGGGGCTGATGGATATTGCTTCGCTTCTTCTGAGAAACAAAACATTGATTTCGAATGTTTGATGCCTTTGGTGAGCTATACGGAGGTCACAAAAGGTAGGGGGGGGGGGGATTCCATGGCGCACTTATACCTCCATGTGCTTTTCAGCTACACAGCGGAGGATGGTACATGTTGCCCACGATATGAAGGCACGAATATCAAGCATGTAGCCCGCCCCTGAGAATTTAGGAGTGACATTCCTAAATAGTAGTTTTTAGAGGGTACCTGCCGTTGGATGTCCCAGTGCATGAACAAGGAACAATATTTCAGGTCTGACTCTGGAAAAGGCACCATATCAAGAAAACTCTAGTTCCACTTGAGAGCTACATTTGCTTGCCAAGAAAGATGCAAGCCCCTTAGGAAAACACCGTCGCGTTCTCTGTCATTATGAAAGCACTAATGTTTTTGAAATCACTATGAGCATGTCCCTTGCCGCAATTTTGTACTGGTAACATCTGCTTATGCTTATCTGCTTATAAGATTCGATGCCCCGTGCTGCTGTATATGTTGACTGGAAGTAATTTTGACAAAAAAAAAAAAAAAACGTGCTTCTGGATAGCAGGCTTGGTTATTCGATAAAAGTTACAGGTAGAAATATTCCGCAGAGACATACAAGGAAATATTCGGCTACCTCATGATGTTGATACTACTGTCAGCAGTGTGCAGATGCTGTGTGCAAAATTGTGAGCAGGTTTCACCTTGCCGTTTCAGGGGAATATCCACAAAGAAGGGAAGGCCTCAAAATTTTATAAGGACGCATATGTAAGTATGTACATGTGTTTCTAAAATGTGTGCTCTACTGCTTCCAGCATACCGGAAGCGGATGGCAAATATGCCAACAACCGAGCTTTCTGCAATTATAATGTACTGTAATATTGGAAAATATTCAAGGTGACAGCTACTTGCTTTTATGCTTATATCTCGTCTGCTAACAGTAGATGTGGCTTTATGACTGCCTTCGCAAGATACAAAACACAAGAAACTTGGCTGCATACTTTATCAAGGCAACATCTGGGATGTGATTACTGCCAATACAAGCCCATGACCATGATTCACACTGTGTTCTCCTTCATTGTGTGAGCAGCACTGTGTATGTCCAACACTTGCTTTCTTTTCTTCCAAACTATCTGTTATGAGCACAGCTGTGCCTGTACCTCATGCTTTTGATTTGTTTCTTTGCATTAAATCAATAAAGCTTGTTACGCATTTCCACAAGGATCACCTCTGTCAGAGAAGCAGCATAAAGCACTTATAGGCTACTCTGCTCTATTAGTTGTGAAGGGCAGATGTATGTCCCATGCCACATGCTATGGAAAAAAAAAGATATATTTACTACATTGTGCATGGAGACACAACTCTAATGCATTTGACATGTCATAGCGCAAGAGAGCGGATTCTATTTGACCGTTTAGCGTGAAAAGCAGAACCACTTGCTGACATTCTTACTGGCATTGTGCATTGTGCATGGAGACACAACTCTAATGCATTTGATATGTCATAGCGCAACAGAGCGGAATTCTATTGGGCAGCTTAGCATGAAGAGCAGAACCGCGAGCTGAAATTATTACTGGCACAGGAAGTACAAACACTGAACAGTTAAAATTACTGCTGTACACTGGGCACGGATACAGAAAATACTATCTGTTACACCTATGGAACAAATAGAGATCATGAAAAACAGGAACTGTGATGGAAGGACATGTAGAGTGCATCTGAGCCGGTGCAAAGAGAATCAGTAACACAATTACCAGCACCGTGAAATATATGGAGATCACAGGGACCCGTTGTTATTGGTCGTGCTCTTTTTCCGCCTTGTACTGCGGTGTACAAGTACTTTGATCTGTCTGAAACGCAACTATGCTGAATACAGACACACGTGGCAGATTTAGATTTGTATCGTCTGTGCTAAATCATGAGTATCATTGTGATATGACTGCAGATGTTCGACAGATCACGTGATCTGAGTACACAGGCATTCTCATTTTTGCAACATTTCCTGGCGAACCTCACATGCTATGCGTTATTGACAGCTGTCATGACACTGATGTCATGACATGGTGGTGACACAGATGTCAATGACACTCCAGTTTTACACGACTGTGATCTGTGTACTTGCTGTGTACCCTCGTATCCTGTACAGGAAAATCTTAGGAATTGAAAAACACACCCCTATGTAATTAGGTCGCGAGATATATTATATACACGTGCATTCACACCCACATTGCAATTATGCCTCTCCCATGAATGCCACAATGCAACCAAATTACAGGCATTGTGGCATTCATGGGAGAGGCATAATTGCATGTGTTATAAATAGCTGAGTTCGAGCAATAAGTACAGGATAGTAGAAATTGCAGTAATACAGCATGAACAAAACCAATGGCCACTTCTAGTATATAATTCTCTCCACGGTTTTTCCTTTTTGACATGTCCTGTATATTACATGAGCGGAACAGGTGCTCTCATTTTGCGCTAGCTCTCTTCTGCCTTGACTCGCCCTCCCCCCCTAAATGCACAGGAGTGAAAGAAGAATGAACGCAATATGGGCATACTACCGTCACAAAGTTCTGATGTAATTCAGAGTGCGTCATCAGCGTCATGACAAATGATTCTAACATCTATGAATCTGGCACTCGAAAGCCTACACTTTAACCAATGGCAATGTACTCTAGGCCTAAAAGCCCACATTAAGAGGGCTCAGGCAAGCTTCTACGACGATGCATTAAATTGAGGCAGTTATAACGCGAGGAAAGGGCCTGGAAATAAGGTGCTCTGGTGGTCATTTTTCAACGCTGAAGTAGAAGCGCTCCCGTTTTCATTTCCTGTGTATGCGGGGGTGGGAAATAGCTATCGCACCAATCTGTCCCCATGCAATATGTCCCCCTGCGACAGTGTTTTTCCTCCCCTGCATACAGGGGAAACGAAAACGGGCGCGCTTCTACTTGAGCGTCGAAAAACGACCAACAGATCGCCGTGCTTCCAAGCCCTTTCCTCGCGCTATAACTCTCTCAATTTTTGTTCTGAAAACGGTAATGTTACCAGTGACCCCAAGGGATTCGACCTTGTCATTCGGTCAATCTTGTATCGTTGATAATTAAAAAGTTAATTAACGAAAGTTAATTAAGGCGATCGACACAGAAGCTTACCCGTGCCCTCTTAAGCTGGGCATTTAGGCGTAGAGTACATCGTCATTCTTTAAGACTGGGAAAAAGTGATTTTTCTATTTTTAAAAATTACTTCTATAGTTACGGTGGACACCCTGTATATATTCTCTTGTACGCGAAAAAACACCCTCGAGATTTTTTTTAATATGTTGTAGAGGGAGGCTCGTTCTCTAAAACTGCATTCCCTATTGAAAAAAACGTCTTGAGGTTATCCCAGAAATCCTGAAGTTACCTCAGGCTATCTTGAGGTTTTCTGAGGCTACCTCAGAACTGCCTGAGGTTCTCTTGAGGTTACCTCAAGAAATCCTGAGGCCGTACCTCAGGGCCTCAAACCCGGCTGTGGGTCCTCTAAGGTTACCCCAAGAAACTCTGAGATTCTGCTTCAAGACCTCAGATCCCGTTTTCGGTCCTTTGAGGTAACCTCTAGCAATTCTGAGGTTCAATCTCAGAACCCCAGACCTGGCTGTGGTTTTTTTAAGACTCCGCCTCAAGACCTCATACCAGACCGTAGCTCTCCTAGGGATACCTCAGCGCATCTTTAGTATCAACATAGGCCCTCACACCTTGATACACCTTACAGCTTTGGGAATTTCGGTGGACATGTCTCAGGGACCCTTTTCATTGGAGAAGTTCGCAAGGCTTTTGGAGTACAATTTATTTCGGTGACTTAAGTTAATAATGTTAACTCCATTAAATTGATAACGTTAACTAACCATACACCAAACCGTAACGCCAAAATATTACATGAAATTTCGGGTCATCCACATAGGAACGCATAAATTCATTTATATCCGGTTAAAAATTAAAGCTCTTCTAGCACAGTAAACGCAAACAAGTTGTACACCAATACGGATGTTATACAAAAATCACAATGAAAGAATTGCTATAAAGCAAGTGAGCTGGTGACTATAATTCATATTGTTAAAACCCGATACTATATACGGAACTACAAAAAGAGTCGAATACTTCCGCAAGTGTCTGATCAGCTCCCTAGTCTCGGGAGTTTTGATAATATGCAAATAGACATCACAGTACTCGTGTGAAAAATACACTACAGATTTTTACGTCGTGAATCATATTAAAACACAATGAGCACGAATTTTATATGATAATCGGAAGAAGTTAACTTCTTAATGAGCTGCCAGGATGACGTGTGTTTGCGTGGGGTTCGTGACGACATTCGCGTTCTCGCTTCTGTGGAGAACGTGATCATTTTTGCTGGAGACAATGATGCCACGGATTTTCAATCGGAACACGGAATATGCAGTGCACGCTATTTTCCGGAAGGATAACGAAAAACCGCGTGGAGGCTTCTTTCAGCAAGGCACGTGAAGGTTATTTCTTGCATATTGATTTGGTCGTATGCAGTGGCGTAGCCACGGGGGGGGGGGGGGGGGGGGGGGGGGCTCGAGCCCCCCGTACTTGCCACGGACCGACCCACACAAATCGTCCAGTGTGACGATCGCGAAAGTTCTTGCAGTTCATGGCGTCTATCTAAGAAGCCCTCTTGAATTGTTTTCAAAGTATGAGCTTTTCAAAATACTTCCAATCTCGTGACAACACCTCATTGGTCATGACAGCCTATACATGTAATCGTATTGTAAACGTCCAAATCAACTATTTTCGTTCCTTTTTTTTTTCATCTTCAGTTTGCAGGGTGCACAAGTGTGTGTGTTGTCGCACACAGGATCAGCGGGGGAGGGGGGCGAGTTTTCCTATCGAGCCCCCCCTACCTTGGAGGTCTGGCTACGCCACTGGTCGTATGCGCGTGCGTGCGTACGTGTGTTTTGCATCAAAGAAAACAATTTGCTTGAATATTTTGTGAATGGAAAGTGATACCTCAGAAGCAGATGCAACTTTGAATTTGAAATATTTGTGATATCGTATTTTCAGATTCCATGCGACACATTTCAGATAGACTGCATGTCTCGTGGTAGGCACTGAGTATGTTGCCAGGGCCGGCAGCGAACGATAGCGCCATAACCTTCAAAGCGTGAGCCGGAACCGCAGCAAATGCGGGATGAAGTGAGTGTTTACATATCTTGAACGGTATGGCTATCGCCACTGAATTTCTGTCCCTCTGTTGCTTTTCATATCATTCTTGACATGCATAGAGCTACTAAGCTTATTTAGAGACTCCACATAAGCCAATGGTGAAAACCGTCTGCGTTTAGAGTATTGCAATTTACCGTAATGGACTTTTATAGTTTGTTACCGCGGAGAGCAAATTACCTTCGTACATGCTCAGTGAATTTGGTGATCATAAATCGGTATTTAGGTGTATTATTTTTTATTATTTCTTTGGTTATCGAATGCATGAACTGAATTCCATTTCTAGGTTTATATACCTACAGTGCTGGAAGTGCAGGGCAGAGCAAGGCGAAGAAACCAGAAAGAAAATTAGGAGAGCCTGTGCGACACATGAACGACAAATTAAAGTGTCTGGAAAAGCATTTAGAGTCTGGTGACCTCAATCACGATAGAAAGTATTTGGACACGAAGTGGTGCTACGCTTGGTCGCTGTTGTTTATGTCTTGAGTTCCACTCTGTGGAAACCTCAGCACCTGAGGTAACCCCAGGGCCTCAAGCTCTGAGATAACCCCAGGACCTCAAGCTCCGCGGTTACTTCAGGACCTCAGGCTCTGAGGCAGCCTCAAGGCCTCAAGCTCTGAGGCAACCTCAAAACCTCAGATGTCCCATAATACCTCAAGACCTCAGACTCCGAGGTAACCTCAGGAATTATTTTCAATAGGGTTGGTTTCCCACGTCTCGTCTGACCTCTTCATTGCGTGTTTTACGATCGATTGTAGCGAATTTTGGAAAAAGCGCATATTTCCCCTATTTTTCCTGCAACGACTACGAAAGTTACATGTCTTGTTACAAGTCATGTTACATTTTTCCTGTTGAAGTATTCCATGAGACATTGAAAGAAAAAAATATTCATTGCAATTTAATGGTTTGTTTTCCACCAAAAATCGCGAAATAGGAGGAAAATTAAGAAACTTCCGGCCTGCGTATACCAGCACCCATTACAGCGTGCCAACCCGGATTTGCGACGCTGTGTAGAGCATGGTTTCCTCAATATGCAAAAGAAAACCGCACACTTCTATGTGCTTTCTATGAGCCGCAGCTGCCATTTCTTCGCGCCCTATTGCCTCCATCATTTTTCTGTGACGACAGAGGCATCAGCGCACTGAAAGAATGAGAGGATTTTTAAGTGGGCCGAAATTCTGTCTTTCCTGATTACATTGACCAATAGCTAGAGACAATTAGGACAACGTTCCAGAAGGTTGCCAGTGCGACCACGAGGCGGTCCACTTAATCTAGAATATACCGCCCTTTATTGTAACTGAAAAGATGCATCTCTCTATTGATAAAATTATCTCTATGCGGACACCCTGAAAAGCCACGGTGCAAGCGCTAACCATGCGGAACCTGTGCACTAGCCAGAAGTTTCACGTCAAAGATTGTGCTTCCTTGCGGGTATTGAACAAAACAAACGGCGTCTGTTGATCAATGTCCACATTACAAGAATGGCAAGAGCGGAAAGAATACTCCCAGCGGCAAAAATGAGGCAGAGAAAACCAGCACATTTCACCCTTTGTTTTTCACTCTGGATTCCTTTGCGGGTCTCACGTTACCCATCATACAACCTTAGGCACGTGTAGTACATTAGGTACTTCTCCTCTTGCCTCTCCTCATTTTCGTCCTCTGCAGGACATGGAGAAGAGAAGGGAGAGACACATTGCAAAACCTGAAGCAGAGGTTGGCGAGGGAAATTTCTGGATATCGTGTTTTGCGCAATGGTGTTGCAATCCTGAAAGCGAAGGGGTATATCCTCTGGGGCTGAGACCCGCGCCAAAGCAATCGAACCGGACCGCTCGTGCTCGCTGGTCGTGTGCGAGTCCGTAATGTTGCCAATTCCTTCGTCGGTGGTTCCACACAAAAAATGGTGCGACGAGAGTGCCTTATTCCGGCGAATCTCTTCTTTGCTTTCGCGACTTTTTGACATGGATACTTCCGAATTCGAACTGGAAGGATTTGCAGCGACAACGGAGAGCAATGCAAGCAAATGAATCAAGTAAGAACTCGTTGACCGCTTCAGAATCAGAACTACCGGTAATATACCGGTGATAGTGGTAATGGCAGTTTCTACGTTTGCGTCACGAGACATTAATAATTATGTTGATGTTGATGACGAGAAATACCAGGGAAAGGTTGAATTCGGCTACTCCCCCCCCCCCCAAAGGTGAAAGAAATATAAAAGAGAACCCCCACCCCAATGATCACGAAGCGAACCCACAGTCACGTATTAGTATGTATTATATGTATCAGTAGTAGTAGTGGTGTAGTACTGTATGTCCTGTCCTCCACTCCTTCTTGCTGTCCTCTCTCCACCTGTCCACGTCTGTACGCCGCTCATAGCCACAGTTGCTTCGCGGCGATAACATGGAATTAAAAAAAAGTTCGGGCCACTTACGGCGAGTCTTGAGTCACAACACAAGGTTGTGCGATCGAGGTAACTGTGATACAGGTATGTTTTGAGACATGATAAAATCATCAGCAAGTTTCATTTGGTACCGCTGGGTTGTTCGCAGTACAGAACAGACTCGAGAACAACAACAACAACTTTATTGCGAGAGTGAATGATTTAATAGTGAGTTTTAGTATATCGTACGCTGTCGCCTTTGCGTACGTAAGGGATAGCGTTGGTGGTTCTGCGCAATGAGCCAAACTGTCTTTATGTCTTGCGCGTCCGCAGAAATACCAAAGCTATCCCTTGCGTATGCAAAGACGATAGCGCACGATATACTGCCTGGCTCCTTTCGGTGCTGCTCTGTATGCATCTCCGATCGTTTTTCTTTTTTTCAGAATTTTCTCAAAGCGAACTGACCCTCGAGCAAAACATGAAGGTACTTGTGTAGTTGGGGACAAAAGTTTATGGAATGACGCCGAAATTTTCCCGAAAATGGCGGCGTAGCTTGGAACGTCGAAGAGATAATTTCATGACAGATCTTTTCTTTCCACAAATTGCTTTAATTTGATTCTGTAAGTGTGTAAACCACCTTTAAATTACGGCTTGATTGTGCAGGTTTGCGTGAAAGGAATATGTTTCGCCGCCATTGTTAGGCCTAGTAAAGACAGCAATCGCAAGCAAATAGTAAGAAAAACGCAACGGAAAAAAGTTGCATTAAATGACACACACACATGCACAGACATCTACACACATTTGCCCGTTCTTGATTCCATCTTCTGCAGTTTCATACTGAAACTACGCATAATACCGACAGTCTGTTCCAACAATGGTGGTTCTTCCTACAAATCAGTTCCTCTAGAAAGTTGTTCCGCTGTTCTGCGCCTGGCAAGCCCCCCCCCCCCCCCATCCAGACGACGTCCAAACAAGTGGCCGCAAAATCTATTATGTCAGTAGGTCGCAAGGGAATATCGTATTCAATGGAATCCAATCCTTTTTTGCGTAAAGGGCTGCACCCGGTGAATACGGGTGAAATATAGCTCGGATAGCCCGGGATCAGTTGCGAAGTGTATGTTTGCTCATGATTGGCCAGAGAACTCATAAAGTGGGTGGGTGGAGTTCCAGGTATAGGCATGTCCCGTTAATGACCAGACGCGGTCAATGGCTGTCCCATCCGTTCCACTCGATTTCGGAACTATACTGTCATTTTATTCCCCCTGAACCACTGGGCACGGTATCGAAAACCTCACGCGAGATACTGGCGTTGTTTCACTGTTATGCTGGCAGGAGCAGACCACGAATTTTGAGATTATTTCGGGATTCCCATTCCGTAAAAAAGGCGAGAACGACACTCCTTAATGTGCCACTCCGGACTCAGAAAATAGCGTTCACTTTATTCAGTCCACGAAAAGAATGTGCCTCAAAGATTCTATAAGCGAAATTTCAATCCTGTTTACGAACGCTGTGCATTGCTGTCAATTTTTGAGCATCTAGTAAGCCTCCACAAGTTGGATGACGCGTAAAGCGAGTGACATAACCATAAGCCCACAAACTGCAATGATGTCATGTTCTGGAGAGGGCACTCGTCTCCTGGCAATGACGCCGACGCCCGGGGAGGGTCACGTGGTGCAGAAGTAATCTGAGGCTGATCGAAAGAGGGGAAAATGGGGGAGATATATTCTCCCTCTTTTCGGTTTTCTCCAAGGTCGGAACTTACGGATTATATGGCACGTGGAGTGCCGCTAACTGAATGCAAAAAGTGAGTCCCCCCGAAGACGCCACGGGCAACAACGTTGCCAGATGGGAGCCGGGCGCTCTGTTGAAGCCTAACATGATGTCACAGTTCTCAAAAATAAAAAAATAGTTTTCGCTAGCTTTCGCGTGACGTAGAGCCAAAATATCTTGCATGAATGTAAAGTCAGACAAGAAGATTTCAGTAACATAACTTTGGTAGGATTCTGAAGACACGAGATTTAGTCCGTGTGGGCGTGACCTTGAGAAAAGCAATGCCGCGGCCGTGCGAGTGTTTCATAGAGTTACGGGGCGTCGGGACGGCGTCTTTCTTCATGGGTGTACCTCGAAATAAAGTGATCGGAATCACCGTTGCAAAATAAACTGCAGTAAATAAATGTTATCTGACTATAAAATGGACAGTCGCGCGTGGGAAACTGCCAACAGCGAACTAAGACTAAACTGGGCATACCAATGCAAACACCTAACTAGGACTAACCCAATAATAAACTAACCAACATGCTGGTCCATCGTATGCGCCCTGCTAGGCCTAACGGCTGCTGAAATGTGGCTCTCGTTCGCTAAAACGACTTGGACAAACATCGACGACCCGTGAATTTGGGTGGTTAAAGGAACATGGAAGTCACCTCCAAACTATTTATTTGTTTTTCCCTGCGGCGTCTTCTGCAACGAATCAAATGAGTTCCTGCGAAAGAACAATGAGCGCAGGTGCCCTACAAAACACGCGCATGGCTCTGTTCGGCACACCTTTAAAAAACCCTCTCCACGTGCAAAGGGCATATCGGCGAACGAGAAGACGTCGTGACGTATCATGGTCTCCGGCACGTGACCAGTGATGTCCAACGGCACAGCTCGTGCATGTATAAGCGGCGCGTGAACCAAGAAGAAAAAAGCTACAAAGAATAAAGGCACCCAGCAGTTTCTATGTCACGCGAGGCTCGTGTCTCTCTTCCGCGGCTGCTTTCTCCGACTGTCTCTTGTAAATTCTATTGCGCAGTGACAATACACCGCAGAGCAAACATATTTTTCATGGTGACTCCTGGTGGACAGCTTCACAGTTGAAGCCGGGCTTCGAGCCATGTTAAATGTCACTTCCATGCTTCTTTAAATAATGGTCATCGCGTTTTTAAACACTACATAACATCTTACGAAGCAGACGGGCATCGTCCTTGTTTCCAGAACGTGAATCTCGAGGTCGGGAATTTCGATCGGGGATTTCGCAATCGGGAATATCGAAGTCCTCCCTTCTTCCGATAGACGACCCTCGGTTTACAAACGTGTGACGTCACGAGAAGACCGGTTCGAGGTTATATTTTGCTGTGGTGCACAAGTAGTGGGAAGAACGCGTCGTCTGATAGGCTGATAAAGCTGATAGTGCCCACCACCATGCTTTGCGCGGCGGCGTTATGTAATCGTAGGGGCTCATTTCGTCTATGAGCGCCCCCTCTCACTCCTCCGCTCAGGAAGTGACGTCACGCCGTCAGAGCTTCTGCAGCGGCTGAAGGAGCGCTGACCTTTAAAATTTGTCTATTTAATATCTAAGCGCGTTTCGGACAAAACAACAACAACAAAAAAAAAAAACACAGCCAGGTAGATTGTCAGCCGATGCCGAACATAATGGTATCCGTTTCACAGATGCGCGTCCGGATGCGCCCGTCTGTAATTAGCTGCACCAATGTGTGAGCAACCTTGTTCCTGTTTGCCCTCAAGTCGGTACCCCCGCTAGAGAGGTAATGCCTAAGGGGCATACAGCATATTGAATACACAGGGAGAATAATGTGCTCTAGATCTTCTACAGCACCGCAGCGACTGCATGGGGGAGAGTCAACTTCCCTCAAGCGGTAACGCCACTGCTCTGTAAAAGCCACATCGAGGCGCATTCGATGAACTAATGCGGCATCTTAACGAGAGGTAGGTCGAGGCATGCGGAAAGCGAGCGCTGGATCAAGTCTGCTCACCATATGGCTGGGGGGAGAATGTCAGCGATCCTTTTGCGGGACGCCAGGGGAGTCACTAGACGTCGAAGGACGGAACGACGATCTCCTCTCAGCAGCGCAATACGCGTCCGTCTCAGAGACGAGAGAGCTGCTTCTGCGGCGCTCTCGGCCTGTTCGTTCCTTTCGACACCGCAATGGGCTGGAACCTATTGGAGAATCAGCCTGTGGTCTGCTTCGTAGACAAGTTTGTAAGCCATTAACACATCCAACACCAACGGTGCGGATGAGCCTCGGATGCCAGAATTTTCGATTGCTTGCAGCGCAGATGTAGAGAGAGTCAGTATCCATTGCCCACACTATCAACCTTCCCGAACCGTACTCTCCGGATTCCTTCATGAGCTGGATTCTCGCCTCCTCTCTCTCACAGAATTACTTGGTCCCTGGCAATATCCAGCCCACCAACGCTCTGCCCTCAAAACTCTCTCCACCTTTCCGGATACCATAGGACTTCGATCCATACTGTGAAGGGGCTCATTATTACGTTTCCCACATCACCACCAACAATGGGGTAGAGTATCGCCCCTGGCGATGAAGCTCCCCATTCATCATCTCGAAATAAAGTTGTTGTTGTTGTTGTTGTTGAATACACATGCTGTGAAATAACTATTGTTCATTAAAGGTTTGTTGCGTTACCGTATGCTGTTTTATTTTGGCAGTAAAATTGACACGTATTGCTCTGTAACGTATGCTTTGGTGACAAAAGAGCAAAGCAACCGAAGCTCTCAGTCTCTGTAAAATAACTGCTCTCTTGTACAACTCAGCTTTTGTGTCGTACAGGGTGCTTCAACATAATCACTGGAATTTGTAATGAAGATACAAGAAAGAAGAGCGTTGAAGGACAAAATGGCATAGATGCAGGTGAGGTGGAGGAGCATGTATGCATATGAAAAAGAAAAATTGTTGTTCAATTTTGTATATATGTGTTATGACAGTTAAAAACATGCCACCGTCTTGGGTTGATGAAGTAACGAAACTCAATTGCTCACAGAATGATGCGTGCTGAAGAATTTCCCACCTGTGTTTTGGTTTCCAGAATTGTACCCTCCTCTCGAATTGTTCGAAACTATTTCAAAAGAAAAAAGAACAACTTCAGGTTCCATCCATTTATAATTAAGGAAGATTTCCACATCTGGAGCAGCATTATTTGTATGAAGTGAAACAAACACTGTCTTATCTTTGAACACCCTGAACAGTACATGTGCAACTTCTAAGCCACATGATAATTTACCATATTTGACATTGATAATTTTACCAAGCATTTGCCATTTAAACACAAGTTCATGCATTCTGCTGAAGCATTAGCAAAAAAGACATGATAGCACTCAACGCGCCACGTAGCTTTAATGTCACATTTCAGTGTATTTCACATGTGGCTGTACAGAACTCATAATCATCATCATTTTTCGCATTAATCATCATTATAATTAATTTACCTCTGTGGTTTACCCTTGAAATTGTGAGATAACTTGGTTTTAATTGAACTGCTACAGTCTTACCTTGCCACACATATCACTGTTTTGTGTTTTGAAGCACTATAGCCTTAGCTGCTAGTGCGCCTCAAAAACTGCAATCATCATCATTAACTTATCAGTTGTTGTTGTTGTACAGAATATACAATAAATGTGTGGCAGCCCGTGGACGACGACGACGACGCGCCTCTGCTGCCACGCGCCACTGTGCCTGCTAGCCGCTTCCGGTCAAGAGATCAAACGAGTCAAGAGATCCATCGAATCAGGAGATTCAACCGGTCGTAAAGTCAACGGTCTTGACGTAGAATCCCTGCCAGGCAGTTCTACCGGCACCATAATAGCGTGAGGTCACGATCACCTGCCCGCTGCGACGTTCCATCACCACCGGTCAGGACGCATGTAAAGGAACCCCCCACCCCCCTACATTTGGCGACCAGGACATTTGTGCTCGCACACGATCAAAAGTGACTTTTCGCTGCTGATGATTTTTTTACTCCATTGTACGGAATGCATTCACTACAAAAGTGCATTCGAAAACATTAATATTCGTCGTCGCATATCATATACGGGGTGTTTCATGTGACGCTAAAAAAAATCGAATTAAAAATTGTTTGTGTGAACACTATGGGATCAACGCTATATTTCTCGGGGGAGGTTGTTCCATGACTTCTGAGCACTTGATTATAAAAGCTAATTCGCGGGAAATTCCATTTTTCCAATCCCCCGTTTCAGAAATAGCTGGCGCCACCGCTGGGCTAACTGGTAAAGTAGTAACTCGTTGTCAATAATGGCCTCAACCAAATCATGTGCGTGCTTGCGTGCTGTTCCCGTTGGACATAAAACGTTGTGTTGTTGACTGATTCGATGAGTCACAGAATTGAAAGTTAATTGCACATAACCTGAAGTTCATGGAGTGTTCAAGATGCAACATTGTACCTTAGGGGAGGAGCGGCGGGGGGGGGGGGGGGTACTCATCTGTCCTCACAGGTTGGAACAAGGTCATTACTGGTGTTCTGTGCCAGAGCAGCGAGTAATTGACGCACTTCTTCTGCTGTGGGTTCAGTCGTTTGCACGGAAACTGAAAAAGGGGCAAACTTCTTCCCCAGGATGTACTTGGCTTTGCAACTGCTGAATAGTTACGTGGTTGCTGTCACGCATCGAGGCGTCTACCACACGTGACATTTGTAAAAAATTCGGTTTTTGAGCACCCATATCTGAAAAAGAAAAAAAACACCTTGAATATACTTCAAACTTCGTTGGCCCATGGTTCCATGTACGATATTTGAGTGCGCTGATAATCGAATATTTCTTCCGTGCACAATGAAAGTTAGAGCGCGCCAAAGTTTCAGTGTCGGACTGTGGTGCCTGTGATGACCATGGAAGCGCTGCGAGAAGTTCACTGCGATAGTCGCGTTTTTCTTGTGACAGTCGCCCGTGCGCGCTGTTCGTGCTGCTGTATGAGACCACAAAGAGTCGAACGTTTTCCTACTGAGGACATAGATCACCTGCTTCGCCTTGTTCTTACGACGAAGGTCCACCTTATGCGTCTGACAATTTATTTCCTAGTATTCTACTGAAGGCTTCCAAAATTTCGTCATGTTTGCACTTCGGCTAAGACTGTCGAGGCGTTTGTTTCACGTGCGATGGGGGCTTCAGAGGGGAAATGTTTTCAAATGTCGATCTGGTAGAGCTCAATGTAGCGTTCATGCTTTCAACAAACTTACCTTCATCTGTGAAACTTGAATACAATGAGCTACCTGGAGCTTCCAGTGCGGTGTCCTCTCGAAGAGATGCACTCTGTTTGATATGTAGCCGGCAGTTGTGGCAAACATAATCCAACTCGCGCACGTTACAACAGTGCTCAGTAACGTTGAACACTGCTCAGGGGTGAAAACGTTCCTCAGCAACGCATCGTCCAGCGAAGATACACGGGCGAAGTTCCTTTGAAAATGTATCTTTTATCTGTGCCTCTTCATGTAGTTTGCGCAGTAGACACGGTTTTTGCTAAACTTCATGTTATGGCGACGATACAGACGGCAGCGCGGCGAGTAGAAACGTTGTCAAAACACAACCTTTACAAAGGGAATCAATACTTGCCAAAGGTAGAGGAAGCACTCACTCTCGCAATGACTCCAAACGGATAAGGCTGCAGTGCGGTTGGCGCTAATTATGCTTGCGCTTGGCGCTTGTTATGCTCTTCGCTGTTCATTAGCATCGGCGGCGCCTCCTGACACGCCGAAGTACTCGGTGACGGACACAGAAATCTTTCACTCTGATTTCATACTAACCGAAGGTCATCACCTAGGGTATGCCACAAGTACCACGGGCCGTTGTCAGAAGAAGAACGCGAATATCGACAAGTGAACTTCTCGCAGCGCTTCCATGATTATCACACGCAACACAGTTCGACACTGGGGTCGCATTCACAAACACAATCGTAAGCAACGATAAATATGAGCCTAAGACGTCTCAGCCTGCGACGCGCGTACGACGGCATCGTGAGCAACATTCACAAAGCAATTCTAGCAGAGAGAGTGCCCATTTTGCCAAGGAATAGAGAGTAGCTCGTTTGCTGTCACCTGCAACACGGAGAGAAACAGCCAACGGGTGCGAGACTATGTTTTTCACTATGGTAACGATGACGAAAATCTGCAATCGTGCCAATAAGAGGCGTCCTGTTAGGAGATAAGGAAGAAGTCGTCCGTCCCCAATTGAACCTCTGTATGCAATAAGGGGATAAGCCGCCTTATCCCCTTTTTACTATTTTTGCTGCAGTGACATCTACATACCAGTATGTGCCTGCCAAATAAAATTTAGGACCGTATTGCAATTTATTGGCCCGCTTCAGGAGGGTAAGAAACGGGAAATGCGTGTCAATGGGACGGATAATCAGATCAGGTCCCTTTTCTCGGTTTGGGATTTTAGACTTAACCCCTTATTGCATACAGAGGTTCAATTGTTTTGTTACTACACATGCTCTCGGTCTTTCGGTAGCCAAGCTTGATAATGAATGCCATGCAATCGCAGGCGAAACACGTTCGACGACCTAATTGTTACAGAGCGCGAAATTGAAGCACTTGTTCAAGGATACCAAGCAAACAAGTGCACCATTGACGGTACGGGGGATGGTCCACAAGGCAGGAGCGCCGCGAGCATTTTTTTTCCAGGGGTGGGATGGGGGGCGCAGAATGTTTGGGGTGGTGGTACGTCTACTGCGGCCGCAACTACATTGTCTTGGATCAGAAACCCTATCTTTCGGTAAGCCAGGCCCCTCGCTCCACCCCCCCCCTCCTCGTGACGAAGCCCATGTCCCCCAGGGTGTCTGTGACAAAGTGCAATGCGTAGGCGTGTATTACGGAGTCTTTATTTGCCGTTTCCAAATCCACCTCTGCTAAGTACGCCGCCATCTTCCCTCGTAAGACTGCACTGGAGCTCTCGCAGGATTCCGACGTAAGTTGCGAGGACTTTGCGACGCGCGCCCTTCGTGAATCTAGACTGCGTCGTAACTTCCTCGTACGACCGAGTTACGACAGATTCCGTCGTACGGTCTTTTTGTGAATCCGACCCCTGAAACTTTGGCGCGCTCTAAGTTTTATTGTGCACCGAAGAAATTCAATTTTATGTGCACTCATATAGCACATACGGAAGCATGTGCCTAAAAAGTATGACGGTTTTGGTTTCAAGGTTGGGGATTTTTTAGATATAGGCGCTCAAAATCGCATTTTTCCAAATGTCACGTGTTGTAGACGCCTCCACGCGTGACAGTAACCTGACGTAGACCCTTAAATTTGATACGAAATTATCGAGCTTAGTCTTTGCTACATGGCGATACCATTCTGGTTTCAGCAGGATGTACAGAAGTGCAGCAATACACGCAAGAATATGAGCGATTTTCGTCGTCGACGTCAACTTTCCGTATTTTTAGTTGCAAAATAACGAAACGCCCGCGGGCATTATACACACGCGCTAGAAGTCAACATACATAGCACTGCGAGGGGAAAAAAATAATTCAAAGCCCTAATCGCGTTCGTTGGAAGGATAGTGAATGCCAAAATCGCTATACCTGAAAGTGCGTAGAACATGCCATATTCTTCGGGATTTTTTTTTCTCCCGAGCTACGGCAACTAGATTAAAAATACTTGCTGTTACATTCTCAATCTGAGTCAAGCTGCACCATCTATTTTTACAATAAGAATCACTGATGGTGTCCGGACTACCTTGCCTGAGTTGAGATGGAATCACCCTATATCGTTTTTGCGCGATATTCCCTAATTAACAAGTTAATGAATTTGAGGTAGTTAATGACCTCGCAGTTACATACTTCCTTCGAGGGAATGTTCGCTTGGCCATATAACACAAGTGCAAGAACAGCATCTATTTCGCTCTGCTAGTTTGTTCATAACAATGCTGTAACGAATAGAAAAAAAAAACACCCTGTATATTGATCCGTCTTTAGACGCATTTGACAACGAGGTGCTTATGGTGAAGTGTTGCCTAGAGAACGCTATGGTAACGGAAAAGTAGCGGCATAGTATTTACCTTACTTTTATTTGACAGCGGTAGCGGTATTGCGTTACTTTTTCAAATTTGTAGAAACGCTACAACCGCGCTACTTTTTTGTGGAGTAGCAGGTAACGGATAGTAAAGGTGTGCCGAACGTAGGCCTCGCTCCCGCTCCCTATGTCACCTGCACTCGTCATTCTTCCTCAGGAGCTTATTTGTTTCATTGCAGAGCACGCCGCAGCGAAAAAAACAAAGCAGTACTTCAAGCAACACTGCACCGCGACATTTCGGCGTATCAGACACGGTACACCGGAGCAGACCGCGTTGACAAAGGTGCTCTCACCCTAAGAAGAACAGCAGGCTCCCTTTTTTCCCCCTCCACTGCGTAAGCGGATTTGAAGAGAGACCAACTACAAATTCTGGCAACTTCTACGACAACGCACACACCCGCAGTATTGTATTACTAAATCTCCACTGTACATCCCCATGCCAGGGCATTGTTGTCCGATTATCGCTGTATTGCATCAACCTGGTTATTTTCGTGTTCCTGTGTACCTACCTCTATAGGTAGCTCTCCCGCCTGATGACAATACATTTTTGAAATGTTTTAAAGGGGCAGTAAAGTGCAAATTGCAAATGCGAATTGTTGGGAAAAATAAGGCAGAGCAGTAAATGAAGGATACAGGGAATGGTAAACGATAAGGGATATGGGCTCACTAATTCCGTGACTCATCTAGTCAACAATACAAAAAACGAAAAAAACAACTTCCGTATTATTGGGTCTCACAATTTGCTACTAGGTGGGGACTTTAACTGCGTAACTGACACTAGAGATACATCATCAGAAAAACATTCCAGCAGTAGTGGTGCTAGGCACTTTGAGTGGGCAATACAAAAATTTCAATTACAAGACGCGTGTATAATACCAGGTGGGTGAGGAAAGGGTTTTTAGCAGCCTCAATTAAAATTTTCAAGATATATGCATCAAGTCGGACGGCACAGAAAGCTAGGGATGTTAAAACCATAAAAAATGATATTTCCGACCACAAGGGTGTCCTGTTGGAAGTGATAGAAATGGGGTTTCCGGGATCATAACGTCCATGGAGAATGAATATCAAGTTGCTCGATCATCCAGAAGTCGACCACGTAGTCAAAGACGTAATCCAGAGAGGGGTCGAGGATTGTGACAGTACTTTTCATTGGTGGGAGAAACTTAAAAATGCTGTAAAGAACTGCTTTAAGGCCTGGGGAAAGAAAAATGCCCATGAGAACCGTGCAACGACGCACAAGCTCCAGGATCACATGCGGCGGTTGCAACGGTTCGGCGTGGGAGTACTCTCCGGTGTGAGCTACACCTCCGACAAAGATCATCTCGCACTCCTTAGAGAGCAAAGGTGGTAGGCGTTGAGGTATACGACGGCGAGGGACAATTTAGAAAAAGGAAGTCTGGTGCTCCCGGAAGCTCCTTTCTAAACATCTGGCTTCAGCGCAACCGACCAAGGAGGCCCTCATAAACAAGGGCAGATGAGTCACCCCGCTGGGTGAAATAGCCACTGTGGCACGGGAGTTCTACGCCAACATGTTTGAGAATGAACTGACCACAGGTGATTCCTTTTGTGGAGGAAAGCCAGGAAAGGCACAGAACTTAACTGCAAAGAAACACAGCAGGCTGTTAGAAGTCTGAAGAGTGGAAAGTTAATGGAGCACTTCAGAAACGTTGGTTTCCAGAATACCTTCCTAGAAGGAACTGTCACCCTGTTGTGCAAGGATCAGCAGCGTAAGGATGAGTTGCGCGCCTGGAGACCTATAACGTTGTTAAATTTAGATGATAAAATATTAGCAAGGGCAGTCGTGGGCCGAATAGCACTCGATGATTTGATGATCTCGAAGCACTTTGATGATTTGCAGCACGTGATAAATTCAGTTCATTCCACATTGTCATTTATTGCTCTTTCTGAAACCTGGTCCAGCCCAAAACTTGAACCGTTCCTTCAGATTAATGGATACTCAGCCGAATTCAGCCACAGAGCTGACTCGTATGGCGGCGTTGCCCTGTATACACTGAGTGACACCTCCTACTCACGTAGAGTTGATTTTCATCTGAATGTTCCTATGGTTGATTCGCTATTCATTGAGTTGCCCAACTGTCCGTCATCGGTCAGTACCTTCCCAGGGCGTCCTCTTATCGTTGGAGTCATATACAGGTCCCCTAGCAATGACCTGAGCTCGTTCTTATCTGAATTTCATAATCTACTGCACACGTTATGGTCTTCCAGACTTAATACCCTAATTCTGGGTGACTTTAATGTTGACTTGCTAAAACCCGACTCGACATCGATTGCGTACACAGAGACTCTGGCTGCAAACGGATTTAAACAGCTGATTTCATCAATAACACGATACGGCCTGTCTAACTCTGGCACTCTGCTAGACCATGTAATCACTAACCTAACTGATAATCGGATGTGCCAAGGTGTTGTGGCATGTGATATCACTGATCACGAATTAATTTATGTTGGGGCCAGTTCCGGCTCTGCCACTGCTTGCACTCAATCATCCCGCTCTTTTGTCGATTTCACCACAGTAGAGAATCTCTTAGCCCAGGTAACCTGGGACTTTGAAAGTTTCCCAGATGCTGATCTAAAGTTCAATTATTTCTTCTCTACACTCCGTAGCATAATCGAAAAGGCACGTAAGACTACCACCTATAGCCGACGCTCCACACCCAAACAACCTTGGATGACGAGGGCTATTCTCAAAAGCGTAAAACACAAAAGCAACTTGTATCGCAAAGTACGTTTGTCACCACAGAATGCTGACCTCCGAGCGCGCTACTCGAGATACAGCGATGTCCTCAAAAGCACGATTGGGGCAGCAAAGCGTAGCTACTTTGAGAACGCTATAGCCTGCTCTGCAGGGGACCCGAAACAGTTATGGCACATAATAAACTCCGCTCTATCGAAAAACCCGTCGTCTAACGCTCCTGGCCCACGTCTTATCCTGCACAATAACACTCAAGTTTCGGAACCTTCAGAGGTAGCAGACCTATTTAATGAACACTTTTGCAATGTAGTTAATCGTGTTCCCTTGCCACCAGATTCTAACGTCCATTCACTTCTCCCGCCTTCAAATAGCGACTCATTCTTCCTTGTCCCCACAACACCGGATGAAGTACTTGTTATCATTCATTCTATGAAATCACTGAAATCTTGTGGTCATGACGGTATCTCTCCCCGATTGCTGAAGCGCCTCGCGGGTTTTTTGGCCGAACCTCTCTCACTGCTGTTTAATGAGCTTTTCTTAGTGGGCGTTTTTCCTCGGGAGTTAAAGCTGGCAAAGGTGGTGCCGATCTATAAAAAAAGTGACAGATCAGATGTCCATAACTATCGTCCCATTTCCTTGGTGTCTTCAATCGGCAAGGTGATGGAGAAGCTTTTGCTGGTACGCCTAGAAAATTTCTTTGAGTCTAAACAGCTATTTACTCACTCGCAGTTCGGATTTCGTAAAGGAAAGTCGACCACTCTTGCGCTCGTGCACGCCACAGAAAAAATTAGGTCTAATATTGAAGCAAAATTAGTGACCATGGGTATTTTCGTGGACCTCACTAAAGCCTTTGATCTTATCAATCACAATATCTTGCTTCCAAAATTACAGCAGTACGGTATTAGGGGCACACCACTTTCACTTCTCAAGAGTTACCTGGTAGATAGACAGCAGTACGTGAGCCTCGCTGGTAGTGATTCCTCACGCAGAACTTTGTATACAGGTGTCCCTCAGGGCTCACTGTTGGGCCCATTCCTTTTTCTCGTTTATATCAACGATCTACCGCACCATCTTTCCAGTACCTGCTTCCTGTATGCCGACGATATCAATATATTTGTGGAAGATGTCGACGTTCCGTCATTACACCTTAAAGCTACTGCAGCGCTACAAAGACTTCATACCTGGCTGCTCAATAATAAATTAGTCGCCAATGTTCAAAAGTCGACATATGTCGTGTTCCGTCCTCCTCAGAAAAACCTCACCCTCCCAAATGACGTCCTCTTTCTTGGAAACCAAGCTCTAACCCGCTCCTCATGTGTTCGCTTTTTGGGAGTTACTCTGCAAGAAAACCTTAATTGGCAGCCACACATTGACTCTGTTAGAAGCAAAATTACTCCAGGACTCTACGCCCTTGCTCGTATCAAAAACCTGGTTCCCATTCACATCTTGCGTGCTGTATACCATGCCCTCATTCATTCTCGTCTTACCTACGCCCTCGAGGTATACGGGCTCACATATTCCAGTAACTTGCATCCGTTGCTTATAGCACAGAAACGGGCACTTCGGTTAATCTTCTCGCTGGGGCCTCGTGACTCTGTTTCTTTTGCCTTCTCCTACATGCGGATACTCAACATCTATAAACTTCTCAGATGTAAAGTAGCAAGCGTCATGCACAACTTATTCTACTCACCCTCTAATAGGCACCAAATCCCCGTACAGAACTACAACACCCCTTACCCACTTAGGCATACAAAGTACACTCTACAATACCCTACTAGTCGTACCAACTACGGCTTCTTCTCTATTTTTTCCTTCGGTAGTCAACTGTGGAACGAGCTGCCACTTCAATTTCGCTCCACTTCAAACCCCGGGAAGTTCAAACACGCCGTTAGGAACCATTTTCTTCATATGACATAAACCGTGTTTTGTTTGACAGTTTGTTTCTCGGCTACAAATGCTTTGTTCCTGTTTGTTTGTTTGTTTTCTCACATGTATGAACTTTCTCTTATCATTTGATTTTTTGCACTTGAGATTTTGTGCATTTCATATTGTGTTACCTTGTTTATTTTCTTTTTGGGTACAAATAGCTTATTTTATAGGTATTAACTCTCTTTTGCTGAATGACGTATGTACTTACACTTTGCTTTCAGTTTTACTACTTTGTTATTACCACAATTACACGTATTTCCATTTTTCGTCTGCTGCTCAACCTCCACCTCCATCCTTTTTTTTTTTCTCAACAATCCTCACAAGACTCATGTAACATTGTTATATACCCATGTTTGTTCCTGGGCTGTTCGACAGGGCTTGCCCTCTCAGCCCAATTTTCTATGTACTTGTACCGTACCATTTCTAAGCAATAATAAATAAATAAATAAATAAATAAAAAAAAATATGGAAGAGTGGGTGTCACCATCAAAGGGTGGTGGCGTTAATGGTCGATGAATCCAAAACAAAATATGGGAGCTAAGAGGTGTTATAGATTGCACAAGCAGAAGGAGAATAAGAAGTATTCCCATGACCTTATACCAAGAAAAGGCATTTGACAGGCTTAAACACGCATATGTAAGAGAAACATTTGAAGGAATTGGGGCGGAAAAACCAATAATAAACACAATAGGAGCCATGTATGAAAACGCCAGGAGTAGGCTACTCATCAATGGGCAATTGGGCAACAGCTTTCAGGTCAAAAGAGGAGTAAGGCAAGGGCAAAACCATAGTGGCCTACGCAGATGATCTCACTGTGGTAGCTCAAGGCGAAAGCAAGTTGAGAAAGCTCTGGAATTAATGGAAGGATATGCCCTTACAAAAACAGTTTTCACCTTTTAGTGGTCCTCTTATGTACTTCTTTTATACCATGTCACCTTTCTATGGTTTGCTCCTTCCTTTGTACCCGGTATACAGACAGTCTACCTACCTCTTGTGCTTTTCCTTTAGCTTTCACCGCTGTGGTCGTTTTAACGACTTGGTATGCAGACTGTTGGTAGACCATTAATGTACCACTACAACAGCGCTTTCATGCTGTTCATTGCGGATGGCAATAATTTGGAATGTGGTTACTGATTACATTACACTTTAGTGACATTAATTTGACCTTGACCGCAAGCTCACCTGCAGTAAGTTTGTACAAGCGACACGTCAGAAAAATAAATAAAATCTTATATTCACTAAGAAAAAAGTACTAAATTTCTGATTAACAGTTGTATCGCAAATAATTCTACAATTAAGGGACTGCAGATGTTTATGCAATGGGGCAGCATCAGTGAAATCCACAGAAATTCAAGCATCACAGTAAGTGGAACAATTCCTAATACCAATATGTTAAGAGTCACGGTTACGTAATGACATGAAACAAACAGGAGATTGACACAGCAACAGCACACTGTAAAAAAATAGTCGTGAAAAATACGGGCATATCGCCGCGGGCGCGATCCCGTGTTTTCAAATCACGCGCGTTTCCTGTTATTTCGCGGGGGAGGAGGTGTCTGGGCATGCGCACTGGATCTGCATGGCCTCCAGCAACCGGCACATGTGTGAGGAACGCAAGCGTGCCCCGACTGCCAAAATCGTCAAAGCCAAAGCTGTGCCTCACTCGTGGGCTTTCGCAATAAGATTTCGAAGGTATGTGAACTCTTATTATGTCCTTTATGCTGTCAGCTTTTTGGAATAAAGGGAAATATGCGCCGCCGTTGTGTGTTACCAAATACGTAGTGAATGGCGCCTTCTTCAACGGAATGTTGTCGCCTTCCGCTGTGTTCTCACTTGTAACACTGTCCATGTCGTAGCCATGCATGTTCTTAAAACTTTCTTCTCAAACCACTAAAATGAGCAGTGTGTAACATTCTGGAACTAGTGGATGGGTGTGCGTTCATTCTCGTGGACATTTGAAATCGGCCGGGGTTCACCAACGCCGGTTAACGAGATTGAGTACCCTTACACCTTTTTATTAATAATGTTAATTCGGGACGCAAGATTTATTTTAAACGCTTGTCAGTGCTGTCGAAAGAGAGTTGAATCGCACTTCCAAGTCGAGGGACCCTTGATCTAGTTTAACCGACGTTGATCGAATGAGGCCATTGTGTACAGCCGTCGTTCATATAGTTTTAAGTGTTTGCACTATTTATGAGGCAAATATCACCGCTCTATACAGAATGCATGAAACAAACATGTGGATTAAACAGTAGCAGAAATATTGGTAAAAGAGTTGCCGAGACGTATTTTTCCTTGTTCCGTATACGCTTGAGTATATCTTCGTTGTTAGCACCAAAAGCGTTCGACGACATCGCCTGATATGAACGGGTATCAAGTTACGGCACCGCACTGATGGCACACCAGCAAGCAGAGCCCGCTTTGAATGGGAAGAATAACGTTTGCGCGTCTCTGAGTTTAACGAAAATCTGACGAAGGGCACGATATAATGTGACGCGTTTCGTTAGCTGAGCGGTGTTTGCATGAAGTGATAGTGTTGCAGCACAATACTTTTTTTTGCTACACAGCTTTTACTCTGACGCAGACAACACCTGTTCCTTTTCAGGCATATTCCTCTATACGCCCTTTTTTAATACTTTCGTGGACTTATCTCTTTCTCTATTTTATTACCAAACAGGGTCTGGGCGTATACAGACAAGAAGCAAGCAGCAAACGAGTATGTTCCCTTCTGTGAATGCAAGCTATCTCAAGTATACCTTTATGACTATCAAAGGCACTTCCAAATACATTCATCTATGCATAACGTATCTGTGTCATGTACCCAAGGAGACTGGAATGGAAGCTGCAAACAAGAAAGTTGCTGCAGCCCATATAGGGCTCCAGTGATGAACATGGCTGCCCAGGAAAACATATCTTTGTGTTGAAGCCGGTCTGTGCATATTTTAATGAAGACTATGAGGTCTGCACCTCGTTCCACACTGTAAGTTCTCATGCACCGTCTTGATTCTGAGAGTTCTGTGATAATATGATCATTGACACATTTCTTGGTGACGCACATGAAAACGAAAATGTTAAAGATCAAAGTAATATGATTGATGTCTGAAGGTTGTGTCAGGGCGGGGTGAATGAACTTTAATTCAGACACGCAGTTCTAAAGGCAGCAACTAGGCAATCACAGGCGATTTTCTCCATTGTCTCTGTTTCCGGTCCATCATTGATACGGCAAAGTGCAGAGAAAAATTTTGCAAGGAGTAACGAGCGCACAATGCTTTATGGTTATTTTTTTATTATATATTTTGTTTGTGTTTAATCTTGCATATTTTCTTGTGTCTGATGATTATTATATGAGAGTTCAACTGTTTGCATTACTGAGTGAGGTATCCAATCTTTCTTTAGCACAAAGCTGGCCAGACAGCTGTGGAGTGAGGGCCCCCAACACCATGCCTCTGCTATTGGTATGAGGCTGGCTATATGGCTTCCATTTCTTGGAAGTTTTTTTTTTACTGCTATTGGCACCTTGCAGTGGTCATTTCTTCTTCTTTGTGTAAAACATATTTCTGTTTTGTGCAACTGAAAGAAAGTATGCTGTCACAAAACAAGGATCTGTGCTGCAGCTGCAACATGGGCTCTCAAAGCATTTGCAGTCACTGCAATAGATTTATGTACATCTATCTCTCTTATAGGGTCATCACTACTACACTTCTCAGGCATTGTTCTTCCCTTGGACAATGACAAAACGCTAACTGCAAGGAGCGTGGAGAAAGGATTGGTGCTTCAGCTCGGAGTGTATTTCAACTACGATGTGCAGTGCCTGCCACCAACGTTTCTTATGTTACAATCCATGCAATGGTATGCGTTCTCATGTATTACACTCATCGTATCATAAATCGTTATCACGTAGTCGACAACTACTCCGCTGTATTCGTCCTTGTATTGTTCATTCTTACCGTGGGGTGAGAATAAGTTTCACGGTCATGTGTTTCAAATGTTTCTTTCTTTTTTTTTTTTTGTCTTTCTATTCCTTGGTTTCACAGATACCGAAAAACATGCTGCTGCTCTAGGCAACGTGGTGTTATTGGCAAACTTGGTTGTGATACATTGACTTGTGGACAGCTAGGTTTGCAAATTTTATTGTGCCAGTTCCTGGTGGCAGAAGAAAATTAGTGGCCTTCTCTAATTCATGAACAGATGGCCGACCTGCACATGAAGCTTTGAAGGCAGTTCAGCACCTGAGATGCTATAGCATGAAAAATTATGATTGTTGATAAATGCCCTCCTTTTTATTTCACAGCTATTTTGAACACATCAGCACTGAAAGAGGAACAAAGCACCCCAATGGTAATCAAGCTTAAGTAGCATACCTGTTTGCGTTCTGTCACTCATCTGCGAACTGGGGTAAAGTTGAAAGGTAGGTATCCCATTAGCCCTTTCTTAGTCTGCAATTTGGTGCTGATTATTTCTGTTTGGTCCACATTTCCCAAAATGTCATACTTTTGACCGTTAACCATTGTGCTTTTGAGGCCCTATTTGTGAGTCTTGGTATTGTTCCTTGCATCTTCTGCATGTGTTTCTTAGGATAAGCTGAATACTACAGGGCACAACACAAATACTTCTGTGCTTTCACGTACTTTGTCCACGTATGTGCATTGTGCTTTTTAAAGTGCGCAGATTCAAACTGTGTGTTGAGCACTTCAGTTAATACATAAATATGTCTTGTCTTTTCGTATGCCTTACACTCAATGTTCTTAATTTCATGTTTTGTTCTGATTTCAGGAGCCATTCCAAGCTGCTGTGCTGGAGAAAGCTACTGCACTGTACATTTCAGTGAATATATTGCTTTATGAACACATAACATGTGGTGTGGGTGTCTGATAATGATACAGGCCAAACACTATTTCATGAAATGATAGACAGTAATTTTTACAGGCTGGTGCATGTTTCTATAATACAGTATCCAATCATAATAATGATTAGCCATTAAACAACAAGAACACATCTTTTAGCTCGGGTTAACACGTAATGTAGGAATACAGCGGCATGTGAATTTCACGATTTTGTGTCATATATCTCGAAAAAACTTTTCAGTCTTTTTCACTGTGTTCACAATTAATACAGCTGCCATGCATTTAGAGTTCTTTTTTTTTTTTCTCAGGGAATATTGTTTGCAGTGCAGCTGGCACTTGTCTGTAAACTGCCTCACATCTTTCACATTTGTGCGCCTGTACAGTTGCAATATCATTTTTAGAACCACAAATTTAGAAAACGGAGAAGAAATGGAGGGGCCTGGCCCGCCCAGGGTATCCCTGGTGGGTAGACTTTGGCCAGACAGTGGGTAGACTTTTAGTCACCAAATTGTCGGTAGACGTTCTACAGGAAGGTGTGTTCCAATTGCCCATAAAAAGGTGACGTGGGTGGTAGACAGTCTGGATACTTTCTATACACAGTCTCATGGCTGGGTGATTAATGTTCTACCCACTTCCTGTAGAAAGGTGATCAATTTTTTTGTAAGGGTGGGACAATGAGCAGGACGAAAATAATAAGGACGAATCAAATTTGTATATTTATGTGGGGAGAAACCGAGGAAATATATGGGTCTGAGCATTGTGCAAGAGACCAAGATTCTCAGACTCAGGTTTAATAAGGGTTTCATGCAACAATTGGATGCAGTTAGAAAAATACTGGCTGCCAGCAATTTATGAAGCAGGGAAGCACACATTGTTGCAATTGAAAAGGTTAGACAAGAGCAAAGACTACAGCGGAAGCTCAGTCGCGGAACTATACAGGGATCTGAGGAGGAAAGAAATAGAAAAATATGCATCTACACACACACACACATAAATGGGATGATGATGTGGTGGGTAATTCTCCGCCGTTATCTATCCACGAACAACGGAAGGTTGGAAAAGAATACATAGTTTCTGGTTAGAAGGCAAAAGAAAATAATTATTCATTCTGGAAAGTGGCGCATGAGGTCATACCAGTGAGGGACACATTTTATCTGTGGAGGAAAAACGCGGTCAGATAGAAACGGTGAGGCGCGTACAAGGTAGCGGCCTACCTGTGGTCCTGTTTTAAAAAATATTTTGGATTGTGTAACTTAGCGTTTGTAGAAGCAGTGGGAATACATGTTGGGAAAGTAATCAAAAGACAACACAGATTTTATATGTTAGTAGCAGTCGAAATCGCATATCAAGTTCGGGTAAAGAGGTGTAGAGTGGTGCATGATGGCGACTGCTGTGGTTAAAGAACGAATGAGAAATATAATCGGCTACTACGTACGAACTTGGCTTTGGAGGGAGCGGCTAAGGTTAGCAGCAAAAAACTTCGCAAAGACAGTGGCAGTACACTCTAAATCCCGTGACGGACACGTGCCGGTTAAAAAAATTTCCTCAGAAAGTGCAGCCGGTACACAGCTGCAACCGTCTGGAAACAGCCGTAACGTCAAGCCGTAATCAAATAGCAACCACAGAGATCCCCATCGCAAAATTTCAGCAGGTACACTCTTAAAAATGAACTTCACCACATAGCACGCTCTACCCAACCATCACCCCGTATGACAACGTTCTCGCCCTAGATTTGTTGAAAACGGGAGGAGGAGCCTATTTTGTGCCGTGCATAATGGCACAAAATAGGCTCCTCCTCCCGTTTTCAACAAATCAGGGTCAAGAACGTTGTCATTCGGGATGATGGTTGGCTAGGAGCGTGCTATGTGGGGAAGTTCATTTCTAAGAGTGTACAAAGCCGTCACGTCAGTATGAAACAGCTTTGTGTCCGCTGAATAATACGTGTCCCTCCTGAACCGTGTACTCGTGTGCTTGTTGAACAATGCGTGTGCCGGCTGAATACGTGTGCCTTCGTTGGAGCGTACTACGTTGCTCCGCGCTCCGCCGGTGAGGAGTGACATGGCACGGCGCATTCTTCCGCAGTGCATTCCTTCCCCGTTTTTTGCCCGTTGTCTGCGCTGCAACCTCGCCTTTGAGAAGGATGACAACCTGGCTTTTTAAGTACAGGTTTAATGTTTGCTAAAGGTAAGTCAACCTAGCTGTGATGCATCGTAAGACGCCTGCGTTTTACTCGTGTTTAACCATCGAAGTACACTCTGTTGCAGACGGTTGACGTATTGCAAATGGCGGCAGGAGAGGATCGGGTACATCGGTGAAGCGACGATGTACGTTACAAGCGATGTTAATTGTATTATTTCGTTATAAGTCACCGTGGGACTGTACCGATTGCAATGACGTGAGTTACAAAATGATGTACTATTCCAGCATTCACGTTGGAACAATGCCAGCGTGATATTCACTTCGGTTTCTTTACAGGTTGTTTCCTGTCTCAACGGTCAAACATAGGTGTACAACATTGCAACTGCTTCTCATCGAATCGTGTCTGGTGCCACTTGCTTGGAAGAGTTCGTCGGCCATTTCGTTTGAGGGACTGTGGTGTTCGTCAATAAGGATGATCTTGATTGAGCTTTGCAGTGCCAGCCTGTTCGATGTTTCGAGGATTGTGTGTTTGACGTTTGGAGGACTGTCTGGTGGATCGGATTGGTTGTGTGTCCGTGCAACGTGTGCCTCATATGTGTGTGTATCGTGTATGCTTTCCATTCGGCAAACGATGATGTACTGGATGCAATTTAAAGGTATGTGCAAGCCAATAAAATTTCGTGTTTCATGTTCGATGTCCATGGAGCATTTTCTTTTTCTTTTTTTTGCGAAGCGTGGTGGTCATTTTTCTGTTAGGGAACTCGAGAGGCACAATGTGTCTCTCGTATTAGTGGGTACAAGTAACTTTTCAATACGTCCGCTACACTGTGGCTCCTATCGTCAGCAGGGATGTCGTACCAGCTGTTTCAGGGGGCACAGGGCACCTTCAGCTTTGGCAGGCACTGCGTGCCTCTTGAACTGATCAGAAGGCACCTATCCGTCACTGGGTTTAGACTGTATAAAGGGTTCAAGGTAGTTGAGGGTATTATTAAATTTACATTACCAGATTAGTTAAATGAATTAAGAATATGCTAACGGCCGCAACACAGGGAGGGGATCTCTCGCAAATTTGGCCGAGTTAATTGTAAAGCACATGAGTGTTGGCGCTCTTCTGAAGCGCACGAGACAGCGTTATACTCAAGTGCAAAAGCAATGGAGCAGAGCTTTAGAACTGGCCTGAGTTGTTGACTTTGTTGGGAAAAAAAAGGCGAATCAGTAAATATAAGGATATAGGGAATGGCATGCTAAAACGATAAGCAAGATGGGTTCACTAATTATGTGACTCATCTAATCAGTCAACAATACAACTTGTTCTCAAATGAAAGTCTCTGTATCAATTAGTATAATGTAAGCAAAATTCGTTCACGCAGTGCTACCGTTTAGAAGATAACACAGAGAAAACAGAGCAGTCTTTGGCAACAAACAATGGAATCTTTAGGAAGCAAAGATTGGCGGCATGCATTGGCGGCGTCAGGCCTCAATAGCTTCCCGCATTCGCGGCACTAGAAAAATAATTCCACGTCATAGTCACGTGGTATTACTTCGTCAGGCATCATGACAGATGCCCATTGGCCGAAGGAGGTTGCGCGTTCCGGGAAGGGTTGGCAAAGTTTCGAAATGGCTGACAGCTCACTGTTTCGCGGGTAGTCGGCCAGGCGGGCACCTGCGCAAGTGCGTCTCCGCGTCTCGCCGATGTCGGTTGACCGCAACGATTAAAGAGCAAGTGTTTTCGCGGGTTTGTTCGTGAGTTATAGTGACTCTGGCCATGTACTAGTCCCCGATGAAGTATCAACCTACGAACAGTCTAGCCGGTTCGGAACTGGAATGCTGTGGTGAGCTGACGCCTGAGGAACACTTTCGAGCGCTGTCGCATTTTCAAATTGACTAAGAAGGCAAGATTCGTAACGACACAAGTATTCCACGTGACTGTGTGGCCCACGGTGCACCGCCAGCATGAGAAGATGCTAATGTGTGAAATCGCACGCACTCATGCTCTCGCTCGCTTCCAGAAATAGACAGTGTATGTGTTTTGCAAGTTCGAACTTGGTTTGGTTGCAGTCGATTCAACGAACGAAACGTCCTGTACGCGTGGAGAATATATGAGTCACACATTTCAGTCAATACGTTCATCGATAAATGTGTATTTAGCCTGTCAAAAATGTCTTAGTTTAGTTTTGGAATAACGGGCGCCAAGCATGTAAACCAATAGAAGTCAATCGTAGGCAGGACCGGCCGAAACGCGAGCCAAATGGAGAGACTGCTGATTGGCTACCTGCTAGGCATTACGACGCATTTTCATTGGTCGTGTGCCCAGCGTTGCCTGAATTATCTCAAACTCTGGGGAGCTGTGGGCGCCTTGCGGCGTCCTTCGGACTGCGACACCAGTCCGCTTCGTAGTTCCACTATGAGTTTTGCCGGAACTGTTCAATGGCTGAACAACTAAAACACAGGGATGGCATCCAATGTATTGCTCCGTAGACGAAAGAGTGCTGGGCGAACGCAATGCATCCTGAACCGATTCTGGTCGGACGTCACAGCAAACGTCAAGGCACACGTGACCTTAAAAACACACGGCGCCCGTGATCGGCGGCCAAACCGTTTGTAAACAATGCGGTTGTAGTTTCTGCGCGACGTTTTGGACGTCTTTCGATCACGGTAATTATTTTTATCCGATAATCTCGCGGTAAAACGCGCAGTTTTGCACATAAGGCCTCGTACTGTTGACGACTTTCAAAGATGTGATGACGACCGAGCGTTAAGGCCGAATGAGCCGATGCGATGTACGTACTTAAACTAAGGAGAAATGGGCTACGATGTTGCCGAAGAAGCACCGCATAGTTTACGCTGGCAAAACACGTTCATCTCTTGGCTTTATGACGACGGAAATATGTCGGTAAGCGGCGAAATAACATGTAAACAAAGTCACATGACCTCAAAATGACGTTTTCTATGACGTGCCACTAGGACAAGGTGGCAGTTTTGCCAAAAGCACCCGCTTGAGGGTAGTTACAACAATGGGGGTTTGTGTCACCCCTGCGGACTAAAAGCACCGACGCACGAGACGAAGCGTCGTTCACTGCTTAGTGCCGAGGCAAGAGAGAGTCCGATATAATTCTGATTGTAGCTTCGTAACGGAATCAAATTTTGCATTTACGACAACAATGGCGTAATTAACATAGCGAGTAACGTAATTTGAAGTGTACTTGTGCGGGCATTTTAGTGTCCCGTTAAGTGACGTGAACCGTGCCACTTTTTAGGCGTGCTGTGGGCACAAGCTTGTGCTTGTCCTATTCTGTACACTTGGCAATGCGGCTGCAAACAGGCTATTTATTATGGGGCAGTATTAATTCTGGAAAGATTTTCCCTAATCTTGCTTTGTATAGTTGATAGACGATTTTACAAAGATGCGCGCTCCACTAAGCGCGCGGTGCAAAGCAGCATGGGAACTTTGAGGGACATTGCTCCGTAGTCTGCTTCGGTTATGGTTTACACCGGGTGACACTGCTGCTGCACACACCGGGAATGTTGTTGTTTTTCTACGACTTCGTCCGCCTCTAGCCGTCTTGTAATACCCCCTCTCAGTTCCCATGAGCCCTTGCGTTCCACAGGTGGCGCTTGCTTCTGTAAATAAAGCGAATCAAACGTAAATTAAGGATATAGGGAATGGTAGGCTAAAACGATAACGAAGATGGGCTCACTAATTATGTGACTCATCTAGTCAGTCAACAATACAAAAAGGTCTATGTGGCGCTTTATCTTTAAAGCGTGATGAGGACAAGCTTACGCTTGTCCCATCCTACAGTTAGCATTAGTTCTACTGTGCATATTAAAGGACAACGGAAGCGAAAATAAGCTACAAAGCTGTTTGCCTCATATTGCGATGTGTACCAAAACAATCCGGAATTCGACTGAGATTTACGTATATTATTTGAAATGCCGCCAGAATCGCGATATAAAATTCGGCCGCAGAGCACTCTGAGCCCCTCTCGAGCGTCGCCGCGCCGCCGTAGCAGACCATGGAAGTGACGCACGTTGTCTCTCCTGTTTGAGTTCCTGACTTTCATTTTGCGGTTGTTTTGCGATCGGAGGTTGATTTTCGCGGCAAGAAAAATTGTACATGCTTGTGAAGTCTTTCCTGGCTGTGCTACAGCATGTTGCCGACTTCCTTTCGGCAACCGGAGGACATAGCGTTCCTTGCACGAACGACACACGGATAGACATCACAAACACAGCGTCAAACATCGAGTGACGTTTATTACAAAGACAACACTACCGAGGCTGGCCCCCAAAATCCATCCGAAGGAAGGGGATCTCATTCTCTCTCGGGGTGAGAGTCTTGCTGCTTACATTGCTGTCTGTCTTACCTTGCGTTCGGCTAGGATATGTTTCAGAACAAACACGCTCTACCAGTCTCTGGTTGTTTCCGTGGCCGTATTCGCCATTGGCGCTCGACTGGCAATCGAGAGATGCGAAGTTCAAATTCTGCCGACGTCTGACTTTTTTCAATGACTGTCATATTTCAATTGTTTCCGAAAGACAGGAATCTTATTCTCGCCGCGAATCCGTCTATGCCTACTTGCAGACAGGTGAAACAAGACATGTAGTGCGCAGACATATTGTTGACGAATGGTTCAGAACAAATTCAGAGGTACTCATTAGCCTTGACTTGTCAACGAAGTACAGCAGGCTGAAAGAAGGAGCGGCCCCTTCGGTATTTTGACGAAAACGGAAGGCACAAATCTTTACCTCCACTTGGCGTTTCGGCGTACGTCTGATTCCCGACGGGGAAAAAAACGGAGACGAAGAAGCATGTACGAACCCATCTCTCATAGGAGATATCGCCTTCAGACTTCCACGAGATCTCCGAATCGAACATCTTCAGGCGTTATTCGAAAGTCGCCGTGTTTATCCCGTTCATCGGGCAGCCGCACATGGAGCTCGAGAGATATTTGACGTCACGCGCTCCTGAGATTTTCCCGCAATGCTTTGCGGCAGCGCACGCTCCATGGGCGATCGTGTCGGGTGGGCGACCCAGCGCGCTCGTAATCGTCAAAAATATGCCCATCCGTACAGCGTACTCGCAAAATACTAGTGGCACCATAATTCTACATAATATTTACACCTTGTTCGGGCCCTTTTTTTGCAATGGACAAATTTCGCTTCCATTGTCCTTTAAATGACATTAGGTATTGTCCTTGTGTGGCGTTTTCTTTTTCTAGCCCCGAGAAACCCGAAGCTGTGCCATGTGACACGGGGCGAGCGCACCACCGCGCACGTCCTCATTTCAGATCTCTGAAGCGTTATCTGCCCAGAAGCGACATTCATGTCAGAGGTCAACTGAAGGTCGTCCCTCTTCAGATCGACGTTCTAATGATCGCCGTAGAGGGAGACAAAGTAGTGCCGCCTGCTCTTCGTTTGCCGTGCGAGGGCACTGCTATTCTTTAAGCGTTACCCGGACAAGCATTGCGCTTGCCAAAGTTGGCAAGGCTAGGTCTCTCTGATTACACTTGTCCGCGTTAAAAAGTGATCCCTGATTGGTGTTGTACGAGTGACGTTTCCCCCGTTTTCCACAATGGAAATTCCGGCATGCTTCACAACATCCGTCTCCTGTTCTTGCCGTGCGTTATAAACAAATTGCACAAAAACTACACCACTAATTCGCGTAGGATTTTCGGCGTTATTATTGGTATTGAACGAGGAGTAAAACAACACTAAAGTTTCGGGATCCACTGGGAGGGGTGCAATAGTCCCCTTGCAGAGCCGTATAAGGGAGTCTGGCCATTGTAAGGAGCCACAAAAAGAAGCTCGACCTGTCAGTCACAGTTTCGGTCCTCTGATTGGTTTGCTTTTTACCAAGGGGGTCGCCATGACACCTTACTGCCATCCAAAATGGCGACGAAAACAAACGCAGTGAAGCGGGGATTTCGTGACAAAAATGTTTCACAGACTACTCTGATTTTACGCTGCAAATGTACATCCTCATATACGTTTCTCGGAAATCAGTTTCAACTTATGCTCATCCACGGATATCTAACTGAAAATAATACGCGTGTTCGCCTTCTGATCCCGAGATCGCGGGTTCGAACCCGGCCGAGGACGCCAGCAACTTGGTGGCAGGGTACAAGTTGCTTAGACACGCCGTCTTCCGCGAGGGACGTTAAATACGGGGTGCCGTGTGATGAGCTTTCATCGCACGTTAAAGAACCCTCAGGTGGGCAAAAGCAATCCACAGACCGACCGCTGTGGCGTCGCTCATGATCTCAGTTGTCTCGCGACGTAAACCCCCAATTATATAAGAAAATAATACGTTTTGTCGCCGGTGTTAGGCCTAGTGAACATGGCGATCATAATGAAATTATAACGAAAACGGCACTGTGCTGTACAATCTTATATTTAATTACTGGATTTCATGGATATAAACACTCTTGCCTTTTATATTCCAACTACTCATGTAGATTTGTTTAAGACTCATACCGACAACAGGATGTGTTCCAGCAGGTGGTTCTGGCGGCAGCGGTACAACGACGGGAGCAGACGACAAATCCCGACGTGCTTTACGCTCCCAAGGTGGCGTTCATCAAATTTTCACCAAAAATCCACTAGTTTTGCAGGTTGCGAGAGGTATCCATTTCATTCCCATCTAATCCACTTGCCACCCTAAATGGCGCTGCCCATGTTGCATACGGGGGCAAATGGTGAGGATAGGTTGATTGATAGCGCCCGATATTTTAAGACTTCATTGGCCGGAAAGCTGAAAAAGTTGGTGGAGCTTCAGGTATATAGGCATGACCCATTAATGGCGAGAGTCCCTTTTAATATACGGCTCTCCTTAAAGGAGCACAAAAATGCAAAAACAAGTTTACTTCAAATTACGCTACACGCTCTGTTAATTTCGTAGTTGTTATCATAATTCAAAACTTTGATTCCGTTACGGAGCTACAATTAAAATTATAACGGACTCTTTCTTGCTTCGGCGCTAGGCAGTGAACGTCGTTTCAGCTCGTGCATCTGTGCTTTTAGTCCAGGCCGTGCGTGCACGCGCGTGCCACGCCATGGAGCGGTCCCGGTGAAAAACATAGTGCGCGTTATGAAGCGGTCTGGCGTCGCTGTTCGAAGGACAGGAAGATAAATGTTATGAGTGGAACATTCGAGAAAACTGTTGTGGGCTACAATTCAGTTAATCGGTATTGAAAAATGCAGCAGCGCGCGTCATGCCGCTCACTTACGGAATATTAGGATCGGACCCGTTCCAAGTCCACACACTCGCGACAGGCATGCGCGCGCTTCTCCTGCTGTCTCATTGGATGCCGCCAATCTTTGCCTCCTGGGGATACCACTCTTTGCCGCCAAAGACGACTCTCTTTTCATTGCGTTTTTATTCTAAACGATAGTGCTGTGTGAACTAATTTTGCTTGTATTATACTAATTGAAACACGGACTTTCATTTGAGAACGAGTTGTATTTGCATTTTAGTGCCCCTCTAACTTCAGTCTTAAAATGTCGGTAGTGCAGACAAAGGAGGTCGATGTGTTCCAGATAGTTTCGCAGTGACCACAGTGACCGCTGAACGCAATATTTTCAGTTTGCACTAGTTCAAAGAATTTAGATGTAGGACACGTGGAAATAATCTGAGGCAAATGTAACGGGAGATTCCAAAGTCACAGAATAGTTTGTGTTCACAAACTCTGAAAGAATGTCTATTCCTTTGATCGAACACGCACGCCTCGAAACACAGATCTCTCCTGGGTGCAGTGTTAAAGGGGCTATAGAGCTCTACCAAGCTAGCCTGCCGACTGTGTCGGCTCGAAACGACGGTTTTAACTTGTTGACTGTGACACCTCTTGTGTAGATGAATCCGATATGTCCGTATCTTCACCACATATGGCACACTCCTAGCCAACCATCATCTCTCGGACAAATTCCTCGTCCCTGATTTGTTGAAAACGGGAGGGAGACGGAGCCTATTTTGTAGCATTATGCCGTACATAGTGATACCATTACAGGCCCACCACCCGTTATGAACAAATCAGGGGCGAGAACGTTGTCATTCGGTATGACGGTTGCCTAGGAGCGTGGTATGTGTGGTGAAGATACGGACCTATCGTATTCATCTACACAAAAGGTGTCACAGTCAACCAGTTAAAACTGCCGTTTCGAGCCGACACGCGTGCCAGGGGGAGAGCTGACTTCACTACGCACTCGTCTTTTTCCTCTCTTCCGTCCTTCTCTTACATGTCCTTTCACAGGATGGAGAATTCTAGTTTGTAAACATATGCGGAACAATTAGGGCCTCCTGCGCGCCATGGACGTCACCTGCCTTCATCGAACTTTTCCAGATGATGATATTATTTGTTGCAGAAGACGCCACGGCCAAAAACAAAAATAACGGAGGCGCCCCCCCCCCCCACACACACACCTGAGCACTGATTTCATGTGATCTTGGAGTTATTACAATACATCGGATGTTGTATCGGCTCGGCTATATTGCTGCGCTGCTGCAGATTAAGGTTACAAGGAATGACCTCTTCAAGAACGACATCTTCATGAATTGTTTCCACGGCTCGCCCGTTGTCACCTTCCAAAGTACTCACTCCGTGCGTTCTTCTTCAACCCTTTTGTATTTATGTTTTATTTTTATTTTTCTGGGAATATCTAGCCGCAGTGGCGCAGGCGATTCTTCCCCTCCCTTTTTATTTGCTAAGAAACATACGAGACACAAAGTTATCGAGGTGGATTACTTTCACTGCACTCTTCATGCACTCTAAGAATAAAGGGTATGAAAACATGGCAACTTCTATGGTTACCACATAGGTCAACATAGCGTCTGATAAAGGGTGTAAAAGGGTGGTAAAAGCAATTATCGTATATCCAAATTGCCACAAAAAGGCGCACGCCCCCCCTAGCTCACCGAATCAGAAGCGGTGACCCTATCATTCGAAGGTAGCAGGTATAGTACTTTGCAACGTTTTAGGCACAACATATGCGACAACTATTACCTCCCCAAAGGTGTAACTACTCCACCCTTTTTTTTAAGACTGTACTGCATCAGGAAGATTGCATGGGGGAGGGGTATTTATTGGCAGAACAAAAAAGGAAAAGGAAAGATAAAAGGGAAAGGTCAGCCATGCAGCACGCCGGCTTGCTATTCCCTAAAGGATACAAATAAAACTAAATAAAGTAATAAATAAAAACGACAAAACAGAAACCTCACAAGGAGCCCAGGAAGCCCGTATCATGGAGAAAGCGGAGCACCGCCTCTATGACACTCCACTGGATAGCTCGCTGCACGGGGCCAAGGAGGGTTGCGAGGGAAACGTTCGTGCACCCAAGCTCTGAGAGGCGTTGCCAGAGCACGGCCCGATGGTGAAGGTGACGCTGACTGTGGAGGAGCTGATGGGAGATATCGTCTTAATGCGCAGTACACTCTTAGAGAAAATGGTGGAGTAGTTACACCTTTTAAGGAGATAATAGTTGCCGCATATGTTATGCCTAAAAGGTTGCAAAGTTCTACCTGCTAGCTACGAATGATACAGTTAGAGCTTCGGATTCTGTGAGCGAGGGGGCGTACGCCTTTTTGTAGCAATTTAGATGTATGATAATTACTTTTACCACCCTTTATAAACGCTTTGTTGACCTATGTGGTAACTATAGCAGTTACCACGTTTTCGCACCCTTTTTTCTTACACTCTAAAAACAGAGCTTCACCGCATAGTACGCTGTGCGCCAACCATTGCCACGAATGAATGGGTTATCGCTTCCGATTCGAGGAGAGAAGAGGGCGTACGCCTTTTTGTGTCAATTTGGGTATATAGTAATTGCCACAAAAAGGCATACGCCTCTCTCTCTCCTCGAATCAAAACAGATAACCCTATCGTTAGCGGCAATGATTAGCGTACTACGTGCTATGCGGTGAAGCTCTGTTTTTAGAGTGTAGAGTGTATAGGGACAATTGGAAGTTGGGGCGTGGCTCATTTTGAACAGGAGTGAACGGGTGAGGGCAACGTCCAGAAGAAGACGATGTAAAAGGGACTCTTCTTCGCGGGTACAGCGGCAGCCGATGACAAACTCCAGTGAGGGGTCGATGGACTGCTGGAATGCATAAGGTCGGGCAGCATCTACAAGAAATGTGCCGGGTGCCGTCGCCGCACAGGCGCCGTACTAGCAGGTGACACGCAGACACCGGTAGCGGCAGTAGGGGCACTGGCGTGGCCGCATCAAGCGCGTCACGTCGCGCAGCCGCGTTAGCACAGGTATTTCTGTTTAACCCTGTATGCCCGGGTACCTACTGAAGGTAGATACGGTGGCCGACCGAGGAGAGGTGGGCGTACTCAGGCAGTACCATGGTACTTAGATCACTCACGACGCTCGGGTGGTATGCTGACAGGAGTGCCAAAGACACCTTGTGTTTGTGAGGACGACACACGCATCAGGCACAGATCCTGCGATATTCCGCAGAGGGCGAGCAGACCGAACAGCTCCGCATCCGTGGAGGACACTGTGTAGGGAAGTCGTAGGGCGAGGTCATATGGTTTTCCCGCGAGTCGTATAGAAGGCCGCCGCTGATGATTCATTCTCTACCAACCGGTCAATATATAAGGCATGAAGATCAAAAACAAAGCGTGAAAAGACACTACGGAAGAAGAGAAGACGGGACCGGCGCTGTATATAAGGCGAGTATGTAAGGCGCGGCACTGCGGATAGGCCGAACTGAGATGCTCGAGCGCGAGCTGGCGGGCAACTGACACGGGAACATCGTTCTTCCTCTGGAGGTCGGGGACACTGGCACAGACCTGTGGTCTTTCAAGGGTCCACATCTCCGGGGCGTGCAAGGGCAGGGAGAACTGTGCACGAACGGACCGTTTCAGGCGAACGGTAGCATGACCCAAGTCTGAAGCCGTCTTCATCGACGTGTCGAAGGTAGTGAAGAGGGTGCCGAGTAAGGTATGTGCGAGAACCCGGAGGGTTGCGCCGTCCCACAGGACGACGATCGGCGGTTCGCGTGCCACGGCTAAGACACAATATGTCTCGGTGGTCGAAGGGACTCCCAAGCAGACGCGGAGGCTCCTGGCTTGGATAAAGAGGAAATTTCGATTTCTGCTTCTGTTGAGGCCATGCAAGATGGGAAGGCTATACGGATAAAACCCAGCACGAGGGACTGGTGGACACTGCGGAGGTCGGAGAAGGACGGGCCTCATCGCGAACCATCAAGGCAACGGAGAACCGCCACGTAACTGTTAATCTTTGTGGTGAGAATCTTAATGTGGCGAGACCAGGAAAGGTCACCGTCGAGTACAACGTCCAGATACTTGCAGTACGGGACAAATGGCAGGGGTGAGCCTTCAATGACGAGCGGGATCTGCTTGAATGATCGACTAGTGAACACCATAGCCACAGTCTTGCTGGGTGAAACAAAGAGGCCGCTGTCGGGGAGGTACGCGACGATGATATCTAAACCTCCCTGCAGTCGATGCTGAATGGTGTCGCGGCGAGCGGCAAATGTCCAGCAGCTGTCGTCGGCATATAACGTGAGGCGCGTGTGGTGGGGCCGCAGTGCAGGAAGAGAGGCCATGATGACACTGAAGAGCAGGGGGCTGAGCACACTCCCTTGAGAGACGCCGCGGCTAACAGGGTGGGGGTCAGTGTACCCCTCAGTGGACCGAACAAACAAGAAGTACTTACCCAAGAAGTCCTGGACCCAAAGAAGGGGAGCGCCTCCGACACCAATTGCTTGCAGGGTCGCGATGATGGCGCTATGGAAAACACTGTCGTACGCTTTCTTTACGTCCAGGAAGACCGCGCCTGTCAAACGATCTTCAGCTCTTGCCTGCTGCGTCTCGGCCACTATGTTGATAACATTATCTGTCGCCGACCGACCCTTCCGAAAGCCTAAGATAACTCCGGCTAAGAGGGCGAGGGCAATACTCCGTAGCAATAACCAGCTCGGTCCGTGCGGTGGTTAGGGACAGGACACGGAATGGGTGCCGGAGCGTGACATGAGAAGAGAGTCCCTTCATCACGTTCCAGATTATCCGGGTCATGGGACTGCAGGGAGAGAGAGATGACGCAAAACTTCGCCAGCGGTCACGCGCAAGCTTACGTATATGGTGCTGGACGGCCTTCTGGATTCGACGCGCGTCTTGCTGGTGTGCAGGGAGTTGGGTGTGACAGGCTCGTCTCTCAGCACGGCGACGTAGAGCACGGACCCTAGCGCATTCGCTGTCCAGCGCAGATAACTGCGCAGGTATACAAAACGCCATCGTGGCCGCCTGTACAGCGTTGGCACGGTGTGCGGGAAAATGCGCTCGTCTTCCAGCGTGCCGCTAGGAGAGACCGAGTCGATGGCTGCTTTGTACTGCTGCCAGCCCATTCGCATGACAGGATGTGACATTGCAAAGGGAAACATACAGCCACATCCAGGGAGTGCCCGAAAATAAGAGAGCAATGGCGCGTCACCCGGGAACGATCGCGCTCCAACAGTACATACAGAGAGGCAAAACAAAAGGCACCGAAGTCAGGCTCAGAAAGAAAGGGTCAGAAAGATAGGGCACCGTAGACACCTCAAGCATAGAAATGTGCTGAAGCCTCAAGCTGCTACTTCTGTAAAAACTGAAGCTAGGTCCCCTGCTGGGATTGCTCCGGCGACCCAGCGACAAGCCCCCTGGACAGGAGGCGATTTTCCTTCGCTACCACTTAAAGGGCATCAAGAGGTGCAAAGGCGTGCTACACCCAAGAAGCCATTAGAAAGCAACAGCGGCTCCCCGCCAATATACTCTCAGGCTGCTCACCGCACAGCACTGGACCGATCGCCGGGTACTGATATGCCTGAAGTGATAGCGCGGCTGCTCTTTGCAGCACTCAAGGCCATCATCTCTACCTGTCCTGAGGTCACCGCCCTTGCCGAAATCCAATCGATATTACAACTGTAAATTGTAATCGTTCCTCTATTTCTAGTTGACCGAAGTAGAAACTAACTGTAGTCTCAATTTTTCATCGTCCTAAATGAAACCGGTCAGGAGATAATCATTATGACGGGAAGAAGAAACAGTAGAGCATTCCTGCCTCGTATTCTACAGTGGAACGCCGGAAGCCTCGTACACAAACAGGCCGACCTCAAGTTACTCTTGCGGAGGGATGACTTTGATGTCTTGGTCATTCAAGAAAGCCTCACTCAGTCGTATATTTTAAAGGTACTGTAAAGCAGTAGACAAGCATGATATGCCGGTGATGTGACTAGAGACTTTGTTGCTTCTAAATACCATATGCGGAACCATACGACCGACAACGCGCTATAAATATTTTTAATTTGCCATGTAAGATGCGACGTGGTGGGGCGGTGCGACGCCTGGTGTCAAACAACCCCCTGTACAGCGGGCAACACTGAAAATTGGTATTACACACTATTACATCTGAACTTCGTTATTTTAGTAACCATATTATTAGTTTTTCTGTTTACCTATGCATTTTAAAACCCCTGTTAACAGTGATTTTTGCGAAGTAACCCACCGCTGTTCGATGGAGACTCTCCGTACTTCTCTGCTGCGCTTGCGCGCTCCTTCTGTTCGCGGCCTCTTTCGAACGAACAAACTCTATCCGTGAGCCTCTGTGAACAAACAAGTCCCGACGCTGTCTGGCTTCTTCAACGTCTGACACATTTTTTTCAAAGGCTCAGCATTTGATATCAGTTCGCTTATCCGTTTACCCTCAGATGTGGATCGTTGTGTGGATTGCAGAGGCGGATTTTATAGTGGATTGTGGTGGATTGTTATGTCGGGCCCAGTGTTATACGCATGCAATGTGGTTGCCGCCGTATGTGTCAGGGGTACGGATTCATTTCGAATAGCTAGTACAGTGTTGCCCGTAATCTTTAATTGTAATTGTCTAATTAATTGCACCGTGGATTGGAATGAAACTTGCGCAGTTTTTGTCCTGGTGGCTTGGACTATCGAATAGCCACACTAAATGACATTTGATCGGTGCTGCTTTACAGTACCTTTAAGACTCCGCGTGTGTCACGTGTAAGATGTGTCATCCCACGCTAGACGTCTTCAAGCTGATGGCCTCCCAAGGACATCACTATTTGTGAAACGCACTGTTGCTCAGGCTGAGGTCGACCTTTCTAGTTGATGCTCACACACGGAGGAATACGTATAGGCTGCCTGTTGAAGGCCGGCTCTAAAACTCTATAGGTTATCTCGGTGTACCACTGGGGTATATTCAACCAAGTGTCGAATCCCTTTAGAAGCTCCGTGCTTTTTGTTCTGGACCTTTGGTCATCTACGGAGACTTCAATGCCAGCCACACTCTGTGGGGCAGTCACAGAAATTGCAGAAGAGGTTACGCCATTGCTAACTACCTGTCTACGAGTGACCTAGTTGTGATCAGCAGCGGTAATCCGACGTATATGAGGTCGCCTCGATATATGAATGCTATTGATCTCACCCTGATTGCCCCGGATATCACCTTAAAGTGGGGAACTGAGCCCGACAAATGGGGTTCGGACAACTTCCCAATACATAGTGCTATCGCCCCCACGTCGGAATAATGTGCCCAGGCAGAAAGACGTCCTTGGCATATAGCACGAAGACAGTTTTTTACCCCGCATCAATGCGTGTCCCTGACCTTAAGTATCTCAATCCCGGAGTCGTGCGACGTCGGGCACAGAGGAGAGCAATAAGAACTGGGCTTGAGGTCGACTGGATCGCGTACAAGCGAATCTCGGCTGCACATAGAAGACATGTATTACAACTGAGGCGCACACAGTGGAAGCAGTTTAGTGAGTCCCTTAATGCTTACACCCCTGTCACCAAAGTATGGAGTACTCTGAGAGCCATTGAAGGCCTCCCCCAACCGTCACACCCGTTCATTACGCTGTCCGTTTCATCCAAAAGAGAGCCTAAGGATCTTGCTGAGGAGTTTGCCACAGAACTAGCGCGAGTGGCCAGCTGTAATGACCATCGGCCATCGCTAAGGGACTCAGCTTCCGATGGTCCCCCAATGGATGCTGACACTACCATGACTGAGTTACGTGAGGCTGTCAAGGGTTTGAAACGACGCAGCGCCGTTGCACCAGACGGAATATCGAATCAGGCCGTGAAGAAAGGCGATGAACAACTTGTCTCCCTCCAGCAGCTATTCAACAAGGTCTGGTGTTCGGGAAGCATACCCCCTGATTGGAAACAGGCCCGAGCCATTCCTATATTAAAGAAAGGGAGACCGCCAGATCAATTGTCATCATATCGTCCCATCGCCCTCATTTCGTCTGTTGGCAAGCTACTGGAAATAATTGTTCAGAAGATACTGTCATGGGCTTTAGAGCAAGGTTACAGTTTCCCTGAACATATTGCAGTCTTCAGGAAAGACACAGGTACATCGGACGCAATTGCTGAAGTGGCCACAGGACTACGGCGGGCGAGATAGTCAAATGGGTTCGCCCTTGCCCTGCTCTTAGATGTGGAGAAAGCATATGATTCTGTAAAGCACTCAGACTGTTTATTACCGCTAACTGAATCCCGGATCACTGGTTTACTTCCTGTCCACCACGTTGTCCTCTCTAGAGTTCCAGATTATCAACGCTTTGTTGCTCGCGCAGCTTTCCGTGCTCTTCCAAAGTCATTTAGTCTTAAAATGTGAGCATCACTGCGGAAACAACGTTTTGTTAAAGGGACGGTCTCGTACCCCCTGCCCCTTTCATAAACAACAACAACAACTTTATTTTCGACCTTGGAGAGTGGGGAGTTTCATCGCCACAGGCGATACTCTAACCAATTGCTGGTTGGGATGGGGGGAATAAAATAACGAGCCCCTTCACAATAACGATCGAAGTCCGATGGTGTCCAGAAATGTCAGAAGAGCTTTGAGCGCAGAGCGTTGCTGGGCTGGATTGGGCCAGGGACCAAGCAATTTCGATAGAAGCAATCTTCATTGCCCTCACTACCAACCTTCCCGAACCACACTGTCCGAGTCTCTTCGTCAGCTGGACTCTCGGCCTTTGTCCCTTTCATAAAGTGTACCATTCGATTGCCCTTTGTTGAAAATGGAGTACTGCTAATTTACCCGACAAAACACGCCACAGTTATTAAATAACCGAATTAAATTAATAAATATTGCGGAGCATGCCGCGATCTGTGTTGGCAAGAATAAGAACGGCCACGTCGCCCTGCGGGTAAGTCTGTGATAGGATACAGAAATCGTCTGCTTTTGCGCGCGCTAGTGCATCGGCGTGAGCAGACGACTTTCAGAAGTTACTAGGCATCGCGGCAACTCTCGTACATTTTATTTCAGTTCTCAGGTGAAAAACGCACATTCTAAGTAGTGGCAAGCATGGTGGTTCAGAACAACTATGTTAATCCTCAGAGAAAAGTTAAAAGTCGCAGAACAACCCCATCCACAATCACAAATCTGAAGTCGCTGGCCATCCGCGCGCGCGGTCGCATTACAACACCGTCCAAAAATATATTACGCGCGCTTCCATTACACTCCCCGTTGTACACTGATCATGCTTCGAAATGAAGTGCCGCTGACGACGTACATGGAGAAGGAGTACTTGTTTATTTAAAAACCGCATTAAATACTCGCGGAAAGAAAACACGTAACTTAGCTTCCACGTATCCGATTGTGCGCCACATTATGGGAGACCCCACAGTCAATGCTCGGACTACATTCTCCGCTCGCGGAGGTATATGCCTGAGTGTCCCCATGTCGAGAGCAAAGGGGATTACTCAACCCAAGGTGCTTCTGCAAGTTACAATTACCATGACAACGACGACGCACCCACAGCCCGACGTCATGCGTGACGTATGCATGAGAGAAGCGCAGCTTTCGTCGTCTGCTCTTACGGCACGTTTCGACAAATTCCTCGAAAATGACTTGGTTATTCCGAATGAAATTTTGACGGTTGTTTGTGTACAGTACTCGTGAAACTAGTTTTGGCTAAGTTTCGGAATCGCCCCGGCTGTACGAGACCGTCCCTTTAACGTGTTCTTACCCCGGTTGCGGCTGTCGTTCAACAGAAAGCAGCTCTGTCACGGGAATAGCGTTTCATACGTAAGTACGTACTTGATCGGTTGTTTCCTACCCCTGTCTGTGAGAGAGTCATCTGGAATCGTTCGTTTACAAGCTGGCGCTGAGCTACAGCTGCAGATTCATTTGATTTCCTCCATTGTTATACAAGTTTGATTACTGGCATGCTTTATCACTTCAGTAACAAACACACAAAACGTGGCCACGTCGTCACACAAACGTCGCTGCCACGAATGATATTTCCAGTCCTGCGTGCTTGTCCAGCTGACCGTGGTCGGTCTTGTAGTAGAAGGGTAAATCAAGAGTAAGCATCCAAACACACAAATAAAACTGGACGCGCGGTGTTCATCACAATGCAGATATCTGAACTGCAAGACAATCACAACTCCCGTCGTCTGCTTTAGGAGCTGGCCTACGCATGCTCTTGGGGTCACGTGAGCGCTCACATGGTAGGCAGGAGCACCCCAGAATGCAATGTGAAGGCTGGCACGCCCGTCCCAATGGCAAAACATTGGAAGGACCGCTCCTGTGTTTCCTTCCTCCATGTTCCAGAATGTGGAAAGTTGAGTTGTCGAGTTCTAGTGAATGTTACATTGGGATTGCCACGCATGGTAACTGTTTCCAACAATGTGTATCATCTGCGGGAAGTTGTTGGATGTAACGGCGTATTGAATTGGGCATTTCACACGCTTCAACGTCCAATCTTGCCGTGCTGCTTGGGCCTTTGTGCAACACGGGCACGTAACATTTTCTGTATTTTCAGTCAATATGGGGTGTACACGCGCAATATGGGGCCCAATTTCTCTTTCAGATTCATCCTCCTTGCACTTAAAAATGAACTTCACCACATTGCACGCTCCTAGCTAACCATCATCCCGCACCACGCAATCCACCATGCATCCTCCTGTTGTTCGCATCCGGCATAAGGCTCAAGATGTCACGTTCCCCGTCACCCACCATATTACGTGGCGATATGGGGCCCATATTGCCAAGCTTTTCCCAATATTGGTCAAACTGGGCAATATGGGGCCCATATTGCCCATTTTCAGCCAATATGGGGGAAATCATGGCGAAACGGGCCCCACATTGGACCCGTAGCGCCAATGACCAGCCAATATGGGCCGAATATTGTGTGCTGCTTGGGACTGGGCTCTGAGCCATCCTGCACTGATGTACGGCCGTCTCGGAACCGTTTGCACCACTCAAACGCTTTGCTGTGGCTAAGTGTATCGTGGCCATATTGAGCCTGAAGTCTTCAGTGAATTTCAGATTACTTTACGCCTTCATTCACGAAGGACTTCATGACAATTCGCTGTTCGATGTGCGCGCTCACCTCATTGTCGGCCAGCGTGTCCAGCACGCGTCTTCTGTTTTCCACAAACTTTGAACCACCACGTGATGAACGCGGTGGCCTGTCGCGTCCATCCATCATCCCGAAATAAAGTTGTTGTTGTTTTGCGCGTGCCTTCCTCCCATTTATCTAGGATGTCGTGCTCTAGCCGATTGACTCGCCGCTAGCCCCGTTAAGCATTACCACACGCACTGCAACACCATCACTTGCCCTGGCCAATCGCCCTTTGTGGCTAGCGGCCACTGCCCCCCTGGCTGAAGAAGAAGACAGAAAGTCCCAGTTTGACTCGAACACCCCTCGTACAAAAGGTGTCACAGTCAACAAGTTAAAATCGCCGCTTGGAGCAGACACAGTCGGCGGGCTAGCTTGGTAGAATTCATAACCCCTTTAAGACTCTCTCTTAAGACCCTCGTTCGCCAATCGAACATCTCTCATTCTCACTCTTGAGCGTTTTTTTAGGGTGAGAGCGTTAGGGCGTGTGGAGGCATCGAAAGGGCAGTGTACGCACATGGAGTTCCGCCTTAACTTGAGACAGCTGTGATCTTAGAGGTCTCAATACGGTTTTGAAGGACAGATGAACTTCAAAGACGATTATTCCCCTACGTGTCAAGCGCTGTGTGGCCTGATTCTATTGTTCAGTTAAGAAATAATTCGCGGAAACAGAGAGTGAAGTCGTACGAGCTTTCCGAGAACACAGTATAGTATGAGTCGACCAGCGCGATCAACAACTACAGCTTCCATTCCAACTGTATTGCACCTACGCCTTCTGTTGCGTTGCTTGCTCTACCGAAAGTCTATACGCGTAGCAGCTTAGTCCAAAAACAAAACACAAACAGTGCACTCTTATCACAGAACTTTACCACATAGCATGCTCCTAGCCAACCATAATTCTGAATGATATCATTTTGTGTCCTGCTTCGTTGAAAATGGGAGGAGGCGCCTATCCGGGACACATTAAGCATGTCCAAGTAGGGATCGCTTCCCCCCATTTTCAACAAATCAGCACACGTAATGATATCATTCGGTATGACCGTTGGCCAGGAGCGTGCCATGTGGTGAAGTTCTGTGGAACGCCTGCAGGCGAATTGGATCGACGTTTATAAGCGACATTGTCCTCCGGAAGCGCGTGTATGAAACAAGTACCAAAAAGGTTGGCATTGTTGGACAGTCATTTTAGCCAAGTTTCCCTCCCGAAAAGATTATATCTTTTTCAGGACACTGGCTGTCTTAGTCATCTGTGAATTTTCCGTGCGCTCCTTTCCAACCCATTCGTTGCTTTAAAGCCGCCGCTACACAAAGTTGTTTTAACATGATCATTTCAGCTTTTAACTAGGTCAACACATTACCTTGCTGCATGCGCATTATAGCTTTTGCGCAAAAAAAAATCCCAAATCATGACTTCCTGAAAAGTGCATACACAGTGTGCGTCACGTAAGACTCCCCAAAATATTTATAAGCAAGCTACGGGAGCAGCATAGATGTCGTTTCTGCAGTTCAGTTCTACATCCAGGCGAACATCCTCTGGAAGAGAGCACGTAACTACCAAGTGACTAATTACCTGAAATTCTGTCATTAAATTTTTGATTAGAGAATTTCGGGCAAAAGCGATATAGCAGATTCAGAGACTATCCTCGTTGTACATTATTCCACGTTTAAGAAATCCTGAATTCTCCGAATTTTGATATGCGAATAAGCCTTCATTCGGCCATATATCATGTGCACTCTGATATGATAACTTACAAGCAATAGAAGAAGAAATCTTCTCAATCTTCTGCACACTGGCAATCATATAAGGAAGCGAACACTGCTTACTTAGCCGCCCTAAAGCTCGCCAAGACTAATTTTTTTCCAACATTCCTTGCCATCCATGCTTACCAGCGACCCCCGCAAATTTTGGCGTGTGGTCAGCCCAGCGAAAATCAGTCGTATTGCACTCGCTGACTCGAATGGATCATTTGTGCCGGACTCCGAGTGTTCATCCATGCTAAATATGTTTTTTCCCAATAATTTTGTTCTAACTACTACATCTTCACTCCCTATCCTACGAACATATGACTATTTTCCAATGCAGCCCATAATCGTTGAACCTTGTGGCATCATCAAACTAATCAGTAATCTGAAGGTTTCGTCAAGCTGTGGTTTTGATGGAATCAATACGAAGTTTTTGAAGAGCACTGTACAATACACGTCAATCATACTTTCCAAACTGTTCCAGCAGTCACTCAATACGCATACAATTCCTAATGATTGGAAAGACGGGAAGGTGGTTCCAATACACAAATCCGGGAGTAAATCTTCGCCATCTAATTATCGTCCTATTTCCCTCACCAGCATCCCCTGCAAATTGTTAGAACACGTTTTATTCTCACATTTAGCGTCTTTTCTTGAAACAAACTCGTTTTTTCTCTCACGCACAACATGGGTTTCGCAAAAAATTTTCCTGTGAAACACAACTTCTTTCTTTCACTCACAAACTTCACCTAATTTTGGATCGTAATTCATCTGCTGACTGTATATTTCTCGATTTCTCTAAAGCCTTTGATAAAGTATGTCATAAACTTCTATTACTTAAACTAAGTAAACTAAATGTTGACCATAATCTTCTCTCTTGGTTGCATTATTACCTGTCTAACCGTTCACAGTACGTCACAGCTAACGGCTATGACTCCACGCCTAGCCCAGTCCACTCAGGTGTCCCACAAGGTTCCGTCCTTGGTCCCCTTTTGTTCTTAATCTATATCAACGATCTACCTAACTGCGTTTCCTGTAACATTCATTTATTCGCGGATGATTGTGTAATTTTTCGTCGAATCACTAATCCTAACGATATTTTTTTGTTGCAACAAGATTTAACTGCTATCTCTGAATGGTGTGACACTTGGTTAATGCAATTAAATATTACTAAATGTAAAGTCTTGCGCATATCTCGAACAAATATGTTACCTCCTTCTACTTACTATCTTAACGATATTACTCTTGAAAATGTTTCATCATACAAGTACCTTGGTCTTCATATAACTTCAACTCTATCCTGGTCGTTTCACATAAAGAGCATAATTAACAACGCAAACCGCATGTTAGGCTACCTTCGTCGCAACTTCTCTTCAGCCCCCCTATCCCTAAAAACATTGCTCTATAAGTCTCTTGTGCGTTCAAAATTAGAATACTCCGCCACCATATGGGATCCTAGCTCAGCGACACTAATTAATGCAATCGTACTTGTCCAAAATAATTCTGCGCGTTTCATTACTAGTAATTATTCTCGCACAGCGAGTATTAGTACGATAAAGAACATTCTTGATTTACCTTCCCTTGCTTCACGTCGTAAAATTTTTCGTTTATCTTTACTTCACAAACTTTACTATGACCTGCCTGCCCAAGCAGCACAATGTACCGAAAGTTGAGTGCAATAGGGGTGGACGGTATGTGTCTTATCAATGTTATTTAGTTTCACGAGTCTGTTCAAGGCCTTCCACCTACCCGCCCACCCCTATTGCACTCGACTTTCAGTACATTGTGCTGCTTTGGGTGGTTTGCGTGGTGAACTTCTACCTCCGCCCACTTACATTTCATCTCGGATTGATCATCAACATAAGATAGGCCTAACGTCATACCACACCAACACGTGCCTGCAGTCTTTCGTCCCCCGCACATCTGCTGAGTGGAACCACCTTCCTAGTGACATCATACACATTCGCGATCACTCCCGATTTCGCTCTGCATTATGTTCCTTTTTTTGACTCACAATAACACCACTTAGTGTCATATCAACCTGTACATCTTAATATAAGCTCTCACAACTCACTGGCTTTTGTATTATACACTTCATCATCAATTTGTTACGTTTTAACTTAGCATCTTGATTTACTGAATTTGTTCACTGTTATTTATTACTGTTTTGTATTTTCTTTTCCCACTCCCCTCTGTAATGCCCAACGGGCCTTGAGGGTAAAATAAATAAATAAATAAAATAAAAAATAATATGAACCACATATGCTGGTGCATATTCGTTTCATGTGTACACTGCATATGAAGTGTATCAGTGGCATATTCTTCATGTGAGGAATATAGCGACGTATACGTTCTATACTTTAAATGCTGATGCAATCAAAGATTCAGCGCACTGCGCCTTGGGAGGACCACTAGTTATCTAAAGAGACTCATGTACGAAGCCAGCGGCAACGGCGAATATGTAAAAGCAAAGCGTGTAAGGCAAAAGCAAATATATAAAACGGGAAATCAAAAATTCTTGAGTTCTCGTTTTACGATCCGTATTAACCTGTATACCAAAATTTAACTGAGAAGTTCCGACTGCTATATGGATCGAATTTTGCAAGAAAAAATCATGAATTTCGCATGCGTGTATCACATTAAAAACGTAAAACAAAACAAAAATAAGGCTGCAACAATGACACAAACACTATTAGCATACAGGGAGTCGTACTGTTGGCAGTTCAAACGCTATAGGCCCTCTTGCGATTCGTTTGTACACTTGAAAGGTATAAATTTGGCACCCAGTGCGGTAGAGTTAGGACCTACGTCCTCGGTTGAACAGTACCACGCTGCCAAAAGAATTAAACTTGACACATCTATGGGCTAACATTTGTGACAAGCAACTCCCACCATAAAAGGCATAACAAGGTCCACGTTTTTTTAGTTGTGTACGCTACTGCTGAGGTGAGACAACCAGAATATAGAAAACTTGTGCTACTGATCTTCCCGTACGTGAAGGCGATTTGGGACCCCACTATACTGCGGATCTTAAAGGAGGTGGCAACTCTTATCTGCAGCTATTGAGTCAGGGGTCCAATATAGTTCTTCGGCGCTTCGTAATTCTATCTACAAGTTCTTTTTCAATACTTCTCGTTCATAACGGGTGCAGCGTTAACACAAAAACGCACTTTTTCGGATACGGGCGAGTAGAAGTACCGCCACCCAGATACCTATATCCATAGTTTATGTCATTTGTAGAATTGTAGCAGCCAATGGACCATTTCTATGTACGCGTCGCTCCTGGCGGCGAGAGACTTCATGATGAGAAGACGAAGAAGCAATGATGACACATTAACACAACGTGGGCGTAGCTAGCATTTTTCGATAACATAGCATGATAACATTTCTTTTGAATGGTATAGCCTGCTTGTGTGGAAGCACACAGGACGTGATACACCCCCAAAAAGCACACGAAAACTCGTTAAGACATATTCATAACATGCCATGTTTTCATGCCAACTGTCATGGTGACGCTCAACACCATTTCCATCTGCTGTGCTGAGAAGCCGCAACAAGGTAAGCACACAGCTTCAAAGCGTATGTGCCAACACCGGGAAAAAAAAAAGAGGCTTGAATGTTTCGTAGATTCGGCAGTCGACGACGGAACGCATTGCAGGTGAAAGACGGAAGTCACTGAAAAGGTTAGCCAGCTGTAGGACTCTGGTAATCCAGAAGATGTGGGTTCGAGTTTTGCAGCTGGCTAACCTTTTCAGTGACTTCCATCTTTCATCCTTAATTGCTTAGGCATTTGAGGCTTTGTATGCATTTGTCCTTTCTATATGTGTTCCAGCCTCAGAACATCAGTTGTCTCACATTACAGGCATTGCGAAACAAGGCTTCATCATGTCGCATCACAGCCTACACCGTACACAAGCAGCCATGATGCTTTCATGCCAAAAAAAAAAAAAAAAAACACATGGCGCCCGCCACCAGAGGTGGCTGGGCAAGCGCATACGCGCACACAGAAGTGGTCCATTTGGCTAACCTTTTCAGTGACTTCCATCTTTCATCCTTAATTTCTTAGGCATTTGAGGCTTTGTATGCATTTGTCCTTTCTATATGTGTTCCAGCCTCAGAACATCAGTTGTCTCACATTACAGGCATTGCGAAAAAAGGCTTCATCATGTCGCATCACAGCCTACACCGTACACAAGCAGCCACAATGCTTTCATCAAAAAAAAAAAAAAAAAACATGGCGGCCGCCACCAGAGGTGGCTGGGCAAACGCATACGCGCACACAGAAGTGGTCCATTTGACTAACCTTTTCAGTGACTTCCATCTTTCATCCTTAATTTCTTAGGCATTTGAGGCTTTGTATGCATTTGTCCTTTCTATATGTGTTCCAGCCTCAGAACATCAGTTGTCTCACATTACAGGCATTGCGAAAAAAGGCTTCATCATGTCGCATCACAGCCTACACCGTACACAAGCAGCCATGATGCTTTCATGCAAAAAAAAAAAAAAAAACATGGCGGCCGCCACCAGAGGTGGCTGGGCAAACGCATACGCGCACACAGAAGTGGTCCATTTGACTAACCTTTTCAGTGACTTCCATCTTTCATCCTTAATTTCTTAGGCATTTGAGGCTTTGTATGCATTTGTCCTTTCTATATGTGTTCCAGCCTCAGAACATCAGTTGTCTCACATTACAGGCATTGCGAAAAAAGCCTTCATCATGTCGCATCACAGCCTACACCGTACACAAGCAGCCATGATGCTTTCATGCAAAAAAAAAACAAAAAAAAACATGGCGGCCGCCGCCAGAGGTGGCTGGGCAAACGCATACGCGCACACAGAAGTGGTCCATTTGACTAACCTTTTCAGTGACTTCCATCTTTCATCCTTAATTTCTTAGGCATTTGAGGCTTTGTATGCATTTGTCCTTTCTATATGTGTTCCAGCCTCAGAACATCAGTTGTCTCACATTACACGCATTGCGAAAAAAGGCTTCATCATGTCGCATCACAGCCTACACCGTACACAAGCAGCCATGATGCTTTCATGCAAAAAAAAAAAAAAAAATGGCGGCCACCACCAGAGGCGGCTGGGCAAGCGCATACGCGCACCCAGAAGTGGTCCATTTGACACCATTGCGGAAGTACACATAACGTCGTCTGCTCTAGGTCGAAGAGCAGTCAAAAAGCACCTATAAAATGTGGCGAACTTAGGCGAGTTGCTAATATGGCATAAAATGTTGGAGAATAAATATGTGACCGTGCAATATACTTATCCGCGGCATACGTTTGACGCGCCTTGTTTTCTACCACATCGTGCAATTGACTTTCTTTCTCTCTGTGACGACGACGAGGACAGCACACAGCGTAAGCGTTGCTTCCACAAAGCACGCGGGCACCTTTCTTTCTTTCTGCGCATGCTTTCTGCAATAAAGCCCTGAATATGAAGATAAATGCGTGCGCACGTTGGAAAACAGTGGCGGACCGACCGACCGCGGAAGTGAGTGGGATCACATTGGTTGGATACGTACAGGTTAGGACAAAAGTTTACGGAACAAGCGAGCGGCGTATTTTTTCTTCGGTGCGACACCCTAGCGGCTGGCGGAAGCGGGTGAGTTCACTGCTTCGGAGGGGTGGAAGCATGCGCTGTTAGCGACACACAGTGGGGGTTCCGGTGTCGCTCGGGTGTGTCCGGGAACTGGAAGCTACCGCTGTGTGTCGCTAACAGCGCACGCTTCCACCCCTCTGAAACAGTGAACTCACCCGCTTCCGCCAGCCGCTAGGGTGTCACACCGAAGAAAAAATACGCCGCTCGCGTGTTCCGTAAACTTTTGTCCCAACCTGTACCTATCGGATTCATCTATACAAAAGCTGTCACAGGCACAGCCAACAAGTTAAAATCGCCGTTTGGTGCCGACACAGTCAACGGGCTACTTTGGTAGAGTTCATAGGCCCTTTAAATCAGAAATAGAAAACATTTAACGCTATGCTGTTAGGTTCATTTTTAATCGTTGCCAGAGAGATGTGTCCCCATCAGTGGTGTGTCGCGAAGCTGACTTAGGGACGGCTTTCTGTTTACATACATGTGGCATCACGAGAAGACCAGTTCGAAATTATATTTTGCAGTGGTTGGCAAGAAGCGGGAAAAACGCGTTTGCTTATAGGCTGATAAAGCTGATAGTGGCCACCAGCATGCGCTGCGCGGTGGCGTTACGTAATCAATGAAGTCAGCGGCCTTTTGCTGAAACTTTGTAATCACACAATTTGTTCTTTCAGACGATATGCATAACGCAGCGAAAAACGGGGTCGCATCCGCAAGGAAACAGGACCATGTTCAGCGATAATGACGAGCTGCAGTGATAACGTTGAGTCTGTGAGAAGCGGTCACCGGCAGGGGCGTTCAAGTCGACCTAGAACAGCACAAAAGATTCGACGCTCCAAACACCAACTTCAGTCAGCGGCCTTTTGCTGAAACAGTGTAATCACACGATTCAGGTGAGAAATTAGCACTTTGAATTGTACACCTGGCCGCTGACTGCACCTGATTCTATTAATATTGTATGCTCGCTCCGTTCAATGTAATGGCCTCAGGAGCACCGTACGATAATGTTTGTCTGGTTTGTCTGGTCGGTGCTACACGGCCACTTCCAAGCAGGACCGAACTTTGATCCTGCTTGGCTCAAGACAGTTCCCATAACAGGATTGAGAACTTCAAGACGGCTCGACGGACGCCATTTGCGTCCTCGATCCCGGTGAACTGTCATAACTTAAGACGGACATGCGCGCGAAGCTACAAATGATGCTTACATCGCTATACGATAAATTACCACTAATATAGCTGTTATATAGGAAACGCGAAATTAATGAGTTCCGTTTATTCATTTGCACAGGTCAACCATTCAATGCGCATCGAAAGTGGCCGTGTAGCAGCGTCAAAACTCGAGCGTGCTCGGGAAGTTCGATGCAGATCGGATTCGAGAAGGATCGAAATGCCCGTGTGACGGGGGTATTAGTCATGGTCTAGCATCCCCGAACCGTCCACTCATAGTAGGCGTGGTGTATAGATCACCATTGAGTGCCATCCCTACCTTTCTCGCGGAGCTCGAAAGGACCCTCTGCAGAGGGCACTACTGGCTTTAATGTAATCATACTGGGTGATATCAATATTAACATGATGAGCAGCTTCTCTGCGACAACCGAGTATAAGGAGATATGTGCCAACTATGTGTCAATTGCTTAGTGAAGCAACTAGGGTCGGGCCGACGGGATCAGGTACGCTGATTGACCACATTGTTACTAACCTCGACAGCGACCACCTGAATCACGGAGTTCTGTCATGTGACATAAGTGACCATGACTTGGTTTATTTAACGTGCAAGAATGTGGGTCCCTACAGTCCTAGTATGGAGCAAAAGGAAATATTAGACTATAATCTTGCTGGTCGTTACCTACAAGAACTGGAACTGGATAACTATAGCAATGCTCAAGACAAGCTAAACCACTTCATTACTGTCTTACAAAACATCATTTCCAAAGCCAGCAGAAACTACTGGCCTAGTCGACGCAACACTCCCGGCAAAACGTGGGTTACAAGAGGACTACTAAGATCCATAAAATAATATGTACAGAAAATGTAAAGCGCACCCAAACAATGAAGAGCTGCGCGCTCGGTACGCCACATATAAAAACACCTTAAAAAAAGTTTTAAAAGCTGCGAAGGAAAAATATTATTCTGATCGCCTCACTGAGTGTGCGGGAGACCAAAGAAAAGTTTGGAAAGTGATCAACGAGGCATTGAAACGGTCCAATAAAACTTCAGATATCGTATCCATCACAGGTGAAAATGGTAAGATCACAAACGATATGCAAGAGAAACCAAATGTTTTTAACAATTACTTTGCCGATATCGTCACTCACGTAACGTTCTTGCCTCGAACTGACACACTTTGTCATCCTCCAGCCCCCAACCCTGCTACATGCTTTCTAGGCCCAACAACCCCTGACGAAGTCTCGTCGGTGATAAATACATTCTCAATTAAGAAAGCACCCGGTCATGATAAGATACCCGTGGCATTTCTGAAACGCTTTCAATGCACACTATCAGGTATCATCTCCGCTATTGCAAACGAGATGTTTCTGGAAGGCGTGTTCCCTCAAGAGCTAAAAATTTCCCGCATTACGCCTGTGCATAAGAAAGGCAGCAAAATCCATACTGCAAACTACAGGCCAATCGCCGTCCTATCGTCGCTCAGTAAAATATTTGAAAAGCTGATACTGCGGAGACTCGAGGCCTTTTTCGAGAATAGCAACCTCTTAAGTCCATCCCAATTCGGATTTAGGAAGGGTTCTTCAACCGTACATGCGCTTAGCAACGTAATAGAAAAGATTAAACATAACATAGCTTCTAAACGCCTTACTATGGGGATGTTCGTTGACCTCACGGAAGCTTTCATTTGATAGACCATGATCGATTACTATTCAAACTTGAAAAGTACGGTGTGCGTGGTGTCGTGTTAAAATTAATTAAAAGCTACTTACATAACAGACTGCAATTTGTTTCTCTTGGAAGTTATGAATCTTACCATGAACCTTGTATGATCGGCGTTCCACAGGGATATATTCTAGGGCCGTTCCTCTTTCTGGTCTATACAAACGATCTACCGAATTACTTACATGAAAAATGCATACTGTACGCTGACGACACAAATATCTGCGTTGAGGCTTACAACATAAAATAATTATTTCAGCGAGCTAGCAAACTACTTCGCGAACTTACTGAATGGCTTTCTCTCAATAAACTTGTCCCTAATCTTGCAAAATCAAACCATATTGTCTTTCACGCGCCACAGGCTCGTCTTGAGCTCAAAGACGACCGTCTTTATTTTCTGTCACAATCCCTCCCAAGAGTACAACAAACCAAATTTCTAGGTGTAACACTCGAGGAGCATCTCAACTGGCAGCCTCATATCCACGTGATTAGAAGTAAGGCTCGCAAAGGTTTATATGCTCTATCAAGGATGCAGCCCTACTTTTCAACTAATATACTTTTGAGGATATACTACGCATTAATACATTCCCACCTCCAGTACGCCTTAGAGGTGTATGGGCTAACGTACAATACTGTCCTACAACCACTCCATACTATACAAAAGAGGGCCTTGCGACTAATACTCCGAGTCCCGCCAAGAAACTCTATCCTACAAGCTTTTCACGACCTCCCCGCAATGAATATCTTCACCCTCATAAAATATAAAGTGAGCATACTCATACACAAATTAGTTCACTGCGACAGCAACATCCAAACAATTTCCTTCTGCAAACTCTCCTCAGGGTACAACTTAAGAAGAGACGAGTGGATGTTAAGTTTGCCACCGACTCGTACAAACTTTGGGAAATTTAAATTAGAATACTTCGGGTGTAAAATCTGGAACACCCTACCGCTATCGATTAGGGCAAATGGCAATCATAACTCGACGAAACACATCCTGAAAAAATATTTTCTTCAAAACATGTAAGTGCACAACTTACAGGATAGATTCTTTCTCTTCTTTCTTGTCTCAATATTAGCTAACATGGTACTCAGATTGAAAGTAATTGAATGTGTTGTATATTATAATGTATTGCACTCTGATGCGTTGTGTTTTTGAATATTGACTGAATAGTGGGTACAAAGTTTTCATTTTTTGTTTGTGTGTTGTGTATTATAATGTATTGCCACAGTGCTCTGCTGTGTCGTGCCCTTGAATGTGCTGCCGGTGTGTGTATAAACTTAACATGATTTGTACATTCACGCTGGCTAAGGATTGCACCCACAGGCTAGTCCTCGCAATCCAGCTAAGAACCTATGTATATGTACAGGAGCAGGAAAGAAAAATAAATTCGAATTCAAAATTCAAAAAATTCAAATGAGGTAGGGGTGCAGGTCGTCTAGTATTCATTGAAGTGCGCAGCTTGAAGGACAGATCGAAACAAGTTTACTTAATTTTAAACAGACAGATCAAAGGGATCTCCTATCACTGATGTCCACATCCACAATTATTACTCCGTAATCGCCATTCCCTATCATTGAAATAATTTAAAGTCTCTGTTGAGCACCTGATTGGATGAAGATGCGCGGCATGCCGCTAAAAATCAAGCATTGCGCTGTCGAGGTAAAGCGAATGCGGAGGTGACTTCTCCCGCACTGCGGCAAGAATTTCCGCTCCGCATACGCGTTAGCACGCCTTTTGCCGCATGTGGGAACGCGGCACGAGATCCTCGCGAATATATTCCGCGGCAGTCGAGAACGACCTTGGAGCGGTACAGCTTGAAGCTGAGCTATTTGAACGCGCCTCCGATCTGCGGAACGGGAAGAAAGCCACTTAGCGGCGCTTAGGAGAAATAAAGAGGAGTGTTTCGAGTGACCCACGTGTGCTGCTCGGGTGTCCTCCTCGGCACGAGCTGTTCACTCGGCATTACCTCAGCTGTTATCATCGCGACTTTTATTTGGGTTTGCGGCGATTATGTAAAGGTGTATGCTGGCGCGTTGCCTTCACGTGTATCATTTCGATAACGTCATTGCATTCACGCGTTGCATAATCGCCGCAAACCCAAAGAAACGTCACGATGCTAACCACACCTGAGGGCAATGCCGAGTCAACAGCTCGTGGCGAGGTGGACACCCCTGGAGCGCAAGAGGGGCAGTCGAAACGTTATTTCCTTCTATTTCTCCTAAGCGCCGCTAGGGTGGCTCTTTTTCCGCTCCGCAGGTCGGAGGCGCGTTCAAGTTAACTCTGCTGCGAGCTGTACAATCTGCTAACATCGCACATCTTAACATCACCCGCTTCAGACCTTGACCGTTTCGACATCTTTTTCAGGCAACCTTTCAAGCGCTGAGCCCCACACTTTTAGAAATGAGCTTCACCACATAGCACGCTCCTAGCCCACCATGACCCCAAGTGACAACGAATTTATCCCACTCAACCTCTGCAATCTCCTTCTAGTGTAGCTAAGGTGGAAGCATCACAAATGCAGTTAAATTGTACGGGTTAATAGATCTCACGTCACAAGGTTATGGCTATTCCACAAAGCAAAGTAGCATAGCCAAAAAATTCAGGTTGCGTATCAACCACTTTTTTAAAACACGCAGAGGCCTCATGAATGATAACGCGATGTTTATTTTCTCGCGATGTGACAAAATACCAGCTCCAATTCGAAAATGACACGTCCGCTCAACAAGCCGTGAGACGCGTAGTTCCCATAAGTTCATCCAGGTGCCACCACCTTGCAGAAGGCGTGTGAAAAACACGTTCATGCGTTTTTCTCACTTCCGCGTTGTTCCCCACGCGGTGTATTCACACGAGCGACATTTCCCGCAGAAGCGGAAGACGGCAAAAACGTCATAGCTATCTGATCGCGAGCGCTCAACGACCAGTGTTCACGTACACTGCTAACCGTGGGGAATATCCTGCGACGCAGCCACAATATATTCCGTAGCAGACGACAGGAAAAGACGCTGACGGTGTGGTCTGCTAAGTGTCGTTTGCTAAGTGCGCAGTACGCCACTCACCCACCGATCTCTATGTATAAAGGCTGGATCACGCATGGGAGAGAGGCTCGTGGGGGAGAGGCGTGCATTCGGACCACCATGTTAGGAGGCCCTAAAGCGCTGTGTGTGCCCATAGAAAACAATGGGAGGTTGCGGAATTGTGAGTATTTATTGCGCTGCGGGCGTTGATCGTTGTTTGTCATCACACAATTTTGTAAAGTGCTAGTATACTGATGTATCCAAACAGTGTTTCACAGGTGCCCTGCCGTTCGATTCTTAATTACGTAATGTTTTAGTCGCTCATGATCTCAGTTGTCTCGCGACGTAAACACCCAATTATTAAAGTAATGTTTTGCATTCCGAAACTAGACCGTCACTGCAGTGCAGCGCTGGGGATTGTACTACAGCACGTTTCCCAGCGAATATTTCAATAAGAAACAATGTGGGGTTAACAACAACAATGTATATAATATCCCGTGCTGCGTTCGGGACAAAAATTGTTCCATAACGAACGGTCCGGGAAAAGATATACTCGCATGGCCGAAAGAGATCGTTCTGTCAGCCGTTGTTTTAGCCGTGTATGCGTTTAGTATGATTTATATGAAGAGTCGCCGCAGAAAGAGTCTTCTAGTGAACGACAGCGGTGCCTTGCCTCGCAACTATGGACACACTGAAGTAGCCCAAATAATTACTTCACGCAATTAGATCACGCTCGTTAGGACAGTTAATCAGATAGTGATGTAAGCTTAATCAATTAAGTTACTTAGAAAGTGGTAACACCTCCTTGAGACACAGGACTTATCTCTTTTTGAGGTACAGCCCTTCTATGTTTGTCTTGTTTCTTCCTACATTTGTTCTGATTATTTGTAGGCGCGGTTGTGCCAAACTGAATGTCCTTCTCGAGTACTCACATACTTTTACTGAATGCAACTGCAGCGTGAGCAAAGCTGCTTATGAACGGGGTCCTGTTATCCATGCTATGCTGCTGTCCATGTATGTTATGCTGCTTTGTCATGCTTGTTATGTGGAGCACGTTCCAAAAAAATGCAGCTGCACATCTGAAACTCCAATGAGTATCATCGTCATCTAAAAGGGAGCGTCGCAGCACCATTGTGAGACCAGACACGCTTTCTGAAGATCTTCTATGGCACCTTCCGCAGTTTGCACAGTTTTGTTTAGCACCGATGTCTCTCATTCAGAACACTTTGCATTAACTGTGACTCCCATCTTGCATTTTGATGTGCAAGGGCCCTCTTGCACTACACACGTATGGTATGCAAATTGCAACAGGACGATTTGGAGCTTGAAACAGTTGTGTTTTTGTCATTTTGGCCCTCGTGTACCCCATCTGTGAAACGTAAACAAAAACGTCTTAACACGATGTGCTTTTGTGAAGGAGATCACTGATGATGAGTAATGAGAATATACATTTTTCAAGTTCAACATTTATTTCCTGCACTTATGCGTTTGAGGATACAATGAACGTGCAGGGAGGTCGCAAAAGACTACATTTATTGTTTTGTGACCTTCCTACAATGACAATATATATTTTAGGAATGACAATGGGACCAGCTCCCGTGGCATAGTGGTTAGAGTGATCGCTTTCCACGTCGAGACTGGGAGGTGACACGGGTTCGAATCCTGTCACCGGCTGTGCTGTCTGAGGTTTTCCCTGGGTTTTCCGAAGACTTTCTAGACGAATGTCGGCACAGTTCCCCTTGAAGTCGGCCCAGGACGCATACTAACACCCCTGTCCCCCACTCCTTCCTGCTGTCCTCTCTCCATCTGTCCACATCTGTACGCCGCTCATAGCCACAGTTGCTTCGCGGCGCTAACACGGAATTAAAAAAAAAATGACAATGGACAGGTACACTTTCTAAATTTGTAGCACTCAATTTTAGGTTAGAATGAGCAATGAATAGCAACATCCTCCTGATATTTTCTCATATATGTTGAATTTTAAATTTAATGTGATCAAATATGTGATAATATAATAATAATATATAAGAATATAATATGTGATAAATGAATGTGATCAACAGTAGATGTAAACAACATCAGTAGCCAGAGAAGTGCATTCTCAAGAAAAAAATTTCTTCTGATAGCGTATATGTGCATGCCTATTAACTGAAACAATTATCACAGTTCCCTGACAAGTTTTAATTTCTGAGAGTGTACTGTAGAGGCGGCTTAGATCTACAACAGTTCATACAAGGTATTATATACTGTGAATGCCTTTAAAAACACCATGTGACAGATATGCCTTTACTTTCTGGAGGTGCTGTGGTAGTGAAAGGTTATGGGCATTACGCAGGTTCTGCACCCATTTCTTAAGAATGTCGAGGCAGCTGTGAAGTAACCTGTATTGATTATGATTATTCTAATCTTTATGGTGCATTGACAACAAAGGTCATAATACATTAGAACATTGGTTTTGATGCAACTAATTAAAAATAAATATGTTGTTTAATAAATGCATTGGACAAATGTTAAAACATCAGTTTAAAACAGGGTTTACAATCCCAGTATCTTCTAAAAATTGAAAAGATTAGAAACTATTCTAAAAAGAATATGGTGGAGCCTAAGGTGTAAGGTGTGTTTCTGGTGTGAACATGTAAGAAAATGTGCAAAATTGAGAGAGGCTAACCACAGTGCGTGCACTGAGGTGGTTCCTTCCTGCGAAGTAGAAACCAGTGGATGAGGGACATGATACTTACCTGTACACCCAGTCGCATCACACTGCATAGACGATCCTCTGGGTAGCCCCATGAGGAAATCTGTATTGAGAGATCACTTTTGCCTTAAAAACTGTTAGAAATAGCACGACACGCTACAAATTATTGTAACAAGCTGACGATATAGCTCAGACACAAAGGCGTTATTCAAGTCGCACCACACCACCGTTACGTAGGATTCTTTCGTCACAAATCAATTGATTCGTCACAAATCAAACCAAGGCAAACAATACCAATACAAGAAAAAGGATGACAATCTCGGTCTCGTTATCACGTAGTACCAAACTTGTGCGCGAAGGTAATTCAAAGAAATGAATGTGGCACTTGCTTCCGTAGAGAACACCGTGTACCATGCTAGCAATGCATGCAAAAAGTGCTCGAGTGCTCGCACATATATTGATGACAACACTACCAGTGTTGTGTAACATGTTCTTTCAAGCGTATTATGCACCCAAACTGTATTTGCCGCCGGGTAAAATGCAAGTGTGCTTGATTGAACCTCGGAAGACCGATCAAGCAACCTGCATCCAGTGCTCGTATTGGGCAAAAAACACTTCATAATTGTCAACTAAATATACAGAATGGACGCCTATTTATTCCTCGGTGAAGAATGACTCACCTGTAGAAATTTAGGCCCTGTATCCTTGCCAGTACACTCTCAGAAATGAACTTCACCAAATAGCACGCTCCTAGCCAACCATCATCCCGAATGACAACGTTCTCGCCCCTGATTTGTTGAAAACGGGAGGAGGAGCCTATTTAGTGCCATTATGCACGGCACAAAATAGGCTCCTCCTCCCGTTTTCAGCAAATCAGGGGCGAGAACGTTGTCATTCGGGATGATGGTTGGCTAGGAGAGTGCAATGTGGTGAAGTTCATTTTTAAGAGTGTACGGTTGGTACGACCGTAATTGCAAGAAGTTGCCATGATCGCTGTGGCGACTGTTGTGGGTACACTAAGATGGCGGCCGGTTTCTTCACGCTCGCGCTCCCTATCCGCGATCCAGCCTTTTACAATCGAGATCAGTGCACTCCCCCGATATTCCGCACCCTGTGAATCACAGGGGTGACACAAACCCGCCAGTGTTGTAACTACCCTCTAGCGGGTGCTTGTTGCAAAACTGCCATCTTGTCCTGGTCGCACGTCATAGGAAACGTCATTTTGAGGTCATGTGACTTTGTTTACATGTCGTTTTGCCGCTTACCGACATATTTCCGTCGTCATAACGCCAAGAGATGAACGTATGTTGCCAGCGTAAACTATATGCGGTGCTTCTTCCGCAACATGGTCGCCCATTTCTTCTTTGTTTAATTACACATCGCATCGGCTCAGTGAGTTTTAACGCGCGGTCGTTATCACATCTTTGGAAGTCGTCAACAGCGCGAGGCGTTATGTGCAAAACTGCGCGTTTTACTGCGAGGTTATCAGATGAAAATAATTACCGTGATCGAAAGACGTCCAAAACATCGCGCAGAAACAACAACCGCATTGTTTACAAACGGTTTGGCCGCCAATCACGGGCGCCGCCATCTTTAAGGTCACGTGTGCCTGGACGTTTGCAGTGACGTGCGACCAGGACCTGTCCAGGATGCATTGTGTTCGCCCAGCACGCTTTCGTCTACGGAGCTATACATTGGATGCCACTCCTGTGGTGTGAATGCTCAACATAACACGAGACGGAACTTCGTCTCTGTGAGCACAGTTTTTGCTAGAATGCTCTGTGAGGATGTAACTCGCGTGAATACGCAGATAGAGGGTCGACGTGAAACTGCGCCGAAGAACTGCTCTCCCTTTCACCGAGGCCTCCCCCAGATAATCTCCGCCTGTCTGCTCTCTTTTATCATCACCGGTCTGGGATGGAAATCGTGTGATCGATCATAAAGTCGGAGATCAACAGGGCTACAGTGGAGATGAGAATGTAGCACGAGGTATTTAAAACAGCTTACATGCACCGTCTTGTAATTACGATGTGGTTGTCATAACTTTAAACTATAATCGAAGAACTCGGGGCTTTACGTCGCGAGACAACGGGCATCACGGTGGACAGTCCGTGGAATAATTTTGCACCTTTGACGGTGCTTCAAATGACCGGGGACTGAAATCCACTGAAATAACACAGATGACGGCGGAGAGCAAGCAGCGTATACCATGCTGGGATTTCCTGGCGTTCGCAAGAATGGACGGGGGGGGGGGGGAGGTAATGGCAGGATCGGCTCGCCGTTGTTCGCCACACAGAAGTGGGCGTCGTCACGACTATAGTAGAAAAAAAAAGGAAAAGAAAGAAAGACGGAGGGAAGATAGAGGATGAAGAGTGGAGATGCGTAGAGGATGCATGAGTTCGTCGGGGAGAGCATTTCTTGCTTTAGCGGAACGTTCGGCTGAAGAACCACCGGGGTAGAGGATGTCCGCTAGCGTGAGCAAGCTGGAGCGAGGGAGATGGGCGTCGCGCGCAGAATGGTATGCTCGGCAGTCTCGCAGGATGTGTTCCATTGTTTCAGGTTGTTGACAGTGGCCACAGCAGGCGTCACCCCTAGAGGCGATCTCGGATAGTTGAGAGTTGGTGAACGGAATCCCAGTGCGATGCCTATGGAGCATGGTCAGTATGCTTCGAGGAAGATTTTTCAATGAAAGAAGGGGCGATGATGGTGCATGATGTCCCGTATCCCAGAGTGGCGCAGTTCAACAAGCTGCTGAACGGCCATTTTCCTGGTGTTCTAAACCTCGGCCTTGGAATCACCAATCGAAACATTTATTGTTTAGGAAAGCACCCGAAGTGGTGTTGACATAACCCCATTCCATGGGTAGTTTTATTTTAATTTTTGCAACGAAACAGTTGTGGTGATGGCGGCGGGATAAGCAGTACCGTGTTGGGTACAGCTTGGGACACAAATTTACGTAACACGGCAATGGCGTATTTTTTAATTGAAGCGGCCCCCTCCTAGTTACTATAGGAAGAGGTCGAATAAGAAACCGGTTATTCTATCCATCTCCCAGTATGTCTACCCGCTCCTGTTGTCTGCTTGGGTGTCTCCCCAATGGAGAAATGCGTCACCTCTTTGCTCCATAAACTTTTATCCGAAGCTGTACTTCAATGATAGGGCTGCTCGCTGTTCGGCGAATCGTGAGCCCCCTTTCGACTGTGACGATATTTAGCTTGGAGCTTTTGAAGAAAATCTACGAAAAAGTAAAAGAAATCGCGACGCAAGTTGCACGTTGCGCTTACCAACGCTCTCTAGGGCTTTCGTCTTTGTTGTGAGGCTCCATAATCTAAACATCGCGAGCAGCGGGATAGGGATAGCCTCCATAAGCGACTCTGTGTTAGGGTGGTGTTAGCCTTTTACACACCCCTTGTCGCCGCACGCCATCTTGGTCCCAATTGCCTAGACGGCGTGGTATCGCGAGCATACACTCCTAGAAACGAACTTCACCGCATATGATGTACGCCTCTCCTTTTAACAAATCAGGGTAGATAAGGATATCATTCCAGATGATGCTTGGCTAGCAGCGTGCTATGTGGTGAAAAAATGGCTAGGATGTATGATGTAAAACCCCGACACTACGGAACACGAAGGGACAGACACAAACATGAAATCTCAAACAGAGCTGAAAAAATTTACTTCACATACAAGAGCTGTGTTTGAGACTTCGTGTCTGTGTCTGGTCCCTTTGTGTTCCCTAGCCTCGGGGGTTTTACATCATGCATCATCTTCACCAGCTCGCTTGCTTCCTAGCCATTTTTTCACCGCATAGCACGCTTCTAGCCAAGCATCATCTGGAATGATATCGTTATCTGCCCTGATTTGTTAAAACGAGAGGCGTACATCTTTTGTGTGTGTGTGTGACACTTATGCTGTACATAATTGACAGTAAAACGGCGTACACGCCTCCCGAGATGATTCCGGATGATGGTTGGCTGGGAGCGTGTTATGCGGTGACGTTCATTTCTGCTACACTTTTCGTGATTCTGTCAAAGCAGGGCGGCCGCCTCAGGGACATCGACTGGAGACGTCACCACCCTAAAGGTGGAGTCAGTAGTACTTAGTGATGTCGCAGGAGGCCAGAGGCGAAACTACAACATGGCCACCAGGGCAGCGACACCGTCGCGTCTAGTTCGTTCGCGTATTTTTCCCCGCGCGGCGCGTGTGCGGAGGGTTGCCAGCGCGCATTTCGGCGGGGGAAGGGCTGCGTGCGCGCTTACCCTCTCACATTTTTCAGCCTGGGCCGATTTCTTTCGACATTTTCGAGCCTTGGCCGACTTCGTTCGCATATTTTTTCCCGCGCCCGGCGGGCGTTGCTCGGGTGGAGGGCTGGTGTGGTGGGCGGAGCGTGGCCGGAGGGCTGCGTGCGCGCACATTACTACCCGCTCACATTTTTCAGCCTGGGCCGACTTCTTTCGTGATTTTTCAATCTGTGCCGACTTCAATCGCAATTTTTTTCCAGCTACAACAGGCGTGCAGTAGGCGGTTTACATGCAAAGGATAGCCATACACAGAAGTACAAGTGAAAATATATTTATTAAAGTCATTAGTGTCAGGAATTATGTTATGACTCTGTGTGAGGGAGAAGAACTTAACCAAAAATCTGATACAATAGCATTGAAGGGGTATCACAATTTTTTATTAGTGATAATCACGCAAGTTTTCAATTGAGCAGAAGGAGTAGCACATTTTAGTCAAATAAGATATTTTTAATCAATACGATTACAATCAAAATTAGAAGTTTCATTACAAAAAGTCTAACATGACCACCATAGCAGAGTTTTAATTACAAAGTTCTAATTGATGTATGTAATTTCATGCACAACAGCTAATATTCCATTATGACACATTTAATCAAAGAAGATATTTTTAATCAATATGATTACAATCAAAATTAAAAGTTTTATTATAAAAAGTCTAACATTATTATACGTGAGCACCATAGTGGAGTTTTAATTACAAAGTTCTAATAGGATGTATGTAACTTCAAGAACAATAGCTGGGCCGATTTCTCTAGCGATTTTTTATTTTTTCCAGCGCGCGGTGGCTGGCGCGCAGGTGAGGGGCTGTCCGTGTGCTTACCAGCGGGCCGAAGAGCTGAGCGTACACTTATGGTTGTGCACCCTGGGCCGACTTCGCTCGCATTTTTTTCATGCGGCGCGTGGGCGCTTTACATGCAAGTAGGGGCATGCACACTGACAACACCGGGCCGACTTCTTTGGCGGTTTTTCACCCGGGCCGACTTCGTTCGCAATTTTTTTTCTAGGCGGCGCGTGAGTGCCTTACATGTAAGTAGGGACATGCACACTCTCATCCCATCCAGGCGACGATACGTCACACCTGGGCCGACTTCCATCGTCATTTTTCAATCTGGGCCGACTTGGATCGCTAATTTTTTCCCGCTACAACAGGTGTGCTGTAGGCGGTTTACATGCAAAGTAAAGCCAAATCCGTAGTAAAGCCAAATAGTGTCAGGAATTATGTTGTAACTCTGCGTGAAGGCGAAAAATCCAGCCAAAAAAAGAAAGCAGAAGGAATGCAATACACATAATAAAAATATGGGAAGCTAAGTTGAATATTCCAACATGACACAATTAATCAATTTCTTATGATGTGAATAGCACACACGCAAGGAAATAACGAGAAATACGATCAACAGCTAATAGAGAACCAAAACCCATCATGTAAACAAGAGGTACACAAAGGTAAACAATTTGAACGGTGCATCATCCACACGTAAACAATAGACAGGAAAATATTATCGAAACAAGATCAACAGCTAATAGAGAGCCAAAACAATGCACAATCCAACACGAAAACAAGAGGTACACAAAGGATAAATAGTTGAAGAACAATCTATCAAAACGAGAAACATGCACGCACTTAACAGTGAATAGCAGAGAAACACTCTAAACGGCGCATCTGCCAACGTATAAACAACAGACACATGCAGGAAGATAATTGAAAAAGAATCTATCAAAACGAGAAACATGCACGGATGAATAGCAGAGAAACACTCTAAACGGCACATCTGCCAACGTGTAAACAACAGACAGAAGCAGAAAAATAATTGATAAAGAATCTATCAAAACGAGAAACATGCACGGAGCTAGCACTCAATAGCAGAGAAACACTTTGAACGGCACACCATCCACACGTAAACAATAGGTACATGCAACGAAATAATGAGAAATACAATCAACAGCTAATAGAGAACCAAACAAATGCATCAAAGCAAACAAGAGGTACACAAAAGAAAATAATTGAAAAAACACAGGAAAATAATAGCGAAACAAACTATCAAACATTGCAAATTTAATAAATTGAAATGGAAATAATATATCTTTTGAACTATCATAAAATCATCCTTGCGACCTAACAATATACAATTTTCGTTCTACTCGGGCACAATAAACATTACCTTGACGGAGATATCCAACACATGCAGTACAGACAAGCTTTACACAGTACAGCCAATCTTTGCTACTTGAGGCCGGTGGGGTCACTCTCTCCCTCTATACAGCCCAAAGCGAAGAATCCGCACATCCGTTGTCAATCAACGGGGTGAGGAAACCCTCTCTCTTTTGCACATTCTTTCTTCCAAAAGGAAATATTCTTGGGACCGGTGTACAGAGACGAAATTTTTTATTGATCGCAAATAGACATTGGAATTATTCGATTCTCAAGAACACAATAAGAATTCTATCAACAAACAATAGCAAGCAAAAAGAACAAAAAAACCTAAGAATAGACTTTTATGTCAGTGCAAAGTGGTTTCATAGAGAAACATTATCTAAGCAAATGAGAAATATTATCGGCGCAAACAATACTCAACCAAAACGAGAAACGCTGCATTTTAATATATTTCAGATCTGACACAACTATTATGCGTACATTATTCTCAACTCACAAAATATCAATCGAGTGAATATCTGAAACAAAAAGAGAAAGTCAAATTTATTCAATGATAGAAACAATACTCATTCAAAAATGAGAATCAAATTTAATTACATCGTTTTATGACAACTTTGCAATAGTAATTTCTACACGCAGAAGCCACAAAGAAACAACTCATCTGAAACGCAAATTAACGTAAAAGTTTGCTACAGTGAAAGTCAACGCACATAACTTAAAAATACTTTCCCAACTAGTAGAATATTTTTATTAATATCAATCGAGCGATCATCTGTAGCAAACTCAACGCAGTAATTAATTTAGGGAAACAGTTTCTGACCAAGCAGGGCGATACATCACAGGAACACATCTTTTTCATTCAGAGCCCCCCCCCCCCCCAAAAAAAAAGAGTAACAGAGGGAAGCTGAGCTCCCACGCACTTTCGCCAAGATTACGCCCTGCAGGGGGTAGGGGGATCCCACAATGGTCGTGGTCAAAGTCAAAATCTATCTCCAACAAGTCAAGCTGGGAATTGAGGATTCTAGTTCGTTTAAAGCTCGCGTTTTCTCGCTCATCACATCTTTTTTGTAAATTGACTTACATAATTCTCACGACAGGTGGATATTAATAACACTCTAACCACGATAACATAATAAATTTTTAATAAACAAAATTAGCACCGATATGATTTAATTAAGTGTCGAGGCACACTACAAAACAGAACAGACAATTGCTATATATTGAAGAGATGGTCGGATTTTGTACTCGTTACTATAGGTCATGGGAGGCCCTGATAAAAAGCTGCTTTGAAAAGGAGGAGCCTCGAAACGATTCAATTATCGCTACATTTCAATACGTCCTAGACATGATCGTATTCGGAGATATGGTGCAAATTATGGAATTCAAGATGCGAGAACATGTATGCCGAATCTACAATAGTTATAAAAATATTTGCACGTCAACATCGGAAGGACCACTGGGATAGATGGTGGAGTTTTTGAGGTTTGCTAACGAAGAATTGAAATACACTAGACCAAACGTAATTGTAATCATTGCAATGGGAATTGCATAAATCAAGAGTGCAATCAGATCAAATTATCATATACCAGCAGTCTATATCGAAGGATTCATTATGGATTTGTTGAAATTACAGCTAACGGTTGAAATGGAAAGTACATAAAATATCTTATCACGTGATATATTCCACCCTAGAGCCTCTACACATTCATTTTATTCGACCAGTCAATGATGTCGAATGAACAGAAGTTCAATATTGTCGTGCAAGGTCTGATGTATCATCACTTATTGAAACTCAACAAACATATCAATTGCGGTGGACCACCGGACGATTCTCATCTATTACTCTCTTGCCCGCCATTCAAGAATCTTCATACAAAGAAAGGAACCATCAATAAGAGACTGTGCAAGTTCATCGCAACAAAGTGCAAGTTGTTGAAGCAGTACAAACACGGCGACAACATATCACCCTCGTTAATCAACGCTGGATTCAAGCGCCCAATAATCAGAATAAGCTACTTGATGTCTTCGAAATTCATCAATCACGACAACAAACGAAAACTTCAGAGTTTGGAATAGAACTGTAATTTATCGAAATAAACAAGTGTATAACTGAAATAATAAATGTATTCTTTGTCGTCATTGTAATGTATTCTACACATCGCAACGAAAACAGCCTATGATTAGATTGAAGTTTGCTAAGGAGACGTTTATTCCACAGTATGTACAAGGATCTTCGCATGGAATCAGTGTTGGCAATCAAAGAGATTTTACACGACCACGCTCTATACAACACCGACACCCGAAGGAAAGAATTGTAGAAAAATCGCTAATTGAAATTTAGAGTTATGTTACATCTATCTTTGTTTACAAAGAGGATCACTAATATTTTGCGAAAGCTAGCACAGTGTATGTTGCACAGTGTATATATTTTCTCAGACGATTGGACAGTTGACAATAATATATTGAAAGGAATCTATTATCAAATGACGCGCAGGCGGCGTCTACAATTCTAATCATCATAACATACGGCACACAGTTCCAATAAGATTTTTTGAGAACCGAATCACACAACTGTCATCAGAAATGCTTAACCACGATACAATGAAGACGAGCACTATGCATAAGATATGTAATTATAATAAGTAAATATTCCTCAAGCAATATATATATAAGATATGTAATTATAATAAGTAAATATTCCTATAAGTAAACGCGGATGACAATTTCTTCGAGTTTTAAGTAAATTTAGTTCAAAAATATTCGTAACTTTTACTATGCGCGTCATGGAGAATTCACATTACGTTATAGAGTATATAGAAAATATGAATACACTCGATTAAATTTTTTGTCATCGTGAAAGAGTTCTTAAAACCTTCGCGTATCAAATTGAGCAAGCTAAAGCTATGAAATTACACTTTCTACAACTCAGTTCGTAAATTGCGGCAGCAGTTCAAATTTTAATTAAACACTAACTGATGCGTGATAGTCACCGCTGCTCCGGAATGTGATCTGATAAATTGTAGCAATTCATGTACAAACAAATATCTTGTATACAATGTGTGACTATATAGACAGCTTTTTAATCCATATATTTAAAAAAAATTTAAGATGGAGGGTACAGTTTTGACTTTGAAAATTTAAACAAGAACCTTTGGTGTTGGAGTTTGCGTTTTGTTTCATTATGAGCTAAAATCTTGTAAAATTTAAGTATGCCCTTCCCATTTGTAGTGCCTCATATGCCGTGACATAATGAATAGACTCATAGTTTTTCAGTATTGCTAATGAAAAATCTCGGGTACATTCTGTGAATTGGAGTTACGATTATGTGTCCTGCTTTGGTCAAGTTTGCAAAAGGAATATTTACTTATTATAATGACATATCTTATGCATAGTGCTCGTCTTCATTGTATCGTGGTTAAACATTTCTGATGACAGTTGTGTGATTCGGTTCTCAAAAAAATCTTATTGGAACTGTGTGCCGCATGTTATGATGATTAGAATTGTAGACTCCGCCTGCGCGTCATTTGATAATAGATTCCTTTCAATATATTATTGTGAACTGTCCAGTCGTCTGAGAAAATATATACACTGTGCAATATACACTGTGCTAGCTTTCACTAAATATTAGTGATCCTCTTTGTAAACAAAGATTGATGTAACATACCTCTAAATTTCAATTAACGATTCTTCTACAATTCTTTCCTTCGGTTGTCGCTGTTGTATAGAGTGTGGGCCTGTAAAATCTCTTTGACTGCCAGCACTGATTCCATGCGAAGATCCTTGTACATAGTGTGGAATAAAAGTCTCCTTAGCAATCTTTAATCTAATCATAAGCTGTTTTCGTTGCGATGTGCAGAATACATTACAATGACGACAAAGAACACATTTATTATTTCAGTTATACACTAGTTTATTTCGATAAATTACAGTTCTATTCCAAACTCTGAAGTTTCCGTTTGTTGTCTTGATTGATGATTTCCGATGACATCAAGTAGTTTATTCTGATTATTGGGCGCTTGAATCAAGCGTTGATTAATGCAGGTGATATGTTGTCGCCGTGTTTGTATTGCTTCAACAACTTGCACTTCGTTGCGATGAACTTGCACAGTCTCTTATTGATGTTTCCTTTCTTTGTATGAAGATTCTTGAATGGCGTACAAGAGAGTATTAGATGAAAATCGTCCGGTGGTCCACTGCAATTGATATGTTCGTTGAGTTTCAATAAGTGATGATACATCAGACCTTGCACGACAATATTGAACTTCTGTTCATTCGACATCATTGACTGGTAGAATAAAATAAATGTGTAAAGGCTCTAGGGTGGAATATATCACGTGATAAGATTTTTTATGTACTCTCCATTTCAACCGTTGTTTTTTAAAGAAAAGTTTCAACAAATCCGTAATGAATCGTGCGATATAGACTGCTTGTATATGATAATTAGATCTGATTGCTTTCTTGATTAATACAATGCCGATTGCAATGATTCCAATTACGTTTGGCCTAGTGTATTTCAATTCTTCGTTAGCAAACCTCAAAAACTTCACCATCAATCCCAGTGGTCCTTCCGATGTTGACGTGCAAATATTTTTATAACTATTGTAGATTCGGCATACAAGTTCTCGCATCTTGAATTCCATAATTTGCACCATACTCCGAATACGACCATGTCTAGGACGTATTGAAATGTATCGATAATTGAATCGTTTCGAGGCTCCTCCTTTTCGAAGCAGCTTTTTATCAGGTCCTCCCATGACCTATGGTAACGAGTACAAAATCCGACCATCTCTTCAATGTATAGCAATTGTCTGTTCTGTTTTGTAGTGTGCCTCGACACTTAATTAAATCATATCGGTGCTAATTTTGTTTATTAAAAATTTATTATGTTATCTTGTTTGGAATGTTATTAATATCCACCTGTCATGAGAATTATGTAAGTCAATTTACAAAAAAGATGTGATGAGCGATAAAACGCGAGCTTTAAACGCACTAGAATCCTCAATTCCCGGCTTGAGTTGTTGGAGATAGTTTATGACATTGACCACGACCATTGTGGGATCCCCTACTCCCTGCGGGGCATAACCTTGGCGAAAGTGCATGGGAGCTCAGCTTCCCTCTCTCACTCATTCTATCTTTTTTTTTTGTTAGTGGGCTTTGAATGAAAAAGATGTGTTCCTCTGATGTATCGCCCTGCTTGTTCACAAAGTGTTTCCTTAAATTAATTACTGCTTTGAGTTTGCTTCAGATGATCGCTCAAGTGATATTAATAAAGATATTCTACTAGTTCGGAAAGTATCTTTAAGTTGTGTGCGTTGATTTTTACTGTAGCAAACTTTTACATTAATTTGCATTTCAGATGAGTTGTTTGTTTGCGGCCTCTGCGTGTAGAAATTACTATTGCAAAGTTGTCACAAACGATGTAATTAAATTTGATTCTCGTTTTCGAATGAGTATTGTTTCTATCATTGAATAAATTTGACTTTCTCTTTTTGTTTCAGATATTCACTCGACTGATATTTTGTGAGTTAAGAATAATGTATGCATAATAGTTGTGTCAGATCTGAAATACATTAAAATGCAGCGTTTCTCGTTTTGGTTGAGTATTGTTTGCGCCGATAATATTTCTCATTTGCTTAGATAATGTTATGATGATAATAGATAATGCACTGACATAAAAGTCTAATCTTAGATTTTTTTCTTTTTGCGTGCTATTGTTTGTTGATAGAATTCTTATTGTGTTCTTGAGAATCGAATAATTCCAATGTCTATTTGCGATCAATAAAAAAATTCGTCTCTGCACACCGGGCTTAAGAATATTTCGTTTTGGAGGAAAGAATGTGAGAAAGAGAGAGGGTTTCCCTACCCAGTAGACTGACAACAGATGTGCGGATTCTTCGCTTTGGGCTGTATAGAGGGAGAGAGTGGCCACACCGGGCTCAAGTAGCAAAGATTGGCTGTACTGTGTAAAGCTTGTCTGTACTGCATGTGTTGGATATCTCCATCAAGGTAATGTTTATAGTGCCCGAGTAGGACGAAAATTGTATATTGTTAGGCCGCAAGCATGATTTTATGATAGTTCAAAAGATATATTATTTCCATTTCAATTTATTAAATTTACAATGTTTGATAGTTCGTTTCGCTATTATTTTCCTGTCTGTTGTTTACATGTTGGCAGATGCATCGTTCAAAGCGTTTGTCTGCTATTCATCCCTGCCTGTTTATCGTTTTGATAGATTGTTTTTTAATTATTTTCTTTTGTGTACCTCTTGTTTGCTTTGGTGCATTTATTTGGTTCCCTATTAGCTGTTGATTGTATTCCTCATTATTTCATTGCATATAGCTATTGTTTACGTGTGTCTGATGTGCCATTCAAAGTGTTTCTCTGCTATTCAGTGATAGCTCCGTGCATGTTTCTCGTTTTGATAGATTCTTTTTCAATTATTTTTCTGCTTGTGTCTGTTGTTTACACGTTAGCAGATCCGCCGTTTAGAGTGTTTCTCTGCTATTCAGTGTTAAGTGCGTGCATGTTTCTCGTTTTGATAGATTGTTCTTCAACTATTTATCCTTTGTGTACCTCTTGTTTACGTGTTGGATTGTGCATTGTTTTGGCTCTCTATTAGCTGTTGATCTTGTTTCGATAATATTTTCCTGTCTATTGTTTACGTGTGGATGATGCACCGTCCAAATTGTTTGTCTGCTATTCAGCGTTAGCTCTGTGCTGTATTAAATTCGTCATGTTTCTCGTTTTGATAGATTCTTTTTCAATTATTTATCCTTTGTGTACCTCTTGTTTACATGATGGGTTTTGCTTCTCTATTAGCTGTTGATCGTATTTCTCGTTATTTCCTTGCGTGTGTGCTATTCACATCATAAGAAATTGATTAATTGTGTCGTGTTCGAATATTCAACTTAGCTTCCCATATTTTTTATTATGTGTATTGCATTCCTTCTGCTTTCTTTTTCTGGCTGGATTTTTCGCCTTCACGCAGAGTTACAACATAATTCCTGCCACTATTTGGCTTTGCTATACTTTGCATGTAAACCGCCTACTGCACACCTGTTGTAGCGGGGGAAAATTAGCGATTCACGTCGGCCAAGATTGAAAAATGACGATGGAAGTCGGCCCGGGTAAAAAATCGCCAAAGAAGTCGGCCCGGTGTTGTCAGTGTGCATGCCCCTACTTGCATGTAAAGTGCCTACGCGCCGCATGAAAAATTGCGAGCGAAGTCGGCCCAGGGTGCACAACCATAAATGTACGCTCAGCTCTTCGGCCTGCTGGTAAGCATCCGGACAGCCCCTCACCTGCGCGGCAGCCACCGCGCGCTGGAAAAAAATAATAAAAAATCGCTAGAGAAGTCGGCCCAGCTTTTGTTGAAGTTACATACATCTGTTAGAACTTTGTAATTAAAACTCCACTATGGTGCTCACATATAATAATGTTAGACTTTTTATAATAAAACTTTTAATTTTGATTGTAATCATGTTGATTAAAAATATCTTCTTTGATTAAATGTGTCATAGTGAAATATTAGCTGTTGTGCATGAAATTACATACATGTATTCGAACTTTGTAATTAAAACTCCGCAATGGTGGTCATGGTGTATTGATTACAAATATCTTATTTGATTAAAATGTGCTACTCCTTCTGTTCAATTGAAAACTTGCGTGATTATCACTAATAAAAAATCGTGATACCCCTTCAATGCTATTACATCAGAGTTTTGGTTAAGTTTTTCTCATTCACACAGTCATAACATAATTCCTGACACTAATAAATATATTTTCACTTGTACTTTTGTGTATGGCTATCCTTTGCATGTATACCGCCTACTGCCCAGCTGTTGTAGCTGAAAAAAAAATTGCGATTGAAGTCGGCACAGATTAAAAAATGACGAAATAAGTCGGCCCAGGCTGAAAAATGTGAGCGGGTAAGCGCGCAGGCAGCCCTCCCCCTGCCGATAAGCGCGCTGACAACACTCCGGACACGCGCCGCGCGGGGAAAAATACGCGATCGAACCAGACGCGACGGTGTCGCTGCCCTGGTGGCCACGTTGTAGTTTCGCCTCTCGCCTCCTACGACATGACTAAGTACTACTGGAGCCGCGTATGTAGGTTCGATAGGTTCGATGTAGGTTCGTAGGCGTATGTAGGATCGATGTCAGCACCTCCCGCGATGAAACACACATCAACAATAACCATCATCCCTAGTGCGAAGTTGTCATTGTACTACACGGTACGCTGTTTCCAGTGACGATCGAATGAGCGTCCTTGCGGCACGCAGGTGAAATAAAACATGAGGACCATATTTCAGCTACGGCCTTTTCTTAGTGCCATTGCCTTAAAGGCCGTATGTGTGCCCCCTCTGGCAGAGGTATTAAAAGAAGTTCCGCTTACCGATATTATTACCGTGTTGTCGGGGCTTGCGTTTCGGGTATTTTCGTAATTTTCGAAGTCATACTGATTGCAGGAAAGACGAAAGAAGAAAGCGGCCCTTCCTGACCACTTATGCTCGAATTGCGCAAAACACACCGAGCACAGTTAATCACGGTTTCGCCTCGACTATATTAGATCGCGTAAAGATCTGCGTCACCCCCACAGTCGTTATATATCCCCCAATAAAATTTGGGTGACGAAATGGGATTGGAAGAAGAATAATGCGACTACCGAGTCTGCCGCACCCATCAACAGATAAGATTCTGGGTTACGCACTCCGTCATTGGTGCCCGGTAACTTATCGGCGAAGTTACCAAGTAGACCTTCTCACGTTACTGTCAAACCATTCTCCGTGCGCTCCTTACCCTCTTTCCCAGCGACGACACAACAGGGGTGGACTGCCAAAATCGCGCTTCTCATTGGGATGAATGTTGGTGGCCGCCGTCCTTAATGAGTATGACTGACAATAACGTAACGTTCCATACAACTGCAGGTTTTCCCGCCCATTTTAGTTCAAGTGCCGTCTGATTTAATCCGGGTGTCATCTGAAATAATTCATGGTGTTTTTTTAAGCACTATAACTGTATATTCGCACGAGGGCATCATCGCATAATACGCTAGTGGAAGGAAAAGGAAAGAAAAAAGAGAGAACGGCTGATGTGACTGAAGTTCTGCCACGTCCTTTGTTGAGCATTCGCGCGGTGCCAAGATATTGGGAGTTGTAGCAGGGGTACAGCGAACGACACCATTGGTGCTGTCGTCTTCTATAGAATGCCTTCTGGCTGAGCTGCACCATATTCCGCTCGGTTAGCAGAGCGCGAAAGGACATGACGCATGAGGCTGTCCCTAGGTGGTGTCACCGTAGCTACAGAGATGAGCCAGTATCAGCCACACGTGAAGCCAGAGAAAGCCTGTGTTGCATATCGTTGCAGACTTTCCAGACTCGTTGCATCGTTGCTGACTGAAGCAGCCGACGACCCGACAGTGTACGTCGAAGTGGCGAGCAAGAAACAGGAGGCATTAAAGTGCCACCAGCGGATTGAAAATGATATTTAGTCGCCGTCAGTGGATATACAGGGTGGTTGCTCTAACGTGCCCATAAATTAGATATAAAGCGAGCGATAAAAGAAAAGCAAGTGGGAGTTTTCTGCTACTTGAGAAAGAAACAGGTACTACTTCACTAGTAGCACCTGTTCCTTAGTCAAGTAACTGAAAAGTAGCACTTGTTTCGCTTTTATCGCTCGCTTTAAATAAAGTTTCTGGATATGTTAGAGCAAACACCCTGTATATTACGCACTTCCACAAACTTTATAAATAATTCGCAAAACTGCATGGATTTCCAGCTCTCGAAGATTGAGTGTCGTCAGAGAGAGTTGACGTCTCTCTCCTAGCAACCGCGCAAGCGTCTCTTCACTCAACGTTGGAAGTCTGCGAGCAGCTGTGGTGAGGGGATGGATGTCGACCTTCGGGGAGCAATGTTGACAGACGCCTGGCAGATTGCGCATCCTACGACGTCGTACTCATCAAAACTGCAGGGTGCTGTCCTCTAAGAGTCTACCCTCGCCTATTACTCAATGCAGGTGGAACACTTTGTTGTCTACATACAAGGTGTCCCAGAAAACGTGTCATTCAGTTATAATAAAAAAAAACTACGCCACCTGGAATTGTGCAGTCAACGGCATTTGTTCTTACTAGGTTTTTGCCACCTCGAACTTGGACATTTGTCAAGTAAATGTTACTTTTTTACCCCACCAATGTGAACAGCGTACCTAAATTACTCAAATTTATGATAATTGGCAGGGATATTGAGAAGCTATCCCATGGGAAAAAAATAGGCGAACATCATGCTCTACGGGGCTCCCACAGAAGAAATTTTCAGCGCAATCGTTGTCAGTCTGACGAAAGGAGGTTAGAAACCCAGGCCACACCGGCATAGCAGAAAGAGATAACACACGCATGGCTTATCACGTGCGACTTTCGCTGGGATCATGCTTTCCCTCTCCCAATTTCAGGAACTGTCACTTTTTTTGCTGTCACTCTGTGGACTGGGTTTGGAACTTCCTTTCGACGGACTCAGAGCAATTGCACTCAAAAAGTTGTAGCGCGTTATGGTCCGATGCTCCGAAAAGCATGATGATCGGCTATTTTTTCCGATGGGATAGCTCGTGAATATCCCTGTCAATTATCTTGAATTTGAGTGAATTCCGCATGCTCTTCATATTGGTGGGGTAAAAAAGTGACCTTTACTTGGCAAATTTCGGAGTTCAGTTCGCAAATATTTGAATAATTAAACTTAAGATACATGACATTCACATCTGGAGGTGGCAAAAACCTAGTAAGGTTTTTCACAAATCCCGTTGACCGCATGATTCTAGGTGGCATAGTTTTTTTTTAATTAGATGACACGTTTTCTGAGATACACTGTATAAAGCTCTGAAGGGCATTCAATGCTGCTAAATTTCAGAGCGATTGACCAGCGTACCACAAAGTTATAACGCAAAAATGTGAGATTCCAGTAATCAAAACAATCAAGATGGCGGTGTTGCGAAGGGCACTTGATAAGCTGCTCCCCCAGAGGACGACGTGTCGCGAAAGAAACGAATAAATTTACGCTTACGTCCAATCTTAGCCATACTTACGCCCGACGCGGAGTCGTGAGCGGGCGGCGGAAATAGACGCGCATTTCCGGTGTCGGCTGAGGAGAGACGTCGAGCCAAAACAACTGCCATGCCGAACTTATTTCACGACGCAGGCGAGAGCTGCCGAGAACGACAGCTGGCGACCAATTAGGTGACACAGAAAGGCCACGCCCCCTGATTTTTCGTCTGCTTTGAACGACGCAAGGCCACTGTGGTGGAAACATGAAAATCGTGCGCGCTGACGGGGCGGCAAAAATGCGCCTCTACTTCCGCCGCCCGCTCACGACGCCGCGTCGGGCGTCGCCAAGTGAGAACTGGCCCTAAGCGTAAATTTTGACAAAATGGCTGACGCCGCATTCGTCTAGCTCTCTTTTATTTCTAGTACACGTAAACGCTCCCGCTGTAAGCGTAAAGGGCGGAGTGTTATGCGTAATTGGCACCGAAGATTTACTCTTATCCTGACGCATAAGATTTCGCTTGACGGATAAACAAAGGCTATGCGTTGGAGTATTAGCCGTTTACGCCTATATTGACGCGTATTGTTTCTCAATAGTTATACGGGCCCTGCCTTCTGAGAACACGTGCATGGTTCCGTGTGCAAAGCGTCTTTTCTTTCGCTAGTTAACGGTCACTCTGGCTTCTGGCGTCTCATGGTCTCACATCATGCACGGTCTAGCAATGTAAGTTGTCACATTTTGGGCTGGGTGTCTGTAGTTTTTTTAAATTTAATTTTATATTTCATTTGTGTCATACGTATTATAGGAAGAAGTGGTATCGAATGAGGCAACGTCGCACGGTGTAGTGGGCAGGGCACGCGGACGCTGCTTGAACAGTTGTGATTCTCCAAGCTATCTCAGCACTACAAATCCATATGCGTACGCCCGTTGTCTACCGTGCTGGTGCCTTATGCGTGGTGGCCATCTACGAGCAGATCAACTTGCTGTAGGTGAGACTCTTTTCGCTCTTGTTTTTCTCGGATGAGCGTTTCTCGCCGTTGAAGCATCTGTGTTAACGATTCCTCAATCTGTTCTTTTAGTAGGAGTTAGTTATTGCTGAGTTCGTTGAGTTATTGCTGATTATAGCGCAGCACGATTTGTTCACAGGAAGCAAATGGATTTTCTGACTTGTAAAAAGCGGTCACGATTTTTGATAACGTGGTGCAGGTGGTGGTGGTGCTGCTGCAAAACACATGTTTAACGCCACTTCTTGGAGAGCTGCAATGATTTGTGCGTTTAAAAATACTCAGTTAAATGCTATTTTCAAGGAGCAGAGTGTTTCCAGTATAGTAAGTGGTTTTTGATGTCCATGTTACGTTTATGACTATTTCATGTAAGCGGTCTCTACGGAGATGGACTCAGGTCTGGCAAAGAGCACCTTATCCGCATGATCTATTTCGGCGTTACCATATTTACGAGATTAGCTTTCCCATTTAAACACTAGAAACATTATCAGTTCCGCAGTATATACTGCTGCACAGACACGAGCACCCATTTGACAATACCACAGGGCACATGAATGACACGATAAAATGATTTACGCGTCTAACAAAATTCTGTTGTGTGTTATGTAAAGGACGGAAAGATTGGTATGTTTGGCAGTCCATGTTACGTCTGTGACCATTTCATGTAGGAGGTCTCTGTGGAGATGACTCACATTTGGCGAAGAACACCTTATCTGCATCATTTATTATGGCGATAGCATATTTTCGAGATTAGCTTTCTCATTGAAATTAAGGTTTCACGAGCGCTACGCAAACACAGCGATGACAGGAAACCGGATGATAACTTTACACTACTTGTGTAACAAATTACAATGCTAATTATGTAGCACCTGTTCCTTACTCAAGGAACAGAAAAGTAGCACCAGTTTTCCTTTTGTTCGCCTATTTATAAAGTGCTAGTGAAAGCTTAATTTTGAACATCCTGTATACTTCAGGTGTTATAGGCAGGCCGGATCAGGCAGGGTGGTCCGGTCGACCTCTCCAATTTTTTGCTTTCAAACATATATTAAAGCCTCGTCCCTAGGACGCATATTGGCGCTGAAAGTAGTTGAAAATAATTGGTGGTTATTTTTTAATGAATTATTCACATGTGGGCATGTCGACCATTGCGCTTCATGTTTGACGCCACGTATCTTCATAACTATTTGACATATTCATCTGAATTTTTTCCCCACGTATTGTCTGGGGTATATACCATTGCGTCTTAAGTTCTGAAGATCCTAAGGTTTGTCTTTGAGGCCAGGAGATAAAAAATCTCAGTTGCCTCATCTGTAAAATATCGTACGTTTTGGGAACCTCACAACTCGGCCCCCTGTTGTGATACCCGAACCTGATACACGATATCTGAATGACATAATTAACATTGATGTCAATTGTGAATTTATTTCGTATGCGGACGATACAAGTGTTGAACAAGAGAGAACTGAGACTGGAACAACATAGAAAGGACAATCACATACAAGGCCTCAAGTTGCCTAAGAAATTAACGATGAAAGATGGAAGTCACTGAAAAGGTTAGCCAGCTGTAGGGCTCGAACCCACATCTTCTGGATTACCGTTCCAACAATACCGGTTATATTGGTTATTGTGACTCTGTGAAATCATATTCTAAAAAGTGTAATCTTGTAAGTGTACTAAATCTATATAACTATCGCCTAATATGTATGTACAAAAAATGCCTAAATTTTCTTATCTGTTTACATTACAGGCAAATGATTTCCCTTGTAATGTTCGGCAAAAACAAAAATAGAAGCTTCCGCGTTTACGAACAAATTAGGATCAGCAATCACTCTTATACAGTGTAGCTTTTATCTTAAATAGATTCTTTGAACATGGCATTGAAGTTGAGCCATCTCATTTTCTCGGGTTGCAGTCACCTCTGGAACTGTGATAGTGTGTTTTATATGTGTAGTGTGGTATGATTACTGGGCATTGTTTTCTTGTTATTGCGCTAGTTTGAAGCCTAAACTTTGGCATTATTTGTTATTGTGCAAGTTCCAAGTGTAAACTTTGAGGATGGGAACCTGTCAAGCTGTCGTACAGCGTTTTCTCCTATCTCCACATCCTAAGGATGAAATAAAATTGAATTGGATTGAATAATTTTGTTCGTCTCGAAATGCCTTTTCTTCGCATAGCGAGTACATCGTATTGCGAATTAGGGCCCCCAACAGTCTTTTTGTGAAGGGTGTTTACGGAAAACGCGTAAATTCAACAGCGCAACTCAGCAACAGCAAATTCAACAGCAACTCGTGACATCGTTCAGTTTACGGACAAACGCTCTTCATGACGACTAAAGAGAGCACATAAAAAAAAAAGAATGCTTCACCGATGGTAGAACTTACGTTGCGAACGACGTTGAGTTACGAACGTAACTTTGACCATCTCTGAAGCATTTTTTTTATGTGCTCTTTTGAGTCGTCATGATGAACGTTTGTGAGTAAAATGAACGATGTCACGAGTGGGAATATATGGGATGCGCGCTGTTGAATTTAAGCATTTTCCGTAGACACCCCTCACAGAAAGACTGTTCGGGGCGTTGTCCTAATTCACAATGCGATGTACTCGCTATGCGAAGAAATGGCATTTCGAGACGAACACAATGATGTAGATTACTTTCGGGTATCACAACAGGGGGACGAGTTATGAGGTTCCCAAAATGTACCATATTTTACAAATCAGCCAAATTTGCGCCTCAAAGGCAAACCTTAGGATCTTAAGAGCTTAGGATGCAATGCTACCCAACTCAGAGTATGCGTAAAAAAAATCTGCTGAATATGCCAAATAGTTATGAAAATACGTGGCCTCAAACTGCGTAGGAAGCGCAATGGTCGAAATGCGCACATGTGAATAATTCATTAAAAAATAACCACCAATTATTTTCAACCACTTTCAGCGCCAATATGCCTCCCTATGAAAAGGCTTTAATATATGTTTCAAAGAAAAAAAATTGAAGAGGTCGACCGGACCACCCTGCCTGATCCGGCGTGAAATCACCCTATAGATAATTAGTTTATAACCTGTCTGCTATGGATTTCTTTTTGTATATGTCTCACATTCTGTGTACCTCGATGCCTCATCCTGTGATATAACGCTCAATAAATGTTTTTTTTACATTCTAAACGTAATTTAATCCAATTACTAGCTCATATAGCAAGTCTACAATTTATATTTTGTTGTGTTGAAGTGTTGTGAAGATGCAGAAATGTTATTTCATATTAGTCTAAAATATTGCAGGTATTGTAATCTGTTGGATCATGGCTAGTATGCTCTTCTCTTTTTTTTTAAATTTATGTTCGGTCACGTGCGCCTTATGCCTCATCATCAGGCCAGGTGCAGTATTCTATAAACAGATGTATGTATTATACCTGGGCTCTTTCTTCCAATAAAGTGGTATTATTTGGTGAATTTTTGTTGCATTACGGTTTAGATGCGTGCATTCAGATGTTCTGGTTTAAATGAGATAGCGGCGTACGCGGGCTATGGTGAGAAGATCAACCCGGTTCAAGTGATGCACTCGTGCTTCTTACTTTTCTTTTGACCGTCGCAAGAACTCCTGTATATTGCTTGCTTTGCCCAAGAACGTGCTTTCTATATATGTCATTCACGTGATGGATGCGTTTGTCTGTGTCATACAATTTTGTAGTGCAGTACGGCTAGCTATTGTGGCGTTCGTGACTGTCAACTGCCACGTCTTCTCGATGAGCAACAAGCTATGCCTATACCATGGATATCTTTTTAGCGATGGCATATAAAAGTGAACGAGCTTCCGTCCGTATACATGCTTCGTGCACCTATTTGGTGCTGCTGACGAGTCTCGGATGATACGAACTCCTTTTTCATGCCCTGTGAGATTCGTATCATCGAGATCCTGCTGTAGCAGCTGTCCTTTTTTTTTTTTTTTTGTATCAAACGATCTCGCATCGTATGCCGTCTTTGCACAGAGAATTGCACCCCCAGAATGCTGCACAGTACGCATCATATCTGGGAACCTCAGCCGCCGCGTGATGTCAGCGTCCCTTGGGCAGGCAATAGCTGCAATGCAAAATTGACAGGTAATCCGATTTTCCCACTACTGTTCTGGAAACTGCTTTCTGATGCTTTTGGCAATCGGGAACCACATACCCGTTGCCAGAACAGCCGCCGGAAAACAGCATTGCGGGCCGTTTCACAATTGCAGCCATTGCCTGTACAAGGACCGTGAGGTCACGTGACGTCTAAGGTGCTCAGGTTTGACGCATACTATGTGGTATATTTGGGTGCAGTAAGCGGTATTATAAGGTCAAACAGCCTATAGAATAACCGGTATCAAACGCCGCTTAGAATAAGGGTAAAAAATTTGACGATTTTTTACGCTTACTATCCGCCATCCTTGTATGCGTAAGGTGTTGACCCTTAGAACATGTGTAAAAAATTTGACGATTTTTGACGCTCACTACCCGGTTACTTTGTGAGAGTGTAGCAGAGACGGCGACGTGTTATTTCCCTGTCTTTCAGTAGGCAGTCGGTATGAGTTTCGGTTGTCGTCCGCTGATTACGCCGGCGATTTCGTTCCTGACGTTGCTCATCTTGCTAGCAAAATGCGACAGTTCGACGAAAATGAAATGAAAACCACAAGGAACCTCTGCGTTTTTATTTATTTTTATTTATAAATACTGTTCGCCCTTGACGAGTCATAAGAGGAGAGTACACACATATTAACTGCAGTAAATATTAAGTACAGTAGCTGCAATGTGAAACACAAATAAAGTGAAAACAGAACCTGCAGTTCTTGCATACGCCAAAGACACTAGCCCAAGCAATATAGAAAAAGAATAAACAAAACAATAAACTCACAAACGAAAATGAAGCTCATGGATGTTGAGTTACATAAAGCCCTCTAATGCCATAACAAAAGCTGGTAAAATGTGAAGGCGTTCTACTACATTTCAACTGAGAATTCTGAGTACGAACAAAACATGTAAGCTTCAAAACATTTATTCGCCTTTGGAAAGGTTTTAAAGAATAGCGGTGACGTGACCGCAGTGCCATTCCCGGTTCCGGTAGCTACTTCGCACTCTGGGGAGCTGCCGCTGAACCGCACTTCGCAGCACCGCCATCATGATTGTTTCCATTACGGCGATTGCACGTTTCGCGTTATAACCTTGCGCAGCGGTGCTCAATTGTTATTACATTTACCAGGATTGATGTAAAAAACAAGATTCTGCATCTGCATTCAGTAATAGGGGAGGACAACATGCCGGCACTGGTAGACTTTTAAAGGGGAACACCCTGTAGAAATTAATTTTATGACACTTCAACAAGAACAACAGGTAAATTAATTATGAGGAATGGGAAAATTCTCAACATGAGGTGAGGTGAGGTGATACCTCCAGCTCACGTGGAGAAATAATATTTACGGAAAATACGATGAAACATGTTGTATGCAATCGATAAAATTTGGTAAAATTCTGAAGACACGACATTTAGTCCCGTAGTGGAACATTAAGCGGACTTCTTTATTTAGATGGCGTTGGCAAGGCTCGTTATACATGTGCCGTAGATGAGATGTCAGCGTTACGTTAAGAACAAATCAATCACCGCCCGATACGTTGAAGCACCAGATTCAGCCATGTATGATCATTAAGGTTCATCGGGGCACGTGCGTTTAGAGCGAAAAGACATCAAAGCCGGAACATAATCTTGTCTTGCGGGTTTCATCTTGATGAAGGCTAAACTCATCAGTGCTTCTCTTTTTCCTTTTCTTTTCTTTCCGTCTCAACGGTCCAACTGTTTTCAATCCGTAGCGTTAATCCAACAGTCTCGAAAAATTCTCCGGTAATATGAAGCCAGAATGATTTTCTGTATTTCCGTTTTGCATTGTCGAAGATCCCCGATAATGAACCTGCGTTTATGAAGAATGCCCGGCGAGAAAGAAGGAACGCAAATGGAACAAATATGCGACCTCATATTCTCCGTTGGCAATTTAGTCTCAGATTTTACAGTATGTTCGCATTATCCGTTTTCTCTTATGTGTTCTGGTTGTTGTGTTTGCGACACGCCGCTATGCAACTGTGGCTGCACGGTTAAACTTCACAGAACTTCGCCCACTTGAGGGGCTCCTATCCAACAATTCTCTGAATTTTTCATTCAATCTCCTCATTTGCTAAAATTGAATGGATTTGTCCGTTTTGGACAGTTTGCATTTTGCATAATAAGTCCAAAAGAGGCGTACACTTCGTGCTTTCTACAAGTCACGAGACAGAATGATATCATTCTATAGATTACGGGTTCGATCTCGGTCGTGGACGCGAGCCACTTGGCGGCGGGTTACAGGTTGCTCTGGCAACGTTCACACGGGGCAACTTTTCCCAGCAACTACGAGCAATTTAAGAGTTGCTGGCAGTCGGCTGACACGGGGAACCTCCAGCAACTCAAGTTGCTCGGAATCGCTCCCCGACCGAAAACTTAAAGAGACAGTCGCATCGACCACAGATCGAGTCCGAAACGACAGTGAAATGCGATTCCCCGCCCTTTGCTGACTATGACTCCGAAAGTCCCATCCCGATCGACGGAATACTTTTTGCTGAATTCGTGTGTAAGCGGCACTAGAGCAGACGACGGATGTGGGCGTCAAGCGGAACTCCCTGCTGAGAATCTTTAGCAGCGTCATAATGAACCCGACCAATAAGGACGCGGCGAGCCAAAGTCGTCCGCGCGGCTTGCAGCTTGTATGAGCAAGGTCAGGGAGGCGAACGCACAAAGAAGACTCGGACAGCGGAAGTGGCGAATCGTGCTTTTCAAACGCATTTAGTAATAGCTCCGGTGACGAATACATGTTTGATGACGAGCCATATTCGACTGATCCGCTTCCTCTGCAAGTCGCTGGTGATGTACGTGCCGCAGCTGCGTTAGCGCAACAGAACGAGCCTCAGGGCCACGGATTTAGGGTTCATGATGGGAGAACTCAATACTTGATCCCGTGACATTCGCTACAACGCCGGAAACAATACAAATGTTTGTGCGGCGGCTGTGCTCCCCAGGAACCGGATGAGTACCTATGCTGCAGTGTTGGTAAAGTGGCAGAGTTGTGCAATGACGGCGAAGTACAGTGTAGCACGCAGCACACTCTGTTCCTAGATCTCTGCATTAGGCCAGAACTTCTGGTGGTGTATCCACCGCAGTACTGCAGCGATGATCACACTGTTCGCCTACTGCACACACGAGAGAATGGGTACGTTACAGGTACAGGTATTATTTTTAGTCCGTCCAACTCCAACTCCAACGTTGAGCAATCCTTATTTTCGTCGTCGTCTGCACACACGACGAATGCCCCATGGAAGTTACGAAGACTCTAACCAACTGTGCAACTCAAGGGCCTGGTTAGGGGGCTTTGAGGTAGAATTATTGTCAGGAAATTACTGTATGACGTGTTTAGGAAAGTGTCCTTTCTTTTTACACCTACCTCAGGTTCACTGCTTATTGTGTGTTTACAAGCTGGGTTTGGGGATTCCTTGGACCCAGGAACAGACAACAGATACCAGGCTGTGTCATCCGCATGATTCGCCAACGTTTTCCATCCCCGTCCTATCAGAGCTATCATCGTTTGTGTGCCTCATTTCCTGTACACACCTACGACATAATAAGTTTGTGCAGTTTCTAATTGAGAAGTGAGAAGTAGATTCTGTGCTAGCACTGTAATCCTCAGAAGTGCAAAGAAATATGCGGAAGCAATAAAATACCTGGTAATAAGAGGAGTTAGTGGTAGTGTGATGCTTCTTGTCGTTGACAGTATTATAGCATCTCAGGGACATAGCCTGTCAAATAATTTAGGGTAACGTTTCATAGCTTCACTAATGGTTCAGTTACACATCGTTATCATAGTAAATGATACATCTGTCTGGGAATGTTCACAATCTGTCACTCCCATGGAAGATCCTTCTGCCTTGATACAGCAAAACAAATTTTGATCTAATTTTTTTAGCGCCACTCTTTTGAAAACAGTTTGCAAGGATGTAACTTCAGAGATCCTTGTCAGAGACACTCTGTCTGGCTGACCTTTCCCTCGTTCCTCTTCTTTGTTATCATTAAACATATCCCCCCCCTTGACAGAGCATTACCTCTTGTCTATGTATGATAATAAATATTATAATAGCAGCCACTAAGTTACGCGAATGTGAATAAATCTTTGTCTGTGTTGACCGAGTGTTGTCCATTCAAGAGTCATTGCATAGGTCCACATCCAACTATTTATGCACACAGATATTTATTATTAGTTATTATTTGCTATGCACAGACAAATCTCAGCTTGATTTCCCAAATTTCCCTGCCCCACACTGGCAATGTCCCTTTGCATCTGAAGCGGGGACTCACAAAAAACATCTTCGTAAAGGCTTCAACTGCAATGGAACTTGTACTGCAATGAAAACCTAGAATTTTGTGTTCCTTACATTTCTGGACGGTTGCATAAACCTCGGATAATTAACATGGGGTAGACAAGTTCCAGTTTAACTTACCTTTCCCAAACGCACAATCAGTAGTTTATCCAGAACCGCAAGCTTGCGGAGTGTTGCAAAAAAATTGGGGGTGCAGTTACATTATAACGGTGGTGCACAGGAAAAAAAATGGTGGTGTTGGGGGGATCTGGGCACAACCATGTGTAAAATTTTGGAAGGGTTAGTACATCCTGAAACGACCCCCATGCCTCAGCCCCCACTGCTCGAACACTGCACCACCACCCCCGTTACAGTAAGAAGCCTCTATACTATCTACGGCATATCCTGTCAAAGCTCACGGAAGTGCAAATTTGGCCAATGCCTATGTGACGGTGCCTCGTAGAACATGCAGCTTTTCTGGTGAATTGACACAGCATCTCAAGTAGTGCCCTAATGCATGTCCCCTAAATGTTTGAAAATAGGTGCATCATTTTACATTTAACCAGCAGTAACGTATAGCATTGCGAAAAAGGAAACAAGGGCTTAATCTCAACGCTGCATCAGCATCATTCATCATCTCACAATAAAGTGGTTGTTGTCAGCCTCTGCACAAACATTTTGGTGGACCTGAAAAGGGCATTTTTTTCTTGTTGGTTTTCGTTTCCTTCCTTCAAGTTATTTTGTCCTGGCATGTAGCTGTGAGATGTGAATGGATGTCAGTGGAAGCCTTCAAGTCATTCCCCATTCTATTTACCTCTTGAACCTGGATGAAGAAAGCACCGTTCTGGAAGATCCTAATTTGTCAAAGGCATCGTACAGGCCTTAATGTACAAGCCGGGTCTCTCAGAAAAATTGTCGTGCACACACGTGCCTTGTTTGATGCCGTTTCATGGATAGATGGGGCTTGGATCAGCTGCACCAGATCCTTCTATAGTACGGAACGTCAAAAGTGGACCTGAAGTTGGCCACGACAACCACAAAAACCGCCTCCTTACAGCACACAAACAGTTCACAAACAGCGAGATAAAAGGAAACTGGGAAGTGGTTTTATGGCGCTTATGTCATGAACCGACGATACTGCTTGTATATAGTGCCTGTTTCTAACACAAGCACAGAAGAAGCGTCAGTTCTTCCTTTTAGTGCTCTGGGTATCAGGTTTGTGAATTGTTCTGTGTCCAAAAATTGTAAACACAGCATATGTAGAAGTGCGAAGGTGAAGACGAGCAGGTAGTTTGTAAAACGCCGATAAAACCTGACACACAGAACAGTCGTGACACGGAACGTGTCGTGTTTTTTTTTTTTTTGTCTGTTCCGTGTCTCAGGTTTTATCGTCGTTCTACAGTATATGTAATTTAGTATAATATACCTACCACTTGTGCTTGACTCTGTCGAGCTACCTGCGCGTTCCTCCTAATAGAGATGAAAAGCAATCATATCTACCAGTTTCCACAAAAGGAGAGGAAAGTCACAGGTTCAGTAACAGGGCAAGTTTCATGATAACGCGTCCGATAACGAGAAAAGCCAATCACTTTCATATGTATGACATCACGTTCTTTTACTTATATTTTCTATTTTATTTATCTATATTAATGATAGGTTGGGGGATACGATCTCCGTTGTCTCGCGACGTAAACCCCCAAATATTATACGTCATATTGTACCGATTTCGTCGTTTGCTCCTATGTAATGCTCATGCGCAACAGTGACAGATCCGATTGGGAAAGTACGTAGGCATTGTGCCTTACTGTCGAAGTTGCTGGGGGCTTCCTTTGTTCATGGAACACTGTCGGAACGGCGTCAAGTTTCTGTTATTTCCTTCTCTGTTTCAATCCAAGTTGCACTTGCATGATGTTCTCATCGAGGTACGCATCATCGGCGAAATGCGAGGAGCATATGCGGACAGCATAAATACTCCTTGCTTCATCCGGATACCTGCTAGTGATATAGCTGCTTCCCATTTTCGCTTCGTCTGGCTGTCCCTAGGCGTGCGAAATCAACGTCGAGGTTTTCGAAGGAAGTTTTCCTGCAGCCGGGAACACTGCATCGGTTTTCTGGTAAGACCTTGATTCGAGTTGCTTCGAGTTGCTGTAAAAAGTTGCCTCGTGTGAACGCTGCCTTAGACACGTAGCCTTCTGCGAGGGACGTTAAATATAGGGCCACTAAATAAGCTTAGCTTCAAAGTAGCGACAGTAAGCTCCACATGCGTGCGGGAGGAGAGAAGCCATTTTGTTTCGGCTCCACACCAGCGTCAACTCTAGTGGAGCAAAGACAGCTAATATAACAATGCTCGCCGTGGAGGTTGTGGGTAAGGGAAGCGCGCATGATTGTCGTCCGGCATTATCTATGCATTATCGGCTGGAGGCCAAGGTGATTTCAAGGCTGTTGGGGTAACAACCTTGGTGGGCTACTGGCAACAGGAGCAACATTTTGGAGCACGCTCAACAGATGGCGTCGCGAGCGCCGATAGGTGACGCTGGCGTGGACCGGAAACAAAACGGCCTATTCTTGCCTCTCCTGCTCGCCCGTGGAACTCAGTGTCGCTATGTGAAGCAAAGCTTTCTTAGTGACTCTAGTTATATACGGTGTGCCATGTTTTAAGGTTTCAGTGCACGTTAAATAATCCACAGACCGAACACTGTGGTGTCACTAAAGGTCACGGTTGTCATTTTACGTCAAGCCTCGGATTATCAGGAAGTTATCCGAGCTATCGATGTCGTTCCAACTGACACTGTTGCCTGTGTGCGGTGTTATGTTGTATAGTTTTGTTTAAAAGTGTACCAACGGTGTACAGACCAGAACATCTGGAAAGGTGTCAAGATGAAAAATAAAATCGAGAATGGGTGCTCTCGGCTTCAAAGCGCAGGGCTGGGGGTGAGATTCAAACCCATGTTATCGCAAAACCACTGAAGCTGAAACGCTGCTGCTATCCTAATCGGTTAGCTTCAGCGTAGTAGAAAGTGCAGTAAATCGCAATTAAATGTTAATGAACCAGCGCACAAACCGCTGGAATTGTCAAGCCATTATCGAGAGTATAAAGAATCGATCATGGGCCGTGAGAGCTTGCCAATTGTTCACCGCTGGCCGACATTTTCCCAGCAGCGTCGTCAGCGCCAGCAGAGCAAACCCAGACACCCTGTTGTATATTGTTCAAGTTCGCGGAACACATCTGTGACGTTTTAAGTTCCAATTAATCGCCGGTAAACGAAAACACTGAAAAGTTCACCCGAACGAAAACGTGTTTGCCCGGAGATTGAAAGACAAGAGGGGAAAAGGACACGCACGTGCTCCCGAACGCGGCTATGGCGCTCCAAACAAGCGCACAAACTAAAATAAATCCGTCGCACGACCAGATATTTCGCTGCCTTTTATTTTCGCTCTCGTTAAGTATGGTATATTTGCGTTACAATGTCATTTTCTGCGAGCCGGAGCTTCTCTGTCGATTGTGAAGACAACGGGGCGCGCAAAAGAGCTCTTTTTATTCGTTTATATTCGATGACTCGCGGCCATGTGTACTGAAGCAGCGATGCTGTAATCCGCCCTGGCGCTTACGCTCCTCTTTTGAATGAAACGTGCAGAATAACTTAGTGCGCTTGATTGTCTCTGGGTAAACCGCGTGGAAGAGAGATTGCTGTGCGAGCTCAAATGATTTGTATACAGGGTGTCCTAGAAAACGTGTCATTGAATTATAATAAAAAAAAACTACACCACCTAGGGTCATGCGGTCAATGGCATTTGTTCTTACTGGGTTTTTGCCACCTCCTGATGTGAATGTCATGTAACGTAAGTTTAATTATGCAAATTTTTGCGAGCTTAAGTCGGACATTTGCCTAGTAAAGGTCACTTTTTATAATGATAATTGACAGGGATATTCAGGAGCTCTCCCGTCGGAAAAAATAGCCGAACATCATGCTCAACGGAGCTCAAACAGAATAGCGCAAGATGATTTTTTCAGCGCAGTCAGTCCGACGAAAGGAGGTTGGAAACCCAGCCCACCCCGGCGTCGCAGAAAGAGATAACACAGGCACGGCTTATCAGGTCCGACTTTCGCTGCTACCTACGACTTTCGACTTTTCTACTATCACTCTGTGGGCTGGCTTTGGAACCTCCTTTCGTCGGACGGAGAGCGATTGCGCTCAAAAAGTCATCGCGCGTTATGGTCCGGTGGTCCGAAAAGCACGATATTCGGCTATTTTTTCCGATGGGATAGCTCGTGAATATCACTGTCAATTATCATGAATTTGAGTGAATTCGGCACACTAATCATATTGGTGGGGTAAAAAAGTGACCTTTACTTGGCAAATTTCAGGGTTCAGTTCGCAAATATTTACATCATTAAACTTGGGGTACGTGACATTCACATCAGGAGATCGCAAAAACCTAATAAGAACAAATGCCGTTGACCGCATGATTCTAGGTAGCGTAGTTTTTATCAGAATTCAATGACACGTTTTCTGGGACACCCTGTATATTTCATCGCACACGGGAGTTGAGTGCTTAAGTGTAGAATGTGGAGTTCGATTACCGACTTATGCGGAGCGTACCTCATCCCATCGTCATTCGTGTAGTAGGTGTCGTCGTATTGCGAAGTTACGCGATGTGACGGAACGTTGATCGAGAGGTGAGGGATTACAAGTCATGGGCAGACTTCACAGGGAAATGTGGCGACCTACATTCGCTGACATCATCATCATCGTCGCCGTCATCATCATCATGTGTTGTTGCTGTTGCATTGGTCAAGGCTTCGTTCTGGGAAAGTCCAAAATATTGTTGCGTTGGCACAACAGGTGACGAGTAGAATACGCTCTGCAAGTGCGTCTCTGCGCATGAGAGGAGGCAGTGAGAGGGAAGAGGGAGGGCGCCGCCGTAGCCAATGGGGCTTCCCGAGTGGAGTAACCGGGAGAGGAGATATGCGCAGAATGCTGGGTTACTTGCAGAGCGTATTGTCCCCTTGTGGGACCAGAGGCAAAATATTTGCTCCAAAATGCTTTTTTTCCCTTTTACCCTATACCAATTAACGTGTACGCAAACCAATGGAAGGGTACAGAAGAGAACGGGTACTGTTGCAACTCCCCCGTTTGGGTAGCGTGAAGACGGACTCAACCAAGCTATGCAGGGAAATGGAGACAGACGCCGGTAGGCAGGATACGGGGGAAGACGACACAGTATATATTTACATCATTTATACAGACTGGTGACGGACATACGTCCAAAGTACAGAAAGGCCATGAGCACCCGATGTCGGATGCTTTTTAAAAATTACGAAGGCGAGAGTGTCTCGCATTCTCTATTCCAGGAATACATCCCCTGCTTTGTTCGACCTCTTAGCTGCGTCCCAGCTTTATTGCCCGAAGGAGGACGCAGGTCTGTTTTCAGGATGGCTCCTCTTCTCTCCTGGGGTAGCTGCTCCCAAAAGACTTCTCAACTAGGTCGTCCCACATTGCCAATTCTCGGAACTTGACCTTGAGTCATAACAGTTCGGTCGAGGAAGACGGTAATCTTGGTCACTTTTTCTGGGTTTGAGTCGTCATGAGTCGTCTGCGCAGACATGAGTAATATACTGTCTAGACAAGGTCCCGAGGAAACCATAAGTGGCGACGTCGCTAGTTACAGAATGTCGTCAATCCGATAAAAGGAAAGAGACTCGGGCTGCGTTCCAATACCCCAGTTAGTCGACTGCCTAGCGGTCTAACCGGAAGTGCCGCCATGTTAAGTCTCGTTCCAAATCTCGCCAAGACCGCTATTCAGTCGGCTACCGCCTAGTGCGCATCGATGCAGTCTAGTTATACGCCTGACCATCTGACAGCCGGAATGGAGACGCGCGATGTTGACGGTACCAGCGTGCCCGCTGTTTCAGCTGGCTTTAAATGTAAAGTTGCACATAGTGGTATGTTTTTTAAAACTGCGTAGAGAGTTGCAACACATGTTTAGTCGTGAAGGTGACAGTTAAGCACGATGTCCTGCAAACTTAGCGCATTAGAGTCCTGCTGCGCTTGCGCATTTCTTGCGTGAGCAACGAGATGGCGCCACAGGCGCCTCGGCTAGGCACGCCTGTTCCAATAGTGACAAGCAAAGGGGTCTACTCAGCGGCCTAGTCAGGCGACTTCGCGGGCGCGAGGTATTGAAACGCAGCCTCGGAGTGCACTGTGTGAAAGGCGTTTTGTTTCCGCTAGGCGATGGCGTCACATAGTGGACACAAACACGAACACAGCAGTATAATGCAGTGTTCTATATAACTACCGTATTTGCTACGTGTCTCAGTAGCGGATTAAGGATCCCGCTACATTTTAAATTGGTAACGGATGGCAATGTTGCATTATCGTCAGTCGCACTCATTAAGACGGCAGGCACCAGTATTCATCCCAATGGGAAGAACAATTTTGGTAGACCACCCATGTTGTGTCGTCGCTGGGAACAAGGCTAGGGAGCGCACGGAGACCGGTGGTGCGAGAGTAACGCGCCAAGGTTACACTCGCGATTACAAGCGCGGTTTTCTGCAGTACTTGTTCTTGTCATCTGTGCAGCAGCGTGTCGCAGGCTTGTTCTCTTAATGTAAGTCCACATCCTATTTCTTGAAGGATGAAAGTCACTGAAAAGGTTAGCCAGCTGTAGGATTCGAACCCACACCTTCTGGATTGCCGGTCCAGGGCAATCCAGAAGGTGTGGGTTCGAGTCCTACAGCTGGCTAACGTTTTCAGTGACTTTCATCCTTAATCGTTAATTTCGTAGGCAAATTGAGCTTTGTATGTATTTGTCCCTTCTATGTTGTTCCAGCCTCAGAACATCACTTCTTTCATATCCTATTTCTTCCTTCATTCATCTAGATCTATGCAAAACATGGGCACTCTTGTAGATGGGTAGAAATCCAGCTAACCGGTAGAGATGTGGGAAGGGAGTTGTCTCAGGACAGGACACTCTTGGTTATCCAGTGTTCAACGGAAAAAAGAATTCAATCAATGATATGCGCGGGGCAAGACGTGACAATTTAATGCAATTAAAATTTAGTGTAATTTAGAAACTGATAGGCAGCTATTAGGTGGCCTTATGGTTGTTGCACAGGAATTCCTTTTTTGCATATTGCCTAGGATTTTCCAGCAAATTTTCCTGTTTCCTATGACATCTCCAGCAAAGCAGAAGTGCACGCAAAAGCGATCGACCAGTGACACATTAGACAGCCGGTGCCTTGTTTGCAAAGAACGGTGGAGCAAAACAGTACCGGGTTCTCTGTGGTCTTATTGCACATCATTTGGACGGTGGGCTCAAGGGGGTTGCGTAGCGGCCTACGGGTTTTACTTTGTCTGCTTGGATTGCAGAAACTATTTTTTATAGTTCATTAGCGCGGCGAGTTTCATCTTGTCCCACGCGATGTCTCCTCTTTCCCCGAGGGTTCGGACAAGATGAGACAGTCTACATTTCTAAATTTCTCCTTCCGTGCTTATTTTAATTTTAAACCGGCTACACCCGTTCCGCATTTACAGGTCAGAAGCTCTAGACAGGTGCTTATAAGCACCTTCTTCAATTCACCATATTCAATTGCAAATTTCTGTCTCATCTTGTCCCACCTTACCCTATGTACCCATGTCAGTGCTCAGTGTTAGGGGATGGCGCTAACTTATCTGAGAACCCAAGAACTTCATGAGAGTAATTTTACCAATCTTCGCCTGTCAACCTACTAAGGATAATAGTTACCGTTTGTTCGTGCGGCACTGACCTTCGCTCTGGTCGCAACAGAGAACCCGACAAACACTGCAACATCGGCGTCCCTCCCCCTCCCCTCCTTGTCGCACACATACCTGTTCTCTTTCATCCCGTTCCGCTTGTTTTGTCCCATGCAAACCAACTCAAATTGGAGGGTCTAAAGGTTTCCCCTCTTTGGGCTTTGCCACCCCTCCTTAAATGGTGTTCCACGCCTGACGTGGTGGTACCAACAGAACAATTCTCGCATTTTGATACAGTTCTGCTACTGGAATTACCCTTAGGTCATCAGGTTACGTCGAAAACTTGAGGATCTGGCGATGCGAATATTTCGCGCACAGACTGTTCTTCTACCAGTCTACCCTGTGCACCGTGAGCGTCTGTTTGAAATACCGGTCGCTCCCGACTTCAGGGCTTTGCTCCAACCATCACACACGTCACCCGAAATCCACTAAGGACATTTCGAAGCACCAGCTCCCGTGGCATAGTGGTCAAGATGATCGCTTTCCACACCGAGACTGGAAGGTGACACGCGTTCGAATCCTATCACCAGCAGTGTTGTCTGAGGTTTTCCCTGGGTTTCCTAAGACTTTCCGGGAGAATATCGGCACAGTTCCCACCGAAGTCGGCTGAGGACGCCTACTACTCCTTCCTGCTGTACTTCCTGCTGCACGCCGCCCATCGCCGGAGTTGCTTCGCGGCGCTAACACGAAGTTTAAAAAAAGAAAAACTTTTCGAAGTGCTGATTTGCGCATGTGCGTCTGTCCAGGGATACGGTAGCGAAAAGGTCGCTCCTGCTGCGCACACCGGGAATGTTGTTGTACTTCTTCTACCTCCGCCCCTGACGGATGCTGGAAGGCGTTCGAAGTTCCCATGAGCCCTTGCGTGCTACAGGTGGCGCTTGATTTTCTAAAAAGGTCTATCGTTGGCGATACAGTTGGCGATACAAGGTCTATCGTCACTTCCCTCGGTACGACGAACCTGTCCGGGTACAAGACGCTATAGCGGTGTGGAATATTAGGAGCGAAAACAAAGGGTCTTGACAGCAGATGACTAGAAGGGAACACGGAATTCTAAGATGCACTCTTTCTAATAATCGAAAGCATTGCCGCCGGAAATAGCAATTAGATGGCCCTGTTCGTGTGAGGCCCAGCTGATGCTGAAGCCAGAGCAGACGATATGTGTACCATGTTGTGACGTCCCAGCGTTGTCGACCAACTGGAAGAAACTTCCGTAACGAAAAAGTGGCTTCAGTCGTCTCCTCCAGGGACAGCACTGCATGCGTAGTCTACGTAGTACAGTCTATGTGGTTTTAACCAGACAAAGGTAATATATAGAGTTTTAGGAAATCACTGGTAAATGTCAACGTGAGAGAATCGTACGTACCCGAACACAACAGCTAACAAAGCAGTTAGGAGGTCGCTGCTATCGCAGCCATAAGTCGGGTTAAGTACGTCCACCAGTCCACCACCTGCAAAAGCTGGAGGTCTGGCTCTACCACCGCTGGCAGACACATCACCGTTCTCCACCTCCACCCCGCGGAGTGTAAGAAATTGGAGTAGTGCACTAAGGTATTCTTCTTCCTATCATGTCGTGTCCCCCCTGCACTCGTGTCTTTTCTTGTTTCTGTGTGGTCACTGTTCCACTGTTTTACTTGCGCTCGTCGTGAAACGTGGGCAATAAACCCTCCTCATTCCTACAAAGCCGTTTTTTACCGTACTTTCATAACAATTTCGCTCGAATGGGCAGTCTTCAATGATCATTAAAACGAATCGCCATTGAACAAATGCTTAGCGCCACCAAGAGCGTAACGTGTCAACTTCTCAAATATCATTAGGTCCAATGTTCGCATCCAGGTTGACACATATTACACCCTTGGTGGCGCTAAGCACATGTTCGGTTGTCATTGGTCCCAATGATAACTGAAGATTGCCTGTATGACAGGAGTACAACGTAGTAGTAGACGAGCAAACAAACATAGTAGGACGATGAAAGCATGTGACTCATAACGCCCAGTTGCATAATCCGTTTGGATATTGACAGTTCAAGAAGAGGCACTGGGAGACCGGGGGCGAAAACGCAACGGACAGACGGGGCACGCACGAACTTAAAGGGACTATGAAACGATTTTTTTCTTCGTTTCGTTCGAAAGAAGACATTTTTCTGAGTCTAGAACCGGAATTTTACTTTCGTCGCGCGAGCGGATTTCTCGGGAGCGAATTTAAACGGAGCGGCGAAGGGAGGACAGCTGGCGCCGCGCCGTGACGAGCTGCCGAGCGGATACACAACGGGTAACTTGACGCGACCACGGCCGGCTCAGCAACACGTCATCGTGACGTGTTGCCGAGCCGAGGAATTCCGCCAGGAGCATGCGCCGTAGGATCCCGCGTATGCGTTCATCGGGAGTGGAGGAGGAGAGGAGGAGGAGGAGTGTCGTTTGGGAGGAACCCGAGAGGTCTGCCTGCCTGATTAAGCGGCATGTTTCTCGGGAAGGGAAAGGTGGTGGAGAGGAGGAGAGGAAAGGGTGAAGTGGAAGACCGAGCGGAATCCGCTCGGGGGGAGGATAGCTGCGTCCATGGGCCGACTTCAGGGGAACTGTGCCGGCATACGCCTATTACACATCTGAGGGAAACCCAGGAAAAACCCCAGACGGCACAGCCGGCCCGCGGATTCGAACCGCGGACCTCCCAGTCTCCAAGTGCACGCGTTACCGCTGCGCCACCGGAGCTGGTATCGGGAGTGGAAATCTCCATGACAGCAGCATTCGCGCGATCGGTAGATTTCGGCAGTGGCGGCAGCCACAGCGCGAGCTCGCGGCATTACTTGCCATTGTGCAACACCGGTGACGTAACGGGGAACCGAAGAGCGGTCCGTACGGTTACTCCATCGGCAGGGAAATATGCGCGGGAGAGGAGGAACGCGGAAGAGACATTTCCAGCACGCGCTCCTCGCAGAGTGGAGCGATTTCGTCCGGAAAAATTTGTGGCATATTAGTTTCTCTGCGGGAAGAACAGTTTCCATCGAAAAAAAGTATGGGGGTTCGGGAAATCTCATAGTCCCTTTAAAGCCATAGGCGAAGTCCGTAACTTTGTACAAGAACTTGGGACGGAACATTTTAAGGTATGTTCATTGAAAGAACAATGTTTAAAACGTGATCTTCTGTAGATGGGCGTTTCCAGCGTTCTCTTATGTGGGATACGATACTTCTCAAAGTGGAGGTGGCTATAGTACTGTAGGACGGGATAAGCTGACTCGTAGTAGCATTGATGAAAGGAATAAGGAGATGGTTCTTAGATCACACAGGAGGGCCGGTATGTTCGTCGTTTCTTCACCTGTAGTGACCATTTTTTCACCTCCTGCAGCACCTACCTGTGCGATGGTCGCAATAGTTCACCGGTAATATCGTGCGGAAATAAGGTCTGAGTCCTCTCATGATGTCCGTGACGTCTGTCTAATGAGTCCGTGTCAAGCGCCACAGGTTCCGAGAGGCAAGGTGCTTTGTGATCGTTGCGTGTTTGAAATTGGGTTCCCCAGTCGCTTCTGAAGCAGTATGTGTGGCTGTTGTGCGGTTGTGAAGGGCTGACCATTCCCTTCAGGACTAGAATGCTAATTATTGGCACAGCGACGGTAATGCTGCGTACTTCTCCTACATATGAATGTATGGAAGAATACGAAACCTACATTAAAAACGAATTTTTAACATTTAAAACATTTTAAACATTATATATATATATTTTTTTCAGCTGCAGCTCAAAATCGCTGCTTACACACGTGACGCACCTTGAAGTTTGCTTGTTGCAGCCGTTGTACTCAAAGTTACATTATGTGCGTGTTTACCGTTGGCAAAATAGTTTATGTACACACACAGAAAAACACAGTCTATTAGGTTCTGACAGTGGCACTTTACTGCTTTCTAAAGATGTTTCTAGAGCCAGGCACATCCACCTTCAGCACCCATGGCGTGCGTCGTCTGCTAGCGTAGACACGGAAGTCGACCTTTTCCCCATGATCCTCAGAAAGTACCTGTCACCTATTAGACGAAGCTATGTTATCCTCGTATAAAACTACACATATAGAGATACATCATTGTTATTTTCTCGTGAGCTGCAGCTGCTTTTCTACGTTATTGTTGTGTCACTTTCACTCTCTTAGCATGTTATAATCGCAGCGACTGGGAGCGAAGGTCGACCTGGCTGCGCACGTGTGTTCCTGGAAGCGTTTCCAGCTAAACCTTGGCTCGCAGCGCCATCGTTGAAGGCGTAGAGGCACTACTCGGCGGTATATTGGTTGTATTGGGGACGAGCGCGAACGGTGGCGCCCCTCTCGCGGCGGCGGAGCGAACTGCGTAGTGTGGATGCAACGCCGTTCGCCAGCTTGCCAACGCACGTTTAGTTGAGTTTCATAACGGTGTTCAGCGGAGGGACAGCCCCATGAATGTTGCCTGTCCTGAAGCGTGGCTAGACAGTGTCAAATGAATATTAAATTCGTAATGAGTACGTTCCTGTTTAAATTTATGCGCGCTAGAAAGGTGCGCGTGTGATGAAGTGCTGTTACGGACGAACTTTGCCTTCCAGTTTCCCTATCGATGCCCACACCAGCTTACAGATGCGGATATTTTTGTGTAAAAACAGCCTACTTATCGGTCTTGAGCGCCGTGTCACAATTATTTGTTTGCCGTGCTTGGTTACCGTCAGTGTATTATGTTTTATTACAATTATTTGGTGTAGTGCAGAATTACTCAGACCAATCCGGTTGCTCATGGGCACCGTAAAGTTTGAACTGAATTGAAAGATAAAAAGCGGGGCGTCATAGAATGAGTGCAAGGTGTAACAATACATTTGAGGATCGTGTACATTAGCAGCTAGTATAGAGTTATTCAATACAGATAAACTTTCGAATGGTAATAATAGGTGTTAACAGTTTTCATAATTTTTCATTTAAACAAATAATGACAGGTCTGCAATTGTGTGAGGTGCGAGCTTGATCGCCCCCTTTAGCACTATAGTGACAGTCCTCAAGGAGCTGCATATTGCATACATTGAACGCTGTCATCAGTGATAATATGTGGCTATCTTGTGTGTGCGTAGTAGTTTCGTTCCGGCCGCCAACAGGAACTTGTATGTATTCGTGTTTGTTTGTTTCATTAATATTATTATTGTTATATTGTACAGTGCGATGTCCAAGTCCATGAACTACTCTACAGTGGAAACCATACAGCAGTGTAACACCTTTATTCCTACATAACTAGCTGGAGACATGTGGCTGATGTGATACAAGTTTTCTTCAAATGTGAGACCTAATCTGTATATCCTGCGACAACGGCAAAGCACTACGAAGATCGATAGCACAATAAACGAAATCGCCCAAAAACATATCTGAGTGCAGCGCGATGACGATTTTCTCAAGTCGGCTTTTTGATGGAGGCTTGTCGAGCATTCGTGGGTAGATTTCTTGACGGCACAATATTTCGTTCCTGAAAACAACGTTTCGGATCTGGACGGGAAACCAAGAGCACCGTACTGTTGCAGTTTCCTGTCCACCCAGTAGTCCCTTACCCTTTTATTTCATTCCGACGTACGTTTCGGCGAAACGCTCCGAGCATGCCTCATAGTGCACCAATTTTTCTGGCGCTTGCTTTCCGTTTCGCAGCTTGATTATCAAGATAATCATAGTATTATAAACTTTTCATGTTTCGGCTAGTTCTGGAAGTTCATTCCAAGTGTAGCTGATGATGATTTGCAATTAAAAACAGCGCAATGCCGTATAAACACGACCAAGCGCGGTCACTACAGCAGACACGCGTGCGGATCACGTGACTTTTAGAGCGCCCCCTGTAGGTCGCGCTCGCCGCCAATTGCCAACTGTAGGATGGGACAAGCGTAAGCGGTTTGCAGTTTCTCGCCGTAGGGCGGTGCTGTCAGCCTTAGTGAGGTGGTTCTTAGATACGCGTTCCGGCACATGCTACCAGATGGCATACAAATGTGATGGGGGTTGAATGTAGGAGGCTAAAGGCTTGGAGCGGCTGGGAGGGAGGAAGACAGGAGGCATCCTCTTGCCTGGAAAAAGCAGTCGAAACCGAAGAGAGAGTTATGCGGCGTCTCCGACAGGTATAGGCTTTATTAATGTGCCCTAGTAGCATAAAACGTTTTAAAAACGTCGAAAAATGGTGGACAAAAAACTAGTTTTTCTTCTAGAAAACGTTTTGTTTTTGGTCTACGTAACGTTTTGTAACGTGTGATAACGTGACGCTCGTTTTTCTCTCAAAGACGTCATTGCAGACGTCTTGAAGACGGCTATGCAAGGTATCCAAGACACCTTGTCAAGGTACATATAAAACGTTTAATAGACGTTTCGAAGAATGATTAAATATACTGCCCTTTTTGTGCATTTTCTGTTCCCTCTTAGGACGGTAGCATCCCTGGATGCACTGCCTCTTAGGACGGTAGCATGCATGCTTGATGCATGCTACCGTCCTAAGAGGCAGTGCATCCAGGGATGGAGGATCCATTCTCAACAATACTCAGTGAGTTACCTGCTTTCACCCACTGAATACTATTGCAGATCAGACAATTTCTAATGTCTGCATCTTGCTGTTGACCCATGAATTTATGGGTCTGGTTTATCCTTTTGGGTCCTACCATGAGCACCAATCTGTAAATGAAATAGAAATTACCCCAGCACTTGTGACTAACGCCTCCTTGTTCATTTCGGTATTTACAATACTACTTAAATGTCAGATGCAATTAGGAGAGCAGGCCGAAGCACGCTATATGATTGTAATACAGCTCTGCTGGAAATTGTCCAATTCAAAATAGACCAGAAATCTCATTCGGTTTAAGTGAATTCACAATTCTCACTGAAAGTGACCAAAATTCCTCATTCCGAATCGACAATTTTGGACAAATACCATATTGAAAACAACAAGAATTTAGTGGGTTTCAATGAGAAATCACTGTAAACATCAATGTGAACGAAGTGGAACCGCGCTCGGTGGCACCCATTGGAGACCAGCCTAGTTTCCCAGTGGCCAAATTTACAGCAGCAATAATTTTTCCATTGAAGTCACATTGAAATTCTCATTGCCGACGCACTTTTTTAGTGGGAAGTGACTATTCTGTTGCATCAGAAAGCATGTTTTCGCTGTAAAAATGAATTACACAAAATACCGTTCCTGCGTGAACATTTATTCCCAGACATAAAAATACAGAAGATCTGAAAATTTTGCGTGTGGCACACACAATGGTGAAAGTTATTTGTGATGTTTTTTATAAGAGCGAATATTCACCAAGCGGTTGAAAATCGCTAGCAAGGCAAAGTAAACACCAAGAACAGAAACCTTAATAAGCACTTACATGTTGTGAAAGCATTCTGTCCATCATCAACACACACAACGTAAATCCACAATGAGTAAGTTCATAGAGATGTATCCACATGTCCGGACAGTGCCGACGAAAAAAAAAAAAACATGCATGACGCACTTCTGTGTTTCGTAGGAGATTTCTAATGCCCGTCCAGCTTGCCTTCTTGCGTGAAAATTAAGGGCATTCAGCTTCGTTGAGATTCCGTTTTGACCACCTGCTGACAAATGCCGACGCCCCTATGCCAGCCGCGTCGTACCAGGGAAACCTTCAAGTAATAACATTTCGAAAGATAATGCAAAAGGTACTGGAACAGCCGCACGTCAACGTAAGTAAACATAAAAATATATTACATACCGTTGCACACAGCGCAGGTGGCAACACACTGACTGCACGATCCCCCCATCAACGGCCGTAGTGCCTGGGAGCTGGGGTAGAAACATGCAAAGCGGCGATGAAAAACGGGAATGCTTGACAAATCGACTACTGACCTTAGACACAGATAGAAACCTCGAAATCAAACACAAATGACGCCGACTGCTTGCGAGCGACCGCGCATATCCTACCGCGCCAACATTGATTAATCCGTTGACCGTTGCTGCTGGTGGTCCCGGCGCTGCTGGGGAACGCGTCCACATATATCCACTGAATCTTGTACGCAATGCACTAAAAATAGCTTACAGTACGAGGTGTAATACCAAGGTACCATACCACATCTACTTTTGAGGATAATATGTTCACAAACATTTGAAATAACGCGAACTATTTTCAACTCGCACGAGCCACTATGTGGTGCGGCACGGAAACGTATGTCCCTGCACAAAACGTCGCAGAAACGTCTTTATTTGGTCAAATTAGGATAGAAGACGATCAGGACGTCAACGCAACGTCTAGAAGCCGTAATTTATAGTATGTTTATAGAACGCGCCGATTTAACGTTTATAATACGTCTTCGCCATCTCTGCTGAAGAGATATCCTAAAGGGAGACCACCTGTAAACGTCTTCCGTTCACGTTTGCAAGACGTACCGAGTTTACATTTAGGAAGGGAGTTGCCTCAGGACAGAAGCCGCCAATATTTCGAACAGAGACTGTTCTTCTGCCCAGAAGAAGAACAGTCTCTGTTCGAAATATCGGCGGCTTCTGTCCTGATGCAACTCCCTTCCTACATCTCTACCGGTTCGCTGGATTTCTACCCATCTACGAGTTTACATTTGTAATACGTCTTCGCCATATCTGTTGAAGAGGTATCCTTAAGGAAGACATCCTGTAAATATTTTCAGTTCACGTTTGCAAGACGTACCAACTTTCCATTTATAATACGTCTTCGCCATCTGTGTTCAAGACGTATCTTAGACGAGGACGATTTGTGTGCACTGAGTAAGTTTACTTTCGGTGGACTTCTACTGACTGTCTCAAATCAAAAGCAGTAGGAAACACAGGCGTTGAGTTGACGGTGAGCTAATACTCCCAGAAATTTTCCAATTCAGTGTTGTTTGTGTGCGTAATTGAAATACACTTAGACACCTCACCCCCCATTTTGACTCAGAGGCGAGAACGACTATCGAGTTTGCGGGAGTTCCTAAGACGAGCAATGTATAGTATATGTTTTCCCTTTGCATGGGAATATACCATGGTCTATGGTCACCTCTACGCTCTGGTTCCCCTACGTGTAACGCCGTGGAGGGAGCCTGCTGTTCTTATGGTCGAAAGGTCACGTGGCAGTGTTGCTTGCAGTTCTGCTTAGAGAAACAGAAACAGGAACAGAAAATGGAACGTGGGGTGACGGTGACTGAGGTTGAAAAATGAAAAAAAGAGGCAGATATCCGCAAAACTGTACCCGGTGGATATCCACAAGGCTGAATTTTCTCACATTCAAATATGTGTTTTAAACTTATTTGAACGTCTTCAAGACGGCCACAAACACATCTTCAAGACTCGGGAAAGCGTCAACTTATCCTGGGATAGAAGATGTTATGTAGATCAGTTTGAAGACGTCTCCTAGATGAAAAGGTGGTTGTGGCTAGACCTTTCCTCGACGTTTACAAAACGTTTTGTGCTACTAGGGGTATAACGACGCGCCCTCTTGGCGATGTCGTGGCCGACGGTCTGTTCGCCTACTCAGTCGACTTGTTGGGAATGAATTCTAATTTCAAATTTTCATTAAAATTTCACTTGCAATATTTTCGATACGGTTCGTGTCCTGGAATTTCTTTTGTTTGAATTCGTTAGAATTAGTTCATCCTCAACACGAACGTACAGTGTTCTTCCTAATGATATATTAATTTGAGAGTGATGATGTACCGTTGGTCACCATTACACTCGTTGCATTAGCTTCTGAATTATTGTAGTGGCGGTAATGCAACATGTTGGACGTTTAAAGACGGCTGCGGCCGTCACTGTGATAGCGGTGGGCGCCTTGAATAGGGTGCGATCGGAAATGGTACAGTACATAGAAATCACAAGGAAAGACGAAAAACTTTCATCCTTCGTCGCCTGTCCGTGGTACGAATTAACATGTTCACCGGGGCTCAAGAAGATTCCTTCAAATGATATGTCGAAGAATCCGGTAACTGCCTAGGCTTCACATGTCTTAGAGATCGATAAATGTTGGATCTTTCGACAATTGCTACTAACAATCTTCAAACAAGACAGCGTCAAGCGAACGCATGCGAGAAAAATGTGTGAAATTTGAATATTCTGTTGAACTTGAACTTTCCGTCTTTAAAACCGGTGTCAAAATACGTCTTTCAGATGCGACAGGAAGCAGTTTTAGAAACGTCGTAATTTAGGATAGCTCTTACAGTGGTATTACTAAGCTGTCTTTTAAACGTTATATCAGCACGTCTTATAAACGTACTGTTAATGACATCTTCGAAATGTCTCTATAACATATCGAACGTCTTCTATCCCAGTTTAACCAAAATAAAACGTTTTCTAGACTTTTTGTGCTACTAGGGTGGCATTACTCGTTGGGGAAGTATAGCGGACTTGCAACACTACTGTTCAATGGGGAGGCACGCGCAGCATGGACTAAAACACAGGGGTGGCATTCAATATGTATATTGCTCCGTAGACGAAAGCGTGCTGGGCGAACACAATGCATCCTGCACAGGTCCTGGTCGCACGTCACAGCAAACGTCGAGGCACACGTGACCTTCAAGACGGCGGCGCCTGCGATCGGTAGCCAAAGCGTTTGTAAACAATGCAGTTATTGTTTCTGCGCGACGTTTTTGATGTCTTCCGACCACGGTAATTATTTTGACCCGATAATCTCTCAGTAAAACGCGCTGTTTTGCACATAAGACTTCGTATATTGCTGACGACTTCCAAAGATGTGACGAGGACCGCGCGTCTCACTTAAGACTCGCTGAGCCGATGCGATGTACTTAAAGGGGCAGTTGCATCGACCACAGATCGATTCCGAAACCACAGTGAAATGAGATTCCCCGTCCTTCACTGACCATGACTCCGAAGTCCCATCCCGATCGACGGAATACTTTGTGCATAATTCGTGTGTAAGCGGCGCTACAGCAGACGACGGATGCGGGTGTCAAGCGGAACTCCCTGCTGACTGAGAACCTTTAGGAACGTCACAAGGAATCTGACCAATAAGAACGCGGTGAGCCAGAGGAGTCCCCGCGGCTTGCAGCTTGCATGAGCAAGGTCAGGGAGACGAAGGCGAAGGCACATACGGAGATGGCGGACTCGGAACGCGGAACTGGTGAATCGTGCTGTTCAAATGCCTTTAGTAATAGCTCCCGTGACGAACATACATGTTTGACGACGACCCATATTCGACGGATCCGCTTCCTCTGCAAGTCGCTGGTGATGTACGTGTCGCAGCTGCGTTAGCGCAACAGAACGAGCCTCAGGACCATTGCTTTTGGTACGTTCACGATCGGAGTGCTCAATACTTGATCCCGTGACATTCACTACGACGCAGGAAACAATCCAAGTGTTTGTACGGCGTCTGTGCTCCCCAGGAACCGGATAAGTACCTATATGCTGCAGTGCTGGTGAAGTGGCAGAGTTGTGCAATGACGGCGAAGTACAGTGTAAGCACGCATCACATTTTCCCATGCAGCACATGGTGGGATAATAGATGGCTATATGATGTCTAACCTTAGACACCTGGGATAACTATAGAATGTCTAAGACTAGACCGAATGTCAAGTAGACGTCCACTAGCATAGCAGTAGACGTGCTAATGCGACACTAATAGCCGTCTAAGCTTAGACATTGAATGTCTACGTACGTACACATGATTTACCCCTTTTCCAGACATGATGCCTAAAATTAGTCATGGCTCTTCAGTTCAGAAGTTCAGATTTAGATCTGCTTTATACCTCCATTTCGGAAGTAGGTCTAGGATTAGACCTTTGTTATGTCTCACTTTTGCTGCCCTTATCCGTAGGTTAGACGTCTTGTCTATCGTACCACCCGTGCATATTAATGTGAATTTTCTGTCTGTGTATAACCCTTTGTGAGTACTTCAGTCTGAAAGCACACTTTTTGTAATTAATTTATTTCAACCAAAAACTGTACACAAAGTATGCAAAACTAGTCACAGGGGGGAACCCTTCAGATCTCTTTGTTACAGTGAAGCACAAATATTGTGCAAAAATGTGATTAGCTTTGGTGGTTAAAGACACGCTAATCTACCCATTTGTAGTGTCACTAGCTTGAAAGTGTTGGCAGGAAGCACCACTGGCGCTGGAGTGACCAAATGGTGTGGGTCCTCGAAAAAGGGCGGTACTTGTAGAATAAGCACCCCCCTTGCACCCCTGGTTCTTCGGCTCCAGACAAACCTGCACAACAAGAAGTCAGTTTAGAGAGCATGACGCAGCTAGCCATGTTACACGTAACCATTCTAGTTAAAACGAGACAGAGTTGTGGCTCCACCCTCTTAGATTTCTTATGTCCCTAGGATCCTTCCAAAAACGTTCTTTGATGGTGCCACCTATTCATGAATTATTCAACCGGGGGAACACAAAGCAAGTCAATCAAACATAAAATGATTTATTTTACCTTGATAAACAAAGGCTGTTCTGCCTCGGCAGCACTGCCCAAGATCATCCCCCTCACAGATGCATCCCGTCCCCACAACTCAAGGATAGCTATACAAGTGTGAATAAGGCACTTACTGGTTCCAGTTTTATGGGACAAAGGCCCATTTGTCCAGTACATTTGTAGCGTCAGCTGTTAGAACGCGTCTGCAGCTAGAGAGTGAAGCAGATCCTTGAACAAGTCTGGTAAATGGAGGATTCCCTCTTGCATCCCAGCAGGTGGTCTTCATTCACATGGGTGCTGTTACCCAGTTTTCCTGCAGAAACAATTTTAAGGAGCACTAAGCAGCTAGTCATATTGCACACAAGCATTCCAGCCGATACCAGCCAGGGGCATTGCTAGACCCTTTAGATTTCACTGAAAAGAAAGAGAGTAACTGAATAAAATGTATGCACTTGTGTACTCGAGAATTAGCCCGCTGTTAGTAAAACGAATCCCTGAAAGCTTTCTCAGATGTCAGGAAGCACCACTACTGCAGCATCAACGGTGTATTGCGGACCTTCAATCAAGTCTTGTAACTTCTTTGCAGAATATGAATTCCCTCTTGTACCATAACAACCGCTTTTATAGCACATGGACACTTACTCAGGTGAAGCTGTAGAACAAGTCAGTTTAAGACAGTACTCAGCAGCTAGCCATATTGCACACTATCATTCCAGCAGAAACTAGCACAGGGGGTAACTCAGCCCTGTTAGATTTTGCTGAAAAAAAAGTGAATTCCCTTAGGGTCAATATAGCTGCTCCGTCTATCATGACTGCTCTTACCTGTGGCAAAATGGCATCTTTTGAACATGCACACCTCTTTATTTCTGCTGCGTGTTACAGGTACAACTGTATGAATGAGTAAGGCCGGCCTGTGCAACTGCAAGCATAAGGAAGAGAATCAAAAGCATGTATTACATAGCAAAAAAGATCGCGAACTACGAATGAGTAATGCCAGAGAAAACCACTATACTCTTCTACAGGATTCTTGATAAATGTTCCACCAACACGACATATATAATGCGGTTAACATTTTGCTCGGCGGGTAGTAAACGCCCAATGCGGGAGTCGTAGTTTCGGAAACGGGGAACAAAGAAAGGCGGGCATGGTGATTGCATATACCGTCGTATCATTTTGATATGAGTGCGCCGAAAGCAGATTTAATTCGTTGGCATAGCACGCTACGTTGTCTCCTAAGGAAACCACTTGATGAAGTTCATTTACCCTGTCGCGTACCTAGCCTACGTAACGGATACTGATTAGCAGTCACCACCATATTTGATATTCCACACTCCACTGATATCATACAGGAACTTATGTTGTAAAATAAAGTACTCACCTTCTAGTTGCACAACGTCGGCGAGGTAGAAATGAAATGTAATCACGAAATGCCTTGGAGCTGGCCTGGCATCGCGCATCGCATCGCCTAGAACCGCTTTGTCCGCTTTGAAACTTTGAAAACGGTTAACGGATACGCGGTTTCAAAAGGAGATTACGGATATGGATTGGATTACCTTGTCTACACACGGCTTTTTCATCGCTCTGAACAACTGCAACCACCACCCACAGAACCATTAACCGCCCATCAACATCCAGCGAACGTCGGGTTGTGGATGTTGGGTACGTCTCACGAACGTACACATTTGCTCCCGGTTACGTTTTAACTACGCCCAGAGAAAATTCAAGAGAAAATTATGCGAAATGGACGTCGTAGGACCGCCGATGCAAATCTTCGAGGGACCTGTGGAGCATCTCTATTCCGGCCCTATAGGTATAGCGCGGCTATGGAAATATCGTAATTTTAATCATGAGATAAACAGAAGGACGCAAGTGTGCACCCAAAATACTTTATTTCTATGTGGACTTTATTTACATGTGCATTCGTACATGCCTGCCGGCACATAAGCAGTACAAATAATGAAAGCACGTGACAAGGTGCCATATCCAGATCATTCCAGTTCATACAGATCGTGATCACCATATCACCACGTTATGAAGACAAGAAAAAAAACATCAATGTTACTCGCCGTATAATTAGTTGGCATCTTGCATGAAACCGACGCAACTGTATCCTCACACTCCTTCACGTCTTATGAATGGCTACCGGTGTCTTGATATTGTTCCTTTCTGTGTCTTCCGGCCTCTGGAACTCACTGGCCGAGTTCTTCCACCAAGGCACACTGATAAAAACAACAGACATAATCAGGCATCATCGGTCTCTGCCTATGGCACATACGCACACCAGCGTTTGGCCGTACTTCTCGTTTACCTAACATTCTTACCTGTAACGCATCAGTAAATAATTCCAAGACTGCTCATAGAGAAAACACCCCGCACTCTCTGGAAGACGCTGAGACGCACGCAGCAATGAATGACCGATGCTAAGTGGCATAGCCCTTTATTCCTGAAAGATCATCAAGAACACAGTGAGTGAACCACAAAATAAAAGTAGCACGCAATACTAATATGCCTATGTTACAAGCTCAGCTAGGATCGATTGCATTTTTTTTTTCACTAGCCAGGGGGCTAAAGCGACTTGAAGAACAAATGAGTCTTAAACGCGAGCGTTAGGAAACAAAGGCACCACGGCCGTTTACTTGAATTTGGGTCATAGATAGTAGCCCCCGATGGAGAATCCGTTACCTACAAGGCATATGCACCTAACTCTTCACAAAATTCAAGTTGTACTGGTGCTGTTCGCGTTGAAAATTACCGTATTACTCCGAGCCATTGCAGACGCCGCCATGTTTCTCCAGCGTCTCCAGCGGCGTTTGAAATCATCCGCTCAACGGGCTATGGCATCACATGACTGTCTCTTCTGCGCGTTGCGGAAAAAACAAGCCTTCTGCGCAGATTTCTCCTTTGGCGGCGACGCAGTCAGACGACAGACTGGGAAAGAAGAACGAGCTGGGGTGTGAAGAGCGAAAAGGGGTGCTCAAACGGCTCTTTGTGGACACACTGCGGATGGGGTGCGCACGGTGTCCACAGGTTAATATACGTGGGACGTCTGCTGATGTATACTCATTGGAGCATCCCATTTAACGCGTCCTGGAGGCGTTCAATCGATGTTCACTTTAGGCTGCGGATGCTTGGATCCTTGTCAGCTGTGCAGGGGCGGTTACTGGTTCTGTGGGCACTGAACCAACTGAAGTAATTGTGGTGCCGCGCAGAGCCGATAGCGCGCGAGTGTAAGAAGCACTATGATGATGGCAATCAATAAAACATTCTGGAATGGGACGTCTGGCTGAGTGGACACAACATTAATATAATTTTTAAATCCACTCTCAGCATTGCCATAAAATGTTAATTAAAATTTGGAACAGGAACCGTCATATTATTGAAATTTCTTTCGCCAGAACTAGCGGACTCCGCCAATGGCGGGCGACTCAGCGACGCGTAATGGTGGTTTATTGGAATCAAAAGGATCGAAAGGTGTTCCGTTTTGTAAACCATGGTAAACTAGAATATGTATTCTAGTGCACTGTAGGCAAACTTAGAAGTCAACGAGCCATTTGTCGTACCACGATCTACATTACTGTAGAACAGGCGACAGTTCGAGCCGCCAATCCTTTTGCACTGCAACCTGATTGTTCAAGATTCATGTGACGACAGCCGACGGCATTATAGGAAGATCCACGCTACCAAAAACTGTGATGGTGATGGTAGTGGAATTCAAGCTACCTACAGCCATCATCTTAATCCAGCCTATGACGTACCTCAAACTATGTGTTTATGATATTACGCAGTGAGCTGCTTAGTTTGTAGGACATGGCAACTTGCCTTGCCCCACTAAATCTGTTTCGATAATGAGATGAAGCCGGTGGATCCAACTTGCGGAATGCCAACGCCAACCAGAAGAACACCCGAAGAGGTACCGACATGGTGATATTCGTGTGGAAGTTCAGCAATTAAGAATGTCGGCGAATTCGTGTGGCAACGTGACTACATTCCCTGTGGGCCGCAAAGAACATTCCATTTGTGTTGGGGTTGGGAGTCACGGACATATTAGTGGCCTGTTCGGCTGCCCCTGGTGCCTCACATAGAGAAATCTTTAGGACGGTAACAAAGATTGCCTCGAACCTATCTTTCTTTCTTTTTTCTTTTATTGTTGTTGTTGTTGTTCACATACATTTGCATTGCAGAAAGACCGATATATGTACTGAGATATCAGTGGAGCAGACTTCGGAGGTGTTAACATGGAAATGGAGCTCACACTGAGGCTACAAACACAGATGAATGGACTAAAATGGTCATCGTTTCTCAGCAACTTGCTATTTTGAAACCCTGTGGGCTGCTGTATAGTTGAATACATTGATAATTTACGCCCTGGAATTCAAGGAGGTGAGCATCTACATCTCTAGGGGAGCAACGGATACCTCGCTGCACAGTGTGACTTCATTGTGCTTGCATCTGCACTCAATGTGCAATGCGGAGCATATAGGTCCACAAACTGATATTCCAACACCCATATGCCTTCCTTCCGGTGAATGTTGTTATCTGCAAGTGAACTTGATTTTGTTGCTAATGGCCTGTTGCCGGTTCATTCAGGGGTGGATATCTTCACACACATGCATGTTTCAGGATTTTTTAAACGTCGAATGACTTTCAACTAGGATGGTCTCTCATTCTGATCGCCCTCGTTTGAAGGAAATCCCCTAATTAGAGTTCATTGATGAATTTAGGTATTTAGTCATCTTGTAGTCACATGCTTTCTTCGAGAGGATGTCAGCCAGGCCGTAGAACTCGGCTACAAAAACAGTATCTATTTTGTTCTGCTAGTTTATAAAAATTCTGTAGCAACTAAAAACGTAGACCCTGTGTACAGGGTGTTCGACGAGATGATGTAACTAAATTCCTAAATATAAATTTTGCATCAGAAAATTATGAAACGCTTCCAAAATTCGATAAATCACCTCTTAAAATTGTTAGATTTTTAAGAGCTGATTTACCGAAAGAGAATAATGCAGCAATTTATCGCCGCATGCAAGCTGCTAGTGAAAAAAAAAGCTACCCAAATAGGACCTGAAGACAGCCGAAAATATGTCGCTGGATAAAGCATGTCTGGTGAAATTTGCGTTTGCGAAAATATTTGCTCCACCTTTATTACTTTGCTCTTGGGTCCACCTTTACTTTAGACAAAGCGGAAAGGAATGATCAAGATCTGCTCCAAGGGACACAGCCCATCATTATCAGTGTCTGACTTCTGATAACAGACACACTGACAGACTTGTGCCCGTTACCGAAAAAAAGGAACTAAATACCGTATCGTTACCAACATACAAAAGTAACGAGTTCTCTTTACTCACAGGTAACGAGTTACTTTTACGTTACCGCAGCAAGGAGACAACAAACACGCCGTCACTTGCCTTCAACTCTTTATTAATGAGAAATTGCACTTCAGGAGAAGCTGATACTCGAAATTTGTCGTCCGTCCTTCGTGTTCCGTGTCTCTCGGCCCGTTACCATGAATCTATATCAGTTTGCCTGGACCTTCTTCCTTGTTTCCGAAGTGGGGGTGATCGGAGCACAAAACACAAGAAAAAACACTGCTTTTCGTGCCACAGATCACCAACGGTTGCCCAAAACAGACGAGGGGCTGCGTTATAATTTAGAGCGCTCAGAAGCTCAGCAAAGATAAGAAAAGTCGAAACGCGTTTTTTATAGCCATAGCACAATTGGTGGCCATTCTTGGGAAGGAGTGATGGTCGGAGATTACGGAAACAAGAGAAAGGACAACAACACATCCAGTGAGGGACTGCAATAATACTTTGAGTCACACGTCACGCAGGTCAAATCTGCAGGCATTGCGCCACACGGAATGCCGAAACGCGTTCCCCGTGCTCAAGAAAAGGAACGAGTAACGTCAGTAACGAGTTACCAATTTTTGTAACTGATTCCGTTTCTATTAAAATTTTTTAAAAAGTAAATGAATCGTCACTTCATTACCCAAAAAAGTTTCCGTTACCAAGTAACGAGTTACTTGTAACGAGCTAGGCACAACTCTGCACACTGATAAAGGCGAAAGGTATGACTGGGGCATCTTTTGTTTTCTCTTTACACATGAGGAAGTGTATTTGGAGGGTAGCAACACATTTTTGCTCAAAGGCAAGGTCGCAAATAAAGTTGTTGTTGTTGCCCAGAGACTGAATTTCAGCTTTTAAATTTTTTTGTCGAAATGTTGTGGAAAACCGTGTGGTTTTGATCGGAATAGACCTGTCCCCGTTTACAAATAAATGACATCAGATGGTACAATAATGCAGCGAACTTGGTAGAGTGGAACTACTATAGGAAAAAATCAATAAGTCACATGAACGTCACGTTTAAACGTGGCTTCTGATACTGTAAGATTTTTTTGCAATTCTTTACATATTATTAGTTGTATGGCCTTTCTACCATTCTACCGGAAGCCCTGTCTTTTCGGTAGCCCTTTCTAAAGTTGGCAACCGGGCTCTTCCATTCTCTTGAGCAGGAGGGGCACGAGTTTCTCTCGGAGTGCACGTGGTGTCTCTATACAAAGCAAGTGCGAACTAAGTCGTAATAACAAAAAACAAAAAACATTCAGCACAGGATTATGAGATTGTCTTTCAGACGATGCAACTCTTGGGATGAAGCCGTCTTTTCTTTCCACGGTGGACTGGGAATGCGAATGAAGACAAGAAAGCGACTAAAGACGTCACCCCATTTTTGTGTACCACAAATACAACAAGCCACCAGTGACCTTCATGAAGGAATATGGCTTCGTGAAACGGCGGTGTTCTCCGCCAGCGCCGTTTCGGTTTCACTATGTCTATCAGCGTCATGATTGCATCACGCTGACGCTTCTTTGGTAGAGGTCTATAGAATGTTGTCCCCAGAAGCTTCTGAATTCAGGGGAAAAAAATGCTGCCTTTTCTGAGCAATGTTTAGAGATTCATTATGCAACTTAACTTGATTAATGCGTGCAAACAGCATGTTTGCACTGCGGTGCCTCAGTTCCCGCTTGTTGCCTGTACTTCCTTCAACATTCGTTTTTGACAATCTATTTTTAGGATTAGCCTTACCAACACTGCAATGCGGAAACTCATCCTTTCAAGTCCCTTACTGAAGAATGGAGCTTTGGCCCGTCTTATGCATGCATGCGTGAGCAAGTCTGTGAGGCAGGAATAACTCTGGGATAGTTGGTACGTTATGCTTAGGGTTCTTCGTCTTTGTGTGAAACCCGATTTTTCACGATAGTTCCCCCCTGAACAAGTTTTGAAGTATCCGGGTCAAACCCGATATCTACCTACAATCCTTGCGGTCCTTCAACTTCCTCACGCCCGTCGGTTTCGTGTGCTACCTCCACCAATTATAATCACTTTCGGCCCACCATGTCCAACGAAGCACAAGATCTTATCACTAGCTGTCTCTCTTTTTTTTTGCGGCTAACGTGGGTAGAAACAATGAACGACGGTCAACAGTGTTCACCAGCGTACACAATTTATTGAAACATCCGACGGAGAAGACGTGCACCACGTGACATGCGCCATGTCGCACTTTCAGCAGGAACCGGATAAGGGGGCTGATGATGTTGTTGTCCATGGTGATGCCAATCGGTAGCCGCAATTTTGTTTCTGTGTTAGTTTGTTGCAGCTTCAGCGCAGTAGAGTTTTATGTGCGTTACAATATTTTGTACACAGTCTGATATAATGCGTTCCTTATTCGTTTCTCGAAAGAAAGTAGCGTATTTGCTTTACGATACTCCCACCCATTACGTCACCCGCTTCACCTCTGCACCCTTCATTGGACGTAATTTTGAGGGTTGTACAAGATGTGTCCAAGTTGTGTGTAAAATTGCTCAGGCACCCTAACCCTTCTTTAGGCACACTGCTACACTTTGAGTGAAGGCAGGATTACCGTAACCATGAATGGCAACAGCTAGTATGTAGCAAGTCCATGTTTGGCGTGCGCTGGTTCTTCAGAAAAAAGGAAAAAGCACGAGTAAAGCTTTGGTGTTACTTCACGTGCACGCCACCTATCCACATTGAATAGTGTGCATGCTGTTCTCAACGAGAAGTATGCAAGAGTAGACAAACAACAACAACGCTATTTCAGGGTAATGGACGGGGAGTTTCATCGCCGGGGGCGATACTCTACCCCATTGCTGGAGGTGAAGCAGGGAACGAAGGAATAGGTCCCGTTACAATGAGGATCGAAGTCCTGTGACGTCCAAAAAGGTGAAGAGACCCTTGAGGACAGAGCGTTGGCGAGGTGGATGCGGCCAGGGGCCAAGCAATTTTGTGAGGGAGAGGGGACGGGAGTCTAGCTCGTTGAGGGAGGCGGAGAGTACGGAGCGGGAAGGGTGGTAGTGTGGGCAATGGAGAATAATGTGCTCGAGATCTTCAACAGCACGGCACTGACTGCAGTGGGGAGTGTTAACTTGTCTCGAGTGGTAGCGCCAGTGTGCTGTGAAGGCCACGTCGAGGCGCATTCGATGAACTAATGCGGCATCTTGACGAGAGATATGTGCTGGCATGCGGAAAGCGAGCGCTGGGTCAACGCTGCTCAGCATGGCGGGGGGTAGTATGTCGGCGGTCCGTTGGCGGGTAGCCAGAGGAGTCACAACGATTCGAAGTATGGACCGCCGATCCCCTCTCAGTAGTGCAATGCGCGTCCGTGTCCGAGACGAGAGAGCTGCTTCGGCGGCGCTGTCCGCCAGTTCATTGCCATCGACACCGCAAAGGGCGGGAACCCATTGGAGAGGGAGCCTATGTCCTGCATCGTAGATAAATTTGTAAGTGGTTAACAGATCCATGACCAACGGGGCGGAGGAGACTCGGATGCCAGAAGTTTCAATTGCTTGCCTCGCAGATGACGACCACCCAATTCCGGGGGGGGGGGGGGGTGGAACGATGTGCTGCAAAAAGAAAAATGTGGCGTAGAGTTCCGCAGCTGTGGATGATGTACAATGCCAAAGGCGACGTCCTTGAACTACGCCTTCGTCGGGGATGACAGATGCTGACACGGACTTGCCATTCCGAGATGCGCCATCGGTGTAAGCGGCGGTAGAGGTGGAAAACTGCGCGTCTAGAGAGCATTAAAATGGGTTCGAAGGACTTGAGGGGGCACCTGAGCTCTGCGGCCCTGGAGGTCAGGACGACGTGCAGAGGTGGGTGGCGCAGGCAGAGACCAGGGGGCGTTCGGCGGTTTGACAGTCCTAGATGTGAAGCCGGTGAGAGCGTGCCGTGTCCTCTGCGCCACGCGATGGAAATCACTTTCAGGACGGTATCGAATTTTCCGGAGCAGTGGTTGACGAGGAACGTTCGCACGCAAACGTAGGAAGTGGCGAGCCATTTCCCTCTCAAGGAGGACCTCCACCGGGAGTTCTCCAGCTTCAGTTAGGACTTGCCGTGTTTCAGTCATTCGTGGAACTCCAAGGCAGCGACGAAGGCTTCGGGCGAACAGGGATCGAAGGGTATTTAATGATGTTGTAAAAACCCTATACAAGACGGAAGGCTGTAAAGCACAGTCGCCCTCACCAAAGCCGCGTGAACGGCTAAGAGCGAGCGTTGATCAAAGCCCAACCCAAGCCAGAAAGATGTTGAATGGCAGGAAGCCATCGCTGCACTTTGGTTTCAAGGTGCTTAATTTGGCAAGCCCAGTGCAGGTGGGAGTCCAGGACCACACCAAGGAAGCGATGGGAACGCACAGGATCGAGCTTCCGTGCACCAACCCAAAGAGGGAAATTACTCATAGCCTTGTAGGTGAAAGGTGGGTAAGGAAATCGTGAAGCCAGCTAAAAAGTCGACCAGAGACTCCAAAAGGCCGCAACCCGTGGAGGACACAGATGTGCGAGACCGTATCATATGCGCGCTTAATGTCCAGGAAGACCGATACAACGATCCGCCGATGAGCACGAGCATGTTGGACTGTAGAGACCAGATCGAGAACGGGAGCCATAGAACTTCGGTGGTGGCTAAATCCAACCATTTTCTGAGGGAACGCACCCTGTTTTTCGAGCCACCAGTCGAGGCGATGCAAAACCATTCTCTGCATCAGTTTTCCCACACAGCTTGTCAGGCTCACGGGGCAAAAGCAGGATAGGTCATTTGGGGGTTTGCCTGGTTTCAGGATTGGAACAAATAAAGCCTCCTTCCAAGTAGATGGTACGGATTCCTGTCGCCAAGACGCATTATAAGCATGAAGGAGAGCTAGGAGTGATGGCTCGTCAAGGTTTTGCAGTGCGGCGTAAGTGATTTTATCTGGTCCTGGGGAGTTTCAACACAGTCTGTAGCTCAATTAGAGTAAATTCGCGGTCCATAACCGCTGGTGGACGGGGCCAGTCTTGGTGGAAGAGTAGACAAGGTATACAGGATGTCTACAGAAAGGACAAATCTATTTGTCTACTTTTCTTTTTTTTTCTCTCCTTTTATCAATTTTCTTTATTGTTTTCTTTTTTCATCCATCAAATTATGTGAATATGCATGCTCTTTCTGTTATTGATTGTGTATGTCTGCTGTTGTGTTGTTTGCTAATATTGGAAATTAAATACAGTAGTGTAGATAGCAGAAGCGGTACCGTGATACTAGACTTCGTGGACGGAGTGGGACTTGATAGCTGTCATGACAGCATAATTTATAGCTAGAAAATACACAACCAGAAAATCTACACACAGTGCCACAGAAAGTGTGCACCATTTTTTCTGACGGGACATACAGAACGTCTATGAGAAGTTTTACAGAAAGCCTGTGCACTTGGTATACAGAAAGTAGAGGAGGCATGCAGATCAGGAGGTCTATAAGAGATATGCAGAAAGCCTGTGCGCTTGGTATACAGAAAGGAAGAGTCTACAAATCGACGCCGCACAGCGGTGAAACTCGGGACTAGCTGATCCAGGTACACACGGCCGACCCCGCGTTCTATTGCGGAGAAGTTCCTCCTTTTCGCATGGGTCGCCGACCTGCACCTGTAATTTGCTGTTGAAATCATGGATGAAGGGAACAGTGCAGAGAACGACCAGCAAATTAAACCAAACTTCTTTTGTTCTGTGCAGCAATGCGAATCTGCGCCCCACCGCATAGGGGACAGCCAGTTTCTCTTTCCGCGTTTTCTTCTTTCCACACATGGAATACCGCATACTTTGACGCATCTTCGGAAGGGATGGATTGAGCGATTCCAAATCAGCAAACCTGTTACATTGTGGCGAGCTGCTTCGACGAAGTTGGCTCCACGCCTTCTCGTGGCACGTTATCACGCTCTTCCTTTTTCCACGGGCCTTGCCCGGCCGAATAAACTTTCAGTTCTGATTCAGCTGTTGAAGCGAGCAGTTCTTTAGCTTAGCCTCTGCAATCTGGTGACCCGAAAAGAATTCGCCCATGGAGCACCCCGGCTATCCCTCCGGCACATCTGAGGAACCTCATTTACCTCTTGCCAGCTCTCCCGCACCTGCCCAAGCCATCCAGCCAACACCACCAGCGATTGGCCACATCGCCTTTCGGCTGCAGCCATTTTGGCACCGGAACCCCTTCATCTGGTTTCAGCAAGTTGAGGCTCAATTTCTCCTCGCTGGCATCACCAACCAGTTGACAGGCACATCGTCGCTGCTCTGCCGCCTGAGATCGCCATGGATGTCTACGACGTCATATCGGGCCCGCCCGGCACCACTCCATACGACCGCCTCAAGGCAGCCATTCTCCAACGAACGACGCTATCTGAGCGCAAGCGGCTTCAGCAATTGTTAACGGCTGAAGAGCTCGGCGACCGAACAACGTCTCAGCTGCTCAGAGCCATGCAAAATCTTCTCGCTGACAGAGCAGCCACTTTTGATGAATCCCTGTTCCGGGAATTGTTCCTGAAGAGGTTTCCGGCTGCTGTCCAGATGGTTCTCTCTACTGCCGGCGGTTTGCCACTTGCCCAGCTGGCTGAGCATGCAGACAAGGTGATGGAGCTTGCTCACCCTGGATAAAGCATAGCCGCAGTCTCCGGCACCCGCAGACCGTCTCGCGATCCGGATCCCCGTTTGCACGACTGCCACCCACCCTCACCCTCCCCAGCTGAGCTCGTGGCAGAGGTAGCTGCCCTGCGGACTGAGTCTCAGCGTCTTTCCAAGACTGTGGCTTCTCTGCCTCTCCTGACAACTGTCCACGATCTCCCCGCAGATCTTCTCGCTCACGCCGCTCCCGGCAGTTCTCCCGACGGCGACAAAGCCCATCACCAGACGACAGTGCCAACCCACCTCCGTGTTAGTATCACGAGCGCTTCGGCGACGCGGCTATCCGATGCACACGTCCATGTGGCTGGTCGGGAAATGCCCCCGGGAGCCGTTGATGACAGCCAGCGTTTCCCCGGCCCAAGCAGCAAGTCGCCTATTCTTTGTTGTCGACTGCACCACCAAGACAAGGTTTCTTGTTGACGCCGGGGCTGCCGTCAGTGTCATACCTGCGTCTTCCAGTGATCGGCGGTATGAGCCGTTGTTCCATTTGATGGCAGTCAACAACACCGCCATTCCCATTTACAAGGAAGAATTCATCCGCGTAAACCTCGGCCTACGAAGAATATTCTCCTGGGTGTTCCTCGTCGCCAATGTCACGCAGCCGATTCTCGGGGCAGACTTCTTGCACCACTTCGGCCTTTTAATTAATGTCGCCCGCCGTCTGCTCGTCGACGAGAGCACGCAGCGGAGCAGTCGTGCGCCAGCTTCGACGCTTTTTGGGACTCGTCAACTTTTATCGCCGCTTCATTCCTCACTGTGCGAGCGTCCTCCACCCTCTTGAAGCCCTGCTGTCTTCCCGCCAGGGCAAGCGCTCAAAGCCCTCTTCGAAGTCCGCCGACTCGTCTCCCACCATCGTTTGGACGGACACTGCTATGGACGCTTTCCGATCCGTGAAGTTGCTGTTGTCCTCTGCAACACTCGTCGTTCATCCCACCCCTGGAGCCGTCACCGCCCTTATGGTTGACGCCTCTGCCACGGCTGTCGGCGCGGCGCTCCAGCAGCAAGTTCGGCCAGAATGGCGGCCTCTTGCCTTCTTTTCGAAGGCCCTCAAGCCCGCTGAAAGCCGGTATAGTACCTTCGGCCGAGAGCTCCTTCCTGCGTATCTTGCCGTCAAGCATTTCCGCTATTTCTTGGAGGGCAGCGATTTCACCATCCTGACGGATGACAAGCCCCTGACATATGCGTTGCTTTCGGCTCGTAGCCGCTATTCACCTCGAGAGACATGTCATCTAGCTTTTTGGCTTAATTTACCTCTCGCATCGAGCATGTACCCGCATCGCAGAATGGTCCAGCTGATGCCCTAAGTCGCATCGCGGCTGTTGACGTGCTGTTGACTGCTGAAGCCCTGGCTCGAGCCCTGTTGGACGATTCCGAACTTGAAGCCCTTGGGTCTTCCTCCACTTCCCTGCACCTGCAAGATGTCGGCATACCTGGCACGGGCCTATTTCTTTGCTGTGACGGCAGCGCATCGCCACCATGACCGTACGTCCCTCCTGCTTTTCGTCGCGCCATCTTCGACTCTCTGCACGGGTTGTCTCACCCCGGAGTACGACCAACTCAACGGCTCGTAGCAGCCCGTTTCATCTGGCCGAAGATGCGCAACAGACATCCGCTCGGGGGTCTCCTCCTGTTCTGCATGCCAGACCCAGTAAACCACGAACGTCTAATGGACATCTAGAGGATGGTACACCGTGGATATCTGGATATCTAGTAGACATCCGGATATGTCCAGCTAACGTGGAATGGATGTACTATGGATCGTCGGAAGCTCATCCATAACTGTATAGATAGATATCTTCTGGATGTAACAGCTGGACATTTGCACATCCAGTGGACGTGCTTGTGAGGCATTGCGACGTCTAATATACGTCGTATCGAAGTTCCTGCAGGATTAACATACGACAACCAACATATAGATCAGATTGCAAATCAACTTTTTCAGCTATTTTATGTGCGTGAACAGCGCAAATGCCGTAACCGTGACCGTACCCCACACGACACGGCTTGGGCATTTCTCAGTAGCCTCCATTGGCGTACTGGATGGAACATATACTAAAATACCAATAGTTGCGGGATGTTTGTTAAGTGTAGTAGGGCCGAAAACGTTTCTAACGGTGACGAGGATGTGTTTCTGCAATTAATTCGTACGTCTGCAATGAGTCAAACTGCCCGCTAACATTTCTGATATTACTTGCTAACAAATATTGTGTTTGTAATTCAGGCTATTGTCTATGATGAGGTTACCTACTGAGTGGAGCTGTCAAACTGACAGGTTTCCTGTGTTGGTGGAAGAGTGCTACGTAGATACTTTGCAGAGTGCAGGACGCGAACAAATGGAAAAACTTGCTTTTACTTGTTCTCCAATTTCTCACGTTCTCGCAAGATATATTCGTTTTCTTCTAGCGCTATACGTAAAAATTACTATTGAATTGATAGTCGAAACAACGTTTCGTAAACACACGTCTATATTATCGTATGTTAATCCGGTAGGAACATCGATTGGACGTATATTAGATGTCACAATGCCTCACAGGCACGTCCACCGGATGTGACAAATGTCCAGCTGTTACATCCAGAGGATATCCATTCATACAGTTATGGATGAGCTTCCGACGATCCATAGTACATCCATTCCACGTTAGCTGGACATATCCGGATGTCTACTAGACATCCCAAATGTCATAGATGTTTGGATCTTTCTGGTATGTCTAATAGATGTTTGTGGTTTACTGGGGAGGTCCAAGGTTACGAGGCACACATCTGCACCATTTGGACGCATTTTACCGCCCGACTCCCGTTTTGACCACGTCCACGTGGATATTGTCGGGCCGCTGCCTGTATCCTGTGGTCAGCGTTATCTCCTAACTGCTATTGACCGATTCACCCGTTGGCCCGAGGCGGCCGCCATGTCTGACGCCACCGCCACCACCGTCGCCGCAACTTTTCTATCCACTTCGATTTCCCGTTTTGGCGTAGCTTCGGTGGTGACCACAGACCGCGGTGCCCAGTTTGAAGCGAAGCTTTCCTCTGAATTCCTTAAGCTTCTGGGAACACGGCGCATCCGCACCACATCGTACCATACGGCACCCAACGGTATGGCTGAGCGCGTCCATCGCCAGCTTAGAGCCGCCATCATGGCACATCAAGAACCCACCAACTGGCCATCGATACTTTCGGTTGTCCTCCTGGGCATCCGTGCGTCCATCAAGGCCGATCTCGGATGCAGCTCCGCAGAGCTAGTCTACGGTACCACCCTCCGTCTGCCCGCCGATATCTTCGAGGTACCCACCGTTCCTCCTGGCCCCTTACACTTAAGGCTCATTCACACATGCGTTTCAAAAAGCGGCGCCGCCTCAGCGTTCGCGGCGCCGCCGAGAGGGGCCTGTCACACATAGCCGAGCCGCCATCCTGAAAACGCGCTTCGTTGTTGTCGCTACGTCAAGATCGTACTGACACTTCCAGCTCTCTTCCTCAAAATTTACATTGTGAAGCATGTTCTCCAATTTAAAATTATCGTGAAACATTTCTGCTGGAATCATCAATCGTTGGAACGACAAACGCGACACAATAGCGAGACACATGTTTACCAAGTGACAACCAACACATGGTTACACGCAAGTCGTATTTATTTTCGTCGATTCCGTGGTATGCGCAAATTCCCAGTTCATCGTTGACAGCTCAGACACCAAACAACTATTGGTGACAAGGAATTTACTCACGCGGAAGCACCAAACACATACACACGCACAAATGACAAAAGGTACCAGCACGGTATCGGGAGGCCCGCCATTGCCCGCCGGCGCCAAAAGGGAGCCGCCTCCACCCCTCCGAGCGCTCCGATTGGCTGGATGCCCTCCGAAGCTGCAGCACAGAGCGATTCTCGAAAAGCGGCTGGAAACGCTCCGCGGCTCGCGTTTCGCGGCGCCGCGAACGCGAAACGCGTTCAAAAAACGCATCTGTGAATCAAGCTTTACGCCGACGCTCTCCGTCGCGTCTTTCAAGACCTCCGTCTAGTTTCGCCACGCACCCCCTCGTCACGGTCATTCTTCGTCCCGCGGCAGCTGCTCTCTGCTACGCACGTCCTCCTCCGTCGGGACAAGGTACGCAGGCCCCTCGAAGAGCCCTATTCTGGTCCGCATCCCATCCTACGACGCACGGAGAAGTTCCTGACGATCTCCCCCGATTGCAAATTTTTCTGATGGACCACCAGAAAATTTGATGGACCATCGAAATATTCTGATGACATCTGATGGACCATCAAATCCACCTTGATGCTTCCTGGTGGACCACCAAATCGTCCTTGGTGGCACCTGAGAGACCAGCAGACCGTCCCTGTTGGTGCCTAATGCACCAGCAGACTGTCATTTGTGGTACCTAATGGACCGTCAAATTTTCGTTGGTGATGTCTGGTGGACAACTTGCATCTGATGATGCTGGTGAGCTCCTTTTGCCACTTTGCGCCGCCGCCTTGCACGTTCATCCGCGTATATAGGACCAAGTAGTTCCCGGGATTTTTAAATATTTATACATGTTCAAAGCTGAAATACACAACTCCATGATGACGTAAAATAGGTGCACTCTCTAACGCATTCGTCCTCAACCAGCACTTGCATTTTATATGTGAACATATTTGATTCTGCCGGACCCTTGTACCCTTACGCTATTTCCTCTTTCACGACGGCGTTCGCCCGTTGGCGACACATGTGGTTGCAAGTTGTCAAGTTGGCTGAGACGTTGCGGATGGAATATGTGATACTCGGTGTCCAAAGGTGTTTATACTTTTTGGAAGGTTCTTCGGGCTGAACGCATTAGACGCGACGAGAAAACAAATCCACACGGACGCGAGAGATGTTTCTGAATGCGGTAAGGCTTAAAGCTCAGCTACGCCGATTTTCGAGTGTTACAGAATGGAATGGTAGTCACACGATGTGTTCATAAGGGACCACTGATTATGTGCGCAAAATAGTTATCCTAAACTCCTCGCGGTTTTTCGAAAAAGTGAATTTTTAGTTTCCCTGACATTCCGTCTTGTGGCCCGCAAACCCTGTGTTGACGACAAATTCGTGCTCTGTCCGTGCTCCGGCTTGGCATGACATTTGGCTTGGTTTCTTCGGCCAAGCCGGCCAGTTTCTTCTGCCGAGCTGTCTGCTGTGCAGATTGACATTCGAGAAGTGATAAACAGTTCGCTATTAGGGAGCCAGTACATTTCTTGACTTCACTGAACCCACGAGGAACGTGAGTTTTGCTTCCTTCGACTGCAAAGCATTTGAAAGCCAGTAAAGACTTCCTGGTGTGTTTCGTGTTCTGTGCTGCGTGCCGAGAACGAGTGAGCGTTTTGCTCCCGTCTGCAAGAACACTTCCACACTTCAGCATGCAGTTCCAATGTTTCAAACCACAACTTTCCGGAAGGCGAAAGAAAAAGCTATTGACTGCAACAGTCGGTTACAACTCCGACTGGGTGCCACCTTCGAGAGCAGCGATTTGATCTGTTCGTTTGGCTCATACGAATGTTACGGAATAAATGCGCCACTTGTCTCACAAGAAGCCGAAGATGTCTCGTGCGGGATACTGTGCTAATCTTATCTGCAACAGGAGATTGCAGGGGCAGTACTAGGCAGCAGATAAAGGTAAAACGCGTAATGTTAGACAAGTCAGTCATGCGGTGCAAATGCCATCACATAGAAAAGAAAAATACGCTATCTGTCAGTTACTGCTTCATCCTTTAGAGATTAGGCCTTAGAGATTAGGAGATTTGGAATTGCCTTATTTGTTAAATGATTTCGCAGGCATTATTGCACCACCGAAAAGCTTGCACTCCACGTCTCAACTTCCACCGTCGGGGTTTCAAGCTGAAGGCTGTCACCAGTGCCAACTAGACGCCCCTTCAAAGTTCATCTGTTTTGTTGACGGAACAGTGACGCCTGGTACTGAGACATTTCATTTTCTGATGAATCAAGTGCATTGCATTACTTGTGCTCGACTGCTTTTATTCGTATACCCTTGCTGTTGCTCGCTAGCTTAGAGAAACCATGCCTGAGGTGTTTGTGTTCTTACTCCAGCGCTTTCAAATTACATTTAAGCAGTATCATCGTATCATATGCACGGCAGCACATCTTGTGTATTTTGAGTAAGGTATAAATTAAAATGTTGGCTCAGCTGTTGTATTTTGGTCACAAATAAGGTGTTCTTCCAGAGCGCTCAAGGGCAGTTCAAGCAGTTTCATGTGTGCAACAGCACATACCTTTTCCCAGTTTTGAGTAAGGTAAATTGAAATCTTCCAGTTGATGTGTTTCGGTCATAAATTATCTTTTTCGAGACGTTTCAGGATTACATTCAAACAGCATCATGTGTGCGACAGTACATTTTTTTCTCAGGTGAAGTAAGGTAAATCTGTCCGCTGTTGTGTTCTGGCAATGCAGCAGAAGCTTGTGTTGCATTCAAGTGGTATCATGTACACAAAAACTTGTTTTATGCCTTTCTGTAGCTCCTGTGTTTATATTGTGAGTACAGAGACATTCCTGCAGAACATATCGGAGCATCTTGTGTGCTGTTGTTGGTATGATCTGCAGCAGTATATTGATAATGTTAATTATTCAATGACTTCAGCTAACGTTTACATTCTTACATCCAGGTAAACCTGTCACGGAGATGCCCTACCCTTTGGTATGCTTAGTTCAAGATTGTACCGAACAGGGTGTCGAACCGAAACGTTTTTCATTCCGGTTACATCATAAATGATCCGGTACCGGTTCTGCTCCTCAGCAAAAAAATAACGGCTCATATCGGTTCGAACCGGTTCCGCTTCTGCTGGGAATATTCATGCCCATAAAAAAAAAGCTTACAAAATGTAAACCCGTTTATTCCGCATACATGGTATTTAGTATTAATAGACAGAGTCAATCCACGCCAAGTGATCCAATGATGTTGCTCGACCATCACGGATTTCAATTAAAAAATTCTGGGTGATTGGTGGGGTCTCTGATAGATACGTCACTAAATATCAATCCAAAATTCTGAAGAGTTTCGCCGCTAGAGGGCTCCAAATATCTTGCCGTGACCAAAAACCATGTTGACTTTGGTAGCCTAGTGCTCCGCTTCTACTAGGCGTAGAAAGCTGAAATTTGGAAGTAATGGCTCCGAAACAGGTCTCCTCGAAATGAACTAATCGTCGATGTTGTGGAGCAAGCGGTGGCAACAGTAGCGTCTTTGCAAGCGAAGCGAGAACTTACAAACTTCGACAATTTTTATTTAAAAATTCGCTGCGGCTAGAGACGCGAAATTTTAGAGAGGGACAGTGCACGGAAAGAACTTCATGGAGAAAAATTATGATCGCCATCCTCAGCATTTTTAGACCAGTAAAAATTGCGTAAATCTACGAAAAAACTAAAAAACTCATATTTCAGGACGATTTTTCTCCATGTCCCTAACGAGGTAGGAGAACGCGGGTTTCACAGAAATGTAGACGATGATGTCCGGAATGCGTATACCAAAAATTAGAAAAGTACTTTGTGTTAAAACGAAATTATGATTTTTTTTTTGGACGACGTACTTTGCACATAGAGTCCGCACCGCGATCACGACTGGTCGCTACGGGGCAGCGCTGAAGAAGGAAATAGCAAAGATTCTGGCAATTATCGAAACAAAGGGACGAATTATCTTTGTTATTAAGCATTAATTAAGCACGACGAGCGTTGCACAGTTTCAGTCTACCCTATTCAGGGCGTTAAACGTTTCCGTAGAGCCCTGTCTTGCTGCTTGCCAAAATGTCACCGACGTAAGTCTTTGAGCTGTCGTGACATGTGACCTATAGAGTATAAATATTCTGGAATACACATATGACTGTCGATGTTGGGCTGTTAAGAATAGACGCAGTGCTTCGCAGACAGCGTGGTATGGAAGGGCTGCGTTTCCGCCGTCCTCAGCTCTCCGATCTTCGTGGTTTATGGCGCACACCTATGATAGGGAAGGGTCATTGTTTTGTCAAGGGATGGTTGAGATAAGGCAGGTTGACCTTGTCTGGTTTATGACCGCGGCCTTGCGACAGGCGAAGCAAGCTTTCTTTTTCGGTAGTGTCAATCACGACATGGAACAGGATGCGATGTCTGCACCAGGTCCGAGTGGCGAATGTCCCCAAAGGCAAGTATTGTCTCAGTTTCCGTACGTTTTTTCCTAGCTTACTGTTGTTTAATGTAATATATTGTTCATCCTTTCCGCCGTGTTTGGTAACATGCCATACTGTATTATGCAGCGTCTCACCATCCCACTACCACTTCGCGGTTTGTTTTATTTTTTTTTTTTTTCTCTCTCTTTCGCAACTGTCGGCGACGTCACAATATTCTGCAGTTTTGTGTACAGTGTGCTACACGGCAACATATTTTTCATGCAGGCAAAGTAGCAACGTTCTGTCGCCATGTAGCTTCGGACCCCTTCGCTGTCCAAGGGCAGTTTCGTAGCATCGGCCAGTCTGCAGGATTTCGGAGACCTGAGCAGCAGGACGCGAAGGATAGTGTGCCTTCGGTCAAAGTGCAAAGAGAGAGGACTATCTGTAGTCGCCACCTCTACCTGTATACGAAGGGGTATACAATCATGCTCGCGTCGAAAAACTGCGTCGATCCGTTTGACGTCCACAAAAAAAAAAAAAAAGAAAGCCAGGGGAACAAACGTGATCACCAACAACCTTGCGAGTTCAGCTGCTGGCCTAAGCCTGGTTCCTGGCGACAGATTGTGCACCAAGTGCTACATGAAAACCAACTCCTCGCGTCTGGACCCGGCACAAGCAAGCCCAGAGTGCGCCGTTCCACCTGTAGCATCATCTGCTGTTGAAGAGCTTGAACACCTTAGCCCTCTCAATGCTTCATTCGCTGCCTTAGGTGAAAGTCCGGTCACACGGAAACTTGCATTGAGCAGAAGGTAGGCGTACGCGAAAAGGAAATTGGAACAAGCCGGTAAGACACTTCAAGCAAGACTTCAGTCTTCCCTAAGGGTCAACATTTCCGACGTGAGCGCTGAGCAAGGTGTCTCATCTGATTACGGGGCACTGCTACGTGAACTGAAGGAAAAGTTCCAGAAGGAGAAGTCTCGGTCCAAGCAAGTAGCCATCCTTACTGTAGCGCCACATTCATGGAGCCGCCAAAAGGTTGCCAAGTACTTCGGTGCCAGTGAGAGAATGGTTAGAGTCGCCAAGAAGCTACGCAAGGAAGAAGGCGTTCTCTCGGAGCCTGGTGTGAAGCTCGGCAGGAGAATTAGTGAAGATGTGCGAGCATCCATAGCATCCTTCTACGAGGATGACAGAATATCTCACAGCTTTCCTGGAAAGAAGGACACAAAACACGGACATCAAAAGAGAATGCTGCTCTCGAATTTGCGGGAGGCTTACGAGATTTGGAAGCAAGAGAATCCGGGTCTCAATGCTGGCTTCTCAACATTTGCACAATTACGTCCACCGTGGTGCGTACTAGCAGAGGGTCCAGGAACACACAGCGTTTGCGTGTGCGCCTACCACCAAAACGTCAAGCTGATCCTGCATGCCCTCGGAGTAAACAGTTGCTTAGTATGGTGGTTTGCGACATGCAAAAAGAAGAGTGTATATATGGATCGTGCAGTATGTGCCCTGGCGTTGACACTTTGCGAGACTATTTTGAGGCGAACGTCGAATGTGATGAGGACCTAATAGGGGACGTTGCGTTCAAACAGTGGGTGCCTGGTTTTCACACAAGACTGGAGACTATGATACTTCCATATGAGGATCTCCTAGATCGTCTAGTAAAAGACATAAAAGACCTCAAAATCCATCACTTTGTGTCGAAACATGCACATCACATCTGAAATACACGCTTCGTCAGGACGGAGCTATTGTCTTGATGGACTTCTCCGAAAATTACAGTTTTGTGGTTCAAGACTCCCCCCAGTCATTTTATTGGCACGACAGTCAAGCTACGATTCATCCAATAATCGTTTACTACCGAGACCAGCAAAAGGGAGATGAGGGGTTACAGCACAAGACGTACGTCATGCTATCGGATTCACTTTCTCACGAAAATTCTACGGTACACACCTTCCAGAAGATCTTCCTACAAAGTTTCACAAAGGACTTTCCGCGTATTGAAGCAGTATCCTACTTTACGGACGGTGCGGCATCACAGTACAAAAACAAAAAGAATTTTGTCAATCTTTGCCATCACCAAGGTGACTTCGGTATTCGCGCCTCATGGCACTTTTTCGCGACTTCGCATGGAAAGGGACCATGCGATGGCATCGGTGGAACACTGAAAAGACTTGCAGCCAAAGCAAGCTTGCAGAGACGGTTTGAGAACCAGATTTCGACTCCTCACGATTTGTACATGTGGGCAAAGGAGAACATGAAGAACGTGATTCTGGTATGGGTGCCGAAGAACGAAATCGAAGCGGAAGGCGAGGTTCTTTCATGGAGGTACAGCAAGGCCATCACTGTGCCAGGCACAAGAAAATTTCACTGCTCTGTTCCTTTAACACGGTCCAGCATCGCTGCAATGGCAACGTCCTTCTCAGTTGAAAAAACAGTCTTCCGCGTTTTCGACGGATAGATCATGCTTTGCAAAAGACAATATTGTGGACCAGTGAGTGTGTTGACGTCTTAGTGTCATTAAAACTTGTTGTTGCAGAAATCTTTACTGGAAAAGCACAGGATAAACATATCTGACAGTCTATTCTTGCTTCCCCGTGTCGCAACTTAATGCGCTTAGCCGCTACTGTCCTTCGGCTCAAACAGGGCAGTGGTGGGAAAATAGCAGCAGGGTCTTTCCTTCGCTTAAAGTATTCTATCAGTGTTCCTTTCCCCTCATGATAAAAGAAAATTGTCGGTTGTTTTACTATCTCTGCATCAGTGCTGCCGTGTGGAGTCATTACGAGTCCCGATCGCGGTGTGGACTCTGTGCAAAGTACCTCGCACGAATCTACGGAAATGTTTAATGCCCTGAAGAGTGCTTAATAAATGCTTATTAACAAAGATAATTCGTCCCTTTGTTTCGATAATTGCCAGAATCTTTGCTATTTCCTTCTTCAGCGCTGCCCCGTAGCAACCAGTCGTGATCGCGGTGCGGACTCTATGTGCAAAGTACGTCGTCCAAAAAAAAATCATAATTTCGTTTTAACAAAAAGCACTTTTCTAATTTTTGGTATACGCATTCCGGACATCATCGTCTACATTTCTGTGAAACCCGCGTTCTCCTACCTCGTTAAGGACATGGAGAAAAATCGTCCTGAAATATGAGTTCTTTTAGTTTTTTCGTAGATTTACGCAATTTTTACTGGTCTAAAATTGCTGAGGATGGCGATCATAATTTTTCTCCATGAAGTTCTTTCCGTGCACTGTCCCTCTGTAAAATTTCGCGTCTCTAGCCGCAGCGAATTTTTAAATAAAAATTGTCGAAGTTTTTAAGTTCTCGCTTCGCTTGGAAAGACGCTACTGTTGCCACCGCTTGCTCTACATCATCGACGATTAGTTCATTTCGAGGAGACCCGTTTCGGAGCCATTACTTCCAAATTTCAGCTTTCTACGCCTAGTAGAAGCGGAGCACTAGGCTACCAAAGTCAACATGGTTTTTGGTCACGGCGAGATATTTGGAGCCCTCTAGCGGCGAAACTCTTCAGAATTTTGGATTGATATTTAGTGACCTATCTATCAGAGACCCCACCAATCACCCAGAGTATTTTAATTGAAATCCGTGATGGTCGAGCAACATCATTGGATCACTTGGCGTGGATTTCACAGCTCTGCGAAATTGGTAGCTCCTTGTTGCTGTAGGTTACTGTCTGTTCAAATAGACCTTTTCCTTTCTTGAAGCACATGCTACAGACGGACTTGTTTGGCGTGATGTCATACGTAAAGTACTTTCTTGCTGGGTTGGAGCGATCACGTCCCATCTGAATGTCTGTTGCTGCTCCCTAGCCAGCAAGCACCATCGCACGAGTACGACACAAATCGAGGAACACCTTCACTCACAAACGCGCTCGACGGCTCCGTTTTATTTTCTTCGTGTCCTGTCCACAAAAGAGTTGCCACTTCGCACGGGCTTGCCTTCGCGTATACGTAAACGTATTCAACTTAGCTGCTTTCAAACAAGGGACGCGTTGCGCGACATTACCGATAGAGAAGCCGTTATGCAGCCCCCTTGGGTCGCTGTTTAGTTGAGGAGAGTTTGGGGTATCTTTTTCTGCTACAGCCGGTAAACTACAGTAAATATTTAGAAATACTGTGTCATACCATAAAGTACTGTGGGAAATGGCAGTTTGAAAAACTGGAGAAGACTGTGATTAGAACGGGGGACATGTTCTACGGTGAAATTTTTTACAGTGTGTGCTGTACCACGTAATCCACTGCAGGCCCACCACAGTATGGTAACGCTCTGAATACGGATTTGCTCAAAAATGGAATGTGTGCGTTTCTTGTACTAGCTTCCCCTTATGCAAAGTAGTAGAAAAATGTTTTCAGCCAATGGGGAGGAGGACATCATTCTGGAGGGACATCATTCTGGAGTTTCGTTTACCTACAATGTGTCGTGTGTGAAGGCCATTTTGAGGAGTGTAGGTAGTACAAGACTGTGTTCCCACATTCTTGGCAGTGTTGACTAATAACCATAATAAAGTAGAGAGTACATTTGTTGTTCCATATATTTGTGTCATGGAAAAGCATGTAGAGATACATGTGTCTCAACATGCAGGCGCCAAAACTGCTTTTTGTGCCTAAAATATGACAAATAGTTGTCTGTTCAACACCACTAATTATGTGCCGGCCGCCATGACATGTCTGTGACATTCCAAAGTGATTAACATGTCCCATAGATGTGTGCAATGCTGAAGATGATTGTATACCTTACCATGGATTCTTGTTTCAAGGAAAGTACTGTGTGATTTGCTAACAGCGCCTGGCTGTACCTTCACAATTCTACATAAAAATATGTAAAGTTTCCAGAAGGAAACATCATGAAGGTCCATAGCGAAAAACCCTGAGACGAGGGATAGGAAAGGACATACACAATGTCACAACATAGTGTGTGTATGTCCCTTCTTGTATCACCTCTTCAGGTCTCGCCATCATGGACACTATCACCAGCTCGCTTACTGTTGAACCATTCTTTCAACGATACCGGTCACTCTCATGAACTGGATGGCAGCCAACATGCTGTCAATAAAAATAATGATGGAAGGAGCTCAATATGATCCTTAGGCTCTGCGTGGTCATTGCTTTCTGACAAATGGTGACTTAGAATTTCAGGAGAGTGCCTGCAGTGGTAGTGTGTTCTCTTGTGTTCTCACCTTTGACGCCCATTGTGTGTCATCGGTCACCTGTAAGCTGGTAACATGCACATAGCTAAAACAAAGTGTATTTGTATTTCTTTGAATGCAGTTGGTACAGCACATTGTTTTTTACCTGTTCTTTGGGAAATATAAATAAAAAAATATCTACTCTGCAAGTCTCCTGTCAGCTCTACAGAGCAGCTTCGAATTTCACTAGAAGCCACGTGTGAAACCTAGACCGAACTAGTGTTGAAAGTCCATATAGGTCATATATGGATACTATTATTATTATTAGATCATAGGTCAGGCTTAGGTCCTGGTTGGTAGCAACGCAGTTGAAGCTTATTAAAGATTGGTGCAGGAGGTGACCAACATAACTAAATACACCAACTGACTCTCACAAATTTTGTGGTGTTATACTTTTAAAACAACATGAATACGTCGCAGTGGTCTTTTCTCCTTTGTTCCTTTTAACCTAGAAATATTAGGTCTTCGGCATCACCAGCCTTAGTTGCTGACCATGCAGTTATTTACGTTGAGCGCTGCAGTTTCATATTTGTTTCTCTGGACAAGCAAACCCGGGCTTCCCCATTTTGATAAGGGTATTTCAGTTTTGACAGGGCACTTGTGGACAAGGAAAACATTTGGACTCTCTGTATTTTGCTACGAAGTGCACCGTACAAGGCAGAGGACAGCATCAACCATTTCCACCAAGGTTATTAAATTTGTGATAAAGTACATATACCTTTTGTCACTGACTAATTTCGTGGCAAAGTTACTTGAGTGGCAGTTGTGCAATTTAAACACATGTTCAAAAAAAAAAATTCGGGTATGGGAAGTGCTGCCTAGTTGAACGTATGGGGTGCACAGTATAATAAATGGGGGGTTTACGTCGCGAGACAACCGAGTGTGGAATACACAGCGCAGTGTAATGTTCCTTATTCTGGAAATGTTATCACGGTTCAAGAAGTGGAAAATGTTGCACTACCCTTAATAACATCTGTTCGGCCCAGCAAACAGGATACATATACCCTGATTTGAAGACACTATGCCTAACTCAAAAGCACTATGAGATCGACCCGTACGGGTTTATTTGCGAAACTATTATGAATGAAATATGGCCTGTGTGGTATAGAGCAATGCGCACACTTAAGTAAACATGCAAAAATACGTATAAGGGCTCTCGATCTACATGCCGCGGTGCGCTCTACGAGATAAACAACACACTACAAAACTACATCCAACACTTTTTGTCCGGGGCAACTCTGACCACTTTCATATAACCGACGAATGGTTCAACGGATGCAGTTCGAATAGTCACGATACATTCCTACGTCGTTCATTGCGGTCACGCTATGATGCTGCACAATATATGTATCTCGTGTAACGAGCCTGGCAATCGCACGATGTGCACACGGGCAGAAATACGGTCTTCTTTCTTTGAAGACCTGCCGTCTGCAGGTATATGCTCAAACGACCACCAAATCTCACGTTGTTGCTCAATCGCTCCCATTCCTGCACTTGCAGTAAAAGCAGCAAACTGGTCGACGTGAATGCAGCTGAACGGTTGAACTGCGAAGTTCTTGAGCACATAAGCACAATTTCACGTCGAAAATGTTGTTGAGGTGAGTTCGCAGTTGTTGTTTCCATCGTTCAATAGTTCTCGGGATTACCTCGGACGAAACGCTAATCGTAGACGACCGCCATAACTGGATTTCCTCGCAAACGGGAGAAGCCGCCTGGGAAGTCAGAGGAAAAAGCCTCAGCTTTTATCCAATCAGAACCACGATTCCCTATCTACGTTGATGGAGCAGGTTTATCCCATCTACGTCACAAAAATGGCTGCGCCCATGGCTTGTTTTGGTTTCTTTGATTAATTAATTTCCGTAATAAGAAGACAAAATTGAGAAACGAAGGTACGTTTCGGGGGCAGTTGGACGTGCTTATTCTGAATATCACAACCGTTTTAACACATCGGGAAATCGTCGTAGCAGACCTTTAACACAACCGCTTCGCAGTCACTCATAACCTTTGTTTGAGGGAGTCGGCTGATTTAATTGTGTACTATTTTCAGTCTGCATTCCATCTTGACTAGTAATGAGAAGTGGAACAAGTAGGATCGATCAATTCCTCCGTCCGAAACACAGGTGAGCTCATGTTATTGAGTCTGCAATGAGTCGTTGACGACGTGTGTCTATCTTTCTTGCAGTTCCGCGCCGTCGAGATTGGCCGTTGATCTGTGATGCATTACGAAAGAGCGCAGCTCAATCTTGACACCTGGATTTTCAGTACTCTATCATTAAAACTATGTCCTTTCCACATGTGACTGAATCTGTGTGGCCTTGCTTTTTGAGGTACACAACTGTGCAGCCACCTCAGGCCTGGTGGACCATCAACTATGATGCCATTGCTGGATCAACCATCAGAATCAATGGGCATCAAATCTGGTAGTTTTTTTTACCCTGATGGCTTGATGGACCATTAGACTGATGGACCATCAACCTATTGGTCCATCAAGCCATCAGGGTCAAAAAACCTACCAGATTTGATGGTCCATCAGAAAAATTTTCAATAAGGCCGTTAACAGCAAGCCGGACACTGTTAGCCTTAACCGAGTCAAATCCGCTTTCGTCGAGCCCCAGCTTCCGGTTTCCTTCTGCCTCGCAGCACCCGAATCCATCGCTCAAGCCAAGCCGCACCCAAAAGTCTGTAAGCGTGTCTCCTGGGCCGATCGCTCCTTCGGAATCTAGGGGGCAGGCCCTGTGGCGCCCCGCTTCGACGTAGTTGGCTGGACGCCTTCTCGTGACGCGTTATCACGCTCTTCCGTTTACCAGGGGCCTTGCCCGGCCGAATAAACCTTCAGTTTCGATTCAGCTGTTGTAGCGAGCACTTCTTTAGCTTAGCCCCTACAACATCATCAATGGTTGTGTATATATGGCAAAGCTCTTGGAGCGGTACTGCCTACATACCCGATGAACGTCCTTATTTTTATTTTTCTGAAGCACACTTCTGTGCAACTCATGTCAGGAAGGGAAGCAAAACCTTGTCTAGGCAAAACAGAACATTTTTTTTCAAACTTGAGTAGCCATTATGTGCAGGAAAGTGCAGGGGATAGCGCGAAAACGTATACGAAGTCAGTTTTGTAACTGTGCTTTTGAATCAGCGCTTCAAATCACTTGGGGAAAGCATTCAGAAAGAATGCGACGTTTCGTTAAGGTTTCCCAAAAACATGCGCACCAGTGACACACGGGTGTGGCAACATTACCCTGTAAATTCTAAACTAAATTCCTACACGCGCTACACACTTAGAAGATCTTATCTGTAACAGAGCATCAGCGCAGACATGGTGTGCTTGCATGTCTCTGACATTCCTGCAGCGGAGGATACCCACTACTTGCTATTTTGGCCTCGCAACCAGTAAATGTGAAATTCACCTTCACGAAGTGTGTCTCATCAAACACGCCAGAACTTCGCAAATAATATGCTACAACTATAGCCTTCTCTTTGGACAACTCGGTTACGCCAGCCAGAAGTATATGAGCAGCGTTTAATACACGCTCGCCTTCAACGCATCGAAAATCAACATTGCAGTTCAGAAATCTCGAAATCGAAACTAAGTGACTACCTTGTTACGTCCGCCATGTTGGAGTTGGTAGTATATGATCAGCTCAAGAAGCTGGCAACTCACACAGTCATCTGGACGCCATTAATTAGCAATTAAGGCAATTTGGAACCCCCAACAGTAATTAGGATCATTCAGGAAGTCATTACACTAATTGGGGAGCATCAAAGACGTGTCCAGACCACTGTGTAAGTTGCCGGCTACTTGAGCTGATAAAAAATAAAAATAGGTAGAAAATAAAATAGAAAGATAGAAATATAGTGGAGAGAAACAATTTATTTCAAAATCAACGATGCCGTGGCGAAGAAACCGCTCCAGGGTGACCAGCGCTTGTTGGCGTCGGGTAGTTGCAGAGATCGATGACAGGTGGCCACCTGGTTGCAAGGCATCACACCAGGTGGCGCCACCATCATAGCTCTATGCGAGAAAGGCAGAGAACAACAAAATACTAGCGGCAGGTAAAATTGCAACACTGCCCAACAAGTCTAGACATGCGGGAGAAAAGGCCTAACCGCTACTGCGGAGAAAACAGTACTCATCGGGGAGAAAGCGACCGGCCAGGCCTAACCACAGCGTCAACGCACAACAACACTGCTCAACAAGTCTAGGCATGTGAGAGGAAAGGCCTAACTACGTGCTTAACACAGGGCCTGAACCACTAGCCACACGACACTAAACGTGCGTCAACAGGCTTGGTACGGGACACTGCTAAACAAGTCTAAACATGCACGTACGGGGTACGACAAACAGGCGAGAAAAGGCTTGACACGAGCGCGGTAAAACAACGCGCAAACATCGAGCACGGGAAATCACTCAGCTTTTCCCCCGCGGCGACGGTGCGACTGCTCCATTCGAGAGCCAGGCAGCAACCGAGCGGGCGCGGGGACTGCGGAGCAACCAAGCGCACGTCTGCTCTCCACGACAGCCAGCAAGAAAGTGACTGAAGCGTCTCTCCGCGGCAGCTACGCATGCGCGCGCGCTCCTAGCGCCCTCTGCACCGCCCGCGGGTGGTTTCGGTTTCCTCTCTGCTCCTTCCACTGCGCGCGCTCGCGCTGCTAGCGGTGACAGCTGGCTTCTTCGTTTTGGTTTCGCTCTCGTTTCTTTGCGCACGTTTATCTGTATAAAGGCAGCATGCACTGCACTCGCGTCATCATTCTGACCGATACGTGGTAAACGCCATATGTGGATTATTCTTCTGCATTTCTCGTCGTCGTCGCCAGGAAAAGACAAAAAACGAAGAACTTCGCGAATTTATTCGCGGCATCGTGGAGGAAGCCTTTCAAGTCCACTGCCTGGAATGGTTGCAAGCACGTCAAGAAATGTGTCAGGACACTCGGCCGCATCTTAGCGGCGGACAGACTGACGAAAAAGAAGTCCAATTTTAGCCTGGATAATCTGTATTGGGAACGCAGTTCCAATCTAGAGGACGACAACGTCGTGTAAATGAAAGCGATGCATTTTCTCTACGAGTCTCAGTCTCTTCTTTTTCTTCGTGCAACTCAATGGGGCCGTTAGCCTTAACCTAATCTGTATGCACGCAACATGTCTACCCTCGAACCTTTTCATTTCTGTAATCCTTTTTACTGTATCTTAAGCGGCCCCTCCATGTGCGGCAAATCTACTTTCGTTGCGAACGTGCTGAGGAACCTGAACTACGTGGTGGACAAACCTCCGTCACAAATATTCTACGTACAGAAATATGCTTCGCCGAGCATGCAGGACGAATTCGGGGACTCCGTAAAATTTACCAAGGAGCTACTGCGAGAGTGGGACACGTCGGGCGCTATCCTGATCGTTGTCGACGATCACATGCCGACGCCGGTTCCTTAAAGGAGGTGACCAATCTTTTCACTCGGCGTTCTCACCACGCCAACGCGTCGATCTTCTTACTCGTCCAAAACATCTTTTTCGACAGTAGACATTTTAGAACTATATCCTACAACGCCAGTTACGTCGTCCTGTGGCGCGTCGTGCGCAGCGTGCACCAGATGGAACATTTCGGGCAGTAGCTATGTGGCAGAAAAAGATTAGAGTATTTTCTGGACGCATATAAACAAGCGATGTCGTCGCCCCACGCTTATTTACTCGTGGATCCTCACAACTATACGCACGAGGATCACAGGTTGCGTAGCAATATCTTTCCGGGAGAACGTCTCCTACCCCCTCCGCGCCGTCGTGACGTCTTCAGACGTTCTTCTTCGTCCGACATGAAACACCTCTCCGAAATTTGCCTCAATATATTGAACTGAAAGGTGGCTCTAGCTCCAGACACGTTCGCGCGTTTGAAGAAGCACAAACGCTTCTTACGTCGGCTCGCCTACAAAAAGATTCACAAGAATCCACAGCGTTTGAAGCACTATCTGTCTCAGCAGCGAGGACAGGACCATTCTTTCGTTGGTGGTTCCTCTTCTACCTTCCCCCGTGTTGAATCTTTTCGCTAATGGCCAAGAAAATTGAAGTGACCACCTCCTCCACCGGGAACATTCTTTCCTCGAAGGAGAGTCACGACGTCAAAGTGAAACTCATACTGCAAGCACTGTATCGCATACTCAAGCAGTACGGACTCGACCCCTACGACAATAAAAACAAGGCGTCCGATGCTACAAATGACTTTGACTATTCGCTCCTCTGTCCAGAGGGGGACGAAAAGGAAGCGGAAATGGGTCATCTCGGAATTAAAGAAGGTTATTTCCTGGGATCGCGAGGGTTGTGTCTCCGTCTCGGGCATGCCCATCAGGCACTCCTCCGTTTACGAACTCGTCGATTATTTGTTGCAACGTAGGGCGGGAAACAAACCTTCCTGGTTCCCCAAGGTCTCGAAACTATCGCGCCTGATTTCTCTACCCAAATCTCGCGAGAATCAACAGCAGCAGCAGCAAGCCTCCATTGCGTGAACGACTTATGGAGGGATATGAGAAACCAGAGGGTGGTTTGGGGGAGTGGACCGCTATAGAAAAGCGCGTCACATGAGCAAAAACAAGGCTCTCACCATTCTCAGAAAGCTGGACGCCTACATGCTACACCATCCGGTCAGAAGAAAGTTTAATAGGAGACGCATCATCGCGCTCAAGATCAACAACGTGTGGTAAATAGACCTCGCCGACTTTCCAAAATACAAGAGATTCAACGGTGGCTACCGCTACATTCTCGTGGCGATCGATTTCTCCCACTAAAAACGAAGCGCCCCACCGAAATGAAAAGGGCCATGATAAGACCTTTTCGGGGAGGTAACGTGCCTACTCGCATCTTTTGCGACAGAAGAGGGGAATTCTACAACAAGATCGTCAAGGATTACCTGTCACGAAATAAGGTCCACATGAATTCCACCTTCTCTCCCGAAATCAAGGCATCGCAGGCGGAACGGGTGATACACACTTTACGCGACAGAATGTTTCGCTATTTTACACTAACCGGAAACCACCACTTCGTTTCCGTGCTTCCCAGGATCGTGCGCGACTACAACAACACCAAAAACAGGACGTTGGGCATCAGCCCGTCCGAAGTCACGCCCGAAAACGAATTGGAGCTGTTCAATAAGATAAGTGGGAAGCTCGTCGTACCCTCCGTGAAAAAGAAGCTCAAATTGGGGGATAAAGAAGAGGGTCCTACTACACAAAAAGGGTTTTCATAAGAGCTCGGAAGGAAGTTGGTCGCCTCAGATTTTCATCGTCTCCCACCTGAGAGACACCTCCCCTCCCGTCGTGCATCTGGAAGATTACAGGGGTAAGAAAGTGGACGGATCTTTCTACCCGCAGGAGTTACTCGTCGTAACCCGAGACACCAATCAGCCTTGGCCAGTAACGAAAGTGCTGAGAAAGAAGAAAGTGAACGGCCAGAGCTTCTCCTTGGTTCGCTGGTTCGGTTACGACAAAGAACCGACAGTTTGGTTCCGAGCAGCGACGTGGTCAAGATTGGGAAATGACGTCAGACATCTACGCCCACCTCCTCTCGAACGCCAGGATGGATAAGTTTCCCTCGAATAAACTCAACGCCTTCACAGTAGCTTTCGGTAGTCCGCTTCAGCTCTCGAATCGCTATAAAGTAAGTCTGATGGATCTTAGCATAAGCAACGATTTTTTAGATATCGGATACGAAAGGCAAGGTGCAAAAATCGAGGTTTCTTTCGAAGACACCGTCGAAGCCGGGAGAAATTTTCATGGCAGCTCGGATCTCAAGAGGGATTTGGGAAAAGCCCTTTCAGAATTTAACGTTTCTTTCGCGTACAATAAATCGCGATACGACTTCGTCTTACCCGTTGATGTGAAGGCCGTGGAATTGGACCCTCGGCTCGCACAGGCGTTCGACGCCTCGCTAGCATCGCGCGAAGCGTGCCGTGCGGTCAAGCGTCCCAAATTGAGCGAACGCGAAGCCACCTCCGTCTTATTGGAGCACGCCGCACCCGTCAGTTTCGGCGATGTCACTTTGAATTCAGAAACGACGTCCCTACGTAGCACACTCAACAAGTATTTCCAGACGCACAAGCTGGACGCCTCGCTAGAATTCGCGGATAAAGTCTACTCTCTGAAAACGTCGAAAGGGTTGCACGTACCGGAACCCCTTTTAAACCTGCTTTAAGCTCACACCCGCCGAGGGACACGGAGAAACGCTACGCGTCTCTCTTCCCGTAGCACGCCAATTTTCTTTCAAGAATAAGGCGAAAATTCCTCGATCTTTGCAAGTACATCTGCCTCCCGGCTAGTATGCTACACCCCAAGCACTTCTGGATCCGATTAACCAGCGCGTAGGCGAACGCGCGCACTTCAGCTTCGACGGAACCGAACAGAAATGTAAAATTCGGCTTTCCGAGGGCACCACCTCCTTAAGACTTTCTGACTACCTGGCCGTGCTTTTGGGCTTCGAATCGAGTACTCTGTTCACGGGAGAGGAGGATGCCACGAGCTCCGTCGAGGTACTCCTGGAACCCCCGTTTCACAACGTAATCGTCTACACGGATATCGTGGAACCCACGTACGTGGGGAGTGGGAAAAAAACGATATTAAAAATACTACCCTTTTATTACGAGAAAGACAAGCACGTCGTCACCTACACGTTAGTGAACATCCAGTATTTTGACCTGTCTCAATTCGAAATTCCCTCAGTGACGATCGTTCTCGCGGACGAAACGGGAAGACGTTTACCGTTGCGGTCCAAAGACAGAACCAACTTAGCGTTGCATTTCAAATATGTACCGTAATTCCCCCAAAATAATTCCCGTGTACACGGGACCTCTTTTCCAATGAGGGGGCGGCGTGTTGAGCAACATATCCAAATTTATCGTTCCCATCTGGCAACAAATAAAACCGATCGCCAAGAGAAGCGCTTGGCGCGGAATTTGGCCGATGGTGAAGGAATATCGCGCGCAGTAAAAAAGACTGCCATAGCAATGGGGAGAGACGTGCTGGATTCCATGGAGGGCTCTGGAAACAACAATGGAAAGGAACGTCGCAAAAGACAACAAAAGGCGCCCACGCACGACGCACCTGCAGATACATTTGGTACGCCGTGAAGGTCACACATCCGCTGTGCGCTCCGTCCATCATGACGTCAACGAAAGACAAAAAACAGTCGCCGCTCTGTCTGACGAGTGACGTGATGATATTCGACCCCCTTCTGTTCAATACGGAGTGGGAGATACTTCGCACCAACTTTTTTATCCCGTCAACGGAGTAAATAATTCCGTGATCGAGTTTTGTATTCAAAAGTTACAAAGGGCACACTTGGATCTCTACAGTAGCTTTGTGTCTTTGACCGCGCGCATTGTTCGCGATGACGGGGAAGAAATGGACGAGAAAGATGTCATTTTCCCAATAAACCACCTGTTGAGTGGCATGTTTAAGATGGTCAGCGTTTATGCAAACAACAAGCTCGTCAGTTCCAACGAGTTGTACGCCTACAGGAGTATTTTGGACGTTGTGCTTCATTCCACATCCCTGGCTCAAGAAACAGGGCACGCGGCTGGACTCTATGTAAAGGACGACGAACATTTAAAGAACGATTACGACGTCTCGTCTCGCGGACCGAAACAACGTTACGAAGCGACGAAGGGGGGTGGAAAATACTTTAACCTGGTATGACAGATCAATACCGACCTGTTTCAACAGCCGCGCCTGATGGTACCTGCCGTCGAAACTCGCGTCGTTTTCCTGTTAAACAACGACAAACTTAAACTCATATCGGCTCCAACGATAAGAAAACGTACAATTACGAGGTGGACATTAAAGAAATGACGTTACACTTGAAAAAGGTGACGCTTGCACCTTCCCTGTTTTTGGAATACGTGTTACGGGGATTGGAAACCAAAGTGTGGAGCTTGAGTGCCGGGAGCTTGGACGCCCACTTTGAAACGTTTACCCCAAAAGGGTGCCTTCCAAATTATGCATCGCCCTGCTCGTAACGTCCGACTTTCTCGGCGACATTCAGTCGAACCCCTACAAATTCCGTTATTACGACCTGTCGCATTCGATGCTCTCCGTGGACGGCCAGCAAGTGCGAGCTGAGTACGACTTTAAGAACGACTTCGCCAAAATTCCCTACTTTAACTTCTTGCAAGAACTGGGTGAAAAACATTTCAAGTACAGCTACGACCGATTTAAAACGAATGGCTTCCTTCTCTACTTCAACTTGGATCTGGACAAGTGCTCTTCTTCTTCACATTTGAACGAGTGGCGAAAAGGAAACGTTCGCCTGCAATTACGCTTCGCTAAAGCCCTTCCACACGCGCTCACCGTCCTCTTGTTTTCCGAGTGTCCCAAGCTCATGTGTGTCGGGTGAACCGTGGATCTTAGCGTCTACCACAGAAAAAATATGAGGCTTCAATATTGGCGATACCACGCAGTTTTTCAAGCTCTTGTTGTGTAACCTGGTAGAAACACTGCTCGCCAGCGGTGGTGAGAGCGCGTTTCATTGCTCCTGTCAAATGTTTGGAGACCGTTTCCGTCGGCTTCTCAAGAAGACAATTTACCCGTACACCTTCGTCGACTGTTTCGAAGCCTACAATTTACCCACGCTACCACAAAAAGAAGCTTTCAAAAGTGACCTGAACGACCAAGAGATCACGGGCGAGGACTATCAGTACACCCTTGAGATTTTCGAATTGTTCAAATGCAAGGACCTAGGAGATTGCACGCGTGTCTACGTCACGCTCGACACCTGTCAGCTGTGCGACGTCGTACTGTATTTCAGAAAGATTGTGCTAGAGACGGATGAGATAGATATCTTAAGCACCACGTCCCTCGCCAGTTACTCGTGGAGCAACGCTCTGAAGCTCACCAAAGTCAAACTCGAGCTCATAAGCGATCGCGAGATGTACGAAACGATCGAGAAGGGAATCAGGGGAGGCATTTGTAGCAGCTTCCACAGATACTGTCGGGCTAATCACGAGGGGTGCGACGATTACGACCCCCAGCAAGAAAAGACCAGTACTTCGACGTGAACAGTTTCTACCCGTACACGATGACTTTCCATCTCCCGGCAGGGGACTTTGATTGGGTCGATCCTTTGAGGTGGAGCGAGATCGATTTTCTCAAGATTCCTCATGATTCGGACGTGGGTTAGTTATTTTGAGACTCAAAAAGAGCTTGGTCCCCTACGACGACAAGCGCTATCTAGTGGATGCCGTACATTCCTTCCCTTACGGAAGCTGCAAATACAGTAGGCTGTGATGGTGATTTGACGCGTGATTACGATAGTTCTCTTTCTTTGTGCAGCATTTGTGCCGGAAGAAAGCCCAATGGCATCGTCAGGCATCGAGTGACCGTGGAACAAAGAGCAAGCCCTTCGGGCACGCGCATATAATCGAGAATAAAAGTTCCAGCCCAGATATGCTTCTCTCTCTCTTTCTCTTTCGCCCTCAGACAGGAGAAGCACGGGTCGTCATGGCAGTGTGGTAACGGAATGGGTGTATAGAAAGAATGACAATTCTGTCATCGTGCTGGTACCGTGACCTGCGCAATGACGACACCACAATAAAGATTCCCCTTTTCTGGCACGTCTGATCATCTCGTAATGTTCTGTTTGTGAGCTCAGACAAGTTAGGGAGGGTGCAGGCATCCATCGTCCAACTCCCTCGTTTGTGTTCAATAAAGATGTCTCAGTGAAAGAAAACACAGAGTCTCGTCAAAGTTATTCAGACTGTTTAATGCGTTTCATGTTGATAACCAAATGGTATTTCAATAAATCAATGACAAAGTTTGCGATGTAGACTGCTTGCAAATGTTGCTGCTTCTGCAGGGCGTACTTAATATGAGCAATGGCACGAGCGAGAAGGAGAAGCGATGTAGTTGAATTCTGTGTTGGCCAAGCTCACTTATTCGCTCATCGGTCCCAGGGGTCCGTATACAGACGTTCTTGTAACGGGCGTAGATCCGACGCACCATCTCCTGCAGCGGCCCCGGCGAGATCTCTCCTATATTGCCAAAGCCTACCATGTCTATCACGTAGCGAAAAGCAGTGATGACGAGCTCGTTGCGGGGACTTTCATTCTTGAAACATTCATTCTCCATATCTTCTCAAGAAGCATGTGTGCACGAACAATTTTGTAACGAGTGGTAGCTGAACATCTTCACGTATTGATGACGCAAGCGCAGTGCGCGCTGCCTTTATACAGATAAACACGCGCAAAAAAACGAGAGCGAAACCAAAACGAAGAAGCCACCAGCCGCCGTAGGAGCGCGCGCAGTGGAAGGAGCGGAGGGTGAAACCAAAACCACTCGCGGGCGGGCAGGCGGCGCAGAGAGCGCTAGGAGCGCGCGCGCAGTGGAAGGAGCGGCGCAGAGGGCGCTAGGGGCGCGCGCGCATGCGTAGCGCTCGCAGGGAGGCGCCCCAGTCACTTCCTCTCTGGCTCTCCTGGAGTGCAGACGTACGCTCGGTCGCTCCGCAGTTCTCGCGCCGCTTCAGTTGAGCCTTGGTCCGTCGTCAGGATCTGACGCACCGTCGCCGCAGGGGAAAAAGCTGAGTGATTTACTGTGCTCGATGTTTGCACGTTGTTTTGCTGTGCTCGTGTTAAGCCTTTTCTCACCTGTTTGCCATACCCTGTATGCACATGTTTAGACTTACTTAGCGGTGTCCCACACCAAGCCTGTTGACGCAAGTTTAGCGTCTTGTGGCTAGTGGTTCCCGCCCTGTGTTAGGGGCGTAGCTTTGAGCGGTGACGCTGTGGTTAGGCCTTTTCTCTCGCATGCCTAGACTTGTTGAGCAGTGTTGGTGTGCGTTGACGCTGTGGTTAGGCCTAGCCGGTTGCCTTCTCCCTCGATGAGTACTGTTTTCTCCACAGTAGCGGTTAGGCCTTTTCCCCCGCATGCCTAGACTTGTTGAGCAGTGTTGCAATTTTACCTGCCGCTAGTATTTTGTTGTTCTCTGTCTTTCTCGCATGGAGCTATGATGGTGGCGCCATCTGATGTGATGCATTGCAACCAGGTGGCCACCTGTCGTCAATCTCTGCAACTACCCGACGCCAACAAGCGCTGGTCACCCCGGAGCGGTTTCTTCGCCACGGCATTGTTGATTTTCAAATAAATTATTTCTCTCCACTCTATTTCTATCTTTTTATTTTATTTTCTACCCATTTTTTATTTTTTATCGGCTCAAGTACCCGGAAACTCACACAGTGGTCTGGACACGTCTTAGATGCTCACTAATTAGTGTAATGACTCCCTGAATAATCCTAATTACTGTGGGGGTTCCAAATTGCTCTAATTGCTAATTAATGGCGTCCAGATCACTGTGTGAGTTGCCGGCTTCTTGAGCTGATCATATACTACTGGAGGTTAGATGCGCTACCTACACGTCGCGCAAAACGCGAATACAGGAAGTACACCCGATGTCTACAGAAATGGCGAACTTATTTTTGTGACGGTTGTCTGAGTCGGAGCAAACTCGAACCGGCATTATCGACGTTTCATGTGAAGCTCATAAATTCATCTCACTTCCTTTACGCACCGTGCACAGAGAGAGAGAGAGCGATTAAAAAACCGAAGAGGGTTATTGGTGTCAGTGTACATGGGCCACGACTATGCAGGCTCAGAGGATAATCCCTTTACGAGCGGCTAAGCAACCTTTTGTGCTGGTCTCCAAGGCCATGTCGTAAGTCAGTGGGCCATAGGCCAGTTGCACGACGTTTGGGGGCTCTCCGAACGATGTCCTTCAGCGCCAGATAATGCCGAAAGCGCGCAACTCGGTAGCGTACCATTACCCGCGCAAACAGATGAGTTTCAGAATCATGTTGCGTCTGTGCTGCGGTTTCTGGAAATAAAATCATTGAGTAAATTGTTTAGGGACTCGAACTCACGGAAAGGAGAGGCGCCAGTTGAGCACGTCCACGAGTTAGATGAAGAAATTGAGGGTGACGTGACACTAATCAAGGGGAAATACATCTGGTAAAAGAAAGACAGTGCAGCTACAACGTGCCCTTGAACGCGTGATCGATAAAAAGCACTTTGGAAAGTCGTAAATCCGTATTCCGTTAGAGTGTAGCGCACCTCTCTACATACTGCACGTGCATTCACACGTAAATACAAACGCCTCTGGCGCTTGGGGCTTTCGACTCAGTTCACAGCATGGGCGCTCCCGGGATTTTTTTCCAAGGGGGGGGGGGGGGGGCAAAGCGAGGGCACTGCAAACTGTGCCGGTGTTCAGAGGTTCATATTATGACATCAGAGAATAATCATGACGACCAATGTCTAAAGTGCCACAATTTTCACAAGCGACCTTGGAACCCCGCCGGGAGGGGACAACCCCCTAGCCCCCTCTCGGCACGCCCAATGCCCATAGCGTCAAGCGTCACAGCACAAACTAAATTGAGCAAGTTCCTGCGACAGCATACAGATAAATGGCAGCGTGAGTGAATGAATCACACAAAAACGTAGCATTCTGATTTCTAGTCACCCTCATAATTCCTGAATCGTTACCCTCCAGCAACACAATGCGCGACTACGCCTCTGTTCCTTGCCACGTAATGACTCAACGTTTGGGGTCTCACAAGCCTCTCGTAAGGTGCATTCCGCCAGTTACACCTCAAAAGCTGGAACAATTGAAAAAAGTAGGTATTCTGCAGCTGTTTCATGCTACGTGAACGAAAGTGACGACAGTTCGCGCACCATGGAATCACATGAATGCATTAAAAAAAACAGGGTAAAGCGGGATATGCTGTTGGCACCCACGCTTCTCGCCTGCCGTTATGGTATGGTTTGCAGGGAAACGTTACGACTTTAGCTTAGCTCAATTCGTAGAGCCCTGGACCGATAATCCAGAAGATGTGGGTTCGAGTCCTATAGCTGGCTAACCTTTTCAGTGACTTTCATCTTTTTTATTGTGAGAACAGTTTACAATATAACAGTCTTGTGTACCCAGCTTTTTCTTTGGTACAGATGCCGTCGCAGTCCAGCGGAACGGCGCGAAATACGACCCACACGACCCACTACTACGGCAGCTGTACAACACGGGCCTGATTGGCGCTGAGTTCGCCGAGCGAAACTTTAGTGGAACAGGCCTATGAAAGTAACGGGGAGTGAGATAGAGGATGCAGGAACCAGACACCTCCAGTCCAGAGTGCGCCTGTGCAAGGCGCATTCCGCAGAAGGATACTGCCAAGTACAGCTTTCCCTATGCAACACTAGATGGCGACATGGTCCCAACGGCGTTTAGTGGTTGCGTTAGAGGACCTTTAAGTAGTTTTTACGTAAGGTACCTATCCTACCTTTAGCCTGTAGCTTCCTCGCTATGTTTGTTGTAAAAAATAAACAAACAAACAAATATTTTTGCCTGAAAGATGAAAGTCGTAGTCATGTAATTGTGGTGTCTACCATTTCCTATAGTAACAGTTTTTAATATTTTTTGGGGTCGGTTCTGACCAACGGTTCTTCCCTGCTGGCAGTAGAAATGGAAAAGTACGTATTGAAATACAGGATTTTTTATTTTTACGGGATCATTGTCAAATAAATAACTAAATAAATAAAGCAAACTTGGGAGTTCCGGAGTTAAGAACCGACCCATCTCGGCTTCCTCTTTCCAATGAGACCGCCAGTGTTAATATCTGTCGGCTGCATTTAGAGAAACGGCATAAATTGCTCCTCATAGAGGATACATGGGGACGGTGAGCTGGTATGCACTCTTAATCCATTAAAACAGTCAACCTGTCCCCGCTCACACCCGCCTTTGTCTCGCATGACCTACCTGAGTCGGTCAATTTAGCAAATGAACCTCAGTTGCCAGTTCAACCCTGTTCATTCCGTGTCTGTGTTTTCTATCGCATTCCTTATCATGATTATTGTTACTGTTGTTCTTTAGTGTGGCGGCAGTGAGTATAAACTCAACGCAAAGTACCGGTCACGCTTCCAAGTGGTCGAAGCATCAATATGATCACTAATTCGCCCACCGCTTCGATTGCCTGCTTTGTTAGTAATTCAGTTAGTCTCATTCGGCTGGAGGTGTGTTCTTGCCGATACGCTTGCGCGAATAAAGTGAAATCTATCGCAGTCCCGTCGCTGTCACGTCGCGGCTGCTGACGTGCTACACATGTGGTGTAACTGCGGTGGACGCCAAAGGGCTAAGTATCTTTTCAACTGTTTGTAGTCGAAAGCAGCAAAACAATCATGAGCGTCCTAACTCAGACGTGGTCGACAGGATTCGAACCCTTGCGGGGGAACCCCAATGGATTTCTAGTTCATCGCCTTAACCACTCTGCCACGACCACTTTTTTTTGTTCAGGTATTCTTTATTGAACACAGTATATACACGTCAAACAGTATTAAAACAGTTAAAAGAGTGAACCCCGTCTCGGAGCCACTTTAGAACGGAAGAGTTGCAGCCACTCGGGCACGTCACCTGCGTGCTCAGCAAACAGCTGTGTTTGCAGCAATTCCTCCGCTAAATACACCATTGGCGGCTTCCTATGTTCTTCGTTCCTACCAGCTATTACAACTTTCCATAAGCTGAACATTGCCAACACACACAATATATCATACCTGGGTCCATGCTTGTCAGCAAGTGGCAAATATCTTATGGTATGCGGATTGAGATGGATTCGCTTATCAACAGCCCTGCTTAAGTCATCCCATAAAAACTGCGCCTCGGTACAATGTATAAACACGTGTTCAATCGTTTCAGCCTCGTTACAATATCTACAGTTAGTAGACCAGGGCACAAATATCCCTTTAGCCGCTAACCACGTCTTTACTGGCAAAGTATTTGTGTGCAGCTTGAAGAAAAATGTTTTGATTCTGGCTTTGATGGGCATTTTTTTGACTCTGCACAGGATATCAGATCCTGTTGAGTCTTCCGGAATATCTCGGTTAAGTGGCACAGGAAAAAGCGCGTCTACAAGATCAGCCTTCAGCCTAGATTTGGACACATTGAAGATGTATTCACGTGAAAACATTGCCAGTAAAAATCGCATGCTCTGGATTACTTCCACATAGAAGGGGGGTACAGTAAACATTCGACCTACACTCGACACCACAATATCAGGAAGATAGACATGACCAATGTTCTGTAGCATGGTTCTAATCACCGGATGATTGCATTTTCGAAAAAAGAACAGTCTCATACTTAGTTTCATCACAAACAAATGTAGGAGGCCAACGCCCCCTTTACGGACCGATCTGAAGAGATTATCTCTTCGCATTGCCTCGAAGCTCGACTTCCAGATAAGCGTAGCGAACACACGATGAAAATGTTGTATATTGCTTCGCATGCAGTGTAGCACTTGCAGCCAGAATACAACCCTGGCGACCAAGAACGTGTTGCACACTTCTGCTCTTTGGAAGATGGAAAGCTCCCGTGCTTTCCATATGTTAGCATGCGTTCTCACTTTCCCACAAAGTTTCGTCCATGTGCCACTGATTCTTCTGCCCCCCTGTAGTGGGACACCTAAGTAGTTCCCTGGTGCGCACTGCCACTTGATGCCTTGAAATACTTCGGGGGTTGTCCCCCATTGACCTACCCACATTCCGACAGATTTGTTGAGGCTAGCACCCGATAACTTGCAGTATTGTTCAATCTCGTTTATGACACCAACAACACTTTGTTTTCCCGTTCCTCGAATAAAGCTGTCTCGTCCCCAGCTGTCTTTCGGGACCACTCGAAAATGTTAATTATCGTGCTTAAAACACACTTATGGCATGAAAAATAAATGTAATTCTTTACTTTATTTCGACCAACGTGCATTACAAATGCAAACACAAAGGTCTGCAAGTGTTTGAAGAAGGGTGCAGGTGTTTCGAACAGGGAAACAGACTGATAGGTTTCCTAGTTTTCTGGTCTGGCAATTACAACCACAACGGCAGCAGCTAGCTCAATGGCATGGTCACCTCGTATCAAATGATATGAAAGATGATGTCACTGCTTGTCACTGTTCAATTACGTTACAATATGTGGCGTGAATGACTGTTTGTTAGCGGATGGGTACGTTTACCCAACGCCTTGAGGGTAGCTATAAACAATCAAACAAACAAAACAGATTTTACAACAACATCCCGAGCAAAGAATCGGGGAGACCATTCTTGGGGAGTCACCGCGAGCACGTCGTACGAACTTTTATGGCCCTCATTCGCGCTCTGCCTAAACGGTGGAGCCTGTTATCCCACCCAACAAACGGAATTCGTACTATTGCAACAACAATTACAAAAAAAAAATCATGACTATGACCTGGGGTGACACAATTGCGACATCTCCCAAATAGCCTAAAAAAAGGGGGAGGGATGCGACAGAACTCTCGCGACCGTTTGAGACGAAAGATGGACGCTTTGCCGGTTTGTTTTCGACTGCAAAAAAAAAAGAACGAGAAAAAAAAAAACATGAATGGAAGATTTGTTGAGCCGTTTCGGTGATAGCTGGAGCAGGGGTTGGGCCAGCTTGATACAGTATAAAGATTACGCAAAAACATTGAGGAGGCAGTTCAGGTGCTTATTTTTTTTAGATGTCCAGTCAATCCACTTTCTTTTTTTGCACCACTTTTTGCGTGAAAACATCCTTCAAACACACCTTCTTTGTGCTAAATAGCGCGACAGAAGAAAAATTTATTACACCTTGTCTTGAAACGTGTGCTTGCGAGAAGGTATGGGATTTTGTCCACAACTCGGCACACCGTCGTTTCTGACACATTCATAATGTCTCCCGTGGCAGTTCGAAAAGTCCTAACGCCATAAAATCACATGTCGACGGGCAGCTGTAGCACAGGAGGTAGAGGCAGCCCACGATTGCACACATTTTCCTCCAGCGGCAATATATCCAAAAGGCTTCGTACGGTTGTCTTCATGAAGCGGTACCGTATACCATATGAGGAACTCCTGATCATCAAAATGGTCAAAAGGAGTTTGATGGCCCCTTATTGAACGTTGTCGCTCAGTGGTAATGTAGTCAGCACCCAGTTAAAGACCACCGTGGCACAAAACGCAGTCGATGGACGTAGCGAACGACCTGTCTTCCGCCATGACACCAGCCAAACTCGCATTGAGGAGCGTTCTCGAGGTAGCACCGATGCTACCTCGAGATTTTCGAGGAATGCACGGAGGAATTCCTCCACTCGAGGAGCGTTTCGAGTCAAGGTTGATTTATGAAGCGCACAACCGGCCTCGAGGAGCAGCTCGAGTCGAGTTTCGAGTCGAGGCTCGTTCAAGAATACGGCGGTGAGTATCTTTTCCACTGTTTGTAGTCGAAAGCAGCAAAACAATTACGAGCGTCGCAACTCCGACGCGGTCGATAGGATTCGAACCTGTGTTGGGGAACCCCAATGGATTTCAAGTCCATCGCCTTAAAGGGACCATGAAATGATTTTCGAGAATTCCGAGTACTCTGCAGGAAACCGTTCGCATGATCCATCACTATCGTACACACATCGACTTTTAACTGTATTCAGTACAACGGGGGCGCAGTTGTCAGACAAAAATAACAGGGCGTGACCGCTGGATATATGCCTTCGAAGTGGGCTTACGTCATCGCCATCCAATCCTCTCAGCCAACTGTGAACGACGAGGAAGACGCACCCCGCCGGACCACTTGGGTGCATGGTTTCGGTTTGGACAACAACGGCGTTGTATATCTCCCGTCGAAATCACTTAAAATATGGCGAAAGGCAAATTATCAGCAATGGAGGAAGAGGTTATGCGACACACACAGCGTCTATGGATCGTTCGGTACGCAGCACCTCGTAAAATGTCACCGACGAAGGTATGTTCCGACGAAGAAGAAGTTCAAAGGGGAAAACGTGCTCCGGTAACCATGCTGACAGTCAACGGCTATATTACATTTCTCATAGGATTCTGTGTAAACGGTTAGTTACAGTCTTATCTCCAAGTGAAATTAAAACATATTTCATGATGAAGTATGCAAGCTTGTTTGAAAATTTTGCACTTTGCTCGCAAAAGCCCGCCCGCGAATCGGCAACATGTTCTGTGTACGATGTCACGGCCAGTTCGCCTCGGAGGCGGGCCGTAGCAGCCACCGTTCACGCCTGTGGGAAATATAGAATATTTTCACTATTTGTACGATTTTCAACTTCATACTTCACAGAGTGAATGTTTTATTACAGGGGAACTAATTAAAAAGTTTATGGGCTTGTCAAATATCGTTTCATGGTCCCACTCGGCCACGACCGCAGGTGCTTGGCTCATTTAATGTTTTTCTACAGATGTGGTGTAACTGCGGCGGACACCAAAGGGCTAAGTATCTTTTAAACTGTTTGTAGTCGAAAGCAGCAAATCATGAGCGTCGCAACTCCGACGCGGTCGATAGGATTCGAACCTGTGCGGGGGAACCCTAATGGATTTCAAGTCCATCGCCTTAACCGCTCGGCCACGACCGCATGTGTTTGGCCCATTTAATGTTTTTCTACAGATGTGGTGTAACTGCGGTGGACGCCAAAGGTCTAAGTATCTTTTCAAGTGTTTGTAGTCGAAAGCAGCAAAACAATCATGATCGTCGCAACTCTGACGCGGCCGACAGGATTCGAACCTGTGCGGGGGAACCCCAATGGATTTCAAGTCCATCGCCTTAACCACTCGGCCACGACCGCATGTTTTTTTTTAACCGTTTATTATGGTTCATGGCGCTCCGTACAAGAATGACATGAGTGAATGAATAACAATATTTACACGACCGCATGTGTTTGGCCCATTTAATGTTTTTCTAAAGATGTGGTGTAACTGCGGTGGACGCCAAAGGTCTAAGTATCTTTTCAACTGTTTGTGGTCGAAAGCAGCAAAACAATCATGAGCGTCGCAACTCCGACGCGGTCGATAGGTTCCGAACCTGTGCGAGGGAACCCCAATCGATTTGAAGTTCATCGCCTTAACCACTCGGCCACAACCGCATGTGCTTGGCCCATGTAATGTTTTTCTCCAGATGTGGTGTAACTGCGGTGGACGCCAAAGGTCTGAGTATCTTTTCAACTGTTAGTAGTCGAAAGCAGCTAAACAATCATGAGCGTCGCAACTCTGACGCGGCCGACAGGATTCGAACCTGCGCGGGGGAACCCCAATGGATTTCAAGTCCATCGCCTTAACCACTCGGCCACGACTGCTTTTTTTTTCCACCAGGTACTCACGTTTATTTACAAACATTAAAAGAAGCTATGACTGTACAGTGCTAATGAGTGATGTATGACGAATGAATGATGCACACCGTAGCATCCAAATACACAGGATACAAAAAAATACATTGTACACAACACACAGGTTACACAGGTCACATACAGAGAGTAAAAATTTACATACACAAAGGATCGAAAAAAATTCATGGTACACAACGCACATGTTAAACACGTCACACACAGAGAGTAATAATTTACATAGAGGACAGCGATTCACACAGATGCTCTAACCACGGTGGTGCTTCCAAATGCTGCATGCAGCATAGCTTCAGCTGCGTTATTTCTACTTTAAAATACTGCATGGGCCACGCCAATGGCTCTTCATTTCTGTCTGCCATACGCAGCTTCCACAAGCAATACATAGCTATCAGCATGATAATATCGTAGCGTATATCTTCATTCGGATGTAAAGGTAGGAATCTGATTGTATGTGGGTTCATAGAGAGGCGTTTATTCAGTAGTTTAATCTGTATGTCGTCCCAAAAAAACTGTGCTTCCGTACAATCAAGAAAGATGTGGTCAACGGTTTCAGGAACTTTGCAAAACCTGCAGTTGGCAGACCATGAAACATATATGCCTTTCTGTTCCAACCATGCTTTCACAGAGAGCGTTGATGTATGAAGCTTGAAAAAAAATGTTTTCATATTCGGCTTTATGTGCATGCGTTTGACCCTGTGTAAAACTTCGGCTCCAGGCCACTCAGACGGAATTTGCCTGTAAATTGGCACGGGAAACAAGGTATCTATCAAATGGGCTGCCAACACTTTCTTTGAAACCGAAAAGAGGTAATCTGGGGTAAACCTGACTTTTAGAAAGTTGACGCAGTCCACGACCTCCTGATAAAACCCTGTCAACTGCAAGCCTTGCTCGTGGAAGCCAACATATATATCAGGCATATAGTTGTAGGCTACTGCTCTCTTCACGGCGTCTAATAGGGGGTGCACAGACTGCCTATAAAACCAGTGTCTCATAATTAGCTGCTTTACAAACAAGTGCTGTAGACCTAAACCTCCATCCTTGACTTTCTTGAAAAGGTTTTCTCGGCGCATTCTTTCAAATGTTGAGCACCATATCGTGGTGGCAAACACGCGATGGCATGCATGTACGATTTTACGGGAACACTGAAGTACTTGCAAAATGTATACCATTTTCGCCACCAAATGTGTTTGGCCCATGTAATGTTTTTCTTATGTATCTTTTCAACTGTTAGTAGTCGAAAGCAGCTAAACAATCATGATCGTCGCAACTCTGACGCGGCCGACAGGATTCGAACCTGTGCGGGGGAACCCCAATGGATTTCAAGTCCATCGCCTTAACCACTCGGCATGTGTTTGGCCCATTTAATGTTTTTCTAAAGATGTGGTGTAACTGCGGTGGACGCCAAAGGTCTAAGTATCTTTTCAACTGTTTGTAGTCGAAAGCAGCAAAACAATCATGAGCGTCGCAACTCCGACGCGGTCGATAGGTTTCGAACCTGTGCGGGGGAACCCCAATCGATTTGAAGTTCATCGCCTTAACCACTCGGCCACAACCGCATGCGTTTGCCCCATGTAATGTTTTTCTCCAGATGTGGTGTAACTGCGGTGGACGCCAAAGGTCTAAGTATCTTTTCAACTGTTAGTAGTCGAAAGCAGCTAAACAATCATGAGCGTCGCCACTCTGACGCGGCCGACAGGATTCGAACCTGTGCGGGGGAACCCCAATGGATTTCAAGTCCATCGCCTTAACCACTCGGCCACGACCTTTTTTTTTCATTTTATTTCTTTACTTATTTACATATATACAAAAACGCCATGGACTTTCTTGTCCAGACATCCTCGTGGGTGCCCTCTACGGTACATTTACAATGCAGGTTTCTTCAAAGCCATATCACTTACCTTTGTGAACTGTGAACGATAGTTAAACTCTGGAAGTACTTCAGACAGCATCATGCCAGCATTTTTTTCCCTTTTCAACAGCCCACGAGAGCTCTCCTCTTGTCGTGCGTTAGTAGGACAGTACTTGTTTGTTTGCTTTTCCTTACTTTCCTTCTTTCTTCTCTCTTTGCTCGCACACGTTGATATTGCTCCACTTGGTTAATCGCGTTTTTCCAGCCTTGTTGTTCCCTGCCTGGGTACTCGGTCAAAACTTCTTGTACTTTCTGTAGCTGGAAGTAGAACCTATCCCATGCATCGGCAATCTGAAGGTCTCTCTCAGATACTGCTGTTCGTGTGTACCAGATTGCCTGTAGACTTAACAAAACTATGATTTGTTCAGACTCATTCGCCATGCAGTCACCACTCAAAGTTTTAAGTTGCATCCAGTCTGGTCTCATTGTCCTTCCTAATGCATCACCGAGGTCCCCCCAGAAGAAGTACGATATTTTGCACTCCTGAAATACATGTGCCAATGTCTCTTCCTCATTGCGCATCACACACTGGCTTCCCTGTGGGACGTGGAATTTCTTTTTTTTTCAACCACAGGTTCACTGGAAGCGTTTCTGTATAAAACTTGGTATAAAAATTCTTCGAAGCTGTGCTCACTGGCATTTTCCTCACTTTAAGTAGAACCGCATTTTCTTCCATATGCTCATTTATTCTATAGAGTGGTGTAGGGAAGATGCTGTTAACCGTGTTCCAGTACAATTTCTTCCTTTTAACCGTCATAAGGTAATCCCAGGAGTACTTCCCAGTGAAAAAATTCACTGCATCAGCTATCTCTTTGTAGCAGCTTAGCTCCGCTGTTTTCTTCCTCTGTTGTGCTGTCGAGACAACCCATGGCGCGAGATAAGATGTTCCTAATGTCTGTATCGCCTCTCTTACGTGTGCGTTATTTTCGTCGCGGAATAGCAAAAATCGGTGAACAAGGGTTTTAACCATGACATTGATAAGGCCGAAGCCTCCTCTTTTAACAGGCAAGTGCAGGTTCGTGCGGCGCATACGTTCCATTGTTGAGCCCCATACAAAAGTCGCAAAGATCCTATGAATTCTCTGTATCGTCTGAGAGTGGAGTGGCATCATTTGTGCTCTGTATAATACAGCCGGGTAAAGAACAGTGTTGCAGACCATTGTTCGATTCAGGATAGTGAGAGTTCTTCCACGCCACACTTGTAACTTCCCATTTAGCCCTTGTACCACATTAGACCACCGGTCCTCCATCTTGTTCTCAACCTCCATGTTGATTCCCAAGTATTTGGTCAGCCTTTCGCCCCATTCCGCCCCCAAGTATTTACTGGGCGTCTCTGTCCACAGTCCAAGCCATGTTCCCGATGACTTCTTAATGTTCAGTTGGGCCCCCGACATCTCCGTAAACAACGTTACATGTTCAAGCATCATACTGAGGTCCGGTCGGGAGGAGGCTACTAACGCAACATCGTCGGCATAGGCCAAGACCTTCACATTGCTTGAATGCACATTAAAACCAGTTAGTCTTTTGTCTTGTATAATATTTCTGCAGAGAGGTTCCAAATACAGCGCGAATAATACCGGTGAAAGAGGGCACCCTTGTCGGACGGATGACTGGATTTTTATTCTGTCTGTCAGTACTCCGTTGACGAGTAGTTCAGTGGTGATCTCCCTGTAGCAAATCTTGAGCCAGCTGAGGAGGTATTCTCCTACATTGCATTCTTCTAACAAAGCAAGCAGATAACGGTGACTAACTCGATCGAACGCTTTACTTAAATCGAGTTGAAAAACAGCAAGGGGACTGCCGAGGACTTGCGCTGTTTCCACCATGCACCTCATGACGTGCAAGTGGGACGATATCCTCCTTCCTTTTACACCATACACTTGGTGCTCCCCGATAACATCTTGAAGCACTCTGCTTAACCGTACGGCGAGTATCTTGCCTAAAATCTTGTAGTCTGTACAGAGAAGAGAAATTGGTCGGTAGTTTCCCACATCTGACGGCTCCGAACCCACCATTGCGTTTTTGGGTATCAGAACTGTTAGTGATCTTCTCATGGTTGGTGGAAGTAGGCCTCTCTTCTTCACGTCTTCAAAAACCTGTTGCAGTATTGGACTGAGTTCCGACGCAAATCTCTTGTAGAACGGCGTCCCTATTTCGTCCGGTCCCGGAGATTTATTATTGGGAAGTTTTCTAATTTGCCTTTCTATTTCTGCTATTGTTATGGAGGCGTTCTCCCTTTCTCGCGCTGCTGGTGTAACTTTCGGAACGCTTCGCAGATATTTGCTGCATGTCCCACGTTGCGCCGTTTCTTTTCTGCCAAAAAGTTGTTTGTATGCGTCAACGAACACCCTTTCCATGTCTTTTTGCTCTTCAACAATTTCACCGTTTATCTTGACTCTTGCTGTCATCTTCTCTTTCTTCCTTTCTCGCTCGATCAACTTGAAAATTTTCGAAGGTTCCTCGTCTCTTTCCATTGCTTGAATTCGGCCTCGGATGAGGGCCCCTTTATACTCGTTTTTGTAAAATTCCCTTAGTTGGTCTCTACACTGCTTGATATCTTGAATGAATCTTCCGGGATCATTCTCTTCTTCTTTAACGAGAACGACCAATGTCTCTCTTAATGCGTCCTTTTCTTGTTTCCTTTGATTAACGACCTCTCGTGTGAAATATATCGCTTCTGTTTTAACGATTTCTTTGAAATTCTCCCACGTACATGCATCCGGCGTATTCCTTGACCAATAGAGTGATGCGGTCTGATTTAACCTTTTGATAAAATCATCATTGTCCAGAATACAGTCGACCCCCGTTTATCCGGACGGTGCCGTTCCCGGCGAAATCGTCCGGATACCGGGGCATCCGGATAAATGAAACGACCGAATAGAGACGACCTACAGAGCAAGGTTGAATTAAAACACAGAAATCTCGTCAATGACAGCTGTTACATAGTAGTGTAGGCACTCGATTCCTGCAAACTTTTGCTAATTGCATAGAGTTGAGACACGCTCTTGCGCTGTTCGAAGAATGTCAGTGCGGTCGCAAAGTGTCAATGTTCGAGCCTTGTTTCTCACCGGCGTCATCGGCACCGTCTTGCTGCACATGATAGGAGGCAACAGCAGCAATCACACCGTCATCAGTCATAGCTGCACACGCGTCATCATCCTTATCAACGTCAACGTAGTCAGAAACCGCAGCATCATCTACGGCAGTCGCAGTGAGCCTCTGCATCAGGAATCGCAGCTCAACGGGCCGTAAGCAGCAGGCCCTCGTGTTGGAGTTTTCCCCTCTAGAACCGGACAGTTCCTTGAGATATTTCCAAATGACTCGATTGGTCAACGTGCCCCAACGCACACCAATAGAAAAGGGGGTCATCGTGTACGGTTGTCTCCCCTACGGAGGAATGTAGGTCCCTGACGTGTGACGGGAATAACCCCGAAACAGGTGAAAAGGGTGACGAAGTGGGGTCAGCGTCTCCTCTTACTCACGGTAGTCCGGATAACTGAAGCTGGATTACAAGAATTTTCGACTTTCGTTCCCTTGAATTCTTGTCCGAGTCCGGAAGCTGAAGTCCGGATAAACGAGAACAAAATACATGGAGGAAAATCCGTTCCCGCGTCTTTTGTCCGGATACCGCGGGATCCGGATAAATGAAGTCCGGATAAGCGGGGGTCGACTGGTACTTTCATTCAGTTTCCATACTGCACTGCCGCTGTCAGTCCTTTTCTGCGGAGGCCCTACATTTATCGTTGCCTTAACCAGTGTATGGTCTGAATAAGCAACTGGTTTCACTTTGTATTTGACACGAGGTATCGACATTTCCCCTGGGATATATATTCGGTCAAGCCGCGCGTGGGAATTGCCCTGTCAGTGAGTGAACCGGCATTCTTCATGTTTTGCCGTTTTTTGTGCATCCACAAGGTCGGCTTCTCTCAGTAACCACTTAAGCTGACGTACACTTGGATCACATCTGAAGGTGGAATACGTGCAGTCCTTTGGTTCTAGCACGCAATTGAAGTCTCCAGCCATAAAAATACTCCCAGGGACGTCTATGAGTTCACATAAAGATTGAAAGAAGTCTTTTCTTTCTGAGGCCACGTTCGGAGCATACACCGAAAGCACACGTGACAGTTCCTTTCCCATCAGGCAATCTACAAAGGCCACGCGTCCGCTACAATCGTTCCCGATATCTGGCACCACTCGAATATGTGGTCTTCGTCTGATAAGAATCCCCGTCCCTGCACTATTTCCGATTGCTTTCGAGTGGAATACCTGGTAATGTTGTTTGAAAACCTGAGTCAAAGCGTCTTCTTCTTCTTCTGATGATAACCTAGTCTCTTGAACGCACAGAATATCGATGTTTTCCTCCAGTGCTTTTCCTAGCAGCCATTTTTTTTCTTTCCCAGGTCACCAAACTACAACAATTCAGTGTCGCAAATGTAACCCGGGGCATAAAATAAATAATGAAAACTGCAACCTTAATGACTCTGGCCATCACTGCTGTCCTGTTTGTTGGGCTCTGTCCCTTGAATCTACAGGGATAGTCGGGGTGTACTTCCGCTTCTTTCTTAATGTCGATTTCCATGTTCCTTCAACGTTATCCTGAACATCATCATCCTGTTCGCTCTCAGATGCCTCTTCCTTCTTCCCCACAAGCGAGTCCGTTTCGGAACCCGTTGACCTTTGCTGCTCCTCCTTGCCTGGTGGAATAATTTGGTGCGCTGTTTTCTTCTGTTTCCATGGTAGGCACAGTTTCTTCCCCGTTCTTTGTGATGTCGTCCATTTCAGCCTCGTCTAGTGTATTTTCTAAAGTGTCGTGTTCTGTCGATGGTCTAGTAATTTGCGCATACGACTTTACGCAATCTTCTGTTTTATGGCCGTACCTCTTGCAATCTTCGCAACATGGTGCCTTACAATGCTTTCTGATGTGGCCCTTTTGCCTGCAACGCAGACACAGAGCAGTACGGCCCGCAATCGAGAGTAGAACCCGGCATCCCCATAATATCATGAGATGGGGGACATTGTCCACCGCCACACCGTCAACCAGCGACAGTTTAACCTGTCTTGTGGTAGTTTCCACCTTCTCATTACCACGCAATTTTTTTCCCTAATGACATCGTTGACCTTCCCATACGCTTTGAGTTCGTTACGAACGAGATCGTCGGGCACATGATACGGGATCCAGTGCAGCTTTACAGTCACTTCGCGGTCGTTGGGATCAATAATAATGCAGCGCTTGCCTCTTACGCTGATCTCACTTTTGCTTCGAAGTCGTTGTTTTGATGCCGCCGATTTCAGAGTGACAAGCCACACGTGATTCATCTGAAACACACCCAGCGAGACGATGTCATCACTGTCCACCCACTGCCTCAGTGCTTCACACACATCCTCTTCCTTATAGGGACGTCCCGCCGGATCACAATGCAGAACAACTGTACCCATCATAAAGTTTCCCATTGGTATTTTCGGTAGAATCATCTTGTATTCCTGCGTAGCCGCATTCACAACTTGTTCTCGCCAGCTAGGCTTAGCTGGTGTAACCTGCTCCGAGGAGCGCATCATCCCACAACCGTTCTCGCTGAAAGCCGGAAGCAACAAAACGGACATCAGCGTCTCAACTCTGACGCGGTCGACAGGATTCGAACCTGTGCGGGGGAACCCCAATGGATTTCTAGTCTATCGCCTTAACCACTCGGCCACGACCGCACTCCTTTCGTCTATTTAGTGTTTTCTACCGATATAGTTTAACTGTGGTGGTCTCCATCGCACTAAGTATTTTTTCAACTGCGTGTAGTAGAAAGCAACAAAACGGACATGAGCGTCTCAACTCTGACGCGGTCGACAGGATTCGAACCTGTGCGGGGGAACCCCAATGGATTTCTAGTCCATCGCCTTAACCACTCGGCCACGACCGCACTCCTTTCGTTTATTTAGTGTTTTCTACAGATATAGTTTAACTGTGGTGGTCTCCATCGCACTAAGTATTTTTTCAACTGCGTGTAGTAGAAAGCAACAAAACGGACATGAGCGTCTCAACTCTGACGCGGTCGACAGGATTCGAACCTGTGCGGTGGAACCCCAATGGATTTCGAGTCCATCGCCTTAACCATTCGGCCACGACCGCACTCCTTGCGTCTATTTAGTGTTTTCTACAGATATGGTTTAACTGTGGTGGTCTCCATCGCACTAAGTATTTTTTCAATTGCGTGTAGTAGAAAGCAACAAAACGGACATGAGCGTCTCAACTCTGACGCGGTCGACAGGATTCGAACCTGTGCGGGGGAACCCCAATGGATTTCTAGTCCATCGCCTTAACCACTCGGCCACGACCGCACTTTTTTTTTTTCTTTTCCACCTTTATTTTTCAGAGCTTACTACTCTGAGTCACGTCGAAACGTCCGGCAGGTTCCTCGTTGCTATTCCTTTGATGACGCCCTTTGTAGTCCTGACTGTGCAGGATCTAACGCCGCCATCGTTTCCTCGGTTTATGGCCTCTACTTGCCCCATCTTCCATAGCAGTCGAGGCTTCTTGCTGCCCACCAGTACTATCTCGCCAACCTCGAACTCTTTCCCACGTCGGGATGATGTCAGATGCGCTGATCGAAGTTCACCGAGGTACTCTTTTCTCCAGGCAAGCCATAGTTCTCGTAACATCTCCTGTCGGGTCTTCCATACATCAGTGAGATGCGCTGTGCCTCGGTTTTCCACTGGCGGAAGTGCTGTCAGCCGTCGGCCTGTTAGAAACAACGCAGGTGACAAAGGGGTTGGCTCGTTGAACTCACTGTAAGTATATGTCAGTGGTCTCGAATTTATGACCGCCTCCACTTCCGTAAGTATAGTCGCCACCTCGTCGAACTCAAGGAACCTTCTTCCGATCGTTTTCCGATCGCTTGCTTGATGGATCTGCCAAGAGGACCTATTGAAGCGAGGTAGCATTAAGATGAATTTCAAAAGAGCAGAGTTCCAGGCTCGCTTTTTGCCGAGGGCACACACGGATTCTTTCCAGGACGCAGGTGACTCAGGGGCATCAAAAGGGATTCAAGAGATGATGGCCCAGCTGGTACTACTGCAGAGTCAGCAGACACGGCAGCAGCAAGAATTTCTTCAGGTGATGACCCAATCCATATCCCCACGACCGCGGTTCGAACTGGTAAAACCTGATTTGTTTGACGGAACTTCCTCCAGTCCCCAAGCGTGGATCAATTTCTACGAGTACGCCTGTGAAAAGAACCGGTGGTCCGAAGAGGAGGACAAGATCAAGAACCTTCGACTTTTCCTCACAAAGATGGCGAAGTCATGGTACGAACTCCGGATCATGGACCATGCCACAGATACATGGAAATCATGGCGGGAGAGCTTTTTGGTATCTTTTCAAGAAAACGCTGTCGGCAGGTGGGACCGGTCTATTTCCTTGAAGTATCAATCCGGAAGCCCCTTAGAGTATTTCTTTGAGAAGAGGAAGTTGTTACAGATGGCAGATCCCAATCTACCTGACTCTTCCATTGTGCCGTTGGTGATACACGGAATGTCTCGAGATTTGCAAAGGCAGCTGCAGGTGAAGAGCCCGGCAACGGTGGAAGACCTTCTCCTCTGTTGCAAGGAACTGTGCGTCGACCACCGATCAGCGCTGCACGCACCATCGGGTCCATCGAACCAAGCCTCGTTTCAAGGCTATCGTCCCGGAGACCAACCATCCTGGAGACAACGGAGACAAGACCAGACAGGTACTCAAAATCAGGGATTTGGCCACGACCGCACTCCTTTTGTCTATTTAGTGTTTTCTACAGATATAGTTTAACTGTGGTGGTCTCCATCGCACTAAGTATTTTTTCAACTGCGTGTAGTAGAAAGCAACAAAACGGACATGAGCGTCTCAACTCTGACGCGGTCGACAGGATTCGAACCTGTGCGGGGGAACCCCAATGGATTTCGAGTCCATCGCCTTAACCACTCGGCCACGACCGCACTTTTTTTTTCTTTTCCACCTTTATTTTTCAGAGCTTACTACTCTGAGTCACGTACGACTCAATAACTCACAATACCATACACAATACGACACAATCACAGAAAGAGAATACGGTGTTTCTCCTCTATACCGGGCACGCCAATAACACAACTTCTACAAAACATTCAGCCTTTCGCAGACTGTATCTAACCACTCAGGCACAGCTGAGTACAAGCTAACTTTACCTGCAGTAGTTCGGCTTTGAAATATTTCATAGGAGGACACAAGGGCTCTTCGTTCCTATCAGCCATACGAAGCTTCCACAAACAGCACATGGCAACAAGAAGAACGATATCGTATCTCACTTTTTCACCGGGGCGTAATGGGAGGAAGCGGATAGTGTGAGGATTAAGCGAAAGACGGCGCTTAAGGACTTTGAACTGTAAGTCATCCCAAAAGAATAAAGCTTCTGTGCAGTCAAGAAAAAGGTGATCGACAGTCTCGGGCATATTGCGAAATCTGCAATTCAGGGACCACGGAACATAGAATCCCTTCTGTTGAAGCCAAGCTTTCACGGGCAGTGTGGACGTGTGTAATTTAAAGAAAAATGACTTGATGTTGGGCTTGACCGGCATCTTCCTGACTCTGCACAATACATCCGTGCCATGCCATCCGGAGGGGATTTGACGGTAGATGGGCACGGGAAAGAGTACACCGAGAAGATGAGCTACCGCACGGCCACGACCGCACTCCTTTCGTCTTTTTAGTGTTTTCTACAGATATAGTTTAACTGTGGTGGTCTCCATCGCACTAAGATTTTTTTCAACTGCGTGTAGTAGAAAGCAACAAAAAGGACATGAGCGTCTCAACTCTAACGCGGTCGACAGGATTCGAACCTGTGCGGGGGAACCCCAATGGATTTCAAGTCCATCGCCTTAACCACTCGGCCACGACCGCATGTGTTTGGCCCATTTAATGTTTTTCTACAGATGTGGTGTAACTGCGGTGGACGCCAAAGGTCTAAGTATCTTTTCAACTGTTTGTAGTTGAAAGCAGCAAAACAATCATGAGCGTCGCAACTCCGACGCGGTCGATAGGTTTCGAACCTGTGCGGGTGAACCCCAATCGATTTGAAGTTCATCGCCTTAACCACTCGGCCACAACCGCATGTGTTTGGGCCATGTAATGTTTTTCTCCAGATGTGGTGTAACTGCGGTGGACGCCAAAGGTCTAAGTATCTTTTCAACTGTTAGTAGTCGAAAGCAGCTAAACAATCATGAGCGTCGCAACTCTGACGCGGCCGACAGGATTCGAACCTGTGCGGGGGAACCCCAATGGATTTCAAGTCCATCGCCTTAACCACTCGGCCACGACCGCATGTGTTTGGCCCATGTAATGTTTTTCTCCAGATGTGGTGTAACTGCGGTGGACGCCAAAGGTCTAAGTATCTTTTCAACTGTTAGTAGTCGAAAGCAGCTAAACAATCATGAGCGTCGCAACTCTGACGCGGCCGACAGGATTCGAACCTGTGCGGGGGAACCCCAATGGATTTCAAGTCCATCGCCTTAACCACTCGGCCACGACCGCATGTGTTTGGCCCATGTAATGTTTTTCTCCAGATGTGGTGTAACTGCGGTGGACGCCAAAGGTCTAAGTATCTTTTCAACTGTTAGTAGTCGAAAGCAGCTAAACAATCATGAGCGTCGCAACTCTGACGCGGCCGACAGGATTCGAACCTGTGCGGGGGAACCCCAATGGATTTCAAGTCCATCGCCTTAACCGCTCGGCCACGACCGCATGTGTTTGGCCCATGTAATGTTTTTCTCCAGATGTGGTGTAACTGCGGTGGACGCCAAAGGTCTAAGTATCTTTTCAACTGTTAGTAGTCGAAAGCAGCTAAACAATCATGAGCGTCGCAACTCTGACGCGGCCGACAGGATTCGAGCCTGTGCGGGGGAACCCCAATGGATTTCAAGTCCATCGCCTTAACCACTCGGCCACGACCGCATGTGTTTGGCCCATGTAATGTTTTTCTCCAGATGTGGTGTAACTGCGGTGGACGCCTAAGGTCTAAGTATCTTTTCAACTGTTAGTAGTCGAAAGCAGCTAAACAATCATGAGCGTCGCAACTCTGACGCGGCCGACAGGATTCGAACCTGTGCGGGGGAACCCCAATGGATTTCAAGTCCATCGCCTTAACCACTCGGCCACGACCGCATGTGTTTGGCCTATTTAATGTTTTTCTCCAGATGTGGTGTAACTGCGGTGGACGCCAAAGGGCTAAGTATCTTTTCAACTGTTTGTAGTCGAAGGCAGCAAAACAATCATGAGCGTCGCAACTCTGACGAGGTCGACAGGATACGAACCTGTGCGGGGGAACCCCAAAGCATTTCAAGTCCATCGCCTTAACCACTCGGCCACGACCGCATGTGTTTGGCCCATGTAATGTTTTTCTCCAGATGTGGTGTAACTGCGGTGGACGCCAAAGGTCTAAGTATCTTTTCAACTGTTAGTAGTCGAAAGCAGCTAAACAATCATGAGCGTCGCAACTCTGACGCGGCCGACAGGATTCGAACCTGTGCGGGGGAACCCCAATGGATTTCAAGTCCATCGCCTTAACCACTCGGCCACGACCGCATGTGTTTGGCCCATGTAATGTTTTTCTCCAGATGTGGTGTAACTGCGGTGGACGCCAAAGGTCTAAGTATCTTTTCAACTGTTAGTAGTCGAAAGCAGCTAAACAATCATGAGCGTCGCAACTCTGACGCGGCCGACAGGATTCGAGCCTGTGCGGGGGAACCCCAATGGATTTCAAGTCCATCGCCTTAACCACTCGGCCACGACCGCATGTGTTTGGCCCATGTAATGTTTTTCTCCAGATGTGGTGTAACTGCGGTGGACGCCTAAGGTCTAAGTATCTTTTCAACTGTTAGTAGTCGAAAGCAGCTAAACAATCATGAGCGTCGCAACTCTGACGCGGCCGACAGGATTCGAACCTGTGCGGGGGAACCCCAATGGATTTCAAGTCCATCGCCTTAACCACTCGGCCACGACCGCATGTGTTTGGCCTATTTAATGTTTTTCTCCAGATGTGGTGTAACTGCGGTGGACGCCAAAGGTCTAAGTATCTTTTCAACTGTTAGTAGTCGAAAGCAGCTAAACAATCATGAGCGTCGCAACTCTGACGCGGCCGACAGGATTCGAGCCTGTGCGGGGGAACCCCAATGGATTTCAAGTCCATCGCCTTAACCACTCGGCCACGACCGCATGTGTTTGGCCCATGTAATGTTTTTCTCCAGATGTGGTGTAACTGCGGTGGACGCCTAAGGTCTAAGTATCTTTTCAACTGTTAGTAGTCGAAAGCAGCTAAACAATCATGAGCGTCGCAACTCTGACGCGGCCGACAGGATTCGAACCTGTGCGGGGGAACCCCAATGGATTTCAAGTCCATCGCCTTAACCACTCGGCCACGACCGCATGTGTTTGGCCTATTTAATGTTTTTCTCCAGATGTGGTGTAACTGCGGTGGACGCCAAAGGTCTAAGTATCTTTTCAACTGTTAGTAGTCGAAAGCAGCTAAACAATCATGAGCGTCGCAACTCTGACGCGGCCGACAGGATTCGAGCCTGTGCGGGGGAACCCCAATGGATTTCAAGTCCATCGCCTTAACCACTCGGCCACGACCGCATGTGTTTGGCCCATGTAATGTTTTTCTCCAGATGTGGTGTAACTGCGGTGGACGCCTAAGGTCTAAGTATCTTTTCAACTGTTAGTAGTCGAAAGCAGCTAAACAATCATGAGCGTCGCAACTCTGACGCGGCCGACAGGATTCGAACCTGTGCGGGGGAACCCCAATGGATTTCAAGTCCATCGCCTTAACCACTCGGCCACGACCGCATGTGTTTGGCCTATTTAATGTTTTTCTCCAGATGTGGTGTAACTGCGGTGGACGCCAAAGGGCTAAGTATCTTTTCAACTGTTTGTAGTCGAAGGCAGCAAAACAATCATGAGCGTCGCAACTCTGACGAGGTCGACAGGATACGAACCTGTGCGGGGGAACCCCAAAGCATTTCAAGTCCATCGCCTTAACCACTCGGCCACGACCGCATGTGTTTGGCCCATTTAATGTTTTTCTACAGATGTGGTGTAACTGCGGTGGACGCCAAAGGTCTAAGTATCTTTTCATCTGTTAGTAGTCGAAAGCAGCTAAACAATCATGAGCGTCGCAACTCTGACGCGGCCGACAGGATTCGAACCTGTGCGGGGGAACCCCAATGGATTTCAAGTCCATCGCCTTAACCACTCGGCCACGACCGCCTGTGTTTTGGCCCATTTAATGTTTTTCTACAGATGTGGTGTAACTGGGGTGGACGCCAAAGGTCTAAGTATCTTTTCAACTGTTAGTACCGAAAGCAGCTAAACAATCATGATCGTAGCAACTCTGACGCGACCGATAGGATTCGAACCTGTGCGGGGGAACCCCAACGTATTTCAAGTCCATCGCCTTAACCACTCGGCCACGACCGCATGTGTTTGGCCCATTTAATGTTTTTCTAAAGATGTGGTGTAACTGCGGTGGACGCCAAAGGTCTAAGTATCTTTTCAACTGTTTGTAGTCGAAAGCAGCAAAACAATCATGAGCGTCGCAACTCCGACGCGGTCGATAGGTTTCGAACCTGTGCGGGGGAACCCCAATCGATTTGAAGTTCATCGCCTTAACCACTCGGCCACAACCACATGTGTTTGGCCCATGTAATGTTTTTCTCCAGATGTGGTGTAACTGCGGTGGACGCCAAAGGCCTAAGTATCTTTTCAACTGTTAGTAGTCGAAAGCAGCTAAACAATCATGAGCGTCGCAACTCTGACGCGGCCGACAGGATTCGAACCTGTGCGGGGGAACCCCAATGGATTTCAAGTCCATCGCCTTAACCACTCGGCCACGACCGCATGTGTTTGGCCCATTTAATGTTTTTCTACAGATGTGGCGTAACTGCGGTGGACGCGAAAGGGCTAAGTATATTTTCAACTGTTTGTAGTCGAAAGCAGCAAAACAATCATGAGCGTCGCAACTCCGACGCGGTCGATAGGTTTCGAACCTGTGCGGGGGAACCCCAATCGATTTGAAGTTCATCGCCTTAACCACTCGGCCACAACCACATGTGTTTGGCCCATGTAATGTTTTTCTCCAGATGTGGTGTAACTGCGGTGGACGCCAAAGGCCTAAGTATCTTTTCAACTGTTAGTAGTCGAAAGCAGCTAAACAATCATGAGCGTCGCAACTCTGACGCGGCCGACAGGATTCGAACCTGTGCGGGGGAACCCCAATGGATTTCAAGTCCATCGCCTTAACCACTCGGCCACGACCGCATGTGTTTGGCCCATTTAATGTTTTTCTACAGATGTGGCGTAACTGCGGTGGACGCGAAAGGGCTAAGTATATTTTCAACTGTTTGTAGTCGAAAGCAGCAAAACAATCATGAGCGCCGCAACTCCGACGCGGTCGATATGATTCGAACCTGTGTGGGGAACCCCAATGTATTTCAAGTCCAGGGGGCAGCCTTTTCTTACAGATGAGCGGATTTTTATTGGTCTACTCAACTTGCCGTTCACCACCAGCCTAGTGCGGATGTCGGTGTCAGAAACCTTAATCCAGTTCTCCAGGTAGCTACCTACACCCATCTTTTTCAGCACTGCCCACAAGTAATGATGGATCACCCGGTCAAAGGCCTGCTTCAGATCGACCTGTACTACAGAAAGCCGGGCTGGGATGACCTCTGCAGCCTCACACACTGACCGCATGATATGTAAGTTTCTTTCAATGGATCTTCCCTTGGTTCCATACGTCTGGTGGGTACCAATAACGGTTCTCAGAAGCGGTTCCAGTCGAGCGGTGATGACTTTTGCAAGGATTTTGTAATCGGTGCAGAGTAGACTGATGGGACGAAAGTCATTCACCGTGGGAGTTTTGCCATCTTTGCTGTTTTTCTTCGGAATGAGCACAGTAATGGACTGACGCATCGACGGTGGTAGTAGTTTCCGGCTAGCGATATCATTGAAGACAGTCTGAAGAATGGGACACAGCCGTGCAGCGTATTTTTTGTAGGAGACGAATCCCAATCCATCCGGTCCGGGTGCTTTGTTTCGCCCAAGCTTCTTGATGGCTTTCGCTATTTCTTCCACCGATATCGGAACATTCATTGTCTCAGCTAATTCTTCATTCGCCGTGGGAAGGTCACCCATTTCATGTAGCATTTCAGGCGCCTCTGCTGCAGATTCCGATGAGAGCAGTTCGGTGTACATCTTGTGAAAAGCTTCTTCAATTCCCTCTTTCCACCGTACCGTTGGGGACTGCGAGGGAAGAGATGGCGTTCCTAGAGGCGCTCTCCCTTTCTCGGATTAGAAATACCTTTGATGGCTCCTCTTCACGTGCGACCGCGTTGACCCTGCTGCGAACCGCCGCTCCTTTATATCGTTCCTTCACAATATTAAGTATTTCGTTCTTGACGTGTCGAATTTCCTCCATATAACGGCCAGGATTATCATTCTCTTCTGCAACTAGAACACGCAGATCACGAGTCAAGCACGCCACTTTTGCACGCTCTTGGTATTTTTTCACTTGATAATAGGATATTGCCTTGACCTTGATGTTTGCTTTAAAGGTTTCCCACGAAGCTGCATCGACTTCTGCTCTATTCAGATACTCGTCTAGCTGATCTTCCACCTGTTGAACGAAGTTCTCATCTTCGAGAATACTCTCATTCAGCTTCCATATTGACCTCATGGCGTTATCTTTCGGACTGTCGGGGGTAGCTTATTGATTTGAGCTCACTTGAATTCTCACTAACCCATGGTCTGTAAAAGCTACTGGTGTTACAGAGTAGTATCCTGCTGTCCTATCCCAGTCTGCGGAAAGGTATACCCGGTCAAGTCTTGCGTGAGATGCACCTTGCCAATGGGTGTACCAGATGTCTCCCTTAGGTTGTGCTTGAGCAGCATCTACCAAGCTGAAGTCTGCCAATATCTTTTTGGGCACCGTCACACTGCAATCGCTTCTGTAGGGGTAACTGCAGTCTTGTTTACTAGTCACCACATTAAAGTCGCCCCATAGCAGCGCTCTTGCTGGAGTGTCAACAAACGCGCGAAGCTCCTCGAAGAAAACCTTTCGTTGGTCCTTATTACATGGGGCATAAACCCCAATCACACGTACCAAGTTATTGTGCAGAAGGATATCTAGACTGGTGAAGCGTCCTGCTTGGTCTAAAACAGTATCTACCACGGTGATATCCTGCTTTTTCCTGATTAGAATTGCTGTTCCTGCGCTTTGACCAGATCCCGCTGAGTGATAACAGAAAAAGCTGTGCTTGAAGAAATTCACTAGTTCTCGTTCTTGCTCAACAGAAGAGATTTTGGTTTCCTGCAGGCAGATTATGTCCAGCTGGTGCTTGTTTATTACTTCCATTAGCCATTGCTTTCTGATACCGAATAAGACTATATACATTCAGCGTTCCAACTCTAATTTTCTGTACTCGCATTATCTGTTGTGTTATATGTGTACTGTTTCCGTGTAGTTGGGGTCATCCAGTTGCGATGCGCCGATCTCTTCTAAAGACACCGCGGATCTCAACAACTCGGTTTTTTTCCACCGACTTTCCAGCCTTGCGTCGCGCCTTTGTTCCTTCATGTATTCTTTCCCTTTTGTGTGTTGCTTATCAAGCCGTTTACGTTTGCTCACTTTTTCCCACCCTTCCTCAGAGTCCATATCCTCTTTTTCTATAAACTGGTTGTCAGAATCATCCGCGACTGGTGCTGTTTGATTATTATCGGAAAGCAACAAAACGGACATGAGCGTCTCAACTCTGACGCGGTCGACAGGATTCGAACCTGTGCGGGGGAACCCCAATGGATTTCTGGTCCATCGCCTTAACCACTCGGCCACGACCGCACTCTTTTCGTCTATTTAGTGTTTTCTACAGATATAGTTTAACTGTGGTGGTCTCCATTGCACTAAGTATTTTTTCAACTGCGTGTAGTAGAAAGCAACAAAACGGACATGAGCGTCTCCACTCTAACGCGGTCGACAGGATTCGAACCTGCACGGGGGAACCCCAACGGATTTCTAGTCCATCGCCTTAACCACTCGGCCAGGACCGCACTCTTCTCGTCTATTTGGTGTTTTCTACAGATATAGTTTAACTGTGGTGGTCTCCATTGCACTAAGTATTTTTTGCGTGTAGTAGAAAGCAACAAAACGGACATGAGCGTCTCAACTCTGACGCGGTCGACAGGATTCGAACCTGTGCGGGGGAACCCCAATGGATTTCTAGTCCATCGCCGTAACCACTCGGCCACGACCTTTTTGTTTTTTTTCTTTTTTTCAACCTTTCGGTTAACAGGTAAACGCGCTATCCGATTTTTTTTTCTTTTTTTAAAACCTTTATTCCATGCTAAAACGTACATAAAACCTCAATGGCTACTTCGCCATTCTGTAAGTTAATAGGGTGTGCCGTTTCCTAATTTTGTTCGTCTTCAGCTTGCTCTGCGGCGTCTTCACTGTGGTACTCTTCCGTACCCTCTTGTTGCTCGAAGCAGGTGCCTTTACATCGCTGTCTTTCACCAGCTGGCGTACTTGTTCCTTGCTTTGATGGTCTGCAGCAGGCTCCTAAGTCCGCTGCAAGTGATATCGTCTTCCCGTGCTGTCACCACTGTGAGCACCCATTCAAGGCTGGTGAGGAAGTGGTTCCATGGTGTCTTCGGCTTGGCTTTGCCTTCGGAAATGGCCATCCTGTACCGCCATAAGGAGTGGAGACCGATGACCACCAGAGCGGCCGACGTGTTGTTGTCTTCGCAGCCGTCGAACACGAGGAACTTTAGCGAAAACCAGTCAATGTTGATGTCCAGACCGGTGCACGCTCTGAACTGCTCCCAAAAATCTCGAGCTCGTTTGCAGTTTACAAACACATGAAACAGGTCTTCTTCAGCGCTGCACAGGTCACACCTCACTGACCACGGGACAAAGAATCCTTTTCTCTGCAGCCAGACTTTGACCGGCAACACTTCGCAGTGGAACCTTGTGAAGAGGTCCTTCGTGCCGGATGGTACGCAGAGCTTGCGTAGCCTTTTGAAGACGTTCTGGGCTTCTGTTGTGCGAAGGAACTTCCGATAGAGCGGTTCTGATGTCACGCTGTCTACAGTATCCCAGTAGAGCTTTCTCCGTTTAACCTTGCTGAGGTAGTCCCAAGAGAACCGCATTTCAAAGAAGGCAATAGCCGCTCCGATCTCCCTGTAGAACGCCCTGGTCTCCTTTGCCCTTGATTTTCTAGTGGCAATGTCCACCTATGGAGGTGTTGTGCTCCAAGTGTCTGTGTGCAGCTTCTGAGGAATGGATCGTCCTGGTCCCTGAAGTAGAGGAACCTCTGTACTTTGAGCTTAATGTCGAGGTTCACAAGTCCAAATCCACCTTTGCTTGGGCTCAAGAAGAGGTTCGATCGTCGCATCTTTTCCATTGGAGAATTCCACACAAAGGTGGCACACAGTCGGTGGAACTTGTTGACAACTGCATTGTTGTATTTCGTGCATTGGGCGGTATACAGCACTGCTGGGTACAAGCAGGAATTGCATACATACGCCTTGTTGAAGAGCGTGAGGAACCGTCCATGCCAGGGAGTCAGCGAATACCTGAGCCGGTTCAATTTGGGGTTCCATACGTGTGCTGCTTGCTTTCTTAAGTCGAACTCGACTCCGAGGTACTTGTCAACCTTGTTTGTCCACTGCAAGCCAAGAAGATTGGTTGGAGTTTCTTCCCACGGTCCAAGCCAGCTGCCTAATGTCTTGCTGAGGTTGAGCTCTGCTCCGGAGTGCTTCGAGAATTCCTGAATGGTGTCTAGTGCTTGTTTTACTCCCGCAACAGTGGTGCACACTGCGGTTAGGTCATCGGCATACGCGAGAAGCTCGATGCTTTCCGTGCCTATCTTGAGCCCTTGAATACTTTCGTTGGAATTGATCATGCGACATAGCGGTTCCAGGTATGCAGCGAACAGAAGCGGTGAAAGTGGACACCCCTGCCTTACTGATGAATGAATCCGTATGGGTTTGCTTAACCTCCCGTTCACTACTAATCTGGTGCTGATGTCTTCGTAGCAGAGCTTTATCCAGGCCATTAGGGAGCTCCCGACCTTCAGTTTTTCAAGAACCGCCCAGAGGTACTGGTGACTGACTCTATCGAACGCTTGCCGCAGGTCAACCTGGAGAACGCACAGCCGGGCAGGTAGTGTTTCGGCAGCCTCGCACACCGCCCGCATCACGTGTAAGTTTCGTGCGATCGACCTGCCCTTGACTCCGTAGACTTGATGCTGACCAATGGCAGCCCGCAGGCAACCCTCTAATCTGTTATTGAGAACCTTGGCAAATATCTTGTAATCAGCGCAGAGAAGGCTGATTGGTCGAAAATCGTTAACTGTTGGAGCTCCGCTGTTCTTGGGGTTCTTTTTAGGGATAAGGACGGTGAAGGATCGACGCATTGATGGCGGAAGCAACATTCTCGAAGCGATGTCGTCGAACACCAACTTCAAGATTGGGAGAGTAAGGTAGCGAACCTTTTATAGAATGCTGATCCAATTCCATCCGGGCCCGGAGCTTTGTTTCTTCCCAGCTTTCGGATAACTCTCTCTATCTCCCCCGTTGTTATTTCGCCGTTCGCTGCCTCTGCTACTTCTGTCTTTACTGCCGGCAAGTCGAGGCCGGTTATAGCATCGGTAACGTTTGTCCCAGTTGATGACGAGAACAGACCGCGGAACTTCTCGTAGAACAGTCCTTCGATTTCCTCTTGCGATGTCGCAGTGCCGTCTGGACTGTTCAAACATGTAATGGCGTTGAACGATCCCCTTTCTCTTTCCCGTGGGAGGAATACTTTGCTGGGCGTTTCCTCACGCGACACCGTGTTTAGCCGGCTCCGAATTCCTGCACCCCTGTATCGTTTCTCCAAAATTTCAAGAAGCTGCTTTTTCACTTCTCCAATTTCCTGTGTATACCGTCCGGGGGTGTGGTCTTCTTCTGCGACTAACACACGGAGGTCTTTGGTAAGTGACCGGGCCTGTTCCCTCTCCTTGAAGCTTCTTGACTGACTATAGGATATTGCTTTGTTTTTGAAGTTTGTCTTGAAGATCTCCCACGTAACGGCGTTGATACTGTTTCCGCTCTTGTATTCTGTGATCATGTTTTCCACTTCCTGACAGAAAGTCTCTTCTTCCAGGATGCTTTCGTTGGGCTTCCACGAATAAGACCTTGCCTTGCTGATGCAACTTGTGGCCTGAGCGCTGAGATCGATGTCGACGCTGACGAGTCCGTGGTCCGAGAAAGGTACCTGGCGTGACGGTGTAGTTGCAGGCCGTCTTGTCCCAGTCAGCGGAGAAATAGATTCTGTCGAGTCTTGCATGGGACGCATCTTGCCAGTGAGTGTACCGCTGACTGGGTTCCGTTCCTACCGCAGCAACGTCGACCAAACTGAAATCTGTCACCAGCTTCTTGAATTCCGTCACACTAGCGTCCCTCCTGAAGGGGTTAGCTGCAGTCATACTTGCTGGTTACCATGTTGAAGTCGCCACAGAATACAACTTTTGCCGGTGTGTCCACGAAAGCTCTCAGCTCAGAGAAGAAGATTTTCCTGTCGTCCCTTATATTTGGCGCGTAGACACAAATTACTCGCGCTAACTGGTTGGCGATGAGCAGATCGACACAGGTAAATCGGCCGGTTTGGTCAAGGATGGTGTCGACGACGGTGACGATATTGTCCTTCTTCACAAATATCGCTGTCCCCGCACTGTGACCAGTGCCTGCGGAGTGGTAGCAGTAGTAGTTACGTTTAAAGAAATTAACAATGTCCTTCTCTTGTTCCGCGGTAGAGATCTTCGTTTCCTGGAGGCAGATAATGTCTAGTTTGTGTTCCTTTATCATTTCCATGAGCCAGTGCTTTCTGTTTTGCCGAATCAGACTGAACGTGTTAAAAGTTGCCACTCTTATTTTTTTTCTTGACATGGAACGAGTTTGGAAAGCGACCGCTGGTTACTGGGTGACCGTGAAGTGAAGGTCGTTCAGCTGTGATGCACCAGCTTCCTCCAGCGGGACTACCGGCATCGGGGCGTCCCCTTTCTTCCATCTACTTTCAAACCTTGCGTCCTTTCTCTGTTCTCTTAGATAGTCCTTTACAGTGGTGGCATGCCTCTCTGACTCTCTTTTCCTTTTCATTGAATTTTCCTCTACTTCGGCCATATCTGCGTCGCTGTCTTCTGTGTCTTTGTTATCACATTCATCATTTGCTATCTGTGTTCGCTTCTTGCTCGTGCCCTCTTCTTGGGATGGAACTTTTTCAACGTCCTTGTTTTCCTGGGTACTATCTTCAGTTTTATCCGCTTCTTCCTGGTCCATTAGATTTTCTGTAATCGTGTCGCTACCTTGCCCCCGAATCTTGCTGGCGTAGGTTTGCACACAGTCTTCTGGGTCATGACCAAACGATTTACATTTCTTGCACCATGTCGCCGTACACTGATTGCGTATGTGCCCTACCTGTTTGCACCGCAGGCACAATGGCGGCTTCCCCGGCACCGAAACAAGTAACGGGTCGCCCCTGATATGGATCATGTATGGAATTTGGTCGACGGTGGATCCTTCGCGTAGCCGCAGCTTGACTATCCGAGTCGTCGTTTCTATGCCAGCAAATTCAGCGCACTTCCACGTCTCTCTTGCCGTATCCAGGACGTCACCATACTCTGTCATAGCGTTGCGGATTACGTCATCAGCTAAAATCGTAGAGACCCAGTGAAGCTTCACAGTTATTTCTTTTGCGTTTGGGTCGATTACGATGCACCGTTTGTCTTTCACAAGCATCTCCTTTTGCTTCAGCAGCTTCGCCTTCTCTGTCTCGCTCCTGAACATTATGGCCCACACGTGGTTATAGCGGTAAGCCCCGAATGCACAGATCTCTCGTCTATCAACAACGTCTCTCAGTGGGGCATCAAAGTCCAGCACTTTGTACGGTTTAGCGGAGGGATCCGCATGCATGATGACCCTGTTAGGCGATAAGTTACCTGGCGTAATAGTAGGTAGGATGGTCTTGTACTCTGTCTGGGAAGCACTAGGCCTAACTTCATCCCGGCTCGGAGCCGTTGCCGCCGCTCGCAGGGAGCTCATTCCGCGTCCGTTGACCTCGGTGCCAGGAACTGGAATGCCAACACCTTAACCACTCGGCCACCTCGTCCACATGTGGAGCGTATCTGGAACATAAGGAAGAGCTACCCTCGCCATTACCAACGCCAGGTGTAAAACCCTGTCAGGCATGAAACGGATAAGCCTGCACTTTCCCCCCTCGTAGTCCTACAAAAGGTTCGCAACAGTTCTTCGACGAGGATGGGATTCGAACCCACGCGGGCAGAGCCCATTGGATTAGCAGTCCAACGCCTTAACCACTCGGCCACCTCGTCCACATGTGGAGCGTATCTGGAACATAAGGAAGAGCTACCCTCGCCATTACCAACGCCAGGTGTAAAACCCTGTCAGGCATGAAACGGATAAGCCTGCACTTTCCCCCCTCGTAGTCCTACAAAAGGTTCGCAACAGTTCTTCGACGAGGATGGGATTCGAACCCACGCGGGCAGAGCCCATTGGATTAGCAGTCCAACGCCTTAACCACTCGGCCACCTCGTCCACATGTGGAGCGTATCTGGAACATAAGGAAGAGCTACCCTCGCCATTACCAACGCCAGGTGTAAAACCCTGTCAGGCATGAAACGGATAAGCCTGCACTTTCCCCCCTCGTAGTCCTACAAAAGGTTCGCAACAGTTCTTCGACGAGGATGGGATTCGAACCCACGCGGGCAGAGCCCATTGGATTAGCAGTCCAACGCCTTAACCACTCGGCCACCTCGTCCACATGTGGAGCGTATCTGGAACATAAGGAAGAGCTACCCTCGCCATTACCAACGCCAGGTGTAAAACCCTGTCAGGCATGAAACGGATAAGCCTGCACTTTCCCCCCTCGTAGTCCTACAAAAGGTTCGCAACAGTTCTTCGACGAGGATGGGATTCGAACCCACACGGGCAGAGCCCATTGGATTAGCAGTCCAACGCCTTAACCACTCGGCCACCTCGTCTTTTTTTTTTTGAACTTTTATTTCATTCATTTCAAAATAACACTTCTATGAAGATGACAATGTGAATTTATACAACGCGTGGGATATGAACACAGAGAAGAAGCTTTTCACAGAAAAGCGTGAGCCACGGTGGAGTGTATCCGCGATACTTCGCGGCCAGTTTCATGTTCGACAGTTCTTTTCGGAGAAAGACCATCGGTGGACTTAGCGGCTCTTCGTGCCTGTCCAGCATGCGCACCTTCCACAAAGAGTACATTGCTATAACACAGAGGACATCAAACCTAGGACCGTTACGGTCAATTAATGGCAGGAACCGAATGGTGTGTGGGTTCAGTGTGAAGGTAACCCCCAATGCTTGACTTATGTCATCCCACAGGAATGCCGCCTCAGTGCAGTCAATAAAAATATGATCAATAGTTTCCGCCACCTTGCAAAACCTGCAACTGGTACTCCAAGGTACAAAGAAACCTTTTCTTTCAAGCCATGTTTTGACAGGCAGCGTACCTGTATGCAGTTTAAAGAAGAAAGTTTTAAGATTGGGTCTGATGGGCATTCTCTTAACTCTACATAAAATATCTTTTCCGGGCCATTCCTGCGATAAGACTCGATAAATTGGAACAGGGAACAATGTGTCAATAAGGTCCCAATATAAGCGTGATCTATGCACTGAATACACATAATCGATTGAGAATCGAACTAAGCAAAACTTAACACTCTCGACAACCTCTCTGTAAAAACCATTCAATGAAACATGTCTGGTTTTTGTTGCCACTGTTATGTATGGTAAGTGTTCTAATGCTATGCATTGTTTTACATGCTCCAGTAGCGCGTGCGTTTTTGTTCTGTAGAATACGATTCTCATGACAAGCTGCTTCACAAACATATGTGGTAGCCCTAACCCACCATCCTGCACCGCTTTAAACAAGTTGTCACGCGTCATCGATTCAATAGAAGAATTCCACACAAACGTTGCAAAAATCCTGTGGATCCTTTGAATATTGGCACGCGAACACTGCAGTACATGCAAGAGGTACACAATCCGTGCCAACATGAAAACACTGCATATACTACTACGCTGGAAGACAGAAAACACACTTTGCTTCAACACAGAGGTTTGCTTGCGGAGCTTGCCGGCAACTTGAGACCACATAGAATTCGTATTTTTACTGTCTCCCAGTGGAGCTCCGAGGTACATTCCTGGCACAGTATCCCACGATATGCCTGCGTACGTAGTTGGGGTGCTGCCCCATTGACCTCCCCATATCCCAAGAGATTTTTTCTTATTGATACGCGCACCAGATATGCGACAGAAGTCCTCAATAATGCTAAACAATGCATTAACACTTTGCTTGTTCTCCACCACAACAGCAATATCGTCCGCGTACGCTAGCACTTTTACTTCTGCATTGTCCATTGTAAATCCTCTAATATTTTTACAACCCACAATAGCCTTGCAAAGGGGTTCTAGGTATACGGCAAACAGTAATGGAGATAGGGGGCATCCCTGCCTTACCGAGGATCTCAAGAGTATTGGGCCTGAACAATGACCATTTAAAATTAGCTTAGTTGACACGTTCTGATAACATAATTTTAGTCTTCTCATAAACATTTCACCAAACCCTACTTCTTTCAATGTACAAAACAGATAAGTATGATCCACTCTGTCGAACGCTTGAGATAAGTCTATTTGAACTACACCTACTTGATCCCCATCTGTCCTTGCAATATCTAGGATAGTGCGTAGCACATGAATGTTCGTTTGGATGTTCCGGCCCTTTATCGCACACACCTGATGCTCTCCAACAACGGTCTTTATCACTGTTTGAATCCTTGCAGCAAGTACTTTCGAGTACACTTTGTAATCAACACTACAAAGTGTTATTGGGCGGTAGTCTGTTACTCCCGGTGTCTTCCCTGCCGTTATCTTCTTGGGAATTAACACAGTGTGAGTTCGATGAAAGGAAGGCGAAAAGGTTCCATTTTCTTCGGCTTCCAGGAACACATTCCAAAGAATAGACGCCATATGTTCGCTGAACTTGTGATAAAATTCGCCACCGATGCCATCTGGTCCTGGTGTCTTATTCTTGGATAGTGATCGAATGGCGCTGAGTACTTCGTCCCTGGTGATGGGTCCTTCAAGTGATTGACGTTGGCCCTCAGTGAGGGCAGGCAGTTGAAGAGTTTTTAATTTGTCCTCCGCATTTATTTGCGTTGCGTGTGCCGTGCCTATGAGGTCCTTATAGTGGCGTACAAAAATTCGTTCTATTTCACTTTCGCCTGTTATTAAATTTCCTTCATGCTCTATAGCCTCTATCTTCTTAAGTTTTCCTTGTTGCCTCTCTTTATAAACATACGTCTTGCGGGGGATTTCGTCCGGTGCAAACAGGCGCATTCTCGACCTGATCCGAGCACCTTCATATTTCCTTTCGTTAAGGAGATTTAGTTCCAATTTAATTTCTTCCATCTCTTGTTGAAATTCTCCTGGCTTTAGAGATTCCAGCTTAACCACTTCGTTCATCCGCTTCTTCAATTCTTCCTCGCGCCCTTTACGTGCATATGAGATTACATTGGATCTTTCCACAGCGAAAGCTCGCAGTTTCAGCTTGAAGGCTTCCCACGCTGAAGACCAAGAAGTCCCTGCAGTCACAATGTCCACAATTCCGTCCTTTACGAAATTTACGAATCCGTCGTCTTCCAATAGTCTACAATTCAGCTTCCACAATTGCCATCGGTTACTACCTGTCCCGGAGGGTTTCCGCACTTCCCCTAAAGTGGCTAGAACCATGCAGTGGTCACTAAAGTAAACCGAGTGTGTTTCATATCTGGTTACGGTCGTCCTTCGTTCCCACTTCATATATATCCGGTCCAATCTAGAATGTGAGCCATTCTGGAAGTGCGTAAAGAGGGTGTCCTTATTTTCAACGTCATCGAAAACATCTCTCATGTTATGGCTCTCCAAAATGCCCGCTAGCGTGAGAGTACTTGCGTCGACTTGGATGCGATTACCACTTCTGTCAGAGTCCTTTAGCGTACAGTTAAAATCCCCTAATAACATGATATTTCCTGTACTGTTGATGAGTTGCGCCATCTCTTCGAAGAACACTTTCCTTTCGCGCACATCATTAGGTGCATAAAGGCATACAATCCTCCAAGCACACCGGTCAATTTGAATATCAAGACAAGCTATTCTCCCTGCATTATCAGTAATGTACGATACAGGGATAAGACGTTCGCTTTTCTTCAACAATAGGATGCACCCGGCTGAATGTCCCACGGCGTGGCTGACTACTACGTCGTAGTCTTTATGAAACAAGTAATTGACCAATCTTGTGGTTTCTTCTTCTGTGCTTATTTTAGTTTCTTGAATAGCAAGGACATCAATATATGAATATTGTTCCAAGAAACGCTTCAGTTGGTACTGTTTTTTCCTTGCATTCAACCCCCTTACATTTAGTGTAGCCACGGTTATGTTATTTGCACTCATCTAATTGTGAAGAAAGCAGCCGACTTACTCGTTCTACACTTGCATCACTTTTTACCCGTCGGCTATTTAGCAGTCAAAAAGTCCATATCCTCAAGTCTCGATGCTCCCACTTCGTCCAGCTGCGGCATACTGGCAACTTGACCTTCTGTTTTTCTTTTCTTTCTTTCTTTCGCCGCCACCATACCCATGTTTCTGTTTCTTGAGAACCACCAGCTAGCATGCCATTCGACCCTTCCGGTGAACCAGAAGAGATAACCTTGGGGCTGTACACATCGGTCGAACCTTCGTTCGATTTTTTCTGCGGTGTTTCAGCGCTTCCGACGCCTGATTGTTGCTGCTCGCCCTTTTTATCTGTCTCCGTCAATTGACTTGTTCTTTCTGTTTCCTCCACGTCCATTATGTGCTCTTCAATCTGCTCTGGTTGCGGTTGCCTCACTCTCGATGCATATGTGGCTACGCATTCCTCATCTTCGTGCCCGTACTTCCTGCACGTCCTACACCAAGGAGTGTGACACTGCCTTCGGATGTGTCCTAGCTGCTTGCATTTCAAGCACAAGGGTGGTCTGCCACTGACAGCCAGCAACACTCGGGATCCGGCAATTTGCATCAGGTGGGGCAATCCATCTACGGTTCCACCGTCTTTCAGTCGGAGCGTTATCAATCTGGTTGTTGATTCTACTCCTTCAAAAAACGAACTCTTCCACTTCTCTCTTATTATTTCCGTTACGTGTCCATATGTTGTCATTGCTTTGCGAATTTCTTCATCGCTGGTATTACCAGAGACCCAGCGCAACTTGATACATACATCCCTTTTGTTCGGGTCGATGATGACACAGCGCTTTTCTTTCACTACCAGTTCTTTTCTCGACAGCAGTCTCTCCTTCTCCGCTCCGTTGTGAAACCGTATCATCCAAACATGGTTATACTGAAACACGCCGAACGTAGCCACGTCTTCTTTCTTTACTATGTCTTTCAGTGCTTCACCAAAATGATCCACGTTGTACGGCCTTGCTTTTGGATCAGCGTGTAGAAATAAAGTATTCAAAGAAGAGATACCTGTTGGTAAGGTAGGTAGTATAGTCAAGTATCCTGATGAAGATCCTTTGTTCTCTGTCACTCGGCTAGGCCTAGCCGTTAGCCCTACTCCAGCAGAGCTCATGTTTACGCGTCCGACACTGTTGAAGTCCGGAAGCAGAATTCCTCGGCCACCTCGTCCACATGTGGAGCGTATCTGGAACATAAGGAAGAGCTACCCTCGCCATTACCAACGCCACGTGTAAAACCCTGTCAGGCATGAAACGGATAAGCCTGCACTTTCCCCTATCGTAGTCCTACAAAAGGTTCGCAACAGTTCTTCGACGAGGATGGGATTCGAACCCACGCAGGCAGAGCCCATTGGATTAGCAGTCCAACGCCCTAACCACTCGGCCACCTCGTCCACATATGGAGCGTATCTGGAACACAAGGAAGAGCTACCCTCGCCATTACCAACGCCAAGTGTAAAACCCTGTCAGGCATGAAACGGATAAGCCTGCACTTTCCCCTATCGTAGTCCTACAAAAGGCTCGCAACAGTTCTTCGACGAGGATGGGATTCGAACCCACGCAGGCAGAGCCCATTGGATTAGCAGTCCAACGCCCTAACCACTCGGCCACCTCGTCCACATATGGAGCGTATCTGGAACACAAGGAAGAGCTACCCTCGCCATTACCAACGCCACGTGTAAAACCCTGTCAGGCATGAAACGGATAAGCCTGCACTTTCCCCTATCGTAGTCCTACAAAAGGTTCGCAACAGTTCTTCGACGAGGATGGGATTCGAACCCACGCAGGCAGAGCCCATTGGATTAGCAGTCCAACGCCCTAACCACTCGGCCACCTCGTCCACATATGGAGCGTATCTGGAACACAAGGAAGAGCTACCCTCGCCATTACCAACGCCACGTGTAAAACCCTGTCAGCCATGAAACGGATAAGCCTGCACTTTCCCCTATCGAAGTCCTACAAAAGGTTCGCAACAGTTCTTCGACGAGGATGGGATTCGAACCCACGCAGGCAGAGCCCATTGGATTAGCAGTCCAACGCCCTAACCACTCGGCCACCTCGTCCACATATGGAGCATATCTGGAACACAAGGAAGAGCTACCCTCGCCATTACCAACGCCACGTGTAAAACCCTGTCAGGCATGAAACGGATAAGCCTGCACTTTCCCCTATCGTAGTCCTACAAAAGGTTCGCAACAGTTCTTCGACGAGGATGGGATTCGAACCCACGCAGGCAGAGCCCATTGGATTAGCAGTCCAACGCCCTAACCACTCGGCCACCTCGTCCACATATGGAGCGTATCTGGAACACAAGGAAGAGCTACCCTCGCCATTACCAACGCCACGTGTAAAACCCTATCAGGCACTCTTTTCGTCTATTTAGTGTTTTCTACAGATATGGTTGAACTCTGGTGGACTCCATTGAACTAAGTATTTTTTCAACTGCATGTAGTAGAAAGCAACAAAACGGACATGAGCGTCTCAACTCTGACGAGGTCGACAGGATTCGAACCTGTGCGGGGGAACCCCAATGGATTTCGAGTCCATCGCCTTAACCACTCGGCCACGACCGCACTCTTTTCGCTTATTTAGTGTATTCTACAGATATGGTGGACTCCATTGAGCTATTTTTCAACTGCATGTAGTAGAAAGCAACAAAACGGACATGAGCGTCTCAACTCTGACGCGGTCGACAGGATTCGAACCTGTGCGGGGGAACCCCAATGGATTTCTAGTCCATCGCCTTAAAGGTCAGCTACGCCGATTTCCCGATGTGTTGAATCGGTTGTGATATTCAGAACGAGCACATCCAACTGCCTCCGATACACACCTTCGTTTCTCAATTTTGTCTTCCTATTACGAAAATTAATTCATCAAAGAAACCAAAACAAGCCATGGGCGAAGCCATTTTTGTGACGTAGATGGGATAAACCTGCTCCATCTACGTAGATAGAGAATCGTGCGTCTGATTGGATGAAAGCTGAGGCTTTCTCTGACTTCCCTGGCGTCTTCTCCCGTTTGCGAGGAAATCCAGTTATGGCCGCCGGCTACGATGAGCGTTTCGTCCGAGGTAATCCCGAGAACTATTGAACGATGGAAACAACAACCGCGAACTCACCTCAACATCATTTTCAGCGTGAAATTGTGATTCTGTGCTCGAGAACTTCGCAGTTCAACCGTTGAGCTGCCATTCACGTCAACCCGTTTGCTGCTTTTACTACGAGTGCAGGAATGGGAGCGATTGAGCAACAACGTGAGACTTTGTGATCGTTTGAAGACACACCTGCAGAGGACTGGTCTTCAAAGAAAGAAGGCCTTATTTCTGCCCATGCACATCGTGCGATTGCCAGGCTTGTTACACGAGATACATATATTGTGCAGCATCATAGCGCGACTGCAATGAACGACGTAGGAATGTATCGTGACCACTCGAACTGCATTCGTTGAACCATTCGTCGGTTATATAAAAGTGCTCATTAGAGTTGCCCCGCACAAAAACTGTTGGATGTAGTTTTGTAGTGTGTTGTTTATCTCGTAGAGCGCATCGCGGCATGTAGGCACGTATTTTTTGCATGTTTACTTGAGTGTGCGCATTGTTCTATACCACACAGGCCATATTTCATTCATAATAGTTTCGCAAATAAACACGTACGGGTCGATCTCATATTGCTTTTGAGTTAGGCATAGTGTCTTCAAATCAGGGTATGTGTACCCTGTTTGCTGGGCCCAACAGATGTTATTAAGGGTAGTGCAACATTTCCCACTTCTTGAACCATGCTAACATTACCAGAATAAGGAACATTACACTGTGTTGTGTATTCCACACTCAGTTGTCTCGCGACGTAAAACCCCCAATTATTATATTGGGTACTCCACATGTTCACCAAGTCAGCACTTCCCATATCCTATTTTTTTAAAACATGTGCTTAAAACTGCACAACTGCCACTCAAGTAACTTTGCCACCAAATTAGTCAGTGACAAAAGGTACATGTACTTTATCACAAATTTAATAACCTTAGTGGAAATGGTGGATGGTGTCCTCTGCCTGGTACGGTGCACTTCATAGCAAAATACACAATAGTCCAAATGTTTTCCTTGTCCACAAATGCCCTGTCAAAGCTGAAAGACTCTTATCAAGAATGGGGAAGCGGGCTTGCTTGTCCAGAGAAACAAATATGAAACTGCAGTGCTCAACGTAAATAACTCCATGCTCAGCAACTAAGGCTGGTGATGCCGAAGACCTAATATTTCTAGGTTAAAAGGAACAAAAGAGAAAAGACCACTGCGGCATATTAATGTTGTTTCAAAAGTATAACACCACAAAATTTGTGAGAGGCAGTTGGTGTATTTAGTTATGTTGGTCGCCTCCTGCACCAATTTTTAATAAGATTCAAATGCGTTGCTAACAACCAGGACCTAAGCCTGACATATGATCTTATAATAATAATAGTATCTATCTATGACCTATATGGACCTTCACCACTAGTTTGGTCTAGGCTTCACACGTGGCTTCTAGTGAAATTCGAAGCTGCTCTGTAGAGCTGACAGGAGACTTGCAGAGTAGAGAATTTATTTATATTTTCCAAAGAACATGTAAAAAACAATGTGCCTTACCAACTGTATTCAAAGAAATACAAATATACTTTGTTTGAGCTATGTGCATATTAGCAGATTACGTGTGACCGATGACACACAATGGGCGTCAAGGGTGAGAACACAAGAATACTACCACTGCAAGCACTGTCCTGAAATTCTAAGTCACCATTTGTCAGAAAGCAATGACCACACACAGCCTAAGGATCATATTGAGCTCCTTCTATTATTCTTTTTATTGACAGCATGTTGGCTGCCATCCAGTTCATGAAAGTGACCCTTATCGTTGAAAGAACGGTTCAACAGCAAGCGAGCTGGTGATAGTGTCCATAATGGCGAGACCTGAAGAGGAGATACAAGAAGGGACATAAACACGCTATGTTGAGACATTGTGTATGTCCCTTCCTATCCCTTGTCTCAGGGTTTTTCGCTATGGACCTTCATGATGTTTCCTTCGGCAAACTTTACATATTTTTATGTAGAATTGTGAAGGTACAGCCAGGCGCTGTTAGCAAATCACACAGTACTTTCCTTGAATCAAGAATCCATGGAAGGTACACAGTCATCTTCAGCATTGCACACATATATGGGACATGTTAATCACTTTGGAATGTCACAGACATGTCATGGAGGCCAGCACATGATTAGTGGTGCTGAACACACAACTATTTGTCATAGTTTAGGCATAAAAAGCAGTTTTGTCACCTGCATGTTGAGGAAGATGTATCTCTACATGCTTTGCCATGACACAAATATATGAAGCAACAAATGTACCCTCTACTTTATTATGGTTATTAGTCAACACTGCCAAGAATGTGGGAACACAGTCTTGTACCACCTACACTCTTCAAAATGACATTCACACACGACACATTGTAGGTCAACGAGACTCCAGAATGATGTCCTTTCCCTCCCCATTGGCTGAGAACGTTTTTCTACTATTTTGCATAATGGGAAGTTAGTACAAGAAACGTACACATTCCTTTTTTGACCTTACTTTTATACCTTTTACTATACTTTTATACCTTACTATAGTTTTTCGGGTCCAAAAACAAGTGCTGTCAGTCTACATTGTAATTCTTTACGTGAGCACTTGTCTTCAGTTTGTCTAGAGCCTTTGAACGAGCACTGCACCAAAGCTATGAGAAGTAGGCTGACGCTTCAGAGACAAGTCCTTGCTGCTCGAAAAGCTCCGGATGTAATGCCATTGAGTAGAATCTGAACGGAATTGAATATAGTAAAATCAGTAATAATTATCAGTGAAGAGTGGGTAGAGGTACCACTACCAGGCACCACCACCAGGTACCACTAAGGACCTTAAATTGAAGAAGGGCGACATTTCTCACAGCTGTGATCTCTTCAATTTTTTGTTGCCGTCATATTCTGTAACTCGGACACCTCTATACGTAGGAGACGCTTCGGCTGCACTGCGGGTGTCCAACATAGGAAGGTTTCACTGTATTTATGTTCCGTGTCATGTGACCACAAACAATATATGCTTTTGCTCATGCTGCACAGCACAGGCGAATTGAGCTGCATGTGAGGATAATAACATGAAACCCGAGGCGTGGAGGAAAAGGCATGACTTTACGGTCTCTGTGTCAGTTGTTTCATGTTGTAGTTGCGTACCAGCTGGTCTGTACATGAGAATAGGTTTGATGCATTGTACACGCACCATACACATGAAGTATGTGGTGTGTTGTGATAGTAATGCCACTGCCAATTGAAGAATAATGCTCCAGGTGGATTGTTTCGGTACAATCTTGAACTATGCATACCAAGGGGTAGGGCATCTGCGTGACAGGTTTACCTGGAAGTAAGAATGTAAATGTTAGCTAAAGTCATTGAATAATTAACATTATCAATATACTGCTGCAGATCATACCAACAATAGCACACAAGATGCTCCGATATGCTATGCAGGAATGTCTCTGTACTCACAATACACAGCAGCTCTCTGTACAGCAGCTACAGAAAGGCGTAAAACTAGTTTTTGTATACATGATACCACTTGAATGCAACACAAGCTTCTGCTGCACCTGAGAAAAAGTATGTACTGTTGCACACATGATGCTGTCTGAATGTCTCGAAAAACATAATTTATGACCGAAAGACATCAACTGGAAGATTTCGATTTACCTTAGTCAAAACTGAGAAAAAGTATGTGCTGTTGCACACATGAAACTGCTTGAACTGCCCTTGAGCGCTCTGGAAGAACACCTTATTTGTGACCAAAATACAACAGCTGAGCGAACATTGAATTTATACCTTACTCAAAATACACAAGATGTGCTGCCGTGCATGTGATACGATGATACTGCTTAAATGTACTCTGAAAGTGCTGCACCTCAGGCATGGTTTCCCTAAGCTAGCGAGCAACAGCAAGGGTATACGAACACAAGAAGTCGAGCACAAGTGGTGGAATGCACTTGATTAATCAGAAAATGAAATGTCTCAGTACCAGGTGTCACTGTTCCGTCAACAAAAACAGATGAACTTTGAAGGGGCGTCTGGTTGGCACTGGTGACAGCCTTCAGATTGAAACCCAGACGGTGATAGTTGAGACGTGGAGTGCAAGCTTTTCAGTGGTGCCAGAATGCCTGCGAAATCATTTAACAAATAAGGCAATTCCAAATCTGTACTGAGAATACACCCGCTGGGGCGTAATCTCAAAGGATGAAGCAGTAACTGACAGATAGCGTATTTTTCTCCTCTACGTGATGCAATTTGCACCGCATGACTGACTTGTCTAGCATTTACGCGTCTTACCTTTATCTGCTGCCTAGTCCTGCCCCTGCAATCTCCTGCTGCAGATAAGGTTGCCACGGCATCCCGGACGAGACATCTTCGGCTTCATGTGAAACAAGTTGCGCATTGCTACCGTAACATTCGTATGAGCCAGATGAACAGATCGCTGCTTTCGAAGGTGGCACCCAGTCGGAGTTGTAACCGATTGTTGCAGTCAATAGATTTCTCTTTCACCTTTCGGAAAATTGTGGTTTGAAACATTGGAACTGCATGCTGAAGTGTTCTTGCAGACGGGAGCAAAACGCTCACGCATTCTCGGCAGGCAGCACAGAACACGAATCACACCAGGAAGTCTGTACTGGCCTAGCAAATGCTTTGCAGTCGAAGGAAGCAAAACTCACGTTCCTCGTGGGTTTAGTGAAGTCCAGAAATATACTGGCTCCCTAATAGCGAACTGTTTATCACTTCCCCAATGTGAATCTGCGCTGCAGACGGCTCGGCAGGAGAAACTGGCCGGCTTGGCGGAAGAAATCAAGCCAAAAGTCATGCCAAGCCGGAGCGCGGGCAGACCACGAATGTGTCGTCGACACAGGGTTTGCGGGCCACAAGACGGGATGTCAGTGAAACTAAAAATTCACTTTTTCGGAAAACCGCGAGGAGTTTGGGATAACTGTTTTGCATACATAATCAGTGTTCCCTTATGAACACATCGTGTGAGTACCATTCCATTCTGTAACACTCGAAAATAGCTTTAACTTTTTTTTCTTTTCCACCTTTATTTTTCAGAGCTTACTACTCTGAGTCACGTCGACTCAATACCTCACAATACCATACACAATACGACAAAATCACAGAGAGAGAATACGATGTTTCTCCTCTATACCGGACACGTTAATAACACAATTTCTACAAAACATTCAGCCTTTCGCAGACTGTATCTAACCACTCAGGCACTTCTAAGAGCTGAGTACAAGCTAACTTTACCTGCAGTAGTTCGGCTTTGAAATATTTCATAGGAGGACACAAGGGCTCTTCGTTCCTATCGGCCATACGAAGCTTCCACAAACAGTACATGGCGACAAGAAGAACGATATCGTATCTCACATTTTCACCGGGGCGTAATGGGAGGAAGCGGATAGTGTGAGGATTAAGCGAAAGACGGCGCTTAAGGACTTTGAACTGTAAGTCATCCCAAAAGAATAAAGCTTCTGTGCAGTCCAGAAAAAGGTGATCGACAGTCTCGGGCGTGTTGCAAAATCTGCAATTCACGGACCACGGAACACAGAATCCCTTCTGTTGAAGCCAAGCTTTCACGGGCAGTGTGGACGTGTGTAATTTAAAGAAAAATGACTTCATGTTGGGCTTGACCGGCATCTTCCTGACTCTGCACAATACATCCGTGCCGTGCCATCCGGAGGGGATTTGACGGTAGATGGGCACAGGAAAGAGTACATCGAGAAGATGAGCTACCAACGTTTTCTTGGCGACAGAAAAGAGGTACTCTAAGCTGAATCTAGCCTTCAAGAAGTTTAGGCTCTCGACAACCTCTTTGTAGAACCCGCTTAAGCGTAGACTTTCTTCGTGGAACCCAACATATATATCGGGAATGTAGTTGTACGCAAGGGCCCGCTTGATGGTTTCCAGAATCGGGTGTGAACTCTGCCTATAAAAAAACAGTCTCATGACGAGTTGCTTGATGTAGAGATGCTGTAAGCCTAGTCCGCCGTCCTTGACTTTCTTGAACAGGTTTTGTCTTCGCATCCTTTCGAACGTTGAACACCATATTGTGGTGGCAAATATGCGATGACAACGCTGAGCTGAGCTCAGCTTTAACCACTCGGCCACGACCGCACTCTTTTCGTTTATTTAGTGTATTCTACAGATATGGTGGACTCCATTGAGCCATTTTTTCAACTGCATGTAGTAGAAAGCAACAAAACGGATATGAGCGTCTCAACTCTGACGCGGTCGACAGGATTCGAACCTGTGCGGGGGAACCCCAATGGATTTCGAGTCCATCGCCTTAACCACTCGGCCACGACCGCACTCTTTTCGCTTATTTAGTGTATTCTACAGATATGGTGGACTCCATTGAGCTATTTTTCAACTGCATGTAGTAGAAATCAACAAAACGGACACGAGCGTCTCAACTCTGACGCGGTCGACAGGATTTGAACCTGTGCGGGGGAACCTCAATGGATTTCTAGTCCATTGTCTTAACCACTCGGCCACGACCGCACTCTTTCCGTTTATTTAGTGTATTCTACAGGTATGGTGGACTCCATTGAGCCATTTTTTCAACTGCATGTAGTAGAAAGCAACAAAACGGACATGAGCGTCTCAACTCTGACGCGGTCGACAGGATTCGAACCTGTGCGGGGGAACCCCAACAGATTTCGAGTCCATCGCCTTAACCACTCGGCCGCGACCGCACTCTTTTCGCTTATTTAGTGTATTCTACAGATATGGTGGACTCCATTCAGCTATTTTTCAACTGCATGTAGTAGAAAGCAACAAAACGGACATGAGCGTCTCAACTCTGACGCGGTCGACAGGATTCGAATCTGTGCGGGGAACCCCAATGGATTTCTAGTCCATCGCCTTAACCACTCGGCCATGACCGCACTCTTTTCGTTTATTTAGTGTATTCTACAGATATGGTGGACTCCATTGAGCCATTTTTTCAACTGCATGTAGTAGAAAGCAACAAAACGGACATGAGCGTCTCAACTCTGACGCGGTCGACAGGATTCGAACCTGTGCGGGGGAACCCCAATGGATTTCGAGTCCATCGCCTTAAAGGGACTCTGACCAGAAACTGTGGGAGCTCTTTCGTACTTGTAGTCGATAAAGCACCCAACAAGGACTCTCCATGCGAAAATTCACGCATCGAAACCCCACAGTTTCTCTAAACTCGAATTTTAAACATTCGACTTCATCCGAGTGCAGCACGCCTAGCGTCAAACCGAGAAAACATACGTTTATATAGAATATCCACCCCGGCCCACCATCAAGATGACGTCAACACGGGGGCCACTCGCAACACCCGCAATTGGCTCAAACGCGTCACGTGGACACGCAATATCTGTCAATTTCCTTCATGCAATGGCATTTCTACGTTAATGTTTTTGTTCCAGAACCTCAAAAAGAAAAATATACCCTGCATTTATCACCTGCAACAGTTTCTACGATTTTCTTTTCAATCTGTACACGGCGTTCGATATATGCTTCCGTATCCGGTCAGCTGTAATGGATGCCGTATGCCGAGCTTACGAACTGCGAACTTGTGTGACTCCCGGTTCATCCTCTTTGTTCGTGTCATTGGGTTGGTGTTGGAGTTGGTCACCATATTCTGAACGTTTCACCTATCGTTGCGGTGTACTGTTCTTGATCTGCTGCGAAGTGACGAATGGCAACGGCAGTCACTCGACTCAGCGAACTTCTGTCTGCTGCATCTCAAAGGAGCATGGTGACCTGATGATACCTTCAACTAAAGAAACCAAATGTGCTCTCGTGTGGTCCTGACGGAAAAGTAGTATCAACAAGGTTAGCACATTTATTTTTCAGTTCCAAGTCTACGTACTGAAAACCATGCAGGTGCAGTCGATCATTCTCGTAGCTGTTGTGTAACGCGTATGCTTTCTTACATATCCCACAGAACCCTCCACTTTTTCAACCAAGTTATCTTTATGAGATCCTTCTGATGGCTTCTTACTAGGCTATGCCGCTCCGAAGCATTGAGATGACGAAGCGTCGTGGTAGCTGCACCTCAACGCCTTCGAAAGATGAATCAGTCATTCCACACTGTGCTTACTGGCTGTATAGAGTCTGGCAAATCCGACAGACTTGGACTGCCTTTTTCAAGAAAGTTTGAAATGTAAGTATGTGTATATTGGTTTCACATATCCACCACATATTGAGCGTGTGTATGATTGTACTTTATATGCTACAGCGTATCAGCGTACCTTATTATTCAACACGTAGTGTGGCAAACTCGACATCAGTCACACAAAGCCAACAATAGCCTTTTCTTCAATTGCTTATTTTTATCATATCATGTTTTTGTCTATATGTCAATTTAGCAGGCAACAAAGTATATTATTTTAGTATAATCGTCTGATATTTAACAAGTCACAGTTTTACCATGGTTTTGGCGCACTATAGCCCGAGTTGCTTATGTGTCATTAAATTGAATCATCATCATCTTCAACTGCCATTATTCAATTGAAGTGCCAGGGGGATATAATGATATGGCGAGATATATTTTTTTGCTGTCATCCTGGAATTGCTCATTTCAGAAGAATAGTCACTGTGAAGTTTGTTTTCGTTTTCAGAAACATTAAGAGGACTAAAAGCAAACACTTTTCTTTCGGAGCATCCCTTATGCACCTGCATTTCAATTCCAATCTGTATTACAAGAATGACAGACCACTCAACAGAGATAAACATCTGAAAGTGAAAGAGTTGGAATGAATATACGTTAATCTGTGTCAAAAGTTCTTAGTATGTGTGCGAGCCGAGGACATAGGTCTCAAGCTTATTCCTGTCTTCAGAGGAGGTGACAACTATGCTCCTTCTATCTATTAACCAGCTCCACTTTTTAGGGTTCCCTGTAAACTAATGGAGCACATCATGTACTACCACGTTGTCAACCAATTTGAGTCTGTCGATTTCTTTTTTTAAATTCCAGCATGGCTTTAAAAAAGGGTATTCAGGCAAAACTAACGTAGTGGAATTCGTTCACAGCATTTCAAACTCTCTTGATTTCTGGGTCCACGTAGATGTAGTATTGTTTTTATTTTGTAAGGGCTTTTGACACTGTGCTCTATGCTCGCGTGTTGGCCAAAGTAGCCTAATTAAAATTTGATCCTGCTACCTGGATATGCAGTTTCTCAACTAACCGTAACCGTGGTAACTCAACTAATCATATCGCCACCATGCAGCATTTGTTACGTTACAATTGCTTCACATTTTAATCTAGTCAAAAGCAAGGCCTTTTGGTGATCGGTCTTGTATGATTACGTGCCCCTCCGTTATGTAACACCACACTGGGTTCTTCAACCTATGAGAGATAAATAAATATATTGCCAAGTAAATTGTCTACAAGGCTCGTTATTCCATTTCGCCACACTACCACAAGCAGTTGTTAGAGTAGTGGCCCAGGGTATGAAGCTCGTCACTAATCATCATTCAAACAAAGTTCATAATGTAAAATCCTTTACTCAGAACACTGGCTTAACACAACAATTAAGAATAAAGAGAGTAAACGTTTCATTGCCTATCCAGGTGGCATCATCCCTCCAACAGAGAACAATCAAAAACAACATCAAAGGAGTCAAATCGGTGGTCCGCATTCCTTTCAGCCAACGTATTTCATACGCTGTTTGGAGGGCACTGTGCCCATCAGGCATTTTGACTGTGCATATCAAGTTGAGTGCATAGAATGTGATGCAACCTACATTGGCGAGATAGAAAAAAGACGTGGGACAAGACTAAAAGAGCCAGTTGCCAGGGCTACTAATGCTTAGCTTAACTAAACAGGACCGAATCAGTCTACCACTGCTGTCCTAAGGGACATATATTTTGATGGTGCAGTAACCTTTGCTCATGACTAGCGATGGGGCCCTAGAAAGTTCTTAGAATCCTGCTTTATCAGGCGTGATGCTTCAGCCTGTAATACATACCGTGGCCCCCTATCGGATGTGTAAGATTCCCTCTTAGATAGGCTGATATGCTCATCTTTGGCCTCTGTTGTACTGATGATGCCACCCGGATAGGCGACAAAACGTTTACGCTCTGTTTTTATTCGTTGTGTTGAGCGGTGTTTGCAGTAAAGGACGCTACATTATGAGGTTGTCATCCGGCTTTTGGAATATATTTTCAAATAAAATTGTTGTTTTACAAAGCTCAATACATTGCAGAAATCATTCTTGTTGCCTATCGTTTTGGGGGTGCCATTCTTGCAGTCACATGAAGCACTGAAGGGCCAATTTAAAAAGTAAAGGCAGTCTGATTTATGGTCTTGCCGACATGGCACAGCGTATGTACGGGGTAGCTCCAGTTCAGAAGCCTGAGAACACTCAAAGCAATTAGTGTGCTAGCATCAGATATGGTGTACAGCATTACATATTTGCTTTTGCTAGGGCAACTAAGAAGGGTGGATAGAAAGGCAGTTACAACCTGTTTCCACAAAAGACACTCAGATTCATTAGCAATTTCCTCCAAGAGAGCCAAGGCTTTTTCTAGATTACTAGAACATGGGTACCTGGTTATAAATAACAAGAATTCACCTGCCGGAAGTCAATGTTTCACACACCCTGCTTTCCATCAACACTATTAAAAGCTGTGTCCCCCAAACGGGCACAAAATTCCTGGAGAGTCTTAACTGGACACTGTTGCTGTCCCTCTCACCAGGTGCTCTCTATGAACCCGATTCACAGTTCTGGATGCACTGCCTGAGTTAACTTCAGCATGCTTTCCCAACACGAATGGTAACTGCTATGAGGAGTGTTGTACTTACTGAAAGCAACATGAAATGCTGTACCTTGACAGGTAATGTTGATATCCTTCTTAAGACCATAGAGAGATGTTCCTTGCTCCCTTTCTTCCAAATCTTACTATCAGACGCAAGCCCACTTGCCACCAAGCAATTTGTGCCTCACAGTCAGTGCAATCAAGGGAATCTATCACTGAGGCTCAGAAAAGCTGTTTTCCATCGAGATCTGATCCAGCACTAAGCCGTGAGTAGCCCCGTGAAAGTACCAGGGTTTCTTCGAATTTTAGATGTGCCAGCGTTTGTTTTCCTCCCCTCCTTCTTTTTATGTAGTAGCTGATTACTTTAGCCTTGTACTGCTTTGGAGATTGAAGATGTGGAGATGATGTAAGAGGTGGAACTAGACTTTATGCAAAATGAGGCAAAGTGTGACTATGTACAAATCTTCTGAGAATGTTTATGCATCATTCACACAAAGAGAGGATACGTGTTACATCTTTTTCCGGTTTTGATATTTATTTATTTATGAATATATCTCAAAGGCCATTGCAGGCATTACATGAGGGGGGACATCAACATGGGTCACTTAACAAATACGGAAGTTACAAGGAACATACATATTTGGAAGACAAGACTCTATTTTTCGTTCGTTCATCAGTCTTGCTCAAGAAATTGTTCACTGTAGCAATGGTACACAATGTCACGAAAGGAGTGCTCATCTATCGTTCCGCAAGACTCATGAAAAAGGACTAGTGTTGTGTTTCAATCACACGAGCTATAGATCATCCTAAATACAGATGCTGAATTATTTTAAATGTGATAGACGAGCTGTGCGAAGAGGTACCCCCAGTTAGGATCTTGGGTTCTTGAAGCCTGTGGCATTTTCTGTGGGAAAGGCTTGCCAGACCCTCTTCACTGCACAGGCTGGGATGACCATGATCTTGTTTTTCCCAAGCTTGTGCCATACTCACCTTGCAAACTGGCGATACGCAGTGTATCTGCATCGTCTACACAGATGTACATAAAATATAGTTTAGACAAATAGGTAACCGGTTACAGTACAGTGTGTGTGCAATGTCACCATGTACCTGAGAGCAACCGCAGTTTACCTGCCCACACCTTGTACATTACTACACATGCTGTGTTCTTTTAGAACTCAACATTGTTTTACTTTTCACTGAATCGACAATCAAGAACACTCAATATCGCTAAAAACCTACGCTAAAACCTTATGCACAGGGCAATACATAAAAACGTGACTCAGGACACAGCACACTGACAATTACAAAATTGCCTATATTGGTTTTCTCTAGTTCAGAGTCGTGTACTGTATAGCCTTTTTATGTGCTGCGCCCTGTACTTGAGTTTTTAACGACTTTATTGCAGGACCAAACCAGTTTGGGGCGCCCAAATTTTAACATCGTTCGACAAGGACACATGTGACTTACTTGTGAATATAGTCGCTCATAGGTTCGCGCTGCCCACGGAGTTCAATATGCAACCTTCAGGACAGTCATATTGAAGAATAGAAGTTGGAAATCTTTGTGGGTTGTAATGCACTCATACTGCAGTCATTCGGCAGTGTTTTCGAGCTCCTTGCAGCACAAGCATTCGATCTCCTTCGGCATTATGACACACCAGCCACACCGGCATCATGAACAGCAAGTGCGCATTAGATATCAGAACACGAAATTTCTGAGAACGTTTACATGTTCGATCACAGTGTGCGTTAAAAAGCTCATCGCTTACCTGAAGGCAGGCGACTCATGCTGTTTGCTTCATCTGTGACTGATGTTCGTAGAGCTCTAACTTCGTCTCGCATTCGCGGCATCGGCGACGTTTCGAAAGCCTACCGAGCTGTTCAGCACGCAGAATTTTCTTCTCGATCGCGGAAAGGTCAGAAAGAAGTTCCGGGCTCGAAGTCTCCGCATTTCTTCCCTCGACGTCCATATTGAAGATCGCTTTCCGGACGGATGCCGGCGCTCTCACAAACTCACTAATAACAGAACTTCCGGTCCGGGCGAAACGTGGCCCTCGTGATTTCGTCACGCACACGGAAATTGGCGGATGTCCACTGCAAAGAGGCTAGATTTCTGCCCCGATTGCGCGAGTTGAGGGGGGGAAAGCGAAGCCGGTTTTCAGCTCCCCGTTTGGCAAACTTTGCCTCCGCGCGCAGCCAAAATATTTCGCGTGTGGCTTGGAGGCATATTATACCTTCGTAATAGATGCAAACGAAAGATTTGTCGAACTTCTGGTCAGAGTCCCTTTAACCACTCGGCCACGACCGCACTCTTTTCATTAATTTAGTGTATTCTACAGATATGGTGGACTCCATTGATCTGTTTTTTCGACTGCATGTAGTAGAAAGCAACAAAACGGACATGAGCGTCTCAACTCTGACGCGGTCGACAGAATTCGAACCTGTGCGGGGGAACCCCAATGAATTTCTAGCCCATCGCCTTAACCACTCGGTCACGACCGCACTTTTTTTTTTATTTAGTGTATTCTACAGATATGGTGGATTCCATTGAGCTATCTTTTCAACTGCATGTAGTAGAAAGCAACAAAACGGACATGAGCGTCTCAACTCCGACGCGGTCGACAGGATTCGAACCTGTGCGGGGGAACCCCAATGGATTTCTAGTCCATCGCCTTAACCACTCGGCCACGACCGCACTCTTTCCGTTTATTTAGTGTATTCTACAGATATGGTGGACTCCACTGAGCTATTTTTTCAACTGCACGTAGTAGAATGCAACAAAACGGACATGAGCCTCTCAACTCTGACGCGGTCGACAGGATTCGAAGCTGTGCGGGGGAACTCCAATGGATTTCTAGTCCATCGCCTTAACCACTCGGCCACGACCGCACTGTTTTCGCTTATTTAGTGTATTCTACAGATATGGTGGACTCCATTGAGCTATTTTTTCAACTGCATGTAGTAGAAAGCAACAAAACGGACATAAGCGTCTCAACTCTGACGCAGTCGACAGGATTCGAACCTGTGCGGGGGAACCCCAATGGATTTCAATTCCATCGCCTTAACCACTCGGCCACGACCGCACTCTTTTCGTTTATTTAGTGTATTCTACAGATATGGTGGACTCCATTGAGCTATTTTTTCAACTGCATGTAGTAGAAAGCAACAAAACGGACATGAGCGTCTCAACTCTGACGCGGTCGACAGGATTCGAACCTGTGCGGGGGAACCCCTATGGATTTCAAGTCCATCGCCTTAACCACTCGGCCACGACCGCACTCTTTTCGCTTATATAGTGTATTCTACAGATATGGTGGACTCCATTGAGCTATTTTTTCAACTGCATGTAGTAGAAAGCAACAAAACGGACATGAGCGTCTCAACTCTGACGCGGTCGACAGGATTCGAACGTGTGCGGGGGAACCCCAATGGATTTCATGTCCATCGCCTTAACCACTCGGCCACGACCGCACTCTATTCGCTTATTTAGTGTATTCTACAGATATGGTGGACTCCATTGAGCTATTTTTTCGACTGCATGTAGTAGAAAGCAACAAAACGGACATGAGCGTCTCAACTCTGACGCGGTCGACAGGATTCGAACCTGTGCGGGGGAACCCCAATGGATTTCGAGTCCATCGCCTTAACCACTCGGCCACGACCGCACTCTTTTCATTAATTTAGTGTATTCTACAGACATGGTGGACTCCATTGAGCTGTTTTTTCAACTGCATGTAGTAGAAAGCAACAAAACGGACATGAGCGTCTCAACTGTGACGCGGTCGACAGGATTCGAACCTGTGCGGGGGAACCCCAATGGATTTCAAGTCCATCGCCTTAACCACTCGGCCACGACCGCACTCTTTTCGCTTATTTAGTGTATTCTACAGATATGGTGGACTCCATTGAGCTATTTTTTCAACTGCATGTAGTAGAAAGCAACAAAACGGACATGAGCGTCTCAACTCTGACGCGGTCGACGGGATTCGAACCTGTGCGGGGGAACCCCAATGGATTTCGAGTCCATCGCCTTAACCACTCGGCCACGACCTTTCTTTTCCGCCATTTTATTGTTCATAAAAACGTCTCATACACAACTTGTGTATTGGATATTTAAAACACTACAGTGGCGTTCTGTCGCCCACTTTCTTTCCTACCACTTGCTGTTTCTGCTTATCCCACGGTTTCTACGACACCTAAAGCGTTGTCCAAAGGATTCGGGTTGCAGCGCCATGATCACAGGGGCTAGGTCTTTCCACTTTTCTTCATCCCTAAGCCTTCCGGTGCCTATCAGGGACAGTGTCCACCCGAGCTTGTTCTTCATCTAAACTACTGGCGACTTGGCATTAACATCACACTCAACTCTTGCCGTACGTGCTCTCCAAACGGCATGCAGTCCCACAGCGACGATGACGCTCCTCATTTCGTCGTGAACTTGTCCTCTGAAGTCCAACAACTTGAGAGTCTCAAACGAAAAATCGTCTGTTAGTTCCAGCGAGGCTCGAAGGTCACCCCAAAACAGTACAGCGTTTCTGCAATCCCAGAATACATGTCGAAGGGTCTCCGTTTCTCCACAAATATGGCATCTTGGTTCCTGTGGCATAAAGAATCCTTTTCCTTGGAGCCAGACCTTTACAGCGAGTACTTCAATATGGAACCGTACGAAGAAATCCCTTGTTCCCACGGGTACCGGTAGGCTTCTCACGCGCTTAAGCACGTCATTTGCAGCTGAAGCACCAAAGTCCTGTCTGTACAGTGGTGGAAGGAACAGACTGGTCACGGTGTCCCAGTACAGCGTTTTTTTCTTCACCTTCCCACTCGGCCACGACCGCACTCTTTTCGTTTATTTAGTGTATTCTACAGATATGGTGGACTCCATTGAGCTATTTTTTCAACTGCATGTAGTAGAAAGCAACAAAACGGACATGAGCGTCGCAACTCTGACGCGGTCGACAGGATTCGAACCTGTGCGGGGGAACCCCAATGGATTTCTAGTCCATCGCCTTAACCACTCGGCCACGACCGCACTCTTTTCGTTTATTTATTGTATTCTGCAGATATGGTGGACTCCATTGAGCTATTTTTTCAACTGCAGGTAGTAGAAAGCAACAAAACGGACGTGAGCGTCTCAACTCTGACGCGGTCGACAGGATTCGAACCTGTGCGGGGGAACCCCAATGGATTTCCAGTCCATCGCCTTAACCACTCGGCCACGACCGCACTCTTTTCGTTTATTTATTGTATTCTGCAGATATGGTGGACTCCATTGAGCTATTTTTTCAACTGCAGGTAGTAGAAAGCAACAAAACGGACATGAGCGTCTCAACTCTGACGCGGTCGACAGGATTCGAACCTGTGCGGGGGAACCCCAATGGATTTCGAGTCCATCGCCTTAACCACTCGGCCACGACCGCACTCTTTTCGTTTATTTAGTGTATTCTACAGATATGGTGGACTCCATTGAGCTATTTTTTCAACTGCATGTAGTAGAAAGCAACAAAAAGGACATGAGGGTCTCAACTCTGAAGCGGTCGACAAGGTTCGAACCGCTGCGGGGGAACCCCAATGGTTTTCAAGTCCATCGCCTTAACCACTCGGCCACGACCGCACTCTTTTCGCGTATTTAGTGTATTCTACAGATATGGTGGACTCCATTGAGCTATTTTTTCAACTGCATGTAGTAGAAAGCAACAAAATGGACATGAGCGTCTCAACTCTGACGCGGTCGACAGGATTCGAACCTGTGCGGGGGAACCCCAATGGATTTCAAGTCCATCGCCTTAACCACTCGGCCACGACCGCACTTTTTTTTTTTTTTTAAACCTTTTTATTTCAGAGGTGACATGCAACAATGATTAAAAGTACATATCTCTTTAAAAGACTGAGCTCCGGCTTGGAGCCAGTTGACAACAAAATTCTTCTAACCACCTGGGCACCTGGCCCTTGAACTCAGAATAGCGTTTCATCTCTAACAGTTCTTGCGTTAAGTAAATCATCGGAGCGTTGACCGGCTCTTCGTTTCTTAAGGCAACCACAACTTTCCACAAACAGAACATTGCTACTACACATAGAACGTCGTATCGTGGGCCTGTTTCTTCCTCTAGTGGCAAATAACGAATGGTGTGCGGATTTAGCTTCAGTCGTTTCCTGATTGCTCTGCCTATATCGTCCCAGAAAAACTGGGCCTCCGTACAGTACATAAACACATGTTCGATGGTCTCAGGTTCTTTGCAATACCTACAGTTGACGGACCATGGGACAAATATGCCTTTTGATTGCAACCATGTTTTTACTGGCAAGGTGTTCGTGTGGACTTTGAAGAAAAACGTTTTAATCCTTGGCTTGATTGCCATCTTCTTTACCCGGCATAAGATGTCAGCTCCTGGACTATTCGCAGCTATTTGTCTGTAGGTGGGCTCGGGAAACACACACTCAATCAGATCCGCTCGAAGCTTAGTCTTCTTCACACTGAAAAGGTAGTCTGCCGAAAACCTTGCCAACAAAAAACGTATACTTCCCACAACTTCCTTATCAAACCCATTTAGTGCAAAGACCCGCCTGTTTGTAGCAACAACAATTTCTGGTAGGTACAAGTATCCTATGCTCTGCAACATTGTTCGTATCACTGGGTGTCTTGCATTTGCGGTAGAAGAACAGTCTCATAATCACTTGCGTGACAAACAGATGTCGCAGTCCAACTCCTCCTTGAGATACAGCCCTAAACAAATTGTCCCTTCGCATCGCTTCGAAGTTCGACTTCCATATCATTGTTGCAAAGACTCTATGAAATTGCTGGATCTGTTTCCTCGAACACTGTAGCACCTGAAGCCAATACATCAGTTTTGCCACCAAAAACACATTGCATACACTGGTACGCTGAAAAATAGACAGTTCCCTTCCTTTACATATATTCGCATGTGTTCTTACTTTTCTACACAATTCTGTCCATATCCTGTTGGTGTTTCTAGATTCTTGCAGTGGGACCCCCAAATAAACGGTTGGTTTGCATTGCCACTTTATGCCCATAAACTCTTCCGGTGTTGTTCCCCATTGACCGGCCCATATTCCTATCGACTTTTCTTTGTTTAGGGATGCTCCTGATAATTCACAGTATTCTTCAATTTCCTTGACCACGTGTTGAACACTGTTCTTATCTGAAACTACAAACGTCAGGTCATCCGCGTACCCTAGGACTTTCACTTCACAGTTTTCCAAATTAAAGCCTCTGATGTTCGTATTATGTAGAACGTTGCGACATAACGGCTCTATATAAAGGTCAAAGAGTAGGGGTGATAACGGACATCCCTGGCGAACAGATGAACGCAGCTGAATCGCGCGTGTACACATATTATTGATCACCAACTTTGTTGCCACTTCTTTGTAGCACAATCTAACACGATCAATGAAACGTCTCCCAATGTTCATTTGGTGAAGCGTATTAAACAGAAAATCATGTCTGACCCTGTCGAAAGCTTTCATAAGGTCGGCCTGCAACACTGCTGCTTGATCTCCTTCTTGCGTACATATGTCCAACACTGTTCGCATAACATGAATGTTTGCTTGAATATTTCTGCCTTTGATCGCGCACATCTGGTGGTCCCCAACAAGGTTTGGGATAACCTTCTGCAACCTAGCTGCCAGCACTTTCGCGTAGATTTTATAGTCCGCATTGCACAACGTAATTGGCCTATAATCTGTGACTTGTGGCACCGCTCCTTCTGAAATCTTCTTAGGTATTAGTATAGTATGCGAATGTCTAAACGATCTGGGGAGCACCCCTTCTTCTTCAGCTTCCTTGAAAACTTGCAGAAGTACAGGAGATAAAAAATCGCCGAACATCTGGTAAAATTCACCACCTAGTCCGTCTGGGCCTGGTGTCTTGTTTCTTCCTAGGGACACCACGGCTTCCTTTATTTCTTCCAGATCAAGCGGCCTGTCTAATGTCTGTTGGTCTTCCCCTGTCAGTTGTGGCAGATTACACATTCTTTTGCTTGCTGCTTTGGGTAGCATTTTATTTTCCTTGCCTATTAAGTCCGCATAATATTCTTCGAAGCATTTATGTATCTCCGATTCCTCGTGTAGAACAATTCCATTTTTTTGGATTTCCTGTATTGCCTTTCTTTTCACGTGGTCCAATTCCTGTCGAAAATATGCTTTGTTCGGTACCTTATCCGGCAAATACTGCTGAGATCTAGACCGTATTCGTGCTCCTTCGTACTTTGTATGGTTTACAATTTCCAGTTCATACTTGAAATCTTCCATCTCCTTATAGTACGTGCCGGGATTTTCACACTCCAGTTTCATGACGTTGCTTAGCTGCTTCTTTAATTCGTTCTCTCTCCTTTTTTCATGATATGCTAGCACACTGCTTCTTTCTATCGCAATAAACCGAACACGTTGTTTAAACTGTTCCCAAGATGAAACCCAAGACTCCTTGCTTGATATTAGCTCTGCTATCTCGTCTTTAACTGCGCCAATAAATGGTTGGTCTTCTAACAGCTTGACGTTCAACTTCCACAACGTCCATCCTTGCCGCTTGGATGTTGAATGGTCTTGATTTCCTAGAGTTACCTTTACTAAACAATGATCCGTGAAATATGCCGCGTGCACTTCATACTTCGTCACAGTCTTCGTAGATTTCGCTGTTGTGTACACCCGGTCCAACCTAGCATTTGTGCCATTTTGGAAATGCGTATATCGTTGGGCCTTGCTTGCCGTTCTTTCATATGCATCTATCATGCTGTTGTTCACTGTTAAGGCCAGGAGGGCTTCCCCGCTTTTATCGGCGCACTGCCCTACTTTGCTTCTGTCTTTATCCATTAAGGTGCAGTTAAAATCGCCAACCAAAACTATGTTATTGCATCCGTCTACATAACTGTTCAAGGCCTCGAAGAACGTAATTCTTTCTTGTACGTTATTTGGGGCATACACGGCGATAAAGCGCCACATTTCATTATCAATGAGGACATCAAGCTTCGCTGCTCTTCCTTGATTATCGGTTGCATGGTGAATCGGGATCATGTTTGGCTTTTTCCGTAAACAGAGTAACGTTCCTGCTGAGTGCCCGACTGCGTGGCTAACGACAACGTCGAATTCCTTTGCGAACACATTTGACATTAGTTCTGCAGTGCCTTCTTCTGTGCTTATTTTTGTCTCTTGAATGGCGAGTAGATCAATGTTGGGGTAGTTTTGCAGGTAGCGTTTAAGCTGATATTGCTTCTTTCGGGAGTTTAGTCCCCTTACATTTAAGGTAGCAACTTGAATAGGTTTTCCAGTCATTGAAAAGTGTTCTTACCTAGTTGAAGTTCTGTCTTGAAGTGGAGTTAATAATTAGCTTGTTCGCTGTACGCAGTCGTGCCTTCGGCGTTACGTTACTTGGCTTTTAAGTCATCCCGAATGGCACGTCATCTAAGGACGTTGCCCCGGTTTCTTGCGGTGTCAAAACAGAAAGCGGAGTAGGGTTGTCCTGCTTTAGTCTTTTGGAAACTGGGATAATCCCTCGTCCTTTGGTTTTCACGATCTGTGCTTCACTGACGCGGGCGTTTTCACCAGACACTTTAATGTCCACCACTTGATTGCCCACGTTGCCTTTTTCTTTCTCTCTCTTATCAGTGCATTCATGTGCTCCATTCGGAGCCTCCGTGTCCTCAACACGATTTTTTCCTCCTGCTTTTCCTCTGTCAAAGCGTCCACCACCATGTCACTTTCTGAGCCATCCGTGAACATCTCCCTCCCTGGTTCATCTGGCTCCCTAGTCCTCGACGCGTAGGTAGTGACACACTCGTCTTCTTCATGGCCGAATCGCCTGCATTTCCTGCACCATGGTGTGTTGCATGCCTTCCTAATGTGCCCTGCCTGCTTACAGCGTAAGCACAATGGGGGACGACCTTGAACTTCTAAAAGGACTTGGCAACCCGCAATAAACGTCAAATGAGGCATGTCATCTACAGTAATATTTTCCTTCATTTCTAGCGTTACTTCCCTCGTAGTCGACTCAATGCCTTCAAAGAACGAAGTTCTCCATTTTTGCCGACTCACCTCTTTTACTTTACCGTAGACTGACAACGCACGCCTCACATCCTCGTCAGGAATATTCCTCGAGATCCAGTGTATCTTGACACAAACACTTTTCGCATTCGGGTCGATGATCTTGCACACTTTCCCTTTTACCTGCCGTTCTTTTAGTGCAAGTAGCTTGTCCTTCGCCACGCCATGATGAAAGCTTAGCGTCCACACATGGTTGAATTGGTATACACCGAAGCCTGCGACGTCTTCCTTCTTGACTTTATCACGTAATGCATCACCGAAGTGGTGCACGTTGTAGGGTCTTCCTCGTGGGTCCGCGTGTAGGAAAATCGTGTTATAGGACAGTTTTCCGGCTGGTACAGTTGGCATAATAAGACGATATTCGGAGGTATCCTGAGCACTTGCCTGTACGTCGTTCACCCGGCTAGGCCTAGCCGTAACACCCGCCCCCGTGGAGCTCATTTTCCTGCGTCCGTACACTTTCACAGCCGGAAGCAGAATCCCCGGCCACGACCGCACTCTTTTCGCTTATTTAGTGTATTCTACAGATATGGTGGACTCCATTGAGCTGTTTTTTCAACTGCATGTAGTAGAAAGCAACAAAATGGACACGAGCGTCTCAACTCTGACGCGGTCGACAGGATTCGAACCTGTGCGGGGGAACCCCAATGGATTTCAAGTCCATCGCCTTAACCACTCGGCCACTACCGCACCCTTCTCGTTTATTTAGTGTATTCTACAGAAATGATGGGCTCCACTGAGCTATTTTTTCAATTGCATGTAGTACAAAGCAACAAAACGGACATGGGCGTCTCAACTCTGACGCGGTCGACAGGATTCGAACCTGTGCGGGGGAACCCCAATGGATTTCTAGTCCATTGCCTTAACCACTCGGCCACAACCGCTTTTTTTCTTTTTTTTTTTTTTATTGGCAACAAATGTTCGAAAACATATTGTTTCTCGTCACAGTTCGATAAAAACGCAGTCAAAACTAGGCCTACTTTGGCCCTTCTTTTCCACCTAAGTTCATCGCAACACTCCCCATTGTGGCGGGGTAGGGAGCTTCACTCCAAAAAGCCAAAGCCCACGATCAGCACTGCGACATCATTGGGTACGTCAGTTAGTGGGTGAGGGCCCTCATTCCCTAAGATGTGCTACATATATTGTATGCATCAAAGTTACATCACTAGACATATTCCGTGTTGCGCGCTGTAGAATTTTCCAATCACTCTCGAGACGCTTTGTTTATCATCAGTAGCTTGCACACGGTTCCAAATGTCTCTGGTTTGAGGTTTCTGACGATGTTGGCGAGCCTGATCCAGCGATGCTCGTCCTTTAGCTTGTTGTGCCCAGCTAGTGATGCCGTCCACAGTAACTTCTCTTTCAGGTACGTAACCGGTGGCGCCGCTCTTACGTCGCACTCGACTCGTGCTGTGCGTGCCTTCCACAACGCGTGTAGTCCTGTCATTGCGATCACACTGAGAAGTTCGGCGCTTGGGTCATTGGTGAACATAAGAAATTTGAGGTTTTCGTACGTGAAGTCCGCCGTAATCTCCAGCGACACACGGAGGTCACTCCAGAAGAGCAGCGCCGTTCTGCAATCGGAGAAAACATGCCTTAGTGTTTCGTCGTGGCCACAGACATCGCATTTCCCATTGTTCGGCACAAAGAAGCCTTTCCCCATCATCCACTTTCTCACTGGGAGGACTTCACAATGGAAACGGACAAAGAAGTCCTTTGTCCCCGTAGCTACTGGCAGCTGGCGAATTCGCTTCAATGTATCCATCCTTACCGTGTTCCCGCCTAATTGGCGATATAGTGGAGGAGCAAATGTACTGGATATCGTGTCCCAGTAAAGCGTTTTCCTTTTCACGCTTGAGAGGTATTCCCACGAAAACCTTTCTGTGAAGAACTGGACACTTTGATTAACCTCCTTATAGAAGCCCAAGACTCGATGATTATTCACCCCGTCTTCTGTGGTGACGATCCATGGCAGGAGATGGTGCGCTCCCAGCGTCTGCATGGCGACCCTGAGTTCTGACCTTGCCTCATCTCTAAAGAACATGAACCTTTGAACCTTGATCTTGATTGCCAGGTTGACCAGGCTCAAACCTCCTGCTTCGAGAGGCCAGAACAGGTTTGACCGAAGCATCCTCTCGAACTTGGATTGCCACAAGAAGACGGCGCATATCCTTTCAAATCGACGCATTGACAGTGTGTCGATGGTGGTTGCCTGTGCAGAGTACAAAACCGCTGGGAACAGCACGGTGTTGCATATATAGCTTCGGTTAATTAGTGATGTACCTCTTCCCATGTAGGGCTTTTGCTTTGCGTGAAGGGAGTTAATCTTCCGCTGCCACTTCGTGGCGTCCGGAGTGCACCAGTCCAGATTGACTCCTAGATAAGTTCCAACTTCTGACGTGCATTTCATCTGCATGAACACTGTTGACCTGTCGTCCCAGTCTCCCAAACACGTGCCTTGAGACTTCTTCACATTTAGTTTGGCTCCCGAGCAGACGCAAAACAATTGCAAGACAGCAAAAGCCTCCTCCAGTCCCTCCCTGCTAGTGCAGATAAATGCCACATCGTCAGCGTAAGCCAGCAGCTTCACTTCTGTCTGCGCCAACTGCAGGCCCTCGATTTTTTCATTGTTGATAATTGCACGACATAGCGGCTCAATATATACGGCAAAGAGAACCGGTGACATAGGGCAGCCCTGCCGGACGGACTTTTCAACTGGGAACCTAGCTCCAATTTTTCCGTTGATAATGAGTTGCGAAGATATGCCTTTATAGCAGATCTTCACCCACTCGAGCAGGTCCTTTCCGACATCAATCCAGCGCAGGAGGTCATCAAGAAATTCATGACTTACGCGGTCAAAAGCCTGACTGAGATCAGCCTGGAAGACGGCTAGAGGTGTCCCAGTAGTTTTCGCTACCTCGCACGCAGTCCTCATGATGTGGAGATTGTCAGTGATCTTCCTTCCTTTGATTCCGTAGGCCTGGTGGTTTCCTACTACCCTCCATAACACAGAGTCCAACCGTCTTGCTAGCACCTTTGCGAGAATCTTGTAGTCCACACATAAAAGGCTTATTGGGCGATAGTCTGATGTACTGGGTATTCCCGCCTCCTTGGTCTTCTTTGGGATGAGTACCGTGTGGCATCTTCTCATAGATGGGGTCATCATTCCTCTTGTTCTGATATCGTCAAACACGTCTTCCAGGATATAAGAGAGATCTTCTTCAAAAGTTTTGTAAAAAGCAGCGCCAAGCCCATCTGGACCAGGTGCCTTATTTCGAGACAACTTTCTTATGGCGGCTCTAATTTCCTTCTGTTTGATTTTTCCTGTCCCTTTCTCCCTGTCTTCCGGGCCCACCTTTGGAACGTTCTTGAATATGTCTCCGGTTTCAGCGTGTGACGTCTCTCCTTTTCCAAACAGCTCACGATAGTGCTGATAGAAAGCATCAGCTACTGCCCCAGTCCCCTTCTGATCCGTGCTTTCAGTGCGAACTCTCTCTATTTTGTTTTGACACCTTCTTTCTCGTTCTCGCAAAGAAAAGACCCTTGTGGGAATTTCATCCCTTTCGATGACTTGCAGACGACTGCGAACCTGTGCCCCTCGCCACTTCGCACGCATTTGTTCATGTATTTTCTTCTTAATTTCTTTCACGTCTTCTGCAAACATCCCGGGCGTTTTTTCTTCTTCTCTTACGATGGTTACAAGACTCCCCAGTAGAGCTTTCATTTCATTCTTTCTTTCCTTGGCCTTTTTCTGCCCGTACTCAATCGCTTTTTCCCGAACTGCTTCTTTAAAGGAGCATGGAAATGATCGGAATAAAATATGACGGGAGAAGTAGAAATTATGATTCTGAGCCCTGTGATACATATTCGCACAAAAAGTTTGAGCGTAGCGCGCAATCCTGGAGCGCGAGGGAGCTTTGAATCTCGCGGCAGAAATGCCCCCTCACTCGGCTGTCAGCCGCTGACGTCATGTGACCGCGCCGTCTTTTTCTTTATTTTTTGCGATTTCTCCGGCGCGCGCTGGCAAGCCGACCGGGAAGGAAGCGTTGTTGCTCATCGGACGCCGTGCGAAGGACAGGTGATGAATTGAACTCTTTAGGCGACACGTCTGCTCTTCTCGACGAAACGTTTTATGGAGTTGGAGGCTAAGTTCCTCGAGCTTCGATTTCGCCACACGAATGTACCGGAGGCTGGTAAGTGATGCTGCTAAGTGTGAACGAACATTCGGATTGAAATATAGTGCTTCTTCTTATTTACAAATGCATAGTCATGAAGACGCGGCGCAGTGACCAGTGTTTTCACTTGAAGATGTTGCCGACCATCATGACTTCTCCGTGTTGTGGTCAACACTATGGGCTCTGAACCGCATGGACACTGGCATCTCTGAGGCGAAAGAGCGGACCGATGAACGCATAGCTGTGTAACATTGCGCTTACCATATCTTAGTGATACCAGGAGCGTAACGTCTCCACAAACACTACAACATGAATACCAAAATAAAGTTAGTAAAGTTCATCTGCTAGCGATCTGTGGGAAACCCCAAAATACATGGTCAAATAATCATTTTCTTTTTTGAATGGTCACACGCAGAATACAACACTGGCACATGGAATAAATCTCCAACTGACAGGAACGTATTTAGTCGTATCACATATATATATATATATATATATATATATATATATGCTGCACACACAGGCACAATACTGTTCACTAATGAACGACACCTCAGCACAATCGGAACAGAAATCACAACCGCGTACGATCCACCTCAACCCGGGCCGTCACCGCAACACAGAGGCCTGGCTACACCTTTTACACTGCCCGCAGTCTTGTTTTATGCAAAACTTACGAGACAAATCTTGTAAGAACGCAAGTGAATGTCAAACGCAAATAAATAGCACCAGCGTCTCAGTCGGTAAGTTGCCACGATTCCTGAGCTAGCAGACGATTCTGGCGGGGAGCGGACGCTTCCGGCAGCCAATGAAGTGCTCGGACGCCTGACGTCACCACACGCCAGACTCGGCTTGGGGGAGACTGTCGCCGCAGAGCGCATTCTTCCAAACTAATTTTCTCGGGAAATTCGCGCTTTTCGAAGGAAATATTTTCCGTAACAGTTTATGAAGGTAGTATGTTCATATCAAGCGGTGAAAAAATATATGTTCCAAATGATTTCTATGCTCCTTTAAACGTTTCCCAAGCCGGAGCATTCATGTGCGTCTTGCGTAGATCACCAATCCTAAGCTTCAATTCGGACACGAAGTTTTCATCTCTTAATATACTTTCATTCATCTTCCATGGCAATTGGCATTTTCTGACGTTCGACGTCCTGTTTGCATTTAGCAGCGCCGTTACTAAAGCGTGGTCGGTGAAGAAGAGTGGCTTAGCTTGGTACTCCGCAATGCTTGGGTTCACTTCACCGGAGCAATATATGCGATCCAACCTGGCATGGGATGTACCTTGCCAATGAGTGAATCTGATCTTATCACATAGTTTTCCGGTCGCCACGTCTTCCAAATTATTTTCCTCGATTATCCTTTTAAGGACGGATACGCTGCTGTCTTTAATTTCCTTCCTGTAGGTGCTGTCTGACTGGCGCTCCACGCAGTTAAAGTCTCCCGCCATAATTAGTGTACTCGATGTGTTGGCAAACTGTTTTACACTGGTGTCGAAAAAGAGCTTGCGCTCTGCGGACTCATTGGGTGCATACAGACTTATCACCCTCAGAACTTCAGCGTCCCACATCATGTCAACAGATACTAGGCGCCCATTTTGCTCAAGGTCGCAGTCGATGACAACAATGTTTTGAGATTTCCTTATCATCACGGCCATGCCAGCGCTTCTATTTACTCCGCATGCTTGAAACACAAGATACGACTTTTTGAAGACATCAGCAAATTCAATCTCTTCCTCGGGGCTCGAAATTTTGGTCTCCTGCAGGCAGATTATATCAATGTTTTCCTCTCGCAGAACAGTTCTAAGCCACTCTTTCCTTTCTCTCCTCACTAGACTGTTTACGTTCAAAGTAGCAATCTTGAGTGTCGTACTTTTCATTATCGCTAATGATTTTATACTTCGATCACTTACACCGAATGGTCCTTTTTGAGGCGACGCCTTCTTTCTTCAGGTGTGATGACCGGAGCTGGCGTGTACCTAGATTTCCTATGACTGGCCCCGACCTCTTTCCATTTTAATTCATTTCTTCCAGCGCCGACGTCCGACGGAGTCATCTCACTACTTGGTTGGGCGACGTCATTTTCATGGTCGTGCTCTATTCGTGGCACCACCTTATTTTTTCCCTCCAAGAAACGCCTGCCGTTTTCCGAGTAGTTACCACCGGTCTGGTCGATGGCCATGTCTCCTGAGTCGTTGGAATGCGGCGTACTTGAGAGAGCGTCTTCATGAGTACAGACGGAATCGGTCCGAGGTTGACCTCGATCCTTTTCGTTCCCTGTTGCTTGCAGCTGGTCCTTCTGTTGCTTGCCGGCTGTAACTTCTGCATGAGATGCACCGCCGTCCTCCGCCGCTTTGACGCTGCTGGCCACTGACATCTCATTCACGTCCATAAGATCACCAGCAATTGTGTCTTCTACCGAAGCCTTTGTTTTCGACGCGTACGTGCTAATGCAGTCTTCTGTCTCATGACCGAACCTTCGACACGACCGACACCACGGTGAGTTGCACTGCTTCCTTAAGTGTCCCACCTTCTTGCAACGCAGGCACAGTGGCGATCTTCCTGGTATGTCGATGAGCACTTGACCTCCAAGGATGTTGATTATGTGTGGAATAGCGTCTACTGTCAGCCCGTCGCGAAGAGTCAATTTCACCTTTCGTGTCGTCGTCTCCGCGCCCGCGAACGCCGTTGATTTCCACTTTTCCCTTTCTATCTCTTCCACTTTGCCAAATGCGCAGAGAACATTTCTCACGGCATTATCGGATACGTACATTGGAAGCCAATGCAGAGACATTTCAAGGTGCTTTTTGTTGGGGTCCAAGATAACACATTTTTTTCGCTTAACCACGATTTCTTTCTTCTGCACCAACTTGTCCTTGGCCAGCCTCGTGTGAAGTGTTAATGCCCACACGTGGTTGTACATGTACGCCCCAAACTGTGCCACGTCCTCTTTCTCAATGACCGACAACACACCTTCTGCAAAATCGTCCGCCTTGTACGGCCTGCCAGATGGGTCCGCGTGCAAAAAAAGGGTGTTGAGCAATGTGCTACCTGTTGGAAGCGTCGGTAGAATCAGGCGGTATCCGTTTGTAGAATCTTTGGCAGCAGAGTCTGTACCGTGGTCCCGGCTAGGGTTAGCCGTTGTTGTCGCAGCTCCGACGGAGCCCATCGTTCCACGTCCGCACGCTAGCGTGGCAGGAAGTAGAATCGCACTCGGCCACAACCGCACTCTTTTCGTTTACTTAGTGTATTCTACAGATATGGTGGACTCCATTGAGCTATTTTTCAACTGCATGTAGTAGAAAGCAACAAAACGGACATGAACGTCTCAACTCTGACGCGGTCGACAGGATTCGAACCTGTGCGGGGGAACCTCAATAGATTTCGAGTCCATCGCCTTAACCACGACCGCACTCTTTTTGCTAATTTAGTGTATTCTACAGATATGGTGGACTCCATTGAGCTATTTTTTCAACTGCTTGTAGTAGAAAGCAACAAAACGGACATGAGCGTCTTAACAATGACGCGGTCGACAGGATTCGAACCTGTGCGGGAGAACCCCAATGGATTTCTAGTCCATCGCCTTAACCACTCGGCCACGACCGCACTCTTTTCGTTCATTTCGTGTATTCTACAGATATGATGGACTCCATTGAGCTATTTTTTCAACTGCATGTAGTAGAAAGCAACAAAACGGACATGAGCGTCTCAACTCTGATGCGGTCAACAGGATTGGAACCTGTGCGGGGGAACCCCAATGGATTTCTAGTCCATCGCCTTAACCACTCGGCCACGACCGCACTCTTTTCGTTCATTTCGTGTATTCTACAGATATGATGGACTCCATTGAGCTATTTTTTCAACTGCATGTAGTAGAAAGCAACAAAACGGACATGAGCGTCTCAACTCTGATGCGGTCAACAGGATTGGAACCTGTGCGGGGGAACCCCAATGGATTTCTAGTCCATCGCCTTAACCACTCGGCCACGACCGCACTCTTTTCGTTTATTTAGTGTATTCTACAGATATGGTGGACTCCATTGAGCTATTTTTTCAACTGCATGTAGTAGAAAGCAACAAAACGGACATGAGCGTCTCAACTCTGACGCGATCGACAGGATTCGAACCTGTGCGGGGGAACCCCAATGTATTTCTAGTCCATCGCCTTAACCACTCGGCCACGACCGCACTTTTTTTTTATTGCGTTTCTATAAAACCACTATTTCGTACATCCCTTTTGTACTACATCACTAAAATCACCGCCTCGTACATGCTTGCCCACATTCCGTCCTGTCTGTTCCACTGTCGGCCTTACAGTTTTATTTTGCACCCGAATGTCCTTGGTTCAAGTCGCTTTATCGTAGGGGCTAGCTCAGTCCATTTTTCCTCGTCTCGCAAGTTATTTGTCCCAATTAGGGATATCGTCCACATGAGCGTATGTTTGAGGTATTCCACGGATGACTTGTATTGTTGACTCTATGAGATGAGCCACAGAAGATTGTGTACTCATCTTCCTAAGCTTTCCTTAACCATTTATCCCGCTTGTTACCACACTTGTTATTCGTATCTCGCCTATTTCTATCCTTGAGTCAACAACTGAGACAAGTTCTAAAACATTGCCACATTGCTATCGTACTGAAGTGCAGCATCCCATCGTATGCTCTCGAGGAGTGCCAACACCACTGTGCTTCACATTTAAACCGCCCCGCATATCTTACCAATTCCCTCCCCTGGAAAGCTTTCAAATGCTCGGGAAACATAATTTCATTCATACTTACTCGCTGAAGTGGAACTTGATGATCCCGTCCACCACTCTGAAGCCTTTGCACTGCCACTGTTTGAAGAAATTTCGCTGCCCCAAAGGTAACCTTTCCCTCCCAAGCCACATGCGGACATAATAGCTCACAATATTTCTAAATTTCGCCTTGCTCCAACAATCACCTCCATGAACAACCCTACACCTATTAAGCCACACTTGATAGACAATTTCTGCGGCGACCAATAGATAGAAGCTCTGCTGCTTCTTAACTACTTGCCCGATATGGATCCCCACAGCTTGTTCAAACGTAAGACTACTTAATCCAAAATATTTTTTGAAGCATAACCACAGGTATGCAGGCACTTTACACTCAAAAATTGCATGTTTTACTGTTTCTGTGCGACTACAAAGCGCGCAGTTCCGTCTACTGGTCTTACCCCATAAATAGAATCTGTCTTTCACAGGTAGTACTCCATGCCCTATTCTCCACAACAGCGATTTCCTTTTACTATCCAACCAGAAGCTATTCAGTCTTCTCCATCCCTCTCGTGTTATCTGGGAAGAGGAGTTCTCAACAAATTCTTTCCTCAAGTCTTTGTAGATTTCCACGACCTTGCAATCGCCATAGTCCTTATTATTGTTCAACTTTTTAAGCTGTACAAGAGCCTGTTTCGCTACTTTGTATAGTCTTGGCTGGTTTTCAGACATTGGGACTCTATGATCAATGCTTTCTTGCCTAAAAAGTTTTATGTTAGTGCCCAGCCAAAACCTCGATAAAAGTTTCCCGGAACCTTCCTGAGTTAGCATCCTGTAAGCTCCATGTACCGCGTATGCCTGTGCTAAATGTCGAAAGTCCGGAATTTGCAGGCCACCATCCTCTATTGGAAGCTTTAATCTTTCTTGAGCCACCCACTGAGTCTTTCCACTCCAAATGAAGCTAAAACAACATTTCTCTATTCCTCGGCATACATCCCGAGATGGGTGAATGACCGAGAACAAGTATGTGTACTTTGGCACCACGATCGCTTTAATGACCTGTGCTCTAGCCATCAGTGACATTGCAGGCTCGTCGTGATCGTTCATAATCTTTTCGACTGCTGCCTTCAAGTAGGACCAATTCTTGCAAGACGCTCCATGCTTATCAAATAGGATACCTAAAATTTTTACTTCATCAACAACTCTGAGCCCTAGATCTCTCCTTGGGTACTCGCCCCCCATGTACAGCATTTTCGATTTCTCTTTGTTAATTTTCGCTCCACTTCTTGTCCCATATTCTTCTAAAACCTGCAATGTGTTCTCCACGTCCTTTTCGCTCTGAACAATCATTGACAAGTCGTCTGCATAGGCGACTATTGTCTTTGTCTGTGCTGAGCCAGGTATTCCCACTCCCTTGATTGATGAACACTGATAAAGTTCTCGCAAGAGGCGATCAAATGCCAGGACGTACAAAAGAGGAGAAAGAGGGCAACCCTGCCTTACACTTCTTCGAATAGTAAATTCCTTCGCTAGACAACCGTTGATGAGCAACCTGCTCTTGCATCCTCTATACATCGCTCCTATAGTGCTTACTATTTCATTTTCTGCTTCGACTTGTTCTAGCGTTTCCCTCAAAAACGCATGTTTCAACCTATCAAAGGCCTTTTCTTGATCAAATGCCATTAAAATACTTCGTACGTCCCTCTCCGCTAACCACTGTATTACATCCCTGATTTCCCAAAGTTTGTCCTGTATTTTTCGACCACCGACTGCTGCCCCCTGAAATGGCGATATCCAGTTTTTCATGTTTTTTTGTAGCCTCTTTACTAGAGCCTTTGCTAGAATTTTGTAGTCTACGTTTAAAAGTGTTATCGGCCTCCAGGCTCCCAACTGCTCCTTTCGCTGGGGGTCCTTGCATAACAAAGTAACGGTTCCCTCCATAAACTCGTCTGGTAGTGATCCCTGTTTTAGAGAGTAATTAAGCACCTTAACCAGAGAGGGACCCAGGAGGTTCCAATACTGCTTGTAGAACTCAGCAGGCAACCCATCGGGTCCAGGTGCTTTTCTGTTTTTCAGGCTACGGACAACCTGAACAACCTCCTCGCAGTTCAGTTCAACTCCCCTGCGGGTGTAATCGGAACTGAAACAGTCCGACTCTGTGAGGTCTCCCCCGTACAAGTCTGAGAAGAACTCTCTGACCATTTCAGCTATTTGTCTCTGACCAGTGATTCTGCTGCCGTTTTTCATTAGAGCCTCCATTGGTGGCTGAGCTGAAGAAAGATGTTTGGAGAGGAGCCTTCAGGAGCACCAGGCTTCCTTCTCAATTTTATTTTCCGCCGCCAAATACCTTACTGCCTCCCACCGCTCCTCCCTCAGGAGTGCCAGGTGATCGTTGGCAGAAGAAAATGTCACACCGGAAAGAAACCCAGTGCCAGTTTGTTGAAGTTGGCGCAGATGTGCCTGAAGTCTGCATGTCAAAGCACGCTTCTCATGGGCCTTTTTCCGGCCCCAGGCTCTCAGACAGTTCCTGATGTCATCTTTGAGTTTTACCCACCAAGCAAATGTACTGTCACTCCCCCGGACCGCTCTCTCAATTAAGGTCTGTATGTCCGCATGAATTTCTGGACACTGCAGTAATTTGGTGTTCATGCGCCAGGGGTGTCGGGAGCCTGGAAAACCCACTTTTGTCAATTCAACTAAAACTCCCTTATGATCAGAGATGTCAATGGTCTCAATCGTCTGAATATTTTCTCGGATGACTTTCGGCGAACATCGCATTGAACGCGTGCTGTTCTTGCTTTCCAAAGAGCTTGTAGCCCTGCCATTGCTATCACACTTAGCGTTTCAATGTAGTTGGTGTCTGCAAAGACAAGGAACTTCAGGCTTTGGTACGTAAAAACTTCATTCACACGCAGAGTTGCCCTCAAGTCGCTCCAAAAAAGTATGGCGTTCCTGCATTCATAAACTATGTGACGAATTGTCTCCTCTTGGCCACATACATCGCATCTTGCGTTCTGAGGCACGAAGAAGCCTTTGTCCCTAAGCCACTGGTTTGCTGGGAGCACTTCAATGTGAAACCGGATATAAAAATCCTTGGTTCCGGTGGGAACAGGCAATTTCCGGACCCTCTTTAGCACATCTTGCTGACTGAGCGCTGTATACTGCTGCCTGTAGAGAGGTGGCGGGAAGGAACTGGTAACAGTGTCCCAATAGAGCGTCTTCTTTTTAACCGTTGCAAGGTATTCCCACGAGAATTTCTCCAGGAAGAAGTCTATGCTGTGCTCGATGTCCATGTAGAACGTCAGACCGCCTGCTACTCCTATAGAAGCTTCGGTGGTTGCAATCCACTTTATCAGGTTCCGCGTGCCCAGCTTTCGTAGCCCAGCTCGAAGCTCCGGTGCGCGCTGATCGCGGAAGTATATAAAGCGCTGAACTTTCAGTTTTATCTCCAAGTTCACCAAATTAGGTCCTCCAGCCTGCAGGGGCAGAAACAGATTCGTCCTACGCATGCGCTCGAAAGTAGATTTCCATAGATATGTGGCGCAGATTCTGTGGGAGCGCTGCACAGTCTTCGTATCGACATGAACAACCTGGGCCGTGTACAGCACAGTAGGATAAAGGACTCTGTTGCATATATGGCTTCGGTGTAGCAGGGATAACTCTCTTCCATTGTAAGACTGCAATTTCCCGTGTAGCGCGTTGAGCTTTACTGGCCATGGTCCAGAATCCTCATTTGTCGTGTCCATGTTCACTCCCAGGTACTTTCCCAGCTCCGGCGAGCACTCAATACCCATGATGTTTGTGGGCTTGCTTTGCCACTCTCCCAGCAGGGAGACTTTCGACTTCGCAGTGTTTATTTTAGCTCCTGATGCTTCACAGAAGGATAGCAACGTTTGCAGCGCACTCTTCACATGTTCTTCATCCATGCAGATGATAGCCACGTCGTCTGCGTACGCCAGGACCTTGATCTCCTGTTGGGCTAGATTGAGTCCGCTGATTTCTTTGTTGTTCATAATCAGGCGACAGAGTGGCTCGAGGTAAAGTGAAAACAAGGCCGGTGACATTGGACAACCTTGCCGAACGGAACTGTTGACGGCGAACCTTCGCCCTATGTTCCCGTTTACAATCAGCTGTGCTGAGATCTCTGTGTAGCAGATTCGAATCCACTGCTCCAGGTTTCCTCCTACGCCGATCCACTGTAAGAGGTGGAACAAAAACTCGTGGCACACTCGGTCGAATGCCTGTCTTAAGTCTACTTGGAAGGCAGGCAACGGGCAACCCGTCACTCTTGCTATTTCGCATGCCGTTCTCATGGTATGGAGGTTGACCGCGATTGTTCGACCCTTGACTCCGTAGCTCTGATGTCCACCGATGATCTTGTCGAGTAGACTGTCAAGTCGTCGAGCGAGCACCCTAGTCAGGATTTTATAATCTGTGCACAGTAAACTTATAGGGCGCAGATCTGACGCTGAGAAGGCGCCGTCCGGAGTCGACTTTTTCGGTATTAGCACGGTATGGCTCTTCCGCATGGACGGTGGCATCAACTGCCGGCATTTAATGTCCTCGAAGACTGTTTCGAGGATCGGCGTTAGATCTTCCTGGAAAGCCTTGTAGAACGCTGAGCCTAGGCCGTCAGGACCCGGAGCTTTGTTTCTTGGAAGCTTTTTGATCACACGGCTGATCTCACTTTGCGTTATTCTCCCGTCCACTTTTTCTCTGTCAGCATCTGTGAGCTTTGGCATGTGCTTGAAGAGTTCTGCATTCAATCCTGGTGCGTTATCCTGCTTCTCGAACAGGTCTTTGTAGTGGTTGTACAGTGCTACCTCCACCGCCTCACTGCCCTTCAATAGTCCACTTTCTGTCTTTAAGCTTTTTATCTCATCCTTCATAACTCTTTCCCGTTCACGTGCGTGAAATACTTTACTTGGTGCTTCATCGCGTTGAATGACTTCCACACGGCTTCGTATCTGTGCTCCGACGTAGCGCTCCCGCATCCGCTCCAGTATGCGCTTCTTGATTTCTTTAATATCTGCTGTAAATCTTCCAGGACATGCCTCCTCTTCTTTTAATATCGTCATCAGGCTTCCATATAATGTTTTCATTTCGCTTCTGGTTTCAAAAGCTCTTGCTTCTGAGCGCTCAATGGCCTTCAGCCGCACTTGCTCCTTGAAGATTTCCCAGGAAGCGGCGTTCACTCCATCCCCCTTCATACTGTTAATCAGGTCCCTTATCTCCTTCTTGAACTTTTCATCTTCGAGAATTTTTTCGTTTAGCTTCCAGGGTAAGTTGCGGTGCCGATTGCCCTTGTTGTCCCATTTAAGATAAGCGATTACTAATCCGTGATCTGTGAAAGCCATTGGTACGACTCTGTACATGGTTGTGCGCAGCTTAATTTCACAGGAGAGGTAGATACGGTCCAGCCTGGCATGTGAGCTGCCTTGCCAGTGCGTAAATTTTGCCGCGGCATCTTCATTTCCAATTGCTACATCTTGAAGGTCATGTTCCTGCAGCAACCTTTTTAGCTCTTTCACGCTGTTCTGCTTCTTCAGATTTTTGTAGGTGCAATCTTGAGGTCGGCAGAAACAGTTGGAGTCTCCGGCTATTATCAGTTTACTTCTTGTGTCTAGAAAATGAGACACGCTGGTTTCGAAGAAAAGTTTCCGTTCGTTATCTTCATTCGGGGCATATATGCTTATCACGCGTATGATCTCTTCATTCCAAACGCAGTCCACACACACCACACGCCCGTTCTGCTCCAATTCATAATCGATGACGGTGACACCGCTTCTCTTTTTGATCATGATCCCTGTCCCTGCGCTTCCATTTACAGCCGATGCATGCAACACGATGAATTGCTGTTTAAAATATTCTACAAACTCGACCTCTTGCTACTTCGACGATATCTTTGTTTCTTGTATGCAAATTATGTCGAGGCTGTTTTTAAAAATTGCAGTCTTCAGCCAGGCTTTCCTTTCTTTCCGTATCAGACTGCCTACGTTCAACGTCGCTATCTTTAACTTGGCTTTCATGGTGCATGGTCTTAAATAAGATGCTTACTTTTGGCCTTTGAGAAGCTGAAGTCGTTGCCTTCGTTCTTCTGGGGTTATTAGCGGGGCAGGTGTGTACCTCGATTTCCTTAAGTTTGAGATGGCGTCCTTCCATTTCAGATCATTTCGGCCACTATCTGCACATCGTCCGCTGTCCTCATTGCAGATCAGCGGCAGTTGATTTGTAGATCCAGCACCATCGTCCCCTTTTCCCTCTCTTTCCGAAGTCTTCCAAGTTGATCGGCCACGACCGCACTCTTTTCGTTTATTTAGTGTATTCTACAGATATGGTGGACTCCATTGAGCTATTTTTTCAATTGCATGTAGTAGAAAGCAACAAAACGGACATGAGCGTCTCAACTCTGACGCGGTCGACAGGATTCGAACCTGTGCGGGGGAACCCCAATGGATTTCTAGTCCATCGCCTTAGCCACTCGGCCACGACCGCACTCTTTTCGTTTATTTAGTGTATTCTACAGATATGGGGGACTCCATTGAGCTATTTTTTCAACTGCATGTAGTAGAAAGCAACAAAACGGACATGAGCGTCTCAACTCTGACGCGGTCGACAGGATTCGAACCTGTGCGGGGGAACCCCAATGGATTTCTAGTCCATCGCCTTAACCACTCGGCCACGACCGCACTTTCTTTTTTTCCTTTTTTTTCCAGATATTCTTTATTAATCACAGTATACACATCTCAAACAGTATTAAAACAGTTAAAAGAGTGAACCCCGTCTCGGAGCCACTTTAGAACAGAAGAGTTGCAGCCACTCGGGCACGTCACCTGCGTGCTCAGCAAACCGCTGTGTTTGAAGCAATTCCTCCGCTAAATACACCATAGGCGGCTTCCTATGTTCTTCGTTCCTACCAGCTATTACAACTTTCCATAAGCTGAACATTGCCAACACACACGATATATCATACCTGGGTCCATGCTTGTCAGCAAGTGGCAAATATCTTATGGTATGCGGATTGAGACGGATTCGCTTATCAACAGCCCTGCTTACGTCATCCCATTAAAACTGCGCCTCGGTACAATGTATAAACACGTGTTCAATAGTTCCAGCCTCGTTACAATATCTACAGTTAGTAGACCAGGGCACAAATATCCCTTTAGCCGCTAACCACGTCTTTACTGGCAAAGTGTTTGTGTGCAGCTTGAAGAAAAATGTTTTGATTCTGGCTTTGATGGGCATTTTTTTGACTCTGCACAGGATATCAGATCCTGTTGAGTCTTCCGGAATATCTCGGTAAAGTGGCACTGGAAAAAGCGCGTCTACAAGATCAGCCTTCAGCCTAGATTTGGACAGATTGAAGATGTATTCACGTGAAAACCTTGCCAGTAAAAATCGCATGCTCTGGATTACTTCCACATAGAAGGGGGACACAGTAAACATTCGACCTACACTCGACACCACAATATCAGGAAGATAGACATGACAAATGTTCTGTAGCATGGTTCTAATCACCATTTTCGAAAAAAGAACAGTCTCATACTTAGTTTCATCACAAACAAATGTAGGAGGCCTACGCCCTCTTTACGGACCGATCTGAATAGATTATCTCTTCGCATTGCCTCGAAGCTCGACTTCCAGATAAGCATAGCGAACACACGATGAAAATGTTGTATATTGCTTCGCATGCAGTGTAGCACTTGCAACCAGTATACAGCCCTGGCGACCAAGAACGTGTTGCATACTTCTGCTCTTTGGAAGATGGAAAGCTCCCGTGCTTTCCATATGTTGGCATGCGTTCTCACTTTCCCACAAAGTTTCGTCCATGTGCCACTGATGCTTCTGCCCCCCTGTAGTGGGACACCTAAGTAGTTCCCTGGTACGCACTGCCACTTGATGCCTTGAAATTCTTCGGGGGTTGTCCCCCATTGACCTACCCACATTCCGACAGATTTGTTCCTGTTGAGGCTAGCACCCGATAGCTTGCAGTATTGTTCAATCTCGTTTATGACACCAACAACACTTTTTTCTGGGAAACAACAAAAGTTAGATCATCTGCATAGCCCAACACTTTCACCTCGCAGGTGCCGAGATGAAACCCTTCTATGCTGGGGTTGCTAATAATCCTTCTACACAGTGGTTCTATATAAAGATTGAACAATAGAGGCGACAACGGACATCCCTGCCTCACTGATGAACGGAGAATAATGCTTTCTGAACAGGTTTTGTTGAGAACAAGCTTCGTTGACGCGTCTCTATAACACAGACGCACACGGTCTATAAACTCTTGGCCCAGGTTCATCAAGTTCAATATGGAAAATAAGAAGTCGTGGCAAACCTTATCAAAAGCTTTCGAGAGGTCTCCTTGAAGCACTGCCGCCTGATCTCCTTCTTGGGCACACACGTCGACGACTGTTCGCAACACATGCACGTTGGTCTGAATGCTCCTGCCTCTGATTGCGCACGTTTGATGCTGACCTATCAGGATCGGAATCACCTTCTGAGTAGTATGGGATCAGCTCAAGAAGCCGGCAAGTCACACAGTCGCCTGGACGCCATTAATTAGCAATTAGAGCTAATTGGGACCCCCACACATTAATCAGCATCATCCAATGAGTCATTACACTAATTGGGGAGCATCTAGGACGTGTCCAGACCACTGTGTGAGTTGCCGGCTACTTGAGCTGATAAAAAATAAAAAATAGGTAGAAAATAAAATGAAAAGATAGAAATAGAGTGGAGAGAAGGAGTTTAGTTGAAGATCAACGACGTCATCTTGAAGAAAGCGGCCCGGAACGGTCGCTGACCGTCGCTGGGCGACGGAGCACAGAGGCAGGTTGCAAAGCATCGCAGCACCAGTTCCGCACATCCTGTGACGTCAGCTGTGACGTCATCATGGCATGTCTGGGCAAGTTAGGACAGCTCTGGACATGCAAGGAGAAAAACACTCGTAATACAGAGGCTGGGAAAGCAAGAGTATGCAAACCATCATTAGCTAACAAGAAAAAACAATTAGTTACACAACAAATGAGCCCACCAGAACAGGAGCGCAGAACCATGCGTCTGCTCCATCCGAGAGGCAGGCAGAGAACTGACTCGTAATGGTTTTTCTCCTGTATAAAGTGCCGCAGCTGCATCCCCTAGCGGTTACTTTCTCAACTAATCTTACAACAAAATTATTAATAATCACGCCAGCGATACTCCCGTTCCCAAGGCAGAAGATGATAGAAAATGCCAGGGATGCCCGGACAACAGCAACCAGCACCCGACGTGCACGGGCACGAAAATCGCAAACAAAGCGGGAACAAAGTTGGCAAAAGCATTAGTTACACAACAAATCACCTCACCACAGCAGGAGCGCAGACCCATGCGACTGCTCTCCGTGACAACCAGCCAGAAACTGAGCGCGCGCGGAGAGCGCACGTCTGCTTTCTGCGACAGCCGGAGAGAAACTGACTGGAGCGCCGCTCCGCGGCCGCTACGCATACGCGCTCCTAGCGCCCTCTGGGGCGACCACCTCCGAGAGGCTAAGAGTGAAGAGCATTCCTGCGCCCCCTGCTGGCCGTTCTCATTGGTCGTGAGGCTAAGAGAGAAGAGCATTCCTGCGCCTCCTTCTGGCCGTTCTCATTGGTCGTGACGTCATCCTATTGTCTTAGGGCTACCCTGTTTTTTTCCACTAATGCTCCTTTGGTCAATCTACAATGAAGCCACAGTATGACGTCATCATGAGTAGTAATGTATCAGCTCAAGAAGCCGGCAAGACACATCTTCGTCTGGACGCCATTAATTAGCAATTAGAGCTAATTGGGACCCCCCACATTAATCAGGACCCTCCAGAGAGTCATTACACTAATTGGGGACCATCTAAGACACGTCCAGACGAAGATGTGAGTTGCCGGCTACTTGAGCTGATAAAAAATAAAAAATAGGTAGAAAATAAAATGAAAAGATAGAAATAGAGTGGAGAGAAACAATTTATTCGAAAATCAACGATGCCGCGGCGAAGAAACGGCTCCGGGGTGACCAGTGCTTGTTGACGTCGGGTAGTTGCAGAGATCGACGACAGGTGGCCACTTAGTTGCAAGGCATCACACCAGATGGCGCCACCATCATAGCTCTAGAGGAGAGAGACAGAGAACAAGATACTAGCGGCAGGTAAAAATGACAGCACTGCTAAACAAGTCTAGGCATGCGAGAGAAAAGGTCTAACCGCTACTGCTACACAGAAAACAGTACACATCGGGGGAAAAAGGCTTACGGGGGGACGATCGCTTAGGCCTAACCTCAACACTACGCAGCTAACACAAGGCGGGAACCACACATCGCTAAACATGCGAGAAAAGGCTTAACACGAGCGCGGTCACCGCTAAACACGGCAAACATACGAGAAAAGGAGCGCGCTTGGGCATAACCTCAACACTACGCAGCTAACACAAGGCGGGAACCACACATCGCTAAACATGCGTCAACAGGCTTGGACACCGCAAAACAAGTCTAAACATGCGAGAAAAGGCTTAGCACGAGCGCGGTCACCGCTAAACACGGCAAACATACGAGAAAAGAAGCGCGTCAAATCACTCACCTTTTCCCCCGCGGCAACTTCCAGGCAGAAACTGAGCGAGCGCGGAGAACACACACGTCTGCTCTCTACGAGAGGCAGCCAGAAACTGAGCGAGCGCGCGGAGCGCACGTCCGTATTCCGCGACGGTCCGAGAGAAACTGAGAGAGGCGACGCGCAGCGGCTGCTATGGATGCGCGCGCGCCCTCTGCTCCACCCGTCCGCGCATGCACGCGCGCGCTGCTAGCTCCCTCTGTGCCGGCCGCGGGTGTTTTCGGTTTCGGCTCTCTGCTGCGCGCGCGCTCCTAGCGGCGACGGGTGGCTTTTCAGTTTCGCTTTCATTCTCCGTTCTTTGCGCGCGCGCGTTTATCTCTATAAAGGCAGCGCGCACCGCGCTCGAGTCATCATTCTGACCGATACGTGAAAAACGCCATGTGTGGTTTATTCTCCTGCGCTTCTCGTCGTCGCAAGGAAAAGACAAAAAACGAAGAACTTCGCGAATTTATTCGCGGCATCGTGGAGGAAGCCTTTCAAGTCCACCGCCTGGAATGGTTGCAAGCGCGTCAAGAAATGTGTCAGGACAAGATGAAGACGCTCGACCGCATCTTAGCGGCGGACAGACTGGCGAAAAAGAAGTCCAACTTTAGCCTGGACAATCTGTATTGGGAACGCAGTTCCGATGTAGAGGACGACGACGAGGATGTGTAAATAAAAGCGATACATTTCTCTTCGAGTCTCAGTCTCTTCTTTTTCTTCGTGCAACGTGTACGCACGCAACATGTCTTCCCCCGAACCTTTTCGTTTCCGTCATCCCTTTCGCTGTATCTTAAGCGGCCCCTCCATGTGCGGCAAATCTACTTTCGTTGCTAACGTGTTGAGGAACCTGAACGACGTGGTAGACAAGCCTCCGTCACAAATATTCTACGTGCAGAAATATGCTTCGCCGAGCATGCAGGACGAATTCGGGGACTCCGTAAAATTTACCAAGGAGCTACCGCGAGAGTGGGACACGTCGCGCGCTACGCTGATCGTCGTCGACGATCACATGACCGACGCCGTTTCCTTGAAGGAGGTGACCGATCTTTTCATTCGGGGTTCTCACCACGCCAACGCCTCGATCTTCTTACTCGTTCAAAACATCTTTTTCGACAGTAGCCATTTTAGAACAATATCCTACAACGCCAGTTACGTCGTCCTGTGGCGCACCGTGCGCAGCGTGCACCAGATGGAACATTTCGGCCAACAGCTATTTGGCAGAAAAAGATTGGAGTATTTTCTGGACGCATATAAACAAGCGATGTCGTCGCCCCACGCATATTTACTCGTGGATCTTCACAACTACACGCACGAGGATCACAGGTTGCGTAGCAATATCTTTCCGGGAGAACGTCAATATATCTACGCTCCGAAATGAATCTCCGCCCTCACCTCACATTACTCAAAGTACTCTCCACTCTACCCCCTCCACGCCGCCGCGACGTCTTGAGACGTTCGTCCTCGTCCGACATGAAACACCTCTCCGAAATTTGCCTCAATGTATTGAACGGAAAGGTGGCTCTAGCTCCAGATACGTTCGCGCGTTTGAAGAAGCACAAACGCTTTTTACGACGGCTCGCCTACAAAAAAATTCACAAGAATCCGCAACGTTTGAAGCGCTATCTGTCTCAGCAGCGAGGACAGGGCGTGCTTTCGTCGGTGGTTCCTCTCCTGCTTTCCGCCGTGTTGAACCTTTTCGCCAATGGCCAAGAGAATTGAAGTGACCACCTCCTCCTCCATCGGAAACATTCTTTCTTCGAAGGAGAGTGACGACGTCAAAGTGAAACTCATACTGCAAGCACTGTATCGCATACTCAAGCAGTACGGATTTGACCCCTACGACAATAAAAACAAGGCGTCCGACGCTACAAATGACTTTGACTATTCGCTCCTCTCTCCAGAGGTGGACGAAGAGGAAGCGGAAAGGGTCGTCTCGGAATTAAAGAAGGTTCTTTCCTGGGATCGCGAGGGTTGTGTCTCCGTGTCGGGCAAGCCCATCAGACACTCCTCCGTTTACGAACTCGTCAATTATTTGTTGCAACGTAAGACGGGAAAGAAACCTTCCTGGTTCCCCAAAATCTCGAAACTATTGCGTCTGATTTCTCTACCCAAATCTCGCGAGCCTCAACAACAGCAGCAGCAGCAGGCCTCCATTGCGTGGACGACTTATGGAGGGATATGAGAAACCAGAGGGTGGTTTGGGGGGTGTGGAACGCTATAGAAAAGCGCATCACTTGAGCAAAAAGAAGGCTCTCGCCATTCTCAGAAAGCTGGATGCCTACACGCTCCACCATCCGGTCAGAAGAAAGTTTAATAGGAGACGCATCATCGCGCTCAAGATCAACGACGTGTGGCAAATGGACCTCGCCGATTTTTCAAAATACAAGAGATTCAACGGTGGCTACCGCTACATTCTCGTGGCAATCGATTCCCTCTCCCGCTTTCTGCGCACCCTCCCGCTAAAGACGAAGCGCCCCGCCGAAATGAAAAGGGCCATGATAAGACTTTTTCGGGGAGGTAACGTACCTACACGCATCTTTTGCGACAGAGGCGGGGAATTCTACAACAAGACCGTCAAGGAGTATCTCTCACGAAAGAAGGTACAGATGTATTCTACCTTCTCTCCAGTAATCAAAGCGTCGCAGGCAGAGCGCGTCATACGCACTTTACGCGACAGAATATTCCGTTATTTTAGAGTAACGGGAAAATACCACTTCGTTTCCGCGCTTCCCAAGATCGTGCGCGTCTACACCACCACCAAACACAGGACTTTGGGCATCAGCCCGTCCGAAGTCACGCCCGAAAACGAATTGGAGCTGTTCAATAAGATAAATGGGAAGCCCGTCGTACCCTCCGTGAAAAAGAAGCTCAAACTGGGGGATAAAGTGAGGGTCCTACTTCACAGAAAAGGTTTTCATAAGAGCTCGGAAGGGAGTTGGTCGCCTCAGATTTTCACCGTCTCCCGCCTGAGAGACACCTCTCCTCCCGTCGTACACCTGGAAGATTACCGGGGTAAGGAAGTGGACGGATCTTTCTACCCGGAGGAGGTACTCGTCGTAACCCGAGACGCCAATCAGCCTTGGCCAGTAACGAAAGTGCTGAGGAAGAAGCAGGTGAACGGTCAGAGCTTCTCCTTGGTTCGCTGGTTCGGTTACGACAAAGAACACGACAGTTGGGTTCCGAGCAGCGACGTGGTCAAGATTGGGAAATGATGTCAGACATCTACGTCCACCTGCTCTCGAACGCCAGCATGGATAAGTTTCCCTCGAATAAACTCAACGCCTTCACGGTAGCTTTCGATGGCCCGCTTCAGCTCTCGAATCGGTATAAAGTCGGTCTGATGGATCTCAGCATAAGTAACGATTTTTTAAATATCGGGTACGAAAGGCAAGATGCGAAAATCGAGGTTTCTTTCGAGGACACGGTGGAAGCCGGCAGAACTTTTCGTGTCACCTCGGATCTCGAGAGGGATTTGGGAAAAGCCCTTTCGGAATTCGACGTTTCTTTCGCGTACAATAAATCGCGATACGACTTCGTCTTACCCGTGGACGTGAAAGCCGTGGAATTGGACCCTCGGCTCGCACAGGCGCTCGACGCCTCGCTAGCGTCCCGCGAAGCAGGTCGTGCGGTGAAACCCCCCAAATTGAGCGAACGCGAAGCCACCTCCATCTTATTGGAGCACGCCGCACCCGTCGCTTTCGGCGACGTCACTCTGAATTCGGAAACCACGTCCCTACGGAACACACTCAACAAGTATTTCCAGACGCACAAGCTGGACGCCTCGCTAGAATTCGCGGATAACGTGTACTCTCTGAAAACACCGAAAGGGTTGCACGTACCGGAACCCTTTGTCAAGCTGCTACATCTCACACCCGTCGAGGGACACGAAGAAACGCTACGCGTCTCTCTCCCCGTAGCGCGTCAATTTTCTTTCACGATCAAGACGAAAATTCCTCGATCTTTGCAAGTACATCTGCCTCCCGGCTATTATGCGACGCCGCAAGCACTTCTAAATGCGATTAATCAGCGCGTAGGCGAACGCGCGCGCTTCAGCTTCGACGGAACCGAACAGAAATGTAAAATTCGGCTTTCCGAGGGCACCTCCACCCTAAGACTTTCCGAGTACCTGGCCGTGCTTTTGGGCTTCGAATCGCGTACCGTGTTCACGGGGGATGAGGATGCCACGAGCTCCGTCGAGGTACTCCTGGAACCCCCGTTTCACAACATAATCGTGTACACGGATATCGTGGAACCCACGTACGTGGGGAGCGGGAAAAAACCGATATTAAAAATACTACCCTTTTATTACGAGAAAGACAAGCACGTCGTCACCTACACGTTAGATAACATCCAGTATTTTAACCTGTCTCAATTCGAAATTCCTTCAGTGACGATCGTTCTCGCGGACGAAACGGGAAGACGTTTGCCGTTGCGGTCCAAAGGCAGAACCAATCTAACGTTGCATTTCAAATATGTACCGTAATTCCCCCAAAATAATTACCGTGTACACGGGACCCCTTTTCCAACGAGGGGGCGGTGTGTTGAGCAACATATCCAAGTTTATCGTTCCCATCTGGCAGCAAATAAAACCGATCGCCAAGAGAACGTTGAAGCGCTTGGCGCGGAATTTGGCCGATGGCGAAGGAATATCGCGCGCAGTAAAAAAGACGGCCATAGCAACGGGGAGAGACGTGCTGGATTCCATGGAGGGCTCTGGAAACAACAACAATGGAAAGAAACGCCGCAAACGACAACAAAAGGCGCCGACACACGACGCACCTGCAGATATCTTTGGTACGCCGTGAAGGTCACACATCCGCTGCGCGCGCTCCGTCATGACGTCAACGAAAGGAAAAATACAGACGCCGATCTGTCTAACGAGTGACGTGATGATATTCGAACCCCCTTCCATTCAATACGGCGTGGAAGATACTTCGTACCAACTTTTTTATCCGGTCAACGGAGTAAATAATTCCGTGATCGAGTTTTGTATTCAAAATTTGCAAAGGGCACACTTGGATCTCTACGGCAGTTTCGTGTCTTTGACCGTGCGCATTGTTCGCGACGACGGGGAAGAAATGGACGAGAAAGATGTCGTTTTCCCAATAAACCACCTGTTGAGCGGCATGTTTAAGACGGTCACCGTTTATGCGAACAACAAGCTCGTCAGTTCCAACGAGTTGTACGCCTACAGGAGTATTTTGGACGTCGTGCTTCATTCCACGCCCGCGGCTCAAGAAACAGTGCACGCGGCTGGACTTTATGTCGAGGACGACGAACATTTAAAGGACGATTACGACGTCTCGTCTCGCGGTTACGTTACGAAGCGACGAAGGGTGGAAAATACTTTAACCTGGTCGGTCAGATCAATACCGACCTGTTTCAACAGCCGCGCCTGATGGTACCTGCCGTCGAAATTCGTGTCGTTTTCCTGTTAAACAACGACGAATTTAAACTCGTATCGGTCCCCAAAGACAAGAAAACGTACAATTACGAGGTGGACATTAAAGAAATGACGTTACACTTGAAAAAGGTGACGCTGGCACCTTCCCTGTTTTTGGAATACGAGCGGCGGCTTCAGACCACGCCGGCCATCTACGTGTTACGCGGATTGGAAACCAAGGTGCGGAGCTTGAGTGCCGGGAGCTTGGACGCTCACTTTGAAAACGTTTTCCCCGAAAGGGTGCCTTCCAAATTATGCGTCGCCCTGCTCGCCACGTCCGACTTTCTCGGCGACATCCAATCGAACCCCTACAAATTCCGTCATTACGACCTGTCTCATTCGATGCTCTCCGTGGACGGCCAGCAAGTGCGAGCCGAGTACGACTTTCAGAACGACCTCGTCAAAATTCCCTACTTTAACTTCTTGCAAGAACTGGGAGAGAAACATTTCAAGTATAGCTACGAGCGATTTAAAACGAACGGGTTCCTCCTCTACTTTAACTTGGACGTGGACAAGTGTTCTTCTCCTTCGCATTTGAACGAGTGGCGAAAAGGAAACGTTCGCCTGCAATTACGCTTCGCTAAAGCCCTTCCACACGCGGTCACCGTCCTCTTGATTTCCGAGTGTCCCAAGCTCATGTACGTCGACAAGGACCGTACGGTCACCTTCCCATAAAAAAAAAAAAAAAATGATGTACGAGAGCGACATCTTGGAACTCGTGTCCCTGAACCCCCTCGCTTCCTCCATGCTGAGAGGCATTTGCGCTTCAAACGAAGCCTTCGTTTTACGCAAGCCCGGTTATTTAATCATCAATACGGAAGAGCAAAGAAGACGCGGGCAGCACTGGGTGCTCTACCTGAAAAACTACGACGGGTCTGCCGTGTTTTTCGACAGCTACGGACTTCCCCCCATCGAAGCAAACCTTCGAAGGACTTTACCTGTAGTGGACGAGTATAACGACAAGTGTATTCAATCACCTTTTTCGCCTTACTGCGGGCTTTTTTGTATCTACGTAGCCACGCGCATGTCGAAACGCTACAGCTTGAAAAGTTGTGTATCCATGTTTTCCTGTAACCTCGAAGAGAATGACGAAACAATAAAACGTCTCCTCGTGAGCGAACTCGTTTCGTAAAAATAGACTATTTATTTATTCACGACATACACAAGACCCTTGCGAGACGATCTTCCAACGTGCTGACCCGACGCTCACCGCCGTCGTCGCCGGTCTGCACCGTGACGTCGAGGGATGTGTGGAGAAGCCAGTAGCGACGGACGATAGGTCGGTTGAAACCCGCGTTGATGAGACACGGGTCGACTGTCTCTCCTCGTCTATACTTTTCCAACAGCTCGAGCTTGTAATCTACGAAACGCTTCATTTTCTTTGCAATCTTCCCACTGACGGTGAACAGACGTAAGGGTATCGTCTTGAGAATCGAGCGAAAGTCTCCCTCGCAGCTATCGCCGTGAATATAATCGCGTAATCGCAGCAAGTCCCGATACATTCGTGTTTGCACAAAGGTGGCAAACCTCTGCTCGGGCGTCATCATGACTGAGACGGAATGAGAGTAGACAACCTTTTTTTATTTCTCGTTACACACGAATTAGGCTCCAGCTTTGGTTTCGTAGCCGGGAAGGCAGCCCAAATACGGACGAAGGCTCGAGTCTAACCAATGGCTGGGGTTTCTCGACCAGAGCCCACCGCAGCGACAGGTAGTCAGTTGATCGCCGATTCGCAAAAAGAAGGTCTTTGGAGGAGGCTTGAAGGTTAGGACCAGGGGTAGATCTCCCGTCAGTAGCCATTCGTAATCTGCAACGAAAGGAGTGTGAGAAACGCATGTTTTTATATCTCAAACACACACGCACGTACAATCTTCTTCAGTCACAGAGTGACACTGATGGTCCATCTTCTCCATCTTCCTTCAATAGTCGAAGTCCTTCGCAACGTACGTCGAACGGTACCGTCCGACAGCCGAGAAACGGGCGAATCAATCGGTCCGTCCAATGCTTTTGCTCTGGAAAAAAAAATGTGAACGATTATAGAACGTATTAAAAAAAAAACAAAAAAAAAACGAGGAAGCGTACCTTTGGACCACAATCCACCGCAATTGGTGCAGAAGAAGCGGGCCCTGCCAATCTCCCGAAATATGTGAGGCGGGAAAAAACCGACTTCACGCGCAGCAAAAGTGTTGTACACTGGAAACGAAACTCTTCAAACATTTCGGCGATGATGATGACGTCATGGGTATTACTTACGAGGATCTACCAAGCTGATCATGATGGAATGACGATCGGCCATTCGCTTCGACATTTATAGTAAAGCTTTGCCTCTCACTCTCTATGACGTCATTGAACGTGTTTGGGCATGTTAAGACGTGTTTGAACATGTTTGAACATGTTCGGACACGGGCGGCGAACCGTCGAAGTCGCCCCTGGACACACTCGTTCCTCTCTCTTCCTCTTATGACGTCATTGAACGTGTCTGAACATGTTTGGACGTGTTTGAACATGTTGTGACGTCACTGAACATGTCTGAACATGTTTGGACGTGTTTGAACATGTTGTGACGTGTGTAGACACGAACCCCGCAATACGAAAAACGTCACGCAGTACAAATTAGATTGGTGGTTAGTGTGTCGCGCCCAGTGTAGAAGGATCCTGGGTTCGAATCCCACTCTGGGTCTTCTCGTCGTCATGTACAAGTCGTCCCAGAGTGTTAGCTAGAAATTAGTGTAATGTTTTATTCAACGTCGATAGTATCATTGTCATATGCGACATCGCAAAAAGGCGCGAAAGACGGAAGGCGGGGTGGTCAAAGTACAGACGACACCGTCGCAATGCGAGGAGGAGGAGAGCGGTGTAGCGACTATAAAAGGTGCGCTGGTGCTACGACGATTGATCGACAGCCCACGAGGGGCATCCATCCATCCATCCATCCATCCACGACGTGAGTCGTTTCGTGGACCAAAATGTAAGTTGACCGTCTCTGCTGTGAGAGTGTATTCTATGTATGACATTGTTTTTCAGGAACCAATAGCCGCTGTCACCGCATGACACTGACCACAGGGACTCATCCCATCCTCTCTCATCATCATCATCAATCTCAAGCGTTCCTCAACTGAAGGGAAAAGTGAGCATTGTTTCGTGAGGGGGAATCTCGTACTGATTTTGTTTGACCGCAGTGCCGCGCTGTCTCGTATGTCAGTACGACCCCATCGATGCCATGCTCGTGGCCGTAGAAAGAGAGCACGAAGCTAGAATAGAGAATCTCGGTAATAGCCCAGTCGTCCTTTCAGATGACGACGACGACGACAGAGTCAGTAGTCCGCCTTTCGTAATACCTGAAACGGACGACGACGACGACGAATTGCTCATGTGGGAAGGGGATCAGTCGTATGCAGATTTCATTCCTCTGTCTGGTAGGGTTCGAGATGAATCACCAGATGCAAGCCCAGAATTTCGAAACGAAGCTGAGCCTGTCCAGGGTCGTAGAATCGTTGAATTGAGAGAACACGTCGTAGAGAATCATCCCTCCGTCACGGAGAGACGATTCCTTCCTTTTTTTGTCACAGACGAGGCATTTGACGGAACGGCTACTAGGTACACGCTTCTCTGTTCCCCGCACGACGACAACGTCGACGATTTGCGACTCTATCTACCGAGCATAGCTCCAGTAATCACGCGCGTCCTCGAAGCTTATCCCATGCCTTTCAAATTTTGTCTGTGCTCGAAGGCGCTCATGGTTAAGGACGGAGCCGACGGGTTGACTTCGCATCTCCTTCACGTGAACCTTCACATGAGAGTCGTTCATAACCGCCAAGAAATCGAAGGCGCGATAAATGCTGCCATCGCAGAGTCCTCGCAACGCGTTGAAAACTATGCGAGAGAAGGGTCTGGTTTCACCTCGAACGACGTCCAATGTGTCGACTTAAAACTAACGCGCTTAAAACCGAAGCGGATAGGATGCACGATCGAGCTTCCCGAGCTGCTAAAGAGAAAAACAAAGACTCTCACAAACGTCAAACTTCCGCCGAATCACGAAAACGAGTGTTTCAAGTATAGCGTGCTGGCACTCTTACATCCTTTGAGGAGCAAACCAAACCTGCATGTAAGATACCACAAGTACATGAATCCTTCCCATCCGGAGACGCGCGTAACGTACTGGCCGCCCTGCTTCCCAGTCACTTACGAAGACATTACCCTGTGGGAGAGAAAAAACAAAATCTCCGTCTACATCTACGTGTTCGACGAGCAGACGAGTTCGATATCTACCGGACGGGTTCCCTGCACGCTCTATAAGGATAAAGTCCACCTGCTCGAGGTTAGGGAGCATTTCTATGGGATCCGAAAATTTAGCACTTTCGTGGGACGAAGTGACTACTTTTATTGCGAGAAATGCACGTCCGGTTACGGAACGAGAGAGGCATTGCAGCAACACGAACGTCTGTGTCGAGACGTAAACGAAGTGATTCTCGAAATGCCAAAAGCGGGGGAGTGTGTCTCCTTCAACAAGATACAGTACATGCATCCCTACCCCTATTTCGCGGTGTTGGACACGGAGAGCGTTTTGGAAAAAAACGCGCTCGTGAAGGACGCCTCGAGTGTGCACAGGATGAGCTCGTACAGCATTGTGCTAGTGAGAAGTTGTGATGGGAAAATAATGGACGTAGATGGCTATTTGGGACCCAACGCGGCAGAGAAATGCTTGCTCTCGCTCAAGCGATTTAGTGATCAAATCGATAGGTTGAACAGTTGTCCCACGCCGTTGGTCATGAGTATGGAAGACCACTTTCGGCACGCGAGCGCTACACACTGCGAATTTTGTGGAATCGAATTTAACCGACATACGCGGAAGGTATCGCATCACGACCACACCCGCTTCGTAGAGTCCGGTTCTTCGAATTTTGTCGCGACGCTGTGTGATACGTGTAACCTTACGTGTCGTAATACCAAAGAACTCGTCGTGTGCGTGCACAACCTGCAGTACGATTTGAGCTCCCTTCTCCGCCACATGCACGTTCTAAATCTGGGCGAGCCGTGGATCTTAGCTTCGAGCTCGGAAAAGATAAGAGGGTTCAACATTGGCGATCTCCATTTCCGCGATACCACGCAGTTTTTCAACCTCTCCTTGTCGAACCTGGTGGAAACCCTGCTCGCCAGCGGTGGTGAAAGCGCGTTTCATTGTACCCGTCAAATGTTTGGTGACCGTTTCCGACGCCTCCTCAGGAAGGGCATTTACCCGTACACCTTCGTCGACAGTTTCGAAGCGTACAATTTGCCCGCACTACCGCCAAAGGAAGCTTTCAAAAGCGACCTGAACGACCAAGAGATCACGGACGAGGACTATCAGTACGCCCTCGAGATTTTCGAATTGTTCGAATGTAAGAACCTCGGCGGTTACACGCGTCTCTACGTCACGCTCGACGCCTGTCAGCTCTGCGACGTCGTACTGTATTTCAGGAAGATTGCGCTAGAGACGGATGGGTTAGATATCCTACGCACAGTGTCCCTCGCCAGTTACGCGTGGAGCAGCGCTCTGAAGCTCACCAAAGTCAAACTCGAGCTCATGAGCGATCGCGAGATGTACGAAACGATCGAGAAGGGAATCAGGGGAGGCATTTGTAACAGCTTCCACAGATACTGTCGGGCTAATCACGAGTGGTGCGACGATTACGATCCCCAGCAAGAAAAGACTTTTATCCAGTACCTCGAGTGAACAGTTTGTACCCGTACGCGATGACTTTCCATCTCCCGACAGGTGGTTTTGAGTGGGTCGATCCTTCGAGGTGGAGCGAGATCGATTTTCTCAACATTCCTCACGATTCGGAAGTGGGTTACGTGTACGTGGTAGACTTGTCATATCCCGAAGAACTGCACGCGCTCACTAGGGATTTTCCCCTGGCACCCGAACACAGGTGCGTGGACGAGAACGAACTCTCCCCCTACCAACGCCACCTGAAAGATGCGTTGGCGCTGAACGCCCCTTCCACAACGAAACTCTTGCTGACGTGCTACGACAAAGAATGCTACGTCGTTCATTATGCACTGCTCGCTCTGTACGTGAGGTTGGGCATGAAAATAAAACGTGTTCACAGCATCCTCTCGTTCCGCCAAGACAACTTTTTGCGAACCTTCGTGCAGAGAAACGTCGCGTTGAGGAATGCCGCGAGCACGAAATTCGAGCGACTTCTGTACAAAACCATGTCGAACAGCACGTTCGGTAAGTCGATACAAAATGTGAGACGGATGAAAAAGTATGCCCTAGCCTACGACAAAGAAAGCGCGCTCCGAAAAGCTAGCTCCGTCGACAGTCAGCATTTTCACATTCTGAGTGATAAGTGCATCTTGTACGAGATGAAACAACGCCGCATCAAATGCACGCACCCCCTTTACGTGGGCTTTGCCATTCTTGAAATATCCAAAGTCCGAATGTACAGCTTCATCTACGAGTCGCTCTTTTCTCGCTTGACATGTCCAGTGCAATTGATCTATAGCGACACGGACAGCGTAATTTTTTCTCTCACGTGTGAAAGCCTGGAAGAGCAGCTGATGAAGATTGAGAGTGAGTTAGATCTGTCTTCCTATCCGCCGGACCACCCACTTTTCAACGACGAGCACGCGAATCAGATGGGGTACTTCAAAGACGAGACGGGAGGCGGAGTTATTCAGGAAGTCGTAGCCATCCGAGCGAAAATGTACAGCATTCTCTTGGCTGGGACACACAAACAGATCGCGAGAGCCAAAGGAGTTAAGAAAGACGTGGTGAGGAAACATTTATTGCACGAAGTGTACCGAGATTCTCTGTTCAATGAAAAGGCGGTCTCTCAGAAGCAGTGCACCATCCAGAGTATAAAGCAAACGATGTACACCATTTCGAGACTCAAGAAGAGCTTGGTCCCCTACGACGACAAACGCTATCTCGTGGATGCCGTACACTCCTTCCCTTATGGGAGCTGCGAATACGGTAAGCTTTCCTAGTGTTTTGACGCGTATAGGATTACGATAGTACTCCCTCTTTGTGCAGCACCGGAAAACCCGGAAGAGAGCCCGAGACCGTCGACGTCAGGCATCGAGTAACCGCGGAACAAAGAGCTGCACGCGCATGTAATCGAGAATAAAAGTTCTAGTCGAGACATCCCTCTCTCTCTCTCTCTCTCTCGCAGACAGGAGCAGCACGGGACATCGTGGCAGTGTGGTAGCGGAATGGGTGTACGAAAAGAATTACCATTCCGTCATCGTGCTGACGCAGTGACCCGCGCAATGACGACGCTGCGATGAAGATACCCCATATCCTTTCTCTTGAGGCAAGTCAGGGAGGGTGCAGGCATCTATCGACCAAGTCCTTTGTATGTATTCAATAAAGATGTTTCAGTGAAAGAACACGCAGAGTCTCGTCAAAGTTATTCGGTCTGTTTAATGCGTTGCATGTCAATAACCAATCGGTATTTCAATAAATCAGTGACAAAGTTGACGATGTAGACTGCTTGCAAATGTCGCTGCTTCCGTAGGGCGTGCTTAATATGAGCGATGGCACGACGAGAAGGTCCACGATGTTTGCAGCGATGTAGTTGAATTCTGCGTTGGCCAAGCTCACAAATTCGCTCATCAGTCCCAGGGGTCCGTCAGGAACCGTTATGCAGACGTTCTTGTAACGGGCGTAAATTCGACGCACCATCTCCTGCAGCGGCCCCAGCGAGATCTCTCCTATATTGCCAAAGCCTACCATGTCTATCACGTAGCGAAAAGCAGTGATGACGAGCTCGTTGCGGGGACTTTCGCCGTTGAAACATTCCTTCTCCACTTCTTCCCAAGAAGCGTGGGTACGGGAACAATTTTGTAAAGAGTGGTAGCTGAACATCTTCACGTAGTGATGACGCGAGCGCGGTGCGCGCTGCCTTTATAGAGATAAACGCGCGCGCGCGCAAAGAACGGAGAATGAAAGCGAAACTGAAAAGCCACCCGTCGCCGCTAGGAGCGCGCGCGCGCGCAGCAGAGAGCCGAAACCGAAAACACCCGCGGCCGGCGCAGAGGGAGCTAGCAGCGCGCGCGCGCGCATGCGCGGACGGGTGGAGCAGAGGGCGCGCGCGCATCCATAGCGGCCGCTGCGCGTCGCCTCTCTCAGTTTCTCTCGGACCGTCGCGGAAGGCGGACGTGCGCTCCGCGCGCTCGCTCAGTTTCTGCCTGGAAGTTGCCGCGGGGGAAAAGGTGAGTGAGTGATTTGACGCGCTCCTTTTCTCGTATGTTTGCCGTGTTTAGCGGTGACCGCGCTCGTGTTAAGCCTTTTCTCGCATGTTTAGACTTGTTTTGCGGTGTCCAAGCCTGTTGACGCATGTTTAGCGATGTGTGGTTCCCGCCTTGTGTTAGCTGCATAGTGTTGTGGTTAGGGCTAAGCGATCGCCCCCGTAAGCCTCTTTACTCGTATGTTTGCCGTGTTTAGCGGTGACCGCGCTCGTGTTAAGCCTTTTCTCGCATGTTTAGCGATGTGTGGTTCCCGCCTTGTGTTAGCTGCGTAGTGTTGGGGTTAGGCCTAAGCGATCGCCCCCCCGTAAGCCTTTTTCCCCCGATGTGTACTGTTTTCTGTGTAGCAGTAGCGGTTAGACCTTTTCTCTCGCATGCCTAGACTTGTTTAGCAGTGCTGTCATTTTTACCTGCCGCTAGTATCTTGTTCTCTGTCTCTCTCCTCTAGAGCTATGATGGTGGCGCCATCTGGTGTGATGCCTTGCAACTAAGTGGCCACCTGTCGTCGATCTCTGCAACTACCCGACGTCAACAAGCACTGGTCACCCCGGAGCCGTTTCTTCGCCGCGGCATCGTTGATTTTCGAATAAATTGTTTCTCTCCACTCTATTTCTATCTTTTCATTTTATTTTCTACCTATTTTTTATTTTTTATCAGCTCAAGTAGCCGGCAACTCACATCTTCGTCTGGACGTGTCTTAGATGGTCCCCAATTAGTGTAATGACTCTCTGGAGGGTCCTGATTAATGTGGGGGGTCCCAATTAGCTCTAATTGCTAATTAATGGCGTCCAGACGAAGATGTGTCTTGCCGGCTTCTTGAGCTGATACATTACTACTATCATGCACCTGCGAGGCTCAAGGACGCGTACGCTCTAGACAGGGGACCTATTATTTATTGAATCACTATCCCATGATTATTTCTTTTATTATTCTATAACGATTGAATAGGAAACTATTGCAGAAGAGCACCATGCATGAAAGCTGATCGTAGGAATTCCAAAGTCTTACTAAATGAGACTTGCAAAAGAACAAAATATCCTAACACGTAACTCCATCAACGACAAATAAGAGGACTAGGCACTCAACAAATCAACACAGAGTACGGGTGACCAGGAGCGCAGAACTCAGGGGAGCACTATCGTCAAGACAACAATGTTCCTTGTCAAAAGAGAAAAAAATACTAAGCGTCAACAAAGGAAAGCATGCATATCGTGGCATGTCAGGACACGTCAGGACAAATCGTACGACTGCTGGGCAACGGAGGAAAACAAACACTTGAACAGAGTGAAAAAGGCACTCACCATCATTTTTCCCGTTCACAGCATTCCCTCATTGTAAATCCGCTCGTCACAAAATCCACTTGCATCGTCGAACACCATTCACCAGTGACGAACCACACATCCGCACCCCATCAGAGGCAGACAGAACCCCACCGAAGCTACGCTCTTCCACTGACGACCAACGCCAGGAGCAGAATTTGCGTGTCGAGACCCGTCAGTGTCCAAGAGAGAAGTGAATCCTTGCGCCCCCTGCAGGCCGTTCTCATTGGTCGTGACGTCATCCTATTGTCTCAGGGCTACACAGTTTTTTTCCACTAATGCTCCTCTAGACAAGGTCAACCTGAAACAATAGTCTCTCGGTATGACGTCATCATGCAGGTGCATGGCTCAAGGACGCGTACGCTCTAGACAGGGCACCTGTTATTTATTGAATCACTATCCCTAGATTATTTCCTTTATTCTACTATAATGATTGCATAGGGAACTATTGCAGAAAAACACCATAGACAAGAGGAGATTGTAGCATTTCATTCCCAAAGTCTTACTGTACAGGAAAAAAAAATGGTTCAGCAAGACATAAAGTCACACACCTGTCCCCCTCGCGGTTACTCTCTGAACTAAATGAATCGCAAAATTATTAAGAATAGCTCTACTCCCATTCAAGGCAGCACTATCGTCAAGAATATTCCTTGTACAAAAAGAAAAAACTACATGTAGAAGGAAAGCATGTCAGAACAAGCCCAGGCATGTCAGCACATGTTTGTCAGACAAGGGGGGGAAAAGCGAAAAGAAACAAAGAAGGAAACCAGCATCAAACTATTTCTAAGAGCACGCACTCCTCTTATTCAAAAACAGTGCTCATCATAAATCTGCCCAGGACAATACACACTATTTTTCGGTTGCCACACTTTTTTCCAGTAACGGTCAATGCATTGCTACAGACTGCGTGACGTCATCACATCCTGTCTGAAGAAGAAGACACCGGCAAAGACTCCTATTATTTATTGAATCGCAAGATTATTTCCTTTGTCCTACTCTTAATGACATTGATTCTCTCATTAAAATTCAACAAAAAAGCACCCCGCATATTAACGATTTTCACCCCAAAGGCTCATCATGGTCATTAGAATTACAGTAAACTGCCACTGCTCTTTTAAAATAATAATCGAGACCACCCAACATCACCTCCAGGCTTATGTAATACATGACCCTTTCTATGCTCATACATTCGTTGTCTGAGGCTACACCTGCGAGCAAAAAAGGCGCGAAAGCCGGGGGCAAAGTTCCATTCGCGCATTGCGAGCGAAAAGGCGCGAAAGCACAAGGCAGAACGCCTTTACGGGAACACGATAGCATTCCTATACTATATTAATGATTATTGCATTGCAGTTTAGAAAAACTACAACTAAACTATAATTTTAGGAGCCCATTAAAATTCTACTTTCTATGGAAACTATAATTGCCCTATTACTTGGATCGCTATTAATGAAGCGCTCCAATTTTTTCTCTCTTCCCATTTCAGCCTTGTCATGCAGGGAAGCAGACTCATATCCAAAATAATTAATTTACACTGAGGGTGCCGTGCTTCAGGAATTCCTATCCTGCGCTCAGATGCAAGCGTTTCTTCACGGATACCTTTAACAGCTGACTTCCTCAACATATCGAACACCCAACAAAATCAAACAAACAAGCAATCAGAGAAACCCTCTTCTCAGCTGTACCATGCGACTGTCTTCTTCGTAAAATCGGTGATCTGAGGAAGAGAGCAGCGAAAAATTGCGCGCACTTGTGCTTGACTTAAAAAACCTGAAGCGTATGCCAATAAACCAAGAAAAAGACACTCATGTCTGGTATCTGATAGTGCCGCATACACAGACGCATTGCCCTTGTGTAAAGAAAGCACAGGACAGGGATACACAAATATCCTTAGGTGAGCAGGGAAAAGGCTTAAAGGGACTGTCGCATCCGGAACCGTGGTTACGAATCCAATACCAATGAATTCGGTACACTACCACGAGCTATTTGCCAAATTTTCTCCTTCCAAAACGGACCGGGTGATGAGGAATCGAATTTAAAAGATCCGGTTTCGTTTTGATCCTCGAAAGCGCCAGCGCCAACAACATCGCGTGACGCAAGGTCGAATCTGGCTAATCCGCTGTGAAGGACGCTGTCGTCTGCCGCCAAGTCTGGGGCTGCTTTGTTTTTTTCCGGCACGTCGCCCGTATTCACATGTGACACTTTCTAGTGACTCGGATACTATCGCTACGCTTGCATCCTTCGCGTGGGATGTCGTTTGGAAACCGACGCAGCGTTCCCCACTCCAGGAAAACTTCCTTCGAAAACCTCGATGTTTGATTTCGCACGGCAAGGATACAGCTACAGCCCGACCCCAGACGAAGCGAAAGTTGGAAGCAGCTACATCACTAGCGGGTATCCAGATGAAGCAAGGAGTGTTCATGCTGTCCGTGTATGCTCCTCGCATTTCACCGATAATGTGTACCTGGATGAGAACATCATGGAAGTGTAACTTGGATTGACACAAAAAAGGAACGAATTGAAACTTGACGCCGTTCCGACAGTGTTCCACGAACAAAGCGAGCCAGCAACTTCGACAGTAAGTCACAATGTCTATGTAGTTTCCCAATCGGGTCTGTCACTCTTGCGCGTGAGTAACTTAGCAGCAAAAGACGAAATCGGTACAACGTAAGGTATCCCCTAACCTATGATTAATAACTAGATAAATAAAATACAATAAACAAGTTCAAGTGATGTCATTCATATGAACGTGATTGACTTTTCTCGTTGTCGGACGCGTTATCATGAAACTTTCACTGTTACTGAACCTGTGACTTTTGTGGAATGTGGTAGACATGATTGGTTTTCATGTGTGTTACAGCTGCAGGCAGTTGGACAGGGTCAAGCGGAAGTGGTACGTATATTACTTAAATACATATAATGTGTTTACAATTTTTGGACACAGAACAATTCGCAAACTATGAACCCCGATCACTAAAAGGAAGAACTGACGCTGTTTGTGTGCTGGTGTTAGAAACAGGCACTATACAAACAGTACCTCTGTCCGTAACATAAGCGCCATAACCCACTTCCCAGTTACCTTTTATCTCTCTGTTTGTGAACTGTTTGTGTGCTGTAGGGCGGCGGTTTTTGCGGTTGTCGTATAGCCAACTTGAGGTGCACTTTTGACGTTCTGTGTTATAGAAGGACCAGGTGCTGCTGATCAAGTCCCATCCATCCATGAAACGGCATCAAACAATGTACGTGTGTGCACGGCAATTTTGCTGAGAGACCTGGTTTTTACACTAATGCCTTTACGACGCCTCTGACAAATTAGGATCTTCCAGAACAGTGCTTTCTTCATCCAAGTTCAAGAAGTAAAGAGAATGACTTCATGGCTTCTACTGACATCTCACAGCTACATGCCAAGACAAAATAACTTGACAGCAGGAAATGAACAGAAAAAAAAAAGGTCCGTTTCAGGTCCACCCAAATCTTTGTGCAGAGGCTGACAACAACAACGCTATTATGGGATGATGAATGATGCTGATGCAGCGTTGAGATTAAGCCCTTGTTTCCTTTTTTGCAATGCTATACATTACTGCTGGTTAAATGTAAAATGATGCACCTACCTCCAGACATTAAAGGGGCTACCAGAGATGTAGTGTCAATTCAACAGAAAACCTGCATGTTCTACGAGGCACTGTCACATAAGCATTGGCCAAATTTGCTGTCCTGTGAGCTTTGATAGGATATGCCGTAGATAGTAAGAGGCCTCTTACTGTAAAAGGGAGGTGCATTAATCGAGTAGTGGGGTCTGAGGCATGAGGGCCATTTCAGGATGTACTAGCCCTTCTAAAATTTTACACTTGGTTATGCCCAGAGATCGATCCAGATCCCCCCCAACACCCCGAGTTTTTTTTCCTGTGTACCACTGTTATAATGAAACCGTCCAAGTTACTGTCCAATCGTCCCGTTTTCATTGCAATTGAAGTACTTACAAAACCGTTTATTTTATTTTTTATTTTTGTGAGTCCCCGCTTCAGATCCCAAGGGACATTGCCAGTGTGGTGCACGCTGATAACTGTCTGTGCATAGCAAATAATAAATATCTGTGCGTGAAGAGTTGGATGTGGACTTGTGCAATGGCTCTTGAATGGACAACACTCAGTCAACACAAAGATTTATTCACATTTGCGTAGCTTATTGCCTGTCATTATAATAATTATTATAATACATAGACAAGAGGTAATGCTCTGCCAAGGATCTCTGAAGTTACAGTCTTGAAAGCTGTTTTCAAGACAGTGGTGCTAAAAAATTGGATCAATGGCAGGTATCAAAATTTGTTTTGCTGTATCAAGGCAGAACAATCTTCCGTGGGAATGACAAATTTTGGACATTCCCAGACAGATGTATCACTTACTATGATAATGAGGTGTAACTGTACCATTAGTGAGTTATGAAACGTTACCTGAAATTATTTCACGTCTTATATCCCTCACAAGCTATAATACTGCCAACGACAAGAAGCATTACACTATCATTAAAAGTATAACTGTCACTTATGGCCAGGTAGTTTATTGCTCCTGCCTATTCCTTTGCACTTCTCGGGATTACTGTGGTAACACAGATTCTGTTTCACACTTCTCAATTGGGCAAGTCTATTATGGTGTAGGTGTGAACAGGAAATGAGGCACACTAAAGATGATAGTCCTGATAGGACCAGGATGGAAAAACGTTGGCGAATCATGCGGACGACACACCCAGGTATCTGTCGTCTGTTTTTCGGTCCAAGGAATCTCCAAACTCAGCTTGTAAACACACAATAAGCAGTGAACCTGACGTAGCTGTAAAAAGAAAGGACACTTTCCTAAACACGTAGCATAGTAATTTCCTGACAATCATTCTAATTCTAACCCGGCCCTTGAGTTGCACAGTTGGTTAGAGCCTTCGTAACTTTCATGGGGCATTCGTCGTGTGTGCAAACAACGACAACTACGAAAATAAGGATTGCTCGACGTGCCTATCTATCGTGGGCACAGTAGGCGAAGACTGTGATCGTCGCTGCAATACTGCGGTAGATACACCACTAGAAGTTCTGGCCGATGACAGGGAGCTGGCAACAAAGTGTGATGCGTGCGTGTGGTGCGTGCCGTCATTGCACAACTCTACCACTTCACCAGCACTGCAGCATATAGGTACTCATCCAGTTCCTGAGGAACACAGACGCCGCACAAACACTTGGATTGTTTCCTGCGTCGTAGTGTGAATGTCACGGGACTAAGTATTGAGCACTCCGATCATGAACGTACCTAAAGCAGTGGTCCTGAGGCTCGTTCTGTTGCGCTAACGCAGCTGCGGCACGTACATCACCAGCGACTTGCAGAATAAGCGGATCCGTCGAATATTGGCCGTCATCAAACATGCATATTCGTCACGGGAGCTATTACTAAAGGCATTTGAACAGCACGATTCGCCACTTCCGCGTTCCGAGTCCGCCATCTCCGTATGTGCCTTCGCCTTCGTCTCCCTGACCTTGCTCATGCAAGCTGCAAGCCGCGGGGACTCCTCTGGCTCGCCGCGTTCTTATTGGTCAGATTCCATGTGACGTTGCTAAAGATTCTCAGCAGGGAGTTCCGCTTGACGCCCGCTTCCGTCGTCTGCTGTAGCGCCGCTTACACACGAATTATGCAAAAAGTATTCCGTCGATCGGAACGGGACTTTCGGAGTCATGGTCAGTGAAGGACGGGGAATCTCATTTCACTGTGGTTTCGGAATCGATCTGTGGTCGATGCGACTGTCCCTTTAAGACCTCAGGTCACCACACATCGCCACGCGGCTAGCACAACACGACACCAACAACATACTAGCGGCGGTAAGAACTGCAACACTGCTAAACAAGTCCAGACATGCCACGATGACGTCACAAATCAGGGGAAAAAGCACACGCATGCACGCACAGAGGACAACGCATTAAACACACGGAGCGCTCTGGAATAATCGTAGCGTTACCACACATCGCTACGAAGCTCAACGTCTAACACAAGACGGCAGCAACAAGATATTAGCGAAGGGTAAAAATTGCAACACTAGTGTCTAGACATGCAACATCGTCTAGCGCAACAACAAGTCTAGACATGCGACATCGGATGCGAAAACACTGGTGATCGGGGAAAAGGCCTAAGCCTGCGGCGGATCATCATAGAGCATACACAACTTCATTTTTGTATTTTGCGTAAACTAAACGCGGTCTGCTTGGAAAACGACGTACACATTCTCTTAGGGAGCAGAGAAATATATAAATTTGTACTCCGTGCTCAGATACCAGCATTTCTGCTCAAAAACCTGCAAAATTAAGCTCTGCTTACTTCGTCAAGATATCGAACACCCAACAAAATCAAACAAACAACTCCACTTCCACTGGTAGAACACTATTCAGCTTTTACGCAGGAGGCTTTCTTCTACATAAAAAGTAGAGAAAATAAGAAAAGAGCAGCGAAATATTACACACACTTTTGCTCTCATAGCTATAAGAGAAAAAAATAAATAAAAGAACGACGCACACGCTAATAAACTGTGACAAAGACACCCATTTCTGCTATCAGATAATTATTGCATAATGCTAAATACTCATTTGCATTGGCCCTGCGTGAAGAAAGCACAGGACAGGGATACACAATCTATCTTAAGCGAGCACGGAGAGTCACTTCTACTCGAACAGCTTAATACCATAAAGTCTGAATTTTTGCAATGAAAATAAAGCCTGAACAGCGCTACGAAGGTGACAGACACATACTAACAAACAAACAAACACTTCTTCGAGTCTGTATTATCTTTAAAAAAAATAACGAAAGCACACATAAAAAAATCTAATCGGTTAGGTAGCCTACCAGACGTTGTGCCTTAAAGTTGGCTGCACGCAATGCGCAAAAGCACGCTGTGAAGCCAACTTGCGGTTTTGCTGGATGCACATGAAGTCCGATTCCAATTGGAAATCGCGCTAAGGACGTGCCAAACGTGGAATTTTCACAAGATTAATCCCAATACCTGGAATTCTGTTCATTTTAGCGGGAATGCTGGCGCTTGTGCTCCATTATTCGAAATTTTCGAATATTCGAATTTCAGCAGAGCTCACCATTGTAGTGCCCTCGCGATAAATCTTTTATTCCAGCGCCAGCAGACCCAAGCAGGGTACCCAAGCTTGCAGCCAGCGATGCTGGAATGATTATTTTATTTGATTTCATTTCATTTTGAGTCATTATCGGCTCACCTATTTAGTGAAGACCTATGAACACATGTTAAGTGGTTTGGTTTAAAAATGATGAGAGCTACAGTGTGTAGCGAATGATGTTCACATTTGTCCGTTCTGCTCTATAGTATTCTTGCAAAATATATGGGTGCAAGAAAATAAAAGGAAAACGAAGAAGACAATTCACTCCTGTATGATGAGCGCTGCGTACAAGCACGGCACCGTTTTCTTTGTGGAGGTATAGCGAACGCGCATTCCTTTCTTTCTTTTTTGGTTCGCGTCGGCCGAGTGGCGATATCCTATTACCTTGGCGATATCCTATTACCCTATTATCCTTGGGAAGAAGTCTGTTTATTTTATTCCCCCCATTCCACCAAGCACTGGGGTAGAGCATCGCCTGTTGCGATGAAACTCCCCACTCTCCAAGGCCGAAAATAAAGTTGTTGTTGTTGTTTTCCTATTACATCCGGAACGAGGACCTATTGCTTTGCGATCGCATACAAGAGTGATCCATCTTTTGACGATGGTAGGATAATTATTGACCTGAGGAATAATATGAATTTATGTGGTTGTGAGAATAGACTTTGTGTTTGTGAGTGTGAAAATGTGAGTGTGTGTCTGTGTATGTGTGCGCGCAGGCGCGCGCGCTTTCCTGAACCAGGGATCCCACTTGACAAGTAAGTTCTTTGTGTGTGCCTTTTCATGTGACACGAGTGATACATTTATGTACTATTGCGTGGAATAGTGGCTTAAAGGTCAGATATGCCGATTTTGAAGTGCCGCAGAACTGAGCGATACTCGCGCTGCGTGTTCATTACCGAACACTGAATATGTGTGCGAAATATCTTGCTCCAACTGTTAGCAGTTTTTTAGAAAACAGTTTTTTTAGTTCCCACGCCCGGCCGTCAGACCGTCGGCAAACCCTGCGCACGGGCGCACCGACGTCACTGCTCTCGGTTTATCTGTCTTTGGCTTGGCATGGACTCTTGGCTTGGCTGCTTGGCTTCTTTCGTTTCCTCCTCTGTGCATCGTACATAAGCGAACAGCTGTTATGTTGTTGCTAAGCCGGAAACAAAGCATGTGAATGTTTTTTTTTTTTTGGCACAGCGTCGTTTGGAAAGTGCACTTCCTTGTTCTGACCTTGCCTTTTATGGGCTGGAGCGATATGATTCGTAAATATGCCACGGCGAAGTTGTCGAAGATGCGAGAGTACTACGCTGTTAGAACAATTCATCGGTGCATTCAAGTGTTACCTATTATAAGCTGCCAAAAGACCAAGCAGTGCGAAGCTCTTGGCTGACAGTGGTGCCTGCTAATTTCCACTGCAAGGATTTCGTCCACGAATGTTATCATAGGTTACGCGCGACTCCAGAGGCAATTTGGAATCTTGGCACGAAATCGTCTGATGAAAATCCGAGGTGCCCGACGCATAACATTTTGAACGTGCCACGGAGGATCAAGGCAAAAAACGAGAGCAAAAAATGGTAAGTCGAGGTTCAGATATAAAAAAATAGCAAGCTTAATGAATCGATTGTGCAGCTGTCCCACTGCGCTTACTCTGATATAACCACGATTAACAACACAATAGTACTATTGATAATCTAACTTCTGAATTATCACAGGTGCACGCTGAAGGCGGAAATGAAGCATGATCTGGCTTGCATCTGGTCATGAAGAAATTGCTGACACGTTAGTTGCAATCCACCTCCACCAACAGGTATGACAATGTGATGTTATAATTTGAGTATTCATCTATGTTCAACTTTTCATGCGCATTCGCATGCAGACATTTTGACACCACTTTTAAATCTGCCCTCAAAGTTACAACCTGTGCTTCGAGGGTGGAAAACAAAGATCGCCATTCCGATTAGCTGCTATCTCCCAGTTCAAGCACTTTTGTGTCTGGACACTGGTTCCTGTGGATGGGGTGTTACAAGCTTTACTGTCTGATATAGAAGGTACGTTACATTAGTTCAGTTAATTTGTCTTTTGCACATTTTTGTTACTGTTAGCTGGATTACTGTTGGACATACAATCCTTTGACACACCGAAGCTGATGTCGCCTCTGATAACATTTTAGAATTTTCAGTGTCATCAACGTCCATTGAGGAAGGTGCCTTTACTATCTGTGAATCTTCATCTGAAGAATAGCCCAGAATTCATGTTAGCATTGTCTACTCTTATTAATTCACTGTCTGTTTTCTGAGAGCTAAGAAAAATGGAAACTATTTATTTGTCACAACTTCACACTGGATACTGGTGTGGTACTGGCTTGTCATGTAAGCTAAAATACCTGGATTCTACAATAATTGTGTTCAACTTGGTGCATTACCGTGGGCAATGCCACATTCACTACATTTTTAGTGGTTGCGGTGCACAAATACTGTGTGCATACTGCATACATACATACTGTTCGATAGGCAAAAATACCTGAGCAGTGCTGTGTAGTCTTTTTACCCAAAGTCCATACTCTTACTGCAAAGTCACAGTACGTAGAACAGCAATGTGCAGGTATGCTGCGATAGAGATTCACAACAGAAAGAAGACTGTTGAGAGCATCTAAATTTTAATGAGACGAGACTTTCGTGCACAAGGCTGCTCTTGTTAATGTCTAACATGAAGTTACAAAATCCCAGAATATATAAAACATGTTGTAATGTAGAGAGCGAGGGGTGGTACAGACATAAAGATAATTATATAATCATATATAATAAAATAAAAAGGGGGTACAACTGCCCCCTCAACTCAACTCGACAACTCAATAACTCTACTTATTCTCTACCTTACAACATGTCATATATTCTGGAATTTTGTAACTTGATGTTAGACATCAAGAAGTACAGCCTTCTGTGCAAAAGTATTCTTTCTGTTGTGCACAATCATTATGCAGTAAATGCGACTATCCATTTCTTATCATTAAATGCTTTTCCTTTCTTTCTTTCTTTTTTTCTGCAGTGATGAGCATCCATAAGGACACATGCCAGAAAGGGAGTCTCTTTGGGATGACAAACCCTCATCACCTCATGAGGATACAATGGTTGACGAATGGTTCTCAAGCACATCGAAACTTCAAACAAATAATTCATGAAAAAGCCAGTCAGTGCTAGCACCAGGAATTGAACGTGGGCCATCCTGCTACCAGTCAGAGATGTTCAGTGGTGTAGCCACGGCGGGGCTAGGGGGGGCTCGAGCCCCCCCTACCTGCCACGGACCGACCCACACAAATCGTGCAAATCCGAGAACATAATATATGGGGAGGGGGGGGGGACCAGTGTCCCTATCGCGAAAGTTCTTGCAGTTTTTGGCGTCTATCTAAGAAGCATTCTTGAATGGTTTTCAAAGTATGAGCTTTCCAAAATACAATCTCGTGACACCACTTCATTGGTCATGACAGCCTATACATGTAATCGTACTGTGAACGTCTAAATCAACTATTTCGTTCCCTTTTTTTAATCCTCAGTTTGAAGTGTGCACAAGTATGTGTGTGTTGTCGACACAGGATCAGCGAGGGGGGGGGGAGTTTTCGTATCGAGCCCCCCCCCCTACCTTTGAGGTCGGGCTATGCCACTGGAGATGTTACATTTCAGGCGCTCATTGACTTTTGGTGAATTACTTGTTGACTTTGTCCCAAGGTGGAGCTCACTACAGCTCATTTGCTATCTGTTAATGTTGTGGCGTGTGTTGCGTTTTTCTCTTTGTGTGTTCCAGACTCAGAACGGTTAATTTGGATCTGGTCAGGTACGTTTCATTTAGACATGGCAAACATAAAGTGGTGTTTCTCAACACAACTTAGCAGTGGTCTTCATGCAATACTGCTACGGCCATTAAGCGTGAATAGAAACCTAGCCAGAGCAGCTGATACACAGAGAGAACATAGCCCGTGTGTGTTTGTCTTTTCCACCGCAGCCCTTGGGTTTCCTCCCTGATGGCTACACATGTCAGGGATAGGTTTCAGAACCGGTAGTTCCCGCCAAGTGTGAATTGCTTTTCAGGGGATCATCACGCTGGCAGGTGAAACATATGGTTGAAATTATTTGCAGGACAGGAATTGCGCAGCTTCACACAAATACTACTACTACGACGTAAGAGTGGTTTAAAATCTATATTTTTTGTGTTCCTGACATTATCGCACAAGATGTAGTATCCACTATGATCCTTTATGTGGGGGGTATGTACGGTGCAATCAACAGATGCTATTTACAAATCTGTGTTTTCTACTGTGTTGAAATTGGGTAGTTTGTATCTGAGAGCCATAGTGAAACACAGGCTCTCGAGAAACATGGCAACACAGCAGGGGCTCTGGATGCTGCCTAAATTTCCAGAACACACAGCTCAAGGCAGCGGTTAAATGACAAGTGGTTAGAGAAATCCAAGATAGTTGCATCCGTAAGCAGTCCGCTGTTGGATTTGCTTCTGTCAGAGATACGTTATCTCAAAGGGAACGCACGGACACACTCAGAATGATACTAGGGCTGCGTGTGAAATAGAATGAGGAGAGGGGAAGATATATAACCCTTTTTCTTGTCTGTTATTCTATTGGTTAAATTGTCATTTTCTTAGCAGCATATGTGTATATTCCAGAGTCTGCTAATAAATATATCAGTTTAGAGCTAGCAGTCTCATTGTAGATGTCTCATACTGCCCTTGGTTGCTTGTGATTCACTATGGCCATGCTTGCTAATGCAAAAACAGAAAAGAAAAAAAGACAATAGAAAAACACGAAAAGAGCGACCTAAAAAGCTGCCTGTTCTAGAGCTGACATGGAGGCAATGCAATGAGGTAACATGTTCCATTAATGAACTGTGCATCCCCAAGAACACACGCGGTCCTCAGGATGTCCTCAAAGTGTCATCACGTCCTCGTCCGTGATGGGATGAACGGAGGAGGTCCACAGGCTGTCATCATAGGAGCTTCCAGTGATTGTCATTTGCGTACATCCTGCGGTCGTCAACCGGAGGTCAAGCACAGGAGAAGTAAATTATTTTAAGACTCCGTTGTGCATTTTAATACCTGCTAGCCAGTAATCAACTTCCCGATTTATTTCTCATTACCCAATACAATCAAAGAAGGAGTGCTCATGCATAAATTTAAAAAAACGAACAAAAATATAAAATAAAAAGAGATATAGGGGCTCAAATACCGATCGTCGGAATCCGTCCATGTGCAGCGTTTGACGTGCACTAAAATACAGTTTGCTAGACCTTTCACTGCGGTCTTGTTGCATGAGTGTCCGCAAAGGGTCTCTGGCAGGAGGTTGCGCGGAGCCTTTTATTTCCGAAGAGACAAAAAATAATAGCGTTTCACTGCCCAAGCTTCGCTTACTATGCATGCATCAAACCAAAGCAGTAAGAAACACGGACACTACCTTAATAGCGATTTAATACTCCAAGGAATTTCTCACTTCATTGTTGGTTATGTGCGAAATCAAGTTAAACTTAGATACCTCACCCTTTGTTTTGACTGAGATGCGAAGAGGACTCCCGAATCTGCTGAAGTTCGGAAGACAAGCAATAACTTGTATCTGTTCTGTCTTGGAAAGGAAATGCTGCTGCATCATATGCCTTTCATCATATTGCTCTAGAGTTCGCATCTACGTAGCCTTAGTTTAGTCCGTGTGAAACGTTAGAGGGAGCCAGTCTGTGTGGCTGGTCTTCCGCTCCGATGCCAATACAGATCATATGCCTTTCTAAGTGGTTTCGCAGGTTTTAGTGACCTAGGGGCCTTTTATATATCTCTCTTCTTTTTGCCTTTTAAACTGTGACACTCATTGTTTGTGGTGAGAAATACGCTGAACGGAATACAGATGAGAAACCACGAATGATAGCTGGTGACCGAGGTTGAAAATATATAAAAAGCACACACACGCTGACTGGGTGCTACAAATGTGCCCTCACTTCCCAAAATAAATAATTCACTAATTGGTATCTGCTTGCTCCCAGAACTGTACTAGCCGCATCATTTGGTAGCTCCCATAGGAGGTCCTGAGGATATGACGGGGAGTCTCACTTTGTCACATTTCTAACAAATTGAGGACCTGGTAGAGAAGTCCTGGGGATGTTATCCCTGTCCGCTGATGACTTTCCTCGGACGTACCTAGGAGGTGATTGTGTTCTTGGGGATAGTAGTACATATCACAACGGCAACCGATTATTCAGATTTTTCTTGAAGTACTTTTTTTTTTTAGCTTTGTTCGCACAGTCTATTATTGGAGCTTTATGTGATTCCCCTCTTGAGATACTTTAAGATTGCTGATGCTGTGCAGTTTGTTAATTTTGAAACTGTACTGTGCTGAGGTACAAAAACAGAATTGTCATATCTGCATTTGAGCACATAGGAATAATTTGCAAGTACTTTACTTGTTGACATTAATATTTGCACCAGGTCACAACATTGTTGATTTATGGAAAATGTAAATAAATATATTTATTTGCTTGCCAAACGATGCGCAAATGTCTTCTTTTCTAGTGAGATATTCCCTGTTCACCAGACATAAATGTGGAAAAGTTAAAGGGGCACAATGATGGTAGAGTCTAGCGTTGCTTTTTGCCACTTCATATATATGCACTGTTATTCGTGTGCACATGTAGGAATAGGAAGGTAGAGGATGCGCATAAAAAATTTCGTATGCAGCCACACATATGGTTCAGAAGATTAATTAGATGATGTCCAAGCATATATAATTGTGCTTCATGTGCAATGGGTATGCTAACGGATTGCTTCCATGAAGCCTTTTTATTTATTTTTTATAAATTATTTTTATAAATGTTATTTTTTATTTCATATTACATATTGTATACTTATATTTTTATAAATTAAAAACTCAAGTTACACTGCCCTTTTTAAATGGTTTGGTAACGTGTCTCTCACTGTAAAGGTAAGAGGCCATTGAGAATGCTGCAGACAAGGTTGCAACTTACATATTGCTTATCACGTCCTACATACAAAGTGATTTGTACAATAATTCCTGAGCACGGAATTAATCCCGAGGCTGGCCAGTGATGTCACCCACGACGACAAGTCACATAATTGCCTTTAGTACTTTTACACCCCATGGGCTGAGTTGTGAATTGAAAGCGCACTCTACAGAAGGATAAGGTGCACCTGATTTCTAGGATCTATGCTATGCCCTAACTCTTCAGGCACCACATTTCTAAGTGGCAATATGTGCTCTGGTACTTCTTTTGCGTCTGCATAGTGTGCAACCACATGGCTACTGGAGCTTTCGTGTGCATGTTTTTGTGCGACGGTGTTCATTACAAACAATATCCAGATGTTAGACATAAAATGCAGTAGTTTGTAGCGTACCACACAACGCAGCGTGACATGGGAGTGCGTGATTCAAAGAAAGCTTCTGGAAAATGCACAGAAACTCACAAAAAGTTTAAAATGTGATTTGTATTTCATTTTACGTCTTTCGTCGTTACATACCGTCGTCGACGCTGTTGCACATTGATAAATCGTACGTAAAACTTGTCCCATAGCAGTATGCGGTTTCTCAAATACATAGCACAATTTTCCTGCAGTAATAAAACGCTGTCGGCATTTTCTTGCTGACACGGCTGTCGAAACGTCAGCCTCTACAATGGGCAAGTGCTGTAAAGGGGCTAACGCAGACGCGACTTGATACAAATTGTACGTGCTCACAAAACACAAACGACGAATTCCAGTCACAACATCGCACAGAGGTTGGTTCGCGAATGAGTTCGCAGCTGCTGCACTGTTTACTTATCGCGGAACGGTGGAACCCGGCTGTCCGCCATCTTCAAGCACAGATACGTGAAGCCGCGAGAAGCCGTAGCTGAAATCCACTGACAAGTACGAAGGCGCGTACACGTCACAATGCCCGTTCGGGCGCATTTACGTCATAAAAATGGCTGCGCCCATGTGTGTTTCGGAATGAATTACCTATTTTTTTGACATGGTACTGTACCGAACTGAGAGAATGAAGGTGTATTTTGGGGACAGCTGGATGTGGGCTTTTAGAATATCACAACCGTTTCGACTATTTGGGATATCGGCATAGCTGACCTTTAAAAAATAAGGGTAGCAGCGCTTGCATTGCTATCTGTAGGATAGAGCGAGAGCGTTTTTAATGGAATTACCTCGCGAACCTGGTGAAGTCTTCGTTTTGGGCAGGCTATTTTATGAGAGCCGGTCCTGTTGCGATGCATTTGATACGCTTTCCTGAAGCAGCGTGCTTTGTTCTTGTAGTGTGGTTTACGCCTTTATCAATAGAAATGAATAGAAGTGTTTGTTTGTTTGTTTGTTTGTTTGTTTGTTTGTTTGTTTGTTTGTTTGTTTGTTTGTTTGTTTGTTTGTTTGTTTGTTTGTTTGTTTGTTTGTTTGTTTGTTTGTTTGTTTGTTTGTTTGTTTGTTTGTTTGTTTGTTTGTTTGTTTGTTTGTTTGTTTGTTTCTGTCACGTTCGTAGCGCTGTTCAAGCGCTAGCCGCGTAGCGATAAGCGGTGATTCTCCGATTATTCCTGAGCGGTACGACTTAAGCCTTTTCCCTGCTCACTTAAGGAAATTTGTGTATCCCTGTCCTGTGACACAAATGCGTGTAATTTTTCGCGGATCTTTTCTTCTGTCACTGCTTTTACTCAGAATGTAGGTGAGGGGGGGAAAAGTCAGCATCCAGGTAGATCAGGAGAAAGCCGCTCGGCAGAGGAGAGTTCATGAGAATGGAATTTGTTTGTTTTTTGTTATATATCGTTGAGTGTCAGTATTCACTAGAGGTGTGCGAATATTCGAAATTTCGAATATTGTTCGAATATTGTTGATATTCGAACCCTATTCGTATTCGAAAATTTGATAATCGAGAAATTCGAATATTCAAAAATTTCGAATAATGGAGCACAAGCGCCAGCATTCCCGCTAAAATGAACAGAATTCCAGGTATTGGGATTAATCTTCCGAAAAGTCCACGTTTGGCACGTCCTTAGCGCGATTTCCAATTGGAATCGAACTTCATGTGCATCCAGCAAAACCGCAAGTTGGCTTCACAGCATGCTTCCGCGCATTGCGTGCAGCCAACTTTAAGGCGCAACGTCTGGTAGGCTACCTAGCCGATTTGATTTTTTTTTATGTGTGCTTTCGTTATTTTTTAAAAGATAATACAGACTCGAAGAAGTGTCTGTTTGTTTGTTAGTATGTGTCTGTCACCTTCGTAGCGCTGTTCAGGCTTTATTTTCTTTGCAAAAATTCAGACTTTATGGTATTAAGCTGTTCGAGTAGAAGTGACTTTCTGTTAAGATAGATTGTGTATCCCTGTCCTGTGCTTTCTTCACGCAGGGCCAATGCAAATGAGTATTTAGCATTATGCAATAATTATCTGATAGCAGAAAAGGGTGTCTTTGTCACGGTTTATTAGCGTGTGCGTCGTTCTTTTATTTATTTTTTTCTCTTATAGCTATGCGAGCAAAAGTGCGTGTAATATTTCGCTGCTCTTTTCTTATTTTCTCTACTTTTTATGTAGAAGAAAGCCTCCTGCGTAAAAGCTGAATAGTGTTCTACCAGTGGAAGTGGGGTTGTTTGTTTGATTTTGTAGGGTGTTCGATATCTTGACGAAGTAAGCAGAGCTTAATTTTGCAGGTTTTTGAGCAGAAATGCTGGTATCTGAGCACGGAGTACAAATTTATATATTTCTCTGCTCCCTAAGGAAATTTGTACGTCGTTTTCCAAGCAGACCGCGTTTAGTTTACGCAAAATAGAAAAATGAAGTTGTGTATGCTCTATGATGATCCGCCGCAGGCTTAGGCCTTTTCCCCGATCACCAGTGTTTTCGCATTCGATGTCGCATGTCTAGACTTGTTCAGTAGTGTTGCAATTTTTACCCTTCGCTAATATCTTGTTGCTGCCGTCTTGTGTTAGACGTTGAGCTTCGTAGCGATGTGCGGTAACGCTACGATTATTCCAGAGCGCTCCGTGTGTTTAATGCGTTGTCCTCTGTGCGTGCATGCGTGTGCTTTTTCCCCTGATTTGTGACATCATCGTGGCATGTCTGGACTTGTTTAGCAGTGTTGCAGTTCTTCCCGCCGCTAGTATGTTGTTGGTGTCATGTTGTGCTAGCCGCGTGGCGATGTGTGGTGACCTGATGTCTTAAGCCTTTTCCCTGCTCACCTAAGGATATTTGTGTATCCCTGTCCTGTGCTTTCTTTACGCAAGGGCAATGCGTCTGTGTATGTGGCACTATCAGATACCAGACATGAGTGCCTTTTTCTTGGTTTATTGGCATATGCTTCAGGTTTTTTAAGTCAAGCACAAGTGCGCGCAATTTTTCGCTGCTCTCTTCCTCAGATCACCGATTTTACGAAGAAGACAGTCGCATGGTACAGCTGAGAAGAGGGTTTCTCTGATTGTTTGTTTGATTTTGTTGGGTGTTCGATATGTTGAGGAAGTCAGCTGTTAAAGGTATCCGTGAAGAAATGCTTGCATCTGAGCGCAGGATAGGAATTCCTGAAGCACTGCACCCTCAGTGTAAATTAATTATTTTGGATATGAGTCTGCTTCCCTGCATGACAAAGCTGAAATGGGAAGAGAGAAAAAATTGGAGCGCTTCATTAATAGCGATCCAAGTAATAGGGCAATTATAGTTTCCATAGAAAGTAGAATTTTAATGGGCTCCTAAAATTATAGTTTAGTTGTAGTTTTTCTAAACTGCAATGCAATAATCATTAATATAGTATAGGAATGCCATCGTGTTCCCGTAAAGGCGTTCTGTCTTGTGCTTTCGCGCCTTTTTGCTCGCAATGCGCGAATGGAACTTTGCCCCCGGCTTTCGCGCCTTTTTTGCTCGCAGGTGTAGCCTCAGACAACGAATGTATGAGCATAGAAAGGGTCATGTATTACATAAGCCTGGAGGTGATGTTGAGTGGTCTCACTTATTATTTTAAAAGAGCAGTGACAGTTTACTGTAATTCTAATGACCATGATGAGCCTTTGGGGTGAAAATCGTTAATATGCGGGGTGCTTTTTTGTTGAATTTTAATGAGAGAATCAATGTCATTAAGAGTAGGACAAAGGAAATAATCTTGCGATTCAATAAATAATAGGAGTCTTTGCCGGTGTCTTCTTCTTCAGACAGGATGTGATGACGTCACGCAGTCTGTAGCAATGCATTGACCGTTACTGGAAAAAAGTGTGGCAACCGAAAAATAGTGTGTATTGTCCTGGGCAGATTTATGATGAGCACTGTTTTTGAATAAGAGGAGTGCGTGTGCTTAGAAATAGTTTGATGCTGGTTTCCTTCTTTGTTTCTTTTCGCTTTCCCCCCCCCCTTGTCTGACAAACATGTGCTGACATGCCTGGGCTTGTTCTGACATGCTTTCCTTCTACATGCAGTTTTTTTCTTTTTGTACAAGGAATATTCTTGACGATAGTGCTGCCTTGAATGGGAGTAGAGCTATTCTTAATAATTTTGCGATTCATTTAGTTCAGAGAGTAACCGCGATTGGGACAGGTGTGTGACTTTATGTCTTGCTGAACCATTTTTTTCCTGTACAGTAAGACTTTGGGAATGAAATGCTACAATCTCCTCTTGTCTATGGTGTTTTTCTGGAATAGTTCCCTATGCAATCATTATAGTAGAATAAAGGAAATAATCTAGGGATAGTATATCATAGAGCGTACGCGTCCTTGAGCCACGCACCTGCATGATGACGTCATACCGAGAGACTATTGTTCCAGGTTGACCTTGTCTAGAGGAGCGTTAGTGGAAAAAAACTGTGTAGCCCTGAGACAATAGGATGACGTCACGACCAATGAGAACGGCCTGCAGGGGGCGCAAGGATTCACTTCTCTCTTGGACACTGACGGGTCTCGACACGCAAATTCTGCTCCTGGCGTTGGTCGTCAGTGGAAGAGCGTAGCTTCGGTGGGGTTCTGTCTGCCTCTGATGGGGTGCGGATGTGTGGTTCGTCACTGGTGAATGGTGTTCGACGATGCAAGTGGATTTTGTGACGAGCGGATTTACAATGAGGGGATGCTGTGAACGGGAAAAATGATGGTGAGTGCCTTTTTCACTCTGTTCAAGTGTTTGTTTTCCTCTGTTGCCAAGCAGTCGTACGATTTGTCCTGACGTGTCCTGACATGCCCCCGATATGCATGCTTTCCTTTGTTGACGCTTAGTATTTTTTTCTCTTTTGACAAGGAACATTGTTGTCTTGACGATAGTGCTGCCCTGAGTTCTGCGCTCCTGGTTACCCGTACTCTGTGTTGATTTGTTGAGTGCCTAGTCCTCTTATTTGTCGTTGATGGAGTTACGTGTTAGGATATTTTGTTCATTTGCAAGTCTCATTTAGTAAGACTTTGGAATTCCTACGATCAGCTTTCATGCATGGTGCTCTTCTGCAATAGTTTCCTATTCAATCGTTATAGAAAAATAAAGGAAATAATCATGGGATAGTGATTCAATAAATAATAGGTCCCCTGTCTCGAGCGTACGCGTCCTTGAGCCACGCAGGTGCATGATGACGTCATACTGTGGCTTGACCAAAGGAGCATTAGTGGAAAAAAACAGCGTAGCCCTGAGACAATAGGATGACGTCACGACCAATGAGAACGGCCAGCAGGGGGCGCAGGAATGCTCTTCACTCTTAGCCTCTCGGAGGTGGTCGCTCCAGAGGGCGCTAGGAGCGTGTATGCGTAGCGGCCGCGGAGCGGCGCCCCAGTCAGTTTCTCCCTGGCTGTCGCGGAAAGCAGACGTGCGCTCCCCGCGCTCGCTCAATTTCTGGCTGGCTGTCATGGAGAGCAGTCGCATCGGTCTGCGCTCCTACTGTGGTGAGGTGATTTGTTGTGCAACTAATGCTTTCGCCAGCTTTCTTCCCGCTTTGTTTGCGATTTTCGTGCCCGTGCACGTCGGGTGCTGGTTGCTGTTGTCCGGGCATCCCCCGGCATTTTCTATCATCTTCTACCTTGGGAACCGGAGTAGCGCTAGCGTGATTTTTAATAATTTTGTTGTGAGATTAGTTGAGTAAGTACCCGCTAGGGGATGCAGCTGCGGGGCTTTATACAGGAGAAAAAAACCATTACGAGTCAGTTTCTGCCTGCCTCTCGGATGGAGCAGTCGCATCGTTCTGCGGTCCTGTTGTGGTGGGATCGTTTGTTGTGTAACTAATTCTATTTTCTTGTTAGCTATTGATGGTTTGCACACTCTTGCTTTCCCAGCCTCTGTATTACGAGTGTTTTTCTCCTTGCATGTCCAGAGCTGTCCTAACCTGCCCAGACATGTCATGATGACGCCACAGCTGACGTCACAGGATGTCCGGAACTGGTGCTGCGATGCTTTGCAACCTGCCTCTGTGCTCCGTCGCCCAGCGACGGTCAGCGGCCGTTCCGGGCCGCTTTCTTCAAGATGACGTCGTTGATGTTCAACTAAACTCCTTCTCTCCACTCTATTTCTATCTTTTCATTTTATTTTTACCTATTTTTTTATTTTTTATCAGCTCAAGTAGCCGGCAACTCACACAGTGGTCTGGACAATTCCTAGATGCTCCCCAATTAGTGTGATGACTCCCTGGTGGGTCCTGATTAATGTGGGGGGTCCCAATTAGCTCTAATTGCTAATTAATGGCGTCCAGGCGACTGTGTGACTTGCCGGCTTCTTGAGCTGATCCCATATTACTCTTCTGTAGACGAGCCGCGAGTACTTTCGCAAATAGCTTGTAATCCAGGTTGCATAGGGTGATTGGTCTAAAATCTGTCACTTGAGGGACAATCCCCGCGGGTATCTTCTTAGGGATGAAAACTGTGTGAGAACGCCGAAAAGATGCAGGGAAGGTGCCTTGTCTTTCTGACTCCTTGTACACTTCTAACAAAACGGGAGCGATGAAGTCAGCAAACATCTGATAGAACTCCCCCACTCAGCCATCAGGACCAGGCGTCTTGTTTTTCCCGAGTGATTGTATCGCAAGTTTTATCTCAGCTAGCTCAAGCGGAGCACCCAGTGTTCTTTTTTCCTCCTCTGTCAACTTGGCCACATCCGCCCACTGCGTTATCTCAGCGACGTTCGGTTGCGGTTTCCTTGGTTTCCCAATCAAATTTTCGAAGTACTCGTAGAAACATTTTTGTATCATTCCTTCATCACTAATTATTGCCCCCTCCTGTTCAATCTCTTCTATAGCTTTCACCCGACATGTTCCAGCTCATGTCGGACGTGTCTCTTACTGGGCAACTCGTCCGGTAAATATTGTCTGGATCTGGACCGTATTCTTGCCCCCTCATATCTCGTTTGATTGATTAGTTCCAGCTCACATTTTGTGTCCTCCATTTCTTTACTTAACGATCCCGGGTTTTTGGACTCAGCCTTGATAATAATGCTCAGGTTCTTCTTTAGTTCTTCCTCTCGCCATTTTTCACGGTATGCCAGCACACTGCTCCTCTCGATTGCTATAAAACGTACACGTTGTTTAAAGAGATCCCACGCTGAGCTCCACGTTCTGTCAGTTGTTATGAGTCCTGCAATCTCATCCTTTACCAATCCAACGAAGCTCTCATCATCGAGTATACTCACATTCATCTTCCACAACGACCATCCATCGCTTCTGGCCATCTTTCTGTCTTGACCGAGGGTCGCCTTTACTAAACAGTGGTCACTAAAATATGCAGGCCTCACACCGTATCTCGTGAACTTCTTCTTGCACAGTGTTGATATGTATACTCTATCTAATCTGCCGTGGGAATTCCCTTGAAAGTGTGTAAATACGGGAGGCGTTCCTTTCATACACTCAAATGCATCCGTCATGCTGCAATTTGTTATTAAAGCTTTCAAGGCTACTTCGCTCTTGTCGGCAGTGTTTTTGATTCTATTCCGATCGTTATCGCTTAACGTACAGTTGAAGTCGCCCAGCAGAACTGTGTTGTCCACTTCCTCTGCTACGTCACCCACGGAGTTGAAAAAAGCGACCCTTTCTAACATGTCGTTGGGCGCATACACACCGATAAAGCGCCATATCTCGTTGTCTACAAGGGCGTCTAATTTCGCTATTCGACCTTGATCATCAGTAGAGTACTGCAGCGGAAGCATGTTTTGTCTCTTTCTTAAACACAGCAAAGTTCCGGCCGAACACCCAACCGCGTGGCTGACGACAACATCGAAGTCAGATGCAAACACATACGATATCAATTCCGTCGTCTTTTCTTCAGAGCAGATCTTCGTTTCCTGAACTGCTAGCACATCAATATCGTCGTGGTCTTGAAGATAACGTTTAAGTTGATACTGTTTCTTTCTTGAGTTGAGTCCCCTCACATTTATCGTCCCTACACTGATTGATGTGCCTCTCATGGAACGGCCGCGTCAATCAATAAAAGCCAAGAGCGGTTCATACTTATCTCCATTGCCATAGCGGACGATCAGCTGAGTGCATGCCAAGTCACATTAAAGAGTTCCAAAATTGATGTCGTTGAGGCAGGAACCAGCACTTTCCTGCGGCGTTAATGGAGGAAAACCTGTTGAATCTGTCTGTCTGAGTCTCTTTGCTGCAGCAGTAGTCATTCGCATATCCTGTTTAAGAAGTTCGTCATCGCTGCCATCAACTGAGGAACTTCTCTCTTTCCTTCTTGCTGCCGGGTCATAGTCTTTCGGGGCGTCCTGGCCGTGCACATCTCCTTTGCCAACGGTCGACTCCTCTGGGCGATCAGCGTTGTGAAAGGCCTCCTTTGTTCCTTCCCTTTCGTTCTCGCAGGCTTCCACCATTGTGACGTCATCTGTGCGGTCGGCGAACATCTCCCTGGCTGGCTCGTCCGTCCGCTTTACACGTGACGCATACGTCGATACACACTCCTCTTCGTCGTGCCCGAATCTCTTACATTTTTTACACCAGGGCGTATTGCAGGACTTCCTGATGTGGCCCGCCATCTTGCAACGTAGGCAAAGCGGAGCGCGACCTTGTACGTCCAACAGAACCTGCCCTTACAAAAAATCTTAATGAGTTTCTAAAGAAAAGTCAATGACTTTTGACATCACACTCATCAGAATTTCTGATGACTTTTTTAATGAGTTTCTGATGTATTTCTGTTGAAAATTGGCCACCGCGTTTCTGATTAGTATCTGATGAGTACATTTCTGTTGAGTTTCTGGCATGTTTCTTGACAGTTACTGTAGAGTTTATAATGTGTTTCTTGACAGTTTCTGTTGAATTTATGAGGTGTTTTTGTTGAAAATTGGGCACTGAATTTCTGATAGGTACCTGATGTGCGTGTAGAGTTTTTGACGTGCTCCTGCAGTATTATACAAGAGTGTTTGCACTACAAAACCACAAAAATATACCACCACAGAACATTTATTTGAGCTCTCTTTACACCATCGAGGACAAACTGTTCTTCAGCTGAATAACGGTGTTGTCGAACTTGCTACACACAGTCTGTAAAACGACAAAAAGTTGCAAATTGATAAGTACCATAGTACACAAACTTAATGCAACATATCACAAGCAAGAACTCCAATACAGTAGAACGAGGGTATCACAAACACATGGTGCGCATGTGGCCCACGGTGGCCTATTTTGGCCACCAAATATAAGGAAGCCACCTCAAAAGAAATTAAGCTCAGACTCAAAGAAACCGACAATTAATAATGTCAGCTGGCTGTTTCCCTGATATTCCTATCTCTATTTTCGAAGTTGAAACTGTGAGCAAAGGCAACAATACAGTGCGTATATTGGTGAAAATATCGGTGCTCTTGAATAATGTCATAATTGCTTGTAAAGCACTACATATTCTTCTCAAATCATTTTTCATATTTTCATCACCTGATCTGAAAAGGTAGCATGCGGAACCATCAGTAAAATCACGATTTCAGCATACACAGCACGTGTGAACAACAATATTGGAAATGGCCAGCTGCCCTTGCAATCTTGCAGCAGATGGAAATTTTACACACTGTTGTTCACAACGAGTTATGATTTCAGACAAATGTGTTGTGTGCAATACCCCAATCCACCAAAGCACCTGCCGGTTAGTGCACTGACCCCTGTTGGATTCATAGCTTCTTTCACAACATTCATAACTTTCAGAGCAATTTATTCGCATTTGACCATTTACCTATGTTCTTAAACGGAGAACAGGTTTTGTAACCTTTGCAGTACAATCTGCCTAAAATTGCTTTTTCGACAAGAGCACCTGCACTGATATTCACCACTACAGCGAATAAATAAGTTTAAAAAATTATTATACACATTTGCATTACAGCTTCAATTCCCATTTAGTCGTGACACTAACTTTTGCCAGTAAAGATTGGAAATTCTCAACCATAAAAGCGATCTATGTTACTGAAATAACTTAGGCACTTCAATATAAAATCTGTTCAAATACTCATTCCACACTGGCAAGGATGAGCAGACATCAAGTCGATGGCCGTTGAACATCATTGAACTAAGGGAGTTATGTGGTGCTGCACAAAGACTGTCTATGGTTGCTTCAACTTTAGTCAAACATGAAGTGAAAAATGGCTCCATATATTAGCTGCCCTATAGTCTGATTTACATAAAAAAAAAAAAACTACAGCAGTAAAATTGCAATATCTGTAAAGGGGTCAGACGTGTAGACACCAGTGGAGCTATATTTCGTGTCGAAACTGTTGACAACACATCTTGAAGTGTGTGCTTTATGGACGATAAGGCCATTACCCGAAAGTTCTCAACTGTCTCGCAGAGTCGAAACATGGAAATGCTCCTTAGCACAAAATAAAAGCTCAAGCAACATTACGTTAGTGTATACCTAATAATTTCTACACTAATATGATCACAGTACCCACAGAGCTGCTGCAGCTTCTTCCAGCCGCTTCCTTGAACTGAAGCCATTTGTAAAGCACAGTATGGCAGCATGAAATTGGCCAGCGATAAAGACAATGTGTTTGATGGCGTTGAGATCCCCATGTGATGGTGGTACAACCTTACTTTCTCAAAGCATGCCATGTTGATGAACAGTGTCAGTAAAGCAGAGTCTAACCAAACCCAATTATATATAATTACTGCTATTTCCAAGATGAGACACATTACCTTTTAATCCTCGGCTGTTGCCACCCCCTTGAACGACTCGGGGCTCTTCGTAATTTTCGTGGCTTCCACAACATACCAATGCAGTCTGAAAAATCAGGAGATAAATATCTGGTAGACATCGAACGTGAAGCATAAGAATGTAGTCATGTCTCGCTTATCCGGAGGCCTGGGGCATTAAACAACATTCCGTGTCAAATTATCTCTAGCGCAGAAATTATGCTACAACAGGAATTATGCGAGCATGCTATAAAAACAAAACAGGAACACACCGTAGCGTCACACAGAGAAAGCTCAACAATGCATGTTTTCGTGCAATTACGACACAGTGGTGCAAAACGTACCTTTCGTCTTTTCCAAAGCTGCTCAGCGGGCTTTTTGTGGCTTTCGTTACTTTTAACGCTTCCTCCGTGTCGCCTCGTGCACCCTGTTTAGCGTATCTCGCATGACTTCGTTCCGTAACTTTTTCCTCACCTGTGATACGTTACACACAAAGCGGGAAGTTATGGCTCAATTCAGGTACACAAACTTGCTTCCAGCAGTATGAACACTTACCATAGCAGTTCGATTATAGCCAGCGGTTCCTTCCTTCCAAATGACACAAGTAACACGCGCAGGACGTGTAAAATCATTAAATTATAGCAAAATAACGAAGCGTAAAAACACACGTGCAACGGCGGAAGACATACCAAACGGGAACACAGGCCGAGGATACAGTGACATTTTCCGACATAGCGAGGGGGGCGCTACAAGACAACACCTTTTATAATCCATATAATATCAGCATCTTACTGTTGCCATTAATGTAATAATAATAATTATTATTATAATTAAACATGTCGTAGCCTAAAAAATTAATTTATAAATGATTATGCACTTTAATTATCAGTAAATACGTTGGATGTCGAAATGTGCGTAAGACGAAGAGAACGAACTATCCGGTGCTGTGCGAATTTCGTGATCTTTTACCCGACTACTTTCCCTCTCAGCATTTTTGCCTATTTTTCATACGCCGAAATATCCTTCAAAGCTTTCAAATAAAAACTGTATGCTTGGACAACTGAAGCCCGCTAATTAATAGCAAAGTCGCTATTGTGTGTTGTTTCTTCTAATGTGTTCTGCATGTTGCTGGTAAAATGCCAAAAATGAGAAGATACAAGCAGTGTCATTATAATGGTGTTTGTACTGTACCGATTCGAACTAAACACAGACTACAAGCTCGAGGTCAAGCTACAGGCCGTGCGAGTGACAGAAGTGTTGCGAATCCGACAAAGATAAGGATATTTTCGAACTTCCATGTTCGACGGAGGAGCGAAGACTCACTTTCCCGCGATTTTTCTACTCCTCACGAGACTTGTGACTTAGTCGGCTGTAGTATATTGTCTGATTACCCGAGGGGTCAGGGCCAGCCGGAGCACTGTGGAGACCTTTTTTTCTTATTTCTCTCTTTTTTTTTTTTTTTTTGACAGCAGGCAGTGAATTCTGCATCAAACAAGGGTTGCTATCTGCTAGATCCAAATGCGTATGGCGCGCGCAGCTCGTGTACTCAGTTTAGGACAGAAGAGAAAGACGTCTTGCAGCTATACCCCGTACGTGAGCGCAGCTTCTTTCTTATAGACTGTTCTTGTAAGTTTTAGTAGCACAGTAGCACTAGCCAAGGTCGGACCCAGAGACTGGCTTTATCTCCCTCTCTCTTATTTATTTATTACTATTATTCTTTATTTTATTTTATTTATTTATTTTTTATTTTTTCGTTTATTTTTTTATTTTTTTTATTTTTTTTTTAAGGGGGATATGGGATGGTTTCTTTGTCGGAGCGCGTAGTGGGAGAGGGGACAGAGGAAAATCCCATGTATAAAACTACGTTATCGCCCGTCCCCCTCCTGGTATCTGCGGCTGGTGTGAGACATGGTAAATGTCACCGCACTGCACCGTTATTAGTATAAAAACATATCAACGGTCAGTTCAAGGATATTTGTCTTGAACAGCACGAGTGGTATGTCCTGATGATTTCATACATTAAAAACTCTGCAGAAAAAATATGGAAATTTTTCATGAGAAAAATTAATGTCAAAACTCAATGGAGTTCCTGATAGGAACGTAATGTGGAATCACATTAAACGTTGAGTGTCTGATGAGTTTCTGTTGACTCATTACAAACTCATCAAGATCATACAAGAAACTCAATATCGATTTTTGTAAGGGTGACAACCGTCGATGAACATCAGGTGCGGGATATCGTCCACAGACACTTTATCTTTGACTTCAAAAACTATTTCTCTTGTAGTAGATTCCACGCCCTCGAAGAATGACGACTTCCATTTCTGGCGAACGATATCCTTTACTGCACCAAACGCTGATAACGCCCTAACAACTGAGACGTCCGGGATATTTCTCGGCATCCAGTGCAACTTGACGGCAACTAGGCCTAGCCATATTCGCCGCTCCCACGGAGCTCATCGTTTCTGCGACCGATCGCTAACGCTGCCGGAAGTAGAATCGCCACGACCGCACTCTTTTCGTTTATTTAGTGTATTCTACAGATATGGTGGACTCCATTGAGCCATTTTTTCAACTGCACGTAGTAGAAAGCAACAAAACGGACATGAGCGTCTCAACTCTGATGCGGTCGACAAGATTCGAACCTGTGCGGGGGAACCCCAATGGATTTCGAGTCCATCGCCTTAACCACTCGGCCACGACCGCACTCATTTCGTTTATTTAGTGTATTCTACAGATATGGTGGACTCAATTGAGCTATTTTTTCAACTGCATGTAGTAGAAAGCAACAAAACGGACATGAGCGTCTCAACTCTGAAGCGGTCGACAAGATTCGAACCTGTGCGGGGGAACCCCAATGGATTTCGAGTCCATCGCCTTAACCACTCGGCCACGACCGCACTCTTTTCTTTTACTTAGTGTATTCTACAGATATGGTGGACTCCATTGAGCTATTTTTTCAACTGCATGTAGTAGAAAGCAACAAAACGGACATGAGCGTCTCAACTCTGACGCGGTTGACAGGATTCGAACCTGTGCGGGGGAACCCCAATGGATTTCTAGTCCATCGCCTTAACCACTCGGCCACGACCGCACTCTTTTCGTTTATTTAGTGTACTCTACAGATATGGTGGACTCCATTGAGCTATTTTTTCAACTGCATGTAGTAGAAAGCAACAAAACGGACATGAGCGCCTCAACTGTGACGCGGTCGACAGGATTCGAACCTGTGCCCCAATGGATTTCTAGTCCATAGCCTTAACCACTCGGCCACGACCGCACTCTTTTCGTTTATTTAGTGTATTCTACAGATATGGTGGACTCCATTGAGCCATTTTTTCAACTGCATGTAGTAGAAAGCAACAAAACGGACATGAGCATCTAAACTCTGACGCGGTCGACAGGATTCGAACGTGTGCGGGGGAACCCCAATGGATTTCTAGTCCATCGCCTTAACCACTCGAACACGACCGCACTCTTTTCGTTTATTTAGTGTATTCTACACATATGGTGGACTCCATTGAGCTATTTTTTCAACTGCATGTAGTAGAAAGCAACAAAACGGACATGAGCGTCTCAACTCTGACGCGGTCGACAGGATTCGAACCTGTGTGGTGGAACCCCAATGGATTGCGAGTCCATCGCCTTAACCACTCGGCCACCTTTTTTTTTTTTTTATGTAAAACCTTTATTGACATGAAGGCAAGGATTTGAAGAAGTATAAAAGTGCTGTGCACGACTAGTGCACTGCCTGCTAAAACCTAAGTACTAGACGTCGCCCTGTCTTCCCATCTCTTCATGAGCGGCAGCTGTTTGAAAGACCCTGATTACCTCGCAGTTTCGGGTGACGGCCGAAATGTTTTGGTTCCAGAGCCATGATTACGGATGCAAGTTCTTTCCATTTCTCTTCTTCACGGAGTTTTTTTGTTCCGATCAGTGATATCGTCCACATCAGCTTTTCCTTCATATAGGTAACTGGTGGTTTTGCTTTCGCATCGCATTCCACTCTGGCCGTCCTTGCTTTCCAAAGGGCCTGTAGAGCTGTAGCAGTCACCACGCTCATGAACTCTTCATGCTGCTTGTTCACAAACTTTAGGAATTTTAGGCTTTCATACGAAATGTCATCGCCAAGTAGCAGCGAAGCTCGGAGGTCCGACCAGAAGAGCACTGCATTTCTGCACTCGTAGAAAACGTGCCTCAGGGTTTCCGCTGTCCCGCATATGTGGCAATTTCCTTCTAATGGCACAAAGAAGCCTTTGGCTTCCATCCATTTCTTGACGGGGAGCACTTCGGTGTGGAATCTCACGAAGAAATCTTTCGTGCCCGTCGGCATCGGAAGCTTTGCGACCCGCTTCAACACGTCTTGTCCGTCGGATGCGGCGAAACTTTGCCGGTAGAGCGGAGGGGGAAACACGCTCATCACCGTATCCCAGTAGAGTGTCTTCTTTTTCACCACTGTTAGGTGCTCCCACGAGTATCTTTCAAGAAAGAACCTGATGCTGTTGGCCACTTCTTTGTAGAATTGTGACTCGGGTGCTCCCAGGGAAGGAACTGCGGTACTTATCACCCACTTGCACAGTGACCTCGCTCCGAGAATTTGCAGCGCCTCTCGCAGTACCGGCGCTTTGATGTCCCTAAAGTAGAAAAAACGCTGCACTTGTACCTTGATACCGAGGTTTACGACATTTAGACCACCCGCCTGCAGCGGCCAAAAAATGTTCGTACGGCGCATCTTTTCGAACTTTGAATCCCACAGAAAAGTAGCACAGATTCTATGGAAACGCTGCATAGTCCCGGAGTCGATGGGGATGACTTGGGCCGAATAGACGATGGACGGATATAGGACTGTGTTGCAGATGAAGCTGCGGTGAAGAATAGAAAGGTATCTTCCTTTGTACGGTTGCAACCTCCCGTTAACTGACTGCAACTTTAGCTGCCATTTTTCTACCGCCGCTGAGGTATCATCCAGAAAAACCCCAAGGTACCTCCCTATCACTTGAGTGCACTGGATCCCCATGTAGATGTGAGGCTGCGTGTCCCAGTCGCCTAGCCAGGTACCCTTCGACTTCTTCAGGTTTAGCAAAGCCCCTGATGACTCGCAGAAGTCATGAACTGTTTCTAGAGCGGCCGAGACCTGCTTCTGGTCGTTGCAGATGATTGCAAGGTCGTCGGCGAAGGCGAGCACTTTCAGTTCTTCCTTGGCTAGTGTGAGACCCTTGATCTCTTGATTGTTTACAATCGCGCGGCATAGCGGCTCCAGGTAAAGAGCGAAGAGCGTCGGAGACATGGGGCAACCTTGCCGCACTGAGTTCCTTATGGGGAAGCGAAGGCCTATCCTTCCGTTGATAAGTAGCTGAGCGGTGATGTCCCGATAACAGATAGTAATCCACGCTTTCAGGTCTTGCCCTATGTTCACGTGGCTCAGAAGCTGAAATAGGAACTGTTGACGCATCCTGTCGAAGGCCTGTTTAAGATCGGCCTGAAACACTGCTGTCCTAGCGCCCGCCGATTTTGCTGCCTCGACAATAGTGCGCATCACATGTAGGTTGGTGGCGATGGACCTCTTCTTTATTCCGTAGGTTTGGTGCGCTCCTATTACTTTCCACAGAACGCTGTCCAATCGCCGCGCTAGAACCTTTGCGAGTATCTTGTAGTCAGTGCATAACAATGAAATGGGACGAAAGTCCGACGTAGAGGGCACTTCTTCCGAGCTCCCCCTCTTCGGTATCAGGATAGTATGACTTTTCCTCATGGTAGGGGTCATTAGCTGACGAATTTTGATGTCTTCAAAAACTACCTCCAGGACAGCACTCAACTCCTCTTCGAATTTCTTATAGAAGGCTGACCTGAGGCCGTCTGGGCCGGGCGCTTTGTTCTTGGACAGCTTTCGGATTACGCTGCGAATTTCCTTTTTTGTTATCTTCCCTTCGCCCGAGGAATGGTCTTCGTCTGTTAGTGTCGGAACGTTCCGAAAGAGGGCAGTGGGCTTTAGTGGCCCGTCTTGCGTAGAGTTAAACAGCCTTCTGTAGTGTTCATGAAACGCTTCCTCAACAGCTTCTGCTCCTTCCACTACAATTCCATTATACATTAGTGTCGTGACCTCGTTCTTTTTTACTTTCTCCCTTTCGTGTGCCAAGAACACCTTGGTCGGCACTTCGTCCCGTTCTACAGTTTGTATTCGGCTACGCACCTGGGCGCCAGCAAACCTTTCCCGTAGCCTCTCTGTTATCATATTTTTGATTTGTTTAATGTCCTCTGTGAATGTCCCAGGACTTTTCTCCTCCTCTTTTACAATGATGAGCAGACTTTTCATTAAGGCCTTCATTTCCTGCCTTTTCTCTTCTGCTCGTCTTTGACTGTATTCAATAGCCTTCGCTCGCACTTCTTCCTTGAAAAATTCCCACGCTGGGGCGTTTGCCCCGCGCTCATGCAAAGCGCCTATCATACTCCTTATCTCACCAGTAAACTTGTCGTCTTCAAGGACGTTCTCATTCAGCTTCCATGTTGTGTTGCGGGACTGGTTCGGCCCTTGATTATCAAAACTCAACAGGACACTCACACAAGCATGGTCCGTGAATGCTACCGGCATGACATTGTAGCCCGCTTGGCGCGACGCCCACTCTCCGGGTATATAGATTCTGTCCAATCTAGCGTGTGACATGCCCTGCCAGTGCGTGAACTTCAGCGCTGTGTCGTTCCCGATAGCTACGTCGTGCAAGTCCTGATTACGCAGTAGCTTTTTAAGCTCCGTCGCACTGCAGTCCTTCTTCTCTCTTTTATATGTGCTATCTTCTTTCCGAGTGACGCAGTTGAAATCCCCCGCAATTATTACTTTGCTGTCTGTGTCCAAGAAGTGGTCCACACTAGTTTCGAAGAAGGCCCTGCGTTCCGCAGTTTCGTTTGGAGCGTACACACTTATTAGCCGCACAATTTCTCCGCCCCACACACAGTCTACACTGACGACCCTCCCATTTTGCTCTAGCTCATAGTCAACTATAGTTGCCTCACTGTCTCTTTTCACCATTACGGCGGTACCCGCACTCCCGCTGACACCAGTAGCGTGAAAGGTAAAGAACCACTTTTGGAAGGCTTTGACCATTTCGATTTCTTGCTCCCTTTATGATATTTTTGTTTCTTGAACACAAACAATGTCAAATCTCTCGCTGAGCACTAAGCTGATGAAGCTGTCCTTTCTTTCCTTCCGAAGTAGGCTGTTAGCATTAATGGTGGCTATTTTCAGCGTGTTTTTCCTTTTCATGTTTTCTTCTTCTGGTCTTTTTGGAGCCGTCTTCTTTCTTCCGGAGTGACGAGGGGTGCTGGTGAATACCTCGATTTCTTCCAGTTGCTAACCGTGTCTTTCCATTTTCGGTCTGGTCTCCCGCTTTCTGGGGGCTCTTCAGTTCCGGTGTCTGCAACTGCTTGCGCATGGCCGGCTTCTCTGTACTCTTGTGACTCTAAGTTGATGGGCTGCGAGGGGACCTCCCTATCCGTTGTTTTTCCTCGCCTGATTTCGGGGTCCTCCCTGTCTTTTGGTTCTGTTGTCTCCTGTACTGCCGAGAGGCTACCTTTGCTCTCCGCCCCTTCCCTCGGCTGCACGTACTCCGTTGGCCCGTCTGCGTCGTTCATTCCACCTGGCATGGCATTGTCTTCATCTTCTTTGTGAGCAGAAAAACTGTTTTGCTGAAGAGGCAGTTGGTGCCGCGTTCCGTTGCTGTCCCCCGACCTTTCTCCTGCTTGAGTACAATCATCCACGTCCATCATATCCCCTGCCCCAGCGTCCACGCCTTGGGCTCTCGTCTTGGATGCATACGTACTGACGCAGTCCTCTTGCCCGTGACCGAATCTCTTGCAGGATTTACACCACGCGCCTTGCATTGCCTCCTGAGATGGCCGACTCTTTTGCACCGCAGGCATAGTGGCGGTCTGCCAGGGATATCTATCAGAACTTGACAGCCCATGATTTTTGTCATATGCGGAATCGTTTCAACTGAGATTCCATTGTGCAACACTAACTTGAGCCTGCGTGTCGTTGTCTCTGCTCCCGAGAAGGCAGTTGACCTCCATTTCTCTCTCTCAATCTGGTCAGTTTTACCGAAGGTGTTGAAAACATTAACCACGGCGTCGTTCGGCACATGCATGGGAAGCCAGTGCAGCGATATGTCGACCTCCTTTTTGTTCGGGTCCAAGATTACACATTTCTTGTTCTTCACGACAATTTCGCCCTTTGTGACAAGCTTTTCTTTTGGCAATCTTGAATGCGATGTCAATGCCCAGACATGATTGTAGATGTATGCTCCGAACTGGGCCACGTCTTCTTTATCAATAATTCCCAACACTCCATCCGCAAAATCGTCTGCGCGATAAGGCCTGCCACTTGGGTCCGCATGCAAGAAGATGGTGTTCAAGGATATGTTACCCGTGGGCAATGTAGAAAGTAACATTCTGTAGTTCTCGGTCGAAGCCTTTCCTGCAGAATCGACGGTGATATCCCGGCTAGGGTTAGCCGTAAGCAACGCTCGCTCGGAGCTCATCCTTCCTACGTCCTGCTAGCACAACAGCCGGAAGTAGAATGAACCACTCGGCCACCACCGCACTCTTTTCGTTTATTTAGTGTATTCTACAGATATGGTGGATTCCATTGAGCTATTTTTTCAACTGCATGTAGTAGAAAGCAACAAAACGGACATGAGCGTCTCAACTCTGACGCGGTCGACAGGATTCGAACCTGCGCGGGGAACCCCAATGGATTTCTAGTCCATCGCCTTAACCACTCGGCCACGACCGCACTCTTTCCGTTTATTTAGTGTATTCTACAGATATGATGGACTCCACTGAGCTATTTTTTCAACTGCATGTAGTAGAATGCAACAAAACGGACATGAGCGTCTCAACTCTGACGCGGTCGACAGGATTCGAAGCTGTGCGGGGGAACTCCAATGGATTTCTAGTCCATCGCCTTAACCACTCGGCCACGACCGCACTCTTTTTGTTTATTTAGTGTATTCTACACATATGGTGGACTCCATTGAGCTATTTTTTCAACTGCATGTAGTAGAAAGCAACAAAACGGACATGAGCGTCTCAACTCTGACGCGGTCGACAGGATCCGAAGCTGTGCTGGGGGTACCCCAATGGATTTCGAGTCCATCGCCTTAACCACTCGGCCACGACCGCACTCTTTTCGTTTACTTAGTGTATTCTACAGATATGGTGGACTCCATTGAGCTATTTTTTCAACTGCATGTAGTAGAAAGCAACAAAACGGACATGAGCGTCTCAACTCTGACGCGGTCGACAGGATTCGAACCTGTGCGGGGGAACCCCAATGGATTTCTAGTCCATCGCCTTAACCACTCGGCCACGACCGCACTCTTTTCGTTTATTTAGTGTACTCTACAGATATGGTGGACTCCATTGAGCTATTTTTTCAACTGCATGTAGTAGAAAGCAACGAAACGGACATGAGCGCCTCAACTGTGACGCGGTCGACAGGATTCGAACCTGTGCCCCAATGGATTTCTAGTCCATAGCCTTAACCACTCGGCCACGACCGCACTTTTTTTTTTCTTCAGATATTCTTTATTGATCACAGTACATACATGTCAAACAGTATTAAAACAGTTAAAAGAGTGAACCCCGTCTCGGAGCCACTTTAGAACAGAAAAGTTGCAGCCACTCGGGCACGTCACCTGCGTGCTCAGCAAACCGCTGTGTTTGCAGCAATTCCTCCGCTAAATACACCATTGGCGGATTCCTATGTTCTTCGTTCCTACCAGCTATTAGAACTTTCCATAAGCTGAACATTGCCAACACACACAATACATCATACCTGGGTCCATGCTTGTCAGCAAGTGGCAAATATCTTATGGTATGCGGATTGAGACGGATTCGCTTGTCAACAGCCCTGCTTAAGTCATCCCATAAAAACTGCGCCTCGGTACAATGTATAAACACGTGTTCAATCGTTTCGGCCTCGTTACAATATCTACAGTTAGTAGACCAGGGCACAAATATCCCTTTAGCCGCTAACCACGTCTTTACTGGCAAAGTATTTGTGTGCAGCTTGAAGAAAAATGTTTTGATTCTGGCTTTGATGGGCATTTTTTTGACTCTGCACAGGATATCAGATCCTGTTGAGTCTTCCGGAATACCTCGGTAAAGTGGCACTGGAAAAAGCGCGTCTACAAGATCAGCCTTCAGCCTAGATTTGGACACATTGAAGATGCATTCACGTGAAAACCTTACCAGTAAAACTCGCATGCTCTGGATTACTTCCACATAGAAGGGGGACACAGTAAACATTCGACCTACACTCGACACCACAATATCAGGAAGATAGACGTGACCAATGTTCTGTAGCATGGTTCTAATCACCGGATGATTGCATTTTCGAAAAAAGAACAGTCTCATACTTAGTTTCATCACAAACAAATGTAGGAGGCCTACGCCCCCTTTACGGACCGATCTGAAGAGATTATCTCTTCGCATTGCCTCGAAGCTCGACTTCCAGATAAGCGTAGCGAACACACGATGAAAATGTTGTATATTGCTTCGCATGCAGTGTAGCACTTGCAACCAGTATACAACCCTGGCGACCAAGAACGTGTTGCATACTTCTGCTCTTTGGAAGATGGAAAGCTCCCGTGCTTTCCATATGTTGGCATGCGTTCTCACTTTCCCACAAAGTTTCGTCCATGTGCCACTGATGCTTCTGCCCCCATGTAGTGAGACACCTAAGTAGTTCCCTGGTACGCACTGCCACTTGACGCCTTGAAATACTTCGGGGGTTGTCCCCCATTGACCTACCCACATTCCGACAGATTTGTTCCTGTTGAGGCTAGCACCCGATAACTTGCAGTATTGTTCAATCTCGTTTATGACACCAACAACACTTTTTTTCTCGGAAACAACAAAAGTTAGATCATCTGCATAGCCCAACACTTTCACCTCGCAGGTGCCGAGATGAAACCCTTCTATGCTGGGGTTGCTAATAATCCTTCTACACAGTGGTTCTATATAAAGATTGAACAATAGAGGCGACAACGGACATCCCTGCCTCACTGATGAACGGAGAATAATGCTTTCTGAACAGGTTTTGTTGAGAACAAGCTTCGTTGACGCGTCTCTATAACACAGACGCACACGGTCTATAAACTCTTGGCCCAGGTTCATCAAGTTCAATATGGAAAATAAGAAGTCGTGGCAAACCTTATCAAAAGCTTTCGAGAGGTCTCCTTGAAGCACTGCCGCCTGATCTCCTTCTTGGGCACACACGTCGACGACTGTTCGCAACACATGCACGTTGGTCTGAATGCTCCTGCCTCTGATTGCGCACGTTTGATGCTGACCTATCAGGATCGGAATCACCTTCTGAGTAGTATGGGATCAGCTCAAGAAGCCGGCAAGTCACACAGTCGCCTGGACGCCATTAATTAGCAATTAGAGCTAATTCGGACCCCCACACATTAATCAGCATCATCCAATGAGTCATTACACTAATTGGGGAGCATCTAGGACGTGTCCAGACCACTGTGTGAGTTGCCGGCTACTTGAGCTGATAAAAAATAAAAAATAGGTAGAAAATAAAATGAAAAGATAGAAATAGAGTGGAAAGAAGGAGTTTAGTTGAAGATCAACGACGTCATCTTGAAGAAAGCGGCCCGGAACGGTCGCTGACCGTCGCTGGGCGACGGAGCACAGAGGCAGGTTGCAAAGCATCGCAGCACCAGTTCCGCACATCCTGTGACGTCAGCTGTGACGTCATCATGGCATGTCTGGGCAAGTTAGGACAGCTCTGGACATGCAAGGAGAAAAACACTCGTAATACAGAGGCTGGGAAAGCAAGAGTATGCAAACCATCATTAGCTAACAAGAAAAAACAATTAGTTACACAACAAATGAGCCCACCAGAACAGGAGCGCAGAACCATGCGACTGCTCCATCCGAGAGGCAGGCAGAGAACTGACTCGTAATGGTTTTTCTCCTGTATAAAGCCCCGCAGCTGCATCCCCTAGCGGTTACTTTCTCAACTAATCTTACAACAAAATTATTAATAATCACGCCAGCGATACTCCCGTTCCCAAGGCAGAAGATGATAGAAAATGCCAGGGATGCCCGGACAACAGCAACCAGCACCCGACGTGCACGGGCACGAAAATCGCAAACAAAGCGGGAACAAAGTTGGCAAAAGCATTAGTTACACAACAAATCACCTCACCACAGCAGGAGCGCAGACCCATGCGACTGCTCTCCGTGACAACCAGCCAGAAACTGAGCGTGCGCGGAGAGCGCACGTCTGCTTTCTGCGACAGCCGGAGAGAAACTGACTGGAGCGCCGCTCCGCGGCCGCTACGCATACGCGCTCCTAGCGCCCTCTGGGGCGACCACCTCCGAGAGGCTAAGAGTGAAGAGCATTCCTGCGCCCCCTGCTGGCCGTTCTCATTGGTCGTGAGGCTAAGAGAGAAGAGCATTCCTGCGCCTCCTTCTGGCCGTTCTCATTGGTCGTGACGTCATCCTATTGTCTTAGGGCTACCCTGTTTTTTTCCACTAATGCTCCTTTGGTCAATCTACAATGAAGCCACAGTATGACGTCATCATGCACCTGCGAGGCTCAAGGACGCGTACGCTCTAGACAGGGGACCTATTATTTATTGAATCACTATCCCATGATTATTTCTTTTATTATTCTATAACGATTGAATAGGAAACTATTGCAGAAGAGCACCATGCATGAAAGCTGATCGTAGGAATTCCAAAGTCTTACTAAATGAGACTTGCAAAAGAACAAAATATCCTAACACGTAACTCCATCAACGACAAATAAGAGGACTAGGCACTCAACAAATCAACACAGAGTACGGGTGACCAGGAGCGCAGAACTCAGGGGAGCACTATCGTCAAGACAACAATGTTCCTTGTCAAAAGAGAAAAAAATACTAAGCGTCAACAAAGGAAAGCATGCATATCGTGGCATGTCAGGACACGTCAGGACAAATCGTACGACTGCTTGGCAACAGAGGAAAACAAACACTTGAACAGAGTGAAAAAGGCACTCACCATCATTTTTCCCGTTCACAGCATTCCCTCATTGTAAACCCGCTCGTCACAAAATCCACTTGCATCGTCGAACACCATTCACCAGTGACGAACCACACATCCGCACCCCATCAGAGGCAGACAGAACCCCACCGAAGCTACGCTCTTCCACTGACGACCAACGCCAGGAGCAGAATTTGCGTGTCGAGACCCGTCAGTGTCCAAGAGAGAAGTGAATCCTTGCGCCCCCTGCAGGCCGTTCTCATTGGTCGTGACGTCATCCTATTGTCTCAGGGCTACACAGTTTTTTTCCACTAATGCTCCTCTAGACAAGGTCAACCTGAAACAATAGTCTCTCGGTATGACGTCATCATGCAGGTGCATGGCTCAAGGACGCGTACGCTCTAGACAGGGCACCTGTTATTTATTGAATCACTATCCCTAGATTATTTCCTTTATTCTACTATAATGATTGCATAGGGAACTATTGCAGAAAAACACCATAGACAAGAGGAGATTGTAGCATTTCATTCCCAAAGTCTTACTGTACAGGAAAAAAAAATGGTTCAGCAAGACATAAAGTCACACACCTGTCCCCCTCGCGGTTACTCTCTGAACTAAATGAATCGCAAAATTATTAAGAATAGCTCTACTCCCATTCAAGGCAGCACTATCGTCAAGAATATTCCTTGTACAAAAAGAAAAAACTACATGTAGAAGGAAAGCATGTCAGAACAAGCCCAGGCATGTCAGCACATGTTTGTCAGACAAGGGGGGGAAAAGCGAAAAGAAACAAAGAAGGAAACCAGCATCAAACTATTTCTAAGAGCACGCACTCCTCTTATTCAAAAACAGTGCTCATCATAAATCTGCCCAGGACAATACACACTATTTTTTGGTTGCCACACTTTTTTCCAGTAACGGTCAATGCATTGCTACACACTGCGTGACGTCATCACATCCTGTCTGAAGAAGAAGACACCGGCAAAGACTCCTATTATTTATTGAATCGCAAGATTATTTCCTTTGTCCTACTCTTAATGACATTGATTCTCTCATTAAAATTCAACAAAAAAGCACCCCGCATATTAACGATTTTCACCCCAAAGGCTCATCATGGTCATTAGAATTACAGTAAACTGCCACTGCTCTTTTAAAATAATAAGTGAGACCACCCAACATCACCTCCAGGCTTATGTAATACATGACCCTTTCTATGCTCATACATTCGTTGTCTGAGGCTACACCTGCGAGCAAAAAAGGCGCGAAAGCCGGGGGCAAAGTTCCATTCGCGCATTGCGAGCGAAAAGGCGCGAAAGCACAAGGCAGAACGCCTTTACGAGAACACGATAGCATTCCTATACTATATTAATGATTATTGCATTGCAGTTTAGAAAAACTACAACTAAACTATAATTTTAGGAGCCCATTAAAATTCTACTTTCTATGGAAACTATAATTGCCCTATTACTTGGATCGCTATTAATGAAGCGCTCCAATTTTTTCTCTCTTCCCATTTCAGCCTTGTCATGCAGGGAAGCAGACTCATAGCCAAAATAATTAATTTACACTGAGGGTGCCGTGCTTCAGGAATTCCTATCCTGCGCTCAGATGCAAGCATTTCTTCACGGATACCTTTAACAGCTGACTTCCTCAACATATCGAACACCCAACAAAATCAAACAAACAAGCAATCAGAGAAACCCTCTTCTCAGCTGTACCATGCGACTGTCTTCTTCGTAAAATCGGTGATCTGAGGAAGAGAGCAGCGAAAAATTGCGCGCACTTGTGCTTGACTTAAAAAACCTGAAGCATATGCCAATAAACCAAGAAAAAGACACTCATGTCTGGTATCTGATAGTGCCGCATACACAGACGCATTGCCCTTGTGTAAAGAAAGCACAGGACAGGGATACACAAATATCCTTAGGTGAGCAGGGAAAAGGCTTAAAGGGACTGTCGCATCCGGAACCGTGGTTACGAATCCAATACCAATGAATTCGGTACACTACCACGAGCTATTTGCCAAATTTTCTCCTTCCAAAACGGACCGGGTGATGAGGAATCGAATTTAAAAGATCCGGTTTCGTTTTGATCCTCGAAAGCGCCAGCGCCAACAACATCGCGTGACGCAAGGTCGAATCTGGCTAATCCGCTGTGAAGGACGCTGTCGTCTGCCGCCAAGTCTGGGGCTGCTTTGTTTTTTTCCGGCACGTCGCCCGTATTCACATGTGACACTTTCTAGTGACTCGGATACTATCGCTACGCTTGCATCCTTCGCGTGGGATGTCGTTTGGAAACCGACGCAGCGTTCCCCACTCCAGGAAAACTTCCTTCGAAAACCTCGATGTTTGATTTCGCACGGCAAGGATACAGCTACAGCCCGACCCCAGACGAAGCGAAAGTTGGAAGCAGCTACATCACTAGCGGGTATCCAGATGAAGCAAGGAGTGTTCATGCTGTCCGTGTATGCTCCTCGCATTTCACCGATAATGTGTACCTGGATGAGAACATCATGGAAGTGTAACTTGGATTGACACAAAAAAGGAACGAATTGAAACTTGACGCCGTTCCGACAGTGTTCCACGAACAAAGCGAGCCAGCAACTTCGACAGTAAGTCACAATGTCTATGTAGTTTCCCAATCGGGTCTGTCACTCTTGCGCGTGAGTAACTTAGCAGCAAAAGACGAAATCGGTACAACGTAAGGTATCCCCTAACCTATGATTAATAACTAGATAAATAAAATACAATAAACAAGTTCAAGTGATGTCATTCATATGAACGTGATTGACTTTTCTCGTTGTCGGACGCGTTATCATGAAACTTTCACTGTTACTGAACCTGTAACTTTTGTGGAATGTGGTAGACATGATTGGTTTTCATGTGTGTTACAGCTGCAGGCAGTTGGACAGGGTCAAGCGGAAGTGGTACGTATATTACTTAAATACATATAATGTGTTTACAATTTTTGGACACAGAACAATTCGCAAACTATGAACCCCGATCACTAAAAGGAAGAACTGACGCTGTTTGTGTGCTGGTGTTAGAAACAGGCACTATACAAACAGTACCTCTGTCCGTAACATAAGCGCCATAACCCACTTCCCAGTTACCTTTTATCTCTCTGTTTGTGAACTGTTTGTGTGCTGTAGGGCGGCGGTTTTTGCGGTTGTCGTATAGCCAACTTGAGGTGCACTTTTGACGTTCTGTGTTATAGAAGGACCAGGTGCTGCTGATCAAGTCCCATCCATCCATGAAACGGCATCAAACAATGTACGTGTGTGCACGGCAATTTTGCTGAGAGACCTGGTTTTTACACTAATGCCTTTACGACGCCTCTGACAAATTAGGATCTTCCAGAACAGTGCTTTCTTCATCCAAGTTCAAGAAGTAAAGAGAATGACTTCATGGCTTCTACTGACATCTCACAGCTACATGCCAAGACAAAATAACTTGACAGCAGGAAATGAAAAGAAAAAAAAAAGGTCCGTTTCAGGTCCACCCAAATCTTTGTGCAGAGGCTGACAACAACAACGCTATTATGGGATGATGAATGATGCTGATGCAGCGTTGAGATTAAGCCCTTGTTTCCTTTTTTGCAATGCTATACATTACTGCTGGTTAAATGTAAAATGATGCACCTACCTCCAGACATTAAAGGGGCTACCAGAGATGTAGTGTCAATTCAACAGAAAACCTGCATGTTCTACGAGGCACTGTCACATAAGCATTGGCCAAATTTGCTGTCCTGTGAGCTTTGATAGGATATGCCGTAGATAATAAGAGGCCTCTTACTGTAAAAGGGAGGTGCATTAATCGAGTAGTGGGGTCTGAGGCATGAGGGCCATTTCAGGATGTACTAGCCCTTCTAAAATTTTACACTTGGTTATGCCCAGAGATCGATCCAGATCCCCCCCAACACCCCGAGTTTTTTTTCCTGTGTACCACTGTTATAATGAAACCGTCCAATTTACTGTCCAATCGTCCCGTTTTCATTGCAATTGAAGTACTTACAAAACCGTTTATTTTATTTTTTATTTTTGTGAGTCCCCGCTTCAGATCCCAAGGGACATTGCCAGTGTGGTGCACGCTGATAACTGTCTGTGCATAGCAAATAATAAATATCTGTGCGTGAAGAGTTGGATGTGGACTTGTGCAATGGCTCTTGAATGGACAACACTCAGTCAACACAAAGATTTATTCACATTTGCGTAGCTTATTGCCTGTCATTATAATAATTATTATAATACATAGACAAGAGGTAATGCTCTGCCAAGGATCTCTGAAGTTACAGTCTTGAAAGCTGTTTTCAAGACAGTGGTGCTAAAAAATTGGATCAATGGCAGGTATCAAAATTTGTTTTGCTGTATCAAGGCAGAACAATCTTCCGTGGGAATGACAAATTTTGGACATTCCCAGACAGATGTATCACTTACTATGATAATGAGGTGTAACTGTACCATTAGTGAGTTATGAAACGTTACCTGAAATTATTTCACGTCTTATATCCCTCACAAGCTATAATACTGCCAACGACAAGAAGCATTACACTATCATTAAAAGTATAACTGTCACTTATGGCCAGGTAGTTTATTGCTCCTGCCTATTCCTTTGCACTTCTCGGGATTACTGTGGTAACACAGATTCTGTTTCACACTTCTCAATTGGGCAAGTCTATTATGGTGTAGGTGTGAACAGGAAATGAGGCACACTAAAGATGATAGTCCTGATAGGACCAGGATGGAAAAACGTTGGCGAATCATGCGGACGACACACCCAGGTATCTGTCGTCTGTTTTTCGGTCCAAGGAATCTCCAAACTCAGCTTGTAAACACACAATAAGCAGTGAACCTGACGTAGCTGTAAAAAGAAAGGACACTTTCCTAAACACGTAGCATAGTAATTTCCTGACAATCATTCTAATTCTAACCCGGCCCTTGAGTTGCACAGTTGGTTAGAGCCTTCGTAACTTTCATGGGGCATTCGTCGTGTGTGCAAACAACGACAACTACGAAAATAAGGATTGCTCGACGTGCCTATCTATCGTGGGCACAGTAGGCGAAGACTGTGATCGTCGCTGCAATACTGCGGTAGATACACCACTAGAAGTTCTGGCCGATGACAGGGAGCTGGCAACAAAGTGTGATGCGTGCGTGTGGTGCGTGCCGTCATTGCACAACTCTACCACTTCACCAGCACTGCAGCATATAGGTACTCATCCAGTTCCTGAGGAACACAGACGCCGCACAAACACTTGGATTGTTTCCTGCGTCGTAGTGTGAATGTCACGGGACTAAGTATTGAGCACTCCGATCATGAACGTACCTAAAGCAGTGGTCCTGAGGCTCGTTCTGTTGCGCTAACGCAGCTGCGGCACGTACATCACCAGCGACTTGCAGAATAAGCGGATCCGTCGAATATTGGCCGTCATCAAACATGCATATTCGTCACGGGAGCTATTACTAAAGGCATTTGAACAGCACGATTCGCCACTTCCGCGTTCCGAGTCCGCCATCTCCGTATGTGCCTTCGCCTTCGTCTCCCTGACCTTGCTCATGCAAGCTGCAAGCCGCGGGGACTCCTCTGGCTCGCCGCGTTCTTATTGGTCAGATTCCATGTGACGTTGCTAAAGATTCTCAGCAGGGAGTTCCGCTTGACGCCCGCTTCCGTCGTCTGCTGTAGCGCCGCTTACACACGAATTATGCAAAAAGTATTCCGTCGATCGGAACGGGACTTTCGGAGTCATGGTCAGTGAAGGACGGGGAATCTCATTTCACTGTGGTTTCGGAATCGATCTGTGGTCGATGCGACTGTCCCTTTAAGACCTCAGGTCACCACACATCGCCACGCGGCTAGCACAACACGACACCAACAACATACTAGCGGCGGTAAGAACTGCAACACTGCTAAACAAGTCCAGACATGCCACGATGACGTCACAAATCAGGGGAAAAAGCACACGCATGCACGCACAGAGGACAACGCATTAAACACACGGAGCGCTCTGGAATAATCGTAGCGTTACCACACATCGCTACGAAGCTCAACGTCTAACACAAGACGGCAGCAACAAGATATTAGCGAAGGGTAAAAATTGCAACACTAGTGTCTAGACATGCAACATCGTCTAGCGCAACAACAAGTCTAGACATGCGACATCGAATGCGAAAACACTGGTGATCGGGGAAAAGGCCTAAGCCTGCGGCGGATCATCATAGAGCATACACAACTTCATTTTTGTATTTTGCGTAAACTAAACGGGGTCTGCTTGGAAAACGACGTACACATTTTCTTAGGGAGCAGAGAAATATATAAATTTGTACTCCGTGCTCAGATACCAGCATTTCTGCTCAAAAACCTGCAAAATTAAGCTCTGCTTACTTCGTCAAGATATCGAACACCCAACAAAATCAAACAAACAACTCCACTTCCACTGGTAGAACACTATTCAGCTTTTACGCAGGAGGCTTTCTTCTACATAAAAAGTAGAGAAAATAAGAAAAGAGCAGCGAAATATTACACGCACTTTTGCTCTCATAGCTATAAGAGAAAAAAATAAATAAAAGAACGACGCACACGCTAATAAACTGTGACAAAGACACCCATTTCTGCTATCAGATAATTATTGCATAATGCTAAATACTCATTTGCATTGGCCCTGCGTGAAGAAAGCACAGGACAGGGATACACAATCTATCTTAAGCGAGCACGGAGAGTCACTTCTACTCGAACAGCTTAATACCATAAAGTCTGAATTTTTGCAATGAAAATAAAGCCTGAACAGCGCTACGAAGGTGACAGACACATACTAACAAACAAACAAACACTTCTTCGAGTCTGTATTATCTTTAAAAAAAATAACGAAAGCACACATAAAAAAATCTAATCGGTTAGGTAGCCTACCAGACGTTGTGCCTTAAAGTTGGCTGCACGCAATGCGCAAAAGCACGCTGTGAAGCCAACTTGCGGTTTTGCTGGATGCACATGAAGTCCGATTCCAATAATAATAATTGGGTGTTTACGTCGCGAGACAACTGAGATCGCGATTCCAATTGGAAATCGCGCTAAGGACGTGCCAAACGTGGAATTTTCACAAGATTAATCCCAATACCTGGAATTCTGTTCATTTTAGCGGGAATGCTGGCGCTTGTGCTCCATTATTCGAAATTTTCGAATATTCGAATTTCAGCAGAGCTCACCATTGTAGTGCCCTCGCGATAAATCTTTTATTCCAGCGCCAGCAGACCCAAGCAGGGTACCCAAGCTTGCAGCCAGCGATGCTGGAATGATTATTTTATTGGATTTCATTTCATTTTGAGTCATTATCGGCTCACCTATTTAGTGAAGACCTATGAACACATGTTAAGTGGTTTGGTTTAAAAATGATGAGAGCTACAGTGTGTAGCGAATGATGTTCACATTTGTCCGTTCTGCTCTATAGTATTCTTGCAAAATATATGGGTGCAAGAAAATAAAAGGAAAACGAAGAAGACAATTCACTCCTGTATGATGAGCGCTGCGTACAAGCACGGCACCGTTTTCTTTGTGGAGGTATAGCGAACGCGCATTCCTTTCTTTCTTTTTTGGTTCGCGTCGGCCGAGTGGCGATATCCTATTACCTTGGCGATATCCTATTACCCTATTATCCTTGGGAAGAAGTCTGTTTATTTTATTCCCCCCATTCCACCAAGCACTGGGGTAGAGCATCGCCTGTTGCGATGAAACTCCCCACTCTCCAAGGCCGAAAATAAAGTTGTTGTTGTTGTTTTCCTATTACATCCGGAACGAGGACCTATTGCTTTGCGATCGCATACAAGAGTGATCCATCTTTTGACGATGGTAGGATAATTATTGACCTGAGGAATAATATGAATTTATGTGGTTGTGAGAATAGACTTTGTGTTTGTGAGTGTGAAAATGTGAGTGTGTGTCTGTGTATGTGTGCGCGCGGGCGCGCGCGCTTTCCTGAACCAGGGATCCCACTTGACAAGTAAGTTCTTTGTGTGTGCCTTTTCATGTGACACGAGTGATACATTTATGTACTATTGCGTGGAATAGTGGCTTAAAGGTCAGATATGCCGATTTTGAAGTGCCGCAGAACTGAGCGATACTCGCGCTGCGTGTTCATTACCGAACACTGAATATGTGTGCGAAATATCTTGCTCCAACTGTTAGCAGTTTTTTAGAAAACAGTTTTTTTAGTTCCCACGCCCGGCCGTCAGACCGTCGGCAAACCCTGCGCACGGGCGCACCGACGTCACTGCTCTCGGTTTATCTGTCTTTGGCTTGGCATGGACTCTTGGCTTGGCTGCTTGGCTTCTTTCGTTTCCTCCTCTGTGCATCGTACATAAGCGAACAGCTGTTATGTTGTTGCTAAGCCGGAAACAAAGCATGTGAATGTTTTTTTTTTTTTGGCACAGCGTCGTTTGGAAAGTGCACTTCCTTGTTCTGACCTTGCCTTTTATGGGCTGGAGCGATATGATTCGTAAATATGCCACGGCGAAGTTGTCGAAGATGCGAGAGTGCTACGCTGTTAGAACAATTCATCGGTGCATTCAAGTGTTACCTATTATAAGCTGCCAAAAGACCAAGCAGTGCGAAGCTCTTGGCTGACAGTGGTGCCTGCTAATTTCCACTGCAAGGATTTCGTCCACGAATGTTATCATAGGTTACGCGCGACTCCAGAGGCAATTTGGAATCTTGGCACGAAATCGTCTGATGAAAATCCGAGGTGCCCGACGCATAACATTTTGAACGTGCCACGGAGGATCAAGGCAAAAAACGAGAGCAAAAAATGGTAAGTCGAGGTTCAGATATAAAAAAATAGCAAGCTTAATGAATCGATTGTGCAGCTGTCCCACTGCGCTTACTCTGATATAACCACGATTAACAACACAATAGTACCATTGATAATCTAACTTCTGAATTATCACAGGTGCACGCTGAAGGCGGAAATGAAGCACGATCTGGCTTGCATCTGGTCATGAAGAAATTGCTGACACGTTAGTTGCAATCCACCTCCACCAACAGGTATGACAATGTGATGTTATAATTTGAGTATTCATCTATGTTCAACTTTTCATGTGCATTCGCATGCAGACATTTTGACACCACTTTTAAATCTGCCCTCAAAGTTACAACCTGTGCTTCGAGGGTGGAAAACAGATCGCAATTCCGATTAGCTGCTATCTCCCAGTTCAAGCACTTTTGTGTCTGGACACTGGTTCCTGTGGATGGGGTGTTACAAGCTTTACTGTCTGATATAGAAGGTACGTTACATTAGTTCAGTTAATTTGTCTTTTGCACATTTTTGTTACTGTTAGCTGGATTACTGTTGGACATACAATTCTTTGACACACCGAAGCTGATGTCGCCTCTGATAACATTTTAGAATTTTCAGTGTCATCAACGTCCATTGAGGAAGGTGCCTTTACTATCTGTGAATCTTCATCTGAAGAATAGCCCAGAATTCATGTTAGCATTGTCTACTCTTATTAATTCACTGTCTGTTTTCTGAGAGCTAAGAAAAATGGAAACTATTTATTTGTCACAACTTCACACTGGATACTGGTGTGGTACTGGCTTGTCATGTAAGCTAAAATACCTGGATTCTACAATAATTGTGTTCAACTTGGTGCATTACCGTGGGCAATGCCACATTCACTACATTTTTAGTGGTTCCGGTGCACAAATACTGTGTGCATACTGCATACATACATACTGTTCGATAGGCAAAAATACCTGAGCAGTGCTGTGTAGTCTTTTTACCCAAAGTCCATACTCTTACTGCAAAGTCACAGTACGTAGAACAGCAATGTGCAGGTATGCTGCGATAGAGATTCACAACAGAAAGAAGACTGTTGAGAGCATCTAAATTTTAATGAGACGAGACTTTCGTGCACAAGGCTGCTCTTGTTAATGTCTAACATGAAGTTACAAAATCCCAGAATATATAAAACATGTTGTAATGTAGAGAGCGAGGGGTGGTACAGACATAAAGATAATTATATAATCATATATAATAAAATAAAAAGGGGGTACAACTGCCCCCTCAACTCAACTCGACAACTCAATAACTCTACTTATTCTCTACCTTACAACATGTCATATATTCTGGAATTTTGTAACTTGATGTTAGACATCAAGAAGTACAGCCTTCTGTGCAAAAGTATTCTTTCTGTTGTGCACAATCATTATGCAGTAAATGCGACTATCCATTTCTTGTCATTAAATGCTTTTCCTTTCTTTCTTTCTTTTTTTCTGCAGTGATGAGCATCCATAAGGACACATGCCAGAAAGGGAGTCTCTTTGGGATGACAAACCCTCATCACCTCATGAGGATACAATGGTTGACGAATGGTTCTCAAGCACATCGAAACTTCAAACAAATAATTCATGAAAAAGCCAGTCAGTGCTAGCACCAGGAATTGAACGTGGGCCATCCTGCTACCAGTCAGAGATGTTCAGTGGTGTAGCCATGGCGGGGCTAGGGGGGGCTCGAGCCCCCCCTACCTGCCACGGACCGACCCACACAAATCGTGCAAATCCGAGAACATAATATATGGGGAGGGGGGGGGACCAGTGTCCCTATCCCGAAAGTTCTTGCAGTTTTTGGCGTCTATCTAAGAAGCATTCTTGAATGGTTTTCAAAGTATGAGCTTTTCAAAATACTTCCAATCTCGTGACACCACTTCATTGGTCATGACAGCCTATACATGTAATCGTACTGTGAACGTCTAAATCAACTATTTCGTTCCCTTTTTTTAATCCTCAGTTTGAAGTGTGCACAAGTATGTGTGTGTTGTCGACACAGGATCAGCGAGGGGGGGAGTTTTCGTATCGAGCTCCCCCCCCCCCTACCTTTGAGGTCGGGCTATGCCACTGGAGATGTTACATTTCAGGCGCTCATTGACTTTTGGTGAATTACTTGTTGACTTTGTCCCAAGGTGGAGCTCACTACAGCTCATTTGCTATCTGTTAATGTTGTGGCGTGTGTTGCGTTTTTCTCTTTGTGTGTTCCAGACTCAGAACGGTTAATTTGGATCTGGTCAGGTACGTTTCATTTAGACATGGCAAACATAAAGTGGTGTTTCTCAACACAACTTAGCAGTGGTCTTCATGCAATACTGCTACGGCCATTAAGCGTGAATAGAAACCTAGCCAGAGCAGCTGATACACAGAGAGAACATAGCCCGTGTGTGTTTGTCTTTTCCACCGCAGCCCTTGGGTTTCCTCCCTGATGGCTACACATGTCAGGGATAGGTTTCAGAACCGGTAGTTCCCGCCAAGTGTGAATTGCTTTTCAGGGGATCATCACGCTGGCAGATGAAACATATGGTTGAAATGATTTGCAGGACAGGAATTGCGCAGCTTCACACAAATACTACTACTACGACGTAAGAGTGGTTTAAAATCTATATTTTTTGTGTTCCTGACATTATCGCACAAGATGTAGTATCCACTATGATCCTTTATGTGGGGGGTATGTACGGTGCAATCAACAGATGCTATTTACAAATCTGTGTTTTCTACTGTGTTGAAATTGGGTAGTTTGTATCTGAGAGCCATAGTGAAACACAGGCTCTCGAGAAACATGGCAACACAGCAGGGGCTCTGGATGCTGCCTAAATTTCCAGAACACACAGCTCAAGGCAGCGGTTAAATAACAAGTGGTTAGAGAAATCCAAGATAGTTGCATCCGTAAGCAGTCCGCTGTTGGATTTGCTTCTGTCAGAGATACGTTATCTCAAAGGGAACGCACGGACACACTCAGAATGATACTAGGGCTGCGTGTGAAATAGAATGAGGAGAGGGGAAGATATATAACCCTTTTTCTTGTCTGTTATTCTATTGGTTAAATTGTCATTTTCTTAGCAGCATATGTGTATATTCCAGAGTCTGCTAATAAATATATCAGTTTAGAGCTAGCAGTCTCATTGTAGATGTCTCATACTGCCCTTGGTTGCTTGTGATTCACTATGGCCATGCTTGCTAATGCAAAAACAGAAAAGAAAAAAAGACAATAGAAAAACACGAAAAGAGCGACCTAAAAAGCTGCCTGTTCTAGAGCTGACATGGAGGCAATGCAATGAGGTAACATGTTCCATTAATGAACTGTGCATAGTAGTACATATCACAACGGCAACCGATTATTCAGATTTTTCTTGAAGTACTTTTTTTTTTTTTAGCTTTGTTTGCACAGTCTATTATTGGAGCTTTATGTGATTCCCCTCTTGAGATACTTTAAGATTGCTGATGCTGTGCAGTTTGTTAATTTTGAAACTGTACTGTGCTGAGGTACAAAAACAGAATTGTCATATCTGCATTTGAGCACATAGGAATAATTTGCAAGTACTTTACTTGTTGACATTAATATTTGCACCAGGTCACAACATTGTTGATTTATGGAAAATGTAAATAAATATATTTATTTGCTTGCCAAACAATGCGCAAATGTCTTCTTTTCTAGTGAGATATTCCCTGTTCACCAGACATAAATGTGGAAAAGTTAAAGGGGCACAATGATGGTAGAGTCTAGCGTTGCTTTTTGCCACTTCATATATATGCACTGTTATTCGTGTGCACATGTAGGAATAGGAAGGTAGAGGATGCGCATAAAAAATTTCGTATGCAGCCACACATATGGTTCAGAAGATTAATTAGATGATGTCCAAGCATATATAATTGTGCTTCATGTGCAATGGGTATGCTAACGGATTGCTTCCATGAAGCCTTTTTATTTATTTTTTATAAATTATTTTTATAAATGTTATTTTTTATTTCATATTACATATTGTATACTTATATTTTTATAAATTAAAAACTCAAGTTACACTGCCCTTTTTAAATGGTTTGGTAACGTGTCTCTCACTGTAAAGGTAAGAGGCCATTGAGAATGCTGCAGACAAGGTTGCAACTTACATATTGCTTATCACGTCCTACATACAAAGTGATTTGTACAATAATTCCTGAGCACGGAATTAATCCCGAGGCTGGCCAGTGATGTCACCCACGACGACAAGTCACATAATTGCCTTTAGTACTTTTACACCCCATGGGCTGAGTTGTGAATTGAAAGCGCACTCTACAGAAGGATAAGGTGCACCTGATTTCTAGGATCTATGCTATGCCCTAACTCTTCAGGCACCACATTTCTAAGTGGCAATATGTGCTCTGGTACTTCTTTTGCGTCTGCATAGTGTGCAACCACATGGCTACTGGAGCTTTCGTGTGCATGTTTTTGTGCGACGGTGTTCATTACAAACAATATCCAGATGTTAGACATAAAATGCAGTAGTTTGTAGCGTACCACACAACGCAGCGTGACATGGGAGTGCGTGATTCAAAGAAAGCTTCTGGAAAATGCACAGAAACTCACAAAAAGTTTAAAATGTGATTTGTATTTCATTTTATGTCTTTCGTCGTTACATACCGTCGTCGACGCTGTTGCACATTGATAAATCGTACGTAAAACTTGTCCCATAGCAGTATGCGGTTTCTCAAATACATAGCACAATTTTCCTGCAGTAATAAAACGCTGTCGGCATTTTCTTGCTGACACGGCTGTCGAAACGTCAGCCTCTACAATGGGCAAGTGCTGTAAAGGGGCTAACGCAGACGCGCCTTGATACAAATTGTACGTGCTCACAAAACACAAACGACGAATTCCAGTCACAACATCGCACAGAGGTTGGTTCGCGAATGAGTTCGCAGCTGCTGCACTGTTTACTTATCGCGGAACGGTGGAACCCGGCTGTCCGCCATCTTCAAGCACAGATACGTGAAGCCGCGAGAAGCCGTAGCTGAAATCCACTGACAAGTACGAAGGCGCGTACACGTCACAATGCCCGTTCGGGCGCATTTACGTCATAAAAATGGCTGCGCCCATGTGTGTTTCGGAATGAATTACCTATTTTTTTGACATGGTACTGTACCGAACTGAGAGAATGAAGGTGTATTTTGGGGACAGCTGGATGTGGGCTTTTAGAATATCACAACCGTTTCGACTATTTGGGATATCGGCATAGCTGACCTTTAAAAAATAAGGGTAGCAGCGCTTGCATTGCTATCTGTAGGATAGAGCGAGAGCGTTTTTAATGGAATTACCTCGCGAACCTGGTGAAGTCTTCGTTTTGGGCAGGCTATTTTATGAGAGCCGGTCCTGTTGCGATGCATTTGATACGCTTTCCTGAAGCAGCGTGCTTTGTTCTTGTAGTGTGGTTTACGCCTTTATCAATAGAAATGAATAGAAGTGTTTGTTTGTTTGTTTTTTGTTTGTTTGTTTGTTTGTTTGTTTGTTTGTTTGTTTGTTTGTTTGTTTGTTTGTTTGTTTGTTTGTTTGTTTGTTTGTTTGTTTGTTTGTTTGTTTGTTTGTTTGTTTGTTTGTTTGTTTGTTTGTTTGTTTGTTTGTTTGTTTGTTTGTTTGTTTGTTTGTTTGTTTGTTTGTTTGTTTGTTTGTTTGTTTGTTTGTTTGTTTGTTTGTTTGTTTGTTTGTGTCACGTTCGTAGCGCTGTTCAAGCGCTAGCCGCGTAGCGATAAGCGGTGATTCTCCGATTATTCCTGAGCGGTACGACTTAAGCCTTTTCCCTGCTCACTTAAGGAAATTTGTGTATCCCTGTCCTGTGACACAAATGCGTGTAATTTTTCGCGGATCTTTTCTTCTGTCACTGCTTTTACTCAGAATGTAGGTGAGGGGGGGAAAAGTCAGCATCCAGGTAGATCAGGAGAAAGCCGCTCGGCAGAGGAGAGTTCATGAGAATGGAATTTGTTTGTTTTTTGTTATATATCGTTGAGTGTCAGTATTCACTAGAGGTGTGCGAATATTCGAAATTTCGAATATTGTTCGAATATTGTTGATATTCGAACCCTATTCGTATTCGAAAATTTGATAATCGAGAAATTCGAATATTCAAAAATTTCGAATAATGGAGCACAAGCGCCAGCATTCCCGCTAAAATGAACAGAATTCCAGGTATTGGGATTAATCTTCCGAAAAGTCCACGTTTGGCACGTCCTTAGCGCGATTTCCAATTGGAATCGAACTTCATGTGCATCCAGCAAAACCGCAAGTTGGCTTCACAGCATGCTTCCGCGCATTGCGTGCAGCCAACTTTAAGGCGCAACGTCTGGTAGGCTACCTAGCCGATTTGATTTTTTTTTATGTGTGCTTTCGTTATTTTTTAAAAGATAATACAGACTCGAAGAAGTGTCTGTTTGTTTGTTAGTATGTGTCTGTCACCTTCGTAGCGCTGTTCAGGCTTTATTTTCTTTGCAAAAATTCAGACTTTATGGTATTAAGCTGTTCGAGTAGAAGTGACTTTCTGTTAAGATAGATTGTGTATCCCTGTCCTGTGCTTTCTTCACGCAGGGCCAATGCAAATGAGTATTTAGCATTATGCAATAATTATCTGATAGCAGAAAAGGGTGTCTTTGTCACGGTTTATTAGCGTGTGCGTCGTTCTTTTATTTATTTTTTTCTCTTATAGCTATGCGAGCAAAAGTGCGTGTAATATTTCGCTGCTCTTTTCTTATTTTCTCTACTTTTTATGTAGAAGAAAGCCTCCTGCGTAAAAGCTGAATAGTGTTCTACCAGTGGAAGTGGGGTTGTTTGTTTGATTTTGTAGGGTGTTCGATATCTTGACGAAGTAAGCAGAGCTTAATTTTGCAGGTTTTTGAGCAGAAATGCTGGTATCTGAGCACGGAGTACAAATTTATATATTTCTCTGCTCCCTAAGGAAATTTGTACGTCGTTTTCCAAGCAGACCGCGTTTAGTTTACGCAAAATAGAAAAATGAAGTTGTGTATGCTCTATGATGATCCGCCGCAGGCTTAGGCCTTTTCCCCGATCACCAGTGTTTTCGCATTCGATGTCGCATGTCTAGACTTGTTCAGTAGTGTTGCAATTTTTACCCTTCGCTAATATCTTGTTGCTGCCGTCTTGTGTTAGACGTTGAGCTTCGTAGCGATGTGCGGTAACGCTACGATTATTCCAGAGCGCTCCGTGTGTTTAATGCGTTGTCCTCTGTGCGTGCATGCGTGTGCTTTTTCCCCTGATTTGTGACGTCATCGTGGCATGTCTGGACTTGTTTAGCAGTGTTGCAGTTCTTCCCGCCGCTAGTATGTTGTTGGTGTCATGTTGTGCTAGCCGCGTGGCGATGTGTGGTGACCTGATGTCTTAAGCCTTTTCCCTGCTCACCTAAGGATATTTGTGTATCCCTGTCCTGTGCTTTCTTTACGCAAGGGCAATGCGTCTGTGTATGTGGCACTATCAGATACCAGACATGAGTGCCTTTTTCTTGGTTTATTGGCATATGCTTCAGGTTTTTTAAGTCAAGCACAAGTGCGCGCAATTTTTCGCTGCTCTCTTCCTCAGATCACCGATTTTACGAAGAAGACAGTCGCATGGTACAGCTGAGAAGAGGGTTTCTCTGATTGTTTGTTTGATTTTGTTGGGTGTTCGATATGTTGAGGAAGTCAGCTGTTAAAGGTATCCGTGAAGAAATGCTTGCATCTGAGCGCAGGATAGGAATTCCTGAAGCACTGCACCCTCAGTGTAAATTAATTATTTTGGATATGAGTCTGCTTCCCTGCATGACAAAGCTGAAATGGGAAGAGAGAAAAAATTGGAGCGCTTCATTAATAGCGATCCAAGTAATAGGGCAATTATAGTTTCCATAGAAAGTAGAATTTTAATGGGCTCCTAAAATTATAGTTTAGTTGTAGTTTTTCTAAACTGCAATGCAATAATCATTAATATAGTATAGGAATGCCATCGTGTTCCCGTAAAGGCGTTCTGTCTTGTGCTTTCGCGCCTTTTTGCTCGCAATGCGCGAATGGAACTTTGCCCCCGGCTTTCGCGCCTTTTTTGCTCGCAGGTGTAGCCTCAGACAACGAATGTATGAGCATAGAAAGGGTCATGTATTACATAAGCCTGGAGGTGATGTTGAGTGGTCTCACTTATTATTTTAAAAGAGCAGTGACAGTTTACTGTAATTCTAATGACCATGATGAGCCTTTGGGGTGAAAATCGTTAATATGCGGGGTGCTTTTTTGTTGAATTTTAATGAGAGAATCAATGTCATTAAGAGTAGGACAAAGGAAATAATCTTGCGATTCAATAAATAATAGGAGTCTTTGCCGGTGTCTTCTTCTTCAGACAGGATGTGATGACGTCACGCAGTCTGTAGCAATGCATTGACCGTTACTGGAAAAAAGTGTGGCAACCGAAAAATAGTGTGTATTGTCCTGGGCAGATTTATGATGAGCACTGTTTTTGAATAAGAGGAGTGCGTGTGCTTAGAAATAGTTTGATGCTGGTTTCCTTCTTTGTTTCTTTTCGCTTTCCCCCCCCCCCCCTTGTCTGACAAACATGTGCTGACATGCCTGGGCTTGTTCTGACATGCTTTCCTTCTACATGTAGTTTTTTTCTTTTTGTACAAGGAATATTCTTGACGATAGTGCTGCCTTGAATGGGAGTAGAGCTATTCTTAATAATTTTGCGATTCATTTAGTTCAGAGAGTAACCGCGATTGGGACAGGTGTGTGACTTTATGTCTTGCTGAACCATTTTTTTCCTGTACAGTAAGACTTTGGGAATGAAATGCTACAATCTCCTCTTGTCTATGGTGTTTTTCTGGAATAGTTCCCTATGCAATCATTATAGTAGAATAAAGGAAATAATCTAGGGATAGTATATCATAGAGCGTACGCGTCCTTGAGCCACGCACCTGCATGATGACGTCATACCGAGAGACTATTGTTCCAGGTTGACCTTGTCTAGAGGAGCGTTAGTGGAAAAAAACTGTGTAGCCCTGAGACAATAGGATGACGTCACGACCAATGAGAACGGCCTGCAGGGGGCGCAAGGATTCACTTCTCTCTTGGACACTGACGGGTCTCGACACGCAAATTCTGCTCCTGGCGTTGGTCGTCAGTGGAAAAGCGTAGCTTCGGTGGGGTTCTGTCTGCCTCTGATGGGGTGCGGATGTGTGGTTCGTCACTGGTGAATGGTGTTCGACGATGCAAGTGGATTTTGTGACGAGCGGATTTACAATGAGGGGATGCTGTGAACGGGAAAAATGATGGTGAGTGCCTTTTTCACTCTGTTCAAGTGTTTGTTTTCCTCTGTTGCCAAGCAGTCGTACGATTTGTCCTGACGTGTCCTGACATGCATGAACGTGTCCTGACATGAACATTGTTGTCTTGACGATAGTGCTGCCCTGAGTTCTGCGCTCCTGGTTACCCGTACTCTGTGTTGATTTGTTGAGTGCCTAGTCCTCTTATTTGTCGTTGATGGAGTTACGTGTTAGGATATTTTGTTCATTTGCAAGTCTCATTTAGTAAGACTTTGGAATTCCTACGATCAGCTTTCATGCATGGTGCTCTTCTGCAATAGTTTCCTATTCAATCGTTATAGAAAAATAAAGGAAATAATCATGGGATAGTGATTCAATAAATAATAGGTCCCCTGTCTCGAGCGTACGCGTCCTTGAGCCACGCAGGTGCATGATGACGTCATACTGTGGCTTCATTGTAGATTGACCAAAGGAGCATTAGTGGAAAAAAACAGCGTAGCCCTGAGACAATAGGATGACGTCACGACCAATGAGAACGGCCAGCAGGGGGCGCAGGAATGCTCTTCACTCTTAGCCTCTCGGAGGTGGTCGCTCCAGAGGGCGCTAGGAGCGTGTATGCGTAGCGGCCGCGGAGCGGCGCCCCAGTCAGTTTCTCCCTGGCTGTCGCGGAAAGCAGACGTGCGCTCCCCGCGCTCGCTCAATTTCTGGCTGGCTGTCATGGAGAGCAGTCGCATCGGTCTGCGCTCCTACTGTGGTGAGGTGATTTGTTGTGCAACTAATGCTTTCGCCAGCTTTCTTCCCGCTTTGTTTGCGATTTTCGTGCCCGTGCACGTCGGGTGCTGGTTGCTGTTGTCCGGGCATCCCCCGGCATTTTCTATCATCTTCTACCTTGGGAACCGGAGTAGCGCTAGCGTGATTTTTAATAATTTTGTTGTGAGATTAGTTGAGTAAGTACCCGCTAGGGGATGCAGCTGCGGGGCTTTATACAGGAGAAAAAAACCATTACGAGTCAGTTTCTGCCTGCCTCTCGGATGGAGCAGTCGCATCGTTCTGCGCTCCCCTATTCCTAGATGCTCCCCAATTAGTGTGATGACTCCCTGGTGGGTCCTGATTAATGTGGGGGGTCCCAATTAGCTCTAATTGCTAATTAATGGCGTCCAGGCGACTGTGTGACTTGCCGGCTTCTTGAGCTGATCCCATATTACTCTTCTGTAGACGAGCCGCGAGTACTTTCGCAAATAGCTTGTAATCCAGGTTGCATAGGGTGATTGGTCTAAAATCTGTCACTTGAGGGACAATCCCCGCGGGTATCTTCTTAGGGATGAAAACTGTGTGAGAACGCCGAAAAGATGCAGGGAAGGTGCCTTGTCTTTCTGACTCCTTGTACACTTCTAACAAAACGGGAGCGATGAAGTCAGCAAACATCTGATAGAACTCCCCCACTCAGCCATCAGGACCAGGCGTCTTGTTTTTCCCGAGTGATTGTATCGCAAGTTTTATCTCAGCTAGCTCAAGCGGAGCACCCAGTGTTCTTTTTTCCTCCTCTGTCAACTTGGCCACATCCGCCCACTGCGTTATCTCAGCGACGTTCGGTTGCGGTTTCCTTGGTTTCCCAATCAAATTTTCGAAGTACTCGTAGAAACATTTTTGTATCATTCCTTCATCACTAATTATTGCCCCCTCCTGTTCAATCTCTTCTATAGCTTTCACCCGACATGTTCCAGCTCATGTCGGACGTGTCTCTTACTGGGCAACTCGTCCGGTAAATATTGTCTGGATCTGGACCGTATTCTTGCCCCCTCATATCTCGTTTGATTGATTAGTTCCAGCTCACATTTTGTGTCCTCCATTTCTTTACTTAACGATCCCGGGTTTTTGGACTCAGCCTTGATAATAATGCTCAGGTTCTTCTTTAGTTCTTCCTCTCGCCATTTTTCACGGTATGCCAGCACACTGCTCCTCTCGATTGCTATAAAACGTACACGTTGTTTAAAGAGATCCCACGCTGAGCTCCACGTTCTGTCAGTTGTTATGAGTCCTGCAATCTCATCCTTTACCAATCCAACGAAGCTCTCATCATCGAGTATACTCACATTCATCTTCCACAACGACCATCCATCGCTTCTGGCCATCTTTCTGTCTTGACCGAGGGTCGCCTTTACTAAACAGTGGTCACTAAAATATGCAGGCCTCACACCGTATCTCGTGAACTTCTTCTTGCACAGTGTTGATATGTATACTCTATCTAATCTGCCGTGGGAATTCCCTTGAAAGTGTGTAAATACGGGAGGCGTTCCTTTCATACACTCAAATGCATCCGTCATGCTGCAATTTGTTATTAAAGCTTTCAAGGCTACTTCGCTCTTGTCGGCAGTGTTTTTGATTCTATTCCGATCGTTATCGCTTAACGTACAGTTGAAGTCGCCCAGCAGAACTGTGTTGTCCACTTCCTCTGCTACGTCACCCACGGAGTTGAAAAAAGCGACCGTTTCTAACATGTCGTTGGGCGCATACACACCGATAAAGCGCCATATCTCGTTGTCTACAAGGGCGTCTAATTTCGCTATTCGACCTTGATCATCAGTAGAGTACTGCAGCGGAAGCATGTTTTGTCTCTTTCTTAAACACAGCAAAGTTCCGGCCGAACACCCAACCGCGTGGCTGACGACAACATCGAAGTCAGATGCAAACACATACGATATCAATTCCGTCGTCTTTTCTTCAGAGCAGATCTTCGTTTCCTGAACTGCTAGCACATCAATATCGTCGTGGTCTTGAAGATAACGTTTAAGTTGATACTGTTTCTTTCTTGAGTTGAGTCCCCTCACATTTATCGTCCCTACACTGATTGATGTGCCTCTCATGGAACGGCCGCGTCAATCAATAAAAGCCAAGAGCGGTTCATACTTATCTCCATTGCCATAGCGGACGATCAGCTGAGTGCATGCCAAGTCACATTAAAGAGTTCCAAAATTGATGTCGTTGAGGCAGGAACCAGCACTTTCCTGCGGCGTTAATGGAGGAAAACCTGTTGAATCTGTCTGTCTGAGTCTCTTTGCTGCAGCAGTAGTCATTCGCATATCCTGTTTAAGAAGTTCGTCATCGCTGCCATCAACTGAGGAACTTCTCTCTTTCCTTCTTGCTGCCGGGTCATAGTCTTTGGGGGCGTCCTGGCCGTGCATATCTCCTTTGCCAACGGTCGACTCCTCTGGGCGATCAGCGTTGTGAAAGGCCTCCTTTGTTCCTTCCCTTTCGTTCTCGCAGGCTTCCACCATTGTGACGTCATCTGTGCGGTCGGCGAACATCTCCCTGGCTGGCTCGTCCGTCCGCTTTACACGTGACGCATACGTCGATACACACTCCTCTTCGTCGTGCCCGAATCTCTTACATTTTTTACACCAGGGCGTATTGCAGGACTTCCTGATGTGGCCCGCCATCTTGCAACGTAGGCAAAGCGGAGCGCGACCTTGTACGTCCAACAGAACCTGACAACCGTCGATGAACATCAGGTGCGGGATATCGTCCACAGACACTTTATCTTTGACTTCAAAAACTATTTCTCTTGTAGTAGATTCCACGCCCTCGAAGAATGACGACTTCCATTTCTGGCGAACGATATCCTTTACTGCACCAAACGCTGATAACGCCCTAACAACTGAGACGTCCGGGATATTTCTCGGCATCCAGTGCAACTTGACGGCAACTAGGCCTAGCCATATTCGCCGCTCCCACGGAGCTCATCGTTTCTGCGACCGATCGCTAACGCTGCCGGAAGTAGAATCGCCACGACCGCACTCTTTTCGTTTATTTAGTGTATTCTACAGATATGGTGGACTCCATTGAGCCATTTTTTCAACTGCACGTAGTAGAAAGCAACAAAACGGACATGAGCGTCTCAACTCTGATGCGGTCGACAAGATTCGAACCTGTGCGGGGGAACCCCAATGGATTTCGAGTCCATCGCCTTAACCACTCGGCCACGACCGCACTCTTTTCGTTTACTTAGTGTATTCTACAGATATGGTGGACTCCATTGAGCTATTTTTTCAACTGCATGTAGTAGAAAGCAACAAAACGGACATGAGCGTCTCAACTCTGACGCGGTCGACAGGATTCGAACCTGTGCGGGGGAACCCCAATGGATTTCTAGTCCATCGCCTTAACCACTCGGCCACGACCGCACTCTTTTCGTTTATTTAGTGTATTCTACAGATATGGTGGACTCCATTAAGCCATTTTTTCAACTGCACGTAGTAGAAAGCAACAAAACGGACATGAGCGTCTCAACTCTGAAGCGGTCGACAAGATTCGAACCTGTGTGGTGGAACCCCAATGGATTGCGAGTCCATCGCCTTAACCACTCGGCCACCTTTTTTTTTCTTTTTTTTTTATGTAAAACCTTTATTGACATGAAGGCAAGGATTTGAAGAAGTATAAAAGTGCTGTGCACGACTAGTGCACTGCCTGCTAAAACCTAAGTACTAGACGTCGCCCTGTCTTCCCATCTCTTCATGAGCGGCAGCTGTTTGAAAGACCCTGATTACCTCGCAGTTTCGGGTGACGGCCGAAATGTTTTGGTTCCAGAGCCATGATTACGGATGCAAGTTCTTTCCATTTCTCTTCTTCACGGAGTTTTTTTGTTCCGATCAGTGATATCGTCCACATCAGCTTTTCCTTCATATAGGTAACTGGTGGTTTTGCTTTCGCATCGCATTCCACTCTGGCCGTCCTTGCTTTCCAAAGGGCCTGTAGAGCTGTAGCAGTCACCACGCTCATGAACTCTTCATGCTGCTTGTTCACAAACTTTAGGAATTTTAGGCTTTCATACGAAATGTCATCGCCAAGTAGCAGCGAAGCTCGGAGGTCCGACCAGAAGAGCACTGCATTTCTGCACTCGTAGAAAACGTGCCTCAGGGTTTCCGCTGTCCCGCATATGTGGCAATTTCCTTCTAATGGCACAAAGAAGCCTTTGGCTTCCATCCATTTCTTGACGGGGAGCACTTCGGTGTGGAATCTCACGAAGAAATATTTCGTGCCCGTCGGCATCGGAAGCTTTGCGACCCGCTTCAACACGTCTTGTCCGTCGGATGCGGCGAAACTTTGCCGGTAGAGCGGAGGGGGAAACACGCTCATCACCGTATCCCAGTAGAGTGTCTTCTTTTTCACCACTGTTAGGTGCTCCCACGAGTATCTTTCAAGAAAGAACCTGATGCTGTTGGCCACTTCTTTGTAGAATTGTGACTCGGGTGCTCCCAGGGAAGGAACTGCGGTACTTATCACCCACTTGCACAGTGACCTCGCTCCGAGAATTTGCAGCGCCTCTCGCAGTACCGGCGCTTTGATGTCCCTAAAGTAGAAAAAACGCTGCACTTGTACCTTGATACCGAGGTTTACGACATTTAGACCACCCGCCTGCAGCGGCCAAAAAATGTTCGTACGGCGCATCTTTTCGAACTTTGAATCCCACAGAAAAGTAGCACAGATTCTATGGAAACGCTGCATAGTCCCGGAGTCGATGGGGATGACTTGGGCCGAATAGAGGATGGACGGATATAGGACTGCGTTGCAGATGAAGCTGCGGTGAAGAATAGAAAGGTATCTTCCTTTGTACGGTTGCAACCTCCCGTTAACTGACTGCAACTTTAGCTGCCATTTTTCTACCGCCGCTGAGGTATCATCCAGAAAAACCCCAAGGTACCTCCCTATCACTTGAGTGCACTGGATCCCCATGTAGATGTGAGGCTGCGTGTCCCAGTCGCCTAGCCAGGTACCCTTCGACTTCTTCAGGTTTAGCAAAGCCCCTGATGACTCGCAGAAGTCATGAACTGTTTCTAGAGCGGCCGAGACCTGCTTCTGGTCGTTGCAGATGATTGCAAGGTCGTCGGCGAAGGCGAGCACTTTCAGTTCTTCCTTGGCTAGTGTGAGACCCTTGATCTCTTGATTGTTTACAATCGCGCGGCATAGCGGCTCCAGGTAAAGAGCGAAGAGCGTCGGAGACATGGGGCAACCTTGCCGCACTGAGTTCCTTATGGGGAAGCGAAGGCCTATCCTTCCGTTGATAAGTAGCTGAGCGGTGATGTCCCGATAACAGATAGTAATCCACGCTTTCAGGTCTTGCCCTATGTTCACGTGGCTCAGAAGCTGAAATAGGAACTGTTGACGCATCCTGTCGAAGGCCTGTTTAAGATCGGCCTGAAACACTGCTGTCCTAGCGCCCGCCGATTTTGCTGCCTCGACAATAGTGCGCATCACATGTATGTCGGTGGCGATGGACCTCTTCTTTATTCCGTAGGTTTGGTGCGCTCCTATTACTTTCCACAGAACGCTGTCCAATCGCCGCGCTAGAACCTTTGCGAGTATCTTGTAGTCAGTGCATAACAATGAAATGGGACGAAAGTCCGACGTAGAGGGCACTTCTTCCGAGCTCCCCCTCTTCGGTATCAGGATAGTATGACTTTTCCTCATGGTAGGGGTTATTAGCTGACGAATTTTGATGTCTTCAAAAACTACCTCCAGGACAGCACTCAACTCCTCTTCGAATTTCTTATAGAAGGCTGACCCGAGGCCGTCTGGGCCGGGCGCTTTGTTCTTGGACAGCTTTCGGATTACGCTGCGAATTTCCTTTTTTGTTATCTTCCCTTCGCCCGAGGAATGGTCTTCGTCTGTTAGTGTCGGAACGTTCCGAAAGAGGGCAGTGGGCTTTAGTGGCCCGTCTTGCGTAGAGTTAAACAGCCTTCTGTAGTGTTCATGAAACGCTTCCTCAACAGCTTCTGCTCCTTCCACTACAATTCCATTATACATTAGTGTCGTGACCTCGTTCTTTTTTACTTTCTCCCTTTCGTGTGCCAAGAACACCTTGGTCGGCACTTCGTCCCGTTCTACAGTTTGTATTCGGCTACGCACCTGGGCGCCAGCAAACCTTTCCCGTAGCCTCTCTGTTATCATATTTTTGATTTGTTTAATGTCCTCTGTGAATGTCCCAGGACTTTTCTCCTCCTCTTTTACAATGATGAGCAGACTTTTCATTAAGGCCTTCATTTCCTGCCTTTTCTCTTCTGCTCGTCTTTGACTGTATTCAATAGCCTTCGCTCGCACTTCTTCCTTGAAAAATTCCCACGCTGGGGCGTTTGCCCCGCGCTCATGCAAAGCGCCTATCATACTCCTTATCTCACCAGTAAACTTGTCGTCTTCAAGGACGTTCTCATTCAGCTTCCATGTTGTGTTGCGGGACTGGTTCGGCCCTTGATTATCAAAACTCAACAGGACACTCACACAAGCATGGTCCGTGAAAGCTACCGGCATGACATTGTAGCCCGCTTGGCGCGACGCCCACTCTCCGGGTATATAGATTCTGTCCAATCTAGCGTGTGACATGCCCTGCCAGTGCGTGAACTTCAGCGCTGTGTCGTTCCCGATAGCTACGTCGTGCAAGTCCTGATTACGCAGTAGCTTTTTAAGCTCCGTCGCACTGCAGTCCTTCTTCTCTCTTTTATATGTGCTATCTTCTTTCCGAGTGACGCAGTTGAAATCCCCCGCAATTATTACTTTGCTGTCTGTGTCCAAGAAGTGGTCCACACTAGTTTCGAAGAAGGCCCTGCGTTCCGCAGTTTCGTTTGGAGCGTACACACTTATTAGCCGCACAATTTCTCCGCCCCACACACAGTCTACACTGACGACCCTCCCATTTTGCTCTAGCTCATAGTCAACTATAGTTGCCTCACTGTCTCTTTTCACCATTACGGCGGTACCCGCACTCCCGCTGACACCAGTAGCGTGAAAGGTAAAGAACCACTTTTGGAAGGCTTTGACCATTTCGATTTCTTGCTCCCTTGATGATATTTTTGTTTCTTGAACACAAACAATGTCAAATCTCTCGCTGAGCACTAAGCTGATGAAGCTGTCCTTTCTTTCCTTCCGAAGTAGGCTGTTAGCATTAATGGTGGCTATTTTCAGCGTGTTTTTCCTTTTCATGTTTTCTTCTTCTGGTCTTTTTGGAGCCGTCTTCTTTCTTCCGGAGTGACGAGGGGTGCTGGTGAATACCTCGATTTCTTCCAGTTGCTAACCGTGTCTTTCCATTTTCGGTCTGGTCTCCCGCTTTCTGGGGGCTCTTCAGTTCCGGTGTCTGCAACTGCTTGCGCATGGCCGGCTTCTCTGTACTCTTGTGACTCTAAGTTGATGGGCTGCGAGGGGACCTCCCTATCCGTTGTTTTTCCTCGCCTGATTTCGGGGTCCTCCCTGTCTTTTGGTTCTGTTGTCTCCTGTACTGCCGAAAGGCTACCTTTGCTCTCCGCCCCTTCCCTCGGCTGCACGTACTCCGTTGGCCCGTCTGCGTCGTTCATTCCACCTGGCATGGCATTGTCTTCATCTTCTTTGTGAGCAGAAAAACTGTTTTGCTGAAGAGGCAGTTGGTGCCGCGTTCCGTTGCTGTCCCCCGACCTTTCTCCTGCTTGAGTACAATCATCCACGTCCATCATATCCCCTGCCCCAGCGTCCACGCCTTGGGCTCTCGTCTTGGATGCATACGTACTGACGCAGTCCTCTTGCTCGTGACCGAATCTCTTGCAGGATTTACACCACGCGCCTTGCATTGCCTCCTGAGATGGCCGACTCTTTTGCACCGCAGGCATAGTGGCGGTCTGCCAGGGATATCTATCAGAACTTGACAGCCCATGATTTTTGTCATATGCGGAATCGTTTCAACTGAGATTCCATTGTGCAACACTAACTTGAGCCTGCGTGTCGTTGTCTCTGCTCCCGAGAAGGCAGTTGACCTCCATTTCTCTCTCTCAATCTGGTCAGTTTTACCGAAGGTGTTGAAAACATTAACCACGGCGTCGTTCGGCACATGCATGGGAAGCCAGTGCAGCGATATGTCGACCTCCTTTTTGTTCGGGTCCAAGATTACACATTTCTTGTTCTTCACGACAATTTCGCCCTTTGTGACAAGCTTTTCTTTTGGCAATCTTGAATGCAATGTCAATGCCCAGACATGATTGTAGATATATGCTCCGAACTGGGCCACGTCTTCTTTATCAATAATTCCCAACACTCCATCCGCAAAATCGTCTGCGCGATAAGGCCTGCCACTTGGGTCCGCATGCAAGAAGATGGTGTTCAAGGATATGTTACCCGTGAGCAATGTAGAAAGTAACATTCTGTAGTTCTCGGTCGAAGCCTTTCCTGCAGAATCGACGGTGATATCCCGGCTAGGGTTAGCCGTAAGCAACGCTCGCTCGGAGCTCATCCTTCCTACGTCCTGCTAGCACAACAGCCGGAAGTAGAATGAACCACTCGGCCACCACCGCACTCTTTTCGTTTATTTAGTGTATTCTACAGATATGGTGGATTCCATTGAGCCATTTTTTCAACTGCATGTAGTAGAAAGCAACAAAACGGACATGAGCATCTAAACTCTGACGCGGTCGACAGGATTCGAACGTATGCGGGGGAACCCCAATGGATTTCTAGTCCATCGCCTTAACCACTCGGCCACGACCGCACTCTTTTCGTTTATTTAGTGTATTCTACACATATGGTGGACTCCATTGAGCTATTTTTTCAACTGCATGTAGTAGAAAGCAACAAAACGGACATGAGCGTCTCAACTCTGACGCGGTCGACAGGATTCGAACCTGTGCGGGGGAACTCCAATGGATTTCTAGTCCATCGCCTTAACCACTCGGCCACGACCGCACTCTTTTCGTTTATTTAGTGTATTCTACAGATATGGTGGACTCCATTGAGCCATTTTTTCAACTGCACGTAGTAGAAAGCAACAAAACGGACATGAGCGTCTCAACTCTGAAGCGGTCGACAAGATTCGAACCTGTGCTGGGGGAACCCCAATGGATTTCTAGTCCATCGCCTTAACCACTCGGCCACGACCGCACTCTTTTCGTTTATTTAGTGTATTCTACAGATATGGTGGACTCCATTGAGCCATTTTTTCAACTGCACGTAGTAGAAAGCAACAAAACGGACATGAGCGTCTCAACTCTGAAGCGGTCGACAAGATTCGAACCTGTGTGGTGGAACCCCAATGGATTGCGAGTCCATCGCCTTAACCACTCGGCCACCACTGCACTCTTTTCGTTTATTTAGTGTATTCTACAGATTTGGTGGATCCATTGAGCTATTTTTTCAACTGCATGTAGTAGAAAGCAACAAAACGGACATGAGCGTCTCAACTCTGACGCGGTCGACAGGATTCGAACCTGCGCGGGGAACCCCAATGGATTTCTAGTCCATCGCCTTAACCACTCGGCCACGACCGCACTCTTTTCGTTTATTTAGTGCATTCTACACATATGGTGGACTCCATTGAGCTATTTTTTCAACTGCATGTAGTAGAAAGCAACAAAACGGACATGAGCGTCTCAACTCTGACGCGGTCGACAGGATTCGAACCTGTGCGGGGGAACTCCAATGGATTTCTAGTCCATCGCCTTAACCACTCGGCCACGACCGCACTCTTTTCGTTTATTTAGTGCATTCTACACATATGGTGGACTCCATTGAGCTATTTTTTCAACTGCACGTAGTAGAAAGCAACAAAACGGACATGAGCGTCTCAACTCTGAAGCGGTCGACAAGATTCGAACCTGTGTGGTGGAACCCCAATGGATTAATGGATTGCGAGTCCATCGCCTTAACCACTCGGCCACCACTGCACTCTTTTCGTTTATTTAGTGTATTCTACAGATTTGGTGGATTCCATTGAGCTATTTTTTCAACTGCATGTAGTAGAAAGCAACAAAACGGACATGAGCGTCTCAACTCTGACGCGGTCGACAGGATTCGAACCTGCGCGGGGAACCCCAATGGATTTCTAGTCCATCCCCTTAACCACTCGGCCACGACCGCACTGTTTTCGTTTATTTAGTGTACTCTACAGATATGGTGGACTCCATTGAGCTATTTTTTCAACTGCATGTAGTACAAAGCAACGAAACGGACATGAGCGCCTCAACTGTGACGCGGTCGACAGGATTCGAACCTGTGCCCCAATGGATTTCTAGTCCATAGCCTTAACCACTCGGCCACGACCGCACTCTTTTCGTTTATTTAGTGTATTCTACAGATATGGTGGACTCCATTGAGCCATTTTTTCAACTGCATGTAGTAGAAAGCAACAAAACGGACATGAGCATCTAAACTCTGACGCGGTCGACAGGATTCGAACGTGTGCGGGGGAACCCCAATGGATTTCTAGTCCATCGCCTTAACCACTCGGCCACGACCGCACTCTTTTCGTTTATTTAGTGTATTCTACACATATGGTGGACTCCATTGAGCTATTTTTTCAACTGCATGTAGTAGAAAGCAACAAAACGGACATGTTTTCATATTCGGCTTTATGTGCATGCGTTTGACCCTGTGTAAAACGTCCGCTCCAGGCCACTCAGACGGAATTTGCCTGTAAATTGGCACGGGAAACAAGGTATCTATCAAATGGGCTGCCAACACTTTCTTTGAAACCGAAAAGAGGTAATCTGGGGTAAACCTGACTTTTAGAAAGTTGACGCAGTCCACGACCTCCTGATAAAACCCTGTCAACTGCAAGCCATGCTCGTGGAAGCCAACATATATATCAGGCATATAGTTGTAGGCTACTGCTCTCTTCACGGCGTCTAATAGGGGGTGCACAGACTGCCTATAAAACCAGATTCTCATGATTAGCTGCTTTACAAACAAGTGCTGTAGACCTAAACCTCCATCCTTGACTTTCTTGAAAAGGTTTTCTCGGCGCATTCTTTCAAATGTTGAGCACCATATCGTGGTGGCAAACACGCGATGGCATGCATGTACGATTTTACGGGAACACTGAAGTACTTGCAAAATGTATACCATTTTCGCCACCAAAAACACATTGCAAACTGAAGCCTGCTGGAATATTGACAGTTCCTTGCCTCTCCAAGTGAATGCATGCTTTTTCATCTTATCAATTCTTTCTGACCACATCCTGTTTGTGTTTCTACTTGCGTGTAATGGCACCCCCAGGTAGTCCGGGTTGCTCGTCTGCCACTTGATATCGCAAAATATTTCTGGAGTTGAACCCCAAAGCCCACACCATACTCCTAAAGACTTCTCTTTGTTTACTTGAGCTCCAGAAGCTGCACAAAACAAGTCGACCTGCTCCATTATTTTTTGGACACTTCTCTTATCTTTCACCAAGAACGCAACGTCATCTGCATACGCCACAACTTTAACTTCAACACCACCCAGCTGAAAGCCATGAACGTCATACTGACAGATTACGTGTCTACACAACGGTTCTAAGTACAAATCGAAAAGTAAAGGCGATAAAGGACAACCTTGCCGGACCGAAGCTCCAAGCGCAATCGGGGTGGCAATGAATCTATTCACCACAAGGCTCGTTGCAACTAGTTTGTAGCACAACTGGATGCGATTTACAAACCTATCTCCCATGTTGACATGACGCAGCAATGCGAACAGGTATGTATGACAAACTCTATCGAAAGCTTTCGAAAGATCCAACTGTAGCATCGCCACATGCCCACCCTCATATCTGCACCAGTCCAGCACCGTACGAACTATATGTATATTGGTTTGTATTCTTCTATTCTTGATGGCACACGTTTGATGTTCCCCTACTAGATGGGGCAACACAAATTGCAGACGTGCAGCAAGCACTTTAGCGAAAATTTTGTAGTCCACATTGCATAGGGTAATAGGCCTATAGTCAGTCACTTTCGGAGTGGACCCCTCAGCTATTTTCTTCGGGATTAATACAGTGTGCGACCTCCGAAAACTAAGAGAAAAAATGCCCTTTTCCTCCGCTTCTGCATAAAGATTAAGTAAAACAGGCGTGAGCAGCTCTACGTACTTCTTGTAGAACTCTGCTCCCAAGCCATCCGGCCCGGGAGTGCGGTTGAAAGCTAACTCTTTGATTGCACACTGTATTTCTGTTGCTGCAATGTCCGACCCTAACATTTCTTTCTCCTCCTCACTTAGCTTTGGCATGGTTGCAATGCACCTATTTATCAAACCCTTGTCAACTTTTCGTGCTGTTTGTCCAAACAAACTCTTATAGTAATCGACGAATATCTCCCTCACTTTCTCAGAGTCACCCACTACTTTACCCCCGTGCTCTAAACTTTCAATGCGCCTACTACGCGTCTGCTTCCTCTCTGTTGCCAAATAGCTTTTGTTTGGCGTTTTATCCGGCAGATATCTCTTTGTTCGACATCTAACTCTTGCGCCTTCATACCTATGTTCGCTGAAAAGGTCGAGCCGGAGCTCGATTTCCTTTATATCGTCAAAACATGTGCCTGGGTTTTTCGCCTCAAGCTGTACCAGACTGCGATGAGCTTCTTTCAATTTGGTTTCTTCACACATTCCTTGATATGCTATTATATTACTCCTCTCAATCGCGTAACCTCTAACCTCCTGCTTGAAGATTTCCCACTTTTCGGCCCAGCCTAAGGGGTTCTCGGCAAGACGTGCAAGCTTTCGTCGTATGTAATCATCAAAAACAGAGTCCTGTAAAAGCTTCGAATTCATTTTCCATAGCTTCCACGTCTTTGGAGTGCGTTTTGCCGTTTCGGGATTTCCAATTGTTGCCACTACGAGACAATGATCGCTGAAGTGGACTGGGAAGACTTGGTATTTCATCACCTCTCTGAGTTTGTTAGCGGAATAGTATATGCGATCCAATCTAGCGTGTGAGTTCCTTTGAAAATGTGTGTATTTAATTGTGTCTTGTGTACTATATTCTGCAGCATCAATCAAATTATGAGTTTCTACAATGTATTGCAGACACTCGGCACTATCATCTTCAAGATTTCGGAATGTGGTTCTGTCACTCGCTGAGAGGACGCAATTAAAATCTCCCAGAAACACCATGTTATATTGGTCATCAAAATATTGTCTGGTCGATTCGAAGAACGCACAGCGTTGATTCTTATCATTTGGAGCATATACGACTAAAAACCTCCAAAGTTCCCCCCTAATGTCTACATCTAGCATTGCTGACCTACCATCTGCATCTACGGCATGGTATACATGGGTATAGGAAAGACATAATCAGTGTTCCCTTATGAACACATCGTGTGAGTACCATTCCATTCTGTAACACTCGAAAATAGCTTTAACTTTTTTTTCTTTTCCACCTTTATTTTTCAGAGCTTACTACTCTGAGTCACGTCGACTCAATACCTCACAATACCATACACAATACGACAAAATCACAGAGAGAGAATACGATGTTTCTCCTCTATACCGGACACGTTAATAACACAATTTCTACAAAACATTCAGCCTTTCGCAGACTGTATCTAACCACTCAGGCACTTCTAAGAGCTGAGTACAAGCTAACTTTACCTGCAGTAGTTCGGCTTTGAAATATTTCATAGGAGGACACAAGGGCTCTTCGTTCCTATCGGCCATACGAAGCTTCCACAAACAGTACATGGCGACAAGAAGAACGATATCGTATATCACATTTTCACCGGGGCGTAATGGGAGGAAGCGGATAGTGTGAGGATTAAGCGAAAGACGGCGCTTAAGGACTTTGAACTGTAAGTCATCCCAAAAGAATAAAGCTTCTGTGCAGTCCAGAAAAAGGTGATCGACAGTCTCGGGCGTGTTGCAAAATCTGCAATTCACGGACCACGGAACACAGAATCCCTTCTGTTGAAGCCAAGCTTTCACGGGCAGTGTGGACGTGTGTAATTTAAAGAAAAATGACTTCATGTTGGGCTTGACCGGCATCTTCCTGACTCTGCACAATACATCCGTGCCGTGCCATCCGGAGGGGATTTGACGGTAGATGGGCACAGGAAAGAGTACATCGAGAAGATGAGCTACCAACGTTTTCTTGGCGACAGAAAAGAGGTACTCTAAGCTGAATCTAGCCTTCAAGAAGTTTAGGCTCTCGACAACCTCTTTGTAGAACCCGCTTAAGCGTAGACTTTCTTCGTGGAACCCAACATATATATCGGGAATGTAGTTGTACGCAAGGGCCCGCTTGATGGTTTCCAGAATCGGGTGTGAACTCTGCCTATAAAAAAACAGTCTCATGACGAGTTGCTTGATGTAGAGATGCTGTAAGCCTAGTCCGCCGTCCTTGACTTTCTTGAACAGGTTTTGTCTTCGCATCCTTTCGAACGTTGAACACCATATTGTGGTGGCAAATATGCGATGACAACGATGTATAATTTTGCGGGAGCATTGCAGGACTTGCAAGAGGTAAATCAGCTTAGCGGCCAGAAAAACATTGCACACAGAAGCTCGTTGAAACATTGAGAGATCTTGTTTTTTCCAGGTCGAAGCATGTGTCCTAATGTTTTGTAATCGCTCCGACCACAAGGAGGTCGTGTTACAACTTTTGTCTAACGGGACCCCAAGGTAGCAAGGACCACGGGTTTGCCACTGAACGCCACAAAAGAATTCCGGGGCTGTTCCCCATTGACCGCACCATATCCCCAGAGATTTGTCCTTGTTTAGACGTGCCCCAGAGACTTGACCAAACACATGAAGTTCGTGAATAACTTTGACGACACTTGGCTTGTCTGTCACGAGAAACGCAAGGTCATCCGCGTACGCCACGACCTTCACCACAGCATCGCGAAGCTCGAAACCACGTATGTCATCACGAGAGATGATACGCTGGCATAACGGCTCAAGGTATAGATCAAATAGTAGGGACGACATGGGACAGCCTTGTCGTACTGAAGCTCGAAGGGGCACTGGCGCGGTAAGAGTGCCGTTAATTACCAGGCTCGTTGCAACCTGTTCATAGCGCAACTTGATTCGGCTTACGAACTTGTCTCCCATGTTGACGTAATGCAAGAGCGAAAACAAATAATCGTGACACACCCGATCAAAAGCCTTAGAGAGGTCCACTTGCAGCAGGGCTACATGACTTCCTTCAAGTCGACACCAGTCTAGAACCGAGCGGACAACATGGATGTTTGTTTGTATGGTCCTGTTCCTGATTGCGCATGTCTGATGATCGCCAACAAGTTGTGTCACCACAAGCTGGAGCCTGGCAGCAAGTACTTTGGCATACACCTTATAGTCCACATTACAGAGTGTGATAGGCCGATAATCGGTCACCTTGGGTAACCGTGTCTCCGCCACTTTTTTGGGTATGAGCACAGTATGGGACCTTCGAAAACTGTGCGAGAAGATCCCGTTAGTCTCAGCTTCCGCGTAGACGCATTGTAGAATGGGCACCAGCAGGTCCACGTACCGCTTGTATAACTCAGCTCCCAAGCCATCAGGTCCAGGAGAACGGTTAAAATTCAAACTCTGTATTGCAGAATGGATTTCCGCCTCTGTAATTTCAGCGTCCTGGACATCTTTCTCTTGCTCGTTTAACTTGGGCATATGAGAGAGAAACGACTGGATCAAATCGTCGTCCACCGTGGCAGTTGGCCTCCCAAACAGGTTCTCATAGTAGTCAACAAATATTTGTTTCATGCGTTCAAGGTCTGTGACAACATGTCCTTGGTCCACCAACCGCGTGATAAGTCGAGAGCCGGTGGCCTTACGCTCTCCTGCAGCATGACTTTTAGACGCGGTCATATCAGGCAAAAACCTCTTCGTTCTCGATCGTACCCTCGCGCCTTCATACCGATTGTTGTTGAAAAGTTCAAGACGGAGACGAATCTCATTTAAATCTTCCAAGAACGTCCCAGGGTTATCTGCTTCCAGTCTTGTGAGTTCTTGTTGTGCTTCCTTTAACATGTTCTCTTCATACATTTCTAGGTAGGCTAGCACGTTACTTCTCTCTATTGCAAAGGCTCTCACGTCTTGTTTGAATGTTTCCCATTTAGCAGCCCAATTTCGCGGGTCATGTTGAAGCCGTGAAAGATTGGCCACCACGCGCTCATCAAAAACTGGATCTTGGAGCAACCTAACGTTCATCTTCCACAACTTCCATGACCTGGGGCTGCCCAGCCTAGGAGGGCGACACCCAATAGCGACCTTCACGAGGCAGTGATCAGTAAAATAAACAGGGTGCACTTCGTACTCACACACCGTATTCCACTGAGCGACAGAAAGATAAATACGATCCAATCGTGCGTGCGATGTACCTTGAAAGTGAGTGTATCTTATCACTGGCTGTGTGCTGTATTCGCAGGCATCTCTTAAACCATAATCACGTGCTATTCGCTGCAGACACTCGGCACTGCGGTCCTTCGCTTGAGAGGCAACGCTCCGGTCACTAGTTGACAGCACGCAGTTAAAGTCCCCTAAAACGACCAGGTTACCACGGGCTTGCAAATATTGCGTTAAGGATTCGAAGTACGCACACCTTAAGGTTGCATCATTGGGAGCATAGATAACTAGAATCCTCCAAGGCGTTCTGTCAATAAGGATATCAAGCATCACAGCCCTACCGTCGTTGTCCACCGCGTGATAAACATGAGTGTAGCCTAGGCGTTTTCGCACGAGAAGGAGAATACCTGCTGAGTAGCCCACAGCCTCACTAACAACAACGTCGAACTCATCGAGAAAATACTGGGATAACATCTGCTCAGTGTTTTCCGGAGAACCTAGTTTTGTTTCTTGGAGTGCGAAAAAGTCGACATGTGGGAAGCTGTCAAGGAGTCTTTTCAGTTGATACTGTCGCTTTTTGGTATTCAAACCACGACCGCACTCTTCTGGTTTATTTAGTGTATTCTACAGATATGGTGGACTCCATTGAGCTATTTTTTCAACTGCATGTAGTAGAAAGCAACAAAACGGACATGAGCGCCTCAACTCTGACGCGGTCGACAGGATTCGAACCTGTGCCCCAATGGATTTCTAGTCCATAGCCTTAACCACTCGGCCACGACCGCTTTTTTTTTTTTTCAACATTTCTTTTATTATGGCTATGAGATATATACAAACATGATATTATGCTAGACGACAAGCTAGATTACACTTGCAGAAAGGTCTCCCGGCTCGGAAGCAACCTTTGCACACATGAACTTAACCACTTGGGCACAACGCCCCTATGTTGGGCCATCGCATACATTTCACTGATTTCCTGTTTAAAAAGGCACATTGGTGGGCTAAGTGGCTCCTCATTCCTGTCTAGTAATCTCACCTTCCATATACAAAACATGGAAATGATACACACAATATCATCACGGTTGTTTTCTGTTAGCTCATTTGGTAAAAACCTCATCGTATAGGGGTCCAACCGAATGTACCGTTTTAAGTTAACGCTGAGCTCGTCCCAAAAGAAAAGCGCTTCCGTACAATCCAAGAAAAGGTGTTCGATTGTTTCAGGCGTATTACAGAACCTACAGTTCGTTGTCCAAGGTACAAAAATCCCTTTTTGATCCAGCCATACTTTAACGGGTAGGCTTCTTGTGTGTACTTTGAAGAAGAAAGTCTTGATTTGTGGTCTGATTGGCATCTTTCGGACGCGACACAATATGTCCTGATCTCCACTGTCACATGATACTAGCCTATAAAGAGGCACGGGAAACAGTGTATCAATCAAATCATGATACAGCTTCTTGCGGTGTACACTAAAAACATATTCCGGTGAAAATCTAACAAGAAGAAATCGAATGCTTTCTACAACTTCGGCGTAAAATTCCGTGACAGGATACGTGCAGTTTACTGTGGCAACCGTTATATCGGCCAAGTGCACACTTCCAACAGACTGCAACACTGTTCTTAACAAAGGGTGATTGCATTTCTTATAGAAGAACAATCGCATCACTAGTTTGGTGACAAATAGATGACGTAATCCGAGTCCACCTTTCATGACACTGTGGAACAGATTGTCCCTTCGCATGCACTCAAACCCCGACATCCATACATAGGTTGCAAACAATCTATGAAACTTCTGAATGTTCTTGCGCGAAAGTTGTATCACTTGAAGCAAGTACAGCAGTTTAGAAACAAGGAACACATTGCACACTGAAGCTCTTTGAAAAATTGACAATCTTCTTTGTTTCCAGCCTTGAACCCTCTTCTCCATCTGTCTTCGTTGTTCGTCCCACACCTGGTTTGTGTTCCGGGTCTTATCCAAGGGTACTCCTAGATACTCTGCAGGCATCTTCTGCCACCTGATCCCTTCAAACCGTTCTGGTGTGGACCCCCATTCACCAACCCATATCCCTAACGACTTTGTCTTGTTGAGATCCGCCCCAGACCTTTCACAAAACTGATCTATACACTGTAACACATTTTTCACGCTCGGTTTGTCCCTAGCAAAAAAGGCAATATCGTCAGCGTAGGCTAATACCTTCACATGCGAGTCGCCGAGCACAACTCCTGTGATACTATTATTCTGAATAACACTTTGACACAAGTATTCCACGTATATGTTGAATAAGGCAGGCGACAAGGGACACCCTTGTCTGACAGATGACATCAACGGTATTGCATCTGTGCACAGGTTGTTCACTAGCACTGTAGTTTCCACATTCTGGTAACACAGTTTCACTTTTTGTAAAAAGGAGGGTCCCACCCCACTTTCAGACATTACCCAAAACAAGAAATCATGGTCCACTCTATCAAAGGCCTTTGATAAATCAGCCTGCAGCATTGCCACCTGTTCACCCTCGTGTCTGCACAGATCAAGGACTGTTCTTGTCACATGTATGTTTGATTGGATGTTTCTTCCTTTGATAGCACAGGTTTGATGCTCACCCACGATGTTTGTAATGACCTTTTGTAGCCTGCATGCCAGGATTTTAGCGTATATCTTATAATCTACATTACAGAGTGTTATCGGCCTGAAATCAGTTACTTGCGGGATTTTTCCTTCTTCCTTCACTTTGGGAATAAGAACCGTGTGCGTTCGTCTGAATGACAGGGGAAATCTTCTTTCGTCTCGGATTCTCTGTATACGTTTAACAACACAACAGGCAACCAGTCCTTGAAGGTTTGAAAAAATTCACCGCTTAGTCCATCAGGTCCCGCAGTGCGATTTCGGGGAAGTGATCCTATGCTTTGTCGAATTTCCTCTAATGTGATGGGTGCTTCAAGTTCTTCACGTTGCCGCTCTGTTAACTTTTGAAACGCTATTTCATCTGTCGTCGAGTGGGAAACGTTGCGTGGCTTGCGCTTGGTGCCGATCAAATCCTTATAGTACTTCTCGAAGATGTCAAGTATCTCTTTGCTCGTTGAAATGACAGTTCCATTATACATTAATTCATCAATCTTTTTCCGTCTCCCCCGCTGTCGCTCTTTCCAACAGAAGTTCTTACCAGGTGCCTCATCGGGAAGAAATATTTTAGCCCGTGATCTAATTCTTGCACCGTTGTATTTTTCTTCGTTTATAATGTCTAGTTCCATTTTTGTTTTCTCCAAGATGTCCTTGCAGCATCCCGGCACTTTCGATTCCATCTCGAGTACCTCAGAGAGTTGTCTGTTTAGTTCATTTTCACGTTGTTTTTGAAGGAAGCTTCTAACACTGCTCTTTTCTATAGCGATTGCACGTATCTTCTGCTTGAACAGATCCCATGCCACAGACCATTCGTCTGTGCTGGTAGCCATTTCTACGATTCCCTCCTTAACTCTGTCGACGAAGGATTCGTCCTCCAGCAGCTTCAAATTTAATTTCCAGTACTTCCATTTGTTTGCTCTTGGCATTTTATTTTCTTTTTCCCCGATAGTTACAGTAACAAGACAATGGTCACTAAAATAGGCTGGTTTAACTTCATACTTGGCCGTTCTCAAATTGCACCATTCAGATATGTATATGCGATCCAGTCTTGCGTGGGAATTACGTTGAAAATGTGTGTACATTTGGACATTTCCATGGCAGCTGTCGGCAGCGTCGTGTAGATTATGGTTACGAATAATTCCTTCTAGAACCGGTTGACTTATGTCCCGGGAACTTCCGTCTGTAGACCTGTCTTCCTCCCGCATGGTACAGTTAAAGTCTCCTAATAAGACGCAATTCTTTACATTGCCGATAACATCCGTCAATGACTCGAAAAAGTCTTTTCTTTTAGTTTTCTCGTTCGGAGCGTAGATGTTGATGAATCTCCATACTTCCAATTTATCGATAACGACGTCAATGTACGCAAGCCTCCCTTCGCTATCTACTCCGTGTGAAATGGGGACAAATCTGTTGACCTTCCTCAACAAAAGCAAGCATCCGGCTGATTGTCCCACTGCATGGCTGACCACGACGTCGTAGCTTTTTTCAAACAAATCCTTAACCAGGACAGTTGTTTCAGCTTCTCCACTGATTTTTGTCTCTTGGATCCCGAGGACATCTATGTGTGTTAACCTCTCCAAGTACCTTCGCACTTGGTATTGCTTCTTCCTCGAACTGAGACCTCTTACGTTAAGTGTGCCCACGACGACGCTACGCATTTTATGTATGTATTAGCTGCAGTTAAACACGGTTATCAGATTCTGCTCCCGTCTCCGAAGTGATTGACATAAGGAAGGCTCTTTATCTGGAACTTAGTTGGACACAAATTCCATGTCTTCCAGCATCGACGCACCCCTTTCTCTTAATGGCGGTGTTAAGCTTTGTAACGGATCTCCTTTCATTTTCTTTCCGGTTATGCTTTCACGTTCGACATCCTTCCCACTCTTCTCACCCCTTGTGTTTATCATTTCCCATTTCCTAGTCGTCATCATCACAATAGGATCAGCCACCGTGTTATTATCATTTCAGTTTTCGTTTGCATTGCTACTGCTTGTTCCACTAAGCACAGTTTCCAGTAGCGGCGCATTTTGTTTTGCGGCCGAGTCATCATCTACCATTTCATTATCGTCTGCTAGGAATAAGTCAGGTTCGTCCAGGACGACCTTCTTCGTCTTCGACGCGTATGTGACTACACACTCAACATCGTCATCACCATAACGCTTGCATTTCCCACACCTTGGTGTTTGACACTGTTTGCGAATATGTCCCAGTTGCTTGCACCGAAGGCACAACGGTGCCCTTCCTTTAACAGCCAGTAGAACTTGACACCCACAGAGCGCCATTTGGTGTGGCAGGTCGTCAACTGTCATGCCTCCTTTTAACTCAATATTGAATTGTCTCGTAGTGGATTCTACACCATCGAAGAAGGAATCTTTCCACTTTTCTCTGTTGATCTCTTTAACCTGACCAAAACGCTGCAACCCTCGTCGTATTTCCTCGTCGGGCAGGGCACCCGGCACCCAGTGCATTTTCACTTCAACGTCTTTTTTGTTGGGGTCGATGATGACGCATTTGCGCCCTTTTACGCTTAGTTCTCCGAGAGCTAAAATCCTTTCTTTCACCAGGCTGCTATGAAACCGGATGCTCCACACATGGTTATACTGATATACCCCAAACGTGGCTACATCTTCCTTATTTACAAGGGTCTTGAATACTTCAGCAAAGTGATGTTGGTTATATGGCCTTCCAGTCGGGTCAGCATGCAAGAAAAGTGTGTTTAAAGACACACTACCTGTAGGTACGGTAGGCATGATCATCTTGTAATCCTTTGTAGTCCCAGCAATTCTGTCATTCCTGTTTTCCACCCTGTTAGGGTTAGCACTCATCGTCGCTCCGCCGGAGCTCATACCGCCCACAACCGTTCGCTTTCACTACCGGAAGTGAACTCAACTGCTCGGCCACGACCGCACTCTTTTCGTTTATTTAGTGTATTCTACAGATATGGTGGACTCCATTGAGACATTTTTTCAACTGCATGTAGTAGAAAGCAACAAAACGGACATGAGCGTCTCAACTCTGAAGCGGTCGACAAGATTCGAACCTGTGTGGTGAACCCCAATGGATTTCTAGTCCATCGCCTTAACCACTCGGCCACGACCGCACTCTTTTCGTTTATTTAGTGTATTCTACAGATATGGTGGACTCCACTGAGCTATTTTTTCCACTGCATGTAGTAAAAAGCAACAAAACGGACATGAGCGTCTCAACTCTGACGCGGTCGACAGGATTCGAACCTGTGTGGTGAACCCCAATGGATTTCTAGTCCATCGCCTTAACCACTCGGCCACGACCGCACTCTTTTCGTTTATTTAGTGTATTCTACAGATATGGTGGATTCCATTGAGCTATTTTTTCAACTGCATGTAGTAGAATGCAACAAAACGGACATGAGCGTCTCAACTCTGACGCGGTCGACAGGATTCGAACCTGTGTGGTGAACCCCAATGGATTTCTAGTCCATCGCCTTAACCACTCGGCCACGACCGCACTCTTTTCGTTTATTTAGTATATTCTACAGATATGGTGGATTCCATTGAGCTATTTTTTCAACTGCATGTAGTAGAATGCAACAAAACGGACATGAGCGTCTCAACTCTGACGCGGTCGACAGGATTCGAACCTGTGTGGTGAACCCCAATGGATTTCTAGTCCATCGCCTTAACCACTCGGCCACGACCGCACTCTTTTCGTTTATTTAGTGTATTCTACAGATATGGTGGACTCCATTGAGACATTTTTTCAACTGCATGTAGTAGAAAGCAACAAAACGGACATGAGCGTCTCAACTCTGAAGCGGTCGACAAGATTCGAACCTGTGTGGTGAACCCCAATGGATTTCTAGTCCATCGCCTTAACCACTCGGCCACGACCGCACTCTTTTCGTTTATTTAGTGTATTCTACAGATATGGTGGACTCCACTGAGCTATTTTTTCCACTGCATGTAGTAAAAAGCAACAAAACGGACATGAGCGTCTCAACTCTGACGCGGTCGACAGGATTCGAACCTGTGTGGTGAACCCCAATGGATTTCTAGTCCATCGCCTTAACCACTCGGCCACGACCGCACTCTTTTCGTTTATTTAGTGTATTCTACAGATATGGTGGATTCCATTGAGCTATTTTTTCAACTGCATGTAGTAAAAAGCAACAAAACGGACATGAGCGTCTCAACTCTGACGCGGTCGACAGGATTCGAACCTGCGCGGGGAACCCCAATGGATTTCTAGTCCATCGCCTTAACCACTCGGCCACGACCACACTCTTTTCGTTTATTTAGTGTATTCTACAGATATGGTGGACTCCACTGAGCTATTTTTTCCACTGCATGTAGTAGAATGCAACAAAACGGACATGAGCGTCTCAACTCTGACGCGGTCGACAGGATTCGAACCTGTGCGGGGAACCCCAATGGATTTCTAGTCCATCGCCTTAACCACTCGGCCACGACCGCACTCTTTTCGTTTATTTAGTGTATTCTACAGATATGGTGGACTCCAATGAGCTATTTTTTCAACTGCATGTAGTAGAAAGCAACAAAACGGACATGAGCGTCTCAACTCTGACGCGGTCGACAGGATTCGAAGCTGTGCGGGGGAACCCCAATGGATTTCTAGTCCATCGCCTTAACCACTCGGCCACGACCGCACTCTTTTCGTTTATTTAGTGTATTCTACAGACATGGTGGACTCCATTGAGCTATTTTTTCAACTGCATGTAGTAGAAAGCAACAAAACGGACATGAGCGTCTCAACTCTGTCGCGGTCGACAGGATTCGAACCTGTGCGGGGGAACCCCAATGGATTTCTAGTCCATCGCCTTAACCACTCGGCCACGACCGCACTCTTTTTGTTTATTTAGTGTATTCTACACATATGGTGGACTCCATTGAGCTATTTTTTCAACTGCATGTAGTAGAAAGCAACAAAACGGACATGAGCGTCTCAACTCTGACGCGGTCGACAGGATTCGAAGCTGTGCGGGGGAACCCCGATGGATTTCTAGTCCATCGCCTTAACCACTCGGCCACGACCGCACTCTTTTCGTTTATTTGGTGTATTCTACAGATATGGTGGACTCCATTGAGCTATTTTTTCAACTGCATGTAATAGAAAGCAACAAAACGGACATGAGCGTCTCAACTCTGACGCGGTCGACAGGATTCGAACCTGTGCAGGGGAACCCCAATGGATTTCTAGTCCATCGCCTTAACCACTCGGCCACGACCGCACTCTGCTGGTTTATTTAGTGTATTCTACAGATATGGTGGACTCCATTGAGCTATGTTTTCAACTGCATGTAGTAGAAAGCAACAAAACGGACATGAGCGCCTCAACTCTGACGCGGTCGACAGGATTCGAACCTGTGCCCCAATGGATTTCTAGTCCATAGCCTTAACCACTCGGCCACGACCGCACTCTTTTCGTTTATTTAGTGTATTCTACAGATATGGTGGACTCCATTGAGCAATTTTTTCAACTGCATGTAGTAGAAAGCAACAAAACGGACATGAGCATCTCAACTCTGACGCGGTTGACAGGATTCGAACCTGTGCGGGGGAACCCCAATGGATTTCTAGTCCATCGCCTTAACCACTCGGCCACGACCGCACTTTTTTTTTTCCTTTATTGTAAAACAATGTTCACGCTAAAATATTTCTAAACATATACACTTCTTCCTGTAGTGCTATAAACTACCTTGTCTCTCGCAAGGACTTTCACACAAATTTCATTCAACCATGTAGGCACTTCTCCATTCACTGTAGCTACTTCTTTTAGCATCGTCAATTCTTCTCTCAGTAACTGTATCGGTGGCAGCAAAGGTTCTTCGTTTCTGTCTTTCAGCCTGAGCTTCCATAGACAAAAGAGAGCAACTAGACATAGCACATCATACCTTACACCATTTGTCTCACGCAAAGGCAAAAAACGTATTGTGTGCGGGTTCATATCCAGATCTTTCCCAATCATCCTACTGAGGTCACTCCAAAAGAACTGAGCTTCGGTACAATAAACAAAAACATGCTCTATGGTTTCGGGTGTCTTACACAAACGGCAATTTGTTGTCCAAGGTACAAATATACCCTTTTCGTGCAACCAGGTTTTCACTGGCAAGGTTCTCGTGTGTAACTTGAAGAAGAAAGTTTTCATTTCCGGTTTAATCTGCATTCTTCTCACCCTCTGCAATATGTCCATACCATGTGATCCTTGTGGTACGCGCCGATATATCGGGATAGGGAAAAGCATATCTATTAAATAATTGGCTAACTGTTTCTTGGAGACCGTGAAAATATACTCCCTGGAAAACCTGAACTTTGCACGAGGTCAAAATAGAAACCACGTAGCACAATGTCCACTTTTTTTTACAGCAACGGTTATCTCTGGCAAAAAGTCATGTCCGACACATTGCTTCACACACTCGAGCAGAGGATGTTTGTTTTCTCTGTAAAAGCTTAGTCGCATGATCAGCTGTTTGACATACAAGTGAGACAAACTTAGTCCCCCTCTCTCTGCCTTACAGAAGAGGTTTTCTCTTCTCATGCGTTCAAATGGGGAATTCCATATAAAGCGGGCAAATATGCGATGGAATACATGGATGTTCTTCCGCGAGCATTGCAGTACATGTAACAGATACCCTAGTTTAGCAACTAGGAAAACATTACAGACCGCAGCACGTTGGAATATTGAGAGCCTTGCTTGTTTCATGATGTTGGCGTGCTTCTGCACTTTCGTAGCTAGTTCTCTCCACACCGTGTTTGTATTTGTGCTGTGTTCCAAAGGTACACCTAAGTATGTGGCTGGTATGGTCTGCCAGGTTATTATTTCAAAGACTGCCGGTGTTGTACCCCACATTCCTCCCCAAATTCCAATTGATTTTTCCTTATTGATTTGCGCTCCAGATGCCTCGCTGAACCGGTCAAGCTCGCACAGAATCTTACTGACACTGGGCTTATCCTCCGCTAGAAACACTATGTCATCCGCATAGGCTAGGACTTTAACTTCGACACCATACATTTTGAAACCGTTGATGTTAGTGTTACGTATGACACTTTGACACAGAGGTTCCAGGTAAAGGTCAAATAACAGCGGAGATAAGGGACATCCTTGCCTCACCGAAGAACACAATGGTACTGGGTTTGTGAGGTGGTTGTTAACCACGAGCTTCGTTGCTACGCAAGAGTAACACATTCTAATTCGCTCTATGAACACTGGTCCAAAGTTCATTGCTTTCAATACCATGAACAAAAACAAATGTCTAACCCTATCAAACGCTTTCTTAAGGTCTACTTGCAGCCCAGGCGAAAATCTGGACTGGTCCCAGAATGGTTCCAGTTGAATCTGGACTGGTTCCAGTTGGATGTTTGGTGGTCCCGGAATGGTTCCAGTTGAATGTGGATGGTCCCAGCTGGATTCCCAAGTGGGGTGGCTGGTTCCACTTTGGTGACATCAGTGGTACCACTCTGGTCTCAGATAGTTCCAGAAGTTCCAGCTGGAGCCTCACAGGTACCATTTTGTTCCCAGAATGGTCGCTGAGACTCCAAGTTGGGCAGCTTCCCAGCTTCCCCCTTTGAGATTTCATCTTGTCCACACTTGCCATGTTTTGTTTGTTCTATTACTCTGATCTATTTTAGCACAGGCATGGTCTCTTTTTATTGCTGTTTATCCAGGTGCGCGCGTCTGCGAATGTTGTAACTCCAATTCGTGCACATTCTCATCTGAGGTGAATATCATAACATATTAAGTACCAGGGAAATGTAAAAAAATACATCCCAACAACAACAAAAATTAAGCTAAATATTAGAAGAAAGACAACAACAAAAAAAGAAAATGTAATTGCAGAGGCTGATGCAGTGAAGACGCCACGGCAATTCAAACTTCAAACGGCGAGAGCCGAGAGGGAGAGGAGAGAGCGAGAGGCGAGCGACGGAGCGAGAGGGCGAGAGTGGCAGGTGGCAGTTAGAACCGGTTAGAACTTTGAACTTCGACGCGTCGCGGCAAGTTGGTTTTGTCTTCAGTAACAGTCGCAAGGATGGTGATGGTGTATCTCCTGTGCAGTATTTACGTGTGTTTCAGTGCGCTTTGTAAGACAATGCGATGATAATGGCTCCTGTGCAACACAATGTCGATTTCCCGGAAGAGTTTTGACGCCAAGAATACGTAAACGGCGTAGAGGCAAGAACGCACTGTGAAACGCCAATCGGACTGCACGTCGCGAATGTTTGCAGGTATGAGTGATGACCGTGATGTTTTGATTACTATTAATTAGATGTTTCATTTTAGAAACTTCGGAGGAACTTGAAGAGAAACAGGATAAGAAGATTCCGAACGTACGGTGAAGAGGAATGGGGTGTATGTCGCGACCTGCATGGAAAACAGGAGTGTCGTGTCATCTTCTCTAAGAAAATACAAGTTGTGAGGTGGCCAACGAACGAAAGCTCCCTGTGGTCCGTGAGTGCATCGCACAGTCAGGCATATGCTTTGTCTAGACACAGTGAGTGATCAGACTTATACTACGTGGTATGTAAATGTAGAGATGTATTGATTATTTCTTTCTGCTCAGTGTATGCTTTTAGCAGAATAAACGGTAATTACTTGAGCAATATGTGCATTTCTACGCATTATTTTCGGTCACGCATTCAGTGGTCCCAGCTGCTAAGTGGCCGGATCCCGGACCACTTAGCAGAGGGGACCACTGGGTCAATTCCACTGGTTCCACTTCAAGTGGGACCATCGTGAAGCTGGTTCCACTTTCAACTGGTCCCAGTCACTAAGTGGTCCCACACTCAAAGTGGGACCTGTCCAATAAACCACTTTGAAGTGGTCCCACTCCAGATTTTTGCCTGGGAGTACAGCAATCTGTTTGTTTTCCATTCTACTAAGTTCAAAAATCGTTCGCAGCACATGAATATTTGTCTGGATAGTTCTCCCCCTGATGGCACAGGATCGGTGGTCTCCGACGAGCTTGTCCACACACTGTTGCAGCCTCGTTGCAAGCACTTTTGCATGCACCTTGTAATCTACGTTGCACAAAGTTATCGGCCTATAGTCTGTCACTTTGGGCACAGCATCATCGCGCACTGTTTTCCGTATCATGACTGTGTGGGTCTTCCTGAAACTCGGCGGAAGCATTCTTTCCGTTTCGGCTTCCCGAATTACTTGCAACAGTATCATAGATATGTAATCAGCATATTTAATGTAAAAATCGGGTCCTATCCCATCCGGTCCAGGTGCTCCATTCTTTTTTAAACTGCTTATTGCTTGCCTGACCTCTTCCAATGTTATCGGTTTTTCCAGATTATCTTGATCCGTCTCTGTCAACCGTGCTACCACTTCCGATAGGCGTCCTTCTATCTGATGATCCACTTTGCCTCTGGACCTTCCTATCAAATCAGTGTAATATCTTTCGAAACTCATTCGTATTTCCTCTGAGTTTGCTAGTATCTTTCCATTCTCCTGTATGTCTGTAATCATCTTGTTTTTACTATATTCCTTCTCCTTTCTTATGAACCTTTTGCTGGGCATTTCGTCCGCTACGCAACACTGCATTCTTGCTCTTATCTTCGCTCCCTCATACTTTTGCTCGTCAATTATATTCAGCTCCAACTTTATCCGAGCCATCTCTTCTGTGAACTCTCCCGCCCTTCTTGATTCCATTTCCATTACTTTTCCCAGCGTCTTCTGTAGTTCTTGCTCTCGGTGTTTCTTCTGGAATGTCAAAATGCTGCTTCGTTCTATGGCGAAGGCCCGTAACTTGAGTTTAAACTCCTCCCATGCTCTCGTCCAACTGGTTCTTTCATTCATTATTTCAACTATGCTATCCTTTACGAAGTTCGAGAATTCTTCATCTTCAAGTAGATTTACGTTGAGCTTCCACATTTGCCATCCAGTGTGCTTCCTCCTTTCTCTTTGCACCTGACCTAGCGACGCTATTACCAGACAGTGGTCACTGAAGTAGACGGGGTGTACTTTATACTCTACACAATGCGTAGTTTTCGTTTGCGCCACATAAATTCGGTCTAGTCGAGCATGGGAGTTGTTCTGAAAGTGTGTAAATATTGTTTTCCTGTTCGAGTTTCCATCTGCTGCGTTGCACAATCCATGTTCTTCTAGTATACCTTGCAGTACGTCCGTACTTTTATCTTTATCTTCTTTGCGATTACTTCGGTCCTCTCTCTTCAACGTGCAATTGAAATCACCCAGTAGCACCGTTTTATAACTACTGTTGATGAGTTTACTCACAGTTTCAAAAAAGGCTGCTCTGTCTTGTGGTTCATTCGGTGCGTAGACATTTAGAAAACGCCATATTTCGCTGTCAATGAGTACGTCCATCACTGCTAGTCTGCCCCGATTGTCGACCATGTGAGATATCGATTTAAAACAATCCAACTTCCTTAGCAGCAACAGACAGCCTCCCGAGTTTCCCATAGCATGGCTTACGACGACGTCGTAGTTCTTGATAAAGCATTCTTCTACTAACCTCTCTGTTTCTTCTTGTGTGCAGATTTTTGATTCTTGTATCGCAAGCATGTCTATTTCTGGGAACTTTTCAAGATAGCGGCTTAGCTGGTACTGCTTCTTCCGAGAGTTAAGACCTCTCACGTTTAAAGTTGCCACTGATATTGTTCTTCCCATTGCTTTTAAACGGTGTTATGGGTGTCTCTCTTTTGCCGCTGTGCGTTACGAAGCCTATGTTGTCAAAAAATTTGCGTCTTCCAACTGGGACAAGTCAGTTTGCGTTGGAAGAAGTCTCAACCCCAAATTACTGCTCGATTTTAGTGTCTTTCCTTTCGTTGTAGACCATTGTTGATCTTTGTTTTCGCTCAGTTCAGCAACAACCTCTTTTGTGCTACCTTTTCTCTTTTGTGCTACCTCTGCCTCTTTCATTTCCTCATCAGTGCCACTTTCATCAATCTCTCCTTCCTGCTCCTGTAACTGAGCATTCCTTTCTCGCAAATCTTGGCCTACAACGTCATCTTTGTCAGCCTCTGTTCCGCGCTGTTTATTTTCTTCATTCGGGTCCGCTATGTGAAACTCACTTTCTTGTTCGTTATTCTTTCTTACTCTTGAGGCATACGTCCCAACGCACTCTTCGTCTAAATGGCCATAGCTGCGACACGTTTTACACCAAGGGGTGTGGCACTGTTTTCTGATGTGTCCTATTTGTTTACATCTGAGGCACATTGGCGGTCGGCCTGGCACAGAAAACAGCACACGACAGCCCTCCACGAAAGTTTGGTGGGGCAAGTTCGTAGCTGAGACTCCCTCATGAAGCCGAATCGTGACCTGCCGTGTTGTGGTATCTATCCCTTCGAAGAAGGAGCCTTTCCATTTTTCTCGTCTTATTTCTTTAACATTTCCATACTTTTCTAACGTCTTCTGAAGCGCTTCGTCCGACACATTTCCTGGGATCCAGTGAATCTTAATTTCTATTTCCGTGCGGTTTGGGTCGATAACCATACATCTTTGCCCTTTGACCTCTAACTCCTTCATAGCAAGCAAATTTTCCTTTGCTATTGCACTCCGGAAGCTGATAACCCAAACATGATTGTACTGATAAACCCCGAAGTTTGATACGTCTTCCTTCTTCACTAAGCCTTCCAACGCCTGCCCAAAATGGCCTACGTTATATGGTCTTCCTTCGGGGTTTCCATGCAAAAACAGGGTGTTACGTGTCACAGTACCTGTTGGAATCGTTGGCATAATAATCTTGTAGTTCATTGTATCCTGTGAGCCTGTTCCCTGTCCTTGCACCCGGCTAGGCTTAGCCGTACTAGTCGCTCCAACGGAGCTCGAAGAACCTGCGTCTGCACTCATCGAGTGCCGGAAGCAGGAAAAAACTCGGCCACGACCGCACTCTTCTCGTTTATTTAGTGTATTCTACAGATATGGTGGACTCCATTGAGCTATTTTTTCAACTGCATGTAGTAGAAAGCAACAAAACGGACATGAGCATCTCAACTCTGACGCGGTCGGCAGGTTTCGAACGTGTGCGGGGGAACTCCAATGGATTTCTAGTCCATCGCCTTAACCACTCGGCCACGACCGCACTCTTTTCGTTTATTTAGTGTATTCTACACATATGGTGGACTCCATAGAGCTATTTTTTCAACTGCATGTAGTAGAAAGCAACAAAACGGACATGAGCATCTCAACTCTGACGCGGTCGGCAGGTTTCGAACGTGTGCGGGGGAACTCCAATGGATTTCTAGTCCATCGCCTTAACCACTCGGCCACGACCGCACTCTTTTCGTTTATTTAGTGTATTCTACAGATATGGTGGACTCCATTGAGCTATTTTTTCAACTGCATGTAGTAGAAAGCAACAAAACGGACATGAGCATCTCAACTCTGACGCGGTCGGCAGGTTTCGAACGTGTGCAGGGGAACTCCAATGGATTTCTAGTCCATCGCCTTAACCACTCGGCCACGACCGCACTCTTTTCGTTTATTTAGTGTATTCTACACATATGGTGGACTCCATTGAGCTATTTTTTCAACTGCATGTAGTAGAAAGCAACAAAACGGACATGAGCGTCTCAACTCTGACGCGGTCGACAGGATTCGAACCTGTGCAGGGGAACCCCAATGGATTTCTAGTCCATCGCCTTAACCACTCGGCCACGAGCGCACTCTTTTCGTTTATTTAGTGTATTCTACACATATGGTGGACTCCATTGAGCTATTTTTTAAACTGCATGTAGTAGAAAGCAACAAAACGGACCTGAG